>NW_028227270.1:105418138-106663138 GCF_978045245.1 Mus caroli | reverse complement strand
ACACAGATGTAGTGGTTGTTTGAATATGCTTGGCCCAGGGAGTGGCACTATTAGGAGGTGTGGCACTGTTGGAGTAGATGTGGCATTGTTGGAGGAAGCATGTCATTGTGGGGGTGGGCTTTTGAAACCCTCCTCCAAGCCACATGGGAGCTAGTCTGGTTTTGGTTTCCTATGGATGAAGATGTAGAACTCTCAGCTTCTCCAGTGCTATGCCTACAGGGATGCTGCCATGCTTCCTGCCTTGATGGTAATGAATTAACCTCTAAACCTATAATCTAGCCCCAATTAAATGTTGTCTTTATAAGAGGCCACATTTATGTTGCCTTGGTCAAGGTATCTGTTCACAGCACTAAAACCCTAACTAAGACAGATGGGATGTTGTCTCCACAGTTACCTCTGTTTTCTCTTTGTCCTGACTGAGTAACAGAGATAGCAGACTAACTTACTAGCTGAGACTGACAGCATGTTTTTCATTGCAGGCCTGAACCCAAGAAAGCCTATGTGGACATTCCAAGACAATGAAGAGGTTGTTTGGGTCATTGCTGAAACACTTAAAAGTGGATTATTCATCAAATTTCTTAAATTCTCATACAAACATCATCATCACTTGCTGCAGTGATATTTTTATTTTAAACACAGAAATGTTATGGGAATATGTTTTTGTTTTAATCCCAAGTGTGAGACATGGGCTACCTTAGATTGTCCACAGCAGAAGCCTGTGGTTTGCCTCAGACCCTATATTTCTTGTGTCAAGGCCTGCTCAGACTCACTTCAGTTCTTGTATGTATGTTTCCTTGATAAGTTGTTTGGACTGACCATCTTAGAGTTATTATGTCTTCCTTTGAAGTCCCAGAAAGCTATCTTGGGACAGTCCCTTGGGAAACCCCCTTGCCACTTTGTTTGAGGGCAATTCCAACTTCAGAGCTAGCTGGATAGAACAAATGCTGTTTTCCACTTATACAAAAACCATTTTTAGAAAGAAGATCAAAAGCTACTTACAAAGATATGTCTAAATTTTAGAAAGCATGTTGTCAAGGCCAGGGTATGGCCAGGTATGGCATTGAAGTCACTCACTGCCCTGGCATTTAATTATCAGCTGTTAAACACTTTTTGATCACCCTCTCCCTAGATAGTTGCTTCATTTGCTGGTTCTGTGGTTCCCCCTGTTTCTTATTGCTACAGAAGCCAAGAATATTTTTCCTACTTCCATATATAGAGAGCAAATCAGCTTGCTAGCACCCACTCTGCTCCTAAAGTTACCTACACAAGTGCTTCGGCCCAGCTGAGGATGATGTAGCTGGTCAATGTTGTTACAGGTTATAAACTGTAACACTTGTTTTTCATTCACACTTTTTAAACTTCAGGACACACCATCATCTGCTAGAAGACCCAGATAAGCAACTACAAAGTTGGTGCAGCGAACTCTTTTACACAGAGGCAGGAACGCTTTTACACCATGTGAAGACTTCTCCCTGGGGCCGTACTCTGACCTACTGCTTTATACATCTCTGAAGCCGGTTTCCTTCCAGATTATCCCAAATAGTATTATTAGCCAAAGTCTTCAATACAGGAAACCTTAATGGGGACATTTCACTATAACCTTATGTAAACTAGAATGTTTATATATGGATCTCAAGAGACTCATGCAAATTTATTCTGTAAAATGCATCTAATTCACCTTCAAGAATTCCTTGAATGTTTTGGGTTTTTTGTTGTTGTTTTGGGTTTTCATTTGTTTGTTTCTTTGTTTTGGTTGGTTGATTAGTTTGGTTTCCTTCCTTCCATTTTTGTTTGATGTTTTGTTTTGCCTTGTTTTGTTTTGTTTTGTTTTGTTTTGTAAGGCAAGGTTTCTCTGTGTAACACTGCCGGCTGTTCTGGAACTCTCTTTATAGACCAGACAAAGATCCAGAGTTCTGGGATTAAAGGCATACACCACCCTATTTGGCTTCCCTTCGTAACAGAGCCAGTATTGTTCAAACAAACATTCCTCTGAAGCTCAAGAAAAACTTAGCTCCGAGTCCTTAGTAAAGCCAAAATCATGTCTTGTGTTCCCAAGATACAATGGCATAAAATAAATATCCCTATTCCAAAAGGGAGGGGTTAGGTCATAGGAAGAGCAGATGGGATCAGAGAAAGACCAAAATCTTATCAGCTAGACATGAAATTCTGAAGCTATATGTCTGACATGTTAGAATTGTTGGCATGACAGAGCCAGACTTGCCCCTGCACTCTTGCACTTCACAAAACCTCTCTCCTGGGTGGGGTTTGCTCACTGTTTGTAACTTTCCTTGACCAATGTTCCATATTTGTAGCATCTCTCTCTTCCTGGGGTCATTGGCTTCACCCTGCAGGAATTCTAACCATGTGACTTTTTGTCTGGTCTTCTAGGCCTTCATTGGAAACCAAGACAGAAATTTCTATGTTCCACAAATCTTGCATTCTTCATGATGCTAATATCTGTCCTCAGCATGAGCAGTTATTTCAATTGCCTCAGATCACATCTTTAATGATCTCTGAGTATTTTAATAATTGACAGTATAAAAACACTTCTTTACACAGCTCTGTAGGGGCAAGGCAACCTGAATTTGTCTTTTGAAGGGAAATCTTTTAAATGAACCAAAACATTTATACTCTTGAGCTTGTCACAGAGGTTGAGGCATGAGCAAATTCTGAGATACCCTCAAGGTATTACTTTGTTGGTATTTATTGAGACAGGATATCGTTTTGCAACCCAGGCTGGCCTAGAACTTAGGGCAATTATCCTGCCTTAGGTGCAAGTGCTGAATATAGGCTTGTGCTACCATACCTGGTAAGGTGTCTTTCCTTTTGTCCTGATGCAAAGTACTTTCCTCTTTCCTCTTTCTCCTTTCTCTTCCTCCTCCTTGTCCTCCTCCTCCTTTCTTATTTCATTTTCTTCTTCAGTACTGGGATTGAACCTAGAGCCTCAGTCTTGACAGGTAAGTGCTCTACCACTGAGCTACATTCCCAGTCAAATAATTTGATCTTTGTCATGTACATGGACAAGACTTTGAGTTCTAGTACCATACAAACAATGATGACAACAAATAAAGAACAAGAGAGAAATTAATGTCAACCTTCTACAAACCTTTGAATGAGATCATTTTTAGGTAAAACTGCATGTCTTTTGAATTGTTTAGCTTTTATTTCTGATTCTTACTATAAACCTGCAATTAACATAAAAATAATGCTGTAGCTTAAACACTGCGCTGTTTTGAAATTCCCTTTACCATATTATTTCAGTTGTCACTTTAAAAACCAGTGATACATGAAGGCTGAAGACAGGGAAAAGGTATGAATATTCATTGCTTAAAGGTGCCTGTCCTCTAGTCAAATTCCCAGTAGAGTTCTCCTTTGCATCTAAAACCTTTTGGGCACAGAAATGTCCCTATTTCTATGGATGTACTGAACCTCTAAGCTCCAAACCAGAATCAAGAGTTTGCTTAGGGCATTCTAAGATTTCTCTAATTCACTCCCCCAAACTTTTCCAAATTCCCTATGCAAACTAATCCCAAAGACTTAATAAGCACAGCCTTAATAAACACAACCACATTACTCATGCCAACTATTTTATGTCCTAACTAGATTATTTTGTGTGGGATTGACAAAATAATTGACAGAAGAATATCGATGTGGAAAGATGTGTTTTTTATCAGAGGTTCCAGTCTATAGTCCTTACTTCCATTCATTTTGGAACTTGGTCAGGCAGGACATCATGGTGGATTAGAGTATGTGCCAAAAGTTATACATTTCATATCAGACAGGAAGTGAGGGTGGTAAGACAAGATATATTTTCAAATTACATACCTGCAGAAATCCACTTCCTGTAGAGATGCTTAGGTCTCAATTCAAGATCTGTTGGGCACGGCTTAGCCTGGAAGTTGAGTGTAGCATGGAAGTGATGAAATCAGCTTATCACAGGGGCCTGGCTGGCAAGCAGGAAGGCCCAAGCCTGGAGTTTTGGGTCAGCGTAGTAGTTTCTATTTTAGCAGGGCTGCCTGATCCTGCTTTGTCCACAAACTCCTTGATTCTCAGGCCTAGGATGGGTTCCACACCTGGTGCCTCAGCCACATCTGATGAGCTCTGTTTACGCAATCTCAAATCTCCACGCTTGGGCCAGGGTGTACTCCTACTCTCCAAGAAAGAGAGAGGCTAGAGCTTCAGAAGACCTATTTGTATTCTCTGGTCATAGGCAAACCATGACTCCGAGGGGGAGATCTCTCCACATTGTAAAAGGTAAGATTTGAATTTTGTTTTGAATAAGATTTTAATAGAATTTTTATGATTTTATTACATTTCAATGTGCTGGTGTTTGTTTACTATGTCTTACTTGAATGCTTTTATGAGACTTATAAAAAAGGATGCCACCAGCTTCATAAAAGTTGCTCTGAGTAAAGTTCCTGTCCTATTGAATTCCTTGAATTCATTTTCCTACTTAAGTGTAAATCTTTTATCTTATATAGAAACTCTGGGGCCAGTGAAGTGGCTCAGCAGGTGAAGCACTTGTTCTATTCTGCAAGTTTAATGACCTGCGTTTGATTCCTGGGAGCCATATAAAGTTGAAGGGTAAAAACCAACTCCACCAAACTATCTTATGACTCCCATGTACCACGGCATGCACATGTACACAACATGCATACACTGCATACAGTTCTTTCAAAGAAAAATTCTTCAAACCTTCAAACTGATTGATTACTGCTCTTGAAGTAATCAGACCAGCCAATGTTTTAGTTTTTAAGTGTTTTTGCATCTTAAGTCTTATAGATAGTTTCCTGTTCATCATATGTATTTTAATGTTTTTATTAATAGTTATCTTTTGGTATACAAGTTAGAAACATGTTTAGTTTACAATGTTGAACAGAAAAAGATCATGTATCAAATCACCTTTCATTTTTTACATTCTTTCTTCCACTTTAACCAAACACACATTTGTGTTTCAGATTTTAAATAGTGTTATTTTCATATTTAGTTACTTATTATAATTAAACTTATATGATATAAAATAATATGTAACCCTTTCTTCTAAAATATAACTAGATTTTATAAGTTTTATATATAGTTTTATATATATATATATATATATATATATATATATATAGTTATAATTAAGTCATCTCCCTTCACCCCCTATCCCACTCCTTTCCTTGCTCTCTCTTCCCCTCTCCCTCTGGTTCTCCTTTTCGCTCCATCTTTTTGAGAGGGTGAGTACCTATTTTTCCCTGACTGGCCCCAGATTATTAACCTTATCCAATCTTCCTGTGTCAGCCTGCTGACAGTTGGGACTATGGGCAATGGAAGCTGACACTTTCCTAGCCTTATTAGATAACATTTTCTGTTAAAGCATGACACACAATGAATGTGTGCTTACATAATAAACATCCAATTAAATGCACTTCCCCATAGGAAAACATCCATGAAGTGCCATCCAGCTCAAAGAAGAGAACATTGTTAGCACATGGAAGCCTCACACTGGCCTTTTCTCAGTCACGATCTTTCTCCTTCCCCGAAGATGTCTTCCATGTGGAAATAGTTACGCAAAGTACCTCTTTGGTGATATGCCTTCTTTCATCTAATATTATGCTTATGAGATCTATCTACATTGCCATTTTAACATATGGTTTTGTTGCATAATGGTCTATTATATGAGTATACCACAATTTTACTTGTTCATTATACTTTTAGTATACAATTTGCTTAGCTGCAACCCTAACAACCGTAACAAAACAAGAAAGAAAAGAATAGCCTAAAAAGGACTAATAGTAGATCCATCATGACGTTTATTAGTTCTCATTGTCTGACATGTTTGCCCATCTAGAGGTAATTCAAAGGGAATGCAATGATCTCTTAAGTGCAGGCCATGTTTTCAGTCCTAGAGACAGAAAAGTCAACGATCCCTGGAAACACTGGACATTGAGGAATTCTCTCAAGGGAATGAATCTGAGATGTTTTTACTAGATGGGAATGTGAAGTACCTGAGAAGGGCATTAAGGATAATAGTTAAGTACAACTTATTCCTACTAGATCTTTTAAAACAAAGTATCCATAATCTCATCAACGGGGAAATTTATGGCAGAATTTTAATGGAACTAAAACTATGGAGATCATATGGCACTCTGACCATGATAGAATGGAGTTTGAAGCAAAGAATGAGTAAAGCAGGTGACAATTTCTTTCATCAGGTTGTTAGGCAAGAAAGGAGGAGTTCCAATTTTTAAAAACTGAATAAGAGTACAATTCTTAGAGTGGACCTAACTTAGCTCTTTTTCACGGTCCCTGTCAGCCTTCCTTGCTAGCTTACCTCCAGTACTTTATGTTTGTGCTTCTGGTCTACAAAAATACTTTCTACCAGGACCCCAGTGGCTACACTGGGCTGGGACTCAATTTTTATATACTTTCTGTCCTCAATTTTACTCTCCCCAGACTTATTCTTAGTCCTGTAGCATCTTATTGATAGAAGCCCCTTCTTTCATCCTATGTCCATTCTCTGTGAACTCCAACTCTTGAGGCAAACACAGACTCCCCCTAGCTCTTTTATGCCTGTCTCTCCAGACATATTTTTGACCTACTTCAGCCTCTTTTCAGGAGTCCCCTTTCTTCCTTTACCTCCATTCCCTGTGGAGTTTAACTCTTTGTATGCACCCTGATCTCCCCTAGCTCTTTCCTGGTGTCCCTCTTAGTTCATCTCTATTCATTTCTATCACCCACCAACCAGCAGATGCACTTTCTACCATGGATGGATCTCATACACACCATACTTGCTTAGGACCCAGAGAGGGCAACAATCAAAGAATGGAATACCTCATCACCACTAGCAGCAACAAAGAAAGATGAGATATTGACATCAAGGAATACTTCAAGCACAATAATTTCAGATACTTAGAAAAGCCACAAACAAACATAAATAGACAAAGCAATATGCCTGCATCAGAAGCCAATTCCTCTACTATAGTAGAGCCTGAGAAATTCAATGCAGCTGAAGCATAAAACAAGAATTTCAAAATAGCAATTATGGATATGTTCATGAACCTTAAAATGAATATGAATAAATCCATTAATAAAGTCCATGAAAACACAAACAATTGAATATAATAGAGGAAGGAGAAGAAACCCAGGGCAAAGGCAGAGAAACAAGGAGAAGTCACACTGGTGCTGAAATAGAAGTTTTACTGGTACTGACTAGCCTTCATGGTACTAAAAGGTGCTCTAAATGCCACCAGAGGAGAGGTATAATCATCAATATTCCTCAAACACAAACTGTGCAACCTACAACAGCAAATCATCTGCAAGGTACATTCATGCAACTGTGGCACAAACATTATGGGAGTAACCAACCACTTTCTAATGGATTTAAGGCTCATTCCATAAGAGGAAAACCATACCTAACATTGCCACAGTGGCCAAGAACCTGAGACTATGTGGTCCATGGGCTTGGGGGAAACTTAATACTATTGTTCTGCTGAAGGAGCATAGCAATAAACTGATTAATGAATTATTTCTATATAAGTAGGCCAATGCTTGGTCCTCCCTGAAGCTTCTTATTACAATAGATGGTAACTAACAGATTCACAACTGGGCAATGTTTAGAGAAAGAGAAAGAAACACACACACACACACACACACACACAAAGAGAGAGAGAGAGAGAGAGAGAGAGAGAGAGAGAGAACTTGGAGTACTCAGTCTTAAATGTCTTCATCAAAGCCCTACTTCTAGGCTCAGAGATCTATGCAGAAGAGGGAACGGGTAGATAATAAAAGCAGGAGGTTATGTTTGACTCTAAGGAAACAGTGGCTTCCAGAAATATTAGGACTGATAAATATGTGAACTCCTTGAGATTGTGGCAGCATGCACAGGGTCTGCACATGTTCAAGCCAGATGGAGTCCCAGCGCTGAGATGGAGAACTGGACATGGACTCTAATCCCTATAAAAAAAAAGTTATCTACAATTAAAAACCACTTGCAAAGAAAAACCTTTGTTTTTCCAGGAGAGTCTCACTGGATACCTTAGCTCCACTTCAGGACAAGCACCATATCCAGAAGTTGCTGGCCAACACAAAATGAACTCAATAGTATTTTTGTAGACTTTTTGTTTCATTTTACTTTGGGTATTTTTGTCTTATTGGTATTCCTGTTTATTTTGATTTTCATTTTTGTGGGTTTTTAAAGGGGAGGTTGTATATCCCTTCTTCCTTTTGGTTGGTTTGTTTTTAAGAAGAGACAAAAACATAAACTTGGATGGGTAGGGAGGTAGGAGAGGATCTGGGAATAATTGGGGGAAAGGAAACATGATCACAACATATTGTATGAAAAAAACAAGCAAAATGAATAAATTATTGAATGGAAGATTTCAGTCCTTCCCTGAGACTTCTTTTCCAAGAGCATTTGTAAGCACTATTTTTGTCCTTGCTTTTTGCAGATTTAAATATTCATTTCCTATGGGGATAAATTTGTAGATGATGAAAATGTCAGGTGTTTACTATACTGAGTCTCATCCATAAAAATTACCATGTGTCCCACTAAGCCAAAGATCTCTCAATTCTTCTTAGTACAGAGTCGATGTAGAGGTGTCTCAAGCTGTGGTGACTGGAGTAGCTGAGGAGCAGCACAGTAAGCTGTTTCCTGAATTCTTTCTTTGGCCATGAAAGCAACCTCCCAAGCTTCTAGTTTCATGTTTAATTCCTGAAAATTATGAAAAAAATTGTATTGGGGTACAAGGAAATGCAATTTCAGAATATCACAGAACAAGGCAGAGAGATGGGTATGCAATGTAACTAGCTGACATGTATGAAAATATCTAAAGAGATATTCCCTTTGACTGTCAGACTCTTACCCACCCTAAGGAATTGGAATCTCCTGCCGGATTCTCATGGTGGGAGATTGAAAATGCAGGAATCTGGTGCCATCCAGAGGGCACGAGGATTTGTTCTTCTGGAAAGAAAATCTCACAGAGTACTGACAGCTTGTCAGACTACCTTGACTAGAGCTATGACAGTGATGAGTGGGACTACAACCTGACTGGAACTGCTGTACCATGCATAACTTTAGCCCTTTTCTTGAACCCAAACCTCATGCTAATTCCTGGACAGTGAAGTTGCGTCTCACTAGATCTCTTTATCCTTCTCGAGGAACCCATGCTGAATATGCCTCCTTTCTCTGCTTTTAATATGGTTAATTTTAACTCATTGAAGGATGGGGGAGGGGATAAACCTGAAATTCTAGGGCTGTCGGGAATCAACCTCTGACCCTTTGTTATTTCACCTTGTCACCTCTAGTGACAAAGGGAATGTGCTCCAAGAGCAAGTAAAATCCCTGGTTTTAGCTAAGATGTAACAAACAGAAAAAAAAAATTGCAGATGGGGGACTGGTAAAGTGGCTCAGACTATGAAGGCCACCAAGCCTGAGGACCGAATTTGATCCCTAGACACACACATGGTGGAAGCAGAGAAACCCACCAACAAGTGGCTCTCTGACCTTTACAAACATGCCCTTGTGATTAGGCATAAATAAACATAATTTTTACATTACAGAGAGAAAAATAAAAATAAATTGTGAAGAGGGAGCTCTGCTTCACTAGGCTTGCATTTGCTGGGTTTTGATAGTCAGTGTAAATAAATCTGTGCTGATGCATCTTCCTACCTTTCCCCTAATCTTGTTAGCCTGTGCTTTTCATATGAGCTCTAAATTCCAGGGCATACATTCATACTTTCTCCTCTTTTTATTTATGACTATTATTCATTTGCAAAATTAGTGTGCTTACCGCAACACAGGCAGTTGTCCTTGAAGACAAATTTCAAAGTAAAAGAAAGAGCAAGTATCTGCTGTATAATTCCTTGACCATATGAGAGATCAAATAACTTCTCCCAAGTTCAGAAACTAATGTCTGCAGGCACAAGAATCTTCCACCTACAAAAACTCCTGAGAGAGTTTCCCTTTGGAAAATGAGGAGTGTCTTTTGAAATGTATTATTCTTATCATCATCATCATCATCATCATCATGCTGTATGTGAGTGTCCTATAGGATGTGAATGTGTGAATGTGGGTGTTCATGTAGAAGTCATAGGACAAATTCATTTCTTTTTACTGTGGGTCCTGGGGTTTGAACTCAGGTCATCAGGCTGCTGCTGCTATAAGCACTTTTACCCACTGCACCATCTCACTGGCACTATGAGTCTCTTCTATGCAGTAGTTTTCAACCTTCCTAATGCTGGAACCTTTTAACACACCATGTTGTAGTGAGTCCCAACCATAAAATTGTTCCATTACTACTTTATAGCTGTAATTTTGCTACTGTTATGAATTGTAATATAAATACTTTATATGTAGGATATCTGATACCTGACCCAGGGAGTCATGACCCACAGGTTGAGAACTACTGCTTTTATTAATATATGCAGTGACTAAATCATAATACAGTAACTGGATATATTTACACATGTCTTACTAGGCTTACCTTTGCAAGTAATTGGAAGGCAGAGGTTGTTGGATCTCTGAATTTGAGGCCAACCTGGCCTCCATATAGAGTTCTAGAACACCCAGGGTTACATAAAGACACCCCATCTCAAAGTAAGAATAATAATAACAACAAAAATAATAATATACCACATACTTTCAACTAATAATTTCTTCCTATTTCCTTTTTGTTTAATTATTTTTCCTTTATGTAGACTCATAGTTGGGAAACTTGAAAATCTCCTATTAATTACCATGATATCACAAAAATCTTCAGTTTCGGTGTTCAGGGTTACATCCTCTTTCCTGATGAAAAATACATTTTTTTTTTGTTGTTGTTTTACCATAACTGTTGTAGAATCTTCAAAAAGGATAAGAGCTCAGGCCACCCTGGAAGGTGAAGGAGACTCGTCCTGATGGCCAGCACATTACTAATCTCTGAAAGGTGTCCCTCCTTGTCTGCAGGGTCTTACATTTCACTTTGTTTCAATCTGCTTTCTTTCTTAATTGCTCATTATTTTCTAGCACTTTTGCAAAACATTCAACACAAGCAAAGTAAACTGCTAATGGCTCTTATATTAGAATTTTCAGCATTTCTCAATATCAGGGTTTAGACAGAAACTAACTTTTAAATTCCACCCCAAAAGATCAATATAGATTGAAACCATTCTTCTAAAGAAAAATTAATTTTTAAAGTTGACATCCAGATGACAGGTTATTTGAGTCAAGTAAGTTCCAATGTGCCTAAAAACAGATGTCAACAACAGAAAAGTTGATGAAACAGCTAAGCGCTTTCCAGTTCTCATGTGTGGCGTCCAGCAGCAACAATAATGAACCTGTTCCCATTTTATGCCACTCAGCACAATAGGATGAATTACAACTTGCATGTGCTGTCGTTTGCTAATTTATGCACAGTTTGGCAACTTTTCACTTTCATTTTCTACTAAGCACATGATGAGAAACTTAATTTGTCCCCTGGGCACTGTGTACAGTATAGCCTATTTGGAGATGGGGAATTGGGGGGTCACTGTTCTCTTCTGCATAGGTAGCTAAAATTAAATTCCATTTCCATGTTGGTCATTAATAATAAAACCCATCTTCTTTTAAAGTTAAAGTTGAGTAGACATACATCGAAAGAACTAGCTATAGTGTTGAATTTATTTTTCAATTGAAAATAGAGGCACAAAAGGGAGCCACATCTTTGGCTAGGAGTATTATTAGAATAGTGTTGTTGTTGTTATTGTTTTGTCTTGAGCTTTTCAATAGACCCTTGTTGTTACAGGTCTGCCTATACCTTTTTTTGTGTGTGTAAAGGTTACAGTAAAGAAAAACAGAATCCACCTAACCATTGTCTTCTCACTTAGTTGGTACAATTAGGCAGGTCAATCACCTTGATAAGGAACCACTTCTCACTAATGACTTCATAAGAGAAGTCCCAGTCCCTCCTGTAGACAGTCAACTCCAGACACTCCATGAGGGTCTGTTGGGCCTGTGTAATTTTCAGTTGTTCTTACTCTTATCTCTTGTTTTGTTTTGTTTTGTTTTGTTTTGTTTTGTTTTGTTTTGTTTTGTTTTGTTTTGGTTTGGTTTGGTTTGGTTTGGTTTGGTTGGGGCACTGGCCAAAGCCTAAGAAGGCTTACCCTAACACTTGGTGCTTCATTTTTTTCTCTAAAGCCCCCCTCTCTTTTTGAGGCTGCTTGTTTGCCTTGTGGTCAGGGTCCAGCCTCAACACAGGATCAGAGTTCTCAACTGGAAGCAGGGATATCTGGAAGGCACATAATAAATAAACACAGACTACTTTGGGGGTACAAACTGACAGGCAATTTCTCAAGGCTTAAGGTTTCTCTCTCTCTCACTCTCTGCTCTCTTTCTCGCTTGCTAACTTGCAGCTTGAGGCTGCACACTCTGCATTCTCCTGCATGCTCTGCTTTTCTCCTGTGTGATTTTCTTTTCACAAACTCCTACACTCCTACACACCTCTGTGCATTTCCCTTTCATTCTCACACACACTCTTCACATACATCTCACATATGAAAGACTCCAAAACTCCCAAAGGGAGGCACTTACTCAAGCCTCGGGTCAGCCGCGCACCCAAGAAGACACTGAGACCGGTACTTAAGATGTATAGGGAGTAAGATTTAATACAACAACGACAAGAAAGCAAACAAAACAAACAAAAAGCACATATACCAGATATCTGGGGTCGGACCTCATGCAGCCTACAAGGTGCAGAGGAGATCCGGCGATTAGCCCAAACTTTTCACAAGCTTTTATAGGTAGGAGGCAAGGGGGGGAGCAGGGCAGGGAAAATACAGTTTTTACGTCACTAAGTGATTCAACCAAGGGTTTTTCCAAAGTGCTTTTGCAACCGCGTCCCACACTTTGGCCATGTACTTGATTCATTAGAACTGAGGTTTTTACTCACACCCTTATCTCAAAAATGTCCCTGGCACAGTCCTTAGTTGGGAGGGGTAGGACTGGGTTCGTTCCAGGAAACCCTTATCTCAGAAATGTCCCCGGAACAGTTTTCATTTGAGAGGGGGTCTGACTCTGGTGTGAGAGTTCAGAATGTACTCTGGGGTGAGAGTTCTGGTGGTCAGTAATTTTCCTCTTTCATTCCCCCCTTCTTTTAGTAAATAATTCTAATCTTAGAATTTCAGATACTGCATAATGCACCAAATGAAAGACTCTATTTTAACATGGGAACAAAAACAGAACAAGAAGCATTAGTAAACAGAACTAGGCAGGGGCCCTTTTAGCGAGACTTGAGGGTCTGGGCATGATGTAGGTGCACGTAGATCAGATCTCTGGCTGGAACTGGTGAGATGTCCTTGGGATACCCAGCTCGTTCACTGTCTCAGCTGTTGGGATCCCTGGAGCAATGTCGTCCGCGTACTCAGTCCAATTTTTCCCAGTTGTGACCAGACCACCTGCAAGCCTTTTAACTTAGCATACAGATCATTATTATAACAACATAGGTTTAAACACATCATTTGAAACAGTAATGGCCATAGGTGACTCATAAAGGACCTTAAACAGAGTAAAACTGAATCAAGAAATAGGGCATAGGGAAGGAACACCAAGTCCATGCCAGTCTCCACGATTAATTTTGTCAAGGTCTGTCTTAGAGTTTTAAACTAATTTTTATCTATCCTGAGCTCTGAGGTCTATACACACAATGTAATTTTTATTTGACCTCTAAATGCTTGGCCACACCCTGACTTACCTGGGCAACATTATCTGACACTATTGCTTTTGGCACTCTGAACCTTGGAAAATTTTTCTTCAATAATCTTCTTGATGACTATGTGAGCAGTCTCATTTATCCATTTTGAGAACGTTTTTTTCTGCAGATGTCAACAGCTTTCTTTGTCTGTATATTGTTCCATACAGTGGCAAAAGCATACCCGCTGTCAGTGTCATTTATAAAGCTTGTATCAAAACCACAAGTTCAGCTTTTTGGGCTGAAGTCCCTTTAGGGAGGCTGCTGGCCTAGATCACTTGCTTTTTGTCCACCACTGCACTGCTGTCCCTGCCTTCCGCTTACCTTCAATCGTGAGGCTACTGCCGTCCGTGTACCAGCTCAAACTCTCAGGCCAAGGCTGATCTGATCTTTACTTGCCGAGGTAAGTAGCCCCCTCTGTTGGTAGATGGCCCCATGGATATGAGCTGCTTTTCATCAACTACTGCTGCTCCTGTGACAAAGCTGCTGCCATCTGTGTACCAGGCAGGCACACCAAGGCTGATCAGTCAGATCTGTCCTTGTTCCAGTTTCCTCAGCCAGGACATCAGCACATTGATGTACAGGAGTGGAGTCATCCGCCAAGGAGCAGTAAACTCTGGTAGTGGGTATAGTCACATGCTGACCCAGAGTAAGCTTGTCAGCGTCTTTAACAAGCAGGGCTGCCTTTATGCTGTCAAAGGCTTTTTGGTGTTCCTCAGTCCAGGTGAATGGGACTTTTTCTTTCTGCAAAAGCCCGCCGTCCCCAGAAACTCACGTACTTGGTGCGGGGTGGTGGGGGTTGGGATCAGCATCACAGTCTTTTTTCTGGCCTCGGTGAGCCACCGCTTTTCGTCGTCTCGGCACCTCGGTACGACATAACTGAGCTTTCTTGGCTGATACCCGATACCCCAACTCACCCGGCTCATTCAGGAGCTTCTAGGAGGGCCAGAATTTCTTCTTTGTCTTTGATGTCTCTGCCTTCAGCCAACCGCAGGGCTTGGGTTAGTGCCAGGAGTTCATGTTTTCCAGAGCATTAGTCAGCCATCGGTCAGGGGGCTGAACCACACTTTTAGGGCATGTGCCAAGTTTTGTCTCAGAGTCAGTTTATCTGCGTCCTTGACCAGAAACCACTATGTGCAGACAAGCAGGTCATCTTACAGTCACCAGATCTAATTTTCACAAGTATGCCACCGGTCTTTTTCAGGGTCCCAATCTCTGAGTAAGAACCTCTTTGGCAATACTTTTGTTCTCAGTCACATCTAGGAGTCCCAAAGTTAGGGACAACATTAGGGCAGTCTCAATAGCATCTAAGGCCATCCAAGGTTGTTCTTTATTTTTTATACGAAGGGCTGTTTATCTTTTTAATTCAGCAAAACCTGGAATCCACAGTCTGCAAAGGCCTGCAGTGTCCAGGAACCTTTTAAACTTGCTTTGCACTGGTCAGTGGAGGAATATGAAACACAGTCTCTTTTTAGCTGCTTCAACAGGTAGACCACCAGTCTCTTTTAAGGACTCAGCTTCTGTGTTAGCACCCCTTCTGCTTTTTCTTTACTTTCAGCCACAAACAGGTGAAGGGTTTGGTCATGAGGGGGGGCTCCTCTTCTTTTTGTTAGGGCAGTCTCCCACTCAGTGCTCTTTTTCTTTAACAGATAACAGTAAACACTTTGATCTTCAGCCAAAAGCTTTCTTTTTTCTGTTGCCAGGTACTAAGTTTTCTAGTCTCCCTGACTTTTGTGACCAGCATTTTATTTTTCTTATCTTTTTTAAAAAATTTTCTGGCTCCTTATTTCTTACAGATAATCTCTAAGTGCTAGTATTATTAGCAAGTGTCACTTTGCTAGGTTCTAGTCTTTGTCAGTTATCTCTCTTTACTCCTATTTCTTAACTGCAATGGAGATCTCATATAATGTCTCTCTTTCTATCTATATATATCTCTTTCTTGTCTTTGCTTACTTTGAATGTTATCTAATTATTACATCTATATTCTGTCACTTAACTTTTTTCATAGTTTACCTCTTTTTACTGTTAACCTATTTCTTTTGAGTCTGCTGAAGCTTTGCTCTCAGCTCTTTTTTGCAGACCTCTATCCTTTTCTTAACCAGATCGTTGGGGCACTTTTTAGTCCCACAGAGACGAGACCTTTATCAGAGCCTGGCAGTTAGACCCGTAGGTGCTCCTTACCTTGTATGTCTCCCTCACCGGAGCTTAAAACAGACTCACTGCCAACAACTCAGGGCAGTGCCTGAGAAGAGAAAACACATGGGGCAGAGAAGGGAGTGCAGTTCTCACATCAGACCACTGATATTTCAAAATGAACACAATTTTTTTTTCTGTTAACAAGAGACAAGATACAGAGGGCAGGAGAATGAGCCTTTCTCCCACCCAAGAGGCAGGCAAAGGCTGAAAACAGATCCTTTGATGTGAAGAGCCCAGCGCCGAGTCTCCGCTGTGTGCCGGAATGAATGCGGTGTAAACTCCTGGGAGTGGCAAACAAACGCTGGCAGGCAGAGGCAGCAATTTAACTATTTAACTACCTGATAGATTCCTGGTGCTCTCTGCACTGTCTTTGGGGAGGGAGCACGCAGCCAGGCCGGCACAAGGGAGTGCGGGTAGACTCTGGGGGGGGGGACCAAAAGAGGGACGCTGTAGTCGGCCCCTCCCCAGCTGTGGCAGGCTTCACAGCCACTCCGGGACTGGCAGGCGGGGGCCGGCAGGCCGCTGCACTCACTATCAGCATTTTACAACTCAGGGCACAGACAGCCTCCGTTGCTGCTGTGTCTGCAGAACTCAGAACCTCAGCACCACTGCGGCAGCTCTGGATCTCAGAGCTCTTTTGAGCAGCCTGGGGAGGACTGGCCTGGTGGTTTTCTTTCCTTTTTTAAAACCATTTCTGACAAATTCTGTCCTGACGTCTGTCCAAGTCTACAGTCGACAAAGGGTTAACACACACACACACACAGTCTGTCATGTGGCCACAAACAAGCACACTCGTCCACGCCTGGACTTACACAACCAGCCAAACACTATTTTCTGACGGGGTCGGATTCCACATTGACTCTTTTTCCTGATAGGGGTGGGATTCTACATCCACTCTCGCTCTGGCAGAGAGAACACTCTCTCTCTCTCTCACTCTGCCAGGCAACAGCCAGGTCTTTTTAACTGTTCTGTACCCTGGGCACTCCTTCCAGGGTCTCCCTTGGAACATCTTTTTTTGGGGTGCAGATTGTGAGGCCATAGACAGCCGTCCTCTCACAGCCACTGCCAGAATAAACCCACAATCTCAGAATACACAAATGCAGCAGTTCCACACCTACACACCCAGCAGATTGTCCCATTTCTAGAATAATAGCAGACACGACAAAAGCAGACACGAGACTGAGATAAAAGAAACCAAAAACAGCGGCGACTTCCCGTCGCCCACAGGCAACTCACAGATTCAGATGGCCTTTCCAAGGCCGGCCAGCTTAGACCTTCCACCTAAGTGATGGTCTCTCGGCCTTCAGAGGGGTCCGCCAAGCGTCCTTGGCCCTCCCCTTGTCTTCCTGGGGCGTCCCCCAGGGCGATCGGACGGTGGGCACCAGATACGTCTATCTCTACCCACCCCGTGCTCTCTATTGAGACCTGCTTGGTCTCCAGTCAGATGGCCTCTCCCAGGCCCACAGTCCCGGAGCACGGTCTCTGGTGCTCGTACTGAGCACAGAGCGTCACGCAAACCCAAAACAGCGATCGCACCAGATACAGATTCAGATGGCCTCTCCCAGGCCCACAGTAAACAGAACACAGACACTAGACCAAAGCAGAACAGTAAATCTTACTTCTGGGCGGGTCCAGGACTTCTGGGTAAACGCGCTGATTCCCGGCCAACGCACCAAATGAAAGACTCCAAAACTCCCAAAGGGAGGCACTTACTCAAGCCTCGGGTCAGCCGCGCACCCAAGAAGACACTGAGACCGGTACTTAAGATGTATAGGGAGTAAGATTTAATACAACAACGACAAGAAAGCAAACAAAACAAACAAAAAGCACATATACCAGATATCTGGGGTCGGACCTCATGCAGCCTGCAAGGTGCAGAGGAGATCCGGCGATTAGCCCAAACTTTTCACAAGCTTTTATAGGTAGGAGGCAAGGGGGGGAGCAGGGCAGGGAAAATACAGTTTTTACGTCACTAAGTGATTCAACCAAGGGTTTTTCCAAAGTGCTTTTGCAACCGCGTCCCACACTTTGGCCATGTACTTGATTCATTAGAACTGAGGTTTTTACTCACACCCTTATCTCAAAAATGTCCCTGGCACAGTCCTTAGTTGGGAGGGGTAGGACTGGGTTCGTTCCAGGAAACCCTTATCTCAGAAATGTCCCCGGAACAGTTTTCATTTGAGAGGGGGTCTGACTCTGGTGTGAGAGTTCAGAATGTACTCTGGGGTGAGAGTTCTGGTGGTCAGTAATTTTCCTCTTTCACATACACCTCACACACACATCACACACACTCTCTCTATATACACACCTCACACTCTCTCCTCAGTCACTCTTCACATGCTCTTCTCATGCTCACTCACCTTTTTCTTGCCCCAGTCTTTTACTGATACTCCAAAAGCAGGGAAAAAAAAAAGACATTGTATCATTATTGTTGCAGTAAATCTCCAACCCAAAAAAATCTTGGTCAAAGAAATCACAACTCAATTAATAGGAATCCAAGCACCATGCCTAGATTGGGCAGATCTACCACTACTACACTACTCTATTTCCCATCTATGAGATTCCTTATAACTTGTGATTTCTCCAAGCCATGTGCTTCTGCTTCATCTTCCTTCTACCTCCTCCGTTGTCCTCTCTCTCATCCTCTCTCCCTTCTCCCCCAAACTTTTCAGCTCCACCTTCTCTCCTACTGCCTAATCACTGGCTCTAGCCTTTATTTGAAAAGTTAAGGTGGGGAGAAGGTTCACAAGGCACCTGTATACGTGATTCACTCCTCATCTGCAACCTCTCCCAGCAAAATGGAATTAACATCAAAATACAAGACCAGGGCTATCCACAACAAATCATTGTCAAATCAAATTAAAAAGAATAATGACATCCCACAAAGAAACAAGATTTACAATTGTTCCCCAAAATTTCAAGGTTCTCTATCCCCAGGCCTATAGCCAAAATAATAATAATTGTAAACTTATCATTATTTAAACTTTAACTTTTAACTTATTATACTTCAGAGCTCTGAGGCCCGCTACTAGTATTTACTTGTGGAGCCCTAATGCCAGACAATGGCCAGAAAGAATCAAGTTAACCCTTATCTCAGTAGTTCCACTAGCTTTCTGCTTCTGTTCCTTGCACACAATGACTCTCCTAAGAGTCCCAATGTTTTGGCTTAGTTTTACTAGTGCAAGATTTTACATATTCTGTACTTGCTTATCCAGGGTCCACTCTTAAATGTTGTGCAAAACTTATTTCATAACTTCAATAGATTTTTCCTTTCTTAGGGTCCCAATGTTGGCTCTATTTCATTTTCTAATAATTTCTTCAAACTTTTTTTGCAAGTCAAGCATTAACCTGTAACTATCATTGTGTAGTTACTGCATTGTTTCCAAGATGAGAGCACACAGCATGCACCTGGGCCACTAGGACTGTGCTGTGCTGTGCTGTGCTGTGCTGTGCTGTGCTGTGCTGTGCTGTGCTGTGCTGTGCCCCATGCCTCAAGTTTTAGTTGTTTAAATATCATTGCATCAAGGAACATCTAGTTTCACAGAATTCACCAGAGCAGAAGGGGAAAGGAGTAAGAATGTCAGACACAATGCAAGAAGGCCAACTGAAAAGCAGTCACGCACAAACGAAATCTATACAGTTGTAGTCCAGGGTCAGGAGAAATGGGAACAACTGTTTTTTACCAAGAGCTGCTGCAGGCTAGTGAGATGTCTCCATCTCAGCCTGCTGCAGGCAGTCCCTGACATTGTATGCTGTCCCCAGCAGCCTTGTGCCTCCAAACCAGCCTAACTCAAATGGCTTGGCTTTCTCTACCCAAGCCCCCTCTCTTCTTGGCCCCTCAATCCCCCATCCTTTGCTGTCATACCAAAGAACCTCTAAAAGCTATTCCAACTCTTCAGTATCTTTTTGATGTAAGGATTAGTCCTCATAAATAACTTATAAAACTAAAAATTTTAATGCCCCTTGGGAACTTAAAAATGACTACTACTAACCTTCACAAAGATGGTTAAATAAATTAAGAAATAAATTTGTCTTTTATGTACAACATGAATATTAGGTCTTGGGCAGTACATACATCCAGAAATGAGTTCTAGCTGTAATATAGAAGGATTTCTGGTGATTTGATAAAGAGATAAAAGCAATCTTTTCTTAGGAACTTATGAAACAGGTTTCTGTCATCCCAAAAGGTTGTATACCAAAGCCCATGTTAGCCTCCAGGCTTCTCAGTTCCAATTCATAAGAACTTATACATTTCAAAGCCTCTACTCTGGCATCCAGGCTCTTCCCACACCCTTCTCTACCAGCTCCTCAGCTTCCTTCCCCACAGCTATTCATCCTACCTATAACCTGGCTACAGCTACTATTGCTATTATGCCCTCTCTTGCTGCTATCCTTTTGCTTTCTTGCTGTCTCACTGTGATTCTTCATGTCATGTTCTTTGTTATCTTGTTTTTCTATATCTCCATTATTCTTTCTTGTTCTCCTGCTTTTCTAGCCCTGACCATGCCTGATCTCTCTCTCTCTCTCTCTCTCTCTCTCTCTCTCTCTCTCTCTCTCTCTCTCTCTCTCTCTCTCTCTCTCTCTCTCTCTCCTCCAGACTCTTTCAGATGCCTCTGGACATTTTCTCTCTCTGATTTACTATAAAAACCTTTCCCCTAACAGAACAGCCATTTTAGTGGTTTCTCTGCTGTGACTGCTTGCATGTAATATCAATAAAATAACTGGAAGTAGAATCTAAGTTTAGAGATGCCAAGTATCCCTGTCATGCTTTTGCTGAAAAGGCTGTGAACAAGAAGGAATTCCAGGGTGAGTGGACTGATCCAGCTCCTGAGTTCACTGATGTTCAACCAGAGGTGGTCAACTGGTCTGAGGGTGGGCAGGCACCTTTTGTACCCAGCCAGCATTTCACAACTGAAGACTGGAATGCCCAGCTATGCACTGAGCACTGGTCAGCAGCATCTGTAGTGCATCTCACTGACAGGGTTGGAACCACCGCTGAGTAGTTCTGAGCTCTCTGCAGAAATATGAGCAAAGAGGAAAAAAAGGTAGAAGGAAAATAAAGTCCTTAAATGCCGAGGGGAAAGGAATTAAAAAATAGAAATGCTATAGCCCAGGTATACTTCTTCAGGGAGTGCACTCAAAGGGCTCTGTATCCTACTGTAGATGTAGCTGCACATCCATATCCATTGTTGCTCTACTTATGATGGTAAGGTGCTCTACATGTCTGTCAACAGACAGATGGATAATTCAAATATGGTACATGCCATAAACATAATGGAATTTTATTCATTTCCAAAGAAAAATAAAAATTTCAGGAAGACAAATGGATCTGAAAAGTATATTACATGAGGCAATCCACATTCAGAAATCAAATTGCATTTTTTTGCTCATGTGCAGATTATAGCCTATAAAAGTTCTTTACAATACTACATGTTGTTATCCATATAATGTGGTATACATAGAAATGGCTGTAAATGGGGGTGAAGCCTAAAATCCTAGAAAGGAGACCAAGAGAGTGAAAACAGGTAATGTGGAAGAAAATACAGTGAGCAAAAGGTCACATGAGACACAAAACAGGGAAAGAGACTAGGATGTGGGAGGTTACAGGGAAGACCAGAGTGGGCAGGGTAGGGAATGAAAGTGAAGAAGACTTCATCAACACATTGTTTGAAAGTACTATAATATTTAACCTAGTATGATAATTAAATTTATTATCCAGTTGTTTTAATGTGTATCCTGTTGAAATTTGTTGCTATTATAAGGAAAAGGTCTAGTGTAGTAGACTGATTTATTGGCTCAACTCTTCACTTTCTGGCTATAGTTGGTATATATCTAATTATTATTGGCACATGTGGATTTAGCCTATTGGTCAATATGTGGCAAATGTCATACAAAAGCCTTAAAATGTATTGAGAGGCTGTACTGTCCTCGTGCACATGTGCCCATCACATGTATACTTAGCTTACTGTTTCTTGAGCTCAATGGTTGACCTGGTACTAAGCTAGTCACATCCTGAACAATTCATAGAAGGGCAGGCATTTGGTTGTTGGAAGAGGCTGGATAAAATTCAAGGTTTCTTACAGGACACAAGATGTATCAATGTAGCTTGAATTAAAAATTCAAAACAATTCAGACTGTGAATTTTCTATATTTTCAAAACTACCTGTGAATGTCAGTTTTCATTTTGAAGAGCATTTTATTCATTAGTAACATATTTCTAGTTTGGATAATAATCATAGGAGGCAGTAAAGAAAAAGGAGACATGAGCAGAGCCACACCTTCTTCATGAGGAGGCTTGCAAAAGAAACTGAGTCAGGAAGCAGGGCACACAATTGCAGTCAGGGCACATGGGAGGAAATCGCACCTTGGAGACATTTCAGACAGCTTCAAAGGCACTCAAAAAGTTCTTTCTAGGTCCATGAGGAAGAAAGTGAAGGCTCTAGAGAAGAGAATGCATTATTCAAGACATGCTTTCAAAAGACTAATCCGATTTTAGTCTTCCTCGTTTTCCTAACCACATGTTTAAGAGTCCTCATTGCAAAATCCAAGAAAATCAGTCTAGTGGAGGGAAAAAATTAAGTAAAACGAAGGGGAGGAAACAGAGTTCTCTTAGTGAAGTCAGCCATTTGTAGCAGGGTGACTATTGTTCATTTTGGACATATGGGTCTAAAATAAGTATGTCCTTTGGGAAAGTTGTGCTGAGAATAGAAAAGAATCTAAGGACCACAGAGCTCCAGACTTCATTTAGTTTTGCAAGTCATTGTCTGCACCACAAACAAGCATGAGAAAGAGAGAGAGAGAGAGAGAGAGAGAGAGAGAGAGAGAGAGAGAGAGAGAGAGAGAGAGAGAGAGAGAGAGAGAGAGTTCCTAAAATATGACTGCCTATTTCATCCTTTTTCCAGTCAGGGTTGAACAAATCTGGGACACATTTAACAGTCAGGTTTAGTTAGCCTGGAATTCCCTCACTAGCCCACATCTTTCTGGGCAGTTCATAATGTTCACAGGGTTGGCAAATATCAGATCCTACACTGAACAGAAAATACCTGGAGACAGCAGAACCATCTTTACCCTGGGTGTTGGCCCAGTCCTCTCTGGTTTTCTAGGCATAAACAAGGAGGTGACTATGATTTAATTCTTAGCCTCAGGCCCTCTCCTGGCTGGGCAGTACAGGCCCCTAGGGAAACAGTGGTATGCAGTTATCTGAGCAATGTTCCTGCCACTTGAGTCAGAGTCTCTCTGAGCAGAATAGAAATGTACGTTCTCTGGTACATATTAACATCTGGTACATAGGCCATCAGATGGTCTGGCACCTGCATAAGATATTTTGGCCACATTCACAGGTTGCCTTTATGGCTAAGCCTGGGGTAGCTACTTCTATTTTATGTACTTCCTAACAATAGAAAAGATGAAGGTAGACCAGAGGATAGTTGGCAGATTACAGGACTGTATTGGGTGACTAGCTTTTTTTTTTCCCTAAAGTGAGCCTTCTTATGGTCATTTGGGAGCAACCTAATGACCATATTCAAATATTAATTCCAGGCTCTAGAAACCTTTTGTTGTTGTTGTTGTTGTTGTTGTGGTAGTATTTTTTTTCTTTCTTTTTGGTTGTTATTGTTTTGAGTCACATCTTCTCCATATCTTTAAAAGAATAAAAAGAATTAGATTTTTTTTCTCTCAGATTTCATCTGAGGTATGGTTAAGTCTCAAACCCATGACAAATGGCTGATTAGTGTTCCTATCTAACATATCTAAGCGGATCTGGCCACTAGGTTCTCCCAGGGACTCTCAGTCCCTACCTGTTACAGGATATGGCTGGCATACCTCACTCCCTGCTGTGAAGTTCTCCAGGCCAGAGACTGGACTGCCCTTTCCTATATAATCCAGCCATTCTGGTCTACCCTTTACCCTCCTGGTCTCCTGGTTCTCCCCTTCCTCCTCCTCTCACGTGGCCAGGCTCGGGTCATGTTAACTCTGGACTCTCCCAGATGTCCCTGACTCTGGTTATGCTCCTCCTCTGTTTAACTACGATAAACTTCTTTTCCACCATACCTAGGAGCAGTAATGTCCTTTCTTTCTTATTTTTTTTTCATTCAGATACCAGAGGAGTTTGAACATGAGAAGTTTCATATTGCAGGTCTGAGTGTTGTAAATAATAATAATAATAATATAATAATAATGCTGCATTGAAATCTTGCTAGTCATGTCTTGGGGCCCAGCCTGCTGTAATACAGGTTTGACACTGAAGGCAGAGGCTCAAGTGGCAAATGCACGGAGTTTGAAGACACATTAATGATTCAGGAGCAAGTGCATTAGGGGCATTGGAAGCAGCAGTCCTATCAGCTACAATTAAAGAGCTGCACAAGGAGCAGGCTTTTCATAATTCATGGGACAATTTTACTTTCTATTGTAAGAGAATTCTACCAAAAGTAATTTGTTCTTGTGAGTGAGTAAATTGCTAGGAAGACCAATTATGTATTTAGTCCATGAATAGTTGTAATTACTTTGTAAAAATGTGTAGTTGATTAAAAAAACCTGATTTTTGGCATCTTTTAACAATGTTGTTTTACAATAGTACCAGTCTTGTGAAATATGATTAGATAAAAATCAAAGAGTCTTAGAAATTTCTGGTTTCATATATCTATAAGGCAAACTGTTCACCAAACAAACACCAGTACTAACTTGATAAAAGAAAAGCAACCGTTATTTTTTTATCCATTGTTTATGTTCTATTGACCAAAAATAAATTTCCAGATAATTCTGTAGCGGAAAATAAATGGCTTCAGTTACATCAGTTTTTAGTGTGAATGAAAGTTCTCGGGAAGAAGCTGTACACACCTTCCACGGAATCTCCTGTTGGGTAATTAGCTAATCAGAACATATTGTGCAATATTTAGCATGTTAAAGGGCCAGATACAAATGATCTTGTACTCTTTCTAGCCACTTTAATACCAGTTTATTGTCTTCCCCTATTTGTGAGCTTACATCTTTATAATCACCCTATTAAAAAAAAAATCAGTGTAATGCCACGTGTGTACAGGTGCACTGAAAGGCCAGAAGAGAGTGGAGGATTCCCTGGAGATGAATTTACAGGTGCTGTGAGCCACCCAGCATGGATACCAGGAATCAAACTCAAGATCCTCCTGAAGAGTAGCAGAGGATCTAACTGCTGAGCATCTCCTACGACCAGGTAAATCCTTTTGAATGTATAAACAGACACCTAGCTCTACCAGTCAAAAGGGTCAGGATACTCTGAGCTAGCATCTGAGGCAGGTAGCAGAGGTTGCTCAACTTTACTTCTACTGAACTAGCCATTGTTTCTAACAATGTGGTTTTTTGTTTTTTGGGTTTTTGTTTGTTTGTTTGTTTGTTTGTTTGTTTTCGAGACAGGGTTTCTCTGTGTAGCCCTGGCTGTCCTGGAACTCACTCTGTAGACCAGGCTGGCCTCGAACTCATAAATCCACCTGCCTCTGCCTCCCAAGTGCTGGGATTAAAGGCGTGCTCCACCACGCCCGGCCTAACAATGTGTTTTTAAAGTGTCTTGTTTTATAGCTTTCTTTGTTGCTTTTATGAAAGTATAATTAAATTTGTTACCACTTTGGTATATGGAATTTACTGTAGCCCAAATCTTTCTTCCTAGACCTTCATCACTCATATTTGGCTCCAGAATAAACTGTCTTATCCTCTTGGTGGTGAGCATTGTGGTTTTGTGTCAACACTAAGTATTTAAAAATCTTGAAAGGTATTGGGATTTGGATTTCTTATTCATAAGTATGTTTAGTGAGTCTGTTAAAAATACTCAGCAGTATTATGTCCTACTTACTACAAAACGTTACTGATACTTATATTTCTATCTAGCCCAAAGCTTGCTGCAACTATCAGATACATGGTTCACAAATAAATAAGTCAAGAAACTGGAATAAAAAATGGAAAGGAATAAAAATTATTTGATCTTTGAGATTAGAAAAACCAAATATTTTGTCTAGTCTGAAAGGCCAATTGTTATATAAAGGGAGATTCATTCTTTCTTTCAATGTATAAATAATAGTAGTAAATTAAAAATGACCCTAGAAAGAACTTGGTCTTCAACCAATTTTCCCTAAGATTTTATATTTGGGAAAATCTAACTAGGGGTTGGTTTTTTGTTTTGAAGGACAAGTTGTAGATTTTGGAATTCTACTTTTGGAACTGATGTGAAGATCAATAAACATAACAAAAAGGCACCGGGTAGCTGAGATCTCTAAAATTCATAAATGCTTAAAGTTGAAGACCATGCTTACAGCTTTCAGTGATGGTTTGGGCCATGGATTTCCCTTGGGTTAACTAGCAATGGTGAGCTGGAAATTTCTCTAACCAGTGATCTGTACATTTATGAAATAATCCCTCAAGTAAATTATACCTATATTCTTTTTAGCAATGATGTTAAAGTAGCCAATATTCTGGGATTCTGCAAAAGCAGATGTCAGCATCCAGATTAAAAACTGAATGATCCTCATAGGTCTCCAAATGTAAATGTTTAACTAAATATGTCATAAAAGTCCAAAAGACAAGTGAAAAAACTTTCACATAATACATACATGACCTAGGCTGATTTCTCTTGTTGTGATAAAACACTATGACCAAAAGCAACTTGGGGTGAAAAGAACATCTTGGTTTACATGGCCTCAGCACAGTCTGTCATTGAGGGAAGCCAAGGCCAGAACCCAAGTAGAAAATGCAGGCAGGAACTGAAGCAGAGTCCATGGAAGGATATCCCTGACTAGTTTGCTATCTGTGGTTTACTCAGATTGTTTTTTGTCTTAATATAACCCAAGACCACCTACCCAGTGGTGGCTTCACCCATAGAAGTACTGGATTCTCTCACATTCATTACTAATCAAGAAAATACCCCACAGACTTACCTACAAGCCAGTTTGATGGGGGTATTTCTCAATTGAGATTCCTGCCTTCCAAATAACTCAACCTTATGTCAAGTTATTTTAAAAACTAAATAGCACCAAACACAAACACACACACACACACACACACACACACACACACACGACTCTGTTGATAAAATACTATGTATTTTTCTCAATTCCTGGCAAACCTAATTTAATTAAAACCCTTTTCATCTATCAGACTATTAGAAAAATGTACTTACAAGACTTCTTCTGAGCTTATTTCTATACTCCCAATAGTGGAAAAGTATGGTTATAATTGTTCAGGGTCTCTTCTGGTCTTGTAAAACATAGTTAAAAATCTTTCATATGAGATGAACTATTGTACTCCTGTCCTTAGTACATCCCCAGAGATAACTTTCTATTGACATACTCAATGTCTTCATCCATCTTTCCTAAAATAGCTATTTCATATATTCGTACTTTGAGGTCAGCTGATTTGCTTATACTTGTTTCCAAGCCTCCGATGAAGGTACTCACCACCCCCCTAGCCCCAGACAGTTTCCTTGTTGTCTGTCATACAGAATTGCCTATATTAGTTTTTCTTGCCATTGTCTATTATTATTTCTAAATATACAACTTTAGCATTTTTTGCATTTGCATTTTATAAGTCTCAGTTATTTGGAAGTAGCAACCACAGCTAACAGTTAACTTTCTAATGATATTCCTAAGGTGCTTGACCCATCTAAAGTCTTCATTACATCTTTGTTAATTGAATGATTAAGTTGCATCTAGGCAAAATCATTGTACTGGTATTTAGATGGCTTTTATTAGGACCTAGGACCTGTCAGGAATGGTTGGGTTATTGAAAGCAATATGCCAATCATGGGATTCTGGTACTTCCTTTTGTCAAAAATATTGACAAAAATTTTAAAATATGAAAACTGTGTTAGTTTTTCATTGCAGAAAAAAATACCTAAGAGAATAATAAATGGAAGCTAGAACTACTTTAGCTATCTTCCAAAAATGTCAGTCTATAATCCTGTGGCTCTTTTAATTCTGTGTCCATGGTAAAAGAGAACATCTTGTACGAAAAGCATGTGATGAACAGCAGGCTGAGAGCAATTAAGAGGCCCAGGCATGTCCCATAGGTTTCACTTTCTCCAGCAGGCCGACTTCCCAAAGTTTCCACAGACTCTCCCAATGGTGATACCATCCAGGAAGCAAGGCACTTCATGTTCAATTGTAAGAGACAATGCAAAACAAAGCAATAAAGCTCAACTCTTCAGACTTCTTACTCTCTTGAGTCGTTCACACTTGGTGAAGTCATCTTTAAGTCTCCTCTCAGCATCATCTCCTTTATCATTTCTTTGTCCTGTTAAGGTCAACTCACATCTCTCAGCTTGGGTGCTTTAGGCTCTACTTGTATGCCAACCTCTTCAAAGAAGGTTCTTGGATACCTCAAACATGTCCTTTAAAGGTACATTTTAGCTGGGCATAGTAGCTCATACCTTTAATCCCAGCACTCAGGAGGTAGAAGCAGACAAATCTCTATAAGCTTTGTGTAAACCTGGCTTACATAGCAAGTTTCAGGTCAGCCAAAACTCCATAACTCCTCCTGGTCTACACCTACTTGGGGGCAGATCAGCCTGTCTCCTCCTCTCTCTCAACACTGCACAGTCTTCAGGACTCCCAGGAGGATCTCCTGCAGGCAACAGGTGGGATAGCCACCTCAATAACTGCAGCAGCTAGGACCTCCCCTCCCCCCCTGGTACCCAGCAGATGTAGGACTCCTTCCCTCTGCAAAAAAAAAAAAACCCAACTCCCTTTTGGTTTGCACCTGTTTAGGGGCAGATTAGCCTGTATCGTCCTCTCTCACAATACCACACAGTCTGTAGGACACTCCAGAGATCTGCTGCAGCCAGGGCAACAGTTTACGGGGCTCCCAGGAGACTTGCTGTAGTCAAGGCAATAGTCTGCAGGCTCCCAGAAGATCTGCTGCAGCCAGGGCAACAGTATGCAAGTCTCTAAGGAGATTGACTGTAGTTAGGTATACATATCCCCCAGAAGATCTGAGGCAACCCTGGGACCCAGGAGGCAGGCTCCACACAGTCACCCAGGCCAACTAGCACCAGAGATAACCAGATGGTAAGAGGCAAGCATAAGATCATAAGCAACAGAAGCCAATATACTTTGACATCATCAGCACCCAACTCTCCCATCACAGCAAGCCATAAATATCCCAATACACTGGAAAAGAAGGATACTGACCTAAATTTCCATCTCATGAAGATAATAGAGACCTTTAAAGAGGATATAAATAACTCACTTAAAGAAATACAGGAAAACACAGTTAAATAGGTAGAAGCCCTTAACGAGGAAAAAAAAATCCCTCCAGGAAATACAGGAAAATGCAATCAAACAGGTGAAAGAATTAAAAAAAAAAACAGTCCAAGACCTAAAAATAGAAGTAGAAACAATCACAAATAGAGGCAACCCTCCAAATGGAAAACCTAGGAAAGATGTCAGGAGCTATAGATGCAAGCATCACCAACAGAATACAAGAGATAAGAGAGAGAATCTCAGGTATAGAAGATACCATAGAAGATATTGACACAAAGGTCAAAGAAAATACAAAGCATAAATAACTCCTAACCCAAAACATCCAGGAAATCCGGGACAAAATAAAAAGGCCAAACCTAAGAATAAAAGGAATAGAAGAGAGCAAAGATGCCTAGCTCAAAGGACCAGAAAATATCTTTAACAGATTCATACAAGAAAACTTCCCCAAACTAAAGAAAGAAATGACCATAATATACAAAAAGTGTGCAGAATACCAAATAGATTGGACCAGAAAAGAAAATGCTCCTGTCACATAATAATCAAAACACCGAATGCACAGAACAAAGAAATAATCAATATTAAAAGCTGTAAGGGAAATGGCCAAGTAACATATTAAAGCAGAGCTAACAGAATTACACCATAATTCTCAACAGAGACTCTAAAAGCTAGAAGAGCTTGGGCAGATGCCATGCAGACCCTCAGAGAACAGAAATCCCAGCCCAGGCTACTATACCCTGCAAAATATTAATCTAGCCCTACAGAGGATTCTTGAGGGAAAACTCCAACACAAGGAGCATATCTATAACAAAGAAAAAACAAGGAATTAATCATCTTACAACAATCCTAAAAGGAGAGAATCACATAATGCTACTTCCAATGACAAACACAAGAACTAACAATCATATGACTTTAATATCTCTCAATATCAGTGGACTCAATTCCCCAGTAAAAAAAACATAAGCTAACATACTGGATGTACAAACAGGATTTAGCATTTTGTTGTGTTCAAGAAACACACCTCAATGACAAAGACAGACACTACCTCAGAGTAAAAGACTAGAAAAAAAAGTTTTCCAAGCAAATGGTTCCAAGAAACCAGCAGGAGTTGCCATTTTAATATCCAATACAATAGACTTTCAACCATAAGTTATCAGAAGAGAAAGGGAAGGGCACTTCATAATTTTCAAAGGAAATATCCACCAAGATGAAATCTCAGTTCTGAACGTCTATGTCTGAAATGCAATGGCACCCACATTCATAAAAGAAACTTTACTAAATCTCAAAATACACATGGAACCCCACAAAATAATAATGAGAGACTTCAACACTCCACTCTCAACAATGGACAGGTCATTGAATTAGAAACTAAACAGAGACACAGTGAAGCTAATAGAAGTTATGAACCAAATGGATTTAACACACACACAACATTTCACCATAAAAAAAGAATATATCTTCTTCGCAGAACCCCCACAGTACTTTCTCCAAGATTGACCATATAATCATTCACAAAATAAGCCTCAATAGATGCAAGAAGATTGACATAATCCCATCCATCCTATCAGATCACGGCGGACAAAGGCTAGACTTCAATAACAACAAAAACAACAGAAAGTCTACAAACTCATGGAAACAGAACAATTCTCTACTCAATAAAAACTTGGTCAAGAAAGAAATAAAAAAAGAAATTAAAGACTTTTTAGAATTCAATGAAAACAAAGACACAGCATACCCAAACAAATTAGAAACAATGAAAGCAGTGCTAAGAGGAAAATTCAAAGAAACACGTGCCCTTGTAAAGAAAATGGAGAGATCCTACACTACCAACTTAACAGCATACCTAAAATTCCTACAGGAACAAAAAAAGAAGAAGCAAACATACCCAAGAGGAGCAGATGGCAGGAAATAATCAAACTCAGGGCTGAAATCAAGTAAGTAGAAATGAAAACTATACAAAGAATCAACCAAACTAGGAGCTGGTTCTTAGAGAAAAATCAACAAGACAGATAAACTCTTAGCCAGACTAACCAGAGGGCACAGAGACAGTATTCAAATTAACAAAATCAGAAATGAAAAGGGAGACACAATAACAGAAACTGGCCAGGTGTGGTGGCACACGCCTTTAATCCCAGCACTCAGGAGAGAGGCAGGTGGATTTCTGAGCTCTAGGCCAGCCTGGTCTACAAAGTGAGTTCCAGAACAGCCAGGGCTATATAGAGAAACCCTGTCTCGGAAAACAAACAAACCACCACTCTGGAAATCAGTCTGGTGGTTCCTCAGAAAATTGGAAATAGTACTACCAGAGGATCCCGCAATACCTCTTCTGGGCATATATCCAGAAGATGTTCCAACTGGTAAGGACACATGCTCCACTATGTTCATAGCAGGCTTATTTATAATAGCCAGAAGCTGGAAAGAACCCAGATGTCCCTCAACAGAGGAATAGATACAGAAAATGTGGTACATTTACACAATGGAGTATTACTCAGCTATCAAAAAGAATGAATTTATGAAATTCCTAGGTAAATGGATGGACCTGGAGGCCATCATCCTGAGTGAGGTAACCCAATCACAAAAGAACTCACACAATATGTACTCACTGATAAGTGGATATTAGTCCAGAAACTTAAAATACCCAAGATATAACATACAATTTGCAAAACACAGGAAACTCAAGAAGAACGAAGACCAAAGTGTGGACACTTTGCCCCTTCTTAGAATTGGGAACAAAACACCCATGGAAGGAGTTTCAGAGACAAAGTTTGGAGCTGAGACAAAAGGATGGACCATCTAGAAACTGCCATATCCTGGGATCCATCCCATAATCAGCTCCCAAACGCTGACACCATTGCATACACTAGCAAGATTTTGCTGAAAGGACCCAGATATAGCTGTCTCTTGTGAGACTATGCCGGGGCCTAGCAAACACAGAAGTGGATGCCCACAGTCAGCTATTGGATAGATCACAGGGCCCCCAATGGAGGAGCTAGAGAAAGTACCCAAGGAGCCAGGGCCAAGAAGTGGAAGTGGGTGGGTGGGGGAGTGGGTGGCGGAGCAGGTGGGGGACTTTTGGGATAGCATTGGAAATGTAAATGAAATAAATACCTAATTTTTAAAAAAAGCAAAAGGAAGAAAGAGGAGACAAATCTGATTGAGTAGAGAAGGGACTGGTGGGTCTGGGAAAAGCTGGAGGGCTATAAACAAGATCAAAAGAGACCTAATTAAAATCTCACTGAATTAATAAACATGATTTTTTATAAAAGAAAGGAAATTTCTATTTCTACTGAGCACCGGTTACACAGTAGGCACTGGTTGAAATATATTAGTGAATTTGCCTCCATTTGTTATTGCTATGCTCTTTTTACTAGTAAGTGAGAAGTTGGGGGATGGATTCAAACTGTCCCTTCTGTTGCTATGGAGTTGTTTCTCACTGCTATCAAAGCCTTCTGGTTGGCAAATCACATGACTTTTGTCTGCAAAGTCTATTTGTGGCTGCTTCTTGAACAGAATACCTGAAATTTAGAAGCCACTGTCCAGTTTGTCTATTTTCTAGACTCTGCCTTTTTCTTTTGCCTGCTTCTGGAGTTGGTTCAACCAATTTGCTCCTTCATGTAACCTTTGCCTAGAGAAAAGGAACATTCTGAGGTTGATATGATTGTTCATTAGAAGGCCTGGAGAGATGTTGTGACAGAGGGCATTTATTTAGCCCAGCTTTATAGAACATTTTCTGATTTCATGGATCCTTGGAATTTCCATTATAAAAAGAGCTGAAAGATAATCTACATTCATTTATTTGTTCCTGTTTTTAATTAGAGACAAAAGTAAGTATATTAGATATACTTTATTGGTTTCTAGGAAAAAGACCTACTATTGTATATCATGCCTTGTAATTATTTATGTCATTGCAATTTATAAACGGATAAAACAGATGTAATATCTATAATGTCTTCCCTTTTAGCAAAGAACCTCAAGAGGTACAAACAATCCATTACTGCAAGGCTAATCCCTTGCAATATTGGTTAAAAATTATTATTCCTCCACCAAAACTTGCAAAGGCAAAGGAACTAGCAATGCTGAGTATTTAAGAGCTTGGAGTAACCTTCGGACCATTGTGTAATGGACATAGGGTCTATGAAAACATTTACAGCCATTTTACCACCTACCTTTTAAAAATCTTACTAAACAGGGGGAAGAAAGGGTTTTGCTGTGAGGTTCTGATTCCTAGAAATGGCAGAAGTTAAGTCTCATCAACATGGCTGTCTAAACATGAGCTAAACAAGGACAACAGCAATTGACATACTAACAGGGAAGAGCTCAGGAGACCTCAGTCCTACACAAAGAGCTAAATATTCTTCCCCAGAGAACACACAATTTGGTTATATGCTACTAAATGATCAGCCTTGTAATCATATATACATAAAAGTAATGCTATACAGACTAAGCAGGTTATATTCATGTATTTTGGAATAGTACATATACAGTCATATATACATATATACATGTGTGTGTGTGTGTGTGTGTGTATACACATATACAACTGAAGGGACAAAAAGGTCATGAATTTGAGTGAAAGCTATGGGGGGTGGTATATGGGAGGCTTTGGAGGAAAGAAATGAAAGAGTGAAATGACATAATTATAATCTCAAAAAACTAAGAAAAGTATCTTTAAACCCCTGCTATAAAAAGCATCCTTCATGGCTCCTCCCAGGCTTGCATGCTCTTATCTGACCCCATGCTCCGTCTTCCTTTACTACGCCTAAGACATTCTGAATGAAATTACAGGAAATAAAAGGCTATGCCAGAGAGAGTTATTTTGATGTTGTTGTGTAAATATTTACTTTGATTGAATATTCTCTTCTGGGTGGGAAGAAGAGATGCCTGTAACTCAAGAAGCTAAGAAAACCTAACAATCTCAAAAAGCTTGGGGAACTTACAAAGCTCAAAACGGTTGGAAAACATAAAGAACTCAGAACGTTCAGAAACTTACAAGGTCAGAAAGTTACAAGGTCACAAAGCCACGTTCAAGACAGTAAGCAGGAAACCATTTCTAGGGGAAAGATTATTGGGTGGAGATGCTATTGAGTTAGGCTGGGAACTCCATGGATGCAGCTTTAACGGTCATCTTTGCTGAATGGGGTTTCCATGATGCCGCTGCACTAAGTCACCCATATACCTATAAATAATCCAAGAATCTACTTGATTCACCAAGCTAGACTTGGGCAGAATCATTTCTTTGGTGTGGTATCTATGCCCAATCCGGGCTGAAAACACTTTAGTTTGGATTTCTCCAGGAGTGGTTAGACAACAAGTGGTTGTTTTCTTCCATTTTCCCTCCCTTCCCCTGGGGAGTAGACGAAAGCAAGGTATCTGTTTGCAAGCCTTGTTGGCAGATTCTCTGTAGATGAGGAGAGGAAAGAGGGAAGGATACTTCTAAGAACTGTGGAGACAGAGTTGGTTCAATGCACTTTGTATCACTGAATGAGAAGCCTAAAGAGTGAGAAACCAGAGGGTGTGAGGAAGAAACAAGAGTTTTCTTGATTCCTACCCTCAACAATAGTTAATCAGTATATTGTCATTCTCATAGGCCTGCCTCCATGGAAACACAGATCTGGGGTTGCATGTGGCCCCTGGACTTGAAATCCTCCTTTATTAGATATTAGATCAGAAGAAATGACTTCACTTCTCTGCAATTGTTTCCATAATTTGTAAAGTAGTGATGAAAATTAAATAGCTTTATACTTACAACATGATGACAAAAGTGCTGATCTTAGAATAGGTGCTTAGTGATCTATCTGCACTGGGAATTTACTTATCTTCGAACTGGATAGAATATGTAGCCTAAGAAACTGGGGCTCTGCAAAAGAATAAAACAAAACAAAATATTGTGACTCATAACATAGATTCAGCCATGGTAGGGCCCCTGCCAGCTTCCATCAGAAAAATAACTCCTTTTGGCATAGTAGTCATGTATGATAAATTATTCAAAATGTGAGGTTTTAAAATAATAAATATTTATTACCTCATATTATTGGTAAGCTGGGAATCGAGGAGCATTTACCTGTGAGGTTGTAACTTATAAGCCCTCCACGAGTATGAGCAGAGATGGTGGCCAGGGACTATATGAACTGCATCCAGAAAGGTTCCCTCACACTTCCATTGGCAGGTGTGGCATGGGAGACATTTCGTGGGAAGATACAACACACATGTCTACTCATTACAAAACGGAGCCCACAGCAGACTAAAGTAGTGATCTCACCAAAGTCCAATTTGGTCAAACAAGGAGATTTTATTGAGGTTTCTAACAGTATTATGCTTAAAGTGGGATTACAGGGGAGAGGATAATTCAAAGGAGTAGTTGTATGACCAAAAAACAAAACAAAAACAAAAACAAAAACAAAACACCAAAAAACCAAAACAAAAACAAAAACAAAAACAACAAAAAAAAACTGACCCCACACAAGTGATGACAGCAGAAAGCTGCAACCCTGGAGCTCTGCACAGCTTGCTGCAGCTCAACATCTTGGAAAAGTCTCTCCTCTCTGTCACTCCGGTGGTCCACCTCCATACCACCACTGCCCCAGTCTGAAGAAGTTGTTTATTCCTTCTATAAATCTGGGAAGGGGGCTTGGGAAGTTTTGCAAGTTTCAGATTTCCCAGATATGTGACCTTTAATTTACATCTTAAATCTCAAAAGCCTCTTCTGCCTCGTGTAGAGAATGTTTCAGTTCAGAGGAAACTGCTGTAAAAGAGCCTAAGAAGTCAGTTTCTCCCCACACTTCTTTCTCCAGGCCTCCCGGAGCCTCCTCATGGCATGACACCAAGTTCTCTTCAGAATTAACTGTTTGGGAGAGTGAGCCAAAAGTCACAAAGCATTGTGTGAAGAGACGTCTCAAAACACCTTGTAAGGAAAAAGCCACAGTGCACCATGGGATTGATCTCATAGTCTTTTACTGTAACCTTTGTCACATGTCATTTATTAAAGTAAAGTTCTAATTCTCATCCACACTGAATCAAAACAGGATGTGCTGACAGGTGTATATAATCCAATTATTTGAGAGGTCAATGCAGGAATGCTAACTGAAATTGGGAGGCAGGGAGGTCACAACCTGTAGCAGCCACCTGTCCTCAATAAACCAAGAAAAAGAGTCAACTTGAAATAGCTTATCTAGAAAAACAATGTACTTTCCCCACTCTGGCCTTAATGAAATCCTGCCCTTCTCTAATCCCTAAACCTGGAACGAAAACTCTGCCCCAACCCTGCACTGCAGGCTTCCCTGGCTCCACTGGCCACAGTGCACCAGGTCTTGGGATATTTCTCTGATTATCAAAGTTGGGGATCACAACTTAAGCAAGTGCAATTAAAAATCAAAATCAAAACAAGAAGTGAATAAATTAATAAATAAAGCCATTGTCCTTTGCTGACACCATTAACAGGTCTTCAACTTATGCCTGGGTAAAACTTGATGTTTGCTTGCAATCAATTTCTCATATTTTCGGTCCTTCTTGCTTCTGTCTCAGCAGCAAATATGATGGGACTATTTGAAGAGATCACAGGACATTCTATAGTTGCTAACAAACAGGGGTGGCTCCTTGTCATTCTAAAAGCAGTAGCTGAGCTTATGAGCTTATGATTTTATATAGACTTGGTCATCTGAACAACCCCCGAGGAAAACCTAGCTGATGAAAAGCAGTGGGATCTACAGACCTTCTAATATTAGAGAGACCTGGAGGGGAAATGTTCCCACCCGTTTCTCCCAACCCTGGGCAATGGCTGTATAGATTTCATTTGTGCGTGACTGCTTTTCAGTTGGCCTTGGTGCATTGTGTCTGACTTTCTTACTTCTTCCTCCTTCTGCTTTGGTGAATTCTGCGAAACTAAATGTTCCCTGATGTGATGATTCTTAAACAATTAAAATTGAGGCATGGGGACCAGCACAGCACAGTCCTAGTGGCCCAGGTGCATGCTGTGTGCTCTCATCTTGGAAACAATGTAACAACTGCACAATGGTAGTTCCAGGTTAATACTTGACTTGCAAAGAAAGTTTGAAGAAATTATTAGAAAGTGAAATAGAGCCAACATTGGGATCCTAAGAAAGGAAAAAAAAAACTATTGAAATTATGAAATAAGTTTTACACAACATTTAAGAGTGGTTCCTGGATAAGCAAGTATAGAGTATGTGAAATCTTATACTAGTAAAACTAAGTCAGAACACTGAGACTCTTAGGAGAGTTATTGTGTACAATGTACAGAAGCAGAAAGCTAGCGGAACTACTGAGTTAAGGGTTAAGTTGATTCTTTCTGGCCACTGCCTGGCAGCTTTGCCCATGTCATTTATCATTAGAGCTTCACAAGAAAATACAAGTAGCTGGCCTCGGAGCTCTGAGCTCTGAAGTATAATAAGTCGAAAGTTAAAGTTTAAATAATGATAAGTTTACAATTATTATTACTTTGGCTGTAGGCCCTGGGAATAGGGAAGTTTGAAACTTTGGGGAACAGTTATAATTCTTGATTCTTTGTAGGATGTGCTTATTCTTTTGAATTTGATTTGGCAATGATTATACAATGTCCTTTTTTTTTTCTACCTACTTTTGGAGTATCAATAAAAGCCTGAGGCAAGAAAAAGGACCACAAGAAGAATGAGTGAGGAGAGAATGTGAGGTGTGTGTGGAGAGAGTGTGTGTGAGAGATGTGTGTGAAGAGTGTGTTTGAGAGTGAAAGGGGAATGCACAGAGGTGTGTGTGAGTGTGGGAGTTCAAGAAAAAAAAAGTGCACAGGAGAAAAGCCAAGTGTGCAGAATGCAGAGTGTGTGCAGCCTCAAGCTGCGAGCGAACAAGCAAGTGAGAAAGAGCAGAGAGTGAGAGAGAACAGAGAGAAGCTTTAAGCCTTGAGAAATTGCATGGGCCTGGCGAGATGACTCAGTGGTTAAGAGCACTAACTGCTCTTCAGAAGGTTTTGGGTGCAAATCCCAGAAACCACATGGTGGCTCACAACCATCCATAATGAGATGGTGCCCTCTTCTGGTGTGTCTGAAGACAGCCACAGTGTACTTAGATATAATAATAAATAAAGGCCTGAGCAAGCAGGGCCGACCAGAGTGAGCAACCTTCATTCCCAGCAACCATATGATGTCTCACAACCATCAGTACAGATACAGTGTACTCATATACATAAAATAAATAAAATAAATCTAAAAAAAGAAAAAGGAAAAGAAAAATTGCCTGTCAGTTTGTACCCAAAAAGTAGTCTGTGTATATTTATTATGCACCTTCCAGATATCCCTGATTCCAGTTGAAAACTCTGATCCTGTGTGGAGGTTGGACCCCAACAGTTAGCTGTTGTTGGATTTTTAATAACTGTTCCCCCCCAATAATCAAGACAGAGTCCTATTGATTTATTTAATCAGCTTTAGCACAATTACTGGGTGATTACCCCTAAATTATTTTTCTACACTAGACTGGCTATTTGCAAGCTGTGCTCCCCAAGTTACTTGCCAATCATTGCCCTGTCTCTCCCTCTCCCTCTCCCTCTCCCTCTCCCTCTCCCTCCCCCTCCTCCTCCCTCTCCCCCTCCCCCTCTACCTCCCCCCTATCCCTCTCCCTCTCCCTCCCCCTCTCCCCTCCCCCTCTCCCTCTCCCTCCCCACCCCACCTCCCACCCACTCTCTCCACCTTGTGGTCCCTACCTTCAACATCTAGAAGCTTGTCCTACCGCTATCCTCCCCAGTATTTTTCAGATGATATAGACGAGCAAAGTTTACACATCATTTGAAGTATGTGAGAATGTGCTTGTCTGGTCTGCAACCAGATCTTGGGGGCCAAGATTTGTCACTTGAAGACATAACAGCACCAGAGCAACCCCTAAGAGTTAGTCATTTCAAAAGTCTTCTTATAGTAGTATTTCTCAATACTCTCTATAAATTGTTATAACTATCAACAATTCAGCAGACAATGAATGCTGTTTTGACCCATCTCTTCATTTGCTTAGAATTGAAAATAACTGTATTTTCTGCATTCTTTCATGCTTTCTTTGTCATGTGACTCATTCTAGACAATAGAATACAGGTAGAAGTAACATGGCTATCTCTCAGGTGTCCAGTGTTTTCTGTTCTTTTCTAAGATTGCTTTCCATTTTCTCTTTTTTTTTTTTCTGGTCTCTCTAGTATCAGTATAAACTAGTATCTGTGAGCACATGGCAGAAGAATACAGACACCTCAAAATTTATTCTGGTTGATCAAAACCATTGGATTGTGCATGTGTGAAAATAAACCCTTGCACTTTGCCACAGGGACTTTTGTAGGTTGTAGTTCAGTGACTAGAATTAATATTCTCAATCAATATAGACCATCACCAAAAGAATTGTTTGCTCAGATAAGAAAATAGTTACTGTTTATTTGTTTGTGTTTGTTTGTTGTCTCTGTGATCAAAATGCCTGACACAGACGCTGTAAATAAGGAAGGATTTCTTTTGACTTGTGGTTTTCATCCACAGTCACTTAGCCCCATGTGCTTGGGCAGAGCATCATGGTGCAGGAGTGTGCTACAAGAAAAGTTACTCAGTTCCTGGTCAGCTGAAAAGCAGGCAAAAGAATGGGGAGCTCAGCTGGTTTTCTCCTCCCCCTTCTAGTCTATCTGAGCCCCTGACCATGGTTGGCATCTTCCATATTTACAGTGGGTCTGCTATACTCTCATACCCCTCTCTAGAAACACCCAGACAGACAGACACACAGGTATATTGATCTCCTAGTGATTTTAAATCAGTCAGTTTCATAATAGAGAAACCAGTTATTTTTAATGTCATTTTAATAGGCTTTAAGAAAAGAGGATAGGAAGTTGGATGGTTAGGGAAGGATGGTTGTAAATGAGAACAGTTGGGAGGCGAGGTGAATATGATCAAATCACATCACACAAAATTCCCAAGAATTCAATAATAAAGGAGGAAGCTTAAGCATCCTAGATACTGCTCAAAATAAAACTTATATTAGGATAATTTAATGTAAGTGTTTATATTAAGTATTTGTGGCTGTCTTAGGGTTTCCATTGCTTTGAAGAGACACAAAGGCCTAGGCAACCCTTATAAAGGGCAACATTTAGCTATGGCTGACTTACAGTGTCAGAGGTTCAGTCCATTACAATCATGGCGGTAAGCATGGCAGTATGCAGGTAGACATGGTGATAGAGAAGGGAGTTCTTGATCCAAAGGCAGGCAGATTGAGTCTCTGTTTTGAAGACAGCTAGAAGGAGGGCCTTCCCTCTCCCCCTCCCCCGACCCCCCGGCATTGGGCAGAGCTTGAGCATAGGTTCTCAAAGCCCACGCCCACAGTGTTGAACTTCTTTTAACAAAGACACTCCTCCTCCAATAATGCCACACCTCCTAATAATGCCTTTCCCATGGGCTGAACATATTCAAACCACCACAGTGCCCTAAGCTTTTACTTTGGGAGAATTAAACCAACCAGTGTATACATGTATGTGCATGAGCATTTGTGAGTATGTGTATGTATCCTGTCTAAAATTATCTACTTTGGCCCACTTTCAGATCTCAGCTTATATCACATTTCTGTAAAGAACTTTTTTTTTTTTTTTTTTGGCATGGGTTCGTCATCATTTTTTTTCATTAAATGTAATTCATCTCCCTTCATACCACTCACTACAATTTCTAACAATGGATATTTTTATGGGTGAATTTTTAATTCTGTGCTAGGCAACAGCCTCTGTGAAAATGTTCCTCACTAATCATAGAACATGATTCATAATAGAAAAATAACACGTTTACACAAGTTTGCAGATTAAAAAAAAGTGGATGAATGAACGCATGCCTGATTTTGTGGCGAGCATTCCCGATTCATCGATGATTGATAGTAAAGCTTAAAAGGACATGTGCCATGATACATACTTTGAAATAAAAGAGAAACCAGTCTTAAACAACTGCCAATGGATAAAAAAATGGGAATACATGATAATATAATAAAATATTCAAACTATAAACAAATATCTAAGAATCAGCTCAGATATAAAAATATTCTATTAGACAAATAAATGAGAACAAAAGGCAAATATTACACCGAATATTTCCAAATGCCTTAAGTAGATACTCACTTAACCCTTCAAGGAAGTGAGCCTACTGCTGCCCCTGTGCCTTAAGAAGATGTCTACTTAATAAATATCAAGCCAATTGGCCTGCCACTGACCCATCCTTTAAGTAGATACTTAACCTTCAAGGAAGCGAACCTAGTACCTTCCCTTGGGTTATGCATTGCTTGGGGATTTTTTTTTTCTGAGAATAGAGAATGTAAGAGTCTCATGTTATACTGACTGAGCTAGCCATGTGGTCATGAGAATGTCAGTAAGTAAACAAATTTACTGTGAATAAGCCTGGCAAAACTGCTTCAGAGAGGTGATAGGCTAAGGTAGAAAACAACTCACTTACCACACATACCCTTGACATGAAAGGTCTCAAAGCACATGACTCCAATCAGACAGTGAGAAAAACATTACACAGGACCAGACTGAGGAGTGTCAGAAATAGAGCAAATCTTGTAAACTGTCATAGTCAACAAGAGTTTCCCCAGGAAAAAAAAACCTGTGTTTGTGTGTGTATGTGTGTGTTTATATATGTGTTTATGTGTGCACTCATGTGTAAATATGGGTGCATGTGCATATTTGTATGTGCATGTTTATATGAGTATATGTGAGAGTGTATGTGTGTGTGTGTTTGCACATGTGTGTGCATGTGTATGTTTGAATGTGTATATGTATGTGCATGAGTATTTGTAAGTGTGTGCATGTATGTGTGTGTGCTAATTTATGTGGAAATATCTTTCTGTGTGTGCAAGTTTATGTGTAAATGTCTCTGTGTGTGTATATATATATATATATATATATATATTTATATATATGCATATATATGTGTGTGCATGTATGTAATTGTATGTATATGTATGTGTTCTTGTATATTTATGTGTGTAAGGACATGTGTTTGTGTATGCCTCTGTGTCTTAACATATATAGTGTACATGCAGATGATCTATGTGTGTTTTTGCATGTATATATGTGAGTACATGTAATGATGGAGATCAAACCCAAGGATTTATGTATGCTAACCATGTATTCTATCAGTTGAGCTACTTCCCTATCCAAACGGTTTTCCTGGTTTTATTTATATTTGTTTTTATCTCTATAATTCTAATTCATGAGCTTGCAATGATATCAAGTTCTCTATCACTGTGCTAGTCTCATTCTTTGAGACATATTTTGTTTGACCAGAACTTCATAAATTACCCACTTCAAAACAAACCTTGTGGACCTGTATCTCTAGCCAGAGACATCCTCTGAAGTACTTCATGTGTATTTGTCAAAGCTTTCTAGGAGTTTTCTCAAAGAGTATGAGAAATATGAAGCATGTCTTATAAATAAACTTAGAAAACAAACTAAACGGCAATGAATAATAATAAAAAAAATCCAGGAACTACTACTTAAAATAAAAAAATCCATCAAAATATTTTGAGATTAAAAATTAAAGAATATACAAAGATCCATTACCAAAATAGGAAATGACTCATATTCATATTCAATTTATTTTTGTTAATATTTATTAATAATGGCATTAGTACAGAACAAATGCTAACAATCCAGAGTCCATCCTGTAGCCACAGTTTGTGTGTCATGGCCTAACTACAAGAGGGCAGTCCTTTCTCTGCACCTTTAGCCCAAAAGGTGATGTTGCTGTGATGATCACGGTGTGCTGCTGTGATGATGCTGTGATGATGCTGTGATGATGCTGTGATGATGCTGTGATGATGCTGTGATGATGCTGTGATGATGCCTTCAGGACAGTCACTATAATAGTGGGTATCTCATCAGACAATGTGGAAGTGCACTCTTCTGACGTGGGATAGGAAGAAAATAAAATGTTTTGACTGACCCTTAGGCATTCAGCTCTCTACTTTTGACTCAAGAACATGAATGGCAAATGGTTCAGCACTCAACGTAATTCTGCTGGGATCCTCTAATACAACTCAGTCCTGACACTCTCTGGAGACAACATCAGATGCTACAGGATGTGGGATTAGTTTCAGAAGTCTATTCCTTAGGACACATCAGATGACAGTCAGGAATTGTTAGGTTTTTACATATAATTCTACCGACTGAAGTTCCAGGGGTCATGGAGGAGTTACAGCTACATCAAACATTTCACGGGGCTAATTGACTGACTGGTATGTCCACACTTGGAGAGAGCTGGGATATTAAAAGTTAGGAAACAGACTTGTCTTAGACTATCTTTAGCTCCCTTAATAGCCATTGATTTCCTGTCTCTGTGTTTGACCCAGTACCCTCGTGACTATTAGGTAAATCCTTTTGGAATGTACAGGTACCTATTTTTTGTCAGTGAACAAGTTAAGGAAGACAAGGTAGAATCTAAGGTCTACAGCTGAGCCTTCACTATTTGATGGAACTGGTTTACCTGACAGATCCACCAATATATTTGAAAAGTGTCCTGATATATAACTTTATTTGTTCTAGGACCATAAAAACTTCATGTTACCATATCAAAATCCAGTATTTGGGGCAACTGAATTTGTGTTCCCAGGCCTTGTTTACTCATAGTCAATTTTAGAATTAATTGTGTCTTACTTTCTTTGAGGTGAGAACTTTGGTTTTGCATTGGTGCTCTGACTTATAAATGGGGATCAGGGATTGGAAACCGGTCAGATAGGACACATACCCAAAAGTAGCAGTGCCAAGAATGTCCTTGTGGGAGTCCAGGAAAGCCAGATAGAGTTGTGGTGTCTTGCTCCTTGCTATTTCTTAGCCCTGTTCCAAAATTATATGAGTGTTACAAGATATTTGATCCTGTTTCTAGCCAGAGTGAGGTTTAGTCCTTAGCACATAACTTTAATCCCAAACAATGAAGTTAAAATTAGTTTGTAAAAGGAAGCACACAGGCTTGAAAGTTATGTCTATTGAGTGGCAAAATTTATGATAAGTTAGAGAAAGATTTGACAGAATAGGATATGTCAACTCTCATGAGAAGAGAGAGGAAAGAGAATCTCCCTGAGAGACAGACAGTACAGGAAGGAGAAAGTGCAGTGCAGGATGCAGCAGCATCCGAGGAGAGAAGCACAGCAGGGTTGAGAGGCAGCATTGCAGAGAGGGAGAAAGAGGCAGCTTTACCAGAAGAGTCTTACAGAGACAGGTTGGAGAGAGAACAAGCTAGACACCGGTAAACACAGAACAAGCAAAAGAATGAAAAGGAGCCAGAAGATTAGAAAAAAATGCTAAAGTTAGTTTGAGGCCAAGCACAGAAATTCAGAGGTCAAGAGAAAAGCCAGATTGAATAAGTCAGCTGGGAGAGGAGTTTTGAGCCAGAACAACTGAATTGAACCAGCCAGCCAGAGCTTAGAAAGATCTAAGAAAGGGTGAGCTTATTTCTCAGCAAATCTCAGAGGCTGAAAAATTCTAGGCCTAGATAAGATTGTATGGGGGTTAGAACCTTCCAGGATTATGTCTAGGACAGCAAAGAGAGATAGCAAGCCTCCCAGACAGCAATTACAACAGGAGAATAAAATTTACTTTTACATGTGAAGACCCAACTGCAAGAGAGAGAAGGGATATACATACCTTATGGTTGGGCCAACTGGGCTGGCCAAGTCATTTTCTCTCCAACTTGTCCCAGTCTCCTCCACACATCCTTACAAAAGGTCCCAGACTAGCACTTTAATGGTATCATCTTTCCAGGGACCCTCTTTCTTTCTCTGAAGCCTCCTATAATAAACTTTCTAAAACTTACCTTCTGCTCTTTGAATTTCTTTCTCTGAATTTGGGAAACAAAACCTGGAAAGCCATTGTTTTGGGAAGGGTTTGGTGACTGTTGAGTTTTCTGGGATCCTGGTACGCAAACTAACCTCACTAAGAGCTGAGAAATCGTCTAGTTACTCAAAGATACCTCCTGATTTGTCTGTGTCACTGCTATACCATTTATTTATTTGAGATTTATTAAGTTGCTAGAGTGGCTTACAGACCTAATGAATATAAACTTTCGATCACAAAGTGTATTAGAGCAAATACATATAGAGCTGGGCTGGGTGGCAAAGGCCGTAATTCTAACTACCTTTGAGGGAGAAGCAAGAAGATTCCAAATGAAAAAAAATGAAAAGTGTACTTTTGCTACAGAGTGAGTTCAAGGAAAGTCTGGACAATTTTGTAGCGTGTAATTATTAAAAAAAAAAAATCTATGCTATGTCTGGCTATGCACTTGCAATGATGGTCTCACCCACCCCTATGGTTCCTGTGGTTAGCCAGCTGCCAAACAGCCCCATCTCTCATCTTCCCAGGCCAACTGCCCCATGTGGCCACTTGGCAGAAAGCCCAAATCCCAGTAACCCCGTAAAGTAAAGAAAACTCCAGAGGCTTACAATTTATCAGCCAGATTTATAACAGTAAATCCTCAACCCCAAAATGCCCACACAAAGAACTCAAAACTCAACTAATATAGATACAAGCTGTACACCTAGATTGGACAAATGTGTCTTACATTACTCAATTGTCTATCTAAGAAATCCGTAGTTACTCATGGCTCCTAGGACCACCTGGCTCTGGCTCATCATCCTCTCCTTCAGCACCATCTCCTGCCTCTGCTTCTGCCTCTGCCTCTGCCTCTGCCTCTGCCCCTGCCCCTGCCCCTGCCCCTGCCCCTGCCCCTGCCCCTGCCCCTGCCCCTGCCCCTCCACCTCCCTCCATCTCTATCTCTATCTCTATCTCTATCTCTATCTCTATCTCTATCTCTATCTCTATCTCTAGCTCTAGCTCTAGCTCTAGCTCTAGCTCTAGCTCTAGCTCTAGCTCTATCTCTATCTCTATCTCTATCTCTATCTCTATCTCTGTCCCTTCTCTAAAACTTTCAGCTCCACTTTCCCTTCCACTCCCCAGTCATCACAGGCTCTAGCCTTATCTGACTAATTAAGATTTCACCTAATCTCACCTGAGTACAGGCACAGGGTACAGGGCAGAAAGAACAGACAGCAATCCAGAACACAATTTAGTAGGACCGGGTCACAAAACAAACAGTAAAATCAGGGCTGTGGATATAACTCGTTGGTAGAGTACCTGCCTAGGATCAACAAGGCTCTGAATTTGGTTCCCAGTACTGCCACCAGCCCCACAATACAGATGAATCATTGATTGCCTCTGTAAGATCAGCTACTCTGGAAGCCGTTTCTGTCCTATTACTTTGTTTTCAGGTTTGCTTGGAGGCTTTGTAATATAGATAAGATTGATTAAGGGAAGAAGATAGCTCATTGAAGGAGCAATACAGAGGAGCTTAGAGGTGTTCCAGACCTGTCCTGTGGCATGGCTTTGATGAAGCTGATAGGATGCTTGATATGGGATTTGAACCCCAAATAAGGAAAATTGTGGCTCAAATAAGACCTGAAAGGCAAACACTAATGTGGAGTGCAAATTGACCAAAAGAAGTAAGACAGGTTGTTGAAGATTTCCTGAAAGAATCTATTCATCTCAATATTGGTGCACTGGAACTAAGTGCAAACCATAACATTCCTCAGGTTGTGGACACATGTCATAATGTCGAAAAGAATGAAAAACTTACTTGTCTGATGGAAGAGGTCATGAGTGAGAAGGAGAGCAAAACTACTATTTTTTGTTGAAACCAAAAGAAGATGTGATGAACTTACCAGAACAATGAGGAGAGATGGGTGACCTATCATGGGCATCCATGGTGACAAGAGTCAGCAGGAATGTGACTGGGTTATAAATGAATTCAAACATGAAAAAGCTTCTATTTTGATTGCTACCGATGTGGTCTCCAGAGGGCTAGAAATGGAAGATGTTAAATTTGTCAACAATTATGAATACTTAACTCCTCAGAGTATTATATTCATCGAATTGGAAGAACTGCTCACAGTACCACAACAGGCACTTTGTTTACACCTAACAACATAAAGCAAGTGAGTGACCTTATCTCTGTGCTTTGAGAAGCTAATAAAGCAATTAATCCAAAGTTGCTTCAGTTGGTGGAAGACAAAGGTTCAGGTTGTTCCAGGGGTAGAGGAAGCATGAAGGATGATTGTTATGACATACTCTGCAGGAAAAGGGGGTGGATTTAATACCTTTAGAGATGGGGAAAACGATGACAAAGACTAGTCTGCTTCAGAGACATTTGGGGGATAAACCCCAGAATGGTGTTTACAGTGCTGCAAATGGAAGCTTTGGAAACAATTTTGTGTCTGATGGTATACAGACCAGTTTTGGGACTGTTAATCCAACAGGGTCTTACCAGGACAGTTATGATAGCACTCAGCAATATGGAAGTAATGTTGCAAGTATTCACAATGGTATGAACCAACAGGCATAGGCATATCCTGCTACAGCAGTTGCTGCGCCTATAATTGGCTATCCAATGCCAACAGGATATTCTCAGTAAGACTTTAGAAGTATATGTAAATGTCTGTTTTTCATAATTGTTCTTTATATTGTGTGTTATCAGACAAGATAGTTATGTAAGAAACATGGGAAATGCAGAAATGACTATGGTGCAGCAGTAATTATGGTGCACTTTTTCCGCTATTTAATTTGGATATTTTTCTACATTCCTGAAACAATTTTTAGGCTTTTTTTTTCTTTTTGTACTAGAAAATGCAGGCAGTGTTTTCACAAAAGTAACTATACAGTGATTTCAAATACAATAAATGAAGGCAATGCATGGCCTTCTAATAGAAGATATTTGAAGTCTGAGAAACAAAACAAAACAACATTAAAGGCTTGTGCATCCATGCCCTGGCTTTAACTTGGAAGGTTTTGATCCTGAGTGAAGCCGAGGTACGCTAGAGTTTCCAGTCTTTCCCCTGCTGATTCCTTTCGGACATTAATCTATCGACTTACTCACTTCAGCCTTTTCTTTATGCCCCTGCCAGTCAGCTAGGAGCTGTTGTGAGCCGTTTTCTTCCTGACCTTGGGCTCCACTGAACAAACTCTGAAAATGTTCTAATAAGAGGCTCTCTCTTCCTCCTAATAACTCACATTTTATTGGCAAAAGCAGAATTCAGCAGGGCAGATATGCATATACTCTGTCTTTGTCCATGTTTCCTGGGCTACAAAGAGTCCTCTGAGTGAAAATGGCACGTTAGGGAAGTGCTGTGGCTCCGAAGTAGATTCAGGATTGAGGCTGATAACTAAAAAGACCTTCATCTCTACTCTTCACACAAAAAGCAGGAAAGGAAGGGGATCATTGTACAACATATGGAACTTCCAGTCATCCTAGGCCCAAGTTTTAAACCCCACTGATGGTTCTGCTACTGTTCCCAAGTCCCACAGTGGCTTCATGCTACTTGGATCCTTGAATAATGCATCTGGGTCAGATACATAGTAAAGCATCAATTATCCAGGTATCCACTTAAAAAATCTGTCAACGTTTGAAGGTTTGGAGGGTCTTCCTAGTGAGCAGGTACAGGTTTTGGTGTTAGAGTAGAACTTAATAGAATAGAGGAGAGTAGAGTCTGGCCATGAATCTCTGATCTGGGTAGAGATCTAGCATTCAAGTTTGGCTGCTGCTTCAGTCACTTTGGCTAATGGACCACCCCTTGCCTGGTGGGTTTAGGATAAACTAGACTTGGATTTGAACTCTCAAAGTTTACCTCCTGTGACATATTTTCTCCAACCTCCTGAACCTCTCGAATAATGCCACTAACTGGGCACCAAGCATTTAAATGCCCAAGATTACAGAGGTCATCTCATTTAAACCAACCCAAGCCTCTTCCATGGGGAATGACTGGGGCACAGAAACAAACTTAGTCTACTTCTGTTCATCTAACAATGTCCCTCATTCTCCCTTCCTCTCACTCAAAGGCCTTTTTGACCTTTCCCTTGAGATGGAGAAGCCCAGCTAGTGAGCAAACTCATAGTTAACCCAGTTCTCCAAAACCTCTTCTCCTAAAACATTTTTTCCACTGTTGATGCTCTATACTTTATATAATGAGCTTAGTTGTTTATTCCCTATTCTTCTCTCTCATCCCCCTCCCTCTTCCATCCTCCAACTCTCAGGTCTTTTGTATGCGGCCTGATGAGGAGCTAAATTTGGGGAGAAATTATTTTTATTTTAATTCACTCTTGTTACCGGATATTTGATTACAATATGCACCCTGAAACTATGTTATTGACTGGGAAAAAAGCTGTTTCTAGTTGTGGTGTGGCTTAGCCTTAGCACACACATTTAGTCCCTTTGGCTAGAAAATAAGCATGCCTTACTTAATATACTACACACCTTTAATCCTAAATAATGAAGGAAGAGTTAGTTTGTAGAAGGAAGCATTCATGTTTGAAAGTGACTTCTAATTGTGTGGCACAAAAAAATGATGAATCAGAGAAAGATTTAACAGAACAGAATATGCCCAACTCTTATGAGAAAAGAGAGGAAATAGAAGCTGCTTAAAGGGCAGTACAGAGGTGGAAGGAGAGAAAGGAGGCAGTTTTATTGGGACAGTTATAGAGGAACAGGTGACTGAGAGAGAGAGAGAGAGAGAGAGAGAGAGAGAGAGAGAGAGAGAGAGAGAGAGAGAACAAGCTAGACACAGGTGAAAGCAGAATGAGCCAGAGAATGAGAAGGAGCCAGAAGATTAGAACAGATTGCTAGAGTTAAGTTTGAGGTCAAGTAGAGCAATTCAGGAGAAGCAGAGAGAAGCCAAATTGAATCAGTCAGCTTGGAGAGGTGTTTGAGCCAGAACAGCTGAGTTAAAACAACCAACAAAATTCAGAAAGATCAAGAAAGTGTGATCTTATGTAGCAGCAAGACTTAAAGGCTGAAACATTTTACAAAGGTTAGAAGCTTCCAGGACTAGCCCTAGTTTAGCAGACTGAGGTAGTAAGCCTTGGAGGCAACAGTTACTTCAGGCAAATAAAAATTACTTTTATACATTCTTTTTTTCCCTCTCTAAGAAAATGAGTAAAATGCACTGACTTTCTGAATCAAATGAAAGATAAAAGACATAAGGAAATATAAAAGAAAATGCCAAGATGCTATATTATGCTGCATAAGCTTAGTAAATAAACTATGTAAAATGCTTATCATTGTGCCTGAATTATAAAAACACTGAATTAACAGCACAATGATTTTTACTGTCTTCCCCACTGGTGTTATTTTAAGGATTAGTCACAATATATGGAAAATGCTTGACACGCAATAGGTATTCAGGAAAAAACTTATTAACTCAGTGTAAAAAATATATGTATTAGTAAATAGATTTAACATATTAAATAGTGACATATGATAGGAAAGATGGGATTTAGATGAGAAAATTTACTACAAATACTAGTTTTTTCAAAACTTTAAAAATGTGTCCTATTTTTTATTTTATTTTTTAAAGTTTGATATTTTATTTATTTACATTTCAAATGTCTCCCCTCAGCAAACCCCCTATTCCATCCCCTCTTACCCTGCTTCTATGAGGGTGCTCCCCCATCCATCTACCCACTCCTGCCTCACTGCCCTACCATTCCTCTATACTGGGGCATCAAGCCTTCACAAGACCAAGGGCCCTCTCTATCATTGATGCCAGATAAGGCCCCTTCAGCTCCTTCAGTCCTTCCCTTAACTCCTCCATTGAGGTCCCTGTGCTCAGTCCTATGGTTGGCTGCAAGTATCCACATCTGTATTGATCAGGATCTGACAGAGTCTCTCGGGAGACAGCTATATCAGGCTCCTGTCAGCAAGCACTTCATGACATCTGCAATAGTGTCTGGATTTGGTGTCTGCATGTGGGATGAATTCCCAGGTGGAGCAGTCTCTGAATGGCCTTTCCTTCAGTCTCTGCTCCACCCTTTGTCCCTGTGTTTCCTTAGGATAGGAGCAGTTCTGGGTTAAAATTTTGGAGATGGGTGGGTGGCCCCATCTCTCAACTGGAGGCCCATGCCTAACAGAAGTATATGGTCTCAACAGGTTCTCCCTCCCATTTGTGAGGTATTTCGGCTAATGTCATCCCTGTGGGGTCCTGGGAGGCTCTTGCTTTCCTGGCATCTGGAACTTTCTGGTTGCTACCCCCAGATCCCCATCACCCATTTCTACATAACCCTGTTCAATTTTCTGGCCCTTTCTGCACATCTCCCTCCATCTCCCTCCCATATCTGATTCTGCCCCTCCTTTTCCCCTCTCCCTTATCTCTTCCTTTCAAATTCCTCCCATCCTCTACTTCCCTTCATTATTTTGTTCCCCACTCTAGGAAAAACTGAAGCATCCACTCTTTGGTCTTCCTTCCTCTTGAGCTTCATGTGGTCCATGAGTTGTATCGTGGGTGTGGGTATTCCAGGCTCGTTGCCAGGCTGTTATCAGTGAGTGCATACCATGTGTGTTCTTTGTGACTGAGTTACTCACTCAGGATGATATTTTCTAAATCCATCATTTGCCTGTGAATTTCATGAAGTCATGTTTTTAAAATATCTGAGTAGTACTCCATTGTGTAAATGTACCACATTTTCTGTATCCATTCCTCTGTTAAGGGACATCTGGGTTGTTTCCAGCTTCTGGCTATTATAAATATGGCTGTGATGAGCATAGTGGAACATATGTCCTTATTACATGTTGGAGCATCTTCTGGGTATATGCCCAAGAGTGGTATAGCTGGATCCTCAGGCAGTACTATGTCCAGCTTTCTGAGGAACTGCCAGACTGATTTACAGAGTGGTTGTACCAGCTTGCAATTCCACCAGCAATGGAGGAGTATTCTTCTTTCTCCACATCCTCACCAGAATCTGCTGTCACCTGAGCTTTTAATGTTAGCCATTCTGACTGGTGTGAGGTGGAATCTCAGGGTCATTTTGATTAGCATTTCCCTGATGGCTAAGGATGTTGAACATTTTTTTAGGTGCTTCTTGGCCATTTGAGTTTTCTCAGTTGTAAAAATCTCTGTTTAGCTATGTTCCCCACTTTTTAACCAGGGTTATTTGGTTCTCTGGAGCCTAACTTTTTGAGTTCTTTGTGTATATTAGATATTAGCCCTCTATTGGATATAGGATTGCTAAAGATCTTTCCCCAACCTGTTGGTTGCCGTTTTGTCCTATTGACAGTGTCCTTTGCCTTACAGAAGCTTTGCAATTTTTATGAGGTCCCATTTGTCAATTGTTGATCTTAGAGCATAAGCCATTGGTGTTCTGTTCAGGAACTTTCCCCCTGTGCCCATGTGTTCAAGGCTTTCCCCCACTTTCTCTTCTATTAGATTCAGTATATCTGGTTTTATGTGGAGGTCCTTGATCCACTTGGACTTGAGCTTTGTATAGGGAGATAAGAATGGATCAATTTGCATTCTTCTACAAGTTGAGCACCAGTTGAACCAGCACCATTTGTTGAAAATGCTCTTTTGTCAAAGATCAAATGACCATAGCTGTGTGGGTTCATTTTTGGGTCTTTAATTCTATTGCATTGATCTACCTGTCAGTCGCTGTACCAGTACCATGCAGTTTTCATCACAATTACTCTGCAGTACAGCTTGAGGTCAGGCATGGTGATTCCTCCAGATGTTCTTTTATTGTTGAGAAGAGTTTTGGATATCCTGGATTGTTTTGTTATTCCAGATGAATTTGAGAATTGCTCTTTCTAACTCTGTGAAGAACTGAGTTGGAATTTTGATGGGGATTGCATTGAATCTATAGATTGCTTTTAGCAAGATGGCCATTTTTAGTATATTAATCCTGCCAATCCATGAGCATGGGAGATCTTTCCACCTTCTGAGGTCTTCTTCAATTTCTTTCTTCAGAGACTTGAAGTTCTTGTCTTACAGATTTTCACTTGTTTGGTTAGAGTCACACCAAGGTATTTTATATTGTTTGGGACTATTGTGATGAGTGTCAGTTCCCTAATTTATTTCTCAGCCTGTTTATCCTTTGAGTAGAGGAAGGCTACTAATTTTTTTCTTTTATTTATTTATTTTTATTGGGTATTCATTTCATTTACATTTCCAATGCTATCCCAAAAGTCCCCCACACGCTCCCCCAACCCACTCTTACTTCTTGGACCTGTCATTCCCCTGTACTGAGGCATATAAAGTTTGCACAACTAATGGGCCTCTCTTTCCACTGATGGCCCGACTAGGCCATTTTCTGATTCATATGCAGCTAGAGACAGGAGCTCCAGGGGGTACTGGTTAGTTCATATTGCTGTTCCACCTATAGGATTACAGATCCCTTTAGCTCCTTGGGTACTTTCTCTAGCTCCTCCATTGGGGGCCCTGTGATCCATCCAATAGCTGACTGTGAGCATCCACTTCTGGGTTTGCTAGGCCCCGGCATAGTCTCACAAGAGACAGCTCTATCTGGGTCCTTTCAGCAAAATCTTGCTAGTGTATGCAGTGGTGTCAGCGTTTGGAAGCTGATTATGGGATGGATCCTCAGATATGGCAGTCTCTAGATGGTCCATCCTTTCGTCACAGCTCCAAACTTTGTATCTGTAACTCCTTCCATGGGTGTTTTGTTCCCATTTCTAAGAAGGGGCAAAGTGTCCACACTTTGGTCTTCGTTCTTCTTGAGTTTCATGCATTTAGCAAATTGTATCTTATATCTTGGGTATCCTAAGTTTCTGGGCTAATATCCACTTATCAGTGAGTACATATTGTGTGAGTTCCTTTGTGATTGTGTTACCTCACTCAGGATGATGCCCTCCAGATCCATCCATTTGCCTAGGAATTTCATAAATTCATTCTTTTAAATAGCTGAGTAGTACTCCATTGTGTAAATGTACCACATTTTCTGCATCTATTCCTCTGTTGAGTGGCATCTGGGTTCTTTCCAGCTTCTGGCTATTATAAATAAGGCTGCTATGAACATAATGGAGCATGTGTCCTTCTTACCGGTTGGGACATCTTCTGGATATATGCCCAGGAGAGGTATTGCTGGATCCTCTGGTAGTACTATGTCCAATTTTCTGAGGAACCGCCAGACTGATTTCCAGAGTGGTTGTACAAGCTTGCAATCCCACCAACAATTGTTTTTTAAAGATTTATTTATTCATTTATATGTAAACACACTGTAGCTGTCTTCAGACACTCCAGAAGAGGGCATCAGATCTCATTACAGATGGTGTGAACCACTATGTGGTTGCTGGGGTTTGAACTCAGGACCTTCAGAAGAGCAGTCAGTGCCCTTAACCACTGAGCCATCTCTCCATCCCCTGATGATTTTTTTTTTCCCCAGCCACTTTGCTGAAGTTGTTTATCAGTTGTAGGAGTTCTCTGGTGGAAGTTTTGGGGTCACTTAAATATACTATCCTATCATCTGCAAACAAAAGGAGGTCAAGGGGATACAAACTGGAAAAGAAGTCACAATGTGTCTTCTCTATTGATAATTTTTATCCCCTGTAAAACACATTCTTTTCTAATTTAAAGTATACCCTTTTGTGGTTCTGGCCTTCATACCATGTCAACAAAAATATCAATTTGAGTCTTTTGGAGAACACATAGCATTTGGCACTGGCCATTAGGTCATTAATACATTACATTGGATAGAATTACTTGCTTTGTCTAAATATGCTAGCAGTGGCAGGGGAGAAAAAGAAAAATGGGGCTTCAGTGAGGACAAATTCAGAGATATGGGCTTTTACACCTGTTCCCCAAAAGGATAATAGTGAGTCAGACTTCTCAGAAGAGAAACATTTCTTTCAGCTTCTTTCTGTTGGCCTAGATCTTTTAGTCTGACCTTCAGGTGTTACATCGAGGACCCAGTTCTTCTTGCAAGGAGAGCAAGTGTAGCAAATTTCATTGTGCTAGAGAGGATGGGGGCTGTTCCTCTGACTTTTTTCTTCCATCTACCTCTGACTCTTGCTGCCAATCATCATCACTATATCTATGTTTTCTCTGTTTACAGAAAAATCCCCACCAATAATAATACTTGTTGAGCACTCTGGGACACACACATGTTCTCCTTCTTGTTTGCCATCACTATCTTTGTACCTATGGTTTCTTTTTAGAAGATAATCACCATCAACAATAAAATGCATTGATATATGTCCTCCTCTCCCCTCTCCCATCTCCTTCTCTATTCTTCCTTTCCTCTAGATTCTATCTCATTTCTTCACTCCCTGGGAGAGGAAAATCCTATGGAAAGTTCTCTCTAGGAATGCTGCCTCTACCAACTGAGCAAACATTTATTCCTCAGCCCACTCCCATCTGTCATCTGCCACCAACACTGAAGGAAAATGCTTTTGTCACTGTCACAAATTAATTCCATTTGCTACAACCACTAGGTGCTTCTTAAAAATACATATTTTTGATTATATGTTGGGGGAGGGGAGAGGGAAAGGATACATGCACATGAGTGCCCATGACCTTGGAGCCAATGGATCCTCCTGGAACTTGAGTTATAAGCAATGGTGAGCTGTGTTGTGAGTTATGATGAGTTCAACTCAGAAATCCTCTGAAAGAACATTAAGTGCTCGTAACTGCTGAGCCAAACTCCACTAGGTGCTTTTAAAATCCTGTTACTCCTTGTTGTAGAAGCCCCTGAACATGTGGAATTTCTCCAGAGAAGCACTGCCGCAGTCCAGGGTGATATCCTCTCACTGATCTCCCCTCCCAAGTCTGCCTGCAGAATGTTCTCTCCTTCTTAAGCCTCCGGTATAGGTAATCTTATTCATTCCCATGGAGTAAAGCTTCCTTCATTAGCCATGTTTTCAAGACAGGGTAGAAAGATAGGGAAAACCAAGGAGGGAAAGCCAGGGGAAAAAGAGAGACAGCCCTTCATCCTGGGATCTGATTGTCTTTCCTGCTGAGTCAAGAAACTTAAACACAACTGGTAAAGCTAAAACTGTCTACAGATGTAATATGTGTTTTCTAAAGATACCTCAAACAAGGATGCTAAAAGCAAGTGAATTATTTTTAATCAGGGCCAGATTGTTTATAGCCTTGATTCTGAAAACACTCCACACTTACCCCTAAATCTAAACAGAGTGTGTCAAACAACCATTGGGCAGTTTCATTTATAAAAAAAAGTTAAAAAAATTGCTTTATTCTTGCTACTTTCACTCCTCTGTATAACACACACACACACACACACACACACCCCTCCCATTTCCCTCTTCAAACTCTAATATCTTCCCTGTCCTTGTCCTGGTTTGCTTCTCTATTGTGATAAACAACATCCAAAGACAGATAGTCCTGGATGAAGTAGGACAACAGGCTGAGTAAGCCATGCAGAGTAAGCCAGAAAGCAGCTTTCCTGCACCATCTTTGCTTTCCTGCACCGTCCTGCTTTGGTTTCTGGTTTCAGGTCCCTGTCCTGAGTACCTGCATTAGCTACCCTCAACAATAGATGGGTGAGATGAAATAAACCCTATCTTCCTCAAGTTGCTTTTGGCCGTAGCAATCAAGAAGCCAAACAGGATGGAAATTGGTAGCAGGATCATGGGATATTGGTGTGGTAGACTGGTCATGTTGATTTGGGGAATGTTTAAAACTTTGGGCTAGAAAAAGCCTTTGGATACTTAGAGTTTAGGCTGTTGTGGGAGTTTAGAAAATAGGAATGTTGAAAGAGACGCAGACTGTTAAAGCCTATTAAAAAGACCAGCCTTACTGTGCTAGTTTTAGCCTAATAGACTCCATTTTGTACCTAGACTCCATCTTATGTTTAGCTTGCCCCTAGTTTGATCTCATTTACTAGAAAAACCATAACTTGTTCCTAGAACCACTCCACCCTTAGTCACCACCTTAGCAACAGCCATTCCACCCTAATAGCAACCAATCAGTATCAAGCAAGACAGAATCCAACATTGCACATGAGATTACTCAAGCTGACCCTCACTGTTCATAGCCAGGTAAAAGCATTACTAGCCAATAAAACTGCACCAAGCTTATAACCTTTAAATCTTAGCCAATTATGTAACTGCCAAGTTGGAAAGCCCCTTACCCTACTTATAACCATGATAAAAAGACTTGATTTTACCAGCTCAGGGCCTTCCCCACCCATCCACTGTGTTAGAGAAGTTTACAGGTCTGAGTTTGAGCTTAAATAAAGACTCTTTGCTTTTGCATACAAGTTAGACTCTTGGTGGTCTTTGGAGCAACTTACAATCTGGGCATATCAGAGCTGTTTCTGTGGTACTTTGAAGGCTATGTGGTTTCTGGTAGGCAAGTCTGTAGGTTATTTTCTTGATTAATAATTGAGTATTGGTTAACACCTGACTTGAATTTGGGACAGTGGGACCATGACTACTTCCCCAGTCCCTAACTGTATAGCTGGGATTTACTTAGAAGTTAAAAGAGTTGCCTTGTTAGTTCCCTGAGCTGTGAGCCGAGGCTATGATGGTTGGAAAGGCCAAATGGAAGCCATCAAAGTTGCCTTTATCCTGGAAAACAGTGAATCCGAAACACTATTGGATTTCTGGAGGTATTCGAGAAGTTAGTACCACCATTAAAAACTTGAAAGATTCAGGAGCAGCGTTCTCCATTATATCTCTACTTGACCTGTGCAGAAGATGAATGAATTATGGAAAATGGCAGTGACTGTTGAAAATTAACCAGTCTGTGAACTGAGCAACTACCTCCCCGCCTATCCCCTAGTAAGAGACAGCTGTTGTGAGGCCAGTCTGACTGGAGACGGCACACAATTTCCAGGACCAAGTAACAATCAAGTTCTCAGCTCTCAGGTGTGATTCTGCTGTCATCACTACACAGCCCTGGCTGGTCTGTAACTTGCTGTAGGCTGACCTCAGACTTACAGAAGTCTGCATTCTTGTTTCCCATGTGCTGGGATTAAAGGCATGCATTTCCATTCCCCAATTAAAACACGAAGTGTTTAGTATTGGTATATGTGCATGGGTGGGGCCATTTAAGAAATTTTAAAGAAAAATTACATAAATTAAAATTCACATATTTTCACTCTATTTTTAAACTTTAATTTTTAAATTGTGTCAGTCTTTAGGTTTTGCTGTATATTGTATCAATATAACATAAAAATTGCAGGGAGGAATCTATCTTCATATATCCATCATCTAAATATGATACCTAAGCACATCTCTCTTCCATTTGTGTTTAAACTTGTATTTTCCCTAATTCTTTTTTATTTTGTTTTGAGGTTGCGTTTCTCTCTATGTAGTCCTGGCTATCCTGAGTCTTTATACATCAGGTTGTCTTCAAGCCTGCAGTCATCCCTCTGCCTCTGCCTCCTGAATGCTGAGACTAAAGGTGTAGACTGACATGCTTGGCTTTATTTTCCCTTATTTTTTAAGGATCTTAAGAATTTTGCTGCAGCTAGCATCATACTAAAATTCTTTTCTGTGTTTTACTCAAGAACTTGCCTTCATTTCATCTTATTACTAATTTATTTATTTCCAAGTTACATGTGTGGGTGTCAGAGTGTTTCTGAACTTGGGCTTACAGTTTATGACTCAAGAAGCTTGGTTCAGCAACCCATCCTTGAAAAATAAACTAAAACAGTCAAATTAAGAGAAAAATGAATAGAGATTTATTCAATGTGGGATTATTCATATTGGGAAGAAGGCCCAAGAGATTCAGGGAGACCCTCCAGTCCATCTGCAGGGTAAATAGAGGGTCAGGAATGTATTTTTAGCAGTCTCAATCAAGTTGTGGCCTGTCATCTGGAGGTCATTCTTAATCTGCAAGGCAGTCTGTTAACAACTTGTTAGCATTGTGTGAAGTTTCTTTTCTGGAAGACAAGACTCTGGCATCAAGTTTCAGAGTTTTTTCTACCAAGAGATCACTCGGAGAAACTTCACTTTCATGGTGTCTGTTGTCCTAAAAGTCTGGCAGCTAAATGTCTTTAGGCTGTTTTTTGTTTCTGCCAGGTCAGCGATAAGAACGTCTGAGAGATGGTTCTTTCCTTCTGCCATGTGCTTCTCTGAGCCTGAACTCAGATTACCTACCTGAGCCGTCTGGCCCGACCCCAGAACCTAGTTTTCCTTGAGTGTAGGCCCCTAGAGGAAAGGGAGCCCCTAGCCTGCTGGCAGCAGCACTGGGCTGACTCCCACGGCCTTACATTCACACCTTCTGGACTCGGCACCACACAAAACAATCACCAAACCTAGCTTGTCCCGTTTCTGAAACGTGGCAATTTCTGTTCATTCTCTCTATATCCTTGGCCATCACCATCATGGTCTGTTCATCACTTGTACAGGTAACAGCCAGACCTACAGTCTGTCTCTTTTAAGTACTTTCTTGGCCCACCCCAGTGCACTCTCTTCACCTCACCCCTCCTGTCTCTCTAAATTAAGTGCCTCTTTGGAGACAGGATAGAGTCAAGGTATTGCTCATTGTTGTGCTTGAGAAGGAAAGAGAAAACCATTGTAACGACTAGAGTTTTGCTGAAGTAAATTGACTGTTTTCAAAGTGGTGAAGTAGGGTACAGATTTAGCTGGCAGGGGTGGGTGTGACTAGCAAGGGAAGATGTGGGTGTGACTAGCAGTACTTTAAATGTTCTAATCTCAAAATATTAGGCTACCAGAGAAGCAAATCTAAAGAGACTGGAAATGTTGAGTCTACGATGTGTTGAACAGTATGTATATCATCCTAAGCCCATTTATCCTGAAAAACAAAACCTCAAACAAACCATTCTGCAAGAACCCAAGAATGTCGGGAGGAAAAGGTTGGGAGAGTGTCACCTGACTCCCAGGTGGGAGAGAGAAGCCCTGAACACAGGGATGCTCGACTTAGTTCTATCTGCTGCTAGTGGGCTTCATTCAACACTGCAGACTGCTTTCTTCCCCTGGAGTAACCTTGTCCTCTAGCCACAGGCTGGTAGCTTTGATAGGAGGCAAATGTCTATAGTATGGCTAGGCCTGATAGTTTATTACATAAGAAGACTAACTGTTGCCCTACAGTTTGGCTACGTAGTGATGTTTACCTGAACTACGGCAATTCCTAATGTGGTTCAAAGGTCGAAACTATAAAGCTAGCCCTGAGTTTAACTACCTGAGTCCAGGAGACTCAAATATGTTGGCCCTCTAGTTTTCTTCACATTCTCTTCTAAACTGTACCTTTAACTCTCACTAGTGACTTCATGAACTTGGAAAAGATGAATGAATACACAGGTCAATGGGGATACGTGAGAAACAAAGGCAAGTAACACAAAACTTCTAAGGACTGTTTTAAATGAAGTGACGAGACACTCGATGACTAGTGGACTATGGTGTCCCAAGGACATCAGGTTGATCCACATGCCCTTTGCTGGAGAATTCGGTAAGAAAAGCAGTTAGAAAAGACACTTCTGTCACTGAGATAGATGAAGTTGTTATTCATAACACAGTCCCTAAAATGATGCTGCTACCTAAGAATTATAGCTGAAGAATTGTTACAGTCTATTCATTTAATGTAACAACAAATGATAATCACAGGCAGTAGAGTTCCTTAGCACAGATTTAAAACCATTGAGAGACAAATCTTTTGTTATCAACTTCAGAGGACCCCTGATGGCTACCGGCATTGTCAGCAGGTGGAAGACACCCAGAAGTTTGACCAGTGCTCGAGAGCAACCCTGATGCAGCACTGGGGAGGAAGACCAGCACCTAGACCATCAAATACAATACAGCAGGGAGCTTGGTAAGAATGGCCCTGGTGACATGGGCACAGGAGAGCTCGCCTTAGTGGTGTAAGAGCATGAGAGCTGGTGGGCTAACCAACTCAGCTATCATCCAGGCCCAGATTCAGGGCTTTAAGTTGGCCCACCCCAACCTCCACCCCATCTATGAATTGTTAATGCACATGATGAGGCCAGTCCTACAGACCCAATCTGAAAGAAATACCAGTAAGAATCCAGCACTGATAGGTTGCTAGGGTTGAGGACAGGGAGATGAGTGGGACTGAGGCGCACTGAAATTCATACACACACACACACACACACAAATCGCTAAAAATTATATTTAAAAAATGTTATCAACTGCATATAGAAGGGACAGGTGGGGTGTAGACATTGAAAATAAATTTGACAGGATATATACATTTTCAACAACTGGTACTTTAAAGGCCCTACTCTGGGTATTTATTTGAAAGGTTTATCTTGGGTTTGCTTTCTCACAAGCATCTACAATGACAATGGAATGTGATTGATTAATGCAAAATGGGAAAACTATTTCTATTATTTACGTAAATTAGCACACTTTGTTCCATAAAAAGTAAATTGTTCTAAAGCACCAACAAAGAAGAAAAAACTTGGTTTTTGTTTGTTTGTTTTGGGTTTTTTTTTTTTTTTTTTTTTTTTTTTGAGACAGAATCTCACTTTGTATCCTGGCTTGCCTGAAATTCAAGATATCCTCCTGCTTCTACTCCTGAATACAAATGAGTGTACCACATACCTGTTCTAAATTCTTTTCTCACTGACACAACTGCTTAATTAAAACCCAACAGCATTATAGAAATACACAAATTAATCCATTGAGCCTTTACATAAATATGCTGAGTTTATTCATGATAGTCTTCAAATTACCTCATTTAAAAGTAACAACTAACAAAATCCATTTTAAAATACATTGATAATTTGAAAACAGGCACAACATGAAAATGAAGACTCCTGATTTTAAATAAGTGCCTAACTATGAAATTATCTTTTTAACATTTTTCAGTTCAATTCTGGGTGAACCAAGATGGCCTCTTTATGTTTCTTTCAACAATCCTCTTGCCCTGATCCTTCTCTGATGGTTTCTCTCCTGTGTACAGTACCATAGTCTCAACGGAAGGAGCTTTGAAAGGACCTCCTTCTTGAGCCCCTATTTGTTGTCTGATTTTTGTCGTCTCCTGGCGTACTTTCTCATAGCAATAGCCACAGAGGACATGTTTCTGCTTCAGGTGACCACATTCAGGGCAAATGTCTATATTGTTCTTTAAAACAAAGAAAAACATATTAATAACAAGCAATATAATACATAATCACCAGCAAGAACTCTTACATGCTGACATTGTAGCTTTCTGAGAATGTTCGTGCTACATAAGACTATATACTATCTAGTTCAACAATATATTTTAACAGGAAAACTGAAAAAAAAATAATAGCAACACTGAGTTCAAATTAGTAAGAAAATTAGGACTAAAACTCAAGTTTACCAATCTGGTATATTTTTATTTGTATAGCCTATGGATAAACTATTCTCAAATTCTTTTGTCTAATCTCCAGCTTGAGTAGAATATTTTCATTATATGAGTGTAGTGAATTCCACATTAACGATTAAAACCATAGTCAAGAAGTTTGGAGATTTTTCAGAAGAATTGTTTGTAACGATCTCATGTGACTTTTGAATTAAGAGCTCTATCAGTCCTCTAACTTCAAATAATAAATAACCAACAAGGAGCCCAACAACACAATGGGACGATTCATTAAGGGTATCTTAAAACATTAAGGAAGAATTAGATTATGTATTTATCCACAATGAGCCAAACAAGATGCTAAGACTATTATAAGGCTGGTTTTCTCTGCTACACCAATACAATACCGAGCTATTCAGTGTTAGACTTGAGGAAGAGAGTGTGTACGTGCACACACCTACACCCATCCACACATTACCTTAATTTTAATAAGCTTTTGAGGGTTTCTTCTCCTACATCGGTTAACTTCGATGGTGCGTCTGTTTTTGGGAGCTGCCATCCAAAAGATACTATCTAAAAAGCTGGAATTCTCTTTATTTTCACAGGTATCATGTGCTAGCTCTGTGAGGATGGATGGTCTCTGCACGGCTAATGCTGGTGCTATAAAACAAAACAGAGATACCGAATCAACTTTGAGTCCCTAAATGAATACAGCCAGTATTTTCTGTAACAGTCAACATGTGTAGTGTCACTAAATATACACACCTATAAATTATATGTGTTTGTGAGTATATGTGCACATGGAAGGTCAGAGGACAGCTTTCAGAGTTAGTTCTCTCCTTACGTCATACTGGCCATGGGGCTAGGACCCAGGTCCTGAGACTTAGCAACAAGGTCCTTTACTACTGAGCCATATGGCTGGCCTGACATAAATAGTTTTGAATGTTAAACACAACAAACATTAGTAATAATCCCCAGCTATTAAAATATACTAAAGCTCATATAAAAGGCAATTTAAAATACTTCAACTGGAATGCTTTCTTATTGCAAGCTACTAAAGCAGCCAGGCTACTCTACTAAGCACTTCCTCTGTATATAATTCGCGACACTGTAGCTCAGTAACAAGTAGTGCACGGTAATCTAATTCCGAGACTCCCTGAACTCACTCACATCACTGAGATGACTACAATGGCCATCATCTGTACCACACTATCCTGATCCAGTTAGCTCCTTTTTCTTTAAACCTGGTAGGTTCCTAAAGCCATTAAATTCTTCCTTAATATTTAATCTTGACCTGTGTTCTAAGAAAAGATTTATTATTTATGAGATTGTCAAGTGTTTCACCTTTGTTTTTCTAAATTGTTTAGATCACTTCTTTACCCTTTCTTATGTTCTTCAGACTTGCGAACTTTCGTTCAATTCTTAGGACTGCTTACCACTACATAAACTGTCCAAGCACAGGTCTATTAGACAACGAATGGACTGAAATGATTATCTCAGGTAGAACATGGAGACAATTATTTATTATACTGCGCTTGAGATATAATAAAATATATCTCTGTTCAGACTGGGCATTATCACTTGTGGGATATACTGTAAATAACACAGCAATCTCAAATTTAACGCCCAAGACACCAGGAGCTCGAAGCTAGCCAGGGCTATACAGTGAGTTCTAGACCACCCTGGCTACGGAGTCAGTCTAAATAAATAAATAAATAAATAAATAAAATAACGAACCAATCAACCAACCAAAAGTCACGCGCTGTTTCTGTCCTACAACCCGGAAGCCCTCACCAACCCACTTTCCACGAATTCTCTCCTTACGGACCCCACGGAGGACTGACAAAGCGACTCCAGCTCTGCTGCAGTTGCCGTTGTAGTAGCTCCCAGCACCTCTGGAGCGGTCCGGGACGCACCGGCCATGGTAGTGAAAGCAGCAGCAACGAAGGAGCCATGACCCTCTCAAGACAGAGCGGGACGCGGGCTGAGAGCATGCGTTAAGTCCGCCCACTTCCCCGCCTCCTCGCTCAGAGCATGCGCAGGCCGCTCTTGCGCATGCGCAAGGGTCAAAGGTCGGCTGGGATCCAAAAAACTCCAACTCCCAGCTGCCCCTGGGTGACTTTTCTCCAATCAGAGCAAAGAGAAAAAAAAATTAAAGGAAGCAGCCTTACTGCGCATGTGCGTGACTGTGTTCCGACTTTCCGGGTAAAGATGGCAGAGCGCGGTTACAGCTTCTCGCTGACTACATTCAGGTACCCGGGGGACCCCCAGGTTCCATGCGTCGCAGATCACAGGAGCGCCCCAGACATGGTTCCGTGTGTCGGACCTGGATCTGTCTGGTGTTTGCGTAGGAGTGCGCGGTGACGGAGCTGGACTCGTAGCTTTGCAGAGTCATGTTCGGTGCCAGGCCTGGGCCCTGGCTGAGGCCGGCCGTGTTGCGGGCCGAGGGACGGGAGGCCCCAAGCCAAGCACTAAGCACTGGCTCTCCCTCTAGACTAGGAGAAGGGTGCTTTGAGATAGTCTGTTTTCAGCTGCTCTCTTCAGGCCCAGGATTTCTTTACTGGCCCGGCTAGGCCTGAGCCAGAGCTTTGGAAACCCTGACTCCTTAAGGGACGTGTGAGACGTCCTTTTTCTTTTGGGAGATCCTTATTTACTGTTAAATCTTAGTTTTAGTCTCTCTTTAGCAGCTATGTGCTTTGAAGCTCACACTGCTTTCGGTTTCGCCTGTGCTCCTGTAGAAGCTTAAGAAGTATAAAATGAAGGCGCTGATTTCCTGTCAGGTTTTCGTGGCACACGCAAAACTGATAACCTCTGTATTTTGCTTGATCCACTAACAAATTGCTTTAAAACGATTTAGACCCTTATTTTTTGGGAGAAAGAATTAAAGAGTTATATATATTTTCTCAAAGTGCAGTTAAGGGGAACTATTGTTCCCTGTTTAAGAAAAACCATCATGGATGAACTTAGACAAAGGACTGTGTTTCGACCATTTTCTTAAGGACTGACAGCTGAAGGCAGCCAGGATCTACTTGTTGAATATAACAGTAACTAGTAGTGGTTTTTCCATTACCACCTATGTATGATGAGTTATAGATGAACCTGGACAATTGAACTTTTTCAAGGTTGTCCACAAATAGGTAAATCAGGACTCAAACCTTGTTGGCTTTGAAAACAATTAATAAACTTTTTGTTACAATATATTATCTTTTGAGAATTGCCCTTTACAGTTTCACATAAGAAGTGAGTTAATGTTATTGTTTTGAAATCTTTGAATAAATTCCATTAAATTCCTTAGCAAATGATTTCATTATATAATTGACAGAGACTAAATTTTGCATGGTAGTCACTTATATTTGTAAACAAAACAAATATGGTCCTAAGTCGTTTCATTATAGCTGAGACAAATGGACATAGATGGTGAGGGACTGAGTTTTTAAATTATTAACTATTTAATTTCTTTTTGTGTCAGAATTATTGGTGACCCAGGCTGACTTCAAATGACCAGTAACTAAGGATGCCTTTCAGCTCATCCTGCCCCCACTTGCTCTGTGACGGGATTTTAGTAGTGCATTCCCGTACCTTATTTATGCTGTGTCATGCATTCTAGGCAAGCACTCTACCATAGGAGCTGCATCCTCAGTCCTTGAGTCTTTTATAAAAAACATCTGAATGTTTTCACAAACAGATTTCTTTATTATAACAGTCTTAAAAAAAAAAAAAAAACATGATAAGGTTTAGCTAGCAGCTTACATTTGGTGAGGAGTGGTAAATGAACGAAAGAAATTGGCGTGGACTGGTTTGCGTTCTACCAAACGTGTTCCTGGGGATTTTTTGTTGAAAGAGGCAGTGGGGTACTGGGACTCATGAGCACAGCAGCTGCCTGAGTTCTCGGTTCACTTGCCTGAAGTGGGGAACAGAGGTAGTGGGAATGCTTTGCTAACCAGAGATGGGGAAAAAACAACAGCAACAGAACACAGGAAAGAGAATTTGTGCCCATTCGAGACTTGGACCAACTCCCTAGTCTGGCAAGCTTAGCTTCCAAACACCTTCAGGGTAGATTTCAAAGGCCAGAAGGTTAGATTAGTGAGGTGTGGCCTCTGTTTTCCTCCTGTCGGGTGTCCTGTAAGATTTGAGAATGTGTGAACAGGGAGAATGTCTTTGTTTCTTTTCCAGCCCATCTGGTAAGCTTGTCCAGATTGAGTATGCTTTGGCTGCGGTGGCTGGAGGGGCCCCTTCAGTGGGGATTAAAGGTAATTCAGTGTTTCCTTCTCTTCAGATGCTTGTGAATAGCCGAAATAGGTGTATGTGCATAAGCCTTAACAGTCTTCTTGTTGGTTTAGAGAACTTTGAAGTTAAAAGAAATAACATTCTGAAATAGATGTTACATAATTCTTATTGATCTTTGTGTTAAAGAATTTTGAAGTTTTAAGAAAATAGCATTCAGCACAGAAATTTAAAATTTACAGCAAATATAGCATTTTAATCTATTGTGATAATTCATAAGTTGTCTTTTCTTCAGGAAACTATTGTTTTCATTGGTTCTATTTTTCTATGGAGTTTTATCTTCTTTATCAAGGGCTAATTATAAAACATCTGAAGATAAAATTATTGTATGTTCTAGTATCCTTTTAGAGAAATCTCTTATTATTTGTATTAGAAGGCTTAACTAGATTAAAACCAATAAACCTGAAAATATTGAGAGAGACTGGGTAATGCCTGCAGCTATGGGGATTTTACTTTTTTATTTTTTATTTTATTTCTTGGTGTTGTGTAAGGATCCAGAAAAAGGTTTTACAGTCTAGAGAAGGCAACAAATTTAAATTCAATGCATCTGTAAGTAGAAGGCTAATGAAGGACACATTGTAGTATTAATCTTTTTTCTTCTTTTTAAGCTGCAAATGGCGTAGTATTAGCAACTGAGAAAAAGCAGAAATCCATCCTGTATGATGAAAGGAGTGTACACAAGGTGGAGCCCATAACCAAACACATCGGTTTGGTGTATAGTGGCATGGGCCCCGATTACAGGTATGTGTACTGTTGATGATGTTTTCTCATCACGTCGTCCTAATTCTTGTTTGGTTTCAGAGTCATGGCAGCCTGCCGACAGCTAAGTTCTGTTTGCCTGCAAGGATCACTCTGTGGAGGCTGGTCTTGTGACTCATGGTTGTAAACAGGTGGTTAATGACATGCCTTTCTTACCCGGCTTTCTCATCACTCTCTCATTCCCTCCATCCAAGGACTCGGTAGGAAGGGCTTGGGTGTTTTAAAGCACCTTAGAAATGACTGAATGCATTCATGCTGTAATAATATATTGTTACAGTGGGTTAGGCAACAAGAAAAAGCAGGGGCCATGTAGAGTTAACATCATTCTGTTTATACCTGCTTTTCTCAAAGGTCCCTGAAGGCTTCTGGGTGGCCAGGCAGGACTCCGGCATATAGAATTGCTTCCTCTGAACTCCACTGGAAAAGAGAGTGACACTTGCTACACTGAGGTCCCAGGAAGTTGAAAGGAATTAGCAGCTTTTTACCATGTGCAATTAAAATGAAAATTATTTTGATTTTATAGGACAAGGTAGAGCCCCGGAGTTATCAAAACATCATTTGCTTTCCTGCCATGGAAAGTTCTGTACCACTGTGTAGAATGGACACTGCAGAGGACTATTGATGAGAAAATAAACTTACGGGAAGGCTTGAGTGTCCTCGATAGAGTGCATGCTTCAGATAAAGTAGCGCAGGAGCAGGTGGGGGAAATCCTTTGCTATATTTGATTGCTATATAGTTAGGTTAGTCAGGTTCTCTAAAAGAGCAGTACTGGTTGTGTGTGTGTGTGTGTGTGTGTGTGTGTGTCTTATTAGACTAGTTTACAGGTTGTAGCCTGGGCAGTCCAACATTGGCTGTCTGGTGGCATTAAAGGCTGAGAATACAGAAGTCGTTCAGTACAGAAGGCTGCATGTCTCAGCAGACCCAGTCTAATGCTGGAGTCCTGAGGGATTCCTGCAGGAGGCTGCTGTTGTCTTCAGTCTGTCTTGGAGTCCTGATAAAGTTGTGTTAATATAGGTGGCAGCAACAGCATAGACACTGTCCAGCTATGACAAGTAAGAGTCAGGCAAGGAGCCTAAAGGAGTTTCCTTCCTTCTGTGACTTTTTTATCTGGGTTGCCATCAGAAAGTATAGCCCAGATTTAGTGTGGATCTTCCTGCTTCAAATAATCTGATTTTTAAAAATTCTTTACGGGTGCTTGGATCTCTATTAATTCCAGTTATAGTTATGTTGACAACCAGGATTAACCATTACAATCATAGGATTTCATGCCTGGAAGATGTCACAGAGGGAGACACAAAGCTCTCACTTTGTTAAATAAATCGGTTACCTTAATACAGTGTTTGACCTGCATGTGTATCTGCATCACATGCATGCAGTGCCCCCAGTAGCCAGAAGAGGTATTGGATCCACTGAAAATAGAGTCACGATAGTTGTGAACCACCGTGTGGTGCTAGGTGTTGAATCTGGGTCCTCTATGTGTTTAATGCTTAACCTGTCTCTCCAGGTCCCTTAAATCTGCTACTAACTCCTCTAGTCCCTGCTTCTCTTTCTGTTGTTTCCTACTGTGATTCTCTAATGAATCTTTTCTAAAGTGAGGCTAACTCTGAGCTGATGACTGCTAAAGAGAGACTAGTGCTAAGTTTGTATTATATGTTCTTTTAGAAGAAAGTTGTGGGGGAGTTAGTAGTGTGTCACAACTTTAATTGTTTTTTTCTATTGCCTTAGAGTACTTGTACACAGAGCTCGGAAACTTGCTCAGCAATACTACCTTGTTTACCAAGAACCCATTCCCACAGCCCAGCTGGTACAGAGGGTAGCATCCGTGATGCAGGAGTACACACAGTCAGGGTGAGTCACTGTTAGTACTTGAAGAAATGCATTATGAATTTGAAGAAGAAAAAATTGTGTGAAAGAAATCAGGTACATAGAAGTCTTCTTATTCTTTCTGTATTTAAAGCTGAACAAATGAAGAAAATCACTGATAACAATTGTTTCTGGATTTGACTTGAAATAATTTCTTAAGGTAGTAAACTGTGGCAATATGGTGATATACCTGTAAACCTAGTATTCGGAACACTTCGGAAGGTAGATCGCAAATTCAAGGCAAATTTAGGTTGCATAGTTAGACACTGTCTCAAAATGAAGGAAAAAGGGGAAAAATGTGTTCTCATCCAACAACAGACATCAGCATCTTGATTTTAAGAAAGCCCTTTGCCTGTGTACTTTGTAATCTTTAGTGTTCAGTAATTAGCTTTTTAATCTGAAGTGATGGTGAAATATGAAGACAGCAATAACATTTTAATTTCAATATTCTTTTGTTGTTTAAGATTTATTTATGTATGTATTTTATGTATATGGGTATTTTGTCTTCATGTGTGTCTGTATACCAGAAGAGGGCATTAATTCCATGATGATCATATGAGGACTGCAGTTAGAGATGGTGAGCTATCATGTGGGTACTGGGAATTGAACTCAGTACCTCAGGAGAGCAGCCAGGACTTTTAACCTCTAAGCATTTCTCCAGCCACCCAATATTCTTAAATCATAACGTGACTGAAATAGTGTAAAGGTAACTGCTGATACATAAGCCTAGTAGGAAAGAGGCATTAATTAAATGTTAGTACAGGCTTCTCCATGCTTAGATAGTAATACCATACATAATACCAAAGTATGTGCTTAGCCTCTTTGTGTTGCTCTAACAAAATACCTGAGCCAGGTTTATTTAGTTCAGAGGACTGCAGGTCCAAGGACATGGTTCATAGTTATTATATGGCCTGAGGTCACACAGTAAGAGGCCCACAGTAGGGTGGCCCACTCCATAGAAACTAATTCACTTCTACAAGATCAAACCTACTCTGAGAAAAAACATTAACCCTTATCATCTAGGATGGAATCGGTGACCTACTGTCTTCCACCATGCCTCATCTCTTGGAGGTGTAATTTTGTAATTATGTAGCACTGAGAAGTAATTTCTGGTTAACTTTTAGGAACTAAACTACTTGATTTGGATTTACTACGGTTATTAACAGTAATAAGGACAATTCATTTTATATTGGTTCATTTAGAAGTTAAAGTTAAGTCTAACTCAGTTTACTTGGTAATTACTTTTCTTGTGAATATATTTAAATTCTTACATTATTCCAAGTCATTTTTGTTTTTTATTTTCTATAGTGGTGTTCGTCCATTTGGTGTTTCTTTACTCATTTGTGGGTGGAATGAGGGACGACCATATTTATTTCAGTCAGATCCATCTGTAAGTATCATTACATATATTTGAAGTATTTATTAGAATTGTTTTTTTATACATGTAATAAAAGTAGAAACCATAAAACTTTAATATTTAGCAGTATTTTCCTTCTCTTTCTCTTGTTTTTAAAGATTTAGTTTTACCTTGAATCATGTGTATTCATGTGTCTGTGGTTGTATGCCTGTGGCTGACTGCGGTGCTTGTGGAGGACAGAGGAGTCAGATCCCACTAAGGCTGCAGTTAAGGGCCTGGGACTGGCACTCAAGTCCTCTCTGAGAGCAGGATGTGCTCCTATCCCTCAGCCATTTCTCAGGCTGCTTTTTTTTTTTTTTCTTTTTCTTTTTTCTTTTTTAAGACAGTATAAGGTAGTACATATTTGTTTGCTCATTCATCATTTTTATAGTGCTGTCTTTGATAAGCTAAATGATACATTAGTTTTCACCATTTTTTGGTCATGTTCATTAGCATGTACTAGAATCCACATGTACTAGTTGTTGTAGTTATCAAATTTCATTAGGCCTCTTGAACTCTGTTACTTTGTGACTCTGTTACCTTGGCAAACACTTCAGTCAGATGTATAACAGGAGGCCACTGTTACAATGTTTGTCATCAATTTGATGACAACTGGGATTTACAAGGTGTCTTGATGGCACTGGTTTTTCTTTCTTTAAAAAAATACTATTTATGTTTTTATTTTTATTTATATGAGTATACTGTAGCTGTCTCAGACACACATCAAAAGAGTGCATGGGATCCCACTGCAGAGGGTTGTGAGCTACCATGTGGTTGCTGGGAATTGAACTCAGGACCTCTGGAAGAGCAGTCAAGTGCTCTTAACCACCTAGCCATCTCTCCAGCCCTGAGCTGTTTTTTCTAAAGCAGAAAGTGATATCTGGATCTGGGTTTATTCTACATTGTTGCATTTGCTGTGAGGAGAAGCCTAAGAAAAAGTTCAAGGTTAAGGAGTGAAGCTTTGTTTATTAGATAAGTACAAGTCCTCTTGATGCAAGCCTTAGAATCCTATCTTACAAATTAACATGGCAAAACAAAAGTAACCGAATTTTGAGTCCATCTGTGAGCTTCTGAAGCTAAACGTCTGGTCTGTGGTCTTGCCTTCCCGGCCAGCTGAGGAGGGCAGTCCCTTGGGACTGTGTTCACACTTCGCTGTCCTCTTCTGTACTGTATACTATACTCTAACAAGACACGCCCCCGAGAAGCTTTCCTCTCACTTTTACATTCATGTTTGCTTTTCCCAGATGTGGCTGTTACACGCAGGGCCTCTTCAACATTCCACTTGCCCCCCTTTTCACCTGGGAAAGTAATTGTAACCATGGTAAATATAAAGTACGCAAATAAATATACAAGTAAAACATAAAAAATAAAATAAACATACACAAGTAACACACTGACTGGCAGTGAGTCACAGACCTCGCTGAGGACAGTTCTTTGATATATATATACTTTTAGCTTTTATTTAAAACAGAAGCAAGTTTGCATAGTAATGAGATCAATGAGCTTGTTTATTTTTACATAAAGAATTAAGTCTTTAGAGAATATTCGAATCTGCAGGGTCTTGGAGCTTCAACTTTTTTTCCGAGTTGATACTTTGATTTTATATTTGTCAGTGCTAAGGAAACCACTTTACATAAATACTTGCTGCAGAAATGTTAGGGAAATGCCTAGGGCCATTTAAAAATGATTGCAAATTCTAACCCCAATCCAAAATCCATTTAATAAATCTTTTTTATGAAACTCAAATCAACAACCCAATAATAATTTTAAAGTTAAAAATAGAAAATTCTAACAGTGGCATCTATGCTGAGGAATGATGATAGGACAACATTGTCCTTCATTTCTTTTAATTAAATCAGTATGATTCTAAAAAGCACCAATCACTGACTTCTCCGGTCAATGTTGATTGGTGCTGTGTAGCATGTTGGTGTAAACAGTAGAGTGCATCACATTCTGAGGCAAAGCTCTGGAGACATCACTTAGGTATCGTGGGAGAGGTCTTAAAACACCTTGAATTCCTATTTTTGTTTTTGTTTTTGTTTTTGTTTTTTGAGACAGGGTTTCTCTGTATAGCCCTGGCTGTCCTGGAACTCACTTTGTAGACCAGGCTGGCCTCGAACTCAGAAATCCGCCTGCCTCTACCTCCGCCTGCCTCTACCTCCGCCTGCTGGGATTAAAGGCGTGCGCCACTACTGCCTGGCAACACCTTGGATTCTTTACACATTGATTTTGAGCTAAATTTTAATTGTTAAATATTTAGAAACCTTTTACTGTTGCCAAACTTTTCATGACCCCATCAAAATATTGAAAGGTTTTGATACTTTTAATAAAAGTCCCTCTCTATTCAGTAAAGCTGATAAGGGTCCCTAGGTCTCAGGATAATGTGAGACAGCTTAGATGCATTCACTCCATTAAGCTATGATTTTTGATATTTTACTTTAATTCCTACTTCCGTTTATCTTGCTTTAAAAGTATATAATAATTGCACTAATTCATTGTTATCTGTTTGATGAGTTTCGATATGTGTATATGTATGTGTGTATATGTGTAAATACCAAACTAAACCATTACCACAGTCATTAACCGAAGTTTATTCATGATTCTTGTTTTTTGTTCTACAGCCTTTAAACAAAACTTATTCTATGAAATTGCCATTCAGTTTCAATAAATTATCATGACTTTGGAAGTTAGAGACCAACTAGAGTTAAACACAGATAACAAAAAAATAGAGTTGTGTGAATGTTTTAAAATGTCTTTGTCTCTCCTGATTAGGGAGCTTACTTTGCCTGGAAGGCCACAGCAATGGGAAAGAACTATGTGAACGGGAAAACTTTCCTTGAGAAAAGGTAGGCTTCCCAGGGCAGGCGGATCACATGAGGGCCAGAACTCTTGGAATGAAGGGTTTTTTGTTTGTTTTTGTTTTGTTTTTTGTTTTTGTTTTCCGAGACAGGGTTTCTCTGTATAGCCCTGGCTGTCCTGGAACTCACTTTGTACACCAGGCTGGCCTCGAACTCAGAAATCCGCCTGCCTCTGCCTCCGCAGTGCTGGGATTAAAGGCGTGCACTGCCACGCCTGACTTTGAATGAATTTAAAAAAAAATTTTTTTTAAAGATTTGTTTATTATATCTACGTACCCTGTAGTACTGTACTCTTCAGATGCATGAGAAGAGGGTGTCAGATCTCATTAGGGATGACTGTGAGCCACCATGTGGTTGCTGGGATTTGAACTGAGGACCTTTGGAAGAGCAGTCAGTGCTCTACTGAGCCTTTTCTCCAGCCCCTCTTTGAATGATTTATCTCCCGGATCTAGCAAGTCCATTGCATCACTATGTATTTGAGTTTTGCTAGAGATAAGAGAGAAAACATCCGAATAATCTTTTCTTAGTATTCAGTGACGTTAGTGGTAGTATTATTTATTTCTTAAGGCTATTGTTCAACCTTGTTTCATTTCTTTTTTAAAAATATTTATTTGGGGTTGTGGGAATAGTTGACAGAATTTGTCCATGTATCTGGCTCTTAAACTCACCATGTAGACCATGCTGGTGTCTGACTCACAAAGTTCTACCTGCTTCTGCTTGCTCATGCTTGCAATTCCAGCAATTGTAATGATAAGGCAGGAGGATTGCTATAAGTCAAGTCCAGCCTGGGCTACAGAGTGGGCTCTGGTTTGGGCTATGCTACAAAATTAGGACCTGTTTGAAACAAAACAAATTGGTATCTGCTCAAGACCAATAGTTGGTCTTGAGTAGATCACATGTGTGTATTTGCTAAAGTAAGAATGAAGCACTGTGAAACATTTGCTGTCAGTGTGGACCATGAGCCACTCTGATTTATTTGTGGTGATATTCTGAATTCAGTGTGTTCACTGTACTCCAGACGTCTCTGATGTTTTGGACAGAGTGTTTTATACCAGGGGTGTAACACATGAGGCTTCTCTGTATGGTTTTCGTTTAATATTCATGTTAAAGTTATTAAAGATCTTAGACTTTTAATCAATTTGTAACCTCAATCTTGGTAAAGCACATTAACTTTTACCTCTTAATGAGTCTTCAGCATGCTGAGTTGTAACTTACAGTATCATGATTTTAGCAACAGTTTGACTTTTATTGTAGTATTGCTAAAACATAAAGTGCATTTTTATAATGAAGTTTTTCATGGTGTTAGAAGTTCAGTAGCAACTGTCACATTATTTGGGGACAGCAGTCTCAGTGAGATGGTTAGGGGATACTTTTACAAATTAGAGTTTTTTAGGAGGGTTAGATTTTTAAAAAAGATTTCATGTTTTTTTTTTCTGCTCTTTTATTTAAAATAACCATGAAGACTCTAAACAGTGCTACACTATTTTTCAATCTTGTTCTTTAGATATAATGAAGACCTAGAACTGGAGGATGCCATTCATACAGCCATCTTAACCCTAAAGGTTAGCTCAATATCCACCAACTAGATTTCAAATGGTTTTTCTAATGAACTGCTTGTGAAATTGACCGTTTTCCTTCCTTTCTAAATTAGGAAAGCTTTGAAGGGCAGATGACAGAAGATAACATAGAAGTTGGGATCTGCAATGAGGCTGGCTTTAGGAGGCTCACTCCAACTGAAGTGAGGGATTACTTGGCTGCCATAGCGTAATGAAGATGTGCTGGAACAATCAAGACCTCACACACTCGACTTTTTCATGTTTAAAGTATGTTTTGTTTGTGCAGACTTATTTCTACATGGTTTAGTGGATTCACATTTTAAAAATAATCATAATAAACTGTTAAAACCAACTTTTAGTTTTTAAGAGTAAAGTTTGCATATACTTCTTTCTTACTTTCTCATAGTTGACTTTTGGAAATTAAATGGTAAAATCACTCTGATTTTCATATATTTTCTTTAGTATATCTCATTGCCCCCTTTACTAACAAATATACCTATGTTTCCTTGAAAGATAATTTTAGTTTTTAATATAGGTTATGACTTTTGGAACTGGAAGAATTTGTTCTTTGATAAATTCATGAAAAGAATGTGGTTGGATTCATGAATGGATGTGGTTCAGCAGGGCCTGGGAGCATTCTGTAGTTGTACTATAGCAATCAAGTGTCAAACAAAATTGGTCTCCTAGGAGACAAGTGAGTAAGTAAATCTTGGTGTGTTAGATCCTGTGTGTTTCTGCATCTCATGTAGGTAAACTGATTCGCTAGATTATGGTAGAACTCCTCTTAACTATAAATAGTGGTAATATAACTAAGGTCAGAGCTGCATCTCCCTCATTAATGAGAAAAGAGCCATCACTGTAAGTCCTTAGAAGCAAACAAGTAGTTGGGGCATTTAAACCCATTTCCTTTGTGGAAGTATGATGCATGATTTTAATTGGATTTTCCCTAGGCATCGTAGGATAAAAGACACTTAGGATAATAGACTGTTTATGAATGTCCTTATCATTATGAAGAAGTAGGCAGTTCTATGGTTTAAATGTAATTGAAAATATTTTGATCAATATTACATAAAATTTAGAAATAGCTTTATTTTAGAATATTTGTTGACATGCTGTACTGTACTACTGTCACAATACATCCATAGCTTACTAAGTAGACAGTAACATTTTAAGACATGGGAAGGTGACACCTTGATCGATTGTTATTCGTGTATTTATTGTATATCTGTGGTGTGTGTATGAGCACGTGTGTTTATTGGGTACCAGTGATACATCACTTGAACCCAGAGCTTGCCTGTTGACTAACTAGTCTAGCTAGTTTGCTCTGGAAATCCTGTGTCTACCTTCTGAGTGCTGGGACTAAAAGCTGCCCCACATTTGTGTGGGTGTTATGTGTCCATACTCCAGTTCTCACATTTGCACTACAGGTGCTTTAGCTGATGAGCCTTACCCTCTGCAGTGCCCTTCTATTTAAGACATGTGTTGAGGAACTAGAGAGATGGCTCATTGGTTGAGACCAGTTGTTGCTCTTGCAGAGAATTTGGGTTTAGTTCCAAATACCCACATGGTAGCTCATAATCATCTACAGCTCCAATTTCAAAGGAGCTGAAACCCTCTTAACCTTTGCGGGCATTAGGTAAGCACATATGGACAGACATACAAGCAGATAAAACACAAAATATTAAAAAAATTACTAAAGGTCTTGAGTATTATTAATAATCTCTCTAGATTTGCCTTAGTGTATTTGAGTCCAGCACAGTATTAATCATAAGACTTTTTTGTTTTTTTTCAGGTTGTTTTGTTTGTTTTTTGTTTTTAATTATCTGACTGCAAAGAAATTAGAACAGTGGTTTTCAATCTGTAGGTTGCAACCCCCTTGGGAATTTAAATGACTCTTTCATAGGGGTCTTCTGAGTTTTGGGAAAACATATTTACATTATGATTCACAACAGTAAAATTAAAGTTGGGGCTGGAGAGATGGTTCAGGGGAAAGAGCTCTGACTGTTCTTTCAGTAGTCCTGAGTTCAAATCCCAGCAACCACTTGGTGGCTCACAATCATCTGTAATGGGATCTGATGCCGTCTTCTGGTGTGTTTGAAGGCAGCTACAGTGTACTCGAATAAATAAAATAAATCTTTAAAAAAAAAAACACGCAGTATTTAAAAAAAAATTACAGCTAAGGTAGCAACAAAAATAATTAGGAAGATTGACAACCACTAAATTAAAAAGTTTCTCCCTCACATTGGTGACTGTGTGTGTGTAAATTTGATATTGTTGGAAAGGCTAGGATTTCTGTTAGCTGCTGTTTAATTTGTTTAAACCTCATGTCCAATATTAAAAAAAACAAAACCGAACAGAATGCTGAGTGGTGGTTGCACAAGCCTTTATTTCCAGCACTTGAGAAACAGGTAGGTGGATCTGAAGTCAAAGCCAGCCTGATCTGCAGAGTTCCAGGACAACAAGGGCTACATAGAAGAAACGATGGCTCTCAAAACAAGAACCCCAGAAGAATGTCAACATTTATAAATCAAAGAGGAAAGTAGAGGTATATAAATTTAAGACGAGGAAAGTGCAGATAGTGCAGCGGAAGGAAACATTAGATTCGGGGTCAGCTATATTCTGCCTCTGCAAATGGAAAGCTGCCTGCAACCCCATCCCCTTTGTCACAAGACTGAACAGAGCTCTTCATTGACCTTGGAACTCATCTGTTCCCCTTTTGTTCCAGTTACTTCAGAAACTCATTCTTTGATGTAGGAGCTCATTGTACACTAAACATTCTTAAATCATTTTAGACTTTGGGATGTTAGTTTCTTTTCATCTTGTGCATTATAGTGTTCCCAGTGTTCATAGCTTCTCCCAACATCCGGTTGTATCTGGAAAGCTTTTGCATCAAATTCCTTACCATAAATCTTGCTTTGCAAAGTTACTAGCTGAGAAACGTAACTGTTCTTGACATTTATGAATATTGGGGGAGGGGAAGTAGAAGGGAAGAGTGAGGAAGATTCTGCTTTGTAATGGAGCACTGAGCTCTTTTACGATTTGTTTGCATTTTCAGTTGATTGTCATACACAGGAGTTCCTGACTCTTGGTACTTAAGCTCACCCACTTTCCAGTCAGTGTTTCCAAGCTTTTCAACTCTCCAGCCCTAACCTTTGCCTCCATGTAAAGAAGAGTAAAGACTGATACTCAGTGGGAGGGGCTGGTACTCCTCTAGGATTAGAATTTTAAGTTCCTGGCAACCAGTGCAATGGCCCCTTTATTAGTTACAGTTTGTGTCTGTGACAAAATATTTCCTCTCTGTGGCCTTTGGGATTGTCTTTTGTTCCACAATTATTTGCCTTTTGATGAGTTTTTACTTCCCAAATTTGTGTGCCATCTGCTTGTAGGGGCCATGTTAATGTTCTCTGTATCAGTTGGGTTTTAGTTTAAAATGTGCTGCCAAAGGAAGGACATTTGATAAGTTTCTTAATGGTTATTAGACTGAATGCCCAAGTAGGTCCTTATTAAAACATTTTTTTGTAAATTTTTTAGTATATTTACATTTTTCCTTTTACTTTTCTTGATTATGGACCTAAAATTTCTGTTAACTGAATATCTGATTCTTGCTCTTTGCTGTTTTTCAATTCCTTCCTGTACTTTCTAGTCCACTGATGTTTAGAATATGCCTTTACTTCGGAGAGCTGTTTCCTATCTGTGCCTTCAGCCCTTAAATGAAGAGAAGCTTATTTGAGGGCCAGAGTAATCAGGTAGCTGAAGGTTCCAGTTACAAGGTACTTCTTAAGGAAACGTGCTGTTGTATGCGCACGTTTCTGTCCTCCAAGTCCAAACAGGAGAAGATTTGGAAGTGTTGAATTTGTGAATGAGTCTGGTACCTACCTGTCTTATTGTAGATTGTGAATGTCAGATTTCTTTGGAAGTTTTTACTTATGTACTGTTTGAAGGGAAAAGGTGTAGGGGGTGGGAGGTGGGAGCATTGGAGGAGCAAAGAGGCTAGGGGCAACATTTAGTCAGGAAAACTTCCCACTTTCTAATGGTGCCTGTTTTTTGTTGGGCTTCTTTCTATCTTGACACCTGGTTACTTACATCACCATAAACTTATTTCTGAGGAAGGAATGGGCTGACTGCCCTGGATGGGAGAAAGGACTCTGGTATGTTATTAATGAAGTCTTTTTAAAGAATGGTTTTAATTCTGCCCTCCGTTTAGACACCAAGTTCAAAGCCCTCTGGAATTTGTGCTTGATAAACCCTGGCAGGCTTTGCTGGAGGCATTTACAGCGTTGTTTGGGTTTAAATAATTTGTGCCTCAGGGGCAAAATACATCTATCTACCCTTTAGAACTAAATAAATTCCTGTGTAATGTATTTGGAATAGCGCTGGCTACAGAGCTTTTTTTTTTTTTTTTTTTTTTTGTATATGTAAAGCACCGAATGAGATATTGCTCCTGTCTTAAGATTTTGGTAGTATGTCTGATCTGTTACTTCTATCCTTAAAGTAGTACTTGGGACAAGGAGCAGGATACAAGGAAAACACAATTGAAATCTAATACTTAAAATTAGTTTTGCTTTCTCAAACTCCCCCTCACCCCGGATAACTTTGAACTAAATTTCCACAGCCCCTGAAGCTATGCAGTTCTCTGCCCTTTCGGAAGGACAGCACATTTAAAAGTTCCTTCTATGTAAAGGCCAGGATGATGCAACTAAAAATGCTTCCGAGTGGCGTTTGGAACCTCACGGTTCTCGATTTTTATTTTGCTAAAAATATCCAAATCTGAGACCCAAATAAGTTTTAGTATTCAGGACTCAGTGAGATTGAGACCCAGCCCTTGACCCGCCCCTGCTGGCTGGGAGCTCAGGTTTCCGTCGCTTTGGTAGCAGAAGCCGGTTGCCCTTAACAAATATGGTCGCTGCGGTGCCGCCTGGGACTCAAGCTCAAGCTCACCGGGCCGGAACCACGTAATGCCAGAGGCGGGACTCGGCAGGCGGAGTGCCTCAGCAGAACAAGGTGAGGACTGGTGAGCTGTCTCTGCATACTGCCTCTGTGTTCCCTCGCCATGTGCGCATGGTGTCTGGCGCTGATGGTGAGGATCCGGGGACCAAGGGAGTGAGTGGGGAATAGAGGGAGGTGGAGAGGGAGGGCATGGGCCGGGTGTCGGGGCAGGAAGGGTCAGTTCTGCGTCTTCCCTACTCTGGCCTCTAAGCACTAGGCCCCCTGGAGCCTGTTTGATCCGGACTTGTTGGATCAGGCCCAGCGGTGCAGGTGGACATACCAGAATGGGAACCATACTCACGCAGAAACACTTCACCCCAGGCTCTCGCACCTTGTCATAGTCCAATAGCCAGGCTGGCCACCTGGTGTGGTGTTCTGGGTCCTTCCATCTTTTCCTTCAGAATGGGAACAGGAGGCCAGTTGGTTATCCCCTTTGTTCTATTGAAACATTGCTAAGTTGACATCACATGCAGAAATCAGACAGTCTTGATTGCTTGACATCTAAACCCTGTGGAAATCAAGAGGCAACTCCTTAAAAGACTGTATCTGGGAGTGGCAGCGCACACCTTTAATCCCAGTATTTGGGAGGCAGAGAAGGGTGGATTTCTGTGAGCTCAAGGCCAGCCTGGTCTACATATTAAGTTCCAGAACAACCAGGGTTATGTGGAGAAACACTGTCTCAAAACACAAACAACAACCCCCCTCTACCCCCCCCCCAAAAAAAAAAACCCAACAAGCCCCAAGAAAACAAAAATCATCTATTGAAGGAGTAAGAGGTGAGAGATCCTAGTATGACTAGTTTAGGAGGGCCTCTTGTTTGGACAGTTTGTGGATTTTTAATATTAAGCAGTTGTTTTTACATTAAAAAAAATCAGTTCTTTGAGAATTTCATGGAGAGAATTTCATATCATGTGTTTGGTTCATATCCACCGTGGATGACTCAACCAATCCCATACTCCATCCCTCCTTCAAGACTGCTTTGTACTACCCAAATAGTCTAGGATGTGTGGTCTTCTACTGAAGAGTGGGAGGCTACACTCCTAGAGAAAACTGTCTCTCCCTCTCTTAGCTGCTCAGAATTGTCAGCAGTTGCCTGGGGGATTCCAGGCCCAGTTCCTCTTTCCATGCTGGCTTAGGCTTGCACAGGTTTGGTGCATGCTGTGTCCAGAGGGTTTCATTGCTGGTCTTACCTTTTTTCCTTTCACAATGATCCCTGAGCTTGTGAGAGTAACATATGAGTGTTACATATGTCCCTTTTAGGAATAAGAGTTATATGTAGTCTTATAGTCTCTGCACCTTGGCCAGTTGTGAGTATTAATAACTGTGTTAATAACAACTGCAATAGAAGCCTCTTAGATGAGGGTTGAAAATACACTCATTTATGGGTATAATAATAAGTCAGTTTACACTGTCTATCTAGCAGCATAAAGTGGTAAGTTTTCCCCTAGGGCCTATGACTTCCCTAGCATAGGTTCGTAGCCTAATAATGATGCCAAGTATGGGTTTCATCCTATGGAGTGGCACTTAAATCATATATATATATATATATATATATATATATATATATATATATATATGAATGTGTTTGGTGGATGTGTAGTCAGTATGGGGGAAGGAGATGCCTCCGTGGGCCCATACTGAGTCCCCCTGAGGGGCCAGCCACAAGACCACAGTATAGTATAGAATAGTTTATTCAGGGAATGGGGAGGGGAGTTGACATGGTAGTAGAGACAGAAAAAGGGGCGGGGGAGGGGAAGGGAGGGGAGCAGAAGAGAGGAGAAGATGGCCATGAGCACATGGAGAGAGAGGCGGGAGGGGAATGGGGAGAGAGGGGGACTAGATGACAGAGGGAGAGCAAGAAGGCAAGAGCAAGAGAGTGGAGGGGCCAAGCAGCTCCTTTTATAGTGAGTCAGACATAATTGGCTGTAGTCAGGTAACTGTGGGGTGGAGCTTAGACAAAATGTTAATACCAACCATAAAGTGGCTGGTTACTCCCATAGTATTTGTGCTGCTGTTGTACTGATGGGCATGTCTTGCCAGGCCAGTCATAATTGTAACTCCAAGGATTCACAGATACTATTGAAGATTGCTTTTCTCCTCTGTTAGCCTGCATAACACCTTGCAGAACTATGAAAATTAGCCAGGAAAGCTGAAGCTTCTAGGTGAGCTCTATTTCGCCATGTCCTATGACTCAAGTTGGTGGTTTTAGCAATACGGTCTTAGCCATCAAGTTCTAGATGGATTGGCAATACCACGTTATGTTTGGGTATATATGAAGCCTCCCTGGCCAGCAACTCCAAAAGATAATCCATTTCTGACATTGGGATTTTTATTTCTTAGCCTCATATCTAGTAGAGACATTGTTTTTCTCTGCTGTAAGGTAGTTCCATCTTAGTTCTTGGTGAGTGTGTGTGTGTGTGTGTGTGTGTGTGCGCGTTGAGAGGTCCTTCGTGTTATTTTTCCTTCCTACATTTCCCCCCTTAAAAGCCCCTCTCTGTGGCCCCTTAGTAATGTTCTGATCTCTAGGGATATGTTTTCAGTTCTTTATACATTCTAGCCTCTAACCGTCTGTCAAGTGTATAGATGGTAAATGTTTTCCCTATGCTGTGGGCTGCCTCTCTACTCAAGTAATGGCATTTTTTGCTATGTAGAAACTTTTATATTTTCAGGTTTCACTTGTTAATTATTGTTCTTAACCTCTGCACTATAAAGGTCTTGTTCAGAAAGTCCTTTCCTATGACAATGACTTCTAGTATGTTTTATACTTTTTTTTCACCTCTATCAGAGTTAGGATATCATGTCTTAGGTTGAGGTCCTTGATCCAGTTGGAGTTGAGTTATGTGTAAGGTGAGAAATGAGGATCCTGTTTCTTTCTCCTACGTTAGCTGTTCAGTTTGACCAGCACCATTTAGCTGTTTTATTTTCTCCAGTGTGTATTGTTGACTTCTTTGTCAAAAATCAAAAGTCAAATGGCTTGAGGAATTCATATATGGGTCTTTATTTTCCATTGATCAATGAGGCTTTTGTTGTTGTTGTTTGTTTATTTTATTTTAGATAATACTATATTGTCATTATTACTATGGGTGTTGTCCTAGTTAGGGCTTTAGTGCTGTGAACAGACACCATGACCAAGGTAACTTTTATGAGGACAACATTTAATTGGTGCCGGTTTACAAGTTCAGAGGTTCAGTCCATTATCATCAAGACAGGTACATGGCAGCATCCAGGCAGGCACAGTACAATAGAAGCTGAGAGCTCTACATCTTCATCTGAAGGCTGCTAGCAAAATACTGGCTTTCAGGCAGCTAGAATGAGAATCTTATAACTCACATCCACAGTGACACACCTACTCCAACAGGGCCACACCTTCTAATATTGCCATTTCCTGGGACAAGCATATACAAACTATCACATTCCACTCCCTGGCCCCCATAGGCTTGTCCAAACATAAGAGTCTATGGGGGCCATACCTAAAATAACATAATGCAAAAACACATTTATTCCAACTTCAAATCTTCTCAAAGTCTATAGCAGTCTCAACAGTGTTAAAAGTCCAAAGTTCAGTGTCTCTTCTGAGATTCATCCACTTACCTAACTGTAGTCCTCAAAGCAAGACCAGCTGGGCAAACTCCAAATTCTGCATCTCCGTGGCTGATGTCAAAGCAGTCTCCAGATATCCAACTTCATTACCTTTGTTGTTGACTGTAACAAACTTCTTTCTCCTGGGCTGGTTCTACTCCTTGTTAGCAAGCAGCTTTCCACAGCAGATAGACCATGGCTCTGGAATCTTGAAGTCTATGATGGGCGTTTCTGAGACTTCCTATGTCAATGCAGTAATTCTGAGTGTCTTCACCTTAGTCTCAGGCAGATTCTTCAGACAAGGGCAAAAACTAGCCAGGTTCTTAACCAGTATACCACAAAAGCAGTCTCTAGGCCACATATTGACATTCTCCACTGAAACCTCTTGGGCCAGGTCCACCCAATTCAAACCACTCTCAGTAACAAAGTTTTCCATATTCCTACTAGGATAGCCCATTAAGCCCCATTTAAAGCATTCCACTGCTTTCCAAATCCAAAGTCCCCAAATCTATATTTTTCCAAATAAAAGCATGGTCTGGCCTATCATAGCAATACCCCAGTCATTGGTACCAACTTCTGTCCTAGTTAGGGTTTTACTGCTGTGAACAGACACCATGACCAAGGCAACTCTTATGAGGACAACATTTAATTGCAGCTGGCTTACAGGTTCAAAGGTTCAGTCCATTATCAAGGCAGGAAGATGGTAGCATCCAGGCTGGCACAGTACAAGAGGAGCTAAGAGTTCTACATCTTCATCTGAAGGCTGTTAGCAAAATACTAGATTTTAGGCAGCTAGAATGAGAATCTTATAACCCACGTCCACAGTGACACACCTACTCCAACAGGGCCACACCTGTTGCCATTCACTGGGCCAAGCATATATAAACCATCACAGGTCTGTAGAATAACTTATTGAAATCTGAGGTGTATCTTCAGTCATTCTTTGTTGTTTAGGATTGTTTTGCTATCTTGCTGGTCTTTTTGCAGTTCCATTTGAAATTTAAGATTGTTTTATCAAGTTTTGTAAAGAATTGTTTTGGCAAGATGATGGGGAGTGTGTTGAATGAATATAAGTAGTTTGCTGTTGGCAGGATAGTCATTTTCACAATATTAATCCCACCAACCCTTGATCGATCGTCTTTTCAACTTCTGGTATCTTCAATATCTTTTTTCATTGTTGAAATTTTTTTTGTTTATTTTTTTGTTTATTTAATTAAAAATATTTTTCATACAGTATATTTTCATCGTAGTTGTTCCCCTCGCAGATATGCCTTCCCTCCACTCCCATCTAACTTCATGGTCACTCAAAACGACAAAAACAAAGCACACAGAAAACATGGTGTATGTTTTGTGTTGGTCAACTCTTCCTGAGCTTGCCTTGGAGTTTGATATACAAAGTGTCACTCCATTGAAGAAAACAGATATTCCCTCTCTCAGCAGAAACAAATTGCAAATAGCTTCTTGCTAAGGGAGTTAGCTCACTCCCCGTTCTTCATGCAGGGTTTCTTTTCTTTTCTTTTTTCCTGGTTTGATTTATGTAGGCCTTGTGCATATTGTCACAGTCTTTGTACTGATAGAGGATAGGATTAGAGATACAGTGAACCTCCCCTAGGAGGTTCTCAGTACTTTTCCTCAGGCAGTAAGTGCTGGTGGAATTGGTGGTGTGAGTCTTGGATCCCTCTCCCAACAGTGGCCCAGAAGACGGGGATTCATGGTCCTTAGATGGGTCTCAGGAGTAGTTCTAGTTATTGGTTTGCGTCTAATGCCCCTCCCTAAAGAGAGGTGGTCATGCTGTGGGGATGGGTGTAGTTGGAGGCATGAGTCTGGTGTCTGCCTAGAGGAGAGACCAGGCGTGTAAATCAGAGATCTGTAGGGCTTGTTAGGGTAGGCATAGTTGAGCTGGTGGGAGAAATCTAGGCTATCCAGGGAGGAATGGAGGTGAGGGCTTTCAGGGGGAGTGGATGGGGTAGGGACAGGAGTTGCAGGCTCCCTACATGAAAGAGGTATATGAGACAAGGTGCTGGAAGGCAGGTAGAACACTTGCTCCTGGGCTGGTGAGATGGCTCAGTGGGTAAGAGCACCTGACTGTTCTTCCGAAGGTCCGGAGTTCAAATCCCAGCAACCACATGGTGGCTCACAACCATCCGTAACGAGATCTGACTCCCACTTCTGGAGTGTCTGAAGACAGCTACAGTGTACTTACATATAATAAATAAATAAATCTTTAAAAAAAAGAACACTTGCTCCTTAGGCAAGTTGCAGGAATGGATGGAGTTGTTGGCGTGGGTCTTTGGGTAGTGGGTTTGCTTGTAGTTGGAGGTACCATCTGATGTCTGCTTGCAGAAGAGACCAGATGTAGGCAATAGTGTGAGTGGAGTTGGCTGGAGTGGGTGGAATTGAGTTGGGGGTAGGGGTAGTCTAGGCTCCTGGGGCCAAGGACTTTTGCCAGGGATGGATGTTGGGGTTCCCCAGTTGAAGGTGTGTATGGGCATCTATTTTAAAACTTTAATCTTGATGTTTGGAATCTTGAAATTTTCAGTAGTTGAATAGTAAGACTAATCATTGATAGAAATACAAAACACATTGCCAAACTCCTGTTTTGTTTTGTTTTTTTTCCCCGACATAGGACATGCTGTGGATTCCACAGTTTACAGAGGTGAAGGTGTAAACGAGTGTCGGAATCCAGCACACTGCAGGAGGAGCTCAAATGCACAGCTTTGTTTAGCTGTCAGAAGGAAGGAGGCTCTCCCAAAACCTCATGCCCTGAAGCCCAGGGTCATATCCTGGATCTTCACAAAACATTGTTGCTAGATTGGACTTTCTAATCATCTTAATAGTGGCAACTACTGAAATTTGCCTCGTTTCTTATCTAAGGAATAATGCTGTCAGCATGTCTGCATACTCCATGCTCTCCGACAGAATCGTCATGGCCAAGGAACTGATCAAAAGAGCAGAATCACTTTCTCGGTCCCGAAAAGGTGGCATAGAAGGTGGCGCAAAGCTGTGCAGCAAACTGAAGGCAGAACTCAAATTCTTGCAGAAAATAGAGGCCGGGAAGGTAGCTATTAAAGAATCTCATTTACAGAGCACTAATCTAACACACCTGAAAGCCATCGTGGAATCGGCAGAGAACCTGGAAGAGGTTGTCAGTGTTCTCCGCGTCTTCGGCTACACAGACACCTTGGGAGAAAAGCAGACGCTAGTGGTGGACGTTGTAGCAAATGGAGGTCATACGTGGGTCAAAGCCATCGGTCGAAAGGCTGAAGCGCTGCATAACATCTGGCTGGGCAGGGGCCAGTACGGTGACAAAAGCATCATTGAGCAGGCTGAAGACTTCCTCCAGGCCAGTCGACAGCAACCGGTGCAGTACAGCAACCCTCACATTGTCTTTGCATTTTACAACAGTGTCTCCAGCCCCATGGCAGACAAGCTGAAAGACATGGGCATATCTGTAAGAGGAGACATTGTAGCCGTCAACTCTCTGTTAAATCACCCCGAAGAGTTCCAGCTGAGCGAGAGTGAGTCCGATGAGGAGGGCCAAGAACTTCTGCAGGTGACAAGAGTCGACCGAGACAATGTCCTGGCACGCGTTGCCTTTCCAACAGAGATCAAGGTCGATGTGTGCAAAAAAGTCAACCTGGACATTACTACTTTAATCACATACGTATCTGCCATGAGTTACGGAGGCTGCCACTTTGTCTTCAAAGAAAAAGTGCTCACAGAGCAAGCAGAGCAAGAGAGGAAGGAGCGGGTTCTACCTCAGCTGGAAGCATTTATGAAGGACAAGGAGTTGTTTGCCTGTGAATCTGCTGTCAAGGATTTTCAGTCTATTCTAGATACCTTAGGGGGACCGGGAGAGAGAGAGAGGGCCGATGTGCTAATTAAACGAATCAGTGTGGTGCCTGACCAGCCTTCTGAGCGGGCCTTGAGACTAGTGGCAAGTTCAAAAATTAATAGCCGTTCCTTAACAATTTTTGGGACAGGAGACACCCTGAAAGCCATCACAATGACTGCCAATAGTGGTTTTGTCAGAGCTGCCAACAATCAGGGTGTTAAATTCAGTGTGTTCATTCATCAGCCTAGAGCACTTACTGAGAGCAAAGAGGCCTTAGCGGTGCCCTTACCAAAAGATCTCACCAATGATAGTGCGCACTAATGCTATCCTTTAAGTATTGTCATGGAAATACATTATTTATATTAAAGGCTGGCCTTCCCATATATAGTGGGAGAAAAAAGTTTATAGGAAACATAATATTTAGACCTGCTTAAGTAGAAGTTCTTTGTGTTTCATCTATTTAAGGTCTATAAATTAGAAAAAAAAAAAACAAACCCAATTGACAGTCTTATGTATCCCTGCATTCCATCACAGACTACATTGTAGCAGGTAAGAACAGAAAGACATTTGCATAATGCTTTTAGCTACCTTGTGATGCATTTGCCTCAGTAGGGCCGCAGCCTCCAGTAAAGGTAATCACATTTCATGGAACATGGCTACATGATTCTTGAATTCATTAAATATCTGGAGAAAATTCTGAGGCCTGTTTTTCATTGTGTTATATTTGTCAGTCTATTAAAGGTGGGAGATATTAGCTATTCCAGCTATTCCTAAAATCACTGCTTGTTATTAATGGAAAGAAAGTCCTAAAAAAAAAAAAATAAAACTAAAACTAATGCTATTAATTTTAGAAATTAAGCTAAAGCTAAAATTCTTACAGAAAATAGAGAAAAAAATTTAAATTTCAAAATTTTAAAATCAATTGCTTTGTGTCAGACAGAGTCTGGTGGGTATTTTATAGAGATTAGAATTCATGTGGAACGAAAGGGAACTTTGGTCTGTTGGGTCTCATTTATTTATCAGTATACCACTTGTCTTAGCTGGGATTACAGGTGCAGCAAGGTGGAAAGGAAAAGAGGATCTCTTTGTCTTGCATATCCTGAGCCACAGTTGATTGAGGGAAGCCACGGCAGGAACTCAGGTTGGGTGGAACCCAGAGGCAGGAGTTAATGCAGAAGCCATGGAAGTGGGTGCAGCTTACTGGCTTGTTCTTTCTGGCTTGTTCAGCCTGGTTTCTTTTAGACTCTAGGACCACCAGCCCAGGGATGGCACCACTCACAATGGACTGAGTCCTTCCCCATCAGCTACTACTGAAGTGCTCCACAAGTGCTGTTGCCCAGTCCTTTGGAGGCATTTTCCCCATTGAAGTTCCCTTCTCTCAGATGACGTTAGGTTGTGTCAAGTTGACATAAAACTAGCCAGCACAGCACTGTAAAGGAGAAACAGTGTTCCTAAGCTCAGCCTAGAACTCTGAAGGTAAGCATTAGTTTGAACAAGTAGAAAAGGTAGTTTCCTAAAACTCAGATTTTACATCTAAGTCCAAAACAAACCGTTATTACAAGTATTTGAATTATCAAAAACTACCTTTCTTATTCTGTTAGTGCTAGCAAGTGAAAATTAATTGCATCTCTCATGACACGGTGATGGAGATAGTGAATGAGAGCTGCATGCAATTACAGGTAAGTTCTACGACTACAGTGTACTCCATACCTTATCATTTACAAGGAAACAAATTCACAAAGTGAGTATATATTTTCCTAAAAACTGGGACTTTGAGAGTAGCCTTGTCTTTCCTAAGGAGTTACTATTGGGATTTGAGTATTGGCAGCCTGACACTCTGCCAGCTTTGCTTAAGTTACAAAGAGGGAAACTCAGTTTTAAGCAACAACTTGGAGAGGAAGTTTGGTTGTCAAGATCTAGGAACACAAAAATGAATGCAAAATTAAATGTAGAGTGGCGCTTCTCTGGGAAGAGGTCACTAAACATATTTCCCACAGGAAGAGCTGAATTAGGCTTCACGTTTAATGTGGGGGAAGTATTATCTAGTTGTAGAAATGAAATTTACAAATATGAGCAGCTATTTAAGGCAGTGGTTCTCAACCTTTGGGTTGTGACTTCTTTGAGGTGGGGATTGAACCACCCTTTCACAGGGGTTGCCTAAGAAGATTAGACACACAGATTTACAAAAGTGGCAAAATTATACTTATGAAGTAGCAATGAAAATGTTATGGTTGGGGGTCACCACAGTATGAACTGTAATAAGGGATTGTAGCATTAGGAGGATAGAGAATTACTGATTAAGGGTGTTAAAATATTTAGTGCTATTTAGCACCAAACATGATTAGAATATTTTGCTATGAAACAGCAGGTAATTATGAGGAACACTTAGTCCCAATGGAGGTAAAAATCAAAATATAATGTATTAAATTATATTCAAAATGTTTTGAGTGCACAGTAAGGGAATAATTCTTGATCTGAGTCAGAGGTCAAAAGGGCTTGATGCTTTCACAGGTGAAACCTTATAAAGTGTGTAAGTGAAAACAAGTGTGGGCAGAGAGCATGAATTTGCAGGCCTGGTAGCAAACCAGGCCAGAGAAATGGAAGTTTTTTTAAAGGTAGTCAAGATAGACTTAAGGTCATATCTGATCTCTTTTAAGGAAACAATAACTGTGGTTTGATGAAATATATTTTAAGGAAGATGTGGCAATAACTGTGGCCAGAGTAAGAATATTGGGACATATAGATGCATGCTGTGTTAATAGCATCACTGATGTGTTATTAATATCATTTAGTGGCATTCTGAAGAAACTGCTGTCCGCAGTGGCTGTATCTGTGGCCCTACCAAACACCACTGTCTCCGGGCATCCAGAATTACAGTTTTAACAATATAATAGATGCAAGAAATAGATGTGGTCTTTTAGTGAGGCACTGGGTCCTGGAATGTAACAAATTGCTCTCTCTGGAACTGTTCTCTGCAGCCTACCCCATACACCAAAGGCTTGTAAGTTGGCTGAAGAGATCAGTTCAAAGGTAAAAAAAAGGATGGAAATTGCAACAGGAATGTCCAGTTAAGTAGCCAGTTAAAAACTGTCAAGGCATGTTAGAAAGTAAAGCAAATGTCTAAAACATTGTGAAGGTGAAGATAAACAAAAATAACCCACAGTTGTACTGGGCAAGCAGTTCAAAGGTAAAAAAAGGATGGAAATTGCAACAGGAATGTCCAGTTAAGTAGCCAGTTAAAAACTGTCAAGGCATGTTAGAAAGTAAAGCAAATGTCTAAAACATTGTGAAGGTGAAGATAAACAAAAATAACCCACAGTTGTACTGGGCAAGGCGGTAGTGTTGCCGAGATCGTGGAATAAGCACTTAGTGAGCAGTGGTAAATTGGATGCCGGATCCAGGTTGTATTTTTGTTTTATACTCTAAATCAGTGGTTCGCAACCTTCCTAATGCTGTCACCCTTTAATACATTTTCTTATGTTGTGGTGACCCCCAGCCATAAAATTGTCTTCGTTGCTACTTCATAACTGTAATTTATGTGATTTAACAGTTATGAATTGTAATATAAATATCTGATAGGCAGGATATCAGATATAGACTATTGTGGATCGCCCTGGTGCTGTTTGTATTTTGATGCTAATTCTGCTTCCCCAAGAGGGGCTGCCTGGGACTGGGAGTGAATCAGGTGACTCTTCCTTCACTCTCTGTGAACCTTCTCATAATGAAGGAAGATTTCTAGGAACCTATCACTGGTAGAGGAGTAGGCGGGACTTACGGGTCAGAGAGGGGAAGAGGAGGGCAGAAAGAAGTGTCTTGCTTTTTTTGGACAGGGAAAGCTTGGAGGACAATATGTAGCCAACAAGAGGCCCCCCGAATTTGATGGCAGATCCGCCAGAATCTCCTTCGCTCCTCAGGAGGAGTTAAGCTTAGAACGACTTGTAAATTAGGATGCTAGTTGCTGAGCCCAGTGATTGAGTTACCTATTAATTCTGAACTGAGTTTGTGTTGTGTTTTACTTCATGTGGTGCTTCAACTGGGTTCCAGAGAGAAAGGTGCTGTGGCAAAGCATGGGTTTGCATCCCAAAAAGCCATGGAAATTTGGAAGCATGGGGCTGGTGTGGTAGCAACCTGCCAGTGGGAACTTAGCAAGCTGGGCGGAGAGATTTCGTAGTGCCGGGTCTGGGTCAGAGAGTCTCCAAAATAACAAGCCAGTACCTTGCCTGCGCTAGAATGGATTGCTTTTGGGTTTGTTCACCCCTCAAAGGAGTCATGACCCAAAAGTTGAGAATTGCTGTTCTAAAGCAAAAGGCACAGTGGCAGTCAACGGGTTGTGAAGAACAGTGACACGTTGTTTCAGCTGTTTTTTCTAGGTCATTCTGATGTAGGTAACAAAGTCATGCTTAGCAAATAGGCAGTGCTTTAAGTAAATCACTAAATCAATCAATCAATCACTGTCTAATAATTGGTCTTCAGTAGGCAAAAGTAAAAGTATGTTTAGAAAAGCACATTCTCTGCAAAGATAACCTAAAAATATATTGGAAAACTAAAGCAACTTAATTTTAAGTATTAAGAAATGTAACTTGAGGCTGAGGAGTGGGAATTGGGGGGTCAGCAGGTAAAAGTGTTAGCTGTGCATGCTTGATACAGTTTGATCCAAGAACCTACATAAGCCAGAGGTTGCTGTACTTGCCTCTAATTACAACCTTTCTAAAGAAAGATGAGAGGGAGACAGGAAAATCACAGAAGCTCACAGGCTACTAAGCTTGGAAAATAGCTCAGTAACAGGCAATAGAAGACCCATTGACTCAACAAGGTAGGAGGTGATAACTCATTCCTATGACCACTACACTTGCACAGTGACATGTTTTTACACACACACACACACACACACACACACACACACACACACACACAATGTGGGCAGTGGAGGCTCATGTCTTTAATCCCAGAGGCATTGGATTACTTGGGAGGCAGAGGCAGGCAGATTTCTAAGTTGGAGGCCAGTCTGGTCTACAAAGTGAGTTCCAGGACAGCCAGGGCTACACAGAGAAACCCTGTCTCAGGGGGTGGGGTGTAAAAATATAAGTGTAACTCCTACAGGAAATGAAGAAGAAATTAATTCCAAATGAGGTATGAGGAAAGAGAATAATGTAGTACACATAGAAAAAAGTTAAAAGAATTCCTTAAGACGCCTACAGACCAAAGAGCAAGAGGAAAGAGAATCTTACTGTGAGAGCTACAGAGAAGATTAATCATGGGTGAATACACTATTTTGGTATTGAACAGGACTATTCTCCAAGCCAAATCACTGCCATCAAGAGTTCTCATCCCAGCTAGGCTTCATGACTGTTGATGTTTTCTCATAGGAGGAGAGTATCCATCTACCCCTCCCAACCAGTTGTGTGCAATTCATGCATGCCCTGACTGGGTCTAGTCTTGGAGTCTCTGAGAGAGACTGGGAGAGGGGACTTTCTCTATACAGCCATAAGGAAGGCATCATTCTTGGTGGGTACAGGCCTTCTAACGTTGCTGCTTTAAGATCATCCAAAGCCACTGCCCCTCACTCCTCACTCATTGCTTTGTGAGTAAGTAAGCCTAATGAACTCATTGGTTTTCCAACGTAAACTGTGGTAGAATCTAAGTTAAGTTTGTCATTGGAACTTCGGTGTGTGTGTGTCTGTGTCTGTGTAGGGGATAAGGGACATCTTTTTAGTCTTCCTCAAAGTGAAGATTCTTGAAGCATATTAAAACATGATTTTCTTAGGAATACGAATTAGAATCAAGGAAGAAATATAAAACCAAAAGAAATAACTGAAATCATTTTTAAAGTAGCTAAGTATTTTTCCCCCCAAATGACCTGGTTTAGTTAGCTTCATCAAGTAAGTTTTCAGTTTTAAATATCAAGTGAGTTCTGTTTGAAAAGTGAGACGGTGCTCATCTTTTTTTGTTTTGTTTTGTTTTTTGTTTGCTTTTTTTTTTCAATTTTTTATTAGATATTTTCTTCCTTTACATTTCAAATGCTATCCCGAAAGTCCCCTATACCCTCTCCCCACTCTGCTCCCCTACCCACCCACTCCCACTTCTTGGTCCTGGTGTTCCTCTGTACTGGGGCATATAAAGTTTGCAAGACCAAGGGGTCTCTCTTCCCAATGATGGCTGACTAGGCCATCTTCTGCTACATATGCAGCTAGAGACATGAGCTCTGGGGGGTACTGATTAGTTCATATTGTTGTTCCTCCTATAGGGTTGCAACCCCTTTAGCTCCTTGGGTACTTTCTCTAGCTTCTCTGTTGGGGGCCCTGTGTTCCATCGACTAGATAACTGTGAGCATCTACTTCTGTATTTGCCAGGCACTGGCATAGCCTCACAAGAGACAGCTATTTCAGGGTCCTTTCAGCAAAATCTTGCTGGTATATGCAATAGTGTCTGTGTTTGGTGGCTGATTATGGGATGGATGAGGCTACAGTAGCTAATGTAAAGAGAACAGGATCTTGAGAGGCACCTGTGCTGCTTCTCTAAGCATCAAGTACTGGGAATGTTTTCAGATTTATTTTCTAGAATATGAACATAGGTTTTATACCTAACTCTGGCAACATAGTATAAAACAGAAAATGTAACATACAATCATTTGATGATATAAATCTCAGATAAAAACAAAAACTTCACCAGGAGGAATCTTGCTCCCAGGAGAAAAATAGGGCAGAGTATCCATCCTTAACAATTGGCTAATCCTAACAATCAGAATTGGCCTTCATCATGAGATAGAATAAGAGTAAGCTTGTTTATGCGGAAAATCCCATATAGGGAACAAAGGAAATTCTGAGTGTGGATTCCTGAGTAGCTGTGTGTTGTTGACTTGGCCACAGCCTTGTTAGGACCCTGGCCTCAGTCCTCCCCACTTAGAGGCACAAGTGTGGATGCTGATAGTGTGGTCAGAAAATGTCCAACATGGCTCCCCTCTGCCAATATTTACAACCTGAAGACTGTTCCCATACAGAGGCTGCTCCTATGGAGATTAGCTAAACCTGTCCCCTTGTTCCAGATGACCACCGTAAACCCTGCCTCCTTGTTTTTTGTTTTGTTTAATTTATTTTTTTACACTCCAGATTTTATTCCTCTCCCATCCACCCTCTAACTGTCCCACATCCCATACCTCCTCCCCACCCCCATGTCTTCATAAGGATTCTCCCCCAGCCCCACAACTGACATCTAAACCTCCTGGGGTCTCCAGTCTCTTGAGGGTTAGGTACATTATCTTTCACTGAACACAGACCAGGCAGTCCTCTGCTGTATATATGTTGGGGGCCTCATATCAGCTAGGGTAATGCTACCTGTTTGGTGGTCTAGTGTTTGAGAGATCTCGGAGATCCAGATTAATTGAGATTGCTGGTCCTCCTACAGGGTTGCCCTCCTCCTCAGCTTCTTTCAACCACAGGGTTCAGCAGCTTCTGTCCATTGGTTGGGTGCAAATATCTGCATCTGACTCTTTCAGCTGCTTGTTGGGTCTTCCAGAGTGCAGTCATGATAGATCCCTTTGTGTAAGTGCTCCATAGCCTCAGTAGTAGTGTCAAGCCTTGGGGCCTCCTCGTGAGCTGGATCCCATTTTGGGCCTGCCAATGGACTGTCTTTTCCTCAGACTCTTCTCCATTTCCATCCCTGCAGCTCTTTCAGACAGAAATAATTATGGGTCAGAGTATTGACTAGGATAGTAACCCCATCCCTCACTTCATGTCCTGTCTTCCTGCTTGGTGTGGGCTTTATAATTTCCCTCTCCCTACTGTAGGGCATTTCATCTAAGTCTTTTGAGTCCTGAGAGTCTCTCACCTCCCAGGTCTCTGGTGCAGTCTGGATGGTCCTCCCGACCTCCTACCTCTTGAGGTTGCCTGTATCCATTCTTTCTGCTGGCCCTCACCCAATACCAGATTAGGTTCCCCTCTCCTCCCCCACCCCCCATCCACTTCCCCTTCCAAGTCCCTCCCTCCATCCCCACTTGTAATTGGTTTCTTCTCCCTCCCAAGTGGGGCTGTGGTATCCTCACTTGGACCCTTTTTCTGTGGACTCTATCTTAGGTATTCTTTTTTGTTGTTGTTGTTCTTTTTGGCTAATATCCACTTATTAATGAATACATACCATGCATGTTCTTTTGGGTCTGAGTTACCTAATTCAGGATGGTATTTTCTAGTTCCATCCATTTGCCTGTAAAACTAAGGGTGTCCTCATTCTTTTTTTTTTTTTTTTTAAATTGGATATTTTCTTTATTTACATTTCAAATATTATTCCTTTTCCAGTTTCCCCCCTCTTGGGAACCCTCATTAAATCACCTCTCCCCCTGCTTCAATGAGGGTATTTCTCTACCCACATACCCACTTGTGCCTCCCCAACCCTCAATTCTCCCATACTGGGGCATCTATCAAGACTTCATAGGATCAAGGACCTCTCCTCTTATTGATGCCTGAAAAGTCCGTGCTTTGCTGTATATGCAGCTGTAGCCATGTATACTCCCTGGTTGGTGGCTTAGTTCCTGGGAGCTATGGGGGTGGGAGGGTGTGGATTCTGGTTGGTTGATATAGTTGTTCTTCTTATGGGGTTATAAACACCTTCAGCCCCTTTAGTCCTTTTTCTAACTCCTCCATTGGGGACCCCACCCTCAGTCAAATGGTTGGCTACATGTATGTGGGCTTTGTAATGTTTATGTTGTTATTGAAGGCCAGCCTTAGTCCATGGTGAACTGTTAGGATGCATGGGACATTTTCAATATTTTTGTATCTGTTGAGGCCTGTTTTGTGACCGATTATATGGTCAGTTTTGGAGAAGGTAGCATGAGGTCCTGAGAAGAAGGTATATTCTCTTTTTTTTTAGGATGAAATGTTCTGTAGATATCTGTTAAATCCATTTGGTTCATGACTTCTGTTAGTTTCACTGTGTCTCTGTTTAGTTTTTGTTTCCACGATCTGTCCATTGATGAGAGTGGGGTGTTGAAGTCTCCCACTGTTATTCTGTGAGGTGCAATGTGTGTTTTGAGCTTTAGTAAAGTTTCTTTTATGAATGGGGTGCCCATTAAGAGCATAGGTGTTCAGAATTGAGAGTTCTTCTTGGTAGATTTTTCCTTTTATGAGTATGAAGTGTCCTTCCTTATCCTTTTTGATAACTTAGGTTGTAAGTTGATTTTATTCAATATCAGATTTTCTTGGAGAACTGTTTTCCAGCCTTTCACTCTGACGTAGCATCTGTTTTTGTCTCTGAGGTGGGTTTCCTGTATACAGCAAAATGTTGGGTCCTGTTTATGTATCTAGTCTGTTAGTCTATGTCTTTCATTGGGGAATTGAGTCCATTGATATTAAGATATATTAAGGAAAAGTGATTGTCGCTTCCTGTTATTTTTGTTATTAGATGTGGAATTATGTTTCTGTGGTTATCTTCTTTTTGGTTCATTAAAAGAAGATTATTTTCTTGATTTTTTTTTCGGGTGTAGTTTCCTTCCTTGTGTTGGAGTTTTCCATTCATTGCCCTTTGAAGGGCTGGATTTGTGGGAAGATATTGTGTAAATTGGGTTTTGTCATGGAATATCTTGGTTTCTCCATCTAAAGTAATTGAGAGTTTTGCTGAATATAGTAGCCTGGGCTGGCATTTGTGCTTTCTTAGGGTCTGTATAACATCTGCTCAGGATCTTCTGGCTTTTATAGTCTCTGGTGAGAAATCTGGTGTAATTCTGATAGGTCTGCCTTTATATGTTACTTGACATTTTTCCCTTACTGCTTTTAATATTCTTTCTTTGTTTTGTGCATTTGGTGTTTTGACTATTATATGACAGGAGGAATTTCTTTTCTGGTCCAGTCTATTTGGAGTTCTGTAGGCTTCTTGTATGTTCATGGGCATCTTTTTCTTTAGGTTAGGGAAGTTTTCTTCTATAATTTTGTTGAAGATATTTACTGGCCCTTTAAGTTGGGAATCTTTGTTCTCTTCTATACCTGTTATCCTTAGGTTTGGTCTTCTCATTGTGTCCTGGGTTTCCTGGATGTTTTGGGTTAGGACCTTTTTGCATTTTGCATTTTCTTTGAATGTTGTTTCAATGTTTTTTATGGTATCTTCTGTACCTGAGATTCTCTCTTCTATTTCTTGTATTCTACTGGTGATGCTTCCATTTATGACTCTTGACCTCTTTCCTAGGTTTTCTATCTCCAGAGTTGTCTCCCTGTATGTTTTTTTTTAATTGTTTCTACTTCCATTTTTAGATCCTGGATGCTTATGTTCAATTCCTTCACTTGTATGCTTGTGTTTCCTTGTAATTCTTTAAGGGATTTTTGTGTTTTCTCTTTAAGGACTTCTACCTGTTTACCTGTGTTCTCCTGTATTTCTTTAAGGGAGTTATTTATGTCCTTCTTAAAATCCCCTATCAGCATCATGAGATATGATTTTTAAATCCAAATCTTGCTTTTTCATTGTGCTGGTGTACCCAGGACTTGTTGTGGTGGGAGAACTGGGTTCTTGTATACCAAGTAGCTTTGGTTTCTGTTGGGAAGGTTCTTGTGCTTGCCTTTTGCCATCTAGTTATGTCTGGTGTTAGTTGGTCTTGCTGTCTCTGATGGGAGCTTCTCCCTCCTGTGGACCTGTCATCCTTATGTCAGCACATCTGGCAAAACCAGGGTTTGGTTGTGGAGATTTGTGGAACAGCCTTAGCTCCTGGGTGCAGATGGAGACTGGAAGGATCCTATTCCTGTGCCCTATGCACACCTGGCTGGTCCCACTTTAGACAGTTATTGGAGTGAAAGTGGAGATCTCACCTCTGAGCTTAGGAGTGAGAGCATTCCTGAAAGACCAGCTCTCTCCTGGTGGGACCTGTGTACAAAGGGCTGTGGAACAGCCTTAGGTCCTGGGTGCAGATGCGGACCAGAAGGATCCCAATCTGGCTTTTATTCCTTTCGTTCATCGTCACCTACTGTAATGGTTGTATGTGTGTCACTGAGTCTATATCTATCCTCATGAATTGTGCTATCTGACAAATATAATGTATAAAACCATAAGCATAATTTATTCATTCACTTTGGAGACACTGTTATTGAGGATTACTTGGTTGTTTGTTATTCTTTTTAAAAATGGTGTCTTGGGAATTTTATCCTTTATTACCATTAAGAAAGAAGGATTTAATTAACCTGTGAGTGTGAGATTCAGCCATGAATGGTCTTGAAAAACACTAGACATTTGGAATTAGCCACTTTTGCAGTTAGAAACCTTATCTTTGTCTTAACCCACACTGACCACATGGGGGTGCTCTAAGCCTTCCATATATAGTAGTAGTATGCACACATGTTTCTCCCTAGCATGTATTATAGCATTTATGCCAGAGTCATTGTTTCATTTTTGCCAATAGCCCTATTTTAACAGCATCACCAAAGCTGGTTGTCTGAGGTAGAGCTTGTCACTAAAATCTCTGTCAATTTAGAGTAGGGGAACATTGCAAGATTATCTTGTGAAAGCTGTAACTGGTTATCTTTATAACTAAAGAAAAGACCAAATTTGCAAAAATAAAAAAAAAAAAAGCCATGAATGTTGTATGTTCTATTTTACAACATCAGTTAATATAGTTGCTTTATTAGGGCAATCTGTTTTTCTAGGTCCCCTTCTTGCCCAGGATCTAAGGAGCTGTTGTTTTTCTTTTGAACATTCTCTGTCCTTTATGTATATGTTTTGTCTGCATGTTTGTCTGTGTATATCATTGGTGCCTGATACCCTTGGAGATCAGAAGATGTCAGATCTCTAGTAACTGGAGTTATAGATGACTATGAGCCACCACATGAGTGCTGGAAATGGAAACTGGGCCCTCTGAAAGAATAGCTTGTGTTCTTAACCACTGAGCCATCTCTTCAGCCTGAACTTTTAGAGGGTTTTGAGTACTTTGATTTTTTTTTAATTGATGAGAATTTCAACTGTATACAGAGAAAATGCTTCAGAGAATCTGCTTATTCATGTACACCATCAACAATATGACTCAAGTATATAATATGTTCAAGAATAGGTCTTACTGACAAGTTCTGGAGGGTAACTAACAGTATTATAGTCAATACCCTGATTGTTTGGGGGTGGGGTTCTATGGGACCCTATTGACCAACAATTCAGAAATAGTTAACCCTTTGCTAGTACTAGGCTTTTTATTTAGTAGTGTGCAAGGCCTAATTGTTTATTGTTATTTATTTATTTATTTATATTGGTTATTTAATTTCTTTACATTTTAAATGTTATCCCCCTTCCTGGTTTCCCCTCTGAAAACCTCTGTCCCATGCCACCTGCCCCTGCTTCTATGAAAGTGCTCCCCTACCCATACACCCACTCCTGCCTCACTGCCCTAGCATTCCCCTATGCTGGGCATCAAGCCTCCACAGGACCAAGGGCTTCCCCTTGAGTTGATGCTAGATAAGGCAATACTCTGCTACATATGCCGCTGGAGCCATGGGTCCCTCCACGTGTACATCTTGGATGATAGCTTAGTCCCTGGGAGCTCTGGGGGGTCTGGTTGGTTGATATTATTGTTCTTCCTATGAGATTAGAAACCCCTTCAACTCCTTCAGTACTTTCTCTAACTCCTCCATTGGGGACCCTGTGCTCAGTCTAATGGTTGCCTGTGAGTATTTCCATCTGTATTGGTTAGGCTCTGGCAGAGCATCTCAGGGGACAGCTATACCAGGCTCCTGTCAGCAAGCACTTCTTGGCATTAGCAATAGTGTCTGAGTTTGGTGTTTGCAGATGGGATTGATTCCTAGGTGGGGTGGTCTCTGGATGGCCTTTCCTTCAGTCTTTGCTCCACTCTTGGTTCCTGCATTTCCTTTAGACAGGATCAATTCTGGGTTAATATTTTTGAGATGGATGGGTGGCCCCATCCCTCATCCAGGGACTGGACCTAACATCTGAATATAGTCTCTACAGGTTCTCTCTCCCCTTTGTTTGGGTATTTCAGCTAATGTCATCCCTGTTATAATCTGGGAGCCTCTTACTTTCTTGGCATCTGGAACTTTCTAGTGGGTACCCCCAGTTCCCCATCCCTCACTGTTACATACCTCCACTAAAATTCATGACACTTGGTATTTCTCCCCCAACTACTCCCACACCCAATCCTGCTTCCTTTTCCCTCTCCCTTCTCTTTCCATCCCATGTCCCTCACTTCCTCCACCTCCCATGATTATTTTGTTCCTTCTTCAAAGTAGAACTTAAGCATTCCACATTTTGATCTTCCTTCTTATTGAACTTCATATGGTCTGTGAGTTGTCTTGTGGGTATTCTGAGCTGTTTTCCTAATATCCATTTATCATTGAGTACATACCATGTATGTTCTTTTGTGACTGGGTTACCTCATTCAGAGTGATATTTTCAAATTCTATCCATTTGCCTGTGACTTTCATGAATTCATTGTTTTTAATAGCAGAGTAGTACTCCATTGTGTAAATGTACCACATTTTCTGTATCCATTCCTCTGTTGAGGGACATCTGGGTTCTTTCCAGCTTCTGGCTATTATAAATAAGATTGCTATGAAAATAGAGGAGCATGTGTCCTTGTTATATGTTGGAGCATATTCTGGGTATATGCCCAGAGTAGTATAGCTGGGTCCTCAGGTAGTACTATTTCCAATTTTCTGAGGAACTGCCAGACTGATTTCCAGAGTGGTTGTACCAGCTTGCAATTCCACCAGCAATGGAGGAGTGATTTTCTTTCTCCACATCATCTGATGTTGCTTGAGTTTTTGATCTTAGCCATTCTCACTGGTGTGAGGTAGAATTTTAGGGTCATTTTGATTTACATTTCCCTGATGACTAAGGACGTTGAACATTTCTTTAGGTTCTTCTCAGCCATTTGATATTTCTCAATTGAAAATTCTTTGTTTTGTTCTGTACCCCATCTTTTAATAGGGTTATTTGATTCTCTGGAGTCTAATTTCTTGAGTTCTTTGTATATATTGGATATTAGCCCTCTATCAGATGTAGAATTGGTAAAAATCTTTTCCTAGTCTGTTGGTTGCCTTATTGTCCTATTGACAGTGTCCTTTGCCTTACAGAAGCTTTGTAATTTTATGAGGTCCCATTTCTTGATTCTTGATCTTACAGCATACACCATTGGCATTCTGTTCAGGAATTTCTCTCCTGTGCCCATATGTTCGAGGCTCTACCCTACTTTCCCCTCTATACGTTTCAGTGTCTCTCAGTTTACGTGGAGGTCCTTGATCCACTTTCACTTGTGCTTTGTACAAGGAGATAAGAATGGGTTAATTTGCATTTTTCTACATGCTGACCACCAGTTGAACCAGCACCATTTGTTAAAATGCTCTCTTCTTTTCATTGGATTGTTTTAGCTCTTTTGTCAAAGATCAAGTGACCATATGTGTGTGGGTTCATTTCTGAGTCTTCAATTTTATTCTATTGATCTTCCTTCCTGTCTCTGTACTAATACCATGCAGTTTTTATTACTATTGCTCTGTAATACAGCTTGAGGTCAGGTATGCTGATTCCCCCAGAAGGTATTTTATTGTTGAGAATTGTTCTCACTATCCTGGTTTTTGTTTTGTTTTGTTTTGTTTTGTTTTGTTTTGTTTTGTTTTGTTTGTTATTCCAAATGAATTTGCAAATTGTTCTTTCTAACTCTATGAAGAATTGGTTTGGAATTTTGATGGAGATTGCATTGAGTCTGTAGATTGCTTTCAGAAAGATAGCCATTTTTACTATATTAATCCTGCTGATCCACTGAGCATTTGGGAGATCTTTCCATCTTCTGAGTTCTTCTTTGATTTCTTCAGAAGTTTGAAGTTCTTGTCACACAGATCTTTCCCTTGCTTGGTTAGAGTCACAACAAAGTATGTAATATTATTTGTGACTATTATAAAGGGTGTCAGTTCCCTAATTTCTTTCTCAGCCTGTTTATCCTTTGAGTAGAGGAAGGCTACTAATTTGTTGGAGTTATTTTTATGTCCAGCCACTTTGTTGAAGTTGTTTTTCAGCTTTAGAAGTTCTCTGGTGGAATTTTAGGTGTCACTTAAGTATATGATCATATCATCTGCAAATAGTGATATTTTGACTTCTTCCTTTCCATTTTGTATCCCTTTGACATCCTTTTGTTGTCTAATTGCCCTAGCTAGAACTTTAAGTACTATGTTGAATAAGTAAGGAGAGAGCAGGCATCCTTGTGTAGTCCCTGATTTTAGTGGGATTGCTTCAAGTTTCTCTCCATTCAGTTTGATGTTGGCTATTGGTTTGCTGTATATTCCTTTTATGTTTAGGTGTGGGCCTTGAATTCCTGATCTTTACAAGACTTTTACCATCAATGGGTGTTGTAATTTTTCAAACGCGTTTTCAGCACCCAGTGAAATGATTATGTCTTTTTTCCTTTGAGTTTGTTTATGTAGAAGATTATTTTGATGGATTTTCATATATTGAACCATCCCTGCATCCCTGGGATGAAGCTTACTTGATCATGGTGAATGATCGTTTTGATGTGTTCTTGGATTTGGTTTGCCAGAATTTTATTGAGTAGTTTTACATTGATATTCATACAGGAAATAGGTCTGAAGTTCTCTGTCTTCCTGTGATTTTGGTATCAGCTTAACTGTGGCTTCATAGAATGATTTAAGTTGTGTTTCTTCTGTTTCTACTTTGTGGAACAATTTGAAGAGTATTGGTACTAGATTTTCTTTGTAGGTCTGATAGAATTATGCACTAAATCCATCTGGTCTTGGGATTGTTTTTTGGTTGGGAGACTTTTAATAAATACTTCTATTTCTGTAGAGGTTATGGGACTGTTTAGAAAGTTTATGTATGCTTGATTTAACTTTGGTACCTGCTATCTGTCTAGAAAAAGCATCCATTTCATCTAGATTTTCCAGTTGGTTTGAGTATGTAGTAGGATCTAGTGATTTTTTTTTTTAATTTCCTTAATTTCTGTTGTTATGTCTCCCTTTTCATTTCAGATTTTGTTAATTTGGATACTGTCTCTGTGCCCTCTAATTATTCTGGCTAAGGGTTTATCTATCTTGTTGATTTTTCTCAACCCAGCTCCTGGTTTTGTTGATTCTTTGTATAGTTGTTTTTGTTTCTACTTGGTTGATTTCAGTCTGCGTTTGATCATTTCTTGCCATGTACTCCTCTTGTGTGTATTTGCTTCTTTTTTGATATAGTGCTTTCAGATTCACTCTTAGGTTGCTAGTGTATCTTTTCTCCAGTTTCTATGGAAGCACTCAGAGCTATGAGTTTTCCTCTTAACTCTGCTTTCACTTTGTCACATAAGTTTGGGTATGTTGTACCTTCATTTTCATTAAATTATAAGTCTTTACTTTCTTTCTTTATTTCTTCCCCGACCAAGTAATCATTGAGTACAGAATTGTTTGGCTTCAATGTTTATGTGGTTTTCTATTTTTTTTTTAATGTTGTTATTGAAGACCAGCCTTAGTCCTTGATGGTCTGATAGGATGCATGGGATTTATTTCAATCCTCTTGTATCTGTTGAGGCCTGTTTTGTGAAAAATTATATGGTCAGTTTTGGAGAAGTACTATGAGGTGCTGAGAAGAAGGTACATTCTTTTGTTTTAGGATGCAATATCCTACAGATATCTGTTAAATCCATTTGTTTCATAACTTCTGTTAGTTTCACTGTGTCTCTGTTTAGTTTTTGTTTCTATGATCTGTCCATTGATGAGAGTGGGGTGTTGAAGTCTCCCACTAGTATTGTGTGAGGTGCAATGTGTGTTTTGAGCTTTAGTAAATTTTTTTTAATGAATATGGGTGTCCTTGCATTAAGAGCATAGGTGTTCAGAATTGAGAGTTCATCTTGGTAGATTTTTCCTTTGATAGAAATGAAGTGTCCTTCCTTTTCCTTTTTGATAAGGAAAGCTGATTTTATTCAATATTAGAATGGCTACACCAGCTTGTTTTTTTGGGAACATTTCCATGAAAATTTTTTTCTTGCCTTTTACTCAGAGGTAGTGCCTGTCTTTGTCTCTGAGTTGTGTTTCCTGTATGCAGCAAAATGCTGGATTCTGTTTACATATCTAGTTTATTAGTCTATGTCTTTTTATTTGGGAATTGAGTCTAATAGTTAGGTTTTTATGGCTCTCTTCTTTTGGGTTTGTTGTAAAAAGATTAATTTCTTGCTTTTTCTTGGGTATAGTTTCCTGCCTTGTGTTGGAGTTTTCTATCTATTATCCTTTGTAGTGATATATTTGTGGAAAGATATTGTTTAAATTTGGTCTTGTCATAGAATATCTTGGTTTCTACATCTATGGCAATTGAGAGTTTTGCTGCTTCTAGTAGTCTGGGCTGACATTTTTATCTCTTAGGGTGTGTATGATATCTACCCAGGATCTCTAGGATTGCTGTTGAGAAGTCTGGTGTAATTCTGGTAGGTTTGTCCTTATGTTACTTGATCCTTATCACTTTCAATATTTTTTTTTTTGTTTTGGGCATTTGGCATTTTGATTATTATGTGATGGGAGGAATTTCTTTTCTGGTCCATTCTATTTGGAGTTCTGTAGGCTTCTTGTATGTATGTTTATTGGCATCTTTTTCTTTAGGTTAGGTAAGTTTACTCTTAATTTTATTGAAGATGTTTACTGCCCCTTTGAGTTGGGAATCTTCACTCTTTTGTATGCCTATTATTCTTATGTTTGGCCTTTTCATTGTGTCCTGGATTTTCTGGATGTTTTGGGTTAAGAGCTTTTTGCTTTTTTACATTTTCTTTGACTGTTGTGTCAGTGTCTTCTATGTTTTCTTCTACATCTGAGATTCTGTGTTGGAGACACCACACAGTAAGCTCGAGATGCCTGGTACCCCTGATGACAAGGAAGAAAATCCTGCCAGGGGTACCGTGATTCAGAGCACAAGACAATGTTCTCTTGTGGGCCCCAGTATGAGTACTGTGAGGCCCCAGGGTCTGCTTCTTTGGTGCAAGCAATTAATAATGTCATTTCCACAATTATTCTTAGTACTTACTATTTTCTTTATTTATTTACTATTCCCTTTCTTTCTTCCTTCCTTGATTAAACCAATATTTAGTGGCCTGGAAAGGTCTAGTAGGAGCCCACTTGATATCCAGAAGTTAGATGTTACCAATAATATTAAAGTGAAGACCATTTATGAATTCAAGAGAAATGTATGTTATAGTCAATCACTCTAGGTAGAAATGAAAGTAACCTAGAGCTTTGGGCAGAGATGAATAATTCTGCAGCTGTTCCCACAGTCTTAGTCTCAATCCGTGTAATAAAAATAGCACATTTTTTATTATAAAATTGAGGATGGAATAATATATAGATATTTCCCAGAAAGTTAGCAATGGGTTCCTTGCATTTAGGTTAGGGACGATGGTGGCTGTCTCCTAGGAATTCTCTATACAGGTTAGGTGAGGATTTTTTTTTAGATAGGCAGATGGGGTTCAAAAATTATAAAGACTGCAGGGTTTAGTTTCCTTTTTCTGTTCTAAATCTGTATTACTCTGTGTCACAAGAAAATGTTGGCATAGGAAAATAGAGAAGCACTTACCCACCCCCCTATGAATTTTGTAACAATTTCCTTGTATGATTTCAATAAAAGACTGGGTGTGAGTCAAGTGTAGATGAGCACACTGACTCATGAGTTCAAGAGCTCACATGCCAATACACCAGACTGTCATCATTGTATCTCAATTGTGTGTTTTCTTATTTGCCTACCAATTATTCCTAGTCCTTAAAGACCCCTGACTCTTGTTGAGGCTGGATCCCAGCAATTCTCTATTCTCTTTCTTGTATTCTGTTGGTGATGCTTATATCTATGACTTCTGATCTCTTTCCTAGGTTTTCTATCTCTACAGTTGTCTCCCTTTGTTATTTCTTTTTTTATTCTATTTCCATTTCTAGATCCTAGATGTTTTAGTTCAATTCCTTCACTTATTTCATTGTATTTTCCTGCATTTCTTTAAGGGATTTATGCATTTCCTCTTTAAAGGCACTCAGTAAACACCTGTTTACTTGTGTTCTCCCCTATTTCTTTAAGGGGGTTATTTTTTCCTTCCTAAAGTCCTCAATTGTGATCATGAGATGTGATTTTAGATCAGAATCTTGCTTTTTATGGGGTATCCAGGGCTTACTGTGGTTGGAGAACTGGGTTCTGATGATGTCAAGTAGCCTTGGCTTCTGTTGCTTATGTTCTTATGCTTGCCTCTTGATATCTGTTTATCTCTGGTGTTTGCTGAACTTGCTGTCTCCAACTGGAACTTGTCCCTCCTGTGAGCCTGTGAGCCTGGGAGGGTCAGCAGTCCTGGGATTCAAGCTGTTAGCTTGGGTGTATCGATAGTCCTGGGGGACAAGCTTCCCCTGGGCAGGATTGGGGTATAGAGGGCTGTAGCATGCCCCAATGCACTCAGCTCCCATGCACTGATGAAAACTAGATTGTGTTCCTGGCTGCGCTGAGGTTCTTTTGACCACTGGACCCCAGGCAGGTCCAACATTGACCAGTTATTAGGGCGGTAGTGTTGGTCTCACCTGTGATCTTGGGTGTGTCAACACTTTTGGAGGACAAGTTTTCTCTGGGTGGGCTTGAGGTGCGGAGGGCTGTTGTACAGGGTCAGCTCCTGGGCACAGATCAAAACTGGAAGTATTGTGTTACTGGCCATATGGAGGTTCCTGTGTCCACTGGGCTGGATAACTTTAAACTTTAATATATACTATATATTACATAATATAACCTGTTATTCACATATGTAATGTACTGTATGTAAGAATATTATATTTATGTTATATATTATATATAACATCACATTATATATGATAAATATGGATACTTTTACAGTAGTAGGCTGCACATGGATTTTTCAAAAAGTTTTTATTTTTTTTATCCCAGAATCCTTCTCTTGCCCTCTTTTATTGCCCACACCATTTAATTCTTCCTGATTATGTCCAACTATGTGGGACTATAAAAGGCAGTCTGTTTTCTGGTTGAGCTAGGTTTAAACCCCAGGGACCCAGCAGGTGTTCCTACAAGGAATGGAAGGTGTTTGCCATGCCCCAAGATATCAGGCTCCTGACACAAGTCCTTCACTCTCCATAATTCTGTGGCCATCAGTCACATAGGGCAATACCCTAAGCCCCTGGTATTCTGTCTGGACTCTACCCCCACAGTTACCTGGCAATAGCCAGGTAGGCCCAGCCCACTATTAAAGGAGCTGCTTGCCCCCTCCTCCCTCTCTTACTCTTGCCTCTCTCTCTTTCTTGCTGTCTTGCTCCCCCTCTCTCCACATTCCTTTCCCCCATCTCTCCATGTGGCCATGGCCAGCCTCTACTTCTTTACTTTCTTCCTCTCTCTGCCTTTCTCTGCCTCTACTAACCTCCTAGCTCCCCTTCCCAGACACTCCACCGGCAAAAGGTATTTAACCTCAGGGCCACCTTGAGAATGTGGGGTAAGGTTTCACTCATCACAACTCTCTGCCATGACAATAAATGCTTTAAAACCATGGACTCCTTCTTCTCATTGGGACTCACTGTGGGGAACAATGGAGCAGGTCTTCCTCCAAAGAGCCACATGTCTAATCTCCCACAGGAGGCCTCTCTGTGTTCTCAGCCATGGTCTCCACCAAGCCAAGCTGCCCAAGCAAGCCAAAGACTTTCCTTCCTGAGGGAACCAACTGGAGCTCTCCTTCCCCTCTTTTCCCTTTGGCCCAGTAACACACCTCTGCTAATGCAGTCACACCTTCCCAAGCTCTGCCACTTACTGGGGACCATGCATTTGAACATGAGCACATGGAGGCCTTCTAATTTAAACTACACACCATTTACAACATCCTCACCAGTGTCTGCTGGCCATTTTGATTAAGACAAATTGAAATCTAAAAGTAATTTTAATTTGTATTGCCCTGATAGTTAAAGAGAACATTTTAAAAGCACTTTTTTTAGCCACTGTGTTTCATATTTTGAGAACTCTCAACTTAGTCCCATAGCCCATTTTTCAATTTATATATTTTTTCTTAGTGTCTTGTTTGTTTGTTTGTTTGAGTACTTTATATATTCTATATGCCAACTCTCTGTCATATGTGTGACTGGTAAATCTTTTTTTCCATTATAGATGCTGCCTATTTACTCAAACAATATATTCTTTGTTGAACAGAAGCTTTGAATTTTACAGGTTCGTGGGGTTCCCCATTCAGAAAGCCCTTTTGTTGCTTATAAGTTCAAGTGTATTCAATAATTTATCCTCCATCAGATTCAGCATATATTCTGTTTTATGTTGGGGTTCTTGATCCATTTAGGATTGTTTTCTTCAGGATGATGGACATGGATCCAGTTTCATTCTTTGACTTGTATATATCTAGTTAGACCAGCACCATTTGTCAAAAAGTCTGTACTTTCTCAAATGTGTATTTGTTGACCTCTTTGCATGAGTAGGTATGGACTTATGTCTGAATCTTCAAATCTATTTCATTGTTCAGAGATTCTGCTTTGTGGTGCTACCATGTTGTTTTTATTACTTTAGCTCTGTGTTATAATTTTAAATCATGAATGAGGATGTCTCCAGCAGTCATTTTATTGCTAAGAGTTGTTTTAGGTGTCTTGCTGATTTTGTGTTTTCTTATGAAATTTAAGATTATTTTTTCAATTTCTGTGAAGAATTGCACTGGAATTTTGGTAAGGATTGCACTGACTATTTAGATGGGTTTAGATAGAATGAACATTTTCCCAGTATGATTTATGTTCATAGACTGATGTTGATGTCTCATTTGGGGTTAGATTTCCCATGATCTGTTGATCTCTGTGTTGTGCCCACTTGTAGTTTTCTGTGATCTTCTCCATTTGCTGTGAAGAGAGGGTTCTTTGATTAGATGTTGTGATTTCCACTACCTGTGGGTATAAGGGTAATATAAATTTAGAATATAGTGAGGAATTATGTTAGTCCACCAATTGGCAGTAGTAGATTCTTTCCTAGAGATCACGACTAAACTAGACCCAGGAGGCTGGTGAGCTTTCCAGCACCAAGAATGATTTCCCTTCTGTTGAATGGGCCTTCCATCCAATTAGACAGCTGTTGGTTGTCTCCAACACGTGAGTGCCACTTCTTGCATCTTTATGTATATTTTGCTATGCTGATGATTGTTGTAGTTCATGGGGTGTTGCTGCTGCATGGGACAGCTTCGTTGTTTCCCTCTCTTTACAGCTTGCATCAGTACTTTTTGGGACAATGGAAGCTAGATCACAGGGAAAAAAAGCTTCCATGTCAAGTGTGACCCAAGTCATCTGAGTCCTGTGTCCTAAATGTCTTCAACCAAACGCAGCTAACTTTCAACCTGAAAGACAACCAAGGACTACATCAATAATCTGTAGTTTTGGGAATCACTTGGACTATACTGACCAACCATTTGAAAGACAGTTACTTGAACCTGGTGCTGAGTTCCTTTTGTTAATTAAATGTTTCTTGTTGGGAGCACCGTCAGTCCCAATGGCTTATATTCCATTCACTTCTGTACTGATCAGTTTCCCTCCTATCTAGGTGGAGCCTCTTCTCCATTATTCCTTTTGTCACTTCATATCATCTGTATCTTGCTATTTCCCTCTCTAGTCCCCTTCCCTGGTTCCTTTATATTTTTCTGGTTTCTCTTTATGATCTAGATTAACATCCGAGGGTTTGGATCTAGGAACTGAAGTTGAGAAAGAACATGTAGTGTTTATCTTTCTGAGTACAGATTATCTCATTCGATATAATTGTTTTCAATTCATTGACCTGAAAATTTAATGAGTTCACTTTTCCTTATGCCTAAATACTATTCCATGTGTATATATACCACATTTTCATTAGTCATTTGTCTGTTGAAGGACCTTTAGATTGTATGATCACAATCAACATTGCTGAGCAAGTATCTGAGCATATGCCAATCAGTAATACAACTGGGAAATATGGTAGATTTATTTTTAGGTTTTTGAGTATCCTCCATACTTATTTGTAGCATTACTACAACAATTTACATTCCCACCAATACTGAGAACCTGGCCAGAAATGGTTTTCCATTGTTTTGTTAATCTTAGCCATTCTGAATGGGATGAGATTAAGAAAATATCAAAATTGTTTTAATTTTCATTTCTCTAATTGCTAAGGGTGAACACTTTGTGAGACATGTCTCGGCCATTTTTATTTCTTTTAAGAACTTGGTTTAGATTCCATAATCCATCTGTATGAAGAGTAACAAAAAACCTTAGCAGTAGCTTGTGATGTTTGAGGGGGCCCATGGGGCCCCTTTGGTGAACAATTTAATAAGAATGGTGAGTTTGGCTACACTGCTTTGGCTCTTGGAGGGTCATACACACACACCTGCCCAGAAGCTTTCTGGATTTGTGAATGGAAAACACACACACACACACACACACACACACACACACACACACACACACCAGTTAACTTTAAAATGCCTTGGCTGGTTCAAAGACTGAGCAGTTTTAATCCTCTGCCTGCTACCCCAGGCCCAACTGGGGAAGTGGCCAATGGCCACTCACTAGAAATCTCACATGGTTGGTTGGCTCTATCTCCTACAGCTCCTATGTCTATCCATATCTCACCAATTCATGACAATTTTCCTTCTCCTCCCCCCCTGGGTCCTAGCCAGGTCAACTCTAAAGGTCCTGCCCTGTCTCCCTTTGCCCAGCTATTGTCTGCTGGCTTCTTTATTGATCGATCAAAAACCAATTGGGGACAAGGACCTTTGGTGTTTGGACGCACAGATTTCTGATTGAATCCAAGCACTGGAACCAATCTCCAACACTATCTAGCCTCAGACTCTTGGTTACTTTATTAGTATCAGGCATGGGTTCCATTTCATGGAGTAAGTAAGACTTTAATCCAATAAAAGCACGGTTGGTTACTCTTGTACCATGAACTCTAGTCACTTGGGATGAAGCTTCTAGTTAGGAATGAGCTCTACTTCTCTGTGTTTGATGACACAAGCAAGTTGTATCTATAACAATTAAGACCTTACCATCAGTTTGTGGAGAGTAACAAAAAGCCTTAGCAATAAAAAAGTGGAAAATTAAAAATTCACACTGTATTAACCAGAATATGGCAAGAAATTAAAAAAAAAGTGGAAAATTAATAGCCTGTGTTGTTTTGAGGGGGTCCATGGGACCCTTTGGTGAACAACTTAGTAAGATTCCTGGAACTATAGGTTTGTTTCATATATGTATTTTAGTTTTTAAATTATTATTATTATATTGGTTATTTTGTTTATTTGCACTACAAATGTTATCCTCCCTCCAAATGTCTCCCCCCAAAACACCCCACTACACTTTGCTTTCTCCTTCCTCCATCAGGGTGCTTCCCCACCCACCCACTCTGCCCCACCACCTTATAATCCCCCTATGAGGGGGATCAAGCCTTCACAGGACCCAGGGCTTCCCCTCCCATTGACAAGACCGTCTCTGCCACATATACAGCTAGAATCATAGGTCCATCCATGTGTATTCTTTGGTTGGTGTTTTAGTCCCTGGAACCTCTGGGGGGGTCTGTTTGGTTAATATTGTTGTTCCTCCCATGGGGTGTTATTTAGGAAGCTTCTGAGGTGGTAGGTTTCCCAAATGTCCTTTAGTGTTAATGTCCCTCCTTATATTTCCTCCTTTACTCTTTTTTCCCACCACCTTAGAGCAAAAGGATGGGGAAAAAGTATTCTAGACAAATCAAATTAAGAAACAAGCAGATGTAGCTATTTTGATATCTGACAAAACAGACCTCAAACCAAAGCTAATCAGAAGATAAAAAGTACACTATACTTATTAAAGAAAAAAATCAAACAACAGGATATATAATCTTAAATATACATATACCTAAGCTAGAAGCGTTTTCCCAAAAGAAACATGATCAGATTTAAAACAACAGACAGTGTGTGATTTTAATACCTGATTTTAACCAATAGACAGTTTATCTAGAAAAACTAAACAAAACTGTGTAGTTAAACCCACATGAACCTAAGATTTTATGTGTGTGTGTATACATATACATGCACACATATATATATGTATATATGTATATATATATATATATATATATATATATATATATATATAATCACACCCAAACTCTATAGAATTCTTCTAAGAAGTCCATGAAACAGTTTTCACAAAAGACCACAATTTGGACACAAAACAAGCCTCAAAAATATAAGCAACTTGAAGTCACATTCTACATTCTGTACACTGTGGATTACAGCTAGACATCAACAATAACTGTAAAAATGACAGAAAGCTCACAAATTTATAGATGTAAACAATATACTACTGAATCAAGATTGGGTGAAAGAAGGAATCAAGAAAATAATTTAAAATGCCTTGAGTTGAATGAAAATAACACACATCATACCAAAAATCTATGTCATACAGTGAAGACAGTCATAAAAGTAAAGTTTATAGTTCCATGTATCCACATAGAAAAACCAGAGACATGTCAAATTAATCACTTAAAATGTACCAGCAGACCTTAGAAAAACAATCAATGACAAACAATAGACATGAGTCAGTAATTTAAATTAAATAAATATTGAAATGAATAGAAAGGAAAAACAATACAAAGAATCAAGAAAACCAATAGATAGTATTTTGAGAATAACACGATTAACAGACCTGTAACTAAAGTAATTTAGAGACCATTCAAATTAATGAAAAAGAGACATTGCAACAGATACAGAAAAAAAAAAAATTTAAAAAGTGCTCTTCATTTTCCAGATGAAATTTTCTATATCTAACTATCTAAAATATACAAATGCTGTTATTTTTTTGTTTATGTGGGAGGAGAAGTTCACACATGCTGTACTTCACCTTTCCTTCCTCCATGAGAAAAACTGTGAAACAGTTTTCAAAACCACCCCTTTGCCGCTAGTATTGCCTCAGGCTTATTGTTGAATCCCTGTAGGGATAATTTAGTGATTTGGATCCATAGCCTATGTTTGGTCTGGAAAGGAGCAAAATTGCTAAGAAACACTGTACTTTGAGAACATAGGCCAGAAGCATGGTCTATGTGCATATTGTTCATGTCTGTGTTTGTATGGGTGGCATGCTGGGGACATTTCTGCAGAACAAGACTTTATCACCACAGCTACCACTGGGCTCTAAATAGCTTTTGGGCACAGTGAATCAGTAAGGAGTGTAATGAGTCACATTATGAAAGGTCCATAGAGTTTCTTTAAGTGGCATCTTTCTAGGAACTTGTTTGCAGATCATTAAATAGTTAATTGAGGGAGAATGCAAAATAACTTGTGTTTCAGTCCACTGGCCTCTAAATGGAAATCATTACATAACAAAGCAAATCAGAAGTTACACTGATCTATGTCTGATATTGAATATTTACATTTGGTGTGGCAGAGCTAAATGTATAAAGTCAGGCAGTTCCCAGGCATTTATAACTGTAGAATTATATCCCCCGAGGACTTGCACCTGCTATGATACCTGTACAGTGCATTTCAGGGAACACAGCCGTCTCCTGGTTTGTTGATCTTAACAGTATGAATTCTCATTTCACAGCTCTGAGGGTGGGACTAGAATGCCTTCATTTTCTCAAGTGGTGTTGGTTTCTGAGCCATATTTAAGTGGTGAGAGTCTAGAGACTCTTTTCAAAGGCCCATAAGAGACTTTCTTGTGTTAGGGGGCATTGCTTCCTTAGGCAGAGAACAGTCCTGAGCCTTTAGAATTACTCACTCTAATGATCTGAATGCTTTTGGCCTGATAGCTAACCATATAACCTAAAACCTTACATCCCAGGAAGTTATTGTGCTTACTATAAAGTGCTCATGATCTCCTTCAAACATCATTTTCTTGTCATTACTTCAATTTATGGTGTTAAATGTATTTGTTCACAGAGTTAAATAAAGAGCCTCTGTGAACAGATTTGAGTCAGTGTATTTGATTATAGCACTTAATTAATAATTAATCTTGCCATTATTGACATTACTGATCTGGATGGTTCCTTTCGTGGAGGCTCTCCTTTAGATTGTAGCATCCCTGACTTCACAGATACCTGTAGAATCGTCATTTTCACCAACAAGGCACCTATTAAATGGAACGCAAACCACTGTCAAAACCTAGTTTCAAAGGAATCAAGAATACCAGAACAGCTTTCTACCTTTGGCAAAGATGGAGTGCAGATGGGAGGAGTGTCAATGAGTTTTGTAGGAAAATGCCTGTGAATTTACTCTAAATCTATCCCTCAAATCTCACTTACCAGTATTTCTAGTAGCAGCTAAGTCTGGAGAAACCAGCTTTGGGTAAATTCATTAATAAACTCAGCAAAGCTGTTTTGACCCTTTTTTTTTTTCCTTACTGGGGTTTTTGTTTTGTTTTAGTTTATTATGAATTTATTTATTTATTTATTTATTTATTTATTTATTTATTTATTTTGAGAGAGAGGAAGGAAATGAAGTTGGCTGAGTAGGGAGGTTGGGGTGGACCTGGGAGGAGTTGGAGGAGGGGAAAGAGTACAATCCAAATATATTGCATGAAAAAATTAAGTAAAAGTAAGTTAATTTTAAAAACTATAGTTTAGTAAGATCAAAAGTAAGAGGCAAACCACGCAAGATCTAAGCTATGAGGGTTAAAAACGGGGTCCCAAGTCTGACCCCACACTGCTGGGCAGGTGTTATGCTCTGAGAAGCCGCAGGACCCCGCTGGGGGGGGGGTAGGGAAGGCTCAGTCAGGGGTCCCTGCAGACTGGTGCTGCCTGGTGCTGGCTCTGGGGTCAACCAGCAGGTTCTCACTCTTAAGCACTATAGACACTCTGTCCTAGGGCAGAAGGGAAAAGGTCAGGAAGAGAGTTTCAGCTGGTTACCACAGGGTTAACAGTACTGGCTTAGCTGGGCAACTTGGCTTGGGTTGGCTGGCAGCTGTGGCTGCAGAGCAGAGAGGCCTCCCAGTGGGAGGTTAGATGTGTGGCTCTCTAGAGGAAAGACCTGCTCCATTGCTCCAGCAAGGCAGATCCAGAGGAGAAGAGGCAGTCTATGGTCTGTCTATCTATCTATCTATCTATCTATCTATCTATCTATCTATCTATCTATCTATCTATCTATCTATCTATCTATTTATCTAGCTAGCTATTTGGTTTTCCGAGACAGGATTTCTCTGTATAGCCCTGGCTGTCCTGGAACTGTTTAGACCAGGCTGGCCTTGAACTCAGAAGTCCCTCCTATCTCTGCCTCCCAAGTGCTGGGATTAAAAGTGTGCGCCACGCCACCACTGCCTGGCTACAGTCCATGGTTTTAAGGCATTTATTGTAGAAAGACAAAGAGAGGGAGAAGAGTAGAGAAGTAGAGGCCAGCCATTGCCATGTGGGGGAGAGGAAGGGAAGGCAGAGATAGGGAGAGCAAGAGAGAGAGGAGGGGGCAAGCAGCTCCTTTTATAGTGGACTGGGCCTACCTGGCTGTTGCCAGGTAACTGTGGGGAGGAACATACCTGGCTGATGCCAGGTAGTAATAGGGATGGAGTCCAGACAGAATATCAGGAGCTTGGGATATTGCCTCCATAACTGATGGTCACAAACCTCTCTGCATGGGGGTGGGGTGGGGTAGGGACTGTGGGAGGCTGTAGCTGCAACAGGAGCCAGGGTCCAAGGGGTCATGACTGAACACCTGCCATCCTTCATAGGCAGAAGTTACCACCTACCGGATCACTGGGGTTCAAGGTCTGTGCTCGACCCCGTCTATGCACAGTTCACTGCCCCACAAAGTTAGACTTCCTTTAATTTTTGTTGGTTTATTTATTTACTTACTTGTTTTTGCATTTATTGTGGGGCATGCCATGGCGCATGTGTCAAGGTCAGAGGACAACTTGAAGGAATCGGCTCTCTTCCTCTACCATGTGGGATAACTGGGTTTGATTGATGATGAGTTGTGCTTCCTGGCAGCAGCAAAAGAGAGTCTGTTTTCTAATCCAATATACTAGTCTGTGCCTTTTTTATGGGGGAGGAGATGGTTAATATTGGGGCTTATTGTTGAAAAGTATTATATTGCATGTTGTTTTCTTAGACCTCTCTAGATTAACTCTCCTCAGATTATTTCTTCTATGATATTGATTTTGTTGAAAATAGTGTCCATGCCTTTGATGTGTATTTTTTATCATTCTCTTATACTTATTAGTAGATTTGGTCTTCTTTACAGTATCCAACATTTCTTGGATATTGTGTTCCTTTTTAAAAATTATTTAACATTTTTTTGACTGAACAATCTATTTTTTCTACCTTATCTTCGATACTTGATAATTCTCTCTTCTACTTGATCCAGTCTGCTGGCTGTGTTTCCTGTGCATTTTTTTGCATTGATACCCTGAATTTTTATTTTAAGTTTTATTTCAGTTTTGCATTTTTCTTTTGAGATTCCATCTTTTTATTAAATTTATTTTTCATATCTTGAATTGTCATGATTCCACTCAAGTTTTGAGGTGTGTGTGTGTGTGTTTTCATGATCTTTATTCAGACATTTATTCATAGCCTTCTTTGAGTTTCTTGAAACATTTATAGTTGGTATTTTTAAAGTTTATTTCTTGTAAGTCAGCTAAGTTGCTTTATTCAGGGAATATTAGATAGGGGGGCTAGTTTGTAAAGAAAGTGTCTTCTTTAAAGAAAACCATTTAATTGGGGCTTGCTTCAAATAGATGTCTCTTTTAGGCCAGTCCTATGGAGGGGTTACTAGTTAAAAAAAAAAAAAAGACATGAGTAGAACTGAGCCTCAATAGGTATTGGAGGTGAATTGTAACTCAAAAGAGCTTTTGTAATTTTATCTTGCTTACCATTTATGGGGTGGCATCTATTCTAGCCTTTAGATTGATCAGCCTAAGTAGTTCTAGGTTACCCCACTGTCTTCACCACGGCAAGTCTTCAGAAAATGCTTGTAAAGAGGGGATGCTCATGTACAGTTAACTCACCCTGATCTGTGGTAAGGTAGACAGGAAAAATCCAGGTAGACACAACTTAAGACATAATTGGATCTCTGAGTTGTTCCTGGGGTAACTGACTTACTCAATTTCTGTGATCATGTTTCTGCATGACCTTTATTACTTTTGTTCCCACTTTCTGCCTTTAAATGATATCCTGTGTTGTTTATCAAACAGGTCCACAGTGATCTGAACCCCACTCTGTTATCCGACCTCCTACCTTAGCTTTCCAAGTGTTAGAAATACAGATTTCACTCCCCTGGCTAAAATCTTCCCATTCTTACACTTCTCTTTGTACCAGTTCTTCTGATTGCGTATTAAAACAGCCTGGCAGTGTCTCCATAGACTTTTCTTTCTTCAAAATATAAGATATCTATTATTTACTCTTTGAGATTTGAGACTCGTAAACAATGTATTTTGATTATATGCATCCAAACTTCTCTCTCCCCTCTTCCAGGCATGCCCAGCAGGTTTCCTTTTCATTTTTCTTCATGTCCTCTCTTTATTTGATCTATCTATCTATCTATCTATCTATCTATCTATCTATCTATCTATCTATCTATCTATCTATCTATGTACCTACCTACCTATCATTGGTAAACTCCTGAGCCCACTGAATGCTGCACATCGGAATGTTGTCTGAACTTTTTGTATTGACTTTGTGCTTGTGTTGTGCAGGTAACCATGGTTGCACTGAGCTAATGAGTGCAATGGTCATGTCATGTTCAGAAAACATCATGTCACAGCACTCCTCTCCACTCTCCTTTCATTTTTTCTACCTTCTTTTCCATAATGTTTCTTGAGCTGTGATGGTTGCTTGGGTGTATGTCATAATGATGTCCTATTTTGGACTGAACACAGAGTAATTATTAAATGCAACTATGAGTTTATTTTTAGTAACATTGAGAACTGAACCTAAGGCCTTGCACCTACTAGGCAAGCTCTCTATCTCTTAACTATATCTCTAGTCCTCTTCTAATTTTTTTATTGAAGCATACTATTTTTAAATCTTTACACAATAAAAAGATGTTTGTTTTTGTGTATGATGTGTTCATGAGTTTTCAAGTATGTGTGATGATGTGTACATGGTAATTATGACTGCTTAAAATGTGCGATAAGTGAGTAGGAGTGTGTGAGTAGTATGAATGAGTATGTGTTTGTGTGTGCATATAACAGATGAAAGAGATGTATCTATGTATGGTATATGGGTAACTATATGTAAATATATAGCAGAACCATAGATTTTATATGATCACATGTGTTGTTATATATATTAATATATATTGCTAATATATATTAATATCTAATATAATTTAATTAAATATATGGATATTGGCCATATGTCTGTGATAACCATTATGATTGTGTGTGCATATGTCTGTGGTATAGATGCAGCTATATGATTGTGTATGTGTAATATCTATTTCAGATCCATAAGGTATGCATGTGCAATATTTACATGTTCTTTGACTTTGATGAAAAATCCATTCAAATGATAGAAGTCTCCTGACAGACACAGAACATACACCCCCAATCCTCATTTCCCTGGAAATTGTTACAGCTCTGACCCAGAACTGTATATCCATAATGGAAAGGGAATTCATTCCAAATAAACAATGTCTATAGGGCTGAGAAATTCTTGAGAAGAAACTCAGTTTGGGTTCCTATTCACTCTAAGACATTTAGATGTAATATTTGCTGATATGCTTTGGTTATAAAATACTTTGGTTAAAAGATGAAGGAGGTAATTTGAGTTAACTGCAGCTATTATATGTTCTTTTTCTGGATCTATTTTTGAGGAATGCCTTAATCTATGTCACAATTGCTGTCCTCTCTGGTCTAAGGCCACTTGCTTCTTTGTCCTTTGGCTTTTCAAACGGTCACCCATTGTTCCAAGTGTTAATAACACGCATGCCTTGATTTCAGCTCTTAGCCTGGTTTCTACATTGTAGTGCAATTGGTTAATGTTAAGATTCGGATATGCTGCAGCCACCAGAGGGAGTATTCTGTCTGAATTGGAATTGCCTTTAAATTCACTGTACATTCATGTTTTCTCCTTGTAAAACTTTAAAAAGGACATGTCAGACAGCCTGATCTGTGTATTTGATTACATATAGTGTCATGTCTAGAACATGCCTGTCATCCTGCCCAAGAGGACCTTCCAAATCTCCCTATGCTTTTGATAGGGGAAGTCCATGCCTCTCTTCATCATTGATCTCAAGAGAGCCTTGTAAACTCTGCATCCCATTTCTGCCATCACTGTAAAATCATGGTATGAAGTTGTACTTCAACAAAGTTTCCTTTTTGTTCCTTCATTTATAAAGTGAGATAACTAACAATGTTGAAGAAGAAACAAAGTCTCAGCAATATAAATTAACTCAGTGCTAAAGTTAAATCCACAACCAGAGATTAGCATCTAAGTCTTGAGGAGGGACATGGACAGGGAATGCTTGATCTAGGCCTCCATCCAAGGGGGCAGAAACATTTCCAGGATAGGTGGGTTCTTTTCACAGGAACAACATACAAACTTTAGGATTGCTGTCCATTGTTGTCCAATATGTTGGCCTTCTGCAGCCTTGCTTGTATGAGGCTGAGGGACCTCACTTTTTAAGTCCAGGGAAATAAACAACTGGTAATTTTCTGTGGCTTCTGCATGAACCTCACATCTTTCTAGGAAACAGGGTCATTTTACTAAGAAGAGCAATAGATAAGCGTTCTATGATTCTATTCCTTCCTGATTAATCAGTGTTCTTGTGGTCCTTTATTCCACCACTGCTTTTTTGAGTTCTTGTGTGACAGATACTGAGGTACCTTGTATAGACTTAACCACAAAACAAATACTTAATCGCCACAGCTTATAAGCAGTACTAGGCTAGGTACAACTTGCTTGGCCTTTTTATTTTAAATAACTTTATTTTTATGTGTGCATATGTTATTTATATATGATGTGCATAGGTGTGCATAGGTGTGTGGGCATACATGCTCACCCACTTGCAGACAGAAGTAGATAAAGACTGTTCTTGTCTATCACTTGTAGACTTATTTCCTTGATAAAGGGTCTCTTGATGAACCAGGAGCTTCCAATTTTTGGTTTTGTTGCTTGACCAAATCCTCAGACATTCTTCTATCTCTGCCCTTTTGCTGACTGTGACAGGTACAGATGTCTGCAGTTGTATCCAGCTTTTATGAGGATGCAGGGCTCTGAGCATAGGTCCTCATGTTTGCTAGCAAGTAGTCTTACTCACTAAGCCACCTTCCTATCCCAGTTTGATATTCTTACATGTTCACCACTTTGTAATTCCACAGGTCTGGTGATATGAAATCTCACATTTCCCCCCCTTAATGCCTTCAGGGTTATTCCTTTATTTATTATTAAGTCTAACTCAAACAGTATCTCCAGATCTCTGTCTTGCTTGCCTATAGGAAGTTTATATTTCCTGGCCATTTGTGATAGGACTGTATGACTAGTTCTGGTCAATGACATAGGAATGTCTGGTATTTCACTTCTAGGCCAGAGCATCAATACCAGTTCTACACTAGGGACAACAAGCTCCAGAGAAAAATTTCTGCTTTAGTGTAGACAGGGAGAGTTTTTAAATATGTGGGTCATGGATATCCAAAAGGCTAAGCTCTGGATTATATTTAGAACTCAAATTTGTAATTACTAGGTATAATAGAGCTTATTAGTTGGTATTTTAGAAAACTAGCTAGCTATGTAGTATAAATCTTTGGACCTATTTCTAGAGCACTGATTGCCCTAGATGTTAATGAACATATAGATGCTCATCTCCTGCCACATTTTTCTGATAACTTCACTCAAAAGTTCAAATTACTCATAACTGTTCTGTTTAGGAGATACTCTAGATTTCAAATTCCCACACAAGCATCCACTTGGTTAGGTTTCATAGTAGTTTTATTCATTGGAACAATGTTGAATATTTGGTGTTTCTTTCCTTTTAGCTTTTTTTTTTAATTGTTGAATTTTATTTTATATGTACTTGTGTGGGGATGTCAGATGCCCTGGAACTGGAGCTAAAGACAGTTGTTACAGGCTGCCATGCTGAAAATTGAACCCAGATCCTTTGGAAGAGCAGTTAAAAGAGTTCTTCACCACTGAGTCATCTATCCAGCTCCACACTTATTCTTTTGAGAGGCGTTGATTAAGAGGAAAACTTGGGAACATTTCTAAGGCTTCAACTTCTAGACAGTGCTTTCCTGCTTCTTGGATGCTGTGAGACCACCTGCAGGTGTGGTATACTTGTTAATTTAGATGTGGAATACTAAAAGGTCCTAAGTGAAGTCAGTGCTTGTTGTCATTATGCTAATGCAATACTGAATGTTATTATTTAATGTCCTGAAAACAGCTGGGTGAAGAGTGAAAGTCTCCTACCACAGCCAGTTGATTCTTCATATAAAAATGCAGGTTCCTTTATTTTATTAGGCTACAAAAGTACTTCAAGCAGATGAAAATCAAGTGTGTACCAAAAAAGAAACCTTGCTTGTTTTCAAACTATAAAATTTCAGTGGTCTATGACTTTAGATCTAGAGTAAAGAAGAGTCAAGTTTCTCTCCATTGTGCCTTCAGAGGTAACTTAAATACATGCCTGTTGAGAACCTGTTAGTGTCTTTGTATTCAACAAATTATATATTAAAGTAGCTTTAAATATTTTGAATGAAATCATTTCAGAGATAGGCTGAAAAATCAAAATAGTATGACAACTAAATACTAAATACTTAGTATGAAAGTTAATTTTCCTTTATGAGTAGAGACTATCTTTATTTTAAGAATTTCCAAATATATATATCTCTGATTTCCAAAATTTTGGTAAGCAAGGTTCTATGAATGAATATCTTGCTCATAAATACGAATGGAATTCAATGTCTAACTTGCTCCTTTCTTCTTATATCAAGATCTAGCTGGACAATCCTGGAGATAGAAAACCCAGGAAAGAGATGAGGAGTCATAGATGCGAGCATCACCATCAGAATACAAGAGATAGAAGAGAGAATTTCAGGTACAGAAGATACCATAGAAAACACTGACACAACAGTCAAAGAAAACGCAAAATGCAAAAAGCTCCTAACCCAAAACATCCAGGAAATCCAGGACACAATGAGAAGACAAAACCTAAGGATAATAAGTATAGACGAGAGGGAATATTCCTAAATTAAAGGGTCAGTAAATATCTTCAACAAAATTATACAAGAAAACTTCTATAACCTTAGAAAAAGATGCCCATAAACATAAAAGAAACCTACAGAACTCCAAATAGACTGGACCAGAAAAGAAATTCCTCCTGTCACATAATAGTCAAAACACCAAATGCACAAAACAAAGAAACAATATTAAAAGCAGTAAGGGAAAAAGGTTGAAGAGGTCAGCTCAGAGCCATTGGAAAATTCCACCAGACCCCTCCCCTCCTGGAAGAGACAGGTCAGAGAGCTCGTAGGCCAGAAGGGAGAGGCTGAGTAAGCCCCTACATCCTCATTCCCTGAAGACCAATCAGTTTAAAGGGCGCACTGTTCCGCTAATCATATTGTGCCTAGATGCTGATGCTCTATTTGGCCCCTGGGAAATATATAAAAACTCGCAGAAAGGCTATTGCTGCATCTCCTTCAGGTCTGGGACGCCCCAGTGCAGTAGAACAATAAAGTCCTCTTACTTTTTGCATTGATTCCTGGCTCCAAGTGGTTCATTCAGGGGATCCCTGGTAAGCTAAGGCTCACCAGTCTTACTTTTGGTGCATTGACTGAGAATCTGACTCCTGGTGGGAACACACTGGAGCAGTGAATTGGAGGTCTTGAGCTTTTACCGAGGTTTCTGTTTGTTTTACTGTTTGTCAAAGTCTGAGTCTGTAAGTCTGTTTGAACTTTTGCTTGCAAGTGTTGTGAGGCTCAGATTACCTATGTTGTCTGGTGCAGCACAGTCAATTGCAGCATGTAGATCTGCCTTAACGTCTCAACTGCAGGATGGGGCAATGGTGGTGGTAGTGTGACTGAAGGATGCTTCATTGGAGCCAGGAAGGCTTTGCTCTTTCTGGAAACAGCAAGACAGTATCGGCAGGAGCCATGTCTTGCTTTAACCTGGTTTATCTGGCTCCTGCTGTATGGGCAGAGGCACCCGGCTTGTTTCCCCACAGCTGGAGCAAACTGTGTGTTGATTGTCTTTCTCTGTGTTCTTGGACCTGGATGCCCACTTGTGGCAGGGTCTGTATGTTGATTGTTTTTCTCTGTATTTGTTGGTATCTCATTCTGTGTTCTTGAACTTAGACTGATGACAGATTTTGGACATTGGACAGACTGAAAGACAAGTTAATTACTCTCTGCTTCTCTGCATGACCCACTCCTAGGGACTTTTGACTTGCAGGTGATCAAAGCAGTACAGGAGAGAGTATTTAGATCAGGATCCTTCAGGCACCCGGACCAAGGGCCCTATATAGTTACCTAGGAGAATCTATTGGAGGACCCCTGTCCTCCCTCATAGATAAAAGACTTTCTTTCCCAAGACCCACCACACAGGTTCTGGCAGGAAGAAGGAAGGGCAGGAGGAGGTATCAGGACCTGAGAAACTTTTCATCCTCCAAGACCCTTCAACACTGGATCTGTTACTCCAAGACACTCCTCTTCCAAATCTCGCTACCCTTCCTCCAATGGCTCCACCAGTGCCCGTACAGGTTCTGGGATCCTTAGCCCATACAAGACTGGGGCCATTTTCCCCCACTTTACTGGAGGGAGGAGGGGGAAGAGACCTGAGAGCCACCTCCCCTGATACCATGGTGGCTCTCCCACTAAGGGCACATGGGCCTCTGAAAAAGGGCAGTCAGGCTATGTAATATTGGACTTCTCTTTGGCTGACTTGTACAACTGAAAGGCTCAACTCCCACCCCATTTTTCCAAAGGGATGGCTAATCTCTTTGAGACTGTTTTATTTATAATGCAGGAAGCCAGAAGCCAGAAAGAATACCCCTTCAGACATGGGGGCACCATCAATTGACCAGGCTGTTGTAGACAGCAGGCTTCCTCTGACTAGACCTGATTGGGACTTTAATATGGTAAAAGGTAAGGGGCATCTAAAGGTCCACCACCAGACTCCACTGGCAGGTCTCAAGGGGGCTGCATGATGACCCACAAATTTAACCAAGATTTGTGGGGTTAAGCAGAGACCCATAGTCTTTCTAGAGCAGCTCATGGAGGCATTCCACCAATATATACTCTATGATCCCAGCAGCAAAGAACATAACACTACTGTGACAATGGCTTTTATAGACCAGGCTAGTAGAGATATCAGGAAAAAGCTTCAGAGGCTAGAAAGACAGGATAGCCCATGGAGGGATTTAGTGCAGGTTGCTGAGAAAGTCTACCATTCCAGGGAGACAGAGGAGGAGAAGGTGCAGAGAAAGAGAAAGAAAGAAAAGTGACAGGGAAGGAATCTATAGAGAGTCCAGGCTACAGTAGCTAGGGAAAGCAGAGAAGAGATACTCCAACCAAAGAGTATCAGAAAACCCCTTGAAAAGAATCAGTGGGCATACTGCAAGGAGAGAGGCCACTGGGCTCGAGAGTACCCTAACAAATGGTAGCTGGGATGAGGAAGTCCCAGGCCTTGGGAAAAGCACCCCCAAAAGGCAAAGGATAAAGCCCTGGGCAAAGACAGTGATTAGGGGAGACAGGATTAGGACCCCTATCCCCAAACCCACGGTAACTCTGAGAGTAGGGGGGGTATACCCATTCAATTGTTGGTGGACACAGGGGCTCAACACTTGGTCCTCCAAGCCAATGGCCCCGTTTCCAAGAAAAGATCTTGGGTCCAAGAAGCGACTGGCACCAAAATGTATTCATGGACTATGCGAAGAACAGGGGACCTAGAGATGGGCCAGGTATCCCATTCATTTAGGGTCACCCCAGACTGTCCCTACACTCTGTTGGGATGAGACATACTCTCCAAAATGGGGGCCCAGATACACTTCCTGCTGATCCAAAAAGAAAGACCCCTGATGAAAGCTGAGGCTACCTGGTTTACAGACAGGAGCAGTTTTCTCCATGAAGGTCAGAGACAAGCAGGTGCTGCTGTGGTGAATGGCACAAATATCATCTGGGCAGAACCTCTACCCACTGGCACCTCTACCCCTGGCACATCAATGGAGAAAGTGGAGCTAATTGCCCTCATCAAGGCCTTGGAACTTGGAGCTAGCAAGAAAATTAACATCCACACAGATAGCAGATATGCCTTTGCCACAACCCATGTCCACAGGACTATATGCCAAGAGAGAAGACTGCTCACATAAGGGGAAATAAACAGGAAATCTTGGACCACATGAATGCCCTAATGAAGCCAGAAACTGTGAGTATTATTCACTGCCCAGGACATCAGAAGAGACTCAATGGGCCGGGACAATAACCAGATAGAAAAGTAGTTCCGCAGGAGCCTATCCTGGTTATGGGCCTGCAAGAAATACCTGCTGGTAAATGGGACTGGACTTGGGGATGGCTTCACTTAAAATATATAGAAGAAGAAAGGACTCAGGTTGCTAGCCACTCTACCATCTATTACCAAGAGAAGGAAGGACAATGCTACACACAAGAAGGGAGAAATATACTCCCCAGAAAGCAAGCAAAAGACTTACTAGGCTAAATGCACAGATAGACTCATTTAGGGGATAAAAGGCTTGTCCAAGCAGTTAAGGATATATATATATATATATGTGTGTGTGTGTGTGTGTGTGTGTGTGTGTGTGTGTGTGTATGTATTCATATTCTCAGGTTCTGAGCCAGAAAGATGATAGAACAGTGTAAGGTATACCAGCAAGTACATGCTTATGCAGCCAAGAGTAAAAAGGGCAAAAGAACTAGTGGAAAACAGCCTGTAGTTATTGGTAGGTCGATTTTATAGAAGTTAAGCCAGGAAAATATGGTTACAGATACCTACTAGTGTTTGTAGATGTTTTCTCTGGATGGGTCAAGACATTCCCCACCAAGCAAGAAACAGCTACTGTGGTAGCTAAGAAGATATTAGAAGAAAATTTTCCATAGGTTCTGAGTGCCCAAAGTAATTGGATTGGACAATGGTCCTGCTTTTGTCTCTTAAGGTAAGTTAGGGATTGGCAGAGATATTGGTGACTAATTGGAAGCCCCATTGTGTTACCGTCCACAGAGCTTAGGGCAGGTAGAGAAAATAAACAGAACCCTATAAGAGATCTTGACTAAATGGACTTTGGAGACTGGCTTGGACTGGTTGATGCCCCTCCCCTTGGCCCTGAACACCCTCTATCATTTTAACCTGACCCCTTTTGAGATCCTGCATGGGACACCCACTCCCTTGACCCCAGCTCTTGATCACTCCAAGAGTGACTTTTCAGGCTAACAAGGATCTTATGGCTCGATTGCAAGCTTTCCAGATCAGCCACCTGGAATTGTGGCCTAAACTTCGTGCCCTGTATAATGCAGGTACCCCAGAGGTTCCACACAAGTAACAAGTTGGAGATTGGGTATATGTTAAGAGACATTGTGCTGAACCCTTGGAAGCAAAATGAAGAGGGCCATTCCTGGTATTGTTGACCACCCCAATGTCCATTAAAGTGGATGGAGTAACTGCCTGGGTTCACTTCAGATCAGCACTTGTGCCTGATGCCAAATAGGTAGCAGCCAGACACCAAAGCAACCCCCTTCAGCAAGGTCAGAGAAACCACGAGACGGCTATGGTGTATCTTCTGGTGCTGATCCTTGGCAGCCCCCACAACCCTACCAGGGTGACTTGGCAGTTGCTCTCAGCCCCTGGTAATGTGGCTTAGTCCACTATCTGCATTGTATCTTGTGGCTAGACCCTGTCTTTGATCTCTGTGATTTAGTGATGGGCCTTGACTTCTGGGGTGTTGCTGCACTGGAGAAACAGAGGAAGGGATTGCCTGAATGTGGGAGATGAGGGACTTGTAAATCTAAACTGTGTCCCAGAAGTGGCCTTGGAGGGAGGGACTTAGGGTGCAGACAGTGTCCTGCAAAAACCCCCATATATGTGTCCCTGAGATGGGATAAGCCAGTAGCAGGCCCATCAGTGTTAGGGGGCCAACCATTTCTTCTATGACACCTGGGGGTGTGAAACATAGAGAAGCACATACTGGAGACCATTCTAGGTGTAGTTAAAGATTCAATGGCCAAGGTGAGAGAAGGGTTAACCAAGAGGAAGGGGGAGAGAACAGAGTCAGGGCAGGGCTGATTCAAGTCCTGGTTTAACTCCTCGTCTTGGTTAACCACCTTCATATGCACCTTGTTAGGACCCCTAATAGTTCTCCTGCTATTGTTGACTTTTGGCCCCTACATTTTGAACTGCTTGATTGCATTTGTTAAGGAGTGCATAGGTACAGTACAACTAATGATCTTAAAGCAGAAGATACAAAGAACTAAATACGGAAGACTAGGAATATGAGGTATCAGAATACCAGCAATAGCTTCAGGATTGAAGCTTGCACAAAGAAAAGGGGGGAATGAAGAGAAATTCCACCAGACTCCTTCTCTCCTGGAAGAGACAGGTCAGAGAGCATGTAGGCCAGAAGGGAGAGGCTGAGTGAGCCCCTACTACCTCATTCCCTAAAGACCAATCTGTATAAAGGGTCCACTGTTCTGCCAATCATATTGTGCCTAGATGCTGATGCTCTATTTGGCCCCTGGAAAACATAAAAACTCACAGAGCAGGCTGCTGTGTGAGTGTGTGTGTGTGTGTGTGAGTGTGTGTGTGTGTATGTGTGTGTGTTGCGCTTCTCTTTCATGTCTCGGACGACCCCAGAACAATAAATCCCTCTTGCTTTTTGCATTGATTCATGGCTCCAACGTGGTTCACTCAGGAAGTGGCTCACCAGAGACTTAGAAGGTAAAGTAACATATAAAGGCAGACCTATCAGAATTATACCAGACTTCTCACCAGATATTATGAAAGCTAGAAGATCCTAGGCAGATGTCATACAAACAGACCATAAGAGAACACAAATGGCAGCCTAGCAAAACTCTCAATTATTCTAGATGAAGAAACCAAGATATTCTGGGACAAAACCAAATTTACACAATATCCACAAATCCAGCCCTACAAAGGATAATAGGTGGAAAACTCCAACACAAGGAGGGAAGCTACACCCTAGAAAAGACAAGAAAGTAATCTTCTTTCAACAAACCCAAAAGAAGATAGCCACACAAAAACAATTCCACCTCTAACAACAAAAATAACAGGAAGCAACAATCGCTATTCTGTAATATCTCTTTACATCAATAGACTAAATTCTCCAATAAAAAGACATAGACTAACAGACTGGATACATAAACAGGACCAAGTATTTTGCTGCATACAGGAAATGCACATCAGTGACAAAGACGCTACCTCAGAGTAAAGGGCTGGAAAAAAATTTTCCAAGCAAATGATCCCAAGAAACAAGCTGGAATATCCAGTATAATATTGAATAAAATTGACTTTCAACTAAAAGTTATCAAAAAAGATAAGGAAGGACACTTTATACTCATCAAAGGAAAAATCCTCCAAGATGAACTCTCAATTCTGAACATCTATGCTCCAAATGCAAGGATGCCCACATTCATAAAAGAAACTTTGGTAATGTGCAAAGCACACATTGCACCTCACACAATAATAGAGACTTCAACACCCCATTCTCATCAATGGGCAAATCATGGAAACAGAAACTAAACAGAGACACAGTGAAACTAACATAAGTCAAGAAACCAAATGGCTTTAACAGATATCTATAGAACATGTCATCCTAAAACAAAAGAATATACCTTCTTCTCAGCACCACATGGTACCTTCTCCAAAATTGACCATAAAATTTTTCACAAAACAGGCCTCAACAGATACAAGAAGACTGAAATAATCCCATGCATCCTATCAGATCACCACAGACTAAGGCTGGTCTTCAATAACAACAAAAACAATGGAAAGCCCACATATACATGTAAGCTGAAGAACACTCTACTCAATGATACCTCGGTCAAGGAAGAAATAAAGAAATGAAAGACTTTTTGGAATTTAATGAGAATGAAGGCACAACATAGCCAAACTTATGAGACACAATGAAAGCAGTGCTAAGAGGAAAACTCATAGCTCTGTGAGTGCCTCCATAAAGAACTCGGAGAGCCCATACACTAACAGCTTGAAAGCACACCTGATAGTTCTAGAACAAAATAAGGAAATACAGCCAAGAGAAGTAGACACCAGGAAATAATCAAACTCAGGGCTGAAATCAACCATGTTAAAAATAAAACAAACAAACAAACAAAAAAAAACCCAAAAAACAAACCCAAAAAACCCAACTATACAAAGAATCAACAAAACCAGGAGCTGGTACTTTGAGAAAATCAACAAGAGAGATAAACCCTTAGCCAGACTAAGGGGGACAGAGACAGTAGCCAAATTATCAAAATCAAAAATGAAAAGGGAGACATAATAACAGAAACTGAGGTAATTCAAAACAATCAACAGATACTAATACAAGAGCCAATACTCAACAAAACTGGGAAATCTGAATGAAATGGAAAGGTTTTTGGACAGATACCAGGTATCAAATTTAAATCAAGAGTAGAGAAACTTTCTAAACAGTTTCATAACCCCTAAAGCAAAAGAAGGAGTCATTCTAAGTCTTCCAACAAAACACCAGCTCAGGACCAGATGGGCTCATTGCAGAATTCTATCAGACTTTCAAGGGAGACTAAATACCAATACTCTTCAAACTTTCCCGCAAAATAGAAAGAGAAGTAGCACTATCCACTCCATCCTATGAAACCACAACTAGGCTTATACCTAAACCACACAAAGACCCAACAATGAAAGAGAACATCAGACCAATTTCACTTATGAATATTGATGCAAAAATACTGAATAAAATTTTCAGAAACTGAATCCAAGAGTAAATCAAAACAATCATCTATCATAATCAAGTAGGCTTCATCCCAGGGATGCAGGGATGTTCAATATACGGAAATCCATCAACGTAATCCACTATATAAGCAAACTCAAAGAAAAAAAAACACATGATCATCTCATTAGATGCCGAGAAAGCATTTGACAAAACTCAACACCTTTTCATGGTTAAAGTCTTGGAAAGATCAGGAATCCAAGACCCATACCTAATCATAGTAAAAGCAATATACAGCAAACCAGTAGCAAACATCAAACTAAATGAAGAGAACCTTGAAACAATCCCACTAAACTCAGGGACTAGACAAGGCTGCCCATTCTCTCCCTTCCTATTCAATATAGTACTCATAATTCTAGCCAGAGCAATTAGACAACACAAAGAGGTTAAAGGGATACAATTTGGAAAGGAAGAAGTCAAAATATCAATATTTGCAGTGATAGTATACTTGAGTGATCCCAAAAATTCCACCAGAGAACTACTAAACCTGATAAACAACTTCAGCAAAATGGCTGGATATAATATTAACTCAAAACAATCAGTAGTTTTCCTCTACTCAAAGAATAAACAGGCTGAGAAAGAAATTAGGGAAGTAACACCCTTCACAGTAGTCTCAAATAACATAAAATACCTTGGAGTGACTCTAACCAAGCAAGTGAAAGTTCTGTATGACAAGTGTCTGAAGAAAGAAATCAAAGAAGACCCCAGAAAATTTAAAGATCTCCCATGATCATGGATCGGCAGGATTAATATAGTAAAAATGGCAATCTATAGATTCAATGCAATCCTTATTAAAATTCCAACCCAGTTTTTCATAGAGTTAGGAAGAGCAATTCTCAAATTCATCTGGAATATCAAAAAACCCAGGATAGCAAAAATTATTCTCAAGAATAAAAGAACTTCTCTGGGAATCACATTTGCATGCTCATTGTCACATGTGTATGTGGAATGACAAGTTCAAATCAGATTGTTCAAAAATTTCCCTTTTAAGATTGCAAAAATGGTATTTAATAATAAATATCTTTAAGTGCCTTGTTAATTATCCCTGGAGTGTTTCTTCTTTTGTATATGATTCTACTCAGTTCCTTGGTAAAATAAGTTACTGTGATAAGCACTATGTAGCCAAGAGTGGAGAAAGTGAGTGTCAGAGCACACCTGGCCAAATGATAACAGAATGCTTCTCTAGACTCTGCATTGGGTAGACCTGGACAAACTATAATAGAATGTTTCCCTAGTCTGTGCATTTTGTAGACTTCACATGACCCATTTTTCACATTCATCTTAATAAAAGCTAAAAGATGAGCCAAAGAATAGATTTGTGTTACGCTTGAAATTGATGTTTTGTTGTGACCATTAAAGCATTAATTTTGATTACAAGGAACACTCCATTCATTGGGAAGCAGAATCTATAGTGACATTTGGTGAGGGTTTTCAAATGCACAGATGTGGTGTTTGAATGATGGAAAATCAAAAGAACTAAAATTGGACCAAACCAGATGCAGATCCTCTGAGCTCATCTAAATGAGTTGTAAGATAATTGGTCTGCTCATCCAAACGTTGTACATCCACTACTGATTTAATTAGACTAGCCCTGCCCATATCACACATCATCTTGAGATTATTCCTTTCTACAAGATGAGTTTCAAAGAATAATTTTAATGAGATGCAATGATGAGGACAATCTATCACAGCCTGAGAAATGGAGTATGTAAATTGGTACAAATTTTGGAGTATTCTCAAACATTCCACTTATCATTTCATCCAAGGGCAGTGCATATTGAAGGGAAATGATCTATGCTATCCACCAACACTTAAAACAGAAAGATAACAGTTTGATAATGGAATCCATTCTCCAGTCTTGGTGTTCATGTACCAAGGAACCAACTTCATTTTCAAAGGACTGCTTAGTAGGTGTTAGATTGGATTAAAAACTTCTTGGAAACTGACTTACAAAGAGTCTTATGAATTTGTAAGGCTTACTGATTTGTCATAGGATATAGCTTTCTAGAAAAATCTCAGAAGCTTCAGAACACACCATTTTTCACCTGACCTAAACTGTAATAGCATTGATATAATTTTGTATGTTCATAGTGTGCATGAACATAGCTTCATGACCCTGTTTGTTCTTATAACCTTAGACTGTTCTCCTCAATTAATAGCCTTAGACTGCCACCAAGACTATCTAAGTCATCTTCCCTGTGTGCATGATAAATATGGTGAAGTTCTGGTTGTTGCATACTTGGTGTCTGTAAAAGCAACTTATTAGCCAGATGTAACTATTATCTCACAGGCTTACAGTTGAATAAGTTCAGCCTTTTTTTTTTATTAGATATTTTCTTTATTTACATTTCAAATGTTATCCCCTTTCCTAGTTTCCCCTCTGAAAATCCCCTATCTCCTCCCGCTTCCCCCTGCTCCCCAACCCACCCACTCCTATTCCTAGTCCTGGCATTCCCCTATACTGGGGCACAGAACCTTCACAGGACCAAGGGCCTCTCCTCCCATTGATGACTGACTAGGCCATCCTCTGCTACATATCCAACTAGAGCCACAAGTTCCAAAATATGTTTTCTTTGATTGGTGGTTTAGTTCCAAGGAGCTCTGGGGGTACTGGTTAGTTCATATTGATGTTCCTCCTATTGGGCTGCAAACCCCTTCAGCTCCTTGGGTACTTTCTCTAGCTCCTTCATAGGGGACCGTGTGCTCTGTCCAAAGGATGATTGTGAGCATCTACTTCTGTATTTTCAGGGCAATAGCAGAGCCCCTCAGGAGACAGCTATATCAGAGTCCTGTCAGCAAGGCATCTGCCATAGTGTCTAGGTTTGGTGGTTGTTTATGGGATGGATCCCCAAGTGGGGCAGTCTCTGGATGGTTGTTCCTTCAGTCTCTGCTCTGAACTTTGTCTCTGTATCTCCTTCCATGGCTATTTTGTTCCTCCTTCTAAGAAGGATTCTGCACTAATAACCACTTATCAGTGAGTGCATATCATGTAACATTCTTTTTTTTCTTTTTTTTAAATTTTTAATATTTTTATTACATATTTTCCTCAGTTACATTTCCAATGCTATCCCAAAAGTCCCCCATAGCGCCCCCCACTTCCCTACCCACCCATTCCCATTCTTTTGGCCCTGGCATTCCCCTATATTGGGGCATATAAAGTTTGCAAGTCCAATGGGCCTCTCTTTCCAATGATGGCTGACTAGGCCATCTTTCGATACATATGCAGCTAGAGACAAGAGCTCCGGGGTACTGGTTAGTTCATCATGTTGTTCCAACTATAGGGTTGCAGATCCCTTTAGCTCCTTGGGTAGTACTTTCTCTAGCTTCTCAATTGGGAGCCCTGTGATACATCCAATAGCTGACTGTGAACATCCACTCCTGTGTTTGCTAGGCCCCGGCATTGTCTCACAAGAGACAGCTATATTTGGGTCCTTTCAGAAAAATCTTGCTAGTGTATGCAATGGTGTCAGAGTTTAGAAGCTGCTTATGGGAAGGATCCCTGGATACGGCAGTCTCTAAATGGTCCATCCTTTCATCACAGCTACGAACTTTGTCTCTGTAACTCCTTCCCTGGGTGTTTTGTTCCCAATTCTAAGAAGGGGCACAGTGTCCACACTTTGGTTTTCATTCTTCTTGAGTTTCATGCGTTTAGTAAATTGTATCTTATATCTTGGGTGTGGCCTCCCTTCCCCAAGCCTGGAACCTGCTTGCTCAAGGGTGGAGCTTCCTGCTCATTCGTCCTGCCACGCCTACTGCTGGACCCTACCTTTGCTGCTTGGAAGAGGCACACACGTGTTCGTCCTGCTACTGGACCCTGAGTTACTTGGCGGGAAATCGGGTTCCCTCCCCCTTCCTTTATAACTGAGTGTCTGGAAATAGTAAAATTGAGCTTTGATCAGAATCTTGTCTTAGCTCCATTCTTTCTTCTGCCCCGTCTAGATTCCTCTCTTTTCAGCTCGAACTGCCATTCTCAGTTGAACCGTTCGTGTTGTGGACTGCGGACAGGCCGCAACACTTGGGTATCCTAAGTTTTGGGCTAATATCCACTTATCAGTGAATACATATTGTGTGAGTTCTTTTGTGATTGTGTTACTTCACTCAAGATGATGCCCTCCAGGTCCGTCCATTTGCCTAGGAATTTCATAAATTCATTCTTTTTAATAGCTGAGTAGTACTCCATTGTGTAAATGTACCATAATTTCTGTATCCATTCCTCTGTTGAGGGACATCTGGGTTCTTTCCAGCTTCTGGCTATTATAAATAGGGCTGCTATGAACATAGTGGAGCATGTGTCCTTTTTACCGTTTGGGACATCTTCTGGATATATGCCCAGGAGAGGTATTGCTGGATCCTCCGGTAGTACTATTTCCAATTTTCTGAGGAACCGCCAGACTGATTTCCAGAGTGGTTGTACAAGCTTGCAATCCCACCAACAATGGAGGAGTGTTCCTCTTTCTCCACATCCTTGCCAGCATCTGCTGTCACCTGAATTTTTGATTTTAGCCATTCTGACTGGTGTGAGGTGGAATCTCAGGGTTGTTTTGATTTGCATTTCCCTGATGATTAAGGATGTTGAACATTTTTTTCAGGTGCTTCTCTGCCATTCGGTATTCCTCAGGTGAGAATTCTTTGTTCAGTTCTGAGCCCCATTTTTTAATGGGGTTATTTGACTTTCTGGAGTCCACCTTCTTGAGTTCTTTATATATATTGGATATTAGTCCCTTATCTGATTTAGGATAGGTGAAGATCCTTTCCCAATCTGTTGGTGGTTTTTTTGTCTTATTGATGGTGTCTTTAGCCTTGCAGAAGCTTTGCAGTTTCATGAGGTCCCACTTGTCAATTCTCGATCTTACAGCACAAGCCATTACTGTTCTATTCAAGAATTTTTCCCCTGTGCCCATATCTTCAAGGCTTTTCCCCACTTTCTCCTCTATAAGTTTCAGTGTCTCTGGTTTTATGTGAAGTTCCTTGATCCACTTAGACTTGACCTTAGTACAAGGAGATAGGAATGGATTGATTCGCATTCTTCTACATGTTAACAACCAGTTGTGCCAGCACCATTTGTTGAAAATGCTGTCTTTCTTCCACTGGATGGTTTTAGATCCCTTGTCGAAGATCAAGTGACCATAAGTGTGTGGGTTCATTTCTGGGTCTTCAATTCTATTCCATTGGTCTATTTGTCTGTCACTATACCAGTACCATGCAGTTTTTATCACAATTGCTCTGTAGTAAAGCTTTAGGTCCGGCATGGTGATTCCACCAGAGGTTCTTTTATCCTTAAGAAGAGTTTTTGCTATCCTAGGTTTTTTGTTATTCCAGATGAATTTGCAGATTGCACTTTCTAATTCGTTGAAGAATTGAGTTGGAATTTTGATGGGGATTGCATTGAATCTGTAGATTGCTTTTGGCAAGATAGCCATTTTTACAATGTTGATCCTGCCAATCCATGAGCATGGGAGATCTTTCCATCTTCTGAGATCTTCTATAATTTCTTTCTTCAGAGACTTGAAGTTCTTGTCATACAGATCTTTCACTTCCTTAGTTAGAGTCACGCCAAGATATTTTATATTATTTGTGACTATTGAGAAGGGTGTTGTTTCCCTAATTTCTTTCTCAGCATGTTTATTCTTTGTGTAGAGAAAGGCCATTGATTTGTTTGAGTTAATTTTATATCCAGCTACTTCACCGAAGCTGTTTATCAGGTTTAGGAGTTCTCTGGTGGAATTTTTAGGGTCACTTATATATACTATCATATCATCTGCAAAAAGTGATATTTTGACTTCATCTTTTCCAATTTGTATCCCTTTGATCTCCTTTTGTTGTCGAATTGCTCTGGCTAGGACTTCAAGTACAATGTTGAATAGGTATGGAGAAAGTGGACAGCCTTGTCTAGTCCCTGATTTTAGAGGGATTGCTTCAAGCTTCTCACCATTTACTTTGATGTTGGCTATTGGTTTGCTGTAGATTGCTTTTATCATGTTTAGGTATGGGCCTTGAATTCCTGATCTTTCCAAGACTTTTATCATGAATGGGTGTTGGATCTTGTCAAATGCTTTTTCCGCATCTAAAGAGATGACCATGTGGTTTTTGTCTTTGAGTTTGTTTATATACTGGATTACGTTGATGGATTTCCGTATATTGAACCATCCCTGCATCCCTGGGATGAAACCTACTTGGTCAGGATAAATTATTGTTTTGATGTGTTCTTGGATTCTGTTAGCAAGAACTTTATTGAGGATTTTTGCATCAATATTCATAAGGGATATTGGTCTGAAGTTTTCTATCTTTGTTGGGTCTTTTTTTGTTTTAGTTATCAGAGTAATTGTGGCTTCATAGAATGAGTTGGGTAGAGTACCTTCTGTTTCTATTTTGTGGAATAGTTTGTGAAGAACTGGGATTAGATCTTCTTTGAAGGTCTGATAGAACTCTGCACTAAACCCGTCTGGTCCTGGGCTTTTTTTAGTTTGGAGACTATCAATGACTGCTTCTATTTCTTTGGGGGATATAGGGCTGTTTAGATCATTAACCTGATCTTGATTCAACTTTGGTACCTGGTATCTGTCTAGGAATTTCTCCATTTCATCCAGGTTCTCCAGTTTTGTTGAGTATAGCCTTTGGTAGAAGGATCTGATGGTGTTTTGGATGTCTTCAGGATCTGTTGTTATGTCTCCTTTTTCATTTCTGATTTTGTTAATTAGGATGCTTTCCCTGTGCCCTCTAGTGAGTCTGGCTAAGGGTTTATCTATCTTGTTGATTTTCTCAAAGAACCAGCTCCTTGATTGGTTGATTCTTTGAATAGTTTTTCTTGTTTCCACTTGGTTGATTTCGCCCCTGAGTTTGATTATTTCCTGCCGTCTACTCCTCTTGGGTGAATATGCTTCCTTTTGTTCTAGTACTTTTAGGTATGTTGTCAAGCTGCTAATGTGTGCTCTCTCTAGTTTCCTTTTGGAGGCACTCAGAGCTATGAGTTTTCCTCTTAGAAATGCTTTCATTGCGTCCCATAAGTTTGGGTATGTTGTGGCTTCATTTTCATTGAACTCTAAAAAGTCCTTAATTTCTTTCTTTATTCCTTCCTTGACCATGGTCTCATTGAGAAGAGTGTTGTTCAGTTTCCACGTGAAGGTTGGCTTTCTATTATTTATTTTGTTATTGAAGATCAGCCTTAGTCCATGGTGATCTGATAGGATGCATGGGACAATTTCAATATTTTTGTATCTGTTGAGGCCTGTTTTGTGACCAATTATGTGGTCAATTTTGGAGAAGGTACCATGAGGTGCTTAAAAGAAGGTATATCCTTTTGTTTTAGGATAGAATGTTCTGTAGATATCTGCCAGATCCATTTGATTCATAATTTCTGTTACTTTCACTGTGTCCCTGTTTAGTTTCTGTTTCCAGGATCTGTCCATTGGTGAAAGTGGTGTGTTGAAGTCTCCCACTATTATTGACTGAGGTGCAATGTGTGCTTTGAGATTTACTAAAGTTTCTTTAATGAATGTGGCTGCCTTTGTATTTGGAGCATAGATATTCAGGATTGATAGTTCCTCTTTGAGGATTTTACCTTTGATGAGTATGAAGTGTCCCTCCCTGTCTTTTTTAATGACTTTGGGTTAGAAGTCAATCTTATCAGATATTAGAATGGCTACTCCAGCTTGTTTCTTCATACCATTTGCTTGGAAAATTGTTTTCCAGCCTTTCATTCTGAGGTAGTGTCTATCTTTTTCTCTGAGATGAGTTTCCTGTAAGCAGCAAAATGTTGGGTCTTGTTTGTGTAGCCAGTTTTTTAGTCTATGTCTTTTTATCGGGGAGTTGAGTCCATTGATATTAAGAGATATTAAGGAAAAGTAATTGTTGTTTCCTGTTATTTTTGTTGTTAAAGTTGGCATTCTGTTCTTGTGGCTGTCTTCTTTTAGGTTTGTTGAGGGATTACCTTCTTGTTGTTTCTAGGGCGTGGTTCCTGTCCTTGTATTGTTTTTTTTTCTGTTATTATCCTTTGAAGGGCTGGATTCGTGGAGAGATAATTTGTGAATTTGGTCTTGTCGTGGAATACTTTGGTTTCTCCATCTATGTTAATTGAGAGTTTGGCTAGGTATAGTAGCCTGGGCTGGAGTTTGTGTTCTTTTAGTGTCTGTATAACATCTGTCCAGGATCTTCTGGCTTTCATAGTCTCTGGTGAGAAATCTGGTGTAATTCTGATAGGCTTGCCTTTATATGTTACTTGGCCTTTTTATCTTACTGCTTTTAGTATTCTATCTTTATTTAGTGCATTTGTTGTTCTGATTATTATGTGTCGGGAGGTATTTCTTTTCTGGTCCAGTCTATTTGGAGTTCTGTAGGCTTCTTGTATGTTCATGGGCATCTCTTTCTTTAGATTTGGGAAGTTTTCTTCTATAATTTTGTTGAAGATGTTTGCTGGTCCTTTGAGTTGAAAATCTTCATTCTCATCCACTCCTATTATCCGTAGGTTTGGTCTTCTCATTGTGTCCTGTATTTCTTGGATGTTTTGAGTTAGGATCTTTTTGCATTTTACATTTTCCTTGATTGTTGTGCTGATGTTCTCTATGGAATCTTCTGCACCTGAGATTCTCTCTCCCATCTCTTGTATTCTGTTGCTGATGCTTGTATCTATGGTTCCATATTTCTTTCCTAGGGTTTCTATCTCCAGTGTTGCCTCATTTTGGGTTTTCTTTATTGTGTCTACTTCCCTTTTTAGGTCTAGTATGGTTTTGTTCAATTCCATCATCTGTTTGGATGTGTTTTCCTGTTTTTCTGTAAGGACTTCTACCCGTTTGATTATCTTATCCTGTTTTTCTTTAAGGATTTGTAACTCTTTAGCATTGTTCTCCTGCAATTCTTTAAGGGATTTTTGTGCTTCCTCTTTAATGTCTTCTACCTTTTTACCAGTGTTCCTTTGTATTTCTTTAAGTGTGTTATTAAAGTCCTTCTTGAAGTCCTCTACCATCATCATGAGATATGCTTTTAGATCCGTGTCTAGCTTTTCCGGTGTGTTGGGGTGCCCTGTACTGGGCGAAGTGGGAGTGTTGGGTTCTGATGATGGTGAGTGGTCTTGGTTTCTGTTAGTAAGATTATTACATTTACCTTTCGCCATCTGGTAATCTCTGGGGTTAGTTGTTGTCGTTGTCACTGTTTAAAGATTGGAGCAGAAGCTGTGTTCCACTCACCAGCAGTCTCAAAATCCTGTGGCGGGGGTCCTGGGTAGCTGGCGGGTGTCAGCCGACCCTGCGCTCTAGCTACCCTGGTACTGGTCCAGCCGGAATTGGCCTGTGGTCCTACTCAGGCCGTTTTTCTGCTTCCCTAACTAATGCAGTCTCAGGTCCCGCGCGCAATTGGATTGGAGCAGAAGCTGTGTTCCACTCACCAGAAGTCTTAAGATCCTGTGGAGGGTGTTGTGGGTAGCTGGCGGGTGTCAGCTGACCCTGTGCTCTAGCTACCCAGGTGCTTTTCTGACCGGAGAGGCTTGTGGCCCTACTGAGGCCGGATTTCTGCCTCCCCAACCAAAGCAGTCTCAGGTCCCACGTGATTGGACTGGAGCAGAAGCTGTGTTCCACTCACCAGCAGTCTCAAAATCCTGTGGCGGGGGTCCTGGGTAGCTGGCCAAGTTCAGCCTTTTTAGCTCTTTCTGAACTCTGGCTGGCTCATTCAATTCAGCTATTCTGGTCCAAACTCATCTCCAGGCTCACTAATTCAATCTGGTGTCTTTCAGGTTCTGACTGAATTGTTCTGCTTGGTCTCATACTAACTTTGGCTATATATTCTAATCTTCTGGCTCCTCATTATCTGGCTGGTTCTGTCTTCACCTGAAACCTGTCTCTGTAAAACTGTTCTAGTAAAACTGCCTCCCCTTCTTGGAATCATTTTGTCAAATCTCTCTTTGATTCATCACTTTTTCTGCCCTTAGCTATCACTTTCAAACATAGGTGCTTCCTTCTACAAAGTAACTTAACCTCATTGGGATTCAAAGTGTTTTGTATGTACTAAGTGTGTGTGTGTGTGTGTGTGTGTGTGTGTGTGTGTGTGTGTGTACTACAGTTAGAGGGATTAAGGGTGTGTGGTATGTCTGTGTTCCATTTGTATCACTCAGACCTAGAAGTTCTTTGGATCTCATCGCTTGTCAGAACAGATAAGGGTAAGCACAGCCAATTGATTACCCCTGTCAGTATATGTGGTGTCTGTTTTTCTTTCCCTTATTTATTCCCTATTCACTAAAGACAAATTTCCAGGACCAAGCCAGCCTGAACATACTCTGATGATATTCAGGCCACTTTACACCTGTGGACATGTCTTATCAGGCCAATTGTTATTGTAGTTTGCAAAATTACAGCTGGATATGACTGATGATCATTTTTCCCCAGTAGCATTATGAAAATTCCAGCATTATGAAAGCTAGCCAATGAGAAACTTCCATGTCAGTAGCAGTGTGTTGTCTCCATGTTTTATAATTCAAATATATGGTGTCTTCAGCAATAGGATCTAAGGTAAAGGTTTTTTTCAATTCTGTGGTCTGCCTCTTTCTTCACTTAAAAGATGGTGTTCTTCATTGCATAGAAATATTTTAGTTTCATGATGTTCTATTTATTACTTGTTGGTCTGAATGCCTGAACAATAGGTCCAATTCAGAAAGCCTTTTCTATGTCAATGAGTTCAGCATATACTGTTCACCTATTAGATTTAGGGTACCAGGCCTTATGTCTAGAATTCCTTAATTCATTTGGAGTTGAGTTTAATACATGCTGATAAATGAGGCTCTACATCTACCTATTTAGTTTGATTGCATCATTTCTTGAAGATTCTGTCTTTTCTCCTGTGAGTATTTATTTATTTATCCATTTATTTATTTATTTATTTATTTATTTATTTATTTATTTATGCATCTTCAAAAAGGAACCAACAAAAGGAAGAAAGAAAAAAAAGGAGAGAAAGAAAGGAAAGAAAGAAGGAAAAGAAAAGAAATTGTGCATATGTGGATTGATTTGTATCCATGTCCTCAATTCCATGCGATCAGTTCTTGTTTTTAGTTCTTATGTGTTTTTCCATATGAAATTTCAGATTATCTTCTCATTTTTTTGTAAAACTACATTGAAATTTTGATAGAGGTCACATTGAATCTGTAAATGGCTTTTAGTTGGATTCCCATTCACAACCTGTGAGCAAGAGAGCCAGGGCGGTTCTTCCATCTTTTATTATCTTCAATTTCTCTCTCTCTCTCTCTCTCTCTCTCTCTCTCTCTCTCTCTCTCTCTCTCTCTCTCTCTCTCTCTCTCATTATTTAAAGTTTTCATTGTATAAATCTTTAATTTCCTTGATTAGATTTATTCCAAGGTATTTCATTATTTTGAGGCTTTTGTGAATAAATTTTTTCTTGATTTCTTTCGTTGTATTTTATATTTGTATGGAAAGGATAATAATTTTGTGTGTTTGTATCTTGCTAGTTTACTCAAAGTATTTCAGCTTGAGGACATTTCTAGTGGAGATTTTGGGGTCTTTTATGCATAATCATACCATGTTCAAAGAAGGATTCCTTGACTTCTTCCCGTCCTATTTCTATCATCTTGATCTTCTTTGGCTGTCTTATTGCTCTAGCTAAGAGTTCAGGTGCTATATTGAATAGTTATATATAGAGAGAACAACCTTGTTTTGTTTCTGATTTTATTGGAAACTTTGTTTTTTTTTTCAGTTTAGAAAGCTGTCGAGTGTGATCTTAGTGTATGTTGCCTTTATTATATTTATATATGCCTCCTATATCTCTATTTTTCCAGGACTTTCATCATAAAGGGATTTAGGATTCTTTTCAAAGGCATTTTATTTATGTAATGAAAAAAATCATGTCTTTTCTTTTAATGTATGGCTTACAGAATGTATTATGTCCATTGATTTACATATATTGATCCATTGAAGTGTTTTTGAGTTGGGTTTATAAGTATTATGTTGAATTTTTAACATCTATGTTCATTAGAAAGATTGACATATAATTTCTTTTTTTATATATCCTTGTTTGGTTCTGGTATCAGGATAATACTGACTTTGAAAAAAGAAGTTAGAATTTTTCTTTTATTTTCTATTTAATGGTGTCTCTGTTGGAGAGGTTTTATTGTCAACTTTACAATAGTCTCCTGAGAGGAGAGGCTCTCAATTTAAAAAATGTTTCCATAAGATTGGGCTGTAGGCAAGACTGTAAAGAATTTTCTTATTTAGTGAGTAATGATGGCCCATTATGGGTTGTGCCATCCCTGGGCTGATGATCCTGGGTTCTATAAGGAAAACAGGCTGCCTATGCTGTTGAGAGCAAGCCAGTAAGCAGCACCCCTTCATGGCCTCTGCATCAACTCCTGCTTCCAGGTCCTTGCTCTGTTTGAGTTCCTACAGTAATGAACAGTGATATGGTACTGAGTCACAACCCCCTGCCTCCTCCCCCCCCCAACTTGCTTTGGCCATGGTCTCTCTTCACAGCAATAGTAACTCAAACTAGGACAATGTCATTTTAGGAGTTTTGCTTTTATTGATTTTTTGAAAATATGATAGAATTTTATACTGAAAACAATTGGCTCTGCCCCTCCCCCACTAATTTATTTATTTTTATTCACTCAACATCCTGATCACAGGCACACCTTCCCCTTCTTCCAGTCCCACAGTTTTAAGTTCCTCCTTCCATTACCCCTCTTCTCCTCAATGAGAGGGGTAGGACCCCGCCCTGTGACATCTAGTCCAGCAGGACTAGGCACATCCTTTCCCACTGAGGCCCAACCAGGCAGTCAAGCTAGGGAAAGAGGAACCAATGTTAGAGCACCCACATGAAGATTTAGCTTCACATTAGCTACACATGAGTAGGGAGCCTAGGTACTGCCCCTGCACGCTCCCTGGTTGGTGGAAATCTGGGCTTTTTTAAGATGACAGATTCTTTTTTTGTCCTTTTATTGAAAATAGACTTTTTTCTTCACATTATATATACTGATTACAGTTCCCATCCCTCTACTATTCTAGTATCTTACCACTTCTCCTCTCATCCAGATTCCCTCCTTTTCTGTCTCTCATTAGTAAAAAAGCAAGCTTCTAAGGGATTAATATTAAAATATAAGAATGTAAAACAAAACCAATACATTGTAATTGGAAAAACAAAGAGAAGGAAAAGAGCCCAAGGGAAGTCATGAGAAATAGAGACCCATTTGTCTGTATACCCAGGAGTCTCATAAAACTACTGAACTGTATGTCAAAACACATACCCAAGGACTGTGTACAGGCCCATGCAAGGCCTGCACATGCTGTTTCAGTGTCTGGGAGTTTGTATGTGTTTTGGCCATGTTGATTTAAAGGGTCTTGTTTCCTTGGTGGCCTCTACCCCCTCTGGCTCTTATACTTTTCCTGCCTCCACAGTCACAGGATTGATTCACTCAGCCCTGAAGGGAGAGATTTAAAAGAGAACACCTATTCAGGCTGAACAGTCCAAGATGTCTTGTTCTTTGCATAATATCTGGCTGTGGGTCTCTGTATTTGTTCCTATCTGCTATAGGAGAAAGTGTCTTTGTTGATAGCTAATCAAGGCACTGAGTTTTGAATATAGCAGAATGTTATTAGAAATCATTTTATTGCTACTTTTTCTTCTTAGAACATTAGTATTCAGTTTTTCCTGGGTCACTGGACTATCAGGATTTTTGGTCACCCAATCAGTGTCAGGTATGGATTACAAATCATGAAGTGGCTATAAGTCAAATCAGATATTGGTTGGTTACTCTCCCACAGGCTTTATACCACCATTATCTTATATGTAGTATATCTTATATGTAGGACACCATTGTAGATCAAAAGTTTTTGTGGCTGCCTAGGTGTTTATTTTTCTCTTTTAATAGCATGAAGAGTATATTCCTATACCAAAGTTGCTGGAATGGAGGAGTGATGGTTTTATATAGGCACCAGCTCATCTTCTCAATGTCCATGAATTGAGTAGGCATTGTCTTTGGCAATGGGGCCTTTTAATCAGTTTGTGGAGAGCAACCTATAGTCTTTGTAGCAGCTGGGTTTTGGGGGAATCCCAGTGAGCCCCCTTCAGCTATCAACTCAATGATTTGTAACTCAATCCTGGTACTAAATGCTTTATTTAGTGACAAGAAAAAAGCCAATTAGTGTCCTGTCTCCATAATTATTTGGTGGTTTCATTTGGATGGTCTCTGTATATGCATATGTATATGCATATGCATTTTAAGAACTTTCTATAGTACTAGAGTTCCATGCTACCCTCAAGTGACCCTTAATTTTAGCTGTCTCTACCCATATTCCATCCTTTTTACTTCCTCTTTCCTCCTACCCACTTGATCTTCCCATTCCAGCCCCAGCCATCCAACCATAACTATCTATTGTATGTCCCTTTCTTAGTGAAATCTGTCACCACTAGTCTCTTAGTCTATACCTAACCTCAGGAATTCTACCCATTGTAGCTTAGTTATTATTGGCTTAATAGCTAATACTTATATATAAACAAGTATATACTATATTTGCTTTCTGAGTCTAGATGACCTCACTCAGAATGATATTCTCTAGTTCAATCTATTTACCTGTGAATCTTGTTATGTTTGAAACTGCTGAGTAATACTCACATATGCATATGTACCATATTTTCCTTATATATTCTTCTGTTGAGGGTCATCTAGTTTGTTTCCTGTTCCTGGCTATTATGAGTAGAGCAGCAATGAACATGGTTGAGCAAGTGTCTCTGTGGTAGGGTGAAGCATAATTTGGGCATATCCCCAAGAGTAGTATAGCTATATCTTGAGGCAGATTGAATCTCATCTCCCTTAGGAACTGCCACACTGACTTTCACAGAGGTTTTACAAGTTCACACTCCTACCAGCAATGGACTAGTGTTCCCTTTACCTCATGATCTTGATAGCATGAGCTGTCACTTTTCTTGGCCTATTTTGATAGGTATAAAATGAAATCTCAAAGTAGTTGAGGCTTTTTAGTTAATTTATTTTGATATATTTAAGTACACTGTCTCTGTCTTCAGATTTACCAGAAGAGGGCATCAGATGTCCTTACCGTTTTGAGCCACTAAGTGGTTGCTGGGACTTGAACTCAGGACCTCTGGAAGAGCAGTCAGTGCTCTTAATCACTCTATCATCTCTCCAACCCCATCAAAGCAGGTTTGATTTGTATTTCCCTGATGACTAAGGAAGTTGAAGCATTTCAACTGTTGCTCAGCCATTTGAGTTTCCTCTTTTGAGAATTCTGTTTAGATCTGTAAAACCTTTTTAAAATTAGGTTATTTATTTTCTTGATATCTAGTTTTTGAGCTTTTCATATGTTAGATATTATTTCACTATTGGATGTGGAGTTGTTAAAAAGAATCTTTCCCCTTCTGCAGGGTGCGGCTTTGTCAGAATGATGGTGCCTTTCCAATGCAGAAGCTTTTCTGTTCCAAGTAGTCACATTTACTAATTGTTCTTAGTGCCTATGTTAATAATGTTACACTCAGAAAGTCAACTCCTGTGGAAATGCATTCAAGACTATTCCTCACTTTATCTTCTGTCAGATTCAGTGTACTTTGTTTTATGTTGAGGTCTTTGGTGCATTGGAACTTGAATTTTGACAGGGTAGTAATTATGGATCTATTTGCATTCTTCTACATAAAGCCACCCAGCTTAACCAGACTGTGGAAGATTTTTTTCCCCAGTGTGTGTTTCTTGCTTCTTTATAAAAATAATCGGAGGTGTAGATTCATCTTTGGGTTTTCAAATTAATTGCACTGATCAATATGTTTGTTTCTGTGCAAGTACCATAGTGTTTTATTTTTTTTTAATTATTTTTATTTTTTTTAAAGATTTATTTATTTATTATATGTAAGTACACTGTAGCTGTCTTCAGACACTCCAGAAGAGGGCGCCAGATCTCGTTACTGATGGTTGTGAGCCACCATGTGGTTGCTGGGACCTGAAATCTGGACCTTCGGAAGAGCAGTCGGGTGACACTGAGCCATCTCGCCAGCCCCATAGTGTTTTAATTATTAAAGCTCTGTAGTAAAATTCGATGTCAGGTGTCAGGGATGGTGATACCTCTAGCAGTTATTTTATTATTCAGGTTTTATTTTTAGTTTTTCTGGTGTGTGTGTGTGTGTGTGTGTGTGTGTGTCCATTTAAAGATAACATTGTCTTTTCAAGTTCTGTGAGGAATTGTTTGGTAATTTTCGTGGGGATTACATCGAATCTGTAGTTTGGTTATTGTGCAATGGCCATTTTTACTATATTAACCCTACCAATCCATGAGGGAAGGAGACAGATCTTTCCATCTTCTAATATATTATTCAACTTCCTTCTTCTGTATCTTCTTTTTTTATCATATAAACCTCTTACATGAGTGATTACAGTGACCTCAAGGCATTTTATATGATTTTTAGGCTATTTTGGAAACTATTGTTTCCCCGATTTTTTTCTCAGCTTATTTATCATTTGTATATAGAAAGGCTGTTGACTTTTGTGAGTTAATTTTTTATCCAGATACTTTGCTAAAAGTATTTTCCAGCTCTAGGAGTTTCCCGATGGAATTTTAGGGCCACTTATATATATTATCATATCATTTCCAAATAAATATATTTTAACATTTTTCCTTTTGTATTTGTATTCCTTTGATCTCCTCCTGTCATTTTAGTGTTCTGGCTAAGACTTCAAGTACTGTGCTGAACAGGTATGGAGAGAGTGGACAACCTTTCTTTCCATTTAAGCTATTTTGGCTATAGGTTTTATGTAAACTGCCTTTATTTCAGGTGTGCTACTAAGTTACTAGTATGAGATATATTCATTTTTTGAAATGTAGACATTTAGTGCTATGAACTTGCTTGTTAGAATTACCTTTATTGTGTCCTGTAAATTTGGGTATTGGTGTATTCATTTTCATTCAGTTCTAGAAGTCTCTAATTTCCTTTTTTATTTCTGTCTTGACTGATTTTTTTTTCACTCAATAGAGAGTTGTTCAGTTTCCATGAGTTTACAAATTTTGTCTTGTTTCTTTTGTTATTGATATCCAGCTTTAATCTGTGGTGGTCCGATAGGGTGGCAAGATGTCATTTCAATTTTATTGTAGTGGTCGAGACTTGCTTTGTGTCCAGATATGTGGTCAATTTTGAAGAACGTTCCATGATGTGCACAGAAGAAAATACATTATTTTGTGATTGGGTGAAATGGTCTATAATTGTCCGTACATCCATTTGGTTTATGTCAGCTAGCTCCAATATTCCCCTATTCAGTTTTTGTCTGAATGATCTATTTATGAAAGTGGCATATTGATGTCTCTCAATATGAGTGTGTGGGTTAAATTATTATTTTATCTGTAGTAGTGTTTCTTTTAAGGACTTAGGTGCCCTTGTGTTTGAGAAATAGATGTTAATCAATGTCCTCTTGATAGACTTTTTCTATGGTTATGTAGAGCAATTTCTTATCTCTTCTGTTTAGTTTTGGTTTAGAATCTATTTTGTCAGATATTAAAATGGATATACCAGCTTGTAATATTTTTCCATCATTTTACCCTGAAGTAATGTCTATCCTTTGAATTAAGGTATAGTTCTTGGATATAGCATAAATAATAGATTGATCGTGTTTTCATATCCATCCACTAGTCTGAGTCTTTTTATTGGGGAATTGAGTCCTGTGATGTTTGATTCTTTTTGTTGTTGTTGTTAATGGTGGTGGTGGTAGTGGTGGTGGTGGTGGTGGTGTGTGTGTGTGTGTGTGTGTGTGTGTTTCTTCTCTTTTGATTTGCTGGTCTGGGTTTGTTTATTCCATTTATTTTTTTGGGGGGGGGTATGTTTAATCTCCTTAGAATGGAGTTTTACTTCCAGAACCATCTGTAGGGCTGGATTTGTAGATAGATATTGCTTAAATTTTGTTTTATCTTGCAATGTCTTATTTTCTCCATCAATCGGGATTGAAAGTTTTACTGGGTATAGTAGTCTGGGCTGATATCTGTAGTCTCTTAGAATCTCTAGAATGTATGTCCTGTTTCTAAACTTTTAAAGTCTCCATTGAGAAGTCAGGTATTATTATAATAGGTCTGCCTTTACATGTTACTCTTTTGCCCTTGTAGCTTTTAGTACTCTTTCTTTGTTCTGTATGTTTTCTGTTTTGATTATTATGTGGAAAGGGAAATTTCTTTTTCTGGTCTGGTCCATTGGTGTTCTATATGCTTCTTGTACCTTGATAGGCATCCCCTTCTTTAAGTTAGGAAAAATTTTCTTCTATTACTTTGTCAAAAATATTTTCTGTGTCTTTGACCTGGTTTTCTCCTCTTTCCTCTATTCCTTTTAGTCTTAGATTTGATCTTTTCTTAGTGTCCCCAATTTTTTGGATGTTCTTTAACTTTAACATTTTCTTTGATCAAGTTATCTATTTTTTTTTATCTTCAATGCCTGAAATTCTCTTTTCCATCTCTTATTCTTGTATTCCATTGGTGAGTCTTGCCACTGATGATCCTGTTCTAGATACTGAATTTTTCATTCCCAGATTTTTCACAGTTGGGGTTTTCTTATTGATTCTTTTTTCACTTTCACATCTTGAAGTGTTTTGTTCCTTTTCTTCTATTTTGTGTTTTCATAGATTTCTTTAAGGGATTTGTTAATTTCATTTTGAAGGACATTGATCGTATTCATCAAGGGTATTTTAAGGTCTTTTTCTTGTGTTTCAGTTATGTTGCAATACTCATAGTTTGCTGTGGTAATGTTGCTTGGCTTTTGTGGAGACATAGTGCTCTGGTTGGTATTGTATTTTTTACATTGGTGTCTGGGCATCTGAATTTGGGGAGATTATAATTCTAGGTGCTGGTATCTGGTCTTGTATTTGTTGGGTGGGTGTTTTTCCTTTGGTTTCTCTTGCCCTCTTTGGTTCTTAGGGAAGTTTGGTGCATGTTTGGTTTTGGTGGGAAATTCATCTGGGATCCTAGATAAAATGTGTTTCTAGGTGTTGAGTACTGGCAGTTAGGAATGGGGATGGGCTAAACGAGGAGCCTATGAGTCCACATGAGAAAGGAAAACAGATGTTACACTAGGATTTACTTAGTCTCCTGGAGATGGTGGCAGAGTGTGAGAGAGTCCTCATCAGGTGGTCTGCTACAGAGCTGGGAATGAGTCTGGCAATTGGACTTGGAGGAATGCAGGGAGAGATGAAGATCTGCAGTTAGCCTACCTATTTCCCTGAGCATAATGGGGTTTCCCAGGGATTGCCTGCTGGAGTTGTGGACTGTGATCAAACAACAAGCTGGGGAAGGAAGTCTGGAGGAGAAGATCTAGTGATCCACTGTAGAGGAGAGTGCAGAGAGGGAGCACTGAAGAGGGTGTTATGCTGTCAAGCTGGGGATGAGATTGGGAAAGTGGTTTTGGAGAAACTGAGGGAGAGTTGAATGAAGACCTGCAGTTAGCTCACCTGCTTCCCTGGCTGGTGTGGCCTGTTCACTCACTAGAAAAATTCAGGGAGTGCCTATTGGATTTGGCGGCTAGGATAAAGTAATATATCTAGGGAAGGGAGTCAGAAGAGAAAGATTTTTGTGATGCACTGGAAATGAAGGCAGGATATAGGAAGGGAGGATGCAGTAAGTGGTCTGCTCTAGAGCTGGGGAGGAGGCTGGGGAATTCCATTTGTAGGAGCTAAAAAAAAGAAAGGTAAAGATCTGCAGCTAGCCTACTTACTTCCATGGCCAGAATCAGGCCCTACTTTTTCACACACCATCATGATTACTTTTTAGACTAGTACTCAAAGTAGTTTTAAAAATTACTTCATTTCATTACTAATATGGGTGTACTTTGACACTTTGACAATATTTGTTGAATTTTCCATATTCACAGGCATCTCTGAACATAACATTTTCATTAAGAAAGAATTATTCTGAACTTAGTCTGCACAGGTGAGAGTGTGCACCACAGAGGCAGACAGCTTCTGAAACAGGCGGGAGCCACAGAGCCTCTGAGGCAGCACCCTTTTGGGGCCGCAGACATCCGGCACCGTCCCAGCCTGAGGACAGTGATCCACCCTGCACGGGAGCCCTCTGCCTCAGGAGCAGGGAGCTCCATCTTGGTTCCGGGACTCCGCCGAACTTAGGAACTTAGTCTGCACAGGTAAGAGTGTGCACCACAGAAGCTGACAGCTTCTGTGACCTGCCAAAGCAACACAGCATCTGGGAAAGGTCCTTTTTTGTGCCTTCTTCTTCGGCCAGGAGGAGGTCCAAACACCAGATATCTGTGCACCTTCCCTGTAAGAGGAGAGCTTGCCAGCAGAGAGTGCTCTAACCACTGAAACTCAGAGGAGAGAGCCTGTCTCCCAGGTCTGCTGATAGACGTTAATCAGAATCACCAGAAGAACAATCTCTAAACAGAGACAACTATAACAACTAACTCCAGAGATTACCAGATGGCGAAAGGTAAACGTAAGAATCTTACTAACAGAAACCAAGACCACTCACCATTATCAGAACCCAGCACTCCCACTTCGCCCAGTCCAGGGCACCCAACACACCCGAAAAGCTAGACCTGGATTTAAAAGCATATCTCATGATGATGGTAGAGGACATCAAGAAGGACTTCAATAACTCACTTAAAGAACTACAGGAGAACATTGCTAAAGAGTTTCAAGTCCTTAAAGAAAAACAGGATAACACAATCAAAAGGGTAGAAGTCCTTAAAGAAAAACAGGAAAAGACAACCAAACAGGTAGAAGTCCTTAAAGAAAAACAGGAAAACACATCCAAACAGGTGATGGAAATGAACAAAACCATACTAGACCTAAAAAGGGAAGTAGACACAATAAAGAAAACCCAAAATGAGGCAACACTGGAGATAGAAACCCTAGGAAAGAAATCTGGAACCATAGATGCAAGCATCAGCAACAGAATACAAGAGATGGAAGGGAGAATTTCAGGTGCAGAAGATTCCATAGAGAACATCAGCACAACAATCAAAGAAAATGAAAAATTCAAAAAGATCCTAACTCAAAACATCCAGGAAATACAGGACACAATGAGAAGACCAAACCTACGGATAATAGGAGTGGATGAGAATGAAGATTTTCAACTCAAAGGACCAGCAAACATCTTCAACAAAATTATAGAAGAAAACTTCCCAAATCTAAAGAAAGAGATGCCCATGAACATACAAGAAGCCTACAGAACTCCAAATAGACTGAACCAGAAAAGAAATACCTCCCGACACATAATAATCAGAACAACAAATGCACTAAATAAAGATAGAATACTAAAAGCAGTAAGAGAAAAAGGCCAAGTAACATATAAAGGCAAGCCTATCAGAATTACACCAGACTTTTCACCAGAGACTATGAAAGCCAGAAGAGCCAGGACAGATGTTATACAGACACTAAAAGAACACAAATTCCAGCCCAGGCTACTATACCTAGCCAAACTCTCAATTAACATAGATGGAGAAACCAAAGTATTCCACGACAAAACCAAATTCACACATTATCTCTCCAGGAATCCAGCCCTTCAAAGGATAATAACAGAAAAAAAACAATACAAGGACAGGAACCACGCCCTAGAAACAACAAGAAGGTAATCCCTCAACAAACCCAAAAGAAGACAGCCACAAGAACAGAATGCCAACTTTAACAACAAAAATAACAGGAAGCAACAATTACTTTTCCTTAATATCTCTTAATATCAATGGACTCAACTCCCCAATAAAAAGACATAGACGAACAAACTGGCTACACACACAAGACCCAACATTTTGCTGCTTACAGGAAACTCATCTCAGAGAAAAAGATAGACACTACCTCAGAATGAAAGGCTGGAAAATAATTTTCCAAGCAAATGGTATGAAGAAACAAGCTGGAGTAGCCATTCTAATATCTGATAAGATAGACTTCCAACCAAAGTCATCAAAAAAGACAGGGAGGGGCACTTCATACCCATCAAATGTAAAATCCTCCAAGAGGAACTATCAATCCTGAATATCTATGCTCCAAATACAAAGGCAGCCACATTCATTAAAGAAACTTTAGTAAAGCTCAAAGCACACATTGCACCTCACACAATAATAGTGGGAGACTTCAACACACCACTTTCACCAATGGACAGATCATGGAAACAGAAACTAAACAGGGACACAGTGAAACTAACAGAAGTTATGAATCAAATGGATCTGGCAGATATCTACAAAACATTCTATCCTAAAACAAAAGGATATACCTTCTTCTCAGCACCTCATGGTACCCTCTCCAAAATTGACCACATAATTGGTCACAAAACAGGCCTCAACAGATACAAAAATATTGAAATTGTCCCATGCATCCTATCAGATCACCATGGACTAAGGCTGATCTTCAATAACAAAATAAATAATAGAAAGCCAACATTAACGTGGAAACTGAACAGCACTCTTCTCAATGATACCTTGGTCAAGGAAGGAATAAAGAAAGAAATTAAGGACTTTTTAGAGTTCAATGAAAATGAAGCCACAACATACCCAAACTTATGGGACGCAATGAAAGCATTTCTACGAGGAAAACTCATAGCTCTGAGTGCCTCCAAAAAGAAACTAGAGAGAGCACACATTAGCAGCTTGACAACACACCTAAAAGCACTAGAACAAAAGGAAGTAAATTCACCCAAGAGGAGTAGACGGCAGGAAATAATCAAACTCAGGGGCGAAATCATCCAAGTGGAAACAAGAAGAACTATTCAAAGAATCAACCAATCAAGGAGCTGGTTCTTTGAGAAAATCAACAAGATAGATAAACCCTTAGACAGACTCACTAGAGGGCACAGGGAAAGCATCCTAATTAACAAAATCAGAAATGAAAAAGGAGACATAACAACAGATCCTGAAGACATCCAAACCACCATCAGATCCTTCTACCAAAGGCTATACTCAACAAAACTGGAGAACCTGGATGAAATGGAGAAGTTCCTAGACAGATACCAGGTACCAAAGTTGAATCAAGATCATGTTAATGATCTAAACAGCCCTATATCCCCCAAAGAAATAGAAGCAGTCATTAATAGTCTCCCAACCAAAAAAAGCCAAGGACCAGATGGGTTTAGTGCAGAGTTCTATCAGACCTTCAAAGAAAATCTAATCCCACTTCTTCACAAACTATTCCACAAAATAGAAACAGAAGGTACTCTACCCAACTCATTCTATGAAGCCACAATTACTCTGATACCTAAACCACAGAAAGACCCAACAAAGATAGAAAACTTCAGACCAATATCCCTTATGAATATTGATGCAAAAATCCTCAATAAAGTTATGCTAACGGAATTCAAGAACACATCAAAACAATCATCCATCCTAACCAAGTAGGTTTCATCCCAGGGATGCAGGGATGGTTCAATATACGGAAATCCATCAACGTAATCCAGTATATAATCAAACTCAAAGACAAAAACTACTTGATCATCTCGTTAGATGCGGAAAAAGCATTTGACAAGATCCAACACCCATTCATGATAAAAGTCTTAGAAAGATCAGGAATTCAAGGCCCATACCTAAACATGATTAAAGCAATCTACAGCAAACCAGTAGCCAACATCAAAGTAAATGGTGAGAAGCTTGAAGCAATCCCTCTAAAATCAGGGACTAGACAAGGTTGTCCACTTTCTCCATACCTATTCAACATTGTACTTGAAGTCCTAGCCAGAGCAATTCGACAACAAAAGGAGATCAAAGGGATACAAATTGGAAAAGATGAAGTCAAAATATCACTTTTTGCAGATGATATGATAGTATATATAAGTGACCCTAAAAATTCCACCAGAGAACTCCTAAACCTGATAAACAGCTTCGGTGAAGTAGCTGGATATAAAATTAACTCAAACAAATCAATGGCCTTTCTCTGCACAAAGAATAAACAGGCTGAGAAAGAAATTAGGGAAACAACACCCTTCTCAATAGTCACAAATAATATAAAATATCTTGGCGTGACTCTAACTAAGGAAGTGAAAGATCTGTATGACAAGAACTTCAAGTCTCTGAAGAAAGAAATTATAGAAGATCTCAGAAGATAGAAAGATCTCCCATGCTCATGGATTGGCAGGATCAACATTGTAAAAATGGCTATCTTGCCAAAAGCAATCTACAGATTCAATGCAATCCCCATCAAAATTCCAACTCAATTCTTCAACGAATTAGAAAGTGCAATCTGCAAATTCATCTGGAATAATAAAAAACCTAGGATAGTAAAAACTCTTCTCAAGGATAAAGGAACCTCTCGTGGAATCACCATGCCGGACCTAAAGCTTTACTACAGAGCAATTGTGATAAAAACTGCGTGGTACTTTTATAGTGACAGACAAATAGACCAATGGAATAGAATTGAAGACCCAGAAATGAACCCACACACCTATGGTCACTTGATCTTCGACAAGGGAGCTAAAACCATCCAGTGGAAGAAAGACAGCATTTTCAACAAATGGTGCTGGCACAATTGGTTGTTATCATGTAGAAGAATGCGAATTGATCCATTCCTATCTCCTTCTACTAAGGTCAAATCTAAGTGGATCAAGGAACTTCACATAAAACCAGAGACTCTGAAACTTATAGAGGAGAAAGTGAGGAAAAGCCTCGAAGATATGGGCACAGGGGAAAAATTCTTGAATAGAACAGCAATGGCTTGTGCTGTAAGATCGAGAATTGACAAGTGGGACCTCATGAAACTGCAAAGCTTCTGCAAGGCAAAAGACACCATCAATAAGACAAAAAGACCACCAACAGATTGGGAAAGGATCTTTACCTATCCTAAATCAGATAAGGGACTAATATCCAATATATATATAAAGAACTCAAGAAGGTGGACTTCAGTAAATCAAATAACCCCATTAAAAAATGGGGCTCAGAACTGAACAAAGAATTCTCACCTGAGGAATACCGAATGGCAGAGAAGCACCTGAAAAAATGTTCAACATCCTTAATCATCAGGGAAATGCAAATCAAAACAACCCTGAGATTCCACCTCACACCAGTCAGAGAAATGGCTAAGATCAAAAATTCAGGTGACAGCAGATGCTGGCGAGGATGTGGAGAAAGAGGAACACTCCTCCATTGTTGGTGGGATTGCAAGCTTGTACAACCACTCTGGAAATCAGTTTGGCAGTTTCTCAGAAAATTGGACATAGTACTACCTGAGGATCCAGCAATACCTCTCCTGGGCATATATCCAGAAGATGTCCAAACCTGTAATAAGGACACATGCTCCACTATGTTCATAGCAGCCTTATTTATAATAGCCAGAAGCTGGAAAGAACCCAGATGCCCCTCAACAGAGGAATGGATACAGAAATTATGGTACATTTACACAATGGAGTACTACTCAGCTATTAAAAAGAATGAATTTATGAAATTCCTAGCCAAATGGATGGACCTGGAGGGCATCATCTTGAGTGAGGTAACACAATCACAAAGGAACTCATACAATATGTATTCACTGATAAGTAGATATTAGCCCAAAACTTAGGATACCCAAGATATAAGATACAATTTGCTAAACGTATGAAACTCAAGAAGAATGAAGACGAAAGTGTGGACACTATGCCCCTTCTTAGAATTGGGAACAAAACAGCCATGGAAGGAGTTACAGAGACAAAGTTTGGAGCCGTGATGAAAGGATGGGCCATCTAGAGACTGCCATATCCAGGGATCCGTCCCATAATCAGCTTCTAAACGCTGACACCATTGCATACACTAGCAAGATTTTGCTGAAAGGACCCAAATATAGCTGTCTCTTGTGAGACTATGCTGGGGCCTAGCAAACACAGAAGTGGATGCTCACAGTCAGCTATTGGATGGATCACAGGGCTCCCAATTGAGAAGCTAGAGAAAGTACCCAAGGAGCTAAAGGGATGTGCAACCCTATAGTTGGAACAACATGATGAACTAACCAGTACCCTGGAGCTCTTGACTCTAGCTGCATATGTATCAAAAGATGGCCTAGTCGGCCATCACTGGAAAGAAAGGCCCATTGGACTTGCAAACTTTATATGCCTCAGTACAGGGGAACGCCAGGGCCAAAAGAATGGGAATGGGTGGCTAGGGAAGTGGGGGGGGGGAGTTTGGGGGACTTTTGGGATAGCATTGGAAATGTAATTGAGCAAAATACGTAATAAATATTAAAAATTAAAAAAAGAAAGAATTATTCTGAGGATCTGATCAAAGTGCCTGTTTAGTGTTCCATTGCAAGGCTTCTCTTTACTTTATGATTTATGACTTCTCAGATATATCCCATGTCTCTAGGCTTTGTATTTAAACTGGATTTTGAGTTAAATCTTTTTCCTTCCTGCCAGCTGGTTGAGAAGTGGAAGCAACTGTTTGCAAAGCGAGAGTAAGCTTCCCTCTGCCCCTGTTTGCCGTCTTCTGACTGAGCTCCTGGCATCTGATACTTAGATTGTGTGGTGGTGTCATTCTGCTCTTTAGAAGAATTCTGTTAAAAATGATCACAGCTCCACTTTCCTCTTCTGAATGTTGTGTGAGATCTTTTGACCTTGGGCATTTTTGAAGAGACATTTCTCTCCTTTCAAATCTTTGCATAGGTAGATGTTTTCATTTGTCTTTTGTGAACATGCAGCAGCAGAAAGGGCTGGGACATATTTGAAAATGACAGTGCATAAGAATTTTCAGTTCATCTATATACCATGACCACTTGTTATGATGTCTTTTTAGTCTGAACTATTCTGACAGATGCCCAGTGTTATAACATTATGATTTTAATTTTTCATTTCCTTGATGATAAATTTCCTTGATGAGGATTTTTGTTGTTGTTGTTAAAGCTACAGTTAATAGGTTAAGGGTTCAGGAGTCTTATGTGCCCTGCTTGATAGTGGAAGCACAGGAGTGCACATAGATGTATGGAATAGGAATATCAGGATCAGGAGGCAGAAGAAGGGAACTGTAGTCATAAAGGCCATAGAAGTAACTGCAGATACCTTCAAAGATCAGTACAGGTCATGGACATTAGATAAGAAGATTGAAGATATGAGGATCCAGAGAGGTTCAAGTGTATAGAGACAGTAAATATGCCTGCTAATCCCTTTACTTACGCCCCAGGAATGTTTCCATGGCTTACATTATTCTGGTTTTTTTTATCTGCATCTTTGATGATGCTATATGAATAGTATGAACTAAAGTATGTAATATTTATTGGTCATAGAGGTGTGCTTGTGAACAGATGATGACTAGTCCTTTAAAATTTTTGTGATATAAATAGTTGCATCACTACTGATTTGAGGATACACTGTACTGTTACAAGATGCACATAATCTGCTGTTGTGAGACTCATGACAGTCATATATTGGTTCTTTCCATTAAAGTATTGCAGTGTCCTATAAGAAACATGAATATTAATTTAATATCTCCATCCAAATAATGGCTAATACTTGTATTGAAATAAGTGACAATTGCTTGTAGATAGGTATAGGAGAGCTGGCACTGGTGCTGTAAGTGCAAGAAAGCTTGCTCCAGCACTTGCCTGGGTAGTGCAGGATGCTGGCCCCAGTGGCTGGTGCAGGAGAATTGTCAGGTTGACCAATTTCAGCTACCATCCACCCCCAGATCCAGGGCTTTGAGTTGACCCATCACAACATCTACTCCTATGTTGAGTATGAACTGCTGGAGCACAGAAGGGGATGATCCTGCAGAATCAAAGCTGCAGGATCTCCATGATTAAAGGCAACAGCAGGATATCAGAAAGAAGTCTTGATGAGGATCCAGCATTGACTGTGTAGCAGAATCCAGAGGCCTTGAATCAGACCAATGACTCATTGCAATGAACATTTGCAAGTAAAGCTGTTTCATACATCATGATACACTGCAGCTTCCATGGCAAATTTTTAAATGTAATCAAGGGGGTAGATTACAAAGGTGGAGGAGGGATATGGAAGGACTGGGAAATTAGTGAAATTGGGGTGCATGATGTGAACATTATAAAAATCAATTAAAAATATGTTAAAAATTAAACATTGAAAATGACATAAAACAATATCAGAAGTGGTTAAGAAGTTAGATTTTGAGTTACAAGCTCCAAGATTCTGCTGCTGGTGGTCTAAGAACAGCATATTGAGAATAATTAATCCAATTCCAGAGCTCTGCTCTTTGCCTGGCATCCACTGTCTATATGATCTGACCCCTACTCATGTGCACATGATGGATGTTTAAACTTAGACCATGTGGAATTTCATTTCAAGTTCTGCTTTTTACCTGCACACACACTGTGTCTGCTTTTGTCAGTCCCTCATGGTCAGCTTCCAAGCATAGACACTGCTGTGCTGTGCTTCATGACAGTTCTCTTCATGCTGAACATCCACTTCTTTACACCTCTGAGAGAGGATAATTATGTCTTCTCAGAGTCCACTCAGTATGATTGTTCAACTTGGGTTGAGTCAGTTTGACATAGCGAAAGCTGGGAAACTGACCGATGAAGCAATGGGTTTCAAAAGGAACTCTCTTCCTGAAGTCTGACATTCTTCTCCCCTAATTTTTATAAATCATAATATCAATCCTCCACTCACCATTAGTCTAATGTATGGATTCACGTGCACTCTATTCAGTATTACCTTATTGTAATGCTTTCTAAGATTGTATTCTAACATAGCTAAAGCCTTTTCCCAGTATTCTTAGATTCCAGATAGCAACAAGGAGTTTAACCTATTCAATAACCAATTAAGTACTAGTCATTATTTCACCTATCTACAAAAAGAGACTGGAATTCTCACTGAGATAGAAATTCTTATTACAGACTATATTCCGTGCCAACAGCAAATTAAGTAACTATACTGATAAATGGGAATTCTCCAGACATAGATAAGAATTAACAAGGCCTAAAAGTCCTTGACACTACTTTATTCCTGAGGCCAGGCAAGAGTTAATACCCCTCTAGCCCAGTTAACTCTAAAGTGTGAAACTCAGCGCCCAACCCGAGCAGGTGCTAATCTCTAAGATAAACATAGTCCTTTTGAAGTCACTCCTCTTGCATCTGGAGGGATGCTGATCCCTAGCTTAAACTTTGGAGTCACTCCCTTTGCACCTGGGAAACTTCAATGTACCGTATCTGTTATGTTTTACTATTGATGATATTCGCTGTAATATAATTAGTCTAAGCTCGACCAGAAAATTACATTCAGATTCAACACCTCTCTTGCGTGTCTGTTTATGTCTGTCACTCCACCGTCCTAAGCTTCGCCCATCTTCTCTAGAGAACCGTTTTACGCAGGCACGGGACCCAGCGGGTCTGCGGCATTAAGATAACAATTTATTTTATGTAAAGGCATGATTGTTTTTAATAATTATTGTAGCATGGTAGAATTTAAGAATGAATGACTTCATTATCTTCATGAGATAGGATTTTAGGTCAGCTTCCTGATTTTCAGGTGTGTTGGTGTATCCAGAGCATCCTGTGGTGGGAGAACTGGATTTTGATGATGCCAAAGTATATTGGCTTCTGTTGCTTATGATTTTACGCTTGCCTCTTGCCATCTGGTTATCCCTGGTGTTTGCTGGTCTGAGTGACTCTCTCTGGAGCCTGCCTCTTGAGTCCTGGGGTTGCTTCAGGTCTCCTGGTAGGCCTGAATGCATGGCTATAGCAGACCTCCTGTGGGGCATTCAGATTGTGGGGTCTTCAGAGGGGTATGTATGCTAGTGACCTGTTGCCATGGCCACAGTGCCTTTCCTGGAAGGCTTTGAGACTGTGGGGTCTTAAGCTATACTACAGAGCAATAGTTATGAAAACTGCATGGTATTTGTACAGAGACAGACACATTAACCAATGGAATAAAATTGAAGGCCCAGAAATAAAACCACACACTTATGGACACATGATCTTTGACAAAGAAGCAAAAATATACAGTGGAAAAAATAAAGCATCTTCAATAAATGGTGATAGTCTAACTGGAAGTATGTATGTAGGAAAATGAAAATAGATCCATATTTGTCACCTTGCACAAAGCTCAAGTCTAAGTGGATCAAGGACCTCAACATAAAACCAGATACACTGAATCTAATAGAGGAGAAACTGGGAAAGAGCCTTGAACTCTTGAACACAGGGGAAATTTCCTAAACAGAAATCCAATGGCTCAGGCTCTAAGATCAAGAATTGATAAATGAGACCTCATTAAATTGGAAAGTTTCTGTAAGGCAAAGGACATAGTCGATAGGACAAATGGCAACCTACAGATTGGGAAAAAAAATCTTCACCGACACCACATTCTTTAGAAGGCTAATATCCAAAATATATAAAGAAGTCAAGAAGCTAACTACCAAGAAACCAAACAACCCAATTTAAAAAATGGGTTATAGAACTAAACAGGGAATTCACAACAGAGGAATCTTGAATGGCTGAGGAGCACTTAAAGAAATGTTCAAAGTCCTTAATCAGCAGGGAAATGCAAATCAAAACAGCCCTGAGATTCTACCTTACACCAATCAGAATGGCTAAGATAAAAAACTCAGGTGACAGCACATGTTGGTAAGGATATAGAGAACGAGGAACACTCCTCCATTGCTGGTAGGATTGCAAACTGGTACAACAACTCTGAAAATCTGGAGGTTCCTCAGAAAATTGGAAATAGATCTACTTGAAGACCCAACTATACCCCCTTTTGGACATATACCAAAAAAATGCCCCACCATGTCACAGGGCATGTGTTCCACTATGTTCATAGTGGGCAAATTTGTGGTAGCCAGAAGCTGGAAACAACCGAGATGTTCCACAACTGAAGAATGGATACAGAAAATGTGGTTCATTTATATAATGGAATACTACTCAGCTATTAAGAATGAAGAAATCATGAGTTTTGCAGGCAAATGGGTGAAACTAGCAAATATCATCCTGAGTGAGGTAACTCAGACCCAAAAGGACATGCATGGGTATATACTCACTAATAAGTCGATATTAGTAAAAAAAAAAGTACAGAATACCCAGAATAAAATCCATAGACTCCAAGAAAGGTTAACAAGCCAAAGGGCCCAAGTGTGAATACCTCAATCTCATTTGGGAGGGAGAAGACAACATTCATTGGGGCTGGGAGGGAGGGAGTTACCTGGGTGGGAAAGTGGATGGGGGGAAGTGGGGAATGTGTTTATGTATTGGGAATTGGAACAGGACTGAAGTCTTGAGGGCCAGCAGAAAGAGTGGAAAAGGGTAACCTTGGGAGGTAGGAGGTGGGGTGACCCTCTAGAATGTACCAGACTGTGCTCGCTTCAGCACATATACTAAAATTAGAATGTACCAGACACCTGGGATGTGAGAGACCCTCATAAATCAAAGTGAGGGGACCTTAGATGAAATGCCGTACAGTGGGAACAGGGAACTTGTAGTGTTCGCCTCCAGTAGAAGGACAGGGTATCAAAGGATGGGGTTGCCATTCCAGTATCAATGGATGGAGTTGCCATTCCAGTCAAAAGCTCTGACACAGAATTCTTCTTGTCTAAAAGAACTATAGGGTCAAAAATTGAGAAGAGCCCTAGGGAAAGGAAGTTCAGTGACTGGCCTAAATTGGGATCCAGCTCAAGGGGAGGTCCCAAGACCTGACAGGAGCCTAGCATGACTGCCCTCTGAAAGGCCCAACAAGTAGCTGAAGGAGTCAGATGCAGATATTTGCACCCAACCAATGGACAGAAGCAGCTGACCCCTGTTGTTGTATTAGGGAAGGCTGAAGGAAGCTGAGGAGAAGGGTGATCCTGTAGGAGGACCAGCAGTCTCAATTAATCTGGACCCCCAAGTTCTCTCAAATACTGGACCAACAACCAGGTAGCATACACTACCTGATATGAGGCCCCCAACACATATACAGCAGAGGACTTCTGGGTCTTGACTCAGTGAGAGAAGATGCACCTAACTGACAAGAGAGTTGAGGCCCCAGAGAGTGGGGAGGTTTGTTGGGGTCAGTGTAGGGTGGTTGGGGACATCCTCGTGGATGGATAACATCAAGGATGGTAGTTCAATTTCTGGCTTCCCCATGTATGTATACACACACACACACACACACACACACACACACACACACTATATATATATATATATATATATATATATATATATATATATATATTCAGATCTAAAGCTATTGCCATTAGGTATACTACGGAATGAGTTAGTCTTATAAATAATGCTTTTATTTATTTTATGTGTATAAGTATTTTGCCTTCATGATGTCTGTGTACCAAGTGTATACCTAGGATATAAAAGAGCATTATATCTCTTGGAACTGTAATGACAGGTGATTTTGAGCCACCACTTTTGGGCATGGGAAACTAAACCTAGGTCCTCAGGAAGAATAGTGGAGTGCTCTCAGGAGCAGAATCATTTTTTCTAATCCTAAGTGAGGTAAACTTTTGCAAAGTACACTGGAATCAGGGAAAAGTCCATCAGCATTTGCAGATTTGGTTTTTAGGTTGCCTGAGTATGACTGTTTATAAGGTTGGAAGGTGCTGTGAAATGAGAATGTGGTGAAAAAAATTAAAGAGCAAATACTTAGAGCTTAGGTCAGTTTTTGGGCAACTTGGAGTATGCCTATGCAATGTTGTACACAGTGTGTGTTTCTGTGTGTGTCTATTTATATGCATATTATATGTAGACTGTGGTGTATATGCAAGATGTGGGTTAGGATAGAGGTAGAAAGGAAAAGAGGTTGCTTGAGGTTTCTCCCTCAAGGGATTGTGCACTCCTACATAAAATCCAAATATAATGAATTTTGGAATGCAAGCAGAGATTATCCATCAAGTTGCAGAGGTGGAAGGCTGCTTTCAGACATGGAATATGACAGATAATTATCCAGTCTTTTGACAGCATGTCTGCTACCCAATAATTCAAACTACTGGTATGAACTAAAAAGCTAAAAATCCTGATGAAGTTGGAAAAGAAGCTTAAGAATTTGTCTTCACCACATGTTCTGGAGTCTATTCTCTCATTTTTAGCTGGGAAAAAGTGAGAGGTAGCCAAGCCTGGAACAGATGTTTGCTTAGGAGAGCCTCAGCTTGGTCCTACAGTTTATCGTGGTCCTTTCATTTTCTATAAATGTTAAGCTAAAGTAAAGTTCTGAAGAGTAATTGAATAGTGGAAATCCTTATATATGCACAGTGCTTCAGCAGTTCAAAATGACTTTATATTCCATAGGGAAATAACATGATCATCATTATTTTTTGTTTCATTAATTTTTAATTTTAATTTTATTTGTATGGATATTTTGCACGTTTATGTATCAGTTTAGCACATGTCTCCAGTGTCTGTGGAGGCCAAAGAGGATGTTAGGTCCTGTGGTACTAAAGTTACAGATGATTGTGAGCAATTATGTGTGTGCTAGGAATTAAACCTGAGTCCTCTGGAAGAGCAGCCAGTATTCTTTTTTTTTTTTAAAGATTTATTTATTATTATTATTCAGATGCACCTGAAAGGGAATCAGATCTCATTATAGGTGGTTGTGAGTCACCATGTGGTTGCTGGGATTTGAACTCATGACCTTCGGAAGAGCAGTCAGTGCTTTTAACCGCTGAGCCATCTTGCCAACCCTGCAGCCAGTATTCTTGATCAATGAGCCATTTCTTCAGCCCTGTTCTTGATGGGTTTTTGTACATACACAGTAATACAAAATGGAACTGACAATGTAGCTCAGTGGTTGAATTCATACCTAGCAGGTACAAGGCCCTGGGTTTACCCCTAGTATCAAAAAAAGTCCATACAAAGTAGTCAATATGGTAGGTAGCGGTAACACTATTTTAATCCTTTGTCAGCATATTTGATTTTTAAATTAAAATATGGTATTACTATTATATGAATAGAGTTAGGCTTTTGATTTGGGGTACTTTGAAGTGTCAAAAAATTTTATTTGAACTAATGTAATAAATGTAGGCATTTTTACAAATGCCTCTTTCATTACAAAAGAGTTTTAAAGAAAGTAATTATATAGACATATAGGAGGCCCTCTTCCAAGCTCACCTTCATCCCCTAAAGAACCTCTTGGTTCAGAACCAGGCTTCTCTAACTCTCTACTGTTGCCTCTTTCAACCTTCATTCTAACCCAGCTCTATTTCTTTGTGATGCATACCTACTTGTAGAACCAGTATGTACCAGGGTATCCCCAAAGCCACACGAGCTGGGATTCTGGTAGGTGATTTTATTATCCCTCTTATCCTGTATTGCCTTGTCTTGTCTCTCTGTACTTACTCCTAGTCTTGCTGCAGCCTGATTTCAGGACCCTCTGCCATGCTGGACTCTGGGGCTCCACTTCTTGGTGCAAAGCTCCCCTTAGTTCCTTCCTGCAGCCCCTTCAGCCTTTCTTTCTAGCCCATCTTCATTTCTTTGCAACACCTACCAATGCAGAGAAACGCTTTCTACCTGGGAACCCACAGCCATCACATTTGCTTAGGCCACAGACTCAGAAACAGCAGCCAGAGAAGAGAATACCCACAAAACAGAGATAAGACCAGATATCTACAGCAGGAAATACACCAAATATCTTAACTTCGTATGCCTATATCCCAGAGCCAAAACACAAACATGAACAACCAAGACAATATGCCTCCTGTAGAAGCCACCAGTGCTATTACAATAGGTCCTGAAAAATACAATTTAGCTGAAACATAAGACATGCACTTCCAAAGAGCAATTATGAATATGTCCAAGGACTTTAAAGAGGGTATAGAATTAATGCCTAATAGAAACTGTGAAAACACAAATAGTTGAATGAAAGAATGGGAACAATTCAAGACATGATAGTAGAACTTAACAAAGAAATAGAATCATTAAAATAAACCTAATATGAAATTAAATTAGAAATCAAAATTTTAGGATATCGAATAAAAATTCCAGAGGTCAGCCTCACCAACATATTAAATGACATGGAAAAGAGATATCAGAACTTGAAGAGTGAAAAGAAGAAAAGGTAGCTCAGCCAAAGAGAATGTTAAATTAAAAAAAAATCCAGATACAAAATATCTAGGAAAACTGGGACACTGAAAAAATATATAACTAATAGTGCACTGGATATTTTTATTTCAACTTGACACAAACTACAGTTATTTTTTAATTAGGTATTTATTTCATTTACATTTCCAATGCTATCCCAAAAGTCCCCCACATGCTCCCCCACCCACTCCCCCAACCACCCACTCCCACTTCTTCCCTGGCATTCCCCTGTACTGAGGCATATAAAGTTTGCACGACCAATGGGCCTCTCTTTCCACTGATGGCCGACTAGGCCATCAATTAAGAAAATGCCTTTATGCTGGGCGGTGGTGGCGCACATCTTTAATCCCAGCACATGGGAGGCAGAGGCAGGCAGATTTCTGAGTTCGAGGCCTGGTTCTCAAACTCAGAAGTTCTGGTCTTCAGAGTGAGTTCCAGGACATCCAGGGCTACACAGAGAAACCCTGTCTTGAAAACAAAAAAACAAACAAACAAACAAAACAAAACAAAAAAAATGCCCCCATAAATTCTGGTTGTTGGGAATTGATGGAGGAGGGCCCAATACATTGTTGGTGGACCTATTCCTGGTCTGAGCAAGCCATGAGCAAGACAGTGAATAGCACCCCTCAATGGGCTCTGTATCAGATCCTGCATCCAGGTTCCTGCCTTGCTTGACTTCCTGTTCTCAATTCTCTCAGTGATGGACTATTATGTGGAAGAATAAGCCAAACACACCCTTTTCTTCTTGAGTTCATTTTGGTTATGGTGTTTCATTATAGCAATAGAAACCCTAAGACAAATAGGGATAGAAGAAGGAAAAGAAACCCTGGTGAAAGGCACAGAAAAATATTTTAACAAAATCGTAGAAGAAAAACTTCCCAACCTAAGAAAAATATATTTATTAGGAGTCAAGAAACATACAGGATATCAAGTAGATAGAATCATAAAATATATTGTCCACAACATGTAATAATAAAAACAGTAAATATACAAAACAAAGAAAGAACATTAAAAGCTGCACGGGAAAAATACAAAGTCACATGCAAATGCATGCCCATTACATTAAGATCTGACTGTTCAATAGAGATTTTGAAGGCTAAAAAGTTCAGGATAAATGAACTCTGAGAGATCATAGATGCCAGCATAGACTACAATACCCACCAAAACTATCAGTTACAGTCAATGGTGAAAGAAGAAACAGTCTATGGTTTAAAAAATATTAGGTGGGCTGGAGAGATGACTCAGTGGTTAAAAGCACTGACTGCTCTTTCAGAGGTCCTGAGTTCAATTCCCAGCAACCACACGATGGCTCACAACCATCAGTAATGGGATTTGATGCCCTCTTCTGGTGTGTCTGAAGACAGCTGCAGTGTACTCATAAAACCAAATAAGAAAGAATAAAACCAGGCAACTTTGGGAGGTAGGAAGTTGGGGGGACCCTCCAGAATGTACCAGAGACCTGAGAGGTGAGAGACTCTCAGAACTCATAGGGAGGGACTTTAGATGAAATGCCCTATAGTAGCGAGAGGGAACTTATAGAGCCCACCTCCATCAGAAAGACATGGGATCAAGTAAGGGATGGATGGGGTTGCCATCCCACAGTCAAAACTCTGACCCACAATTGTTCCTGTCTGAAAGAACTGCAGGGATGGAAATGGAGAGAAGTCTGAGGAAAGAAGGTCCAACACAGGCCAAAAGTGGGATCCAGATCAAGGGGAGGCCCCAAGGCCTGACACTGAGGCTATGGAGCACTCACAAAAAGAGACCTATCATGACTGTGCTACATCCACTCCAGTAGTGACAAGCGCAACAGGCCCCCAAAACCTGGGCACTGTCCTGAGGTGAAAAGTTCATAGAAACTTAGTCTCCTGGAATCGTGGCATCCTGTATAACAAATGCTCCAATGTCCTTGCTTTAGTTGGTAAACGGATCTGTGTGCTTTCCATTAATATTGCTTTATTATAAGTACCCCTATTTGATATATAGCTAAGTTAGATTCTTCACCAGTACTAGGAAGTCAGTCATTGAGCTGACCCTGGGCATGGATAGCTAAGTCACTGCCCTACGCAGGAATTTACCATTATCTAGGAAGAAGGTAGTTTGTGATCTAAGGAGGAACCAGAGTAGAAACTTAGAACTATAGATAGCTGAGTTACACCCATATACAAGTATTTACAATGGCCTAGGGGGAAGGTGGACTATACAATAGACTAGAATAGGAACTATGGCAAGGGCTTCATAAATTTAAGCTGACTTTAGGTGGGGCTGTTTTTGATCCCAGTTTGTTAACATTGAATTTTATCCTAGTTGGTTCCTGCCAGTCCTTCCATGTTTGCATTCCTCTGTTTTACGTAAGAATCCGGTAACCTCATTGTACCTTGCTGGTGTGTCACCTAACTTCCCTATTTTCTTCTGTATAAAAAGTTTGATGCTCCATTTGACATTACATTCAGATCCACACTTCCTTGTGTCGAGTCTGTTTGTCACCCCACTTTCGCCAACTCCTTTGCCCACCTACAACCAGAACCCATTCCGTGCAGATTGGAGACCCAGAAGGGGTAAGTCTGTGGCATGACTGCCTCAGAAAGACCCAACAAACATCTGGAAGAATCAGATGCAGATATTTGCAACCAACTAATGGATAGAAGCTGCTGACTACCTGTGACTGAATTAGGGAAAAGCTGAACGAAGCAGAGGAGGAAGGCAACCCTATAGGAGGACCAGCAGTCTCAGTTAACTTGGACTCCCAAGATCTCTCAAACACTGAGCCACCAACCAGGCAGCATACACCAGCTGGTATGAGGCCAACACACATACAGCAGAGGACCCCTGAGTCTGGGTTCAGTCAAAGAAGATTCACCTACCCCTCAAGAGACTAGAGGCCCCAGGAAGTTTAGAGGTCTTAGGGGTGAGGAGGGTAGAGGGTTGGTAGGGACATCCTCGTGGAGGCAGGAGGTGGGAAGGAGGTATGGGATGTAGAACAGTTGGAGGGTGGACCAGGAGGGGAATGAAATCGGGAGTGTAAAAAAAATAAATAAAAGGTAAAAACAAAATAAAACAACCAAGTAGGTAATGTCTGTCCAATATGCCAGCTTTCCAGAGGTACTAGATGGAAAATTCAGCCTGAAGAGAAGGTTCACTACACATGAGAACATAAGGCATACATAATCCTAAAACAGTAAATTAAAAGAGGCAAATGAAGCAAACAGAAACAAAACAAAACAAAACCCCAAAACGAAAACCAAAAACCCCTTACTACCAAAATAAAGTAACAGGAACCAATAAACAATGCTCATTAATAATTCCCAATATTAGTGGCTGCAATTTCCCAATTATATGACAGAGATTAACAGATTGGATTAGAAAACAGGATTCAACTTTCTACTGCATCAAGATGTAGCCATCAAGGGTATATATCAGCGCAGGGTAAAATTATAGAAAATGCATTCCAAGAAAATGAAGAAAAAACGGAGCAGGTATAGTTATATCTGACAAAACAGACTTTAAACAAAATCTAAAGATAATAGATAGTAAAGTATATGATGTACTCATGAAGGAAAATCCACAAAGGACACTGCAATTCTAAACATTTATACACCGAACACAAGAACACTCAAGGACATAAATGTAACATTACTATAGCTACAGTCACACATTGACCTTGCCATAGTGATGGTAGGTGACTTTAACACCACTATTTTGCTCATACACAGGTCATTCAAACAAAAACTAAACAGAACTTCTGAAGTTAAATAGCATCAAAAGTCAAATGGACCTAACAGATATCACCAGACCACAAAAGAATATACTTTTCTCCCATAAGCTCATGGAATTTTCTTCAAAACTAATAATGTATCAGTATGCAAAGCTAGTTTCAACATATATAAAACAATTGGAATAACAACTACAACTATTTGACTATCCTGGATTAAAGCTGGATAGATAGCAGCAGCAACAGAAGAAGTAAAAAGTATACTAACTCATGGGAAATAAACAACTCATTCCTGAATGAAAATTGAGTCAAGACAAATCAAGAAAGAAATTAAAACCTTTTTATAATTGAAAGAAAATAAAACCACAAAATACCAAAGCTTATGAGACACAATGAAAACAGTTCTAAGAGGCGAGTTCATGGCACCAAGTGCCTACTTAAATAAATTGGAGAGATCTCATATTAACAACTTAATGACACACTTGGAAACTCTAGTTGGCTTCATTCCAGAGATGCAAGGAAAGTTCAACATACATAAGCCAGTAAGTGAGACATATCACATAAACAGACTGAAATTTAAAAAAAAAATCACATAATCATCTCATCAGATGCAGAAAAGAACACTGGCAACATGGCAAAATCCAACATTCTTTCACTGTAAAAGTTCTGGAGACATCAGGGATACAATGGATATACCTCAATGTAACATAGGCAGTTTACTGCCAGCCCATAGCCAATGTCAACCTAAATGGAGAGAAATTAAAAGAATTTCCACTAAAATCAGGAACAACACAGGAATGTACATTCTCTTCATACCTGTTCTTGAACTATATAGCCAGAGCAATAAGAAAACTGAAGGAAGCCAAGAGAATATAACTAGAAAAGGAAGAAATGAAAGTATCTTTATTTGTGTATACTTTTATAATTAAGAGACCTAAAGACTCTACCAGGAAACATCTACAGCTGATAAACACTTTCAGAAAAAGTAGTAGTACACAAAATTAACAGACAAAATTCAATCACCTTGCTATAGACAAATGACAAACATACTGAGAAAGAAATAAAGGAAACAGTATCTTTAACAATAGCCTCAAATATAGATTGTGATAATGCAGCCAAGTAAGTCATAAAGTACTATAAAATTTTTATGGGATTAAAGAAGTCTCTTGAATACTGTAGAATCAGTAGGATTAATATTGTGAAAACAGTCATTCTACCAAAAGACATCCACAGATTCAATGTAATCCCCATCAAAATTCTAATACAATTCTTCACAGAAATAAAAAAAAAACAATCTTCATCTTTATACAAAATTACAAAATACCCAGTATAGCTAAAACAATTATAAATAATAAAAACTTATTCCAGTATCACCATTGTAGATTTCAAGTTGTAGAATGATAATAGCATAAAATAATAATAGCATAAATAAAGACACACACACATATATGTATACACACACACACACACACATATATGTATATACACACACACACATATACAATTTGAATGAAAATTTCCCATCTCGGCTGATAATCTACCTCCAAGAGTCAAAGATCATCTAACAAAAGTTCCAACACTAAGGGACTCCCAATGTTTTACATATTATAACTATACTGTTGAATTGTCCCCCAGAGGTAGAAAGTAAGTGCATATTGCTGAAGATACCATTCATTTCAGACATGGGGCTCAGAGGCTCCTAAGCTAGAACTGACCTGAATGTTTCCTCTATGTAGACTAACTTTCATGGTATCAGAAGATTCCATGTAACCTTCCAAAGGATGGAAGCAGCTAATAGCCCTATCTTATCTATGATGCCTATGAACTACAGCAATGACCAAAGCGGTATGATAACTGTACAGCTGTGCTACTGGCACACATACCTTTGTGATAACAATAGCTTTCTAATTGGGGCATAACCTCTGCTAAACAAGAGGGAGATCAAGCCTGGTACTGGAAACCTAGCTAACTAAGCAGGGCTAGTAAAGCCACAGACCTTGGAGTAAGACCTACAACTTAGTCTTTCCTAAACCAGAGTAATCCACGACTATATTCTAGATGTCTGTTCTTATAACATGTAATTCCTCACCCTGCATCAAAGAAACTTCCATTTGGAATAGAAGGAGATCATTATAAAAGACAAGAACTAACCACAATGCAGAAGTGTTGAGCCCAGACCCAACTGATACATCTTTAATACATCTACCACTCTTAAGGCTCAGGGATCATTGAGAAAAAGGGAAAAGAAGGACTGTAAGAGACAGTAGATCAGAGTTTTGTGAGATTTTGTCTCCTAGGAATGTCAAATACTTCTCTCAATAAGGTCTCTCCCACATGACCACCTAAACATGAGCCAATCAAAACAACAATGGACATGCTAAAGTGGACAGGAAACAAGCCCACAAATCCTCAACTGTACACACACAAAAAAACTAGATACAACTGAGAAATACCAAGAGTGCGAAAAATGGACTTCCCAGAGACGATCACAATGATTGGCTATCCAATACCAATGGTCAGTCCTGAAAGCACACATATAAGTACTATTATTTAGACTAAGTACATAAATGTGTGTGTGTCTGTATGTGTGCATATATATGTATGTATAACAATAATTAATAAAAAGACCATAAAGTTGAATGTGAACAAGGATAGGTATTGGAGGGAAGAAAGAGAAGGGGAAATTATTTATTTATTATTATTTTTATTATAATCTCCCCCCCAAAATAATAATTAAAAAATAAACCTTCCTAAATATTGGCATCTGAGCCCTCTGCAGAACTTTTTAGAAGTTGGTTTTTACCCCCCAAAATTAGAGCATTTTTCTTCATGGCTATGTAAACCACAGGGCCTCTGAAACATGAGTGAAAAAGCATTGAATTGCCACCTCAAATATTTTAGAAGAAAATATCTTTTGTTGAAACTATATAGATGCTCTTCATAAAATAAACTTAGTATATAATTACTACTCCTTCTTATAGTAAATAATAATAATAATAAATATAATAATAAATCTAAAAATGAAGAGACCAGCACCACTGAGGTCAAATCTAAAAAATGTTTCTTCAGGTTCAGCAAAACAGAACTTGTGCTCCAGAGGGTGCCAAGGCTGCATCACATGCTGGCAGCTAAATTTGGTAATATGTAAGATTTTCCCAGGTAGTACTGGTGATGAAGTCATGGAGAGCAGTAGTAGAGGCTTAGCACTATGAGAGGCCAGGAGGGTCATTGTAAATGTGCAGCCTTAGTTAAAGTAGAAGCTCAAGGATTGAAGGGGACATGGAGAGAAGTTGAGGCTTAGCACCATGTGGCAGTGTCAGAGTCCCCAAAGAAAGCCCAGGCAGCTATTGGTGAAGGGGCAGCTCAGTTTCAGTGGAGAACCCAACCTTCAGATGATGCCAGTTCCCTGGGATGACTGACAAGGAAAGCAGCAGCTGTGGAGTGAAGCCAACTGGAGCTTAGAAGACAAACTGTGTGTTGTGGATGTCAGTGCCAGAGAAGTGCCACTGCCAAGTTCCTTTGGAGTCTAAAAAATTGTGACTGGGTCATGTACATCAAGCATTAAACTTTTTATGCTGTTGAAATTCAGTTTTGCTTTGATTTGATTGTGACTCTGACCTGGATGTCCTCTCTTGAAGTAGGAGAGTTGTAACTTGTTTTTCTGATTTTGCAGTAACCAGTTATGTGATATTTGATAGTTTAGAAAGGCCTTGGATACTATAGAGAGACTTCAGCATTTTTCAGAGGCATTAGAGTATCAGAAATATCTTAACTGTTTTAGAGAGATTAAACTTTTAAATAAAAGACTGAATTTTTAAAGCATTCGAACTTTTAAAGAAATGGTATGTTTTAAAAGTTTGAATATTTTATATTTGTGATATTAATATTCATATGAAATATTGAGGATAGACTAGGAAGGAAAGGTTATGGTTTACAGTGATGCATTTTTATGTCAAGTTGACAAGAGGTCAATTGTGCTGCTTAATTTTATTTCAACTTGACATAAGCAAGAGTTATTTTGGAAGGCAGACTCTCAGTTGAGAAAATGATCCTACCAGAATCACCAGGGGCAGTGCCACCTTGGGCTGGTGGGTCTTGATTATATAAAGAAGCAAGCTGTCCAAGTCCTGCAGAACAAGCTAGTAAGCAGCACCCCTCCATGGCATCTGCATCAGCTCCTGCCTCCAGGTTACTGCCCTGCTTGAGTTCCTGTCCTGATTTCCCTTGTTGATGGACTATGGTGTGCAAGTGTAATTCTAATAAACCCCGTTCTCCCAAGTTGCTTTTGGTCATTGTATTTTATCAGCAACAGAATCCCTAAATAAGTCACTGTGTATTCACTCCTTCCATTCCGTCATGCAGTGAATACAGCTTTCAAATTCTGTAATGCTGCTCTCCTAATGAATGATGTAATGGAAGGAGGGCATGTAGACTTCTCTTTTGGCTGGATAAATTCTGCTTTTTCTCCCACTCACTGCAGGTGTTTCAACTCATGCAAGAAAAATCAGATTTTCCATGCTTAGACCAACCTTCTCAAGTTTCTCACCAGCAGGGCACAAGGTCCTAATTACTTCATGGGTACCAGCTAATTAATTAAAAAATTATTTTTCACAGCCTTTAAACTGAGTTCAGCCAGACACTATTTGGGCTAGAAACTTCATTTTCATGTCTCTGCTCTGTTGACAAAATGATAGGATGATAATTTAGCTGAGAAGAATGAAATAAATGGGTTGGTCATTTCCTCTGTGATTCAAAGTAATCTCAGGCAGAACCTTGCAGAGATTCCAAATTTGCTCTAGGTCACTCTGATTTGCACTTCATACTCTTGCCATGAGGTTTCTTTTTTTTTTTATCCAAGTACTGTTTTCTTTTCTTTTCTCTTTCTCAAAGATTCAATTTGAAATGACCAGATGAATGTAGTGATTCTAAGAAAACTAAATGAGTTTTTCTTATTGTGATATCTTTATTTTAAAATGCACTTTTAAAAATAGGCAATCCTACTCTATGGCCTTAGAATCAGCTCCTGATTCTAGGTTCAAGTTCCTGCCTTGGCTTTCCTCAAGTATTTTAAAAGATACCTTCATACTTGAGCTTCATTTAAAAACAAAATTAATTTCTAGCTAATCCTTCATAAATTTTTCATACTTCCATTTTATCATTTTGTATAAAAGACCATAAGGACACACTACTTATCATCATACATATAGGAGGCAGCTGGAAAAATATTTCTACAGTAGCTCTAAGAAGATTTAATAGAGAGCAGTTAATTTTTTCATGTTTTTGTTAAGCATGAGTTAGTCACTATGTGTGGTGTTGCATGACTGTAATCTATGGTGTGATGCGGTGGAAACTGAAGAACGACAAGATCAAGGCCAGCCTGAACTATACAGCTTAACCCTGTCTCAGAAAAGGAAAGAAAGAAATGATCATTTGTGTTTGTGCTTCATAATTGTCTATATCAGTCTGTTAGTTTTAAAGGTGTAATTAGTGCTCATCTGGTTTGATGGTATTATCTTAGAGAAGAAGAAATCAATATAAAGAAGAATGAAACTGACATCTGGAATTGGCTCAATAGTGATTAAATCCAGCATGGCCACTCAACAACCCAAACAAGAAAATAGACATCAGTTTCCTTGCTGGGCACAGACAGGTATGAAAACCTCTTGTTTGCATGGTCTGATGGTTCACTTAGCAATAACCTGTGGGAAAGGAGTTCAGTGCATAAAAGAACTTGAGGCCTTCAACAATTCAAGTGATCTTCAAGTTTTCTGTAGAAGTCTGACTCTTCCTTTAATAATAAGATACTTAAAATGATGTGCAAAGTCCTCTGGTTATATATTTAGGACTAGTATAGCTGAATCATAGGATTGTTCTATTTTTTTAGCTTTTTGAAAGATTCACATATTGATTTCCAAAGTACAGTTCATTCTTACCAAGGCTCCCTCTTTCCCCATAGTCACACCAGCATTTGCTGTCATTTTTATTATTCATTCTGACTGGGGTGAGAATATCTTAAAGAAGTATTATTCAATCTGTATTTTTCTGATGGCTAAGGATGGTGAGAAATTTTTAAAATCATTACTAGTTATTTGTAAATCTTGGTTTGAGATTTTTCTCTTAAGTTATATGGTTCATGTTTAATTGTTGAGGTTTAAGAGTTGCCCAGAGTGTCCTGGTATACTCCAGGATTTCCATTTCCCAGGACCTCTCTGCCCACCTTCATCAGACCTGCTGATTAAAACCATCCAGGGGTACATCCAGCTGCTGGAAGACTTGCACCACTGCTGAGTTCCATTTTCTAGCCCAAAGATACACACCAGAGACCTGCCACACAAGGATCATTGAAATTAGACTCCCTCTCAATACCTGTTATAACAGGAACACTCAAGGACACTCAGATGGCTAACGGCTTACAAAAGAGCACAATAAAAAAAGTGACAGAAATATGACACCTTGGGAGCTATCCTACTACAGCAAGCCCTGGATATCCTAATACAACTGAAACACAAGAAAATGACCTGGAATCCAATGTTATGAAGACAATAGGGGCCTTCAAAGAGGATATGAATAAATCCCTTAAAGAAATACATAAAAATATAATCAAACAGGTGAAGGAAATAAATAAAATTGTTCAAATAGAAAGCAATAGGGAAATAGAAGCAATGAGGGAATCCTGGAGATGGAAAACCTAGGGAAGAGAACAGGTACAACAGATATAAGCATCACCAACAGGATAAAAGAAATGGAAGAAAAGAATCTCAGGCATAGAAGATATGGTAGAAGAAATTGATACATCAACCAAAGACAATGTGAAATCTAAAAGATTCCCTACACAAAACATCTGAGAAATTTGGGATACCATGAAATGACCTAACCTAAGAATAATAGGAATAGAAGAATGTGAAAATATTTTCAACAAAACCATAGAAAAAATGTTCCCAACCCAATGAAAGAGATGCCTTTAAACATCCTAGAAGCATAAGGAACATCAATTAGACTTGACCAGAAAAAAATCCTCCCACCATATAAAAATCAAATTACTAAATCTACAGAACAAAGAAAAACAACTAAAAGCTGCAAGGGGGAAAAGCCAGGTATCATACAAAGGCAGACTTACCAGAATTACACCTGACTTCTTAACAAAGACTGTAAGAGCTAGAAGGGCCTGAATAACCTCTAAATACCCACAGATGCCAGCTTAGACTGCTATACCCAGAAAACTCCCTAAAACCTTAGATGGAGAAAACAAGTTATTTCAAGATAAAACCAAATTTAAACAATATCTATCCACAAATTTAGTCCTACAGAAAATACTAGAAGAGAAACTCCAACCAAAGGAGGATAACTACACCCCAAAAAACACAGGAAATAAGTAATAATAGGTAATTCCATACCAGCAAACACACACACACACACACACACACACACACACACACACACACACACTACCAACATCAAAATAACAGGATGTAACAATCACTGATAATTACACCAGTGACTCTCAACATCAATGGACTCAATTCCCAATAAAAAGACACAAGCTAACAGAATGGATGTGAAAACATGATCCATTATTCTGCTGGATACAAGAAACATCTCAGTAATAAAGATAGACATTACCTCAGTGTAAAGGAAAAATTTTCCGAGCAAATGGACCCAAGAAATAAGGTGGAGTAGTCAATTTGATATCTAAAAACAACATATGCTTTCAATCAAAACTGATCAAAGGAGACAGGGAAGGGAACTTTATACTCACGAAAAGGAAATAAAAGGAAAGGGAAGGGAAGGGAAGGGAAGGAAAGGAAAGGAAAGGAAAGGAAAGGAAAGGAAAGGAAAGGAAAGGAAAGGAAAGGAAAGGAAAGGAAAGGAAAGGAAAGGAAAGGAAAAGTCTACCAAGATAATATCTCAATTTTGAATATCTTATGTCCCAAACACAAGGGCATCTGCATTTATAAAATGAACATTGCTAAAGCTTAAATCACACATTGAACCCCATACATTAATAGTGAGAGATTTCAACACCCGACTCTCACCAAACAACAGGTCATCCCGACAAAAACTAAACAGAGAAATAATGAAATTAGCCAATGGTATTGGAAATCAAATTGTATTTTGATTAATCTACAGAATCTACAGACAGCTACAGAATGCTACTCCCAAACACAAAAGAAAAGATCATCTTTCAGCACCTCATGGATCCTTCTCCAAAATTGGCCATATACTAGGTCACAAAGCAATCCCCAACAGATACAAAAAAGTGTAAATAAGTCCTTGTGTCTTATCATACTACTATGGATTAAAGCTGGACTTCTGCAGCAACAGAAATAAGAGAAAGCCTACATAGGCATGGAAACTGAACAACTCTCTACTCAATGATCTCTCTGTCAGGGAAGAAATAAAGAAAGAAATTAAAGTCTTTCTAGAATTCAATGAAAATAAGCGCACAGCATACCCAAACTTATGGGACACTGTGACAACAGTGTTAAGAGGGAAACTCATAGTTCTGAGTGCCTCCTTAAACAACTTAGAAATTTATCCAGCAGTTTAAAACTACAGTTGAATGTACTAGGAAAAAAAAAAGAAGCAAACACACTGAAGAGGTGTAGAAGGCAAGAAATAATCAAACTCAGGGCTGAAGTCAATCAGTTAGAAACAAAGAGAATAATGCAAAGAGTCAAGGAAACCAAGAGCTGTTTCTTTGAGAAAATCAACAAGATAGACAAACCTTTAGCCAAACTAGCTAAAAGACAGATAGACAATATCCAAATAAACAAAATCAGAAATGAAAGGAAGACATAACTTCAGACACTGAAGAAATGCAAAGAATTATTAGGTCTTACTTCAAAAGCCTATACTTCACAAAATTGGAAAATCTTAACAAATTGCATGATTTTCTAGACAGATACCATTTACCAACATTAAATCAAGAACACGTAAACTATTTTAACAGCCTCATAACTCCTAAGGAAATAGAAGCAGTCATTATAAGTCTCCCAATCAAAAACGTCCAGAGTCAAATAGTTTTAGTGCAGAATTTTACCAGATTCAAATATGAGCCAATACTATTTCATAATCCTATGAAATAGAAACAGAAGGAACACTTCCAAACTCATTCTAGGAGGCCACAGTCATTCTGACATCTAAACCACACAAAGATTCAACAAAGAAAGAGAATTTCAGACCAATTTATCTTACAAATATTTATGTAAAGTACTGAATAAAACATTGAGCACCAACCATGCAGCATACAAGAGCTGGTCCACAGAACCCGAACAGCAGAAGACTGTCTGATCTGGCCTCAGTGAGAGAAGATAAGCCTATTCCTGGAGAGACTTGGGGCCCCAGGGAATAGGGAGGTCTGGTGGTTGGGGATATCCTCATGGAGATAGGGTGGAGGAGGAATGGGATGAGGAACTGTGGAAGGGCAGACAGGGAGGGGGGTAATGACTGGGCTTTAAACAAATATAAGTAATAAAAATAAATAAAATAAAATACTTGCAAATCAAATCCAGGAACACATAAAAAATATCCACCATGATCAAATAGGCTTCACCCCAGGGATGCAGAGATTTGTTATGTGCATGCCTGTAATTAAAAAAAAAAAAAAAAGGATTGTGCCTTTGCCTGCGAGCTGTGACCATGGTCTGGCCTGGCCGGATTCCCTTTGGTTCCTCCCAGCTTAAGCTCCTTAAATTCCACCAAGCTGCCAGTAATAATCCAGTTTCTCTCTCTTCGGGGGTTCACTGCTCCACCAGCTCACTCAGAGACCTGGAATCTGAGGATAAAAAACACACACTCAACTTATTACTCTACAGTTTGCCTTTCGTGGCACAGTTGCTGAGAGCAGAATCTCCTGCATGAAAAGGCATGCTCTTATCAATTAATTATCCCTGTCTTTCCTCCACACCTTGGCCACCCTCCTGTAGTGGAGGCTGCTAGCCCTAGCTGTCCCCTAGGCCTTGCACTGTCCCTTTTCCTCCAAGGCATGGCAGAAAAAGCCCCTCTATCCCTGTGTTTGCCTTTTTTTCCTTGAGACCTAGAAGTCCCAACTGTACCTTTCATCCAGCAATTGACTCCAAGCCTTCTTTAATGACAAGATCAAAAACCAATTAGGGAACCAGATCTTAGTAGTTAGTATTTTTAACCACCTTTCTCCTTCAGGGGTGGCTAAATACATAAACATCCATCAATGTAATCCACCATATAAACAAACTAAAACAAAAAAACAAAAAAACCCCTATATGATTATCTCATTAGATGCTGAAAAAGCCTTTGACAAAATCCAACACCCTTTCATGTTAAAAGTCTTAGAGAGATCACAGATATAAGGTATATACCTAAACATAATAAAAGCAATATACAGTAAGCTAATAGTCAACATAAAATTAAATGGAGAGAAACTTAAAGCAGGTCTACTAAAATCAGGGATGAGATAAAGGCTACTCAGTCTCTCCCAATCTATTTAATATAATGTTTGAAGCAATAAGATAATATTTAGTAGCAGTAAGGCTACTAAAGGAAATCAAGAGGAGACAAGTTGGAACGGATGAAGTCAAAGTATCTTTACTCAGAGATGATGTGATAGCATATTTAAGTGACACCAAAAATTCTACCAGAGAACTACATCTGGTAAGTACCTTCAGCAAAGTGGCTTGATACAAAATTAACTAAAAAAATCAGTAGCCCTCCTGAAAAGAACAATAATGGCTCAGGCTCTAAGAACAACAATTGATAAATGGAACCTGATAAAATTGAAAAGCTTCTGTAAGGCAAATTGGATGTTAGCCATAAAGTACGGGATACCCATGCTACCTACAGTCCACAGATCCAAAGATGCTAATCTAGAAGGAAGCCCAAGTGAGGATGCTTAAATATCTCTTAGATGGGGGAAGTAGATGGAGGGAGGGGAATGAGTAGGAGAAGATATTGGGGAGGGGGAATTTCAGGATCAGGTGTATGGAGAGAGAGGAGAGAGGGCCAGAGGGTCAGGAGAATGAACGAAAATCTGAAGCTGGTAGAATTTGAGGGAGGGGACGGTGGGCCAAAGCTTGAGGACTAGAACTTGCTAGAGACCTGCTATGGGAGAAGCTCCCAGGAATCAGACAGGATGATATTAGCGGAGACTCACAGCAGTGGGGTTAGGGAACCTGAAGAGATCATCTCCTGTAGCCAGACTGGAACCCCAGTGGAGTGATAGGGATACCAACCCAAGCACAAAACTTTCAACACAGAATTTACCCTGTCTAGAAGGGAAGGGAATTGACCAGAGGTCTAGAAGAAATGCAAGGAAGGGGATTGAGCAGAGGTTGAGGGAATGGGCAAACACTAACCAGCCCAACTTGAGACCCATCCTATAGGCGTGCACCAACCAATCCCTGACCCCAGAAATTATTCTTTGTTGTTTTTGCAGACAGGAGCCTAGCAAGGCTGTCCTCTGAGAGGCACACCGAGCAGCTGACTGAAACCGATGTAGAGACCCACAACCAAGCATTGAACCAAACTCAGAGATTCCTATGGAAGAGTTGGGGAAAGGATGGGGCTCCAAGGAGGATAGGAACTCTACTGAAAGACTAACAAAGTCCACTAACCTGTACCCTTAGGGGCTCTCAGAAACTGAACTAGCAACCAAAGAGTATACACAGGTTGGACCTAGGCCCACCCTGAATATATGTAGCAGATGTGCAGCTTGATCTTCATGTAGGTTCCCCAACAACTAGAGCGAGGGTCATCCCTAAAGCTGTTGTCTGTCTGGTATATGTTCCCCTAACTGGGCTGCCTTGACTGGCCTCAGTGGGAGAGGATGCACCTAGCCCTGCAGAGACTAGATGTGTAAGAGAGAGTGGTTACACAGGGGCCTCGGCCCTTTCAGAGGAAAGGGGAGAGGAGGTAGGGAGAGGGACTGTGTGAAGGGAGGAATTGAGGGGCAGGAATCAGTATGTAAAGTGAATAAATAAGATTTTTAAAAGAAAATTAAAAAATTCTAGTCATATATATATATATATATATATATATATATATATGTAAATGGAAAGTATTTCTCCTATTCTGTGGGCTACCTCTTCACTTGATTGAAGTTTCTGTTACTCTGAAGAAGCCTTTGAATTTCATGAGATAGGAGTGCTTTAACAGAAAGATTTTGTACCTGCTACTTAAACCTGGTCAAAAGCATAGAGCTAGGATGATGATAGGCTCTAGAGGTTTTGCTAAACAATGATGCTGTCAATTTGCTTTCAAATTTTTATGTTTGTACACAGAGTTTTGTTGTTCTTAATTTTGGTCAGAGAAATTTGACCAAACCAATGTTTGGTTGACTACTGGGTAGTGGTTAATACAGTGGTCAAATTTCCAATGGTTACTGAATGCTCAGCTGTGGATGGGCCATTTATATCATCCAATGATCAAAGGAATATTACTCAGAAGAGGAAAAGAAAGCATGTAAGAGCTGGCAGATGAGAAGAACTCTGAAATGCTGGCTTCTGGGATGGCCTGGCTGCTGCAAGCATTGACTCACAGTACTGGTGCTTATCTGCACAAGACCTACACAAGACGGACCCAGTTAAAGTTCCAGCATGACTGGGGGTGGGATGAAACACCCGTGGGAGTTGGCAGTTGATGTCCAAGGAAGGAAGGAGTGCATAGTGATCCTTTGGGAATATGGCCACTGGCCAGTTGTCTCATATTCAAGCACACATGGGCAGTACTGATTGAAGTCTGGAGGTTACTAGTGATAATAATGAAAATAAAAGAGGATAGGTAGGCAGGGAGATGGGATGAGGTGAACTACAGATAGTTGGAGAAAGGTCCTGGTGGGTGGATAAGATCAAAATACATTGCAAAAATATTTGAAAATTTCAAATAATGAAAATATTATTTAAAAAAATGACAAGAATATACATCCAAGGCGTTTTAAAACTGGTTTCTAGCTACTGTTCAAAGAATAGGTGCACCCATGCTGCTGTTTTGGTCTGAGAAGGTGAGTGAGTGGTCCCATTCTTTTTCCTTTATGTGCATTGACATGTATCTTCAGAAGCACAGTCAATTCCTTCTGGTTTAACAAAAACACTATGAAGCTTTCTATAAAAGCAAGTTAGTTCACTTTCTCTACATGGGATATTATTTATGCTGATCTCAAATGTTGGTGGTAACGAGGTGGCAGAAACGGGTAAACGTTTTTCCTGTAACTTTTAATTGCAGACATCTTTGAAAGATTATGACGCATGGCATTGCTTTGGTTGTGGTATAAAATTGAAGACATATACTTAAATTATCCAGGTGGGATCTTAATCCTAATATAGTGTCTAAAATTGAGGCATCAACATACTCATAAACTCTACTGCAGGAATAAGTTAATAGGTAGAATCAGGTCTGGCTGGTTTCTCTGATGCATGGCTACTTCTTGTATTACTTATGATGTTACTTTCTTTGCTTGTGCCCTGGCTAAAAGTGGAGATACTGCTAAGAGTCCAAAATTCCAAAACAACCCAAGAGTTCAGCAAAGCAAGATCTTTATTTAAATAAGGCAGCAAGAAATGATCAGCCAGGGACAACAGCAAAGACTTGGGAGCTGACTGCATCCTTAAACATTCATCTCAGTAAGTACTTAACCAGATGCCTTTTTTTTTTTTTTTTTTGTACTCAGGCTGCTAACAATCAATCAGGACTACAGAGCAGACTTGGGAGCTGAACTGTGACCCCCAAGCCAAAATGCTATAGAATTTTTAAGCCTGAAATCCACAAACATCTGTACCAGGTTATCCCACCAATCAGGATTCAGGGATAGGGGAATCTTAGGAATATGTCTTTGTGGTATACTTATCTTGTTCCCATTGGTTGGGTTATTCAACTGTAGTAGGCTAACTTGCCTAAGTTTCATGTCTCAACTTGCCAACCAGAATGTCAGTTACCCCCAGGGAGGTCTTGGGGACTTAAACTACATTTGACTGTATTCACAATGGAAGTTTGGGCTGCCTTGTTTAGCCTCGATAGAAACATAGAGTCCTACTGCAACTTGATATGCCAAGGCAGGTTGATACCTTTTGGAGGCCTCCCCTTCTCTGAATAGAAATGGAAGGGAGGATGGGGGAAGAGAAGGTGAAAGGGTGGAACTGGGAGGAGAGGAGGGAGATGAAGCTGCAATCTGTATATAAAGAAATTAATTAATGAATGAAAAGAAAAGAAAACAAATTGGAAGTTTTATTCCTTCTTACAGTACATAGTTTTCTCTTTTCTGAACTTCTAGTGTTCACATTTTATAATGGATTATTTAATGGAATAACTTATTTGGAACTTCTAAATGAAACATAAAAAGCTTCAATGTTATGTTAAGGAGTTATTATGTATTAATAATAATTTTAGGAAGACATTAATATTCTAGAAATTAATACTATTAGAATAAGAATAATGAGCTGACATTGATGTGTTAGACAGTGATTATCCTGTGTTAACTGCATCTGACATTGAAATACAGGGCCCTTGCCTGGTTCAAGTTAATATGATGCAATAAGAATTTAAGGGAATTTCCATGTAGTAGTGCATGCCTTTAATCCTAGCACTCTAGAGGTAGAGACAGATAAATCTCTGTGAGCTCAAGGCTAGCCTGGTCTACATAGTAAGTTCCAGGACAGCCAGAACTACATAGTTCTGTATCAAAAAGAAACGAACAAACAGAGAAAAAAAAATCCCTAAAACCGAGCAAAGTAAAACTCAAAGAAAGAAACAAACAGAATCCATAATGGTCTAACAATGCCTTGTCAGGATGACAAGTGCTTTTAATAGTAGTGATTTTCAGACGATTCTCTCCACTGAAAGGAGACATGGGTGGAACACATGTCCTAAAGTTTGACTCCTGGAATTCATTTCCCTTAAAAGCAGGTCAACTCTATTTTCCCTAGGAAGTCTGCTAAGCAAAAGACTCCTCCTTCACTATTTTGGAACAAATGGACTGCAAAAGAGAAGCAACCTCCTGTCTGTGCAACTCCCCTTGGGGATGATTCTGAATTTCTTTTTCTCTGTGTAAGGGTTCAGAAACATGTTTTGTATCCTGGGAAACTTAATCTCAAGTTTGTCACCTCTCTGGGTCTTTGGCTTTAGAAAATCCTGACCAAAGACCCCAGAGAGTAGGCTTACTGGTCTTTTTACTTTTTTTTTTAAACTAAAATGGTAGAAGGTAAACTCTGCCTCCTTTCCTTCAGGCTTTGCTTTTGTCTTAGTTCTTTTAAAAGATTTCACATTATTGTTGAAATTTATGGCAATTGGTGAGAAAATGAAATAATTAGTATTCATGTTGATAAAAAAGAAATGTGTTATAAGACTCTCAGAAATGAAAAGATGTTGATGAAAAATATTGCTTAGTTAAAGCAATTACTTTTTTTTTTACTATAACAAAAACTTGCCTTACCTCATGCTTTGCAGTTGCTACAAAATAGAATTATGTTCCAATTTGATTACTTACAGAATTAAAGGACATTTGCCTTATTCAAATTGGTCAAAGACCTTAATATTTATGTTTTCAAACCAGAAGAAAGAAGCTTTTTATGTAAAACAGTAGCTGCACTACTCAGTTTGTGTCTAAACACTAGTAACTGGCCTCTTGGAAGGAAGAGAGAAATATTCTAAAAATCTTTTGGTCTGTTTCTTGTTCTTTGCTTACCAGGAAGAGGAGGCTCATTACCAGGAAGAGGAGGCCCACTAGCAGGCTTTGAAAGCTTGGTGTGGCTGTACAAGATGTTTTTCAGGGATCATTAATAACAGGTTTTAAAATTTTTTTTTAGCTTAGGACTCTAAATATAGACCAGAATGTGAAATGGCATAAATGCCACAATATTCACCAAAATGTTAATTCAATAAAACAGCTCTACAGTTGTTCATACCAAACCAGTGTAGTTATGTATTAACCAGATTGTAAGTCATAGTTTTGCTTCCAACATATGACACATAGAAAATATAACATGTTCAAGTATGTGTAGAATAGAATAGAATAGAATAGAATAGAATAGAATAGAATAGAATAATGGAAAAGAAATCTTACAGTAACCTACAAAGTGAATTTAGTAAGATGATAAGCACAGATGGTAAGCAAAGGCTTAATTGGCATATCTGAGTTGGAGGTTCTTTTTTTTAATTAGTTATTTTCTTTATTTACATTTTAAATGTTATCCCCTTTCCTAGTTTCTCCCCCCAAAATCCCCTATCCTCTTCCCCTTCCCCTTGCTCCCCAACCTACCCACTCCCACTTCCTGGCCCTGGCACTCTACTATACTGGGGCATAGAGCCTTTACAGGACAATGGGCCTTGAGTTGGAGCTTTTTGAATATCAGAGAAGGCATTTCCTTTCCCTGTATCTTCTAGTTAAAAAAAAAAGAAAGAAAAGAAAAAAGAAAGAAAAGAATAATGAAAAGGATCCTTAGATACAACATTACATTTGTTGAATAGAAAGATATTTGACAGTAGTTGCACCAACACAAAATTCCTTGCTTTCACAGACCATTTTTTCTAGTGGATAAAGTGGACCAGATAAGTTATCCAGTACAGGAGAAGGAGCAAACAGAATGAAACAATAATAATAAAAAAGCAAGTGGGGAGATAGAGATGGAACATAACAAGGTTTATAGAACAAGGTATATCAAGGAAACCTGACTGCTTGAGTAACAAATGACCAGGCACAAAGGAAAATTAGCCAGGGAGACAGCTACAAAATAGATAGGAAGGAGCAGCTGATGCAAAAGACCTGAGGTAGACTCACTTGGGTAGTTGAGGGACAGGAAAAGGAAAAGGGCAAGTGGTATGTTTAGGTATGGTGTCTTAAGTAGTCGAGTCTTATAAAATTTCATAGTCAACCAAGAATGGTGCAATAAATAATAGTCGAGATTTGTTTGGACACTCCTGACCAACTAACTATGCAAGGTTGGGTGTCTCATATCTGGTACTTGACTTTTTGTTTGGCAATCTATGGTTTCCTGAAGGAGCACTAGCTCCTGAGTAGGGTAACTTCTGTCTGTCTGTCTGTTCATCTATCCTTCAGTCCTACCCTCTGCCTTTTCCTTTCTCTCTCCTTCTCTCCATTCCTCCCTCTCTCTTTCATCAATTGTAAAATGGTTCAATATGGCTTTAAAAACTATTTTTAGTGTTAGTTTCCCTCTATCAATCTCTTCTCTCCTCTTGCCCTCTCCCTCTCCCCTCAAAACTTCTTTACTACACCTCAATTCCCCTTTCTGTCACCTGTGTTATTCCATGCTCCATCTCAAAAGATGTCTTGGCTGGGCATGGTGGCACATGACTTTAATCCTAGCATTCAGGAGGCAGGGGCAGGTGGATTTCTGAGTTCGAGGCCAGCCTGGCCTACAAAGTGAGTTCCAGGACAGCCAGGGCTATAAAGAGAAACCCTGTCTCAAAAGATCAACCCCCCCAAAAAAGGATGTCTTTCTGTCCCCATGGAACAGTTTCCTAGCTTTTACATGTGCTCCAAGTTAAATATACACATGACATTTGTTGTTCTGGATATGGACTATATCATTCAGTATAATATTTGCCAGCATCTTTATTTACTTTAATATTTTACAACTTCATTTTTCTTTACTATATAAATTCCATTATATATATATATATATATATATATATATATATATATATATACCACATTTTTATTGTCTTTTCATCAGTCAATAGACATCTAAGCTATTTTCAAGTAATAGACATCTGTACTGGCTATTTTTGTGTCAACTTGACACAGCTGGAGTTATCACAGAGAAAGGAGTTTCAGTTGAGGAAATGCCTCCATGAGATCCAACTGTAAGGCATTTTCTCAATTAGTGATCAAGGGGGAAAGGCCCCTTGTGGGTGGGACCATCCCTGGGCTGGTAGTCTTGGGTTCTATAAGAGAGTAGGCTGAGCAAGCCAGGGGAGGCAAGCCAGTAAAGAAAATCCCTCCATGGCTTCTGCATCAGCTCCTGCTTTCTGACCTGTTTGAGTTCCAGTCCTGACTTCCTTTGGTGATGAACAGCAGTATGGAAGTGTAAGCCGAATAAACCCTTTCCTCCCCAACTTGCTTCTTGGTCATGATGTTTGTGCAGGAATAGAAACCCTGACTAAGATAACATCTAAGCTATTTTCAAGTACTAACTCTTTTTTTTTTGAATTAATTTTTTTTTTAGGTATTTTCCTCATTTACATTTCCAATGCTATCCCATAAGTCCCCAATACACTGCCCCCCTCCCCTACCCACCAACTCCCACATTTTGGCCCTGGCATTCCCCTGTACTGGAGCATATATAGTTTGCAAGTCCAATGGGCCTCTCTTTCCAGTGATGGCCTACTAGGCCATCTTTTGATAAATACGCAGGTAGAGTCAAGAGCTCCGGGGTACTGGTTAGTTCATAATGTTGTTCCACCTATAGGGTTGCAGTTCCCTTTAGCTCCTTGGGTACTTTCTCTAGCTCCTCCATTGGGGGCCCTGTGATCCATCCAATAGCTGACTGTGAGCATCCACTTCTGTGTTTGCTAGGCATTGTCTCGCAAGAGACAGCTCTATCTGGGCCCTTTCAGCAAAATCTTGCTAGTGTATGCAATGGTGTCAGTGTTTGGAAGCTGATTATGGGATGGATCCCTGGATATGGCAGTCTTTAGATGGTCCATCCTTTTGTCACAGCTCCAAACTTTATCTCTGTAACTCTTTCCATGGGTGTTTTGTTCCCAATTCTAAGAAGGGGCACAGTGTCCACACTTTGGTCTTTGTACTTTTTGAGTTTCATGAGTTTAACAAATTGTATCTTATATCTTGGGTATCCTAAGTTTTTGGGCTAATATCCACTTATTAGTGAGTTCATATTGTGTGAGTTCCTTTGTGATTGTGTTACCTCACTCAGGATGATGCCCTCCAGTTCCATCTATTTGCCTAGGAATTTTATAAATTCATTCCTTTTAATAGCTGAGTAGTACTCCATTGTGTAAAGGTACCACATTTTCTGTATCCATTCCTCTGTTGAGGGGCATCTGGGTTCTTTCCAGCTTCTGGCTATTATAAATAGGGCTGCTATGAACATAGTGGAGCATGTGTCCTTCTTGCCGGTTGGGACATCTTCTGGATATATGCCCAGGAGAGGTATTGCTGGATCCTCTGGTAGTATTATGTCCAATTTTCTGAGGAACTGCCAAACTGATTTCCAGAGTGGTTGTACAAGCTTGCAATCCCTCCAACAATGAAGGAGTGTTCCTCTTTCTCCACATCCTCGCCAACATCTGCTGTCACCTGAATTTTTGATCTTAGCCATTCTGACTGGTGTGAGGTGGAATCTCAGGGTTGTTTTGAGTTGCATTTCCCTGATGATTAAGGAAGTTGAACATTTTTTTCAGGTACTTCTCTGCCATTCGGTATTCCTCAGGTGAGAATTCTTTGTTCAGTTCTGAGCCCCATTTTTTAATGGGGTTATTTGAGTTTCTGGAGTCCACCTTCTTGAGTTCTTTATATATATTGGATATTAGTCCCCTATCTGATTTAGGGTAGGTAAAGATCCTTTCCCAATCTGTTGGTGGTCTTTTTGTCTTATTGATGGTGTCTTTTGCCTTACAGAAGCTTTGCAAATTTATGAGGTCCCATTTATTGATTCTTGATCTTACAGCACAAGCCTTTGCTGTTCTATTCAGGAATTTTCCCCCTGTATCCATATCTTCGATGCTTTTCCCTACTTTATCCTCTATAAGTTTCAATGTCTCTGGTTTTATGTGGAGTTCCTTAATCCACTTAGATTTGACCTTAGTACAAGGAGGTAGGAATGGATCAATTCGCATTCTTCTACATGATAACAAGTACTAACTCTTGTGAATAAAATAACAGCAAACATGGGTGAGCATGTGTTTCTATAGCAGCAATTGTTTTAAAATGTTTTAGTAATTCTTTGAGGATTTTGTAAAACGTATTTTGATCATACATTCCTCCTCTAACTTTTCTCAGACCCATCCCCACCTTTCACTTTTGTTTTATATCTCATCAGGTCCAATTTGTGTTGTCCAAATATTTTTGAGTGTGAGACCTGCCCTGTAACATGGTTAACCTATTAGGGGCTACACTTCTAAAAACAGAAAGAAGGAAGGAAGAAAGAAATAAACAGAGAGAGACAGAGAAGGACAGAAGGAAGGAAGGAAGGAAGGAAGGAAGGAAGGAAGGAAGGAAGGAAGGAAGGAAGGAAGAGAGGGAGGAAGAGAGGGAGGAAGAGAGGGAGGGAGGGAGGGAGGGAAGGAGGGAGGAAGGGAGGGAGGAAGAAAAGAAAACATAACAACTAGAAAAACCCTACCTCTTCCTCTCCCAGAAGTTTTCATTTGCCAATAGCTTATCACTGCATGATGACACATTGACCCCGCCCCCTCCCACTCTCCTTTCCCTCACACTAAGATTTTTTGCTGCTCTAGTACATGCTATTACAATCTCTGTGAGATTATATGTGCACATGCACTGTTATGTCTGTAAAAACCCTTTCTTTGTAGTCATATACTGCAGGGTTAAATGGGGTCAGGACTCAGGCTGCTCAGGAAGACAGGACAGAGGAGTTTTGACTGTGATTACCCAACACTGGCGCTGGGTGGGTGGCTATGAGGAAGCAGCAGAACACTGCTCCGGGGTGGGGGAGTGGAGTTTGAGGTCTCTGGGACGCTGGAGCTAGCTTGGGGGGCGGGGTGGGGGGCGTCCCTGAGCCTGCAGGGAGGCCAGGGCCATCTGGGTCTCAGGCTCTTGGGCACTCAGGTGGCGCTGGGAGTCGTGGAAGAGCTGAGAATGAAGTGAGAGCCCACAGGCTGGATCTGGCTTGGGGCAGAGGGGAGAGCTCCAGCTGGGTCCTGAGAGGAGGACACAGTCCTTAGCTTGTTGGCAGGCAGCTGGCTTGGCTTGGTGGTCGTGGCAGGGAGATTAGAAGCGGCTCTATAGGCGGTGAAGGCCTTCTCTATGCCTCCCCACAGAGGATCCTAATGAAAAGTGACAGTCCATGGTTTAAGGAATTTATTGTCATGGCGGACAATGGATAAGTAAAACCATACCCCATTTCTCAGGGTGGGCCTGAGATTAAGTACCTTTTTTAAGGAAGAGTGTCTGGGAAGGGGAGTTTATTGGCTAAGCCTCCAGGTCTTTTAGGTACCTCATTTAAATGGAGATGTGTCTTGAGGCTACATGACCACAGGTCACTATCCTCTGCCAGTGGAGGGGCTTGGGGCATTGCCCTTACATGACCGATGGCCACAAATCTATGTAGAGCAGCCGCCTTGTGTCAAGAGCCTAGAGCCCGAGAACCTTAGCTTAACCAGGAACCAGGCTGCCTTTCACAGTCCTACAATCTACCACATCTGACTTGTAATTTTCCTACCCTTTCTTCTGCCATGATCCCCGAGTCTTTGGGGGAAGAGTGTGATAGGAATGTCACATTTAGGGCTGAGAACTCCACGGCCTCTCTGATTACCTATATGTTGATCATTATGGATCTCTTTGTTAATTATCATTTACTGCAAGAAGAAACTTCTCTGGTAAGGAATGTGAGATGGACTAATCTGGGGGTGGGGCAGCAAGTTACTAAGAGTTGTTTTAATATTACTACTATTTACTGGAATAATAGTTATAGGTTCTTCCCTAGGACCTATGATCTAGCTAAGGACAGGGCTTGACTCTGATAACTGTGCCAGGCATAGGCCGTAAACTCAGAGGCCCAAAATGGAGGGCATACCTGTGAGGTATCTATGCATAATTTGAAGTGGGAAGATCTACTCCTAATTCAGATCTTTAAGGTAGGAAGACATGCCTTTAATCCACATCTAATCTGGGCCATGCCTTCTGGCAGTAGCCTATGTAAGGACATGGAAGAAGGAAACGGTTGCCCTTTGCCTGCATGCTCTTGCCTCATTAGCAAGTACCTTAATTGGCATTAGAAGCACGTCTTCAGGATTCCAGTGTATACTAAAGACCAGCTGAGACATCCAGCCTTACGGTCTGAGAAACTACTGGATTCTCGGACTTTCTATTTATAGCCAACTTTATTGGATTGGCTAGGCCACAGCTTGTAAATCATTTGAAGAAATTCCTTTCCTATACAGAGAGATTCATTTTATACATTCTTTTACTCAAGAGAACCCTGATGGATACTGATATACTCCCATAACATTCATGTCCTCCTTGTATTAGTAGATATATCTTGTCAGGGCAGTCATTGCTGTAGTTAATAGCATTCTCAAGTGGATATGGCCAATGATCACTTTTCTACTTGTCATACATAAAACCTTCCAGCTTTATGAACTGACTAGTAGACACGAAGCTTCCAGGTCAGCACTGACTTGATTTTTTTGTTTGTTCTATGATTAAAGAATGTTATGTTTTCAGCAATAGTGTCTTATCATCATCATATGACATCAAGTAGGGCCATTGTCACCCAATTTTAGGGTAGCCTGATTTAAACTGTTTTGTATACACATATATTTTAAGAAGCTGCTACATTAATAGGCTTCCATATGAGTATTCCAAAGGCCTTTAGCGTTAGCTGTGTCCCTCTACCCTATTTTATCACTTCTATTCAGCCTTCTAGTTTCCCCATTTCATTCAACCCTTCCTCCTCCATTTTAATCCTTCCCTCTTTGTAAAACTACATTCTATTTCCCATTCTTTGAGAGACTTCTTCCTTGCCATGGCTTTCTACTACATATCTAACTCCTGTGGTTATTTCGAATGAAATGCACAAATGCTAACAATGACAAATGAGAGGAAACATGAAATATTTGTCTTTCTGAATTTGAACTATTTTACTCAGGATAATTGCTTCTATTCCTACCCTTTTTGCTTCATATTTCGCAATTTTATTTTTCTTAACAGCTATTAATTCATTGTGTAAATCTACTGTATGTTCCTCATAGGTTCATGAGTTGATGGACATCTAAACTACTTACATTTCATAGCTGTTGAGAATAGAACAGAAGTGACTTAGATGAGCAATCATCTCAAGATACAAACTCCTTCAGCTATATACCTAAGAATGGTATAGTCAGTCCCTGTGGTAGATATATTTTCAGCTTTCTGAGGAACTGTCACATTGACATTCACAGTCACTGTACCAGTTAGTCCTCCCACCAGCAGTCAATAATTTTGTTCTCCCTTTTTCTGGAATATGCAATAATAATAGTAACAACAACAACAATATGATGATGATGATAATAATAATACCACTGCCACCACCAACAACAAAAAAAATTTAGCCATTTTGATTTTGATAGGATGAAATCTCAAAGTAGTTTCAACTCACATTTCCCTTATGTTTCAGGATGGTGAATATTAAAAAAAAAATGGTTTTCAGCCATTTGTGTTTCATCATTTAAGACTTATTTGGTTCTATGCCATGTTTTCTTAAAAATTAGATTGTTTGTTTATGTTTAGTTTTTGAGTTATTTGTAATTTTAGATACTAGCCCTCTGTGAGATATGTTACTGGTAAGGACTTTACACAATATGTAGGCTCCCTCTTCATTTAAGTGATGGCACCTGCCTATCAGCTGCCCCACCCACCACTACAGTCTTGTGGAGTCCAGCAACTTTGAATACCAAGTAGGGACCCACCAAAGCCAGTCTTCCTACCTGTCTGTCTATCAGCTGCCCCATCCAGCGTTCCAGTTCTTACCACATGGATTTCAGGGATCCAGAACTCTGGATAGGGGCCCCAGAGCCAGTCCACCCACCTGTTTACCAGAAATCCTACTCATTGTGTGGTTCCAGGGCAACATGTTATCTTCTGACCTGGACCTTATGTAGGAAGCCCAATGCCATGTCTTTTTGCCTACAAGCTATTCCACCTACAAATCATCCAGGAGACATATGGTATCCTATGACAACAACTCCAGGTAAGGATTTCTAGAGCCAGAAATCATCCCACCTACCAAAACAGCCCACAGCCATATAGCATCCTACAGTCCTGAACACAGATAAGTATTACCCATTCCAGGCTCCATGCCTCCCACCTCCACCTCAGTATTATCTGACATCCTTTTCCTTACTCCCAAGGATCACATCCCACTTCCACTATGACTCTAGCCCCTAACACCCAAGGTCCAGCTGTAGAACTGGATATCCCCTTTAGATCTTTAGTGTGTATCTTATAAGCCTATGTAAGGTTTTTTCTTGGATTCAGAAGTTGCATCTATCTCTAGCTGAGCCGAGATTACTGCTGAAACCCCATGTGTACATCAATATAAGAGTGGTCCCAAGACTAAACCCCACATATTCTTAAGCTGAAAAATATGGTAACAACAAAGGCCAAAACACCCACTCAACAGTGGTGAGATCAGATAGCTATATCAAGAAACAACACCAGTGGCCTATGTACTGGCTATTTTTGTGTCAACTTGACACAGCTGGAGTTATCACAGAGAAAGGAGCTTCAGTTGAGGAAATGCCTCCATGAGACCCAACTGTAAGGCATTTTCTCAATTAGTGATCAAGGGGGAAAGGCCCCTTGTGGGTGGGGCCATCCCTGGGCTGGTAGTCTTGGGTTCTATAAGAGAGCAGGCTGAGCAAGCCAGGGGAGGCAAGCCAGTAAAGAACATCCCTCCATGGCCTCTGCATCAGCTCCTGCTCCCTGACCTGTCTGAGTTCCAGTCCTGACTTCCTTTGGTGATGAACAGCAGCATGGAAGTGTAAGCCGAATAAACCCTTTCCTCCCCAACTTGCTTCTTGGTCATGATGTTTGTGCAGGAATAGAAACCCTGACTAAGACAGGCCTAGGTCCTATTATGAAAAACAACAAGAATAACCAAGACAGCAAAAAATCCTAAGATTACAGTTTCATATGACCTTGTAGCTCAGGTGGCCACAATTAATTGACTCAAATAAGAGTCACATAAACAACATGTTGAATCTCTAGGAATTTGTCTGTCCATTATATCCCAAACCCTCAGGCCATGCCTCATTTCTATAACTTATATGCTGGATGAATTTGAGGAAGCCTTAAATCTCATATCAGACACATAACCAAAGAAAAAAGTTGACATACCCAGGTCTTACCATAAAAACACAAACAATATGAAAGGTCAAGAGAGTATATCAACCCCCCCCCCTCCAAGTCCACCTGTTGTGTGGGAATGTTCTCTAATTAGAATTAACTTTATGGACTTTGGGAGACAAAACTTAAAAGAATAATAAAAATTTCAGAAAAGAACTCAAGAAGTGTAAAGAAAAGACAATGAAGCACTTTAGAGAACTAAAGAATAACAACACATTGTTTAGAGATACCCAAGAAAACATAATCCTATGGTGGAATGAAAAGACAAAGATAATATTGTATCTGAAAACTGACTTTAATAAAGACATAGAAACATTGAAAAGAACTCAGGCTGAAGTGAAGATAGAATTGAAAAATTCAAGAACTCAGAACATTCAGCAGAATGCCTTTCTAGAATGGACCAGGTGAAACAATGAGTATCAGGATTCAAAGATAAAGTAAAAGCATTAGATCATGTAAACAATATGAAAAAAAAAAAAAACAACCATGAGCATGCAGGAACTGTGGAATGCCATGAAAAAAAGCAAATCTTTTAGTTATAGTTGTAAGTGAGGTAAAAGAATTCCAGGTCAGTTTGTATAGACCAAGTCTTGAATGTGATTATAGAAGAAAAACATGTATTTAGACACAAGAAGCATACAGAGTAACAAAGAGAGAAGACCAGAAAAAAATAACTCCATCACATGCTATACTTAAAACACTAACTATGCAGAAAAAAGGAGAATCTTCAAAGTTTCTAGAGGTTACAGGTTCAAAGGAGGTTCAAAGTTACAGAGGTCATTTATGAAGGAAAAGTTATCAGAATAGCAGCCAGTTTCTATGTGGAAACTCTAGGAGCCTAAAGAACCACAAATGCCAAGTGAAACTGTGGTACTCAGTAAACTATGTTGAAAGAAAAAGAAAATCTTTCCTAAGATACAAACAGGCATAAAGAATTTATGTCCACCAAATGTGCCCTTAATAGAATAGTAGAAGTCACTGCCATGGACAAAAGAGGGATAAGCAGAGTAAAGAAACTATAGAAAAACATGCAATTATAATCACTGACCCACTGTACAACAGGAACTAATGATACCATTTAACTCCAACTCAGTAATTGTAGGTGATTTACACACACCACTTTCTCCAAAAGAGCAGTCATCTGGACAAAAATAAATAAATAAATAAACAGAGAAACATTAGTATTGATGGCATTATACATCAAATGGACCTGTTATTTACAGACTATTCTTTCTAAATACCAATGAATACACATTCTCTTCAGCAGCCTATGGAAGCATCTCTAAAACAGACCGCATCTAGAAGCACTAAACAAATCTTAACAAATTCAGAAAAATTGAAATGACTCTGTGTATACTTCCTGACTACAATATCATAAAGCTTAAAACCAACAGCAAACACATCTGTAGTTATTACACAAATTAATGAAGACCAGATAATACATTTCTGAATGATCCTTTGGAAAAGAAGAAATAAAAAAAGTCTTCTGTAATTAAAAGGGCAACACAATGTATCAAAATTCTACTACACCACTCAAAGCTGTCCCAAGGGAAATGTATATCTCTAAGTGTCTGCTTAAAACAAATTAGAAAGAGCATAAATAAACATTCTCATGATGCAACTTAAAGTATTTGTGAAAACACAAACAAAATAAATCAAAATCCAGTGGACAAGAAGACACTTAAAACATTCACTGGAACTGAAATGAATGAAAAGGAATTTAAGAAAATAATACAGTAAATTAACAATTCTAAAAGCTGGTTCTTGGGAAAGATAACCAAAATCAATAGCACTTTGGACCAATTAACCAAACACAGAGACTCAAATTAACAAAATGAATGATAACAGGGAAACAGATTATAATGAAATTCAGGATTTTGTAATAAAATAACTTAATGCCTATAGTCCATTAAGTTATTAAACATGAAAGAAATAGGCAAATTTCTTGATTCACTGTAATTGCTAAAGATAAGCCAAGAAGATATCAACCACTTAGACAGACCCATGACAAATATAACCAAAATAGTGATAAAATGTCTTTTGACAAAATTAAAGCCCAGATCAAGATGGATTCACAGAATAACTTTATAAGACTTATGAACAACATTTCTTTTTTTTTATTACGTATTTTCCTCAATTACATTTCCAATGCTATCCCAAAAGTCCCCCATACCCCCCACACACTTCCCTACCCACCCATTCCCATTCTTTTGGCCCTGGCATTCCCCTGTATTGGGGCATATAAAGTTTGCAAGTCCAATGGGCCTCTCTTTCCAGTGATGGCCGACTATGGATGGACCTGGAGGGCATCATCTTGAGTGAGGTAACACAATCACAAAGGAACTCACACAATATGTATTCACTGATAAGTGGATATTAGCCCAGAAACTTAGGATACCCAAGATATAAGATACAATTTGCTAAACACATGAAACTCAAGAAGAATGAAGACCAAAGTGTGGACACTATGCCCCTTCTTAGAATTGGGAACAAAACACCCATGGAAGGAGTTACAGAGACAAAGTTTGGAGCTGTGATGAAAGGATGGACCATCTAGAGACTGCCATATCCAGGGATCCATCCCATAATCAGCTTCCAAACGCTGACACCATTGCATATACTAGCAAGATTTTGCTGAAAGGACCCAGATATAGCTGTCTCTTGTGAGACTATGCCGGGGCCTAGCAAACACAGAAGTGGATGCTCACAGTCAGCTATTGGATGGATCACAGGGATCCCAATGGAGAAGCTAGAGAAAGTACCCAAGGAACTAAAGGGATCTGCAACCCTATAGGGGGAACAACATGATGAACTAACCAGTACCCCGGAGCTCTTGTCTCTAGCTGCATATGTATCGAAAGATGAACAACATTTCTTAAATTACTCAAAAATACAACAGAAACATTTCCAAAGAAATAAAACTACAAACCAATAACCCTTATGAATACATATGCAAAATTCTCAATAATTTTATTGATAGCTGAATATAGGGATATTTGAAAAATATAATCCACCATGACAATGGTGACTCTATCCTAGACATACAGAATAGTTCAATAGCTATATTAAGCTATCTTTATTTGCAGATGATCTGGGTGATCTGACAGTACACATAACTAACCCTACAAATTCACCAGGAAACTTCTATAGTTAATAAACACTTTCAGAAAAGTAGCTGGATACAAAATTAACTCACAAAAATCTGTAGCCCTCCTATAAACAAATGAAAAATCGACTTAGAAAAAAATCATGGAAAAAATACTGTTTATAGTAGCCTCAAGCCCTATAAAATATCTTGGGGGTATATTTTACCAGGCAACTGGGAAACTTGTATGATATAAAATTTCAAGTCATTGAACAAAGAAATGGAAGAAGATATCAAAATATGGAAAGACCTCTTGTGCTTATGTGGACTGGAAGGATTAATATAACAAAAATAGCCATCTTACCAAAAGCAATATATAGATTCAATGCAATTCCCATAAAAATTTCAATATAATTTTTCAGAGATCTTGAAAGAACAATTTTCAGCTTCAAATGGAAACTGAAAAATCCTTGAATAGTTAAAACAACTCTGAATGAAAAAACAGTTGGAGGTAATGCCACCATTAATTTCACGTTGTATCATAAAGGTATAATACTAAAAAAAGTATGATATGGCACAAAGTCAGACATGTTGATTAATGGAATCAAATACAAAACCCAGGTATAAACTACATACATCTGGACATCTGATTTTTGGTAAAGAAGCCAGGGCTACACACTGGGGGAAAAAGATAGCATTTTCAACAAATGTTAGTGGTCAAACTGGATGTCTCCATGTAGAAGAATGTAAATAGAGCCATACATATTATTATGTACAAAACTCAACTCCAAATGGATAAAAACCTGCAATATAAAGCCAGATAAACTGAACCTGATATAAGAGAAAGTATGGTGGCTTCTCTAGAAGATGTGATTTGATCTACTTGTAGATCCATCTATACCACTCTTAGGCATATAACCAAAGGATGTTTCATCTTACCACAGAGACATTTGCTTAACCATGTTCATTACTGGTCATTCAATAGCCAGAAATCAGGAATAATTTAGATGCTCCTCAACAGAAGATATAGAAAATGTGGAACATTTACACAATGACATATTAGTCAGCTGTTAAAATGACACCATGAAATTTGCAGGCAAATACATGGAATTATAAATTAAAATTCATCCTAAGCATGGTATTCAGACTCATAAAAAGAAATGTGGTATAAATTTGCTTATATGTGGATATTATTGGTTAAGTCAATGATATGATAACTAAGCTATAATCCATAGAATCGCAGAGGATAGGTAAAGAGTAAAGGACTAGACAGAACAGATAGATGTCACTAGAAAAAGGAAGTAGAATGATATTTATGGATGGGTGGGGACATCTGGAATTGGAGAATAAAGTGAGGAGGCAAGAGGGGTTAGTGACAGGGAATATGGAAAAGGACAGCTAAAATTTAGGGCTATTGTATGAAAAACTAATACATCAGGAACCTCTTAAAATATATACATATATATGTATATGATCTAAGTAAAAATCCTAGAATAATCAGGAAAATTGTCACCAAAGAACCTTCATGTACTGGGTTTGAATTACATCCAATTGAGTTGTTGCCCAAAGGAACCCCATAGGGATCCCCATATAACCCAAGCTGTTGCCAAGACTATCGGTTGCTATCCATAAACTGATAGCAAGACCTCTAAGATGAAGACAACATCAACACAAGTCTAAGAACATAGAGATATCAAGTTAGTGGCTTTATTCCTGTGTCCCAGCATCTTTGGTAAAAGAAGTTACTCTGCATGCCATAAAATAGAGATGTATACAGCAATCCATTCACAAACCCTTTCTCTGTAATTGTGTGTTACATACAAGTATGCTGGGGCAATGGTGGCACAAAGCTTGTGGGAGTAATCAACCAATAACTGGTCTGATTTGCAACCCTGATCAAGCCAGCTAAGTCAGTCAACATGGTCTCAAGGGAGGGAGTGAGAACTGAAAAGAAAAAGACAGACATTATAACATGACTCCAGCCAGTGCTGAGGCTGAAGTGGGTTTATTTTTTCCCAGTCAGCTTTTATACCATTCTAGGTACTTGCAGAGAATAGGGTCTGTTTTTAGATCAAAGACAAAGTAATCAAACAAAGTAATAAAGAGATCAAACAAGTCAATAAACAAACCTCCCTGATTACGGTTTCTAGGAGTGAAATCAAATAATACTGTTTTTGCTTACTTTTTTTTTGTTGTTGTTTGTTTTTTTGGTTTTTTGTTTTTTCGAGACAGGGTTTCTCTGTATAGCACTGGCTGTCCTGGAACTCACTTTGTAGACCAGGCTGGCCTCGAACTCAGAAATCTGCCTGCCTCTGCCTCCCGAGTGCTGGGACTAAAGGCGTGCGCCACCACGCCCGGCTTACTTTTTTTAAAGGAAAAAATGTAGTGATAAAATGATACCTAATAATATTCTTCTATATTCATAGATCAGTGAGTACCTTGATCAGCCAACATCAGAGAAGTTTTCTCCTTTAGCAGATGGGAACACTTATAGAGTCCCACAGCCAGATATTATGAGAGAGTGAGATCTTGAAACAGCCCTAAATGAGATGTCTCTATCAAATCCCTGCACTTAGAACTCAGGGAATCCCAAGGAAGAGGAGGTAGAAAGAATGTGAGAGCCAGAGGGGACAGAGAACACCAAGAAAACAAAGTCCCTCTAAATCAACAGGAACAAAGCTCTTACAGGCTCACAGAGACTGAAAGAGCAAGCACAGGGCCTGCATGAGTGTGCACCAGGTCCTTTGCATTGTATGGTAATCTAGTTCATTGTTTTTATGTGATTCCTGGGTGTTTTAATGAGTGGATTCTATGAATTCATTCTATTCTAATGAAAAGAATCTTTTCGTTCTGTTGTTTTTTTCTTCTCCAACTGCAATGTGGTACTTTTTGTTTAATCTTATGTTTTATTTTGTTATAGTTTATAGAAGAATGAATGAATGAATGAAAATTTAGCCAGTAGTACAAAGATTAATAACTGAACTGTCATTTACACCTGTTGGAAGAAGGAAAATCAGTTTTTTCCAAAGGAATGATATTGGGTATATCAGCTACTCCAGGGAAGGGGTCATATTCAGAGTCAGTGACCAACAGATAATGAACGCCTCAGGTTTTTTGTGTGCCTTTCTTTGGTTACAGTTTAGTGCTTTGTTGTTGTTCTTGTTGTTGTTTTGTTTCAGGTGTTGTATTTTGTTTTGAGGTTTTGTTGTATTGGATTTTTGCTTTGTTTTTTGAGAAAGGGGCTAGGGAGGAAGAGAAGATCTGCAAGGATTCTAGGGAGTAGAGAAATATGATAAAAATATATTTAAATTTTTAGTTTATTTTAAATATTAAAAATATAATAAAGATTTAAAATTTAGGATTCTTTAAAAAAATAAAATTATAATAAAGAAAATTGGCTAAGAAATTATCTGGAAAAGTGTTCAATATTCTAAGCAATTGGGGAAATTAAAATTGAAAACTATTTTGAGATTTTATGTTACCTCAATCAGAATAGCTAATAATAAACATACAAACAAAACCCAATTGACAACAAATGCTGTTGAGGATGTGGGGAAAAAGAAAGCCTCATTGTTGGTAAAATACTAGTGAGTTCAGCCACTCTGAAAGTCAGTGTGTGGAAATGTCAAAAGCTAAACCATATGCTTACCACAGCATCCTAGCATATCAGTGCTGAATATGTGTGCTAAGGACTAGATGTCTTACTCTACAGATTCTCCATCAGTCTTGTTTACTGTTATTCTATTCATAATAGATAGGAAGTGGGGGAAAAACCTAATTGTCTTCCAGCAGATAAATAGATAGAAATAATAGATAAGTAGAAAATCTGGGACCTACATATACACATACATGCATACAAAATAGAAATGGATGGAAGTGGAAAATAATACAAGTAAAATGATGTAGACCCAGAAACACAAAAGCAACATTCTCTCTGACTTTGTGAATCCTAAGTCTGAATCTTCAAATGTGGTTATATGTTTTGGAGTAATCATAAAACCTAAGAAAGTTAAAAAAAGGACTGTGGTGTGGAGGAGGGTCGGGGGGGAGGAGGTCTAGAGGGAAGAATAGTGGGACACAGATGCTGTGAATGTAGACATGGCTTTATGTATGTAGGATACTTAACTTGAGAACAAGGAAGTAGGACAACAGAAGGAGATGGAGAAACAAAGGATAAATAATACTGAGAGTGTTTGAAAAGTCATAGGGAACCATATTATTTAGTGTTTACTTAAAATTGCATCACACACACATATGAGCTATACTAAATAAACTCACCCAATTGTGTTTTTAAATGTGTATGTGAATACACACACACACACACACACACACATAATAAAGAATACGAACAAAAGTTGGAAGAAGTAGACAAAAATACTTGAGGAGTTGGAGAGAGGACAGGGAGGATAAACTGATATAAATATAGTACTTATAAAATTCACAAAATACCTAAAAGTTATTTAAAAGGTCCTCGATAGAAACACTTCTCCTCTGAGGGGTTAAAGAACTCTTTTCCCTCTGGAACTATTAGCCACAATAAACCCTTCTGTCCTATAATTTGGTCATTGTAGTGATTTGAATGGAATGGCCCTCAGAGGCTCACATATTTGAACACTTGGTCCCTTGTTAGTAAAACTTTGGGAAAGGATTAGGAGTTGTCATCTTATTGGACAAAGTATGATACAGCGGCAGACTTTGAGGTTTCAAAACCTCACCCCTATCCTTAATTAGCTCTCTCTGCCTTGTGGTTGCATCTGAAGATAGGAGGTCTTAACTACTGCTCCAGCACCGTGTCTGTTTGCCAGATGCCATGGTCCCTGCTATGATAATCGTAGACTCTGACCCCCTGAAATTGTAAGCCCCAAATAAACTCTTCCTTATGTAAGTTGCTTGGTCACAATGTTATATTACAATAATAGAAAATGAGCTAAGAAAGTGGTACCAGGGAGTGGGCTGTTGTGACCTGACCATGTGGGGCTTTTTTGGAGGAATGTATAAGACTTTGGGACTTTGTACTAAGAATGCTGTTGAACATTGTAAGTGAAGCATACTGAGCCACCCTAATAGGAACCTAGAAGACAGTTGTACTGAGAGCACTGTGGACTAAGGGACAGTCACAATGACAATGTGGAATAGAGTATTTCTATAGCTCTGGCCTATGTGTATTGGACTAGCCCCTGTAAAACAACTACATTTCTTGAAGTTTTGAGAATATCTTTGATGTCTTTGGTATGTCCTCATGGCTACCACACAGTCTATCATTTCCTTCCTGATGTTCTGTGAATGGTTCTCAGGCTCTCTGATTCCTGTTAAGAAAACCACACCCAGCAGAAACTGTGGACACCAAATAAACCTATCAGATATTAGAGCTCCTGGTAGGGTTCTTGCATGCTGAATTCCTCTGATGCTTGTTCTTCATGTACTGATATCTGTCTACCTGTCTCCTGGCATACTAGGAGCTTAAAAGGCACAAAAACCTAAAGTGTCTGGCTCCACATTCTTTTTACTACAAGTCTCCAATGCGAAGTTTCCCAATGTTCCCAGTCTTCCACAGGGAAGTGAATCAACTCCTCCCAGTTGTGCTCACAGGACTAATTCTAATATCTTGCAGAGAAGTCTTTGGAGACTTGGCTAAATACTTATGAGGTGACTCTCAAATCACCTTTCCTCCCAGTGAGGTGATGTTCTTACCTAAACCTTCTACATATTAAGGTTTTTACTGTGCAATTGTTCAGATCCTCAATCAAGCATCTTCTCAGAAACCTCCTGAACCCCTCTAACTGTCTTTCTTCTTTCTGTTTTTAGAGAAGACTTTTGCTTTTTGATTGGGAGCATAATCCATTCTAGTATCTTTCTACTATGAAGTTATCAGAGTTACCATTTATTGCATGTTTATCTTTTTTCCTTATTAAAGGGGAAAAGTTTTTACTATGCCTGAAAATTCAGTCTGAGAGTTTTGTGGTTAGTGTATGATTGGGCTAAAGGTATAAAAGGCACCTTTTCAATTAAAGTTAAGACGGGGATAACTTCAGACACAAAGGGAGAAAAAAGACACTTAAAGAGTCATGGTGAGTTCAAAAGGAAAGTGTTGAGGTGGAAGCACAAAGCATCATGGGAAGTGCTATTCAAGCTCCTGTGTCAAAAAGGCTGGTCAACAGCAGTTCCAAGTCAGCCTCATCACCAGGGAGTCTCACTGATAAAATTATTTCCCTCCAGAGAATTTCCCTGAATTGAATAGATGCTTTGCTTCTGAAAAGGATTCATGAAAAGCATGGGATGGCAGTGGCAAGAATAAAAATCCGTATCCATTGACCAACCAGAAATGACACTGTTTATCTGGACTCCACCCCTTAAAAGAATAGACATTTATGTTTGGTTTATGTCATGAGACTGTCAATATTTTAGCTCGCTCTCTCTCTTTCTCTCTCTGTTTCTATCTATCTATCTATCTATCTATCTATCTATCTATCTATCTATCTATCTATCTATCATCTATCCAATAGCATTCTAATGTAATAAAATAGTTATGCATAATGTTTATATTATTCTCATTTTAAAGTTAATTTTGGCAAATATCATGGCAAATCCTGCTATTCATTATACTTTTCTGAAATGTGGTAAATCAACATCAGTTTAAAATTTTGTATTACAAATTGTTTTTTTTTCTTTTAAAATATCTTTATATTGCCTTACTTTTTGAAAAAATACTGTTTTTTTTATTAAACAAGCAAATAGTGTGCTCTGTACATAAGAAATGGTTCTATCAGATAAAAGTTATGTAGAGTCAGGAAAAAAGAATGTTTGTGTGCAATGTAGGAGGCCATTACTTACTGAGAAATCTATGTTCCTGAATACCATAGACATGTCATCACTGTGATGAAATAATAATGAGATTTTTGTGAATACACAGTGATTACCATAGCAACAAATCTGATATTATATGTACATGTAATAGATGTTTTGACAGCATTTTAATAATTAATAAAGAATTTATATATATTTGACTGTAATAGCTAATATATAATTTAAAAATCAAACAAAACTATTTAGAACAGTGATGATAATTAGTAGTTTTGTGTAGAATAACAAAACCTCACATTTATGTCATATATGAAATTTCTCTATGATATAGTACCATCTTACATACAAAGAAATTTTACCACAAAATTCAAGTCAACAGTTCCAAGTTGTTTGGTCAGACATCTATATTTAGAGGTTGTCTAGAAAAAGAGATGAAAATGTTATAGAGAACCCGAGAAGATTTCTGTGTCAGGAGAAAATGGAGCATATGATCTTCAGTCATTAGGGAATTTTTCAGGAGTCAGGAATTTCCAGGGTATCCTGGGTCCTGCTAAGCAGACTCTGTCATAGGAACTTCACAGAATATAGGTAAGAGAAAGTGCTTCACTAGCTGCTGACAGAAAAAGACAGGGAGCTACAGAGTCAGAGGGCATAAAGGAGTAGACCCAGGATTGTCTTCACCTACTGCTGCTTGTATTTCCCATTCCATTTTATTATCTTTCAGGTGAGTGTGGCACTATTCCACGACCACAGGTAATGTATTAGCCTTTCCAAGTACTTTCAAATGCATGCCATTTCTGGAAGATTCTGCTCTGTCTCCAAGTATTTCCTAGATCAAGAATGTTTTCATTAACTGGTTAAAAACTACAGATTTACTTGAGAATTGTAAATTATCTCTAGAGAAAAAGCACACTCTTATATTCATATTATATCATATTTGATTTCATAACTCTCTGCAGTTCTTTCTAGTTCCCAAGAATAAGTATTGAATTGAATTTCAGTTATCATTTGGTTTCTTTGATGCTTGTTTCCCAAAATTTCCCCTCTTTCAGGCATGATAATAAGAACTTAGATTTTAATTGGGCTGGGTAGACCAGATGGTCACAGAGAGCAAAAGAAATGGTCAAATTGACACACTGATGCTATGGTTTGGTATTATAACTTAAGTGTTAAGAGTACTGGCTTCTTCTCCAGAGGTCCTGGGTTCAATTCCCAGCATCCTCATGGTGACTCATGATTATCTATAAAGTCATCTGATGCCCTCTTCTCACATGCAGGGGTAAATGCAGCAAAGCACTCATATATATGGTACATAGCATGTATACTTTGTGATTCCATATACATATATACAGAACTTTAGACTGCTAAAGCTTGTTTCCCAAAATGGTGTTATTGCAATGTGTTGTGGGTTTTAAGAGGTAGGACTTCTAGAGGTGTGTAAGTCATTGGAATTGTGCCATTGAGGGGGACTGTGATGATCCCAGTCTTCATACTCACTCCACCACCCATACTTAGTAAAAGCAGGAGCCTGGTACCTGTTTCCATGTGTTTTTAGATGATGCAGTTTAAAGGCTGCACTCACACTATATACCATTTAAACTTTAAGTGTCCAAAATTGAACTACACAAAACTTTTTAAAAAATTATTTGCCTATCATAGTTTGTTTTAGTAATAAAACAATGACAAATATAATTGCATTAGAATTTGAATCTATTGTAGCAGGAGATGGCTGATTTTGCTTGATTAAGGCTTCAGTTGTGATCTGTAATAAAAGACATGGCTAAATTGCCTTCAGTTTATTTAAATTTTGAACACATTAGAATAAAAGGGAAGCTCTGGATCCTGACATTGTAGGTCAATACAAACATGAGAGAAAAGTAGTCGGCCAAGTATGGGATTATAGTTTATAAATTTACTCATTTTACTTGCTGAGATGCTTAGCTATCTTTCCCTCCAGGGTCTTGGAGCTGGCTGTTTTTGTTACAGACACCAGTGAATGGCTATGTTCAATGAGATCCATTCCTGCTATGGATTGATCTGCTGTGAGTCCCAGTAGGCTTAATGCATTTTGATGTAAATAGTAAAGTATATTCAACAGAGTGACTATAGTGCCAATATACTCTTTTCTGACTCACTTTTAAATAAAGTAAAAAATTTTATGAAATATCCATATGCCAGATAGGAATTCAAAAAAATCTTTATTGGTTAGTTTGGAAAGTCCTCTAATCCTGTTTAGATTTGAAATTTCCCTCAGAAGTGTTTATATTATTACAAAACTCTTTTTCATTATTATAAAACTCTTCCCCTCCTTCTTCACTCCCTATCTTTCTCTCTCTGTATACACACCCCTCTTTCTCTCTTCTCCTTTCTTTCATCACTCTTCCTTTCTCTCTCTTCCTTTCTGTTATATTAAAAATTAAAATTAAGGTTTTTTTTTTTTTTTGAAGTCCTGCCTCTGAATTAGCTGAAGGCCTCTACAGACATGACACTCTTGCCAAGACATGGGGGTAAAATTTTCAGGATTTTGTCTTTTTTTTTTTTTTTTTTTTTTTTTACTGTTTTTCTTGTTCCCTATAGTTGATAGACTGGGTTTCACAGAATCATACTGGATGAATTCTTACAGTTTTATGGCGCATTACCTCATTTTACAACTGAAAAAATAAGGTTTGTTGTAGTTAAACAATCTGTTTTACTTCATTAAATGTGAGTCCAGTCTCAAATTTATGTTTCTGTTTACAAGTGAGTTACCTTGTCTGGGATTCACTTTTTCACTTGCCTTTCAGCATTCCTTTTCTGGTGGCCTTCTTCTGATGGTGACAATGACATCCTGCTTTCTCTCTCACACAAACAAATCAAGATCTGGCTTTCCTTTAAGATATGTCTTCTCCATTATTACAAACGAAGTAGTCAAATTTTTTTCTTCCACTATCTGCACTACAAAGATGCTCCCTGATCATTTAAATTTATAATTTTGGAATTCTCGTTATATTTTTATGCTCATGCCAGTATGGAAATTAACAGAATGGAAAGTTTTCACAAGGTAAATAAAAGAGGATTTTGATACTGATTAGGTGAGCAATAAACCCACTCAAACTTTCCAGACTTCATAATTACTTTGTAAAAATCCATATGCGGGTCATGTGAGTAATTATGTCATCTCTGTGAGGTTAATTAAGTGTAATATGCCTAAAGTCAGAGTCAGCTACACACACACACACACACACACACACACACAGTTTCCATGGGCAGGCTGCCAAAACCAGCAGGCCCCAGTGACACGCATGGCTCTTTCCTTTGGAAAATATGTTTCAGTCAGTCATGAAAATGTAAACCACAGAAACCACTTTGCTTCTAAGGGAATGAGTTTTGAGAAGCCCTGTTTTGAAACAAAGCCACAATTTTCCATCTCACAGTAAAACTCCCCAAATTATTTTAATTGTAAGGAATATTGAGGACAGCTTGAGCAAAGAAAACTTAAAAGAAGGTTAAAAACATCATTTAATCAACAACTTACAGACCTGGTGTGTAAAGTGAACATTTCTTATTTCCCAGTTTGCCAGTTCCTTTGCAGAGTCCCTCAACACTCCAGCTAGGCTATCCAGCTGCACATTCACTGAGAAGTTTCCGCCTACAACTTAATGAACTCCACTAAATTTCAAACTGCTTTAGAAAACACTGGAAAGCAAGCTCAAGCAAACTGATTGCAATCACTCTTAAGCATTTTTTTTTCTGACATGTGAGTGTGAAAGCTTTGGCATAGTTACATGAGTAAAAGAGAAGTTAGAGAGCAGAGAGTTGGGAAACATGGACTCATCTGGCCATTTCTCTAGTCTATTGGGTACTGCTGACAACAAACCATGGGCTCTCCATTACTGTAAGCATAAGAAAGACACAGTACCAGAACCAGAAGTGTCTGACCTTGAACTGTTTCAGGGTATGTATTTTTTCTACAAGCATTATACATTATAAAAGGTGAAGACAATTGGAAGCATGCTTAGTGAGCCATCAAGTGTTATTCTTTTATGAAGATAAGTTTGTATGCAAGTCTATTATTTTAAATTTATTATAAGAGTTCATTGTTTTAGAAAGTTAAACTAATTATAAACAATTTTTCATATTCTATTTTGATAATAACTCATGAAACATTTGTGTTTCATAGTATTAGGTAAATTTTGAAAAATTAAAAGTTGTTTAAAACCCAGGTCCATTTATTTTTAACTTCTAAAAGTAACATATGGTTCCACAGCCCTCTGTATACAGGTCCCAAAAGGAGAAAGCTGGTCTCCCAAGAGTGCTGACACAGGCTTACAGGCTCACAGGAGTCACAAGCTCCAGCCAGAGACAGCAAGACCAACTAACACCAGAGATAACCAGAGATGGGAAAAGGCAAGCACAAGAACTTCACCAACAGCAACCAAGGGTACTTGGCATCATCAGAACCTGGTTCTCCCACCACACCAAGTCCTGGATACCCAACACAACAGAAATGCAAGATTTGGACTTAAAAATCACATCACATGATGCTGATAGAGGACTTTAAGGAGGACAAAAATAACTCCTTTAAAGAAATACAGGAAAACACAGGTAAATAGGTAGAAGCCCTTAAGGAGGAAACACAAAAAGCCCTTAAAGAATTAAAGAAAAACACAAACAAACAGGTGAAGGAATTAAAAAACACCATCCAGCATTTAAAAACAGAAGTAGAAACAATAAAGAAATCACAAAAGGAGACAATTCTGGAGATATAAAACCTAGGAAAGAGGTCAGAAATCATGGAGGCAAGCATCACAAACAGAATACAAGAAATAGAAAACCAAATCTCAGGTGCAGACAATACCATAGAAAATATTGACAAAATTGTCAGAGAAAATGCAAAATGCAAAAAGCTCCTTACCCAAAACGTCCAGGAAATCCAGGACACAATGAGATGACCAAACCCAAGAATAATAAGTATATAAGAGACTGAGAATTCCCAAATTAAAGGGCCAGTAAATATCTTCAACAAAATTACAGAGGAAAACTTCCCTAACCTAAATAAGGAGATGTCCATGAACATACAAGAAGCCTACAAAACAGCAAATAGTTTGGACCAGAAAAGAAATCCCTCCTGTCACATAATAATCAAAATACCAAATGCACAAAACAAAGAAAGACTATTAAAAGCAGTAAGGGGGAAATGTCATGTAACATATGAAGGCAGACCTATCAGAATTACACCAGACTTCTTGCCAGATCCTATACAATCCAGAAGATGCTGAGCAGACATTATAAGACATCTAAGACTCTAAGAGGGCACAAATTCCACTACGATACCCAGCAAAACTCTCAATAACCATAGATGGAGAACCCAAGATATTCCACAACAAAAACAAATTTACACAATATCTTTCTACAAATCCAGCACTTCAAAGGATAATAAATGGAAATCTCCCACACAGGGAGAGAAACTACACTCTAGAAAAAGCCAGGAAATAATGTTCTTTTAACAAACCAAAAGGAAGATTACAACATAAGCATAGTTCCACCTCTAACAACAAAAATAACAGAAAGCAACAATCAAGTTTCCTTAATATCTCTTAAAATCAATGGACTCAATTCCCCAATAAAAGACATAGATGAACAGACTGGATACATAAACAGGACCCAACATTTTGCTGCATACAGGAAACCCACCTCAGTAACAAAGACATACCTATTTCAGGTAAAAGGCTGAAAAACAATTCTCCAAGCAAATGGTCCCAAGAAACAAACTGGAGTAGCCATTATAATATCAAATAAAATTGACTGTTAACATCTAAAGTTATCAAAAAACAACAACAAAAAAAAAACAAAAAAAAGAAAAGAAAAGAAAGGACACTTCATATTCATCAAAGGAAAAATCTAGCAAGAAAAACTCTCAATTCTGAACACCTACACTCCTAATGCAAGGGCACCCACATTCATAAAAGAAACTTTGCTAAAGCTCAAAGCACACATTGCACCTCCCACATTAATAGTGAGAGATGTCAATACCCCATTCATATCAATGGACAGATCACAGAAACAGAAATTTAAAAAAATAGTGAAACTAACAGAAGTTATGAACCAAATGGATTTAATAGGTATCTATAGAACATTTATCCTAAAACAAAAGAGTATACCTTCTTCTCAGCACCTCACTGTACCTTCTCCCAACTTGACCATATAATCGGTCACAAAACAGGCCTCAATAGATAGAAGAAGTTTGAAATAATCCCATGCATCCTATCAGATCACCATGGACTAAGGCTGGTCTTTTATAACAACATAAATAATAGAAACCCACATACTCATGGAAGCTGAACAGTACTCTACTCAATAATAACTTGGTCAAGAAAGAAATGAAAGAAATTAAAGACTTATTTAGAGTTTAATGTAATGAAAATGAAGCCAAACATACTTAAACTTATGGGACACAATGAAAGCACTCCTGATAGGAAAATTCATAACTCTGAGTGCTGCCAAAAGAAACTGGAGAGAGCATATACTAGCAGCTTGACAGCACACCTGAAAGCTCTAGAAGAAAAAGAAGCAATACACCCATTAGGAGTAGATGGCAGGAAATAATGAAACTCAGGGCTGAAATCAACCAAGTAGAAACAAAAAGAATTATACAAAGAATTAACCAAATGAGGAGTTGGTTCTTTGAGAACATCAACAAGATAGATAAACCCTTAGCCAGACTAACCAGAAGGCACAGAAACAGTATCCCAATTAACAAAATCAGAAATAAAAAGGGAGACATAACAGAAACTGAGGAAATCCAAAAACGTCATCAGATCCTACTACAAAAGGCTATACTCAACAAAACTAGAATCCTGTATGAAACTAACAACTTTCTAGACAGATACCAGGTACCAAAAGTTAAATCAGGATCAGATTAACGATCTAAACATTGCCATTTCCCCTAAAGAAATAGAAGCAGTCATCAATAGTCTCCCAACCAAAAAAACCCCAGGACCAGATGGGTTTAGTGCAGAGTTCTATCAGACCTTCAAAGAAGACCTAATTCCAACTCTTCTCAAACTATTCCACAAAATAGAAACAAAAGGTACTCTACCCAATTCATTCTATGAAGCCACAATTACTCTGATACCTAAACCACACAAAGATCCAACAAAGAAGGAGAACTTCAGACCAATTTCCCTTATGAATATCGATGCAAAAATACTCAATAAAATCCTCACAAACCGAATCCAAGAACACATCAAAATGATCATCCTTCATGACCAAGTAGGCTTCATCCCAGGGATGCAGGGATGGTTTAATATATGGAAATACATCGACGTAATCCACTATATGAACAAACTCAAAGACAAAAACCACATGATCATCTCGTTAGATGCTGAGAAAGCATTTGACAAAATCTAGCACCCCTTGGTCTTGGTCTTGGAAAGATCAGGAATTCAAGGCCCAGACCTAAACATAATAAAAGCAATCTACAGCAAACCAGTAGCCAACATCAAAGTAAATGGAGAGAAGCTGGAAGCATTCCCACTAAAATCAGGTACTAGACAAGGCTGCCCACTTTCTCCCTACCTATTCAATACAGTACTTGAAGTTCTGGCCAGAGTAATTCGACAACAAAAGGAGATCAAGGAGATACAAATAGGAAAGGAAGAAGTGAAAATATCACTATTTGCAGATGATTTGATAGTATACTTAAGAGACCCCAAAAATTCCACCAGAGAACTCCTAAACCTGATAAACAACTTCAGCAAAGTGGCTGGATATAAAATTAACTCAAGCAAATCAATGGCCTTCCTCTACTCAAAGAATTAACAGGCTGATAAAGAAATTAGGGAAATATCACCTTTCACAATAGTCACAAGTATTATAAAATATCTTGGTGTGACTCTAACCAAGCAAATGAAAGATTTATATGACAAGAACTTCAAGTCTCTGAAGAAAGAAATCAAAGAAGATCTCAGAATATGGAAAGATTTACATGCTCATGGATTGGCAGGATTAATATAGTAAAAATGGTCACCTTGCCAAAACCTATCTACAGATTCAATGCAATCCCCATAAAAATTCCATATCAATTCTTCATAGAGTTAGAAAGGACAATTTGCAAATTCAAGTAGAATAACAAAAAGCCAAGGATAGCAAAAATTATTCTCAACAATAAAAGAACTTCTAGGGGAATCACTATCCCTGACCTCAAGCTGTACTATAAAACAATTGTGATAAAACCTGCATGGTATTGGTACAATAACAGGCAGGTAGATCAGTGCAATAGAATTGGAGACTCAGAAATGAACCCACACACCTATGTTCACTTGATCTTTGACAAAGGAGTTGAAACAATCCAGCATTTTCAACAAATGGTGCTGGTTCAACTGGTCATTAGCATGTAGAAAAAATGCAAATCAATCAGTTCTTACCTCCTTGTACAGAGTTCAAGTCCAAGTTGATCAAGGAACTCCACATAAAACCAAATACACTGAATCTAATAGAAGAGAAAGTGGGGAAAAGCCTTGAAGATATGGGCACAGGGGAAAATTCCTGAACACAACACCAGTAGCTTATACTCCAAAATCAAGAATTAACATATGGGACTTCATAAAATTGCAAAGCTTCTGTAAGGCAAAGGACACTGTCAATAGGACAAAACAGCAACCTACAGATTGGGAAAAGATCTTTACCAACCCTACATCTAATAGAAGGCTAATATTCAATCTATACAAAGAACTCTGGGGTACAGAGCTAAACAAAGAGTTCTCAACTGAGGAAAATCGAATGGCTAAGAAGCACCTAAAGAAATGCTCAACACATTTAGTCATCAGGGAACTGCAAATCAAAACAAGCCTGAGATGCTACCTCACACCAGTCAGAATGGCCAAGTCTAAAATTCAGGTGACAGCAGATGCTGGTGAGGATGTAGAGAAAGAGGAACACTCCTCCATTGCTTGTGGGACTCCAATCTCCTACAAACACTCTGGAAATCAGTCTGGTGGTTCCTCAGAAAGTTGGACATAATAATACCTGAGGAAACAGCTATACTACTCTTGGGCATATACCCAGAAGATACTCTAACATATACTAAGGACACATGCTCTACTGTGTTCATAGCAGCCTTATTTATAATAGGCAGATGCTGGAAAGAACCCAGATGTCCCTCAACAGAGGAATGGATACAGAAAATGTAGTTCATTTCCACAATGGAGTACTACTCAGATATTAAAAACAACAAATTTCTGAATTCTGAGGCAAATGGATGGCACTAGAAGATATCATCCTGAGTAACATAACCCAATCACAAAAGAACACACACGTATGTACTTACTGATAAGTGGATATTAGCCCAGAAGCCTGGAATACCCAGGGTACAATTTACAGACTACATCAAGCTCAAGAAGAAGGAAGACCAAAGTGTGGATACTTTGGTCCTTCTTAGAAGGGGTAACAATATACCCATGGGAGGAGATACAGAGACAAATTGTGGAGCAGATATTGAAGGAAATGCCATCCAGAGACTTCTCCAGCTGGGGATCCATCCCATGTACAGTGACCAAACCCAGAGACTTTTGTGAATGCCAACAAGTGCTTGCTGACAGGAGCCTGATATAGCTGTTTCCTGAGAGGCTCTGCCAGTGTTTGACAAATACAGAGGTGGATGCTCTCAGCTAACCATTAGACTGAACACATGGTCCCCATTGGAGGTGCTAGAGAAAGGACCCATGAGGTGAAGGGGTTTGAAGTCCCATAGGAGAAATAACAACCAGTACCCCCAGAGTTCCCAGGCACTAAACCACCAACCAAAGAGTACACATGGAGGGATTCATGGCTTCAGTTGCTATATATATATATATATATATCTATATCTATCTATATCTATATTTATATATCTATATATCTATATATCTATATATCTATATATCTATATATCTATATATCTATATATCTATATCTATATCTATATCTATATATATATATATATATATATGTATATATATATATATATATATATCAGAGGATGGCCTTGTCAGTCATAAATGGGAGGAGAGGCCCTTGGTCCTGTGAAGGCTCGAAGTCCCGTTGTAGGGAATTGCCAGGACCAGTAAGTGGGAGTGGTTTGGTTGGTGAGCAGGGGCAAGGGGTGGGGATAGGTGGTTTTCAGAGGGGAAAACAGGAAAGGGGCTAACATTTTAAATGTAAATAAACAAGACCTCTAACAAATTTTTTTTTGTTTTTAAATCTTTAAAAACAGTAACTTGTAAAATCCAAATGTTTATCCAGAAATGTGATATATATAGTACTTGGAAGACAAATTTATACTTCAAAATTATTAAAGTAAATGTAATTTTCAGACTATGTGTATACACAACTGGTTGGTTAAGTTTAAAACAAACCAAGTAGATAAGTAACATATCCATTTTACAACATGTGTTTAACATTGAGTAGAAACTTGGAGATTTAGATTCACTTTAAAATTGTCCACCCGTTCATATCTCAGGTTCAAAATCCAGTAGATACAGACAAGATAACAACTTACTAAATTTTGCTTGGAACCATTATTGACTGGTATATCATTTAGTAGGCTTGCCACAGCTACTTATAGTGATCGAATTTAATTCAAATTACAAATATTCACTGAAAATATTACATATTAATTGTACTGCCCAGGCCACTGTTGAGAAAGGAAAGAAAGCTGGAGAGCTAGTTCAATGAGTAAAGTTCTTGCCAGGCAAGCAATGAGACCTAGAATATGGATTCCTGGAGCCCATACAAAACTAGGCACAGTGGCACACAACTACTGTTAGGGGCCTGGGGAAAGAGTTGACAGAGATGCCAGTCTAGTCAAATGGGTGAGATCAGGTTCAGTGAGAGACCTTAAGAAAGGTGGAAAGCAATTAAGGAAGACATTACTGACCTTTTCCCTCAATACGTACACACTCACATTAATACATATTTACTCATATGTGCATGCACTCGCACAGAATCACACTCATGAGGGCACACATATCCCTCTCAGCTATGTGTAGAGAAAGAGAGACATAAAGAAATGTAAGCATTGTTTTAATTCAGTAAGCTAACATAAAATAAATCTCATTCAGATTGTGGAGATAAAACCATTGCAACGTGCTGTTCAGAATCCAGAGGCAATACACAGAAAGCTTAAGAACTTCTCAATATTGTTTGATGCACTGTGTTATAATTTAAGTTATGGGTATAGGACTTACATCTCTGCCTGCATTGTGAATATATTTGTATACGTGCAATTCTTTGAACCCAGTAGTGAGCATAAATTGCCATCCACGTAGGACACTGCTTATTATCTAATTAGCTTAGAAAGCAAGATAAATTTTGTTTTAGAAACTTTTTCTCAGGATCTCAGAACTTGCTCTGGAAATAAACTCAGAGCAGATGCTGCAGTTTTCTTGAACTACAATTAGAGTAAGATCAAATGTATGGCAGGTTTTGAATGCCCTTGTTTCAGCCTTGGTCCATAGTTTATGTTGCTCTGTCACTGTAAATCTTTCCACTTGCTTGTGGGCCTTTCCTGTGTCAGATCTAGTCTTCAACATGGGTACACAGCTTCTACAGAAAAGCAGTCAATTTTGGAAGTTTCTATGAACTTGTGGGTCTTATCATGGGTCCTATCTTGTCTACACCATGGGTCCAGAAATCTTCTCTTTTATAAAGATATAGAAGTATATATTAAATTATATTAAACATATTAACAGATTATATAATTATATATAATATAAGATATACATAATATATACAGATATTAAGTTTAAAATTTTAGTTTATGCAAAATAGAAGACCTAATGCTGTGAAATTAGATTCAAGATGCCATTCCACCCAAATGAAGTAGCTTAAATGGACTCAAATAATACTGATCTGTGTGTTATGATATTGAGTTGAACAGTGAGACAATATGGTTTGGATATATGTGCTCTACAGGGATACTTTGCATTATTTCTGTCTATATCGCTTCTATCAAGTAAATGAACCTGCAGCATTGATTAAGAACAAATTAAGTTACGAGGTCATAATTTGATTATATCACTAAGAGGATAGATTTATTAGAGTAGCAATACTGAGAGTGTAAATAGAATCAGTCCATAGAAAATGCATTATTGTAATACTTCTCCAACTACAGAGATTGAATACCTCTTGGCTTGAGAGAAATGGCGGGAGTCTGAAGAACACATTTGAGAATGGCTGTAATATATTTAAAATAGCTATATCAGTGGTGATTTTAGTTGTGATTTAGCACATACAACATAAGTGTAGAAACATCCTGTGACTAACTTATGGAGTTGCAAGGAAATCTAGAATATGTTGTATTAGCTTATGACTGACAAAATAAAGTCGGGGGCCTCAGTCTTAACAGAAATTTTCCAAGTATCTTTACACATTAATCTAAAGAACTCCAGAAACACAGTTTAAAAATACTGCTCTAAGTGAGATTGGTCTGAAATTTTCTTTCATTGTTGGGTCTTTGTGTGTTTTAGGTATCAGAGTCCACCTCCAGTACATAGATAGGGACTCAAGTGGTGGATCAGGATTTTAACCTACAGTCAAAATTCCTGACCCAGAATTGTTCCTGTCTAAAAGAACTACAGGGCCAAAATGGAGAAGAGACTGAAGGAAAGGAGGTTCAATGACTGGCACAACCTTGGATTCATCTAATGGAGGGGCACCAAGACCTGACACTATTACTAATGCTATGGTATGCTTACAGAGGGGAGCCTGCCATGGCAGTCCTCTGAGAGGCCTTACCAGCAGCTGACTGAGACAGACCTAGATACTTACACTCAACCATTGGACTGAAGTCAGGGACCCAATGGCTGAATTAGGGGGAGGATCTAAGAAGCTGAAAGGGAGAGCAACCCCACAGGAAGACCAGCACTCTCAACTAATCCAGACTCCATGGAGCTCCCAGAGAATAAGCCACCAACCAGAAGCATACACGAGCTGATCCAAGGCCCCTGGTACATATGTAGCAGAGGTCTACCTGGTCTGGTTTCAGTGGGAGAAGATATACTTAATCCTTGAGAACCTTGATGCTCCAGGGAAGGAAGCAGCCTGGTGGGCAGAGGGGGAGTGCACCCTCTTGGAGGCAAGGGGAAGGAGGAATGGGATGAAGAACTGAGGGAGGGGGGCTGGTGGGGCAATGACCAGAATGTAAATATACTGCTCTAGAATGACTTTGAAACCATATTCGTTGGGTTGTTGTTCTCTTTTTTCCATTTCCCCTCTCATGGGACTGCTGTATTGACAAGGCTAGTTCTTCTCCTAAGGAAATGTATTCCTTTTCATTTGTTTGGTGTTTTTCCTTTTATAGAAAATAGAATCTGTCTTTCTTAATTAACATACCCAATTATGGTTTCTGCTCCCTCTCCTCATCCCATTTCCTGCCCCATCCCCTCTGTCCAGACTCACCCCCTTTTTGTCATTCAGGCTCCTAAATCAACAAGATCAAAGCTTATGTGAACTCACAATGACTGATGCAGTATGCACAGGGGCTGCATGAGTCTACATCAGGTTCTTTGTATAAATATTATGGCTTATAATTTAGAGTTTTTAATAAAGTCCTGAGTGTGTGAAAGAGCGAGTCTTCATTCCTTGTGTCTTCTCTTGGGCTTTTTGCCTTCTGTTTGTTTATTTCATTCAATTCCAATCTGTTAATTTTTATATTATATTATTTTATTTTGTTATTATCCCTTAGACGTTCGCTTCTTTTCTAACGAGACACAAAGAACTGGGAGGAGTAGAGGGAGAGGAGACTGTAATCAGGATATATTCTGGGAGGGAAAAATAAGCTATTTTCAATAAAAAGCAAAACAAACAGGCTTCTAAGGGAATATAAAATAATAATATAGTACACTACAATATAAAGATAAAACAAAATCTAATTCATCAGAATAGGACACAACAAACAGAAGGAAGAGAGTACAGCAAAGGGACAAGAAGTAGCTATAGATGCAGAGACTCACAGCTTCCCACTCAGCACTCCTATAAAAGCACTAAACTGGAAGCCAAAGTATATAGAGAAAGGCTCTATAGGGTTAAAAAAAGAAAAAAATATATACAAATAAAATTTTAGGAGGCACAGAAGTTCTTGTGCTTACAGATAAGCCTTAGGGGAACCAGGAATGTTAAGCATACAGGATGGTCTCTTCAAAGGGAGACTGTTTTCTGCCCAGAAGGCTGGGAGAAGATGTGCTTAATAGCCTGGTGATCATTGCTCTGTGTTGCTGAGACCAGAGACCATGCCAGATCCTCCCTCAGACCCTTATCTTTAGCTTGTTCTTCTCATTTAATTTATAGAACCTATCTTTATGGGAGATATCACTTGTGCTGTACAAAAGAGCTTCTATGTAGTCATGTGTTAAGCTTTGTTGTATACACAGGATTGAGTCAATTATCACCAGTAATTGTTCACCAAATTGTGCTGTATTTAAAAATGCCTAAAATTAACTACTTGCAGACATAGCCTTGACGGTTAAACCAACACCAGCTATTGGGTTGTGTTTAACTGAACTACTTTAATGACTGCCTTGTACCATTACTTTGCTGGCCACGGTGGTTTCAGAGACCCCTAGATAAAATAAAATTTAAAATAAGATAGATTAAAATTAAAAAGTAAAAGTCCTGACAGGAAGGACACTATGAGTCCAGGAACCTGCAAAGTTGCTATTGACTTTGCCTTCCCTTGTCCATACACTCCTGGGCATGCAGCTCACATTGCAGAGTTGTTTGGTTTCCCAGTGAGACTCCATTGGAAACAGAATATTTTCATTTTTTTTGTTAAAATTAAAATACAGCTTAAAGTATTTTTATTAAATGATAAGTATGCATTTAATACCATTAAAAGCTTTATAACCAAGAAGAAAATGTTTTAACACAAGGTGTCAATAACCTTATTATTTAACACTCTACTTCTTTTTCTTTTATTCCTCAATATACTCTGTGTAAAGTAGATGAAGCATTTCATTCCATTATTTTCTGTTGAAGTTACTGGTATTAAACTAAAGTAATTGCTGGTGGTTTCTGCTTTAAGTTTTACTTCTTCTATAGACATTGTCAGTTCTGAGCCATAAAATAATTTCCTGTTCCTAATAATTAAAAATATCTTCACATTTTCTCTCATATTTTAATCTCATAAACGTTTTTTTAAAACGTTTAGACATCTCTAAATGCCTTACAAGGGCCAGTGCCCATTGAAATAGGCTTCTATTTACTACATCCTCCATGAGGAATAAACAATATTTGTCCTTACTTTTTGACATGAATTTTGCACACATTGAAAACATGCCATTCTGTCCCTGTTCTCCATACCCCAAAATTCATGTATGCAATATAGCTTTCTATCCACAAAGACTTGATGCATTCTACTGACAGCTTTAAAAATCTTTTTAAATATCCAACACAATATTTTTATTGATCATTTGGGATTTTTATATAATGTATTCCATTCCATTCACTTCCCAGTCCTCTCAGGTCCACCTCCCAATCCATGACACCGCCACCACCACCCTCCCCAGAATAAAAAGAAAGATAGAAAAAAATACAAAGTCTATTTTGGTTGCCCATATTTTCACTGGAGCATGGTCAGACTCCCCGTGGCCAGCCCCCTAAAATTTTAACACTGAGTTCTTCCCCATCCCCACCAGAAACCATCAACTGTGAAGGGCTAACTTCAGCATCTCTATCACAATCTTTAAGAGTTCTCTAAAATAGCTTCCTCTCTAGATTATTTCTTTTGGAGAGGTGAGAGAGGCGGTGAAGAGATTGTCACAGAAACCTATGTCTCTCAGTCTCAACTGTGAGTCTGCAATCATTACTACCACTGCAGAAGAAGCTTCCCTGCCTTTTACAGTCACCAGCAGCACAGATCATGAATTTCACATAGTTTCTGATGACAGCATGGACAATGGACATCCACATGGCCTCCAGTGGCAGTACAGGCCATGGACATCCAGATGGCCCATGACCTATGGTCACAGCACAGACCACAGACACCATCATGTCCCTCCATGGCAACACAGGTTACAGGCAACAACATGGCTTCAGAAGACAGAGATCAAGGGCATCTATGTGGCCTTCAGTGGTAACAAGGACCATAGTCATCAACAGAGTTCTCCTTATTCAGTAATGCCATGTTCTTTGTCCGAGGCCACAATCCTGTATTGCTTTCATACCCTTCATCGCCTAGTCTGTTTTCTTGCCACTCGCCTCTGCTCTTTACAGTTTCATATGTCTACTTTTTAAAAGCATCTTCCCATAGGATATACTATTTTTCAGTTGTCCAAGGGTTCTGCAACCTCTGCAGAGTCCTGTTCTGGCACCTAGCCTCCCCTCAGAGCCTCGATGGGTCTCCATAGCTCCTTGGAGCTGCTCAGCAATCTCTCAGAGGATGCCAGGAGCCACCACCATCTTTGATCACAGCCATGCATCAAATTTCATCTTCAACAGCAATGGCATGCTCCCAGATCACTGGGAATACTCCAGGCACTCAAGTAGCTACTAGGTGGAGTAGACAATGGGGTGGACCTACTCAAAGCATTGGATCTTGGCCGGATCGGTCAATTGCTGCTGGTAATTCACGGTGCAGGTGCAGCACCCATGCTCAGAGCTGCGCAGCACCCCTGATTTAAACAGCTTAAGTATCTCAATCAGATATAGTTGAGAACCAAGGTGTAGTTCATCCTGTAATACATTTTTACCTGTTGTGAGGATGGCAGCTCACAACCTTCTGTTTCTCCAGTTGCCCTCTTCTGGCCCTTGTAGCCACCACACACATCATACACATAATAGATGGCAGACAAAACACCTCCTCCTTGAACCAAAACGAGAGTGAAGGAAAACGCAAAGCAAACTCAGTTCAGAAACAATGGTAACTCAATCTCTGAGTCCAACAACTAAAACCTAATCTTGTAAGCCTTAATAAAATCTGATTTTTCCGATGGCGAATCCTTGCCGATCTACCACGATAGCAGACAATTCTAGCAGCTATATCTTATCCCTTCTGTCCCCATTCCAAAAAGCATATTTTCATTCTCAAGTGGTTATTAATTGGAGACAACTTCTAGGTCAGGGATGGGGAGCGTGTCCACTTTTCCTTTCAGCTCCAGGACTCCACAAGTGCACCCTGTGCAGAATGTGTGGATGTTGGCTCAATCTCTGTGGATTTGAATGAACTTTGATCATGTTGATTTAGAGGGCTTTGAATTCTTGGTGTCTTTTATCTCTTCTGACTCTTTCTGCCTTCTCCTTCATGGAGCTCCATAAACCCTGAGTGAAGGAATTAGATGGAGACAACTTGTTTAGGGCTAAGGATTCCAAGGTTTCTTACTCAGTGCAAAATGTCTCTATGTGGGTCTCTGGGTTTGTTCCCATCTGCTAAAGGAGGAAGCTGCTCTCATGATGGCTGAGCAAGGCACTTATCTTTGAGTGTAGAAGAATGTCATTAGAAGTCATTTTATTGCTACTTTTTGGGGGCACTGTAGTGATTGGTTTATCCTAGGTCCCAAGGCTATCTAGTCTCAGGTTCTTGATCATCTAAAAAGCAGTGTCTAGTGTGGATTCTATCTTGTGGAGTGGGCATTAAGTCAAATCAGATATTGGTTGGTTACTCCCACAAGCTTTGTGCCACCATTGCACTAGCATATCTAGCAGACAGGAAAAGGGTTTGTGGCTCGGTTGGTGTTTCCATACCTCTTTTGGTGGTGTGCAGTCTACCTTCTTGTACTAAAGGCATTAGCATGTAGGAGTGAAGGCTCTAAGTAAGGACAAGTTTGAGGAGTGTGCTCCATATTGAATGAGTTCTGTAGGTGTTGTTCTTGGTAATGGGGTCTTGCCATCAGTTTATGGAGAGCAACCTATAGTCTCTACAACAGCCTGCAACTTAATTTAGATTCTCTCTCTCTCTCTCTCTCTCTCTCTCTCTCTCTCTCTCTCTCTCTCTCTCTCTCACACACACACACACACACACACACACACACACACACACATTTTAGGATGCTTCTACTGTATTAAGTTTCTATACTACTTCTCAAATGGCCTTTAATTTTTGTGGTTTTTCTGTGTATTTCCTATGTACTTGATCCTCCCATTCAAGACCCTCCCATAAATATCTATTCTATTTTTTGTTCCTCATGAGATCAATCTGTCCTTCCTACTCCATTAGTCTATACCTAACCTCTGGGATTCTACAGATTGTAGCTTGGCTATCATGAACTAATAACATATAAGCAAATACATACCATATTTCTCTGGGATATGATTTATTTGTAGTTCTATCCACTTATCTGTGATCTTTTTAATGGCTGAGTAATACTCCACTGTACAAATGTACCACATTATGCATTCTTTTGTTAAGAAACATCAAGGTTGTTTCCAATTTCTACCTATTGTGGAGAGAACAGCAATGAACAGGGTTGAGCAAGTATCTCTGTAATAGATTGAAGTGACCTTTGTACATGTGCCCAAGAGTAGAATAGGTAGATTGAAGCCCATCTTTCTGAGGAACTGCCACACTGACTTTCATAACAGCTATACAGGTTTGCACCCTCACTAGCAATCGATGACTATTTCTGTTACTCAGCCTCCTTGCTAGCATGAGCTGTCACTTGTGGTGTTGATCTTAGCCATTCTGGCAGGTGTAAGATGAAATCTCAAAGTAGTTTTGATTTTGATTTTCCTGATGGCTAATGAGCTGAGCATTTCTTTAAGTGTTTCAGAACCATTTGAGATTCCTCCTTTGTGAATTCTGTTTGTATCTGTTCCCCATTTTTAATTCATTTATTTTCTTGATACCTAGTTTTGTTTGTTTGGTTTTTTTTTAGTTCTTTATATACTTTGGATTTTAGCTCTCTAGTGGATGTGTAATTGGAAAAAAAATTCCCATCGTAAGGCTTTCTTTAGCTAAATGAAGGTTTTTTATTTTTTATTTTTTTATTTTACTTTTTGACATGTGAGAGTTTTCTGTTCTTTAAGGTATAGTTTATTACTTGATGTTCTGTCCAGAAAATCTTTTCCTGTGCCAATGAGTTTAAGACTATTCCCCACTTTCTCTTCTATCAAGTTCAGTATATATATTACGTTGTTGAGGTCTTTGATCCATTTGGAGTTTACTTCTGTGTAGTATAATAAGTATGGACCCATTTGCATTTTTCTATATGCAGCCATCCAGTTTGACCAGCACCATTTGGTCAAGATGCTGTCTTTCTTCCAGCGTATACTTCTGGCTTCTTTATTTAAAAAAAAAAATCAAGTGTCCATATGTATGTGGATTATGACTGAGTCTTAAATTTGATTCCATTGATCAACATTTATGCAAATACCATACTGTTTTTATTACTATAGCTCTATAGAATAATTTGGGATTAGGGATGGCCATATCTCCAGTGGTTCTTTTATTATTCATAATTGTTTTTGTGTGTGTATCTTTTTTTTTTTTTTTTGTATAAGGCTGAAAAGTATCCTTTCATGTTCTGTAAAGATGTTGGAATTTTGAGGGAGATTGTACTGGATCTGTCAATTGCTTTTGGTAGAATGGACGTTTTTACTATGTTAATGTTGTACAAGTACAAGTATGAGAGATTTTTCCATCTTCTGATATCTTCTGTGAATTGAAGTTTTTATCATACAACTTATTTGAATGATTGGTAAAAGGTACTCCAAGGTATTTTATATTATTTGAGGCTTTTGTGAAAGATGATGTTTCCCTGATTTCTTTTTCAGTCTATTTGTCATTTGTATTTAGAAAGGCTACAGATTTTTGTAAGTTAATTTTGTATCCAGCTACTTTGCTGAAAGTGTTTATCAGTTGTAGAAATTCTGGTGGAAATTTTAGGGTCACTTATATTTATTATCATATCATCTGCAGATAGATATTTTGATCTCCTTCTATTGTTTGATTGTTCTAGCTAAGAATTCAAGTGCTATGTTGAATAGAGATTGGACAGCCTTGTCTTCTTTCTAATTTTAGTGGAGTCACTTAGAGTTTCCCAGTATTTAAATTTATGTTGGTTGTGGACTTGCTGTAAACTTCTTTTTTTTCTTTTTTGAGGTATATCTTTGTATCCCTAATTTCTCTAGGATATTTATCATGAAGAGATGTTTTATTTCATCAAAGACATTTTCTGCATCTAGTGAAATGATCATGCGGATTTGTCCTTTAATTTGTTTATATAATGGATTGCATTTTTTGACATTATATTGAACCATCTGCAGGTAGATGCCTACTTGATCCTGGCAGATGATCTTTTTGATGTGTTCTTGGATTCAGTTTGTAGTATTTTATTGAGAATATGCATGTATGTGCATAAAGGAAATTGATCAATAGTTTTGTTGCTGTTGTTGGGTTTTCATATAGTTTGTGTACCCGGATAAATGACCTTATAAAGTGAATTAGACAATGTTCCTTCTTTTTCTATTTTATGGAGTAGTTTGAGGAGTATTGTCATTAACTCTTATTTGAAAGTCCAATTAAATTTTGTGTTAAAAACTGGAATTTTCTTGTTGTTGGTAGACTCTTAATTACTTCTTCTATTTCACTAGGAGTTATAGGTCTATTTAAATTACTCATCTGATCTTGATTTAACTTTGATAAAAAGTATGTATCAAGAAAACTATCCATTTCTTTTAAATTTTCTAATTTAGTAGAGTATAAGTTGTTAAAATATGTCCTTATGATTCTCTGAATTTCCTTGGTGTCAGATCTTCTTTCTCACTTTTCCTTTCTAATTTTATTAATTTGGATATTCTCTCTTTGGCTTTAAATTAAGTCAGATAAAGATTTGTTAATATTATTGAGTTGTTTTCAAAGAACCAACTTTTTCTTTCATTGATTCTCTGTTGTTTTGTTGTTGTTCTATTATATTGATTTCAGCCCCAAGTTTGATTATCTCTTTCTGTCTTCCTCTAACAGTGTGAGATATAATATATATATATATATATATATATATATATATATATATATATTCTACTCCTGACTTCTGATACTCAACTTTTAAAGGCCCTGCTGGGGAAAGCTCAAGGAAAATATAAATGAATAATTTATGATAGATCTATCCCAAAGTATGAAGAAAGACAAATTCTCTTACATTTACCTTTTCATTTCTTGTACTGATCAATCTTGAAAGGTCAACTTGAATGTTTTTGGTACCTCAAGCCTACTTATACAGACATCAGAATAGACAGTTATTCTTGATTAAGCACCAATTTGACATTTTAAAGGGAATGTGTTGATATGTATTTCTGTGTATGGAAATAGTGGGCTTTAAAATGTAGTAGTGGAATATACTGAAAATCCTGGTGATATTCCCCATTGCAAATGAAGTGAGTGGCTCTGTCTATGGTTGTAATTTCCTCACATAGTGGTCATGGCAGCATGTCGTTTTTTCCCCTTATATTCCTACCATGAAAAGTATTTTCTTTTTCTCTAATTTTTAATCTCCAATTTTTAATAGTGGCTTGGTTTTCTAACAAGCCAGAAAAGTTTAGTGGCTAGTCATTGTCATTTTTATACAATGTGGGCTGATTGAGGGATGTGTAAATGGCTTGGCTGAAAGATAGAGGGCCTGAAATTTCAGCCGAGATTGTCACTTAAGATAAGAAAACCTCTGAAATACTGGAAATCACTTCAAGTTAAAATTTCTATTATAAAAATATGTAGTTGCAAAATCACAGTATCTTTGTTTCATACTTCAAGCCAATGAGTATTTAGATATTCTCTATGAAACAACCTATTTGTATAACATTATGTGAAAAAAATCTGAATTTGTAAGAGATTTCCTAATATATACATTTCATTTTCCTTCATAATTTTGTCTCTACCTGAATTATTTTCAATTTTTAGTAACATTTTTGATAGGTTCATTGGATTTTTAATTTTAATAATTAAAAAATTAATTAAAATATAATGATATCAATTCTCCCTTCTTATCTGCCCTTCACCTCTTCTGTTGTCGCCCCCATTCTTGATGGCATATATATATATATATATATATATATATATATATATATATATATTGTGTGTGTGTGTGTGTGTGCATTGTGTATATATGATTTCAGGCCTTATCATTTTGTATTGGATGTCCAATTAGAGACTTCATTCTCTCTCTCTTTTTTTCCCACCTCTCTCTCTCTGAAGTCAATAATTCTCTGTCTAGGGGTGATACGCATGAGATTTTTTTCCATCTACATTAACATGTCTATTGGTCTGGCCGGATCAGCACCGGGGTAGCGGGAGCGCAGGGTTGCCTGACACCCGCCAGCTACCCACAACCCCCGCCGCAGGATTTTGGGACTGCTGGTGAGTGGAACACAGCTTCTGCTCCAGTCCAATCACGCGGGACCTGAGACTGCTCTGGTTGGGGAGAGAGAAATCCGGCCTACATAGGGCCACAACCCTCTTCCGGTCAGAAAAGCACCGGGGCATCTGGGGCGCAGGGTCTGCTGACACTCGCCAGCTACCCACAACACCCGCCACAGGAGCTTAAGACTTCTGGTGAGTGGAGCACAGCTTCTGCTCCAATCCAATTGCGCGGGACCTGAGACTGCATTAGTTAGGGAAGCAGAAACCAGCCTGAGTAGGACCACAGGCCTCACCCGGCTGGATCAGCGCCGGGGTAGCGGGAGCGCAGGGTTGCCTGACACCCGCCAGCTACCCACGACCCCCGCCGCAGGATTTTGGGACTGCTGGTGAGTGGAACACAGCTTCTGCTCCAATCCAATTGCGCGGGACCTGAGACTGCATTAGTTAGGGAAGCAGAAACTGGCCTGAGTAGGGTCACAGGCCTCATCCGGCCAGATCAGCCCTGGGGTAGCGGGAGCGCAGGGTTGCCTGACACCCGCCAGCTACCCACGACCCCCGCCGCAGGATTTTGGGACTGCTGGTGAGTGGAACACAGCTTCTGTTCCAGTCCAATCACGCGGGACCTGAGACTGCTCTGGTTGGGGAGAGAGAAATCCGGCCTACATAGGGCCACAACCCTCTTCCGGTCAGAAAAGCACCGGGGCAGCTGGGGCGCAGGGTCGGCTGACACTCACCAGCTACCCACAACACCCACCACAGGATCTTAAGACTTCTGGAGAGTGGAACACAGCTTCTGCTCCAATCCAATTGCACGCGGGACCAGAGACTACATTAGGTAGGGAAGCAGAAAAACGGCCTGTGTAGGACCACAGGCCTCTTCCGGCTGGACCAGCACCGGGGTACCGTCAGCTACCCACGACCCCCGCCGCAGGATTTAGAGACTGCTGGTGAGTGGAACACAGCTTCTGCTCCAATCTTTAAACAGTGACAACGATAACAACTAACCCCAGAGATTACCAGATGGCGAAAGGTAAACGTAATAATCTTACTAACAGAAACCAAGACCACTCACCATCATCAGAACCCAGCACCCCCACTTCGCCCAGTCCAGGGCACCCCAACACACCAGAAAAGCTAGACACGGATTTAAAAGCATATCTCCTGATGATGATAGAGAACTTCAAGAAGGACTTTAATAACACACTTAAAGAAATGCAGGAGAACACTGCTAAACAGGCAGAAGACAATAAAGAGAAAGCACAAAAATCCCTTAAAGAATTGCAGGAGAACACTGCTAAAGAGTTACAAATCCTTAAAGAAAAACACGATAACATAATCAAACAGGTAGAAGTCCTTACAGAAAAACAGGAAAACACATCCAAACAGATGATGGAAATGAACAAAACCATACTAGACCTAAAAAGGGAAGTAGACACAATAAAGAAAACCCAAAATGAGGCAACACTGGAGATAGAAACCCTAGGAAAGAAATCTGGAACTATAGATACGAGCATCAGCAACAGAATACAAGAGATGGAAGAGAGAATCTCAGGTGCAGAAGATTCCATAGAGAACATCGGCACAACAATCTAGGAAAATGTAAAATGCAAAAAGATCCTAACTCAAAACATCCAAGAAATACAGGACGCAATGAGAAGACCAAACCTACGGATAATAGGAGTGGATGAGAATGAAGATTTTCAACTCAAAGGACCAGCAAACATCTTCAACAAAATTATAGAAGAAAACTTCCCAAATCTAAAGAAAGAGATGCCCATGAACATACAAGAAGCCTACAGAACTCCAAATAGACTGGACCAGAAAAGAAATACCTCCCGACACATAATAATCAGAGCAACAAATGCTCTAAATAAAGATAGAATACTAAAAGCAGTAAGAGAAAAAGGCCAAGTAACATATAAAGGCAAGCCTATCAGAATTACACCAGATTTTTCACCAGAGACTATGAAAGCCAGAAGATCCTGGACGGATGTTATACAGACACTAAAAGAACACAAATTCCAGCCCAGGCTACTATACCCAGCCAAACTCTCAATTAACATAGATGGAGAAACCAAAGTATTCCACGACAAAACCAAATTCACACATTATCTCTCCACGAATCCAGCCCTTCAAAGGATAATAACAGAAAAAAACCAATACAAGGACAGGAACCACGCCCTAGAAACAACAAGAAGGTAATCCCTCAACAAACCTAAAAGAAGACAGCCACAAGAACAAAATGCCAACTTTAACAACAAAAATAAAAGGAAACAACAATTACTTTTCCTTAATATCTCTTAATATCAATGGACTCAACTCCCCGATAAAAAGACATAGACTAACAAACTGGCTACACAAACAAGACCCAACATTTTGCTGCTTACAGGAAACTCATCTCAGAGAAAAGGATAGACACTACCTCAGAATGAAAGGCTGGAAAACAATTTTCCAAGCAAATGGCATGAAGAAACAAGCTGGAGTAGCCATTCTAATATCTGATAAGATTGACTTCCAACCCAAAGTCATTAAAAAAGACAGGGAGGGACACTTCATACTCATCAAAGGTAAAATCCTCCAAGAGGAACTATCAATCCTGAATATCTATGCTCCAAATACAAAGGCAGCCACATTCATTAAAGAAACTTTAGTAAAGCTCAAAGCACACATTGCACCTCATACAATAATAGTGGGAGACTTCAACACACCACTTTCACCAATGGACAGATCATGGAAACAGAAACTAATCAGGGACACAGTGAAACTAAGAGAAATTATGAATCAAATGGATCTGGCAGATATCTACAGAACATTCTATCCTAAAACAAAAGGATATACCTTCTTCTCAGCACCTCATGGTACCTTCTCCAAAATTGACCACATAATTGGTCACAAAGCAGGCCTCAACAGATATAAAAATATTGAAATTGTCCCATGCATCCTATCAGATCACCATGGCCTAAGGCTGATCTTCAATAACAAAATAAATAATAGAAAGCCAACCTTCACGTGGAAACTGAACAACGCTCTTCTCAATGATACCTTGGTCAAGGAAGGAATAAAGAAAGAAATTAAGGACTTTTTAGAGTTCAATGAAAATGAAGCCACAACATACCCAAACTTATGGGATGCAATGAAAGCATTTCTAAGAGGAAAACTCATAGCTCTGAGTGCCTCCAAAAGGAAACTAGAGAGAGCACACATTAGCAGCTTGACAACACACCTAAAAGCACCAAAACAAAAGGAAGCAAATTCACCCAAGAGGAGTAGACGGCAGGAAATAATCAAACTCAGGGGTGAAATCAACCAAGTGGAAACAAGAAAAACTATTCAAAGAATCAACCAATCAAGGAGCTGGTTCTTTGAGAAAATCAACAAGATAGATAAACCCTTAGCCAGACTCACTAGAGGGCACAGGGAAAGCATCCTAATTAACAAAATCAGAAATGAAAAAGGAGACATAACAACAGATCCTGAAGACATCCAAAACACCATCAGATCCTTCTACCAAAGGCTATACTCAACAAAACTGGAGAACCTGGATGAAATGGAGAAGTTCCTAGACAGATACCAGGTACCAAAGTTGAATCAAGATCAGGTTAATGATCTAAACAGCCCTATATCCCCCAAAGAAATAGAAGCAGTCATTAATAGTCTCCCAACCAAAAAAAGCCCAGGACCAGATGGGTTTAGTGCAGAGTTCTATCAGACCTTCAAAGAAAATCTAATCCCAGTTCTTCACAAACTATTCCACAAAATAGAAACAGAAGGTACTCTACCCAACTCATTCTATGAAGCCACAATTACTCTGATACCTAAACCACAGAAAGACCCAACAAAGATAGAAAACTTCAGACCAATATCCCTTATGAATATTGATGCAAAAATCCTCAATAAAGTTCTTGCTCACCGAATCCAAGAACACATCAAAACAATCATCCATCCTGACCAAGTAGGTTTCATCCCAGGGATGCAGGGATGGTTCAATATACGGAAATCCATCAACGTAATCCAGTATATAAACAAACTCAAAGACAAAAACCACATGGTCATCTCCTTAGATGCGGAAAAAGCATTTGACAAGATCCAACACCCATTCATGATAAAAGTCTTGGAAAGATCAGGAATTCAAGGCCCATACCTAAACATGATAAAAGCAATCTACAGCAAACCAGTAGCCAACATCAAAGTAAATGGTGAGAAGCTTGAAGCAATCCCTCTAAAATCAGGGACTAGACAAGGCTGTCCACTTTCTCCATACCTATTCAACATTGTACTTGAAGTCCTAGCCAGAGCAATTCGACAACAAAAGGAGATCAAAGGGATACAAATTGGAAAAGATGAAGTCAAAATATCACTTTTTGCAGATGATATGATAGTATATGTAAGTGACCCTAAAAATTCCACCAGAGAAATCCTAAGCCTGATAAACAGCTTCGGTGAAGTAGCTGGATATAAAATTAACTCAAACAAATCAATGGCCTTTCTCTACACAAAGAATAAACAGGCTGAGAAAGAAATTAGGGAAACAACACCCTTCTCAATAGTCACAAATAATATAAAATATCTTGGCGTGACTCTAACTAAGGAAGCGAAAGATCTGTATAATAAAAACTTCAAGTCTCTGAAGAAAGAAATTATAGAAGATCTCAGAAGATGGAAAGATCTCCCATGCTCATGGATTGGCAGGATCAACATTGTAAAAATGGCTATCTTGCCAAAAGCAATCTACAGATTCAATGCAATCCCCATCAAAATTCCAAATCAATTCTTCAACGAATTAGAAAGTGCAATCTGCAAATTCATCTGGAATAACAAAAAACCTAGGATAGCAAAAACTCTTCTCAAGGATAAAAGAACCTCTGGTGGAATCACCATGCCAGACCTAAAGCTCTACTACAGAGCAATTGTGATAAAAACTGCATGGTACTGGTATAGTGACAGACAAATAGACCAATGGAATAGAATTGAAGACCCAGAAATGAACCCACACACCTATGGTCACTTGATCTTCGACAAGGGAGCTAAAAACATCCAGTGGAAGAAAGACAGCATTTTCAACAAATGGTGCTGGCACAACTGGTTGTTAACATGTAGAAGAATGCGAATCGATCCATTCCTATCTCCTTGTACTAAGGTCAAGTCTAAGTGGATCAAGGAACTTCACATAAAACCAGAGACACTGAAACTTATAGAGGAGAAAGTGGGGAAAAGCCTTGAAGATATGGGCACAGGGGAAAAATTCCTGAATAGAACAGTAATGGCTTGTGCTGTAAGATCGAGAATTGACAAGTGGGACCTCATGAAACTACAAAGCTTCTGCAAGGCTAAAGACACCATCAATAAGACAAAAAAACCACCAACAGATTGGGAAAGGATCTTCACCTATCCTAAATCAGATAAGGGACTAATATCCAATATATATAAAGAACTCAAGAAGGTGGACTCCAGAAAGTCAAATAACCCCATTAAAAAATGGGGCTCAGAACTGAACAAAGAATTCTCACCTGAGGAATACCGAATGGCAGACAAGCACCTGAACAAATGTTCAACATCCTTAATCATCAGGGAAATGCAAATCAAAACAACCCTGAGATTCTACCTCACACCAGTCAGAAAGGCTAAGATCAGCAGATGCTGGCGAGGATGTGGAGAAAGAGGAACACTCCTCCATTGTTGGTGGGATTGCAAGCTTGTACAACCACTCTGGAAATCAGTCTGGCGGTTCCTCAGAAAATTGGACATAGTACTACCGGAGGATCCAGCAATACCTCTCCTGGGCATATATCCAGAAGATGTCCCAACCGGTAAAAAGGACACATGCTCCACTATGTTCATAGCAGCCCTATTTATAATAGCCAGAAGCTGGAAAGAACCCAGATGTCCCTCAACAGAGGAATGGATACAGAAATTATGGTACATTTACACAATGGAGTACTACTCAGCTATTAAAAAGAATGAATTTATGAAATTCCTAGCCAAATGGATGGACCTGGAGGGCATCATCTTGAGTGAAGTAACACAATCACAAAAGAACTCACACAATATGTATTCATTGATAAGTGGATATTAGCCCAAAACTTAGGATACCCAAGATATAAGATACAATTTGATAAACGCATGAAACTCAGGAAGAATGAAGACCAAAGTGTGGACACTGTGCACCTTCTTAGAATTGGGAACAAAACACCCAGGTAAGGAGTTACAGAGACAAAGTTCGTAACTGTGATGAAAGGATGGACCATTTAGAGACTGCTGTATCCAGGGATCCGTCCCATAATCAGCTTCTAAACGCTGACACCATTGCATACAATAGTAAGATTTTGCTGAAAGGACCCAAATATAGCTGTCTCTTGTGAGACGATGCCGGGGCCTAGCAAACACAGGAGTGGATGTTCACAGTCAGCTATTGGATGTATCACAGGGCTCCCAATGGAGAAGCTAGAGAAAGTACCCAAGGAGCTAAAGGGATCTGCAACCCTATTGTTGGAACAACATGATGTACTAACCAGAACCCTGGAGCTCTTGTCTCTAGCTGCATATGTATCGAAAGATGGCCTAGTCGGCCATCAATGGAAAGAGAGGCCCATTGGACTTGCAAACTTTATATGCCCCAATATAGGGGAATGCCAGGGCCAAAAGAATGGGAATGGGTGGGTAGGGAAGTGGAGGGTGCTATGGGGACTTTTGGGATAGTATTGGAAATGTAATTGAGGAAAATATGTAATAAAAAAAAAAAAGAGTTGTAGTAGAATTAGACCACTTATTCAAACTCTGAAGCATATGTTAACCTAGGAATAAGGCTTATTTTATAGATAAGATCAGGGCAGAGGGAGGGTATAGGGAACTTTTGGGATAGCATTTGAAATGTATATAAAGAAAATATCTAATAATAAATAAATAAATAAATAAATAAATAAATAAAATAAGTGTATCATGAAGAAAACATCTAATAAAAATAACAAAAAAATATTTTCTAAATGTTTTCTAACTCTTCTAACTCTGTACCATTACTATCACAAGTTGGATATTTTGTATTGAGCTTTAACGTTAATAAAAATGTTTTCTAAAAGAAAAAAAAAACATGTCTATTGGTATTACCATTGTTCAGGTCTTGTTAAGGCAGTTATATTATTAAAACATCATGGGTGAAGCTTCACTGTCATTTGATCTCTGCATTATGGTTAGTTGTGGTTTTCTGTACTTGTCTCCATCTTCTGCAAAAAGTAGTTCTGTTGGCACAGGGTGAGACAGACATTTATCTGTGAGTAGAAGGACAAGTTTTAGAATAAAGTTATGAGTTGTGCTTGTCTAGTAAAGTATCAGTAATAGCTTCTATAAGATACTTGTCCTCACTAGCCTCAGATACTTGACTAAGGTTTCATACATAAATTCTCTTCTATTGGGCAGATGTTTTAAGTCCAATTAGACAGTTGTTGGTTGCTGCCAGATATAAATGCAGCTTTAGGGATATGTTGGCATGATGGGCATTGCTGTGGTTCTCAAGCAGCACAACTGAATAGGACTATTGGTTGTTTCCTTCCTTTGGAAAATTGCATGGCACTTTGCTACTGTCAAAGCCAGGTCACAAGGAGGCTTTCAGGTCAGATACTGATCGAATATTCTGAGTACTGTGTCCAAAGTGTGGGCTGTCTTCAACAACAGGTACCCACTCTTTTGCAGTTGAATTTTGTCTGTGTCACACCATTAATTACTACCTAAACATTCTCAATCCCGTTTTCCTGATACTGATGGAAGTAATGACATTTTTCCTGATTTTTAAAAGGAAATAAGGACACTACCTCTGCTTTCTATTTTATTAATATATTTCTAAATGCAGAGGAAAATTTGGTTTTCAATACTTGGTTTTGAAATAATTTTGACTACCAAAAAACAGCTGCCAGTTTAGTTTCTCATTATACTTATTCTTAACCTGCAACATTTTATTGGAGATTTTTAAAATTATGTTTTGTTATTTGAACAGAAACTCTGGAGCTATTTCTTGAGTACCATAATAATAGAATATTCATCCTATATTAAATCAATAAATTTATCTTTTAAGGATAGGAGGAGGATCACTAGAAAATCTTAAGAATTTTACAGTCAATTTTAATGTCAAGGCACAATGTTAATGTTTAGATGATTACCAAAATGTTTGCCATACTGTATAAGAGGTAAACATAAGAAAAATAAATGTCATTAAAATTATCTATTTTGTATATAAAGTAGATATAAACTTGTCTATTTTTGCATATGCTGCCTAGGTTCATATAAATGGTATCAATTTTAGCTATAAAGTCTTTTTAAATTCCCTGCGCTCTAATTGATCTGCCATAAATTACTAGGAAGTAGATGATTCATCTTAATGTCTTTATAAAAAATACTCACAACAGGAAGCTCTGCAAAAGCTATGGAGGTATTAGAAATTTTGACTAAATAATTTAAGAAGTCACTTGCATTCTTTTGCATTTTTTTGTAGCCAGTTTGGCAAATAGACATAATTTTCCAAATTATACCCTTAAATGATATTTTATGAATCATGTGATTTTTTTTAAAAAATGTGTACTAATTATTAGTTTTCTGGATTTTGAATAAAAGACAAAAGAAACAAGCCTCAGTCCTTCTTAGACTCACAGGCCATCCTGTCTTGTGAATAACCTTCCTGCAATCCCCTAAAATATTACACATTTTCATTCATTACAGAAGCAGTCAAGGAACAAAAGCACTGTCTCCTAAAAATATATCACGTGTTCCCTTTGAGTAATGGAAAGAGAAGGTAGGTACAGTCCCTCACAGTCCCGATTTGGGTTCTAAAGTGATGAAATGAACGAGGATAAAGGGGCTTCTGACACAGCACTCAGTCATGGGCACTGACCTGTCAAACATCTGTCAAAGTCATACTGAAATAAATCCAGGGATTTAATATCTTTGAGGTACTAGAGAACTTCTCTTTCAGTTGGACTTAAAGAAATAAATTAATGCTCGTCAGCGTGAGTTTTCAACAGACACAACTCCAGTTTAAACATTCACCCTGGAAGGCAGATGGAGACCTAAGTTCAGAAAGGAGTATTCATTGGATCTGAGAGCCAATGGGATGGAAAAAATGATAAAAGATCTCCAGGGGACATCAACCGATTGTCCTGCTCTTTGAAACTCTTTCGCACGGCACGATCTAGAGGATCATCCTCAGCTGGGTCTCAAGCTGTTGCTGCCTTTTGCACCCTTATTCTCTTACACCTCTACAGCACTTGCTAACCCATTCTGAAAAGCTTCTGTCCCAGTTTCTGTTTTCTGGAAGTTGGTACTCAGTTCTAGACACATTTTGTATTGTGTATAATATCTATGAAAAGTTCCAATTCTGAATAAGCAAGGTAACCAAACAGAATCATCGTTGGGAAACAAAGTAATTTATGTTAGAAAAGCAGTGTCTCATATGGAGTCTGTGCTGGTTGATTTTTATGAACTTGACGCTTAACTAGATATAGCTGGGAAGATGGAATCTTAGTTGAGAAAATGACTCCATAAGACTGGCCTATAGGCAAGCCTGTGGGAATTTTTTTGATTAATGACTAATGTGGGATGACCCAGCCCACTGTGAGTGCTTCCACCAATGAACAGGTGGTTCTGGTTATATAAGAAAGCAGGGTAAGAAGTCAAGGGGAGAAGTCAATAAGCAAGGTTCCTTCATCACTCCTGCTTCCATGTTCCTGCCTTGAGTTTCTACCCTGACTTCTTTTGATGATGAGTTACGGTGAGAAATTGTAAACTGAACTAACCCTTTCTTCCTCAATTGTTTTTGGGCACGGTATTTTATCACAGCAATAAGAATCCTAATTAAGACAAAGTCCTTTTGAACAGATGAAGAACATCAGTCAGGACTGATCAGCCTAGGCAACAGATTCCTGCTCAATTGGAGGCTTAATGTATCTGGAGGGTCTAGATAATTCAGAACTCAATGCAAAAGAAAAATTATAAATCAGATGATTAGAACACAGTGTGTACTTAGAGTTGTTTACTGGAGGCTTATAAATTATAAAATATTTTGAGGGGTGATAATTCTTGATTCTTCTCATAAAGGAAATTCTGATATACGTACGAAGCTAAGATTTATATAACTTCGTTCCCACAAAATAATATCAACAAAAATATTTACTAATAAAGTCTTGCCAGAAAGGCAAAGAAGAATTCAAAATATTTTTTTACAAGAGAACTTGATTTCGCCTCTTGAAAAAAAAAAAAAAAGAAATGAAAACTATCCCTTATGATACTCTTTCCATTTTAGTTTACTCAGGGCATTCCTCCAGGACAGGGTTTGGCCTCTCATCACCTACCAAGTCTGCATCCCCAAGAAGCTGTCTTGGCATCAGGCTGATGACTGATCCATGAAAATTAGAGAGCCCCCATTCTGTCACTCAAGCTTCTACATCTTGGTTTTATAACTCAACTGCTCTCTGTTGATGCTGTGTAGCCTGGCTGGAACCCCAATAGCATTGGAAGATTCATGACTGTCATTGTCTGCTGATATTTCACTCTCTGTACCATTGGCAGTCAGTAAGGTTAGAGCTTTTTTTTTTCAACTACTCTGATCATTTTCATTTATACATTCCCAACAGTATAGGTTTCATGATCATTTTCCTTTTTTTTAACTAGGTATTTTCTTCGTTTACATTTCCAATGCTATCCCAAATGTCCCCCCATATCCTCCCCCCATTACCCTACCACCCCACTCCCACTTCTTGGTCCTGGTGTTCCCCTGTACTGAGGCATATAAAGTTTGCAAGACCAAGGGGCCTCTCTTTCCAATGATGGCTGACTAGGCAATCTTCTGATACATATGCAGCTAGAAACAGGAGTTCGGGTGGGATGGGGGTACTGGTTAGTTCATATTATTGTTCCACCTATAGTATTACAGATCCCATTAGCTCCTTAGGTACTTTCTCTAGGTCCTCCATTGGGGGCCCTGTGATCCATTCAATAGCTGACTGTGAGCATCCACTTCTGTGTTTGCTAGGCCCCAGCATAGCCTCACAAGAGATAGCTATATCTGGGTCCTTTCAGCAAAATCTTGCTAGTGTATGCAATGGTGTCAGTGTTTGGAGGCTGATTTTGAAATGGATCCCGGGTATGACAGTCTCTAGATGGTCCATCCTTTCACCTCAGCTCCAAACTTTGTCTCTGTAACTCCTTCCATGGGTGTTTTGTTCCCAATCCTAAGAAGGGGCAATGTGTCCACCTTTTGGTCTTTGTTTTTCTTAAGTATCATGTGTTTTGCAGATTGTATCTTGTATCTTGGGTATTCTAAGGTTCTGGGCTAATATCCACTTATCAGTGAGTACATATCATGTGAGTTCTTTTGTGATTGGGTTACCTCACTCAGGATGATGCCCTCCAGGTCGATCCATTTGCCTAGGAATTTCATAAATTCATTCCTTTTAATAGCTGAGTAGTACTCCATTGTGTAAATGTACCACATTTTCTGTATCCATTCCTCTGTTGAGGGGCATCTGGGTTCTTTCTAGCTTCTGGCTATTATAAATAAGGCTGCTATGAACATAGTGGAGCATGTGTCCTTCTTACCAGTTGGAACAACTTCTGGATATATGCCCAGGAGAGGTATTGCTGGATCCTCTGGTAGTACTATGCCCAATTTTCTGAGGAACACTCAGAATGATTTCCAGAGTGGTTGTACAAGCTTGCAATCCCACCAACAATGGAGGAGTGTTCCTCTTTCTCCACATCCTCGCCAGCATTTGCTGTCACCTGAGTTTTTGATCGAGCCATTCTAATTGGTGTGAGGTGAAATCTCAGGGTGGCTTTGATTTGCATTTCCCTGAGGATTAAGGATGCTGAACATTTTTCAGGTGCTTCTCAGCTATTCGGTATTCCTCAGGTGAGAATTCTTTGTTTAGCTCTGAGCCCCATTTTTAATGGGGTTATTTGATTTTCTGGAGTCAACCTTCTTGAGTTCTTTATATATATTGGATATTAGTCCCCTATCTGATTTAGGATAGGTAAAGATCCTTTCCCAATCTGTTGGTGGGCTCTTTGTCTTACTGACGGTGTCTTTTGCCTTGCAGAAGCTTTGCAGTTTCATGAGGTCCCATTTGTCAATTCTCGATCTTACAGCACAAGCCATTGCTGTTCTATTCAGGAATTTTCCCCCTGTGCCCATATCTTCAAGGCTTTTCCCCACTTTCTCCTCTATAAGTTTCAGTATCTCTGGTTTTATGTGAAGTTCCTTGATCCACTTAGACTTGACCTTAGTACAAGGAGATAGGAATGGATCGATTCGCATTCTTCTACATGTTAACAACCAGTTGTGCCAGCACCATTTGTTGAAAATGCTGTCTTTCTTCCACTGGATGTTTTTAGCTCCCTTGTCGAAGATCAAGTGACCATAGGTGTGTGGGTTCATTTCTGGGTCTTCAATTCTATTCCATTGGTCGATTTGTCTGTCACTATACCAGTACCATGCAGTTTTTATCACAATTGCTCTGTAGTAGAGCTTTAGGTCCGGCATGGTGATTCCACCAGAGGTTCTTTTATCCTTGAGAAGAGTTTTTGCTATCCTAGGTTTTTTGTTATTCCAGATGAATTTGCAGATTGCCCTTGCTAATTCGTTGAACAACTGAGTTGGAATTTTGATGGGGATTGCAGCTAATTTGTAGACTGCTTTTGGCAGGATAGCCATTTTTACAATGTTGATCCTGCCAATCCATGAGCATGGGAGATATTTCCATCTTCTGAGATCTTCTTTAATTTCTTTCTTTAGAGACTTGAAGTTCTTATCATACAGATCTTTCACTTCCTTAGTTAGAGTCACACCAAGATATTATATATTATTTGTGACTATTGTGAAAGGTGTTGTTTCCCTAATTTCTTTCTCAGCCTGTTTATCCTTTGTGTAGAGAAAGGCCACTGATTTGTTTAAGTTAATTTTATATCACCTACTGCACTGTAGCTGTTTATTAGGCTTAGGAGTTTTCTGGTAGAATTTTTAGGGTCACTCATATATAGTATCCTATCATCTGCAAATAGTGTTATTTTCACTTTTTCCTTTCCAATTTGTATCCCCTTGATCTCCTTTTGTTGTCGAATTGCTCTGGCCAGGATTTCAAATAATATGTTGAATAGTCATGGAGAAAGTGGGCAGCATTGTCTAGTCCCTGATTTTAGTGGGATTGCTTTCAGCTTCTAGGCATTTATTTTGATGTTGGCTACTGGTTTGCTGTAGATTGCTTTTATCATGTTTAGGTATGGGCCTTGAATTCCTGATCTTTCCAGGACTTTTATCATGAATCGGTGTTGGATCTTGTCAAATGCTTTTTCCACATCTAACGAGATGACCATGTGGTTTTTGTCTTTGAGTTTGTTTACATAGTGGATTATGTTGATGGATTTCTGTATATTAAACCATCCCTGCATCCCTGGAATGAAACCTACTTGGTCAGGATGGATGATTGTTTTTATGTGTTCTTAGATTTGGTTAGCAAGAATTTTATTGAGGATTTTTGCATCTATATTCATAAGGGAAATTGGTCTGAAGTTCTCCATCTTTGTTGGGTCTTTCTGTGGTTTAGGTATCAGAGTAATTGTGGCTTCAAAGAATGAGTTGGGTAGAGGACCTTCTGCTTCTATTTTGTGGAATAGTTTGTGAAGAACTGGAATTAGTTCTTCTTTGAAGGTCTGATAGATCTCTGCACTAAAGCCATCTGGTTCTGGGCTATTTTTGGTTGGGAGACTATTAATGACTGCTTCTATTTCTTTGGGGGATATAGTAGTGTTTAGATCATTAACCTGATCCTGATTTAACTTTGTTTCCTGGTATCGGTCTAGAAATTTGTCCATTTCATCCAGGTTCTCCAGTTTTGTTGAGTATAGCCTTTTGTAGAAGGATCTGATGGCGTTTTGGATGTCTTCAGTATCTTTTGTTATGTCTCCCTCTTCATTTTTGATTTTGTTAATTAGGATGCTGTCCCTGTGCCCTATTGTGAGTCTGGCTAAGAGTTTATCTATCTTGTTGATTTTCTAAAAGAACCAGATCCTCGATTGGTTGATGCTTTAAATAGTTCCTCTTGTTTCCACTTGGTTGATTTCGCCCCTGAGTTTGATTATTTCCTGCCGTCTACTCCTCTTGGGTGAAAATGCTTCCTTTTCTTCTAGAGCTTTTAGGTGTGTTGTCAAGCTGCTCGTGCATGCTCTCTCTAGTTTCTTTTTGGAGGCACTCAGAGCTATGAATTTTCCTCTTAGAAATGCTTTCATTGTGTCCCATAAGTTTGGGTATGTTTTGGCTTCATTTTCATTAAACTCTAAAAAGTCTTTAATTTCTTTCTTTATTCCTTCCTTGACCAAGGTATCATTGAGAAGAGTGTTGTTCAGTTTCCATGTGAATGTTGGCTTTCTATTATTTATGTTGTTATTGAAGATCAGCCTTATTCCATGGTGATCTGATGGGATGCATGGGACAATTTCAACATTTTTGTATCTGTTAAGGCCTGTTTTGTGACCAATTATATTGTCAATTTTGGAGAAGGTACCATGAGGTGCTGAGAAGAAGGTATATCCTTTTGTTTTAGGATAAAATGTTCTCTAGATATCTGTTAAATCCATTTGTTTCATAACTTCTGTTAGTTTCACTGTGTCCCTGTTTAGTTTCTGTTTCCATGATTTGTCCAATGATGAAAGTAGTGTTTTGAAGTCTCCCACTATTATTGTGTGAGATTCAGTGTGTGCTTTGAACTTTACTAAAGTTTCTTTAATGAATGTGGCTGCCCTTGCATTTGGAGCATAGATATTCAGAATTGAGAGTTCCTAGTGGAAGATTTTACCTTTGATGAGTATGAAGTGTCCCTCCTTGTCTTTTTTGATAACTTTGGGTTGGAAGTCAATTTTATTATATATTAGAATGTCTACTCCAGCTTGTTTCTTCATACGATTTGCTTGGAAAATTGTTTTCCAGCCTTCCATCTGAGGTAGTGTCTGTCTTTTCCCCTGTAATGGGTTTCCTGTAAAGAGCAAAATGTTGGGTCCTGTTTGTGTAGCCAGTCTGTTAGTCTATGTCTTTTTATTGGGGACTTGAGTCCATTGATATTAAGACATATTAAGGAAAAGTAATTGTTGCTTCCTATTATTTTTGTTGTTAGAGTTGGGATTCTGTTCTTGTGGCTGTCTTCTTTTAGGTTTGTTGAAGGATTACTTTCTAGCTTTTTTTAGGGCATAGTTTCTGTCCTTGTATTGTTCTTTTTCTGTTATTATCCTTTGAAGGGCTGGATTTGTGGAAAGATAATGTGTGAATTTGGTTTTGTGCAATTCTTTCGTTTCTCCATGTGTGGTAATTGAAAGTTTGGCTGGGTATAGTATCCTGGACTGGCATTTGTGTTCTCTTAGTATCTGTATAACATCTGTCCAGGATCTTCTGGCTTTCATAATCTCTGGCAAAAAGTCTGGTGTAATTCTGATAGGCCTGCCTTTATTTGTTACTTGACCCTTTTCCCTTACTGCTTTTTATATTCTATCTTTATTTAGTGCATTTGTTGTTCTGATTATTATGTGTCGGGTGGAATTTTTTTTTCTGGTCCAGTCTATTTGGAGTTCTGTAGGCTTCTTATATGTTCACGGACATCTCTTTCTTTAGTTTTGGGACGTTTTCTTCTATAATTTTTTTGAAGATATTTGCTGGCCCTTTAAGTTGAAAATCTTCATTCTTATCTACTCCTATTATCTGTAGGTTTGGTCTTCTCATTGTGTCCTGGATTTCCTGGATGTTTTGAGTTAGGATCTTTTTTGCATTTTGTATTTTCTTTGATTGTTGTGCTGATGTTCTTTATGGAATCTTCTGCACCTGAGATTCTCTCTTCCATCTCTTGCATTCTGTTGCTGATGCTCAAATCTAAGGTTCCAGATATCTTTCCTAAGGTTTCTATCTCCAGCGTTGCCTCACTTTGGGTTTTCTTTATTGTGTCTACTTCCCTTTTTAGGTCTAGTATTGTTTTGTTCATTTCCATCACCTTTTTGGATGTGTTTTCCTGTTTTTCTTTAAGGACTTCTACCTGTTTGGTTGTGTTTTCCTGTTTTTCTTTAAGGACCTGTAACTCTTTAGCAGTGTTCTCCTGTCTTTCTTTAAGTGAGTTATTAAAGTCCTTCTTTGTGTCCTCTACCATCATCATGATGTCTGAGTCTAGATTTTCAGTTGTGTTGGTGTGCCCAGGTCTGGGCGAGGTGGGAGTGCTGCTTTCTGATGATGGTGAGTGGTCTTGGTTTCTGTTAGTAAGATTCTTACGTTTGTTTTTGGCTACCTGATATTCCCTGGAGTTAGTTGTTATAGTTGCCTCTGGTTAGAGATTGTTCCTCTCGTGATTCTGTTAGCCTCTACCAGCAGACCTGAGAGACTAGCTCTCTTCTCTGAGTTTTAGTGGTCAGAGCACTCTCTGCAGGCAAGCTCTTCTCTTACAGGGAAGGTGTACAGATATCTGGCATTCGGACCTCCCTCCTGGCAGAAGATGAAGGCCTGAAACAGGACCTGTCCCAGAAGCTGTATCGCTTCGGCCTGTCACAGAAGCTGTTAGCTTCTGTAGACCACACTCTCACCTGCGCAGACTCGTCTTGGAGGGATCCGGGAACCAAGATGGCTTCCCCAGGTGCTCTAGCAAATCTCTGCTGGGCAGGGCGTACACCTCTCCTCTGGCAGGGAAGGTGCCTGGATGTCTGGAGCCCGAAACGGGGTCTGTCTCAGAAGCTGTCCTCCAGGGACCTTGGGGGTGTCCACTAAGTTTGCGCCCAGGTGACCAGGTACTGGTGCCGACCAGAAGGGATTTGTGACCCTGGTCAGGCCAGATTTTCTGCTTCCCTAATGCTGTCTCAGGTCCCACATGATTGGATTGGACAGAAGTTGTGTTCCACTCACTCGTGGTCCTAAGATGGCATGAAGAGTCCTCTAGGGGACCTTGGGGGTGTCTGCCGACTCTGCACCCAAGGTGACCCTGATCATTTTCATTACCTGGTTAAAAAACAACAACAAAGAGACTGTGTAAGACTGAGCCTACAAGATTCAATAGCATTTGGCAGACTTTTATGGGCAGTTATCTTTCCCAGTTAATGGAGTATGTATTCATACCTCCTTCCCAGCAAAGAATGAAGGACTACTGGAAGTGTCTTACTTGCATTACCCATGACTGACTTGCTCTGCCCATCCTAATTATTGTTTACTGCATTTCTTGGAAACTCCGAATCCACATGATGGATCATGACCTCTTCCTTAACGTGCTCCACATGGCCACCCTTCTAGGAAACATGCTTTCTTCCAAGATTGGAGGACATGTAATTTATTTGATAAGTGAACCTGGAGAACTCGTGTTTAATTTTGCCAGAAAGTTATAGGAGCCAGTATAGATCATGTGTTTCAGAATTATGCTATGGGACAGAGGAAATTGTGCCATCTTTTCTCAGACATCACTATAGAGACTGCCATATAGAAAGATTAAACTCTGGTCCTTATCTTCTATTTCTAGGAAGCCTTGATGGTTACAGGAAGTAATTGGGTACTGTCAGGCAGATTTTGACAACTGGAAGTCAGGCTAGTCTATTCTTGTTATGTAGAGATGCGCGATATGGACAGAGTACTGATATCTAAATCTCAGTTCTCTCTTCCTTCCCACTCTCATGCATTGCATCTGTAGAGAGCTTTGCTTTATTTCCTAGCTTGGACTGGACTTCCTTCATTTGCTCTCAGATCTAGTGTCTTGAAATGATTAGTTTCTGAGAATAAGCCTGTTGCTGGCTTCCTAAGATCATCCTTTTGAGAGCTTGGTTGTATTTGTTTAGTCCATTGGCAGACTGTATTTGTTAACCTTTGAAGCCCAGGTTTGCTCACCTCAATAGTCCTCTTTTGGCAGGACATTGTGTGTGTGGGGGGATGGTGGTGGTGGAGGGGTATGCGTGTATGTGTGTGTGAACATGTGAGTGAGTGAGTGAGTGTGTTTGTGTGTGTGTGTTTGTGTTTGTGTGTGTGTAGATGTGCAGGTTCCTCCAAGACCAGAAGAAATCATCAAATACCTTGTAGCTGGACTTACAGATAGGTATGAACTGCCTTAAAATAGATACTGAACCCTTTGGAGGAACAAGCCCTTTTGACTACAGAGCCATTTCCCCTGTCCCTATTTTAACACAATTATTACACAAAGATAGCACTCAAAGTCTTAGCATAAGACCTTAATCCTCAGAAAATAAGAAGAGACATGACTCCTTTATTTTAGCTTTTGTAGCCGCAATATACTTACTGTATTTTAGTTAATCCATTAGCCAAGAAACAAACATTTTGAGAGAACCCACTTGTTAAACAAAGCACTGTCTACAGAAGAAAAGACAGATGTTAGAGAGGTGTGATCATCAGCTATATTTGCAATCTTAAAATTACCCTGGTGACAAATTGCTGAGTAGTAGCAGTTTTCCAAGGAATAGCCTAGATATGAAGAGATCTAAGAAAAAAACAGGGCACAGTTGCCTGCCTTTAGCTCTTCTTGCTTCTGCTGATGCCAGCTTTTGTTACCTAATGCTGACTCAATATCTCCAACTCTTCAGAGAACTTACATCACTAGATCAGAACTGATGAAGCATCCAGCATTTGGACTAAGAAGCTACTGGATTTTCTGTCTCTTCCAGTTATCTATCTGTCTGTCTGTCTGTCTATCTATCTATCTATCTATCTATCTATCTATCTATCTATCTATCATCCATTATCTATAAATTTATTTATCTATTTTATCTATGTATCCATCTATCATTTATCTACTATTGATCTACCTACTTATCTATATATCTATCATTTGTCTGTCTGTCTAATTTTCTTGTAGCTTTGATCTTCTAGAAAGCCCTGTCTAATAGAATAGGAAGAGTTCTTGCCTTTGATGAATTTAATCTTCTAAATGAAAAGAATAGATTTATTTGTGTGACTCTAAGGTAGTATGACAAAATTTTAAGAACAAGCCTGCTGGAATGTGAATGTGCCTATGTGAGTGGGTGCATGGGTATGTTTGTGCAGATGTGTGTTACACATATGCCTATGTGTAACACAGATGTAGAGGCTAAGAACAACCTCAATTGTTCTCCCCCAGGCACTTTTATTTTGAGCCAGGCAAGATTTAGAGATCTTTTTTTCTCCATCTCCCCATTCTCAGATTATAGGCATGTGTCACTGTGCCTGGCTTTTTAAATAAGGCTTCTCAGAATCAAACTCAGGTCCTCATGCCTACAAGACAAACACTTTGCTGACTGAGCTATCTCCCCAGATCCCTCAACTCTTTTTTATTTTTTAAACATGGCTAATTCATCTTTAAATGATTCCATTTTATTATAATTTCTAATGACATGTTTACTCAGTTTTGCAATGCAATATGTTTGTGATTAAGCATTGGACATAAAGACATAAAAATCTATGATGATTTCTCTCAGATAATTTATACCCCAAGATTATCTTCTTTGGTGACTAGATATGGATGTTTTACTTTTATGACATCTACACAGAGCTTGGAGAGGAAAAAATGTATATCACCATTATTGAACTTGTATAGAAATGTAGTATTTCCTCTTTGTAAAGGTCAGTTGGTGATGATACTTCCTTTACAAACATGGGATGCTTTGAAATATAAAGCACTACTGTGAGATAAACAAATTGTGTTTTTAGCTGAACAGAGGCCTGCTATATAAATTTTACTCACCTGCTCTGTGATGAGGAAATTGTTGCTGAGATTGCATGAATAATTTGCCTAGTGTCACACACCTGAAAGTCAAGGCAGGCCTGCATACTGGTCTTGGTCCTCCAAGAATAATATATAATATTGTATATTATATATGCTAGATAATATATATATATAATGTATATATGTGTATATACACATATGTGTATACATGTGTTAATACATATATGTGTATACAGTGTAATACATTTCCTCTTCCTAGTGATAACTCTGTTGTCTCAGGGAAGTAGGCAGTTAATATAGCCCGTGTCATTAGCTTGAAAAGAAAATCTTGTCAAAGAACCTGTGGGGATGTTCTTCCCAGAAAAACCACACTGGATGCTTGCCAGCAGCTGCATGAGGACTCAGTGGGGCTCTCACAGTGTTTGTTCTCCCTAAAGTTACAGTGATGTTGTTTTTGGACACTGTCAAACCACATCTGTTGCTATCAATGTGCTTCCAAAACTTTTGAATCTTATTCTTGTCATGCAAAGTACAGAGCAATGTGAGCAATATAATAAAAGCCAATGCAGTGAACATTCCAGTTTCTTAGAAAGACTCTTCAGAAGTTCTTTCTTTTGTCTGTATTGCTATCACCTCTCTGCCTGCTGTGCTGGCTTTCTTTTTCCCTACCCCTTCTCCTCAATATGCATCTCAACTTCTTTCTCTTCTTTTGTTCAGTTTAGAAGGAAAGATCTTTGGCACAGAGGAATGGGTGCCTTTATCAAGTCTGGATATCAAATAATTTTTCACCTCCCTTTAGTTGAAATTGCAGGATCAGGATTTTCTCCCTCTTGTTCTCCAGGATCACAGGTGGGGTGGGGCGAGGGTGCTATTGACTTCTCCATGTCTTTTGGCAGATGGATAGACATACCAGCCAGGAAGGGATCTGACTCTCAGATGAATTCTTTTATCCTTAAAGGGCTTCCTGCAGAGGAAGCCATTAGTATTTAGTTATTGGGTTTCTACTCCCCGTGGTGTCTAAGAAACCATTCATTTAATTTTGTGACATTTCTAGTGGCTTTGGGGAGCTAAGCCTATGTGAAAAGGCCTGTTCCTGTGGAGGATCACAGAGAGAATGTAAATGGAATTCAAATGGTCAAGCCACCAGCCTCTGATCTGAGGGAGCTCCCTCTATCCCCACTCTGTGTGTGTGTGTGTGTGTGTGTGTGTGTGTGTCTGTGTCTGTCTCTGTGTCTGTCTCTGTGTCTGTCTCTTTCTGACTCTGTGTGTGTGTGTGTCTCCCCTTAGCCCCGAGCCTTTGTGCACCTCTTTCCAGCCATCCAGACATTTTCCATGGTTATGTTCCCAAAGCCCTAGTCAGAGTGGCCATGCCTGACCTCTCCCTTTCTTTGGCCAGGAATTGGCTCCAGAACCTAAGCAGACTAAGATTTTAACAACAGAGGCAGTTAAGAAATGTCTGGTGTTTGGACAAAAAACAGGATGCATGTTCCCTCCTAAACTTTTCTGTCAGGGAGGTGTAAGGAGGTTGTCAAGTAGATAAGAATTTATGCTTTGGTATCAGATAGCCCTGTCACTCACTGCTGTACCCAGGTTGAGGGACATAAACACTATGAGAAAATGAAGTATTACATAAGATTGCTTTAAGACCAAAGGTGAACTAATTTTTGCAACATATTTAGAATTATATTAGTACATAGTACAGTAAATGTTAAGTGTTACTAATATTATCCCCGATTATACTTTTCTTTTTGAGCTAGTTGCACACAGGAATTTGTCCTTCTCCTTTTACTAGAGCAGTGTTGCCCAATACAAGTATAATACAAGTTATACATTTACTTAAGTAACCACATTAAAAGTACAGAGAAGCAAAAAAAGTATGAAGAAACAGGTAAAATTAATTTCAAGAACATCTTTAAAACCTCAGATAAAATATTCACTTCAATATGAAATTTAGCATGCAATTATTGAGCTATTTTACATTCTCTTTATATACTGTTTCAGGGATAAATATGTATTTCCTAAAAGCATTTCAATTCAGAAAAGCTACATTTTATGTTTCAACAGTCTCATGCAGCTCATTGTTAAACTGTTGGACAGGTTTGTCACAAATAGCAGGAGAATGGAATACTTCTTTTTTTTTTTTTTTAAAAGATTTATTTATTATATGTAAGTACACTGTAATTGTCTTCAGACACACCAGAAGAGGGTGTCAGATCTCATTTCAGGTGGTTGTGAGCCACCATGTGGTTGCTGGGATTTGAACTCTGGACATTCAGAAGAGCAGTCGGGTGCTCTTACCCACTGAGCCATCTCACCAGCCCCAGAATACTTCTTGACATTTGAAAGAGATGTGGGCAGGAAGGAAAACGGAAGAAAATCCTGAGCACAATAAAGGACTCTGATGACTTAAGTTTTCAAACTTTTTATTGATTCTTTGTAAGTTTCACATCATGAACCCCAATCCCACTCATCTCCCCGTCTCTTCATATCTGCCATTGCAACTTCTCTGAAAAAGTAAATAAAAAGCAAAAATTAAAAAACAAAACAAAACAAAACAAAGCATAGAAAACATCTTGTCGTGGAAGCTATATTTTGTCACAGTGTCCCCACAGTATATCCTTTTATTCATACATCTTTACTGGCAAATATTAATTGCAATGAGTCATTGGTCTTGTTTGAGGCCTCGGCTTTCACTACACTATCAATGCTAGATCCTCATGGGGACTCCTTCAAGTTATTCTGTTGCTCTGTGTCATGGCAACCTGCAGCTTTGGAACAGCAGGACTGGCCCTTTCACATGCTCCAGCAGTTCATAGATGATGCAGGTTTTGTGGTGAGTCAACTCAAAGCCTTAGATATGGGCCTGTGAGGTAAATGAGTTGTCCAGCCTATCAGCTCTCCCACACCCATACCAAAAGGTTGAACTCTTAAACATTGGCCTTGCTAGGTCACTTAATGCTTCAGCCATCAGGGGTCAGGGTCAGCTCTTTTACTGTCATGCTACCAGGGGTAGTCACCCACACCCATACCACTAGAGCCAGCTCTACTCTGTTGCCCAGGTAAGGTGCAGGGCACACTCTCCAGAGTGCTGCAACCAATGAGGGGCAGGGACAGTTTTCTAGGTCTCACAATCTTGGGGCCAGCTCTCCAGACTACTAAACGTGATGAGGGGCATGGGTAGGAGTGGGAGGAAGGTATCACCCAAACCCATGCACCTCATGGCAGATGAGTGGTGGAGCTAGCTCTCATGTGCTCCTGCCCTTGGGGCCAGCTTACCTGTGCCCCTGTCACTAGGGCCAGCTCTACTGTGCTGCCCAGGCAAGATTCAGAATCCACTCTCCCAACTGCTGCAGCCAGTGAGGAACATGGACCACTCTTCTGCTCTCATGACACAGGGGCCAGGTCTCCTGATGTCTGCAGATGGAGAGGGGTGAGGATTGGATGGAGATCACCACTTCTGTGCCTATGCCACCTCTTGGCAGTTGAGTGGGGGAGGGAGCAGCTCTCACAAGCTCACACCTTTAGGGCTAGGTCTCCAAATGTGCTGTTCAGGCAAGGTGCAGGGTCTGCTCTCCAAAGTGATGAAGATGGGGAGAGGTGGGGCCAGCTATGAGCAACCCTTGTACATCTATGTGGTTCTAGATGGCAGCTCAGACCAGGGATGTCCACACGGTCTTTGGTAGTAATATGAACCACAGACATTAAGACAGACCCATTCTGCTGCATGACAATGGACCCAGACATGACCCTTAGCAGCAGCACTGGCTGGAACTTCACCATGACCTCAAAAGGCAAGGGTGAATACTCATAACAGGCAATTGCTTTCTACCCTCGCTCCAGTTCCATCTCTCTTCATAACGCTCAGACTGTCCTGCCTTTCTCCTCTCCCATCTGTTCACCACATACTTGCACATTGTAGTGGCTCCTGCTGCAGGCCTCTAGGTGTCTTCTGCTCACCCGCAACACTGTGTGGCCTGGTGACTGGTGGGTGTCTGGAATTCTTCCTCCTCAGCACTGTGTTTTTATAGTGGCAGACAGGTCTCTGGGTGTCCTCCACTACCCTTGCCATGTGGCATTGATGACCTAAATTTGTAATTAAAATTCTTATTTCTTAGCCTCACAAGAGACAGTTATATCAGGGTCCTTTCAGCAAAATCTTCCTAGTATATGCAATGGTGTCAGCTTTTGGAGGCTGATTATGGGATGGATCCCCAGGTATCGCAATCTCTAGATGGTCCATCCTTTCATCTCAGCTCCAAACTTTGTCTCTGTAACTCTTTCCATGGGTGTTTTGTTCCCAATTCTAAGAAGGGGTGAAGTGTACACACTTTGGTCTTCGTTCTTCTTGAGTTTCATGTGTTTTGCAAATTGTATCTTCTATCTTGGGTATTCTAAGTTTCTGGGCTAATATCCACTTATCAGTGAGTCCATATCATGTGAGTTTCAGTGGTCAGAGCACTCTCTGCTGGCAGGCTTTCCTCTTTCAGGGAAGGTGCACAGATATCTGGCATTCAGACTTGCCTCCTGGCAGAAGATGAAGGCCTGAAACAGGACCTGTCCCAGAAGCTGTTAGCTTCTGCAGTCCATACTCTCACCTGTGCAGATTAGTCTCTGTGGAGTCTGGGATCCAAGATGTCTCCTGCAGATGCTCAGGCAAAGCCCTCCTGGGCCGGGCAGATACCTCTCCTCTGGTAGGGAAGGTGCCCAGATGTCTGGAGCCCGAAACCAGGCCTCCTCAGAAGCTCTGTGACTCCTGCCTGTCCCAGAAGCTGTTAGTTTCTGTAGTCCACACTCTCACCTGTGCAGAGTAGTCTCAGTGGAGTTCGGGATCCAAGATGTCTCCTGCAGATGCTCAGGCAAAGCCCTCCAGGGCCAGGCGGACACCTCTCCTCTGTGCAGAGTAGTCTCAGTGGAGTCCGGGATACCGGACTCTTAAGATGACTGTTTCCAACTCTATTAATTAACGTGTAGATTTCATTTGTTAAATAGCTGAACAACATTCCATTGTGCACATGTATCACTTTCCAATCCATTTTAAAATCGATTATCAGTTCATGGACATTTGGGCTATTTCTTTTTCTTTTTTCTTTCTTTCTTTCTTTCTTTCTTTCTTTCTTTTTCTTTCTTTCTTTCTTTCTTTCTTTCTTTCTTTCTTTCTTTCTTTCTTTCTTTCTTTCTTTCTTTCTTTCTTTCTTTCTTTTTTGCCTGTTCCCAAGAGTTGTATAGATGGATCAGATGGTATTTTCACTTTCATTAGTTTTCAGAAACCTTCACACATATTTCCATAGTTGCTGTGCCCATAGTTTGTGTCCCCACCATAATAAATGTTCCCTTTCTCCCACATATACTACAGTGTCTGCTTAAAATATCAAAGTAGTTTTAATTTGCAATTTATTGATGATTAAAGATGTCGAACATTTAAAATGTATATCTCTACCATTGGTATTTCTTCTTTTGAGAAGTCTCTACTTAGATCTAGACATATTTTTACATTAAATTGTTTGTTTTCTTGATATTTAGTTTTTTAAATTCTTTGTATATTCTTTGTGCCAGATGTACATCTGGTAAATGCCCCTTTCTCCATGCTGTAGACTGTCCCAACTCAAATGATACTGTCTTTGATGTGTAGAAATTTTTGATTTTCATGAGATCTTATTAATTTCTTGCATGTGCTATCAATGACCTATTCAGAAAGTTCTTTCCTGTGACAAAAAGTTTAAGCTTTCTCTCTGCTTTCTCCTCTATCAAACTCAGGTATCGGGTCTTATTTCCACGTCACTGTTATATTTGGAGTTGATTTTTGTGTAGAGTGGGAGATGAGAATATAGTTTTATTCTTTTTTATGTACTCATCCAGTTTAAACAGCTATTTGTTGAAGATACTGTTTTTTCTTCATTGTGCCTTTTTTACTTCTTTGTCAAAAATCGGGAGGTTGTAAGTATGTGCACTTACAGTTGTGTCCTCCATTTTACTTTATTGATAAATAAATCTGGTTTAATGCCAGCACCCTTTTGTTTTTATGACTATGCTCATAACTCTTTTGACATATGTCACATCTTCTCTTAGCTACCAGTTTATTGAAATATGCTCCAACCATGCTAGGATGAAGAAAAAGCTGAGGCTCTGGTTCCAGCCAGAGGTAGAGCTTATCTGAAGAAAATATTTACAACCATCCTATAGGAAAGACTAGATCTGGGACGATCAAGATGGGTAGGGCCATATCTTGACAGAATTGCTTACTCAAGCATAATATCTCTACTTCTACATTTAAAACTAAACGTAAGTCTGGGTATAGAGCTTGGCAGTAGAGTGTTGGCAAAGCACATGAAGGTGCCAGTTCATGTCCTAGCAAAAAAAAAAAAAAAAAAAAAAAAAAAAAAAAAAAAAAAGAAAAAAAGAAAAAAAAAAAAAAAAAAGAAAAGAGCTAATTATTCTAATGCCCAGAAAATAGACATGGGAGATAGTCACTGAGTTTTTTTCACCATTCTTTCTATGGCTATGTTGAATAAATATCATTTTTATTATTTAGTATTTGGGTGTGAATCTAGCTTGCTAGGACTGTCATACTCTGATGTTATAATTCTAGCAACAAGGTTGGTATTATACAGGACTATCCTCTAGGACAAACTGTTATCATCCTCACAAGTTTAGCTGGACTTGGTCACAAAAATCTCACAACAGCTGGATTTATTGATGTTTGGTGTTTCCTCTTGGGAGGAAATGTGGGGAAGGTCATGGGATCTTTCTCTATCTTTTGCAATCACTTTCCCCAACTCATTGTATGAGTTGCATTGTATAAGTAGATCTGTGCTCTTCTGGTCTCTGAAGTGCTAGAGTGAAAAGTCTAAAGGGACTGGGAGAGGAAACTCTGTATACACAGCCATGAGGAGTCATCATTTCTGCTGGGTATACCTTATTATAATTTCATACACATTGCACTGTTAGAAAGTCTCATAAAGGGCTGGTGAGATGGCTCAGTGGGTAAGAGTACCCGACTGCTCTTCCAAAGGTCCGGAGTTCAAATCCCAGCAACCACATGGTGGCTCACAACCATCCGTAACGAGATCTGACGCCCTCTTCTGGTGTGTCTGAAGATAGCTACAGTGTACTTACATATAATAAATAAATAAATCTTTAAAAAAAAAAAGAAAGTCTCATAAATACATTGGCTCTCAGAGTAAACTTTGGTGGTATTGCACCTTGGCTTGTCATTGAATCTATTAGAGGAGGTGTATACATTTTTAAACATTTTATTTTAAGTCCCACAAAGAAAGGGATGGGATTTTAGTAGATGGAGTGCAAGGATCATGGTAAATTACCAGCATATAAAACTGGGAGAGTCATTGGGACTTCCACAGGCAACCATGATGGTGACGGTGTTCATGTAGGAAGCCATTATATTCTCCACAACAATGCTTCCTTTGTGACCAAAGACCACTCTTCAATCACAACTGGGCATGTAGTTTCATTGAGACGTGTAAGTTTGGCAAGTGTTTTAGTTTGACCAAGGGCTGGGATGCTTTAAGACCCAACTTAGATGTTGAATCCTGATATGGAAAACAAAAAACGGTTGGTCAGAATTACCCCCTAGAAGTCATTGGCAACAACTGACATTCTCAAGAAACTTATAAACTCATCCATCAAATATGAGGAATATTTGTGCAAATAAATTTTTTTTCTTGATGTCCTCATCCTTTGTAGTGGTCACTATCATCTCAGACACTAGGATAACGAGCCATGAGATTCAGCATCATAAAATACAGGATGCCTCTTAAAAAAACTGTAAATCTGCATTTCTCCTGTTTCTACTTTTTTCTCTCAGGAACATTTGTGAATCAGATTTTGTCATTTGACTCATTTGTTACCTATTTTTACGTGACTGACCTCAAACCAAAAGCCTTTTGTGATTCAGATGAAAGCAGCTGGTCAATGACATGAAGGTCTGCAGGGAAATATCTGCTCCAGTTTCCTTTCTGTTGCTGTGATAAAACCCTTTGACCAAAAAGCAGATTGTGGAGTAAGGGGGTTATTTGGTTCTCACTTCCAGTTCATAGTCCACCATGGAGGGAAGTCAAACCAGGAACATGGTGTAGCAAATGGAGGATACTGCTTGTTGGTTTTCTCTGGGTCATTCAGCACAGAAGTATCCTCAGACTGAAATTACTAGATTATCACTTATTTTTAGGTGATTCTAGACTGTTTCAAGTTGACAGTTAATGTAAACTAGGACAATGTTCTTCCATTGTCTGCTCTCTGTTGGGAAAGTAAAAAAATAAAAAATAAATAAAAATAAAAACACCCTTTTTAATCTTAGAAAAGTAACAGGCTAGCATGAAAATGATAAAAATCTTCAGGAGGAAACTATGTGGGATGTAGGCAAAGCTATCTTCAGATTAATCAGGTGCTCAGCAGAGACTTGGATAGCCTGCCAGCCAGTGAATGAGAAGATTACACAGTAAGTTTAGAGGAGTTGAAGGATTTGAGGAACACAATGTCTCTATAGATGCTGCTCCTAGGGCAGTGGGCTCATTTCTCTAAGGAATGTGGGATTCCTCTGATGGTTTACTGGATAGAAGAGAAAGGAGTCACTCACCTCCATCTTAAGTAATATAGGCCATTTGTCTGGTTCTGCTAAACTTGCCAGCCCTATTTCCATGTCTGAGCTGCAAAGCTAGTTTTCAGGAGTAACATTTTCTTTCATTGTTCCTGTCAGAAACTGGCCAACAGTGTCTTTGCCCATCTTTTTCACCCTGGTTTTAACATCTAATGGTTGTGGTCTTTTAAGAATCATTTGAGTCTCCACTGTGGCTTTTTGTACCTTTTTATAATTTAATAAGCTTGTGTTTATTCTCAAAACATGGAATGCCTACAAACTTCCAGAAATTAAATATTTTTTGAGACAGGGTGTGTGTACCTTTAGCTTTTCTGGAATTTGCTCTGTGGACCAGATTGGCCTCAAACTCAGAGATCTGCCTACTTGTGCCTCCCAGGTGCTGGGATTAAAGGTACATGCCACAGCCACCCAGTTTGAAATTAGATTTTTCTATTCATATTTCCAGAGATAATTTAGGTACTCTACCACCAGAAAACACTTAAGTCTAAGGGAATGTCACCCCTAAGCTTTACCTGTCTGTTAGTGAACATCTGGAACATCCTTCAGTACATAGGAAAGCATGTGCAGTCCTAATTCTAGCCCCCGGAAGGGTTTATAAGAGTCTCTTATGTCTAATGATCACATTCTTGGATCATTTTGGAAGTTTGCTTTGGAGCCCTTTCATTCAGAATTTCACAAAGAGTTATGTCTACCGCACACATTGGAGTGACACTTTCCATATATGCAGTGAAGTAAAAGGTGCCTTTGATAACTCTCTGGAATAGAGTATGGGTGGCCAAATGTAAGAGACATCCAACTCTTATGGAAAGTATCCATGAACCTTTTATGACAGAACTTAATTTTCTTAGGACAACAGATGTGTATGTGGACTTTGTTTATTAGACATTAATTTAAATGGACCAGGATCTTGAGACCCAGTGATCCAATTATTGATAAACAAAATTTATCTATGGTCAGTGAGGTAGACCACATCCCATGGTTAAATTTTTGATGTTTTAAACCCCCAATATGCAAAATTGTTGAGTACAAAGTTCATGATTACTAGTCAGAAAACTCTAAGCCTTAGACCCAAATGAACACTCGGACCAGAGAAGCTCTTAAACTCATCTCAGACTGTATAAACAACCCAGTTTTCAGATAAGGACAGATAAAATATCTCCAAATATTTTAACCATCTATTAATCTCACCAGTTCTTAAAACATGACAAAAAATTCTTCTCTCTGGCCTGTGTAATAAAAGCATCACTAACAGTATGGAAGGAGCATAGTGAGAAGCCAAGTCCCTGCTACTTATGGAGCAGAGACAATCTTTTCTATCACACAGATTTCTAACAGACCTGCTCACCTTCAGTTTGTTTGGGATTTCATGACAGCAACCACAGGAATCTGTGTGGCTTGCAAACACAGGATCCAGTTTGACAAAATCCATTCTTTAAGAGAACCAGTTCGTTCCTTTCCAGAGCCCATCCCTACTGGGGACATCTGCACTTCAGGGATGTTTTCCTCCGTTTCAGGGATGCTTTTCTCCGTGTGAATCTTGCTATTTATTATCAAGCCCCATGTGAGATCACAACCAGAAAAATCAGACTGAAAATTTCACCTGACTCTTTAATAAGAAAGTACTACACCTTCACTGTTGGTCCAGACTGTTAGCTTTAATAACTTTGTTGTTGCTATTCTGTCCACCATAATTTCTTTTACTTGAAGGTCTTGTGAAAAAAAAATCATTTATTGTTAGTTAAACAAATAGGCACTAAACTTATTTTTATTCAAAATTTTACTTTTTGAAAATTTAATTTATGAGTACTGCATTTAATCATTTCACCACTACCTCTCTCCCCTCCACCTCTTCCCATGTCCCCTTTACTCCATGATCCTTTCAAATTCATTATCATTTCTTCATTGATTTTTATTGATTTATGTATACACACACAGAGACACACATAATATATAAACCTACTGAGTTCATTTAGTGTAACTCATATAGACATATGTTGAGGGATGACTACATGGAATTGGATAATCTATCAGGTAATAATACAGTGGAGAAAACTATCTTTTCTCCTCTCCACAGCTATTTGTCTGTAGTTCTCCATTGTGCGGCCATGTAAAATTTCCCCCATTCCTGTTGACAGTTCATCTGGCATTGTAATTATGCTGCTCCTGTGTTAGGTGACCATGTTCTTGAAATTTCATAGGTGCAGCTTCCTTTTCATGTCTAGAAGATACTATCTCAAAAATTGTCCTAGCCCTGTGGCTCCTACAATTTCTTTAAGCATCTCTCCTGAGATATCCCCTGAGCCTTGAGTATAAGGCATTGCACTGTAGATGTATCAGTTGGAGTCAGGTATCCTACAGTTACTAAGTTTTGCATTTCATCTAGTTGTAGATTTCTGAAATAGTCTCTTTCTGCTGCAAAGAGAAGATTCTTTGATGAGGCTTGAGAGCTACATCTATTTATGGTTTAGAAAATGGCAGTTGTAGATGCTATTTAGGGTATATGACTTGTCCAGCCATGGATATTAGATAAGTTTATAGAACCAGGCTTGAATTTTCTACTGTTAATTGGGATGTGAGTCTATTCATTATCTCTAGATGACAATGTTGGGTTGTAAATTTGTGGAGACTCCTAGGAATAGTTCTAATAGGTAGAGATACCATCAATGATGTACTAAATGAAAGTTTGGGGATCAAACATTCTCTCTAACAGATATTTGAGGATGGCAAGTTTGGTTGTCATTGGGCAGGATGGGCACTTACAAGGAATGCAGAATCATTTGGGATGGCAGCTATGGCTACACATGACACAGTAACAACCTTCACCAGTCTGAATGGGTGCCCCTGAAATGATCTGAGGTAGGGGTTTGACTCACAGACATTTTCTTTGCCTATAGGTGCAAGCTGTCGAAGGAAACTGAGAGGCAGCCAGAAATGTTCCAAATGGGGAGAAAACAGCACTCTTTGCTGTTCTGAAGTTTCTTGCAATCATAAGGACAATATTCTAGCCTGGCCTTCTATAGTCAAATAGTACATCTTTGAGAAGGTTCGAATCTGTTCAAATAGTCCCAAACAAGTAGAAGAGCCTAGATCTTTACTATCTAGGAAAGTCATGATGAGTTAAATATATGTGTTTGCTCAACCATTACACTCTTCAAAGAAACAATTGACAGCAATTCTTTTTCATATCATTGGCAATGAGAGGATTTTAAAACTAACTATAATTCACTGAGAGGGATCTCTAGAGCTAATTTTGCATTAATTACACTTGCTCTGCAAATTCCCTTGTGTAATAGAAAAGTGTTATTGTTAAATACTTGGAAGATGTGGTATCTTCTGTATCTTTCTGGAAATTAACGATGGTATAATAAGGGTGTTTAAAGATTTTACGTTGAAGAAATGTGTTATGTTTTTATGTTTTCAAGTCTTGTAACCAGCAAATTTATGAACATGACCTATCGATGCCCCTTAAAACCTAGGTTATTTATCATGGTCTTTGGGAGAGGCTGGGAAATGAGCAACTAAAGAGACAGAGCCTGAGACTACAAACTTAGTGGTCTGCAATCTGCTGCACACTAATCAGAAAGAAGCACTTGCTAATCACACAGATTGTTTGATGCACCAATAGCTCTCCTATATCATTAGTAGCCACTGAATATGCACTACATGTTTGGACTCCTCACATAGACAGTATTTCATCATGACTACCAAATGTCTGCCTTCTTTCAGCTACAACTCTTGAGCATTATCTTTCAAAGTGTTTGAAAGGAGGAAGAGAAATTATTCTTTATTTTTGGTACCTGAACCCCACCATCTACAAAATGGGATCTACATGAAATGGTTCTAAGAGGCAGAGGCAAAAAGTGTGGTGAGAGATATTGTAAAATCTTTAGATGATGCTCTGGGGGTATCATCGTACTGCCCAGTACAATTGTTACTCTTAAGGGTAACAATTATTATTAGTATTGTAAAGGAGCTGAAGCATATTGAATGTAGAATAAAGTGATGCTGTTTTGAACAATGTATATAACATATGAATTCATTTTGGAATTACAGCAATGAAGATGGAGGAAATGAAGAAATTTGATTAGTGGATTGGAAAGCACAATGTTTAATATGAAGATACAATTATAATAAATGTTTATTTAATGAGAACTCAGAATGGCTCTGCACTTTCAATATTTAGTATTCAGGAAAATAAATGGATGCTGGTGAATTTCTTCCTGATTCTAATGTAAAGAAAGATGTTATATGATTAATGAAGATTTACTCTACTTTCTTTTATCAAACTTCTAAAAATTGATGCCTGCATTTATTTCATTGTGCTAGGGGAATAGTAATCATTTATACAAAATTCTAAATCTACCAAAAATGTTTACCTATAAAAGCTTAGGAAAGCATACGTTTTATATTCTCCCTAATTCCAAAATGGATGTGTAGTGATTAATGATGAGAAATGTTACAGGATTTTTAAATTAAGTATAAGGGGAGAATAAGGTAGAAAGAATAAGACCAGATAAGAAATTAATATGTGTTAATAAAATCAATTTCTACGCAATTAATTAGTTTTTAAGTTAAAGACAATCTCATGTAAATTGAAAAGGTACATAGAACAATGAAGGAAGAGTACAGATATCCAAAGCAATATTTTTATTATTATTTATTTTATTTTATGTATAGGAGTATACTGTAGCTGCTTTCAGAAGAGAGTATCACATCCTATTACAGACAGTTTTGAGCCACCATGTTGTTGCTAGAAATTGAGCTCAGGACCTCTGAGAGAGCAGTCAGTGTTCTTAACTGCTGAGCCATCACTCTGCCCCCTGCCCCCAGCAATATTTTAAAAGAACACCATGGGGAAGTTTTTGCTCTATTGGACCAAAGAACCATAGGACTTGAGCAGCAGTTCATGAGCTTCCTTTAGTTTTTCTTGCTAATGTATTATTTTTCAATATGTACAAAACCTCTATCTTAATATCACTCTTAGTCATGTACACATGATTTTAAAGCAGTACACATTTTATGCATACACATCCACTCACACTCTTATCCATTAACTTTCCTCTAACATTTATTGGAATGCTAAGTATTAGATGTAGTCCCAAGTTATATTTACCCAAGTTATATATAGTTAATGTTATACAAAAGACAAAGTATTCAGGAAAACATATTGTATAATAACATGTTTATTTTGTCCCATTGGTACATTAGATTGCGAGCTCATCCAACTTTTCTTTAAGGTACTGGGAGATATCCTCACCACCCCCCCCCCCCCCCGTTAACCTTAAGACAGGAATCCGGAGATCTCTATCATCTCACTACCTTAAGGCAGGAATCCAGAGATCTCTCTCTCACTCCCTTTTTCTGACCATGATTAACATAATGATGCTTGAACTTTACATCTCTTCAAACTTTGGTACTGCAATGAATCCAAACCCATTTTAACCCACTCATCCTACAAAACTTTTATTCAGCTTTGAGATAATGATGCCACTAAAAGAGGTAAAACTCCGGCTTTAAATGCATTTGCAACATGCAGAGAAGAGGCTTCATGAGTTGCCCTGAAAACCCTGTGTCAAAAGGAAGGAGAACATCTTTCTAGCTTCTTGTTGCTTTCTGTGGTCACATGTCTCATCGCTGAGAGACTGCCTGGCATTATCAATTTTCCATGTGGGACAGTGGCTAAAGTTACACAATCACAGGTATAAAGTCTTTAAAATCGAGTCCACCATGTCATAATAAGATACATAAATGTTCATTGTGTTCTATCCTAAAAGCTTTCATGATTGACATGCAGTAAAAGGCTCTGATGTTGACTCTGAGTAACATAAACTTCATGTTTCATCTCAGTTTTGAGAATGACTAATTGCATATTAAGAGGTATTTATTTCATTGTTTTCATTTATTTTATTAACTTTATATCCCAATATCCATTCCCCTTCTCCTCCCAGAGCCCTTCTCCCACAGCTTCTTCTCCAGTCTTCCCTACCCATCTCCCCTGGGAAGCGGGGGAGGCCCCCCTGAGTATCACCCAACCCTAGCACCTCAGCTCTCTGCAGGACTAGACACATCCTCTCCCACTGAAACCAGACAAGGAAGCCCTGTTAGGGGAACAGGATCCAAAGCCAGGAACAGATTCAGGGATCGCCCTTGCTCCAGTTGTTAGGGGACCCACAGGAAGACCAGACTGCCCACCTGCCACATATGTGCAGGGTGGTAGTGGTGATGGGAGCTAATGTCAGGTCTATGGCTGGTGGTTCAGTCTCTGGGAGCCCCCAAAGGTCCAGGTTAGTTGACTCTGTTGGTCTTCTTATGGAGTCCTTGTCCTTTTGAGTTTTCAATCCTTCCCCCATATCTTCCAAAAACTCTCCAAGTTCCATCAAAAGGTTGGCTCTGGGTTTCTGCATCTGTTTCCATCAGCTGCTGGGAGGAGCCTCTCCTAGGACAGTTATGCTAGAATTCTATCTGTAAGCATAACAGAGTATCATTAATAGGGTCACAGATTGGTTCTTGCCCATGGGATGGGTCTCAATTTGGGCAAGTCATTGGTTGGCAATTACCTACATCTCTGCTCCAATTTTGTCCCTGTACATCTTGTAGTCAGGACAAGTTTTAGTTCAAAAGCTTTGTGGGGATGTTCTTGTCCTTTTCCCTCCATTGGGAGCCCTGCCTGGCTACCGGAAGTGGCCCTTTCAGGGTGTGAGTCTGAGGTAGAGTCATCCCCATAGACTCTTTGGGGTTTCCCCCATCCTGTCCCAGGTCTCTGGCATGCTCTAGAGATGCCTCCCCATCTCTGATTTTCTTTCTCTCTCTTCTGCTCTCCCTATTACTGATCCTCTCCCTCACCCACTCCCATTCCCCTCCCCTCTCCCACCCAGTTATCTCCAGTATCCTTCTCCAATATCTATTTTATTTCTCCTTCTGATGAAAGATTCAATCATCTTCCCTTGGGTTATTATTATTATTATTTGGTCTGTGATTTGTAGTGTGATTGATTATCCTCTTTATGGTTATCTTCTACTTATAAGTGAGTGCGAACCATGCATTATCTTATGGGTCTGGATTACTTCACTCAGGATGAAATTTTCTAGTTTAGTTCATTTGCCTGCAAAATTCATAATGTCGTTGGTTTTTAAAAATTGTTTTATTTACTTACATTCCAAATATTACCTCCCTTCCTTGCTTTCAAAAGTTGAGCAGTATCCCATTGTGTAAATAAACCACATTTTTCTTATCCATTCTTCAGTTGAGGGACATGTTGGTTGTTTCCAGTTTCTGGCTATTACAAAGAAAGCTGCTATGAAGATAGCTGAGTAAGTATCTTTGTGGAACGGGGGAGCATACTTTGGGTATATGCCCTGGAGTGGTATAGTTGATCTTGAGGTAGAGCTATTCCCAATTTTCTGAGAATCTGCCAAATGATGTCCAGATTGGCTGCTATGTTTGCAGACCCACCAGCAATGGGGGAGTGTTTCCCTTGCTCCACATCCTCACCAGCATGTGCTATCACTTGAGTTTTTGTTCTTAGCCATTCTGATCAGTATAACATGGATTTTCATAGTCATTTTGATTTGCATTCCCTTAATGACTAAGGATGTTAACATTTCCCTAAGTGTTTCTCAGTCATTCGAGATTCTTCTGTTGAGAACTCTCTGTTTAGGTCTGGACCCAATTTTTAAATTGGTTTATTTTGATTGTTAGTGTCTAACTTTTTGTGTTCTTTATGTTTTTGGATATTAGCTATCTGCCAGATGTAGGGTTGATGAAGACCTTTTTCCATTCTATAAGCTGTCATTTTCTCCTACTGACAGTGTTCTTTGCTGTACAGAAGCCTTTCAGTTTCCTGAGGTCCCATTTAACAATTGTTGATTCTGGTGCCTGAGCCATTGGTGCTTTGTTCAGGAAGTTGTCTCCTGTGCTAATGAGTTCAAGACATCCCTACTTGGTGTTCTACTAGATTTAGTGTATATGATTTTACATTGAAGTCTTTGATCAACTTGTACTTGTGTGTTAGGGTAATAAATATGAATCTAAAGCAGTACCATTGGAGATCTTCCCTTTCCATTGTATGGTTTTGTATTCTTTGTCAAAAATCAAGTGCTTGAAGGTATTATGTGGGTTTATTTTGGGGTCTTTGATTTGATTCCATTGACCAACTTGTCTCTTTCTATATCAATATCATGCAATTTTTACTACTATTGCTCTATAGTACAGCTTGTGGTCAGGAATGGTGATTCCTCCAGAAGTTTTTTATTTTCAAGGTTGTTTTAGCTATCCTGTGTTTCTTTGTTTTTCCATATGAAGTGAAACAAGGTCTGTAAAGAATTATGTTGGAATTTTGATGGGAATTTCATTGAATTTGTATATTGCTTTTGGTAAGATGGCCATTTTCACTACATTAATCTTACCAGTCCATGAGCAAGGTAGATCTTTCCATCTTTTGATATCTTTCTCAATTTCTTTCTTTAGCAACTTGAAGTTTTTGTTATACAGGTCTTTCAGTTGCTTGGTTAGAGTTACACCAAAATATTTATATTATTTATGGCTGTTGTGAAGGGGATTTCTCCTTAACTTCTTTCTCAGCCCTTTTATCCTTTTGTAAAGAAGGGCTTAATTTTATATCTAGCCACTTTGCTGAAGGATTATCAGCTGTAGGATTTCTCTGGTAGAATTTTTGGAGTCACTTATACTATTATATCATCTGTGAATAGCAATAATTTGACTTCTTTCTTTCCATTTTGTATCCCTTTGATCTTCTTTAGTTGTTCTAGGACTTCAAGTACTATATTGGAAAGATAGGGAGAGAGTGGACAGCCTTGTCTTGTCCCTGATTTTAGTGGACTTGCTTCAACTTTCTCTCCATTTAATTTGATGTTGGTTGTTGGCTTGATGTATAATTTCCTTTATTGTGTTTTGGTATATGCCCTCTATCCCTGATCTCTCCAAGACTTTTAACCTGAAGGGATGTTGGATATTACCAAAGGCTTTGTCAGCATGTAATGAGATGCTGTTATGGATTTTTTCTTTCAGATTGTTTATATGGTGGATTATGCTGACGGATTTTCATATATTGAACCACCTCTCCTTCCCTGGGATGAAGCCTACTTGATCAGGATGGATGATGTCTTTGATGTGTTCTTGGATTTGGTTTGTGAGTATTCTTTAATTATTTTTGCATTAATGTTCATAAGGGCAATTGGTCGGAAGTTGCTGAGTCTTTGTGTGGTTTACATATCAGAGCTACTACAGCCTCATAGAATGTGTTTGCCAGTGTTTCTTCTATTTATATTTTATAGAATAGTTTGAGGAATATTGGTAGTAGCTCTTCTTTGAACATCTTGTAGAATTTTGTGCTAAAAACATCTGGGTATGGACATTTTTTTTTTTTTGAATGGGAGACTTTGAATGACTGCTTCTATTTCTGTAAGGGTTATGGGACTTTTTAGATAGTTTACCTGGTCTTGATTTAACTTTAGTAAGTGACATATGTCTAGGAAAATCATCCATTTCACTTAGGTTTTCCAATTTTGTGGAGTAAGGGCATTTGAATTAAGACCTGATGATTCTTTGAATTTACTCACTGTTGGTTGTTAATGTCTCCCTTTTCATTCCTGATTTGAATTTGGCTACTGTCTCTCTGCCTTTTAGCTAGTTTGGGTAAGGGTTTGTCTAACTTGATTGTTTTCAAAGAACAACTCTTGATTTCATTATTTTTATTGTTGTCTTTGTTTTTAAGCAATTTATTTAAGCCAACAGTTTGATTATTTTGTACCATCTACTTCTCTTGGGTATGTTGACATCTTTATTTCCTAGAGATTTCAGGTGTACTTTTAAAACATTAGTATGAGAACATTCCAATTTCATTGTGAAGGTATTTGGTGCTATAAACTTTCCTTTTAGTACTAAGTTCATTGTGTTCCAAAAATTTGGGTATGTTGTGTTTTCATTTTAATTGAATTCAAGAAAGCCTTTAATTTCTTTATTTTTCCCTGACCCAGTGATCATTGAGTAGAGAGTTGTTTTGTTTTCATGAATATGCAGGCTTTGTGTTGTTTTTTGTTGTTGTTGTTGTTGAAGTCCAGCATTAATCTATACTGATGTGATAGGATACAAGGAATTATTTAAATTTTTTGTATTTATTGAGATTTGCTTTGTGACCATGTATATGGTCAATTTTGGAGAAGGTTCCATGAGGTGCTAGAAAGAAGATATATTCTTTTGTGTTTGGGTGGACTGTTTTGCAGATATGTTAGGTCCATTTTATTCATAACCATTGTTAATATCATTATTTCTCTGTTTAGTTTCTGTATTGATGACTTGTCAGTTGGTGAGAGTGGGCTGTTGAAGTTTCCCACTATTAATGTGTGGGATTTGATATGCAACTTAACCTTCAGTAGGTTTTTTTTTTTTTTTTATGAATGTCAATGCCCTTGCATTTGGGGCATAGATATTCAGAATTAAGATGTCAACTTGCTGGATTCTTTTCTTTAGTGACTATAAAATGTCCTTTTGCATATCTTTTGATAACTTTTAGTTGAACATCTATTTTATTAGATATTACAATGGGTACTCATGCTTGTTTCTTGAATTCTTTGTTTGAAAACCTAGTTCCAGCCCTTTACTCTGAGGTAATACCTATCTTTGTTACTGTGGTGTGTTTCTTGTGTGGAGCAGAATGATGGATTCTGTTTTTGCATCCAATCTGTTGACTTGTGTCTTTTTATTGGTGGATTCGAGTCCACTGATGATGATATATATTAATGATCAACGATTGTTAGTTCCTGTTATTTTCATGGTGTTGGTACTGTCTGTCAGTGTGTGTGTTTCTCTTCTTTTGGTTTTGCTGGGGTAGAATTGTCATTTTCTTGTGTTTTCTTGGGTGTGGTTTCCTTTCCTGTGTTGGAGTTTTCCTTTTATTATCCTCTGTAGGTCAGGATTAGTAGAAATATATTGTTTAAATTTAGTTTTGTCATGAAATATCATGTTTTATCCATCTATGGTGTTTGAAAGTTTTATTGGGCATAGTAGTCTGGGCTGGCATTTCTGATCTCTTAAAAACTATAAGACATCTGTCCAGGCCGTTCTGGATTTTAGACTGTCTGTTAAGAAGTTGGGTATAATTCTAATAGGTCTGCCTTTATATGTTACTTTGCTTTTATTTCTTGCCATCAAAATACCCCCTTTTATTTCTTATACCCTCAAAATGGTAAGAGGGTTGTTTGATAGATGTCTCTGAGTTATTATCAGCAAAGACAAATGAATATACTAACCTTTGTGCTTCATGTACTTGTTTCTTAACCATCCATACTCAAGCCCTTGGTACCATTATTCTTTCCTTTATATTCAGCTCATTTAGAAATTCCGTGGAAAACCGATGAAAAGTAGTTAATGATGGCATGGGAAGACTTATCAAAGGGCTTGTTTAGCTGGGCATGATTGTGCACAATTTTAATCCTAATACTAGGGAGGCAGAGGAAAGCAGGGTTCTGAGAGTTCATATCCAGCTTGGTCTCCATAGTAAGAGGAGAGTGGGGAGGAGGGAGCCTGTATAATATTTTTGTTATTTATTTGCAGGAAGAATACAGACCAGATATAGTTTGAGGTATTTGGTATAGAGAATAAATGTCACCGAAAATTAATCCTTGTTGTCGTCTCAGCTGGTGATGTTGCCTAGAGGGAATGTGTGGCAAAACAACATAGCCCAGCTTTATTAAGCCATTTTTGCTGGGCCATTCCAAAGAATTTTTATACTAAATCACTCCCCATCACCATGTTCAAGACATGGTAGAAACACAATGATAATTCAACTTAAACTCAAGAAAGCAATCAGGGATGTCCATGCATGTTTGAAATCCCCAATTTCAGGCCTTGTTCAATTTTAATTTGATTGTTTACTTTTAGTAATTGCACATTTTACCAGCAAAGCATATAGTTTAACAATGTTAAAACCTTGGAATGCTCGGGGTTATACAGCTCATAATTCACCAGTTTAGAAATCAAACTGAGGTCCTTTTGTAACCAGTATCTGCATGCCTGTGATGTTTCTCCGAAAAATACGGTGAGTACTAGTCCAGGTTACCTTTGTGTTATTATAGCATAGACAGTTTATTAGGAGAAAGGGTTTATTTTGTCTCACAGCTTGTGATTGATGGACATTCTTGTTTTTAGTTGATGGAAGTATGTGTTGAAACAAGTTGCTTACCTCGTAATCAGGGAAAACAAAAGATAATGAAGAAAAAGGTAAGGTTACACAATTCCCTTCAAGAACACAGCTTCATAAAACCTTCTACTAGAGCCCATTGCAGTTATGTCTCATAGTAGTGCCCACCTGGTAAGCAAGGTTTTAATAGATAGACTTTTGTGAGAATTAAAAAAAAAAAACCAAAACCATTGAAGATTTCATGTAGAAATGAGAATAGAGGAGACCCAGGGTACTTGTCATTGTACACAGGGATAGACTGAATGTGCCCTGCATTTATGAAGACGTAATTCATAGATCTGTGCTTGTTTGGCCCAACTCAAGAGTCTGGTTGAATTTGAAGATATGTTTACTTGAGTGAATACCTATGATTCTGTGTCCATGTTATTAGCAGTTAGTCCCAGGACATAAAGCTAAGGGCAAATAGGTTCTTAAAACCTTTTAAACATTTTTAATTAAATGACTAAAAACTAATATTGTTAATACAAGAAGACATTTTCAAAGTTGGAATTACCATTTAAAATTACTTTTAGGTTAGTTGTTCAAAATTCAGACCACATTTCAAAACACTATTATAAATGGCAGTTAGGTTTCCAGGCTACCTCATGAAAATGTACTTAATGAATAACATAGCTGAAATATTTTGCATTTATAATAAAAACAGTAAAGAGTAATGATATTGTAATGCTAGAAGTCAAGTAATAATGGTGGGGCTAATTAACTTTAATATATTTTCTGTGACTTATAGCTTGAGGAAATCTAGCACAATATGAGAGTGAAGAGCTCACCCTGGGGTCAGAACATCTGGTTTAAATATTAGCACAACAGTTTACTGTCTGGGTAACTATGGAGCAAGGTATGACTCACTAAGCCCCAGTTTATGCAACCATAAAACAGAAGTTAAGACACTTCATAGGGTTGATGTAAGGGTTAGGTGACAAAACAAAACACTGGCATTATGGAACTTGACACCTACAAGAACCTCAATATACAACTGTTTCAGATATAGTGGCTAGCCACTGCTTGATGGAGGCCTTCTTACAGGGTGGAAACTGGGACAAGGTTGTTGTTTACAATTAAAATCCTATAGTTAATTGAGGAATTAGTCCTATTTTCACAAAGATAGGATTTGAGGTGCTCCCAGATTAAGCAATTTATATGAAGTTCCATAAAAATATATCAACTTCTTGGGGTTACCAGGTGATGCTAAGTTGTATCAAATTGACAATAAGAACTAATTAGGATGGATAAATAGACTGTCTGACAGATAGATAGATAGATAGATAGATAGATAGATAGATAGATAGATAGATAGATAGTAGGTAGAAAAGAGATGGTTTTCTGGAAATCTCTGAATATTATTAACTACATAGACATAAGGTGCCAGAATGAAGCCAAGTATCGAAGTCAGCAGGTTTGAAAGCCAAGAATCCTTGAGTCTGATACCATTGGATTCCAGCATGTATGCTTCAGTCCTTACTCTGTGTTGGATAGTGCCACACCCACTCCAATGAAATCTGTGTGGCAAGTCCAAAAGTTTGGCTGCAGTCTTGAGGCAAAGAGTTTCATGTAAACTTGTCTCCTGGAGAGTCTCTGGTGCCCCATAACCAGATTTGTCCCTGTAATTTTGTGGAGGGTCTTGCATGCTTTCTTGCAGTATTTTACTGGATAGGGGCTAGAAATCTCAGGGCTAGTTCAAAATAATAAACTTAGAATTCTCATTACAGACATGAATGGCAGCCTACATTACATAATAGTAGAACGAAGGTGGGCTGTGGTTTAAGGAGGAACTGGAGTATTGTATTATTCATGAAAGGGTTAGTAGAATGGTTAGTAGAACAGAACTTCCTTGGTGCATGTTTTTCACTAGGCTCAGAGGAATAGCATAATTAGGTATTTACTAAGAGACCCCTGGTGGTGGGTTTAACAATAGACCAGAATTGCACCTGGGAATTAGCCCTTTCACCTGGCTCCTGTGAATAGCTAATTTTAGATAGGGCTGATCTTATCTCTGTTGTAAACACTGCCTAGTTCCTTCTACTCTTTATGTATGCATTTCTCTGTTTTGTGTCTTTATGCTTAAGGTAACTTCAATGTTCCTTGGCTGATGTGTCATCTAGCTTCCTTGTTTTTCTTCTGTAATGTAAGTCTGATGCTCGATTTGAGAAATTACATTCAGATACAGCACTCTATCTGTGTTAGTGTCTGTTTGTTACTTTTCACAGACTCCTTGTCTACCTGCATACCTGCATACCAGGACCCTGGTTCTCCTGCGGGTTGAGGGACCAACTGAATCCAGTACATGGCAGGATAGCACTACCCACGGCAGACTTAGGGCAAGTATTGTTTTCCAGGACTACAAAGGGAAGATGAACTTTCTAAACTCAGCAATCACATCTGAAGCAGTTGGTGTGTGATAAACCCTTTAATGCTAAATATTCTCCTATGAAACTTACATAGTTTCTCCTTCAAGAATCCAACTTCTTTGGAAAGTGAAGAAGTGTTTGATTTCTGGAAGTTCTCTAAATCATAGTGCTCTTCTGCATCATCGTCACTACCACCACCACTATCATCATTATTATTATCATCAAATCCAAGTGTGGGTTTGCTCATCGCCAAATAGCATGTCTTGGTTTTCTTTCTAAATGGTATTCTATATCCACATTTACAGCTTTTCATATAAACAGGTATACAGTGTAGTCTAGAATCCACATTTGAGAAAGAATGGATATTTTTTTCCTGAGATTGTGTGACTGTGCTTAATATTATATAGTCTAAGCTCATCTATTTCCCTGCAGATTTCATATTATTTATAAAGAATATTCTATTTATATGGGTACCACATTTCATTATTTATTCATTTGTTGATTGACATGTAAGTTTGTTCCATTTGCTTTCTTTGTAATCAGAGCAGAAATAAACATGTATATGCAAATATCTCTATAGTAGGATATGAAGTTCTCTGGGTATATATATTCTCAGGGGTTGAATACATGATCCTTTGGCAGGTATATTTTCAATGTTTTGAAGGACCTTACAAATTGACTTCCATAGTGACTATATTAACTTGTACACCTACCTGCAGTGAATAAGGGTTCCTATCTCCTTACATCTTCTCCAGCATCTGCAGTGAGATTTATTGGTGATGGTTGTGCTGAATGGGCTGAAATGGTATCTTAAGTAATTTTAATTTGCATTTCCCTGATGACTAGGGATGTTAAAGTGATTTTCAAAAAGTTATTGGCCATGTGCCTGTTGAGACCTGTTTTTGCTGGCTGAGATGCTGATAGAAAATTTAATGTGCAGTTCTCTATACAAATCTTGAATCTACGATGTGAACTCACACTCTCTGTGACTGCTTTACTTGTTTGGCTCTCAGATTTTCTATTTCAGAAATTTCATTACAGGATGGTACGTAATTGTCTTCACCACAATGTTGATTTTCATATGTTGCAATGTCTCTGAAGGTTCAACTAATAAGCCCAGTTTTACTGGTTGGAGAGATGCTGAGCTGATAAAGATATTTGCTACAAATCTGATTTTACTCATCTCCTTTTAGACTCACAGTAAATTTGTCAGAATGGAGCACTGATAATTTAATATTAATCTTAACAGGAAACTTAATCTTGAGAGGAACACAATCCTTAGAATGGCCTTTGAAGTGTAGTTCAAGAAATAAATTTAATCTAAAAATAAGAAATGGGGGTTAAGAGAAAACATGGAAAACATGTTAGCTACCTTTCTTTTTTTAAATTTTTAATATTTTTTATTACATATTTTCCTCAATTACATTTCCAATGCTATCCCAAAAGTCCCCCATAGCGCCCCCCACTTCCCTACCCACCCATTCCCATTCTTTTGGCCCTGGCATTCCCCTATATTGGGGCATATAAAGTTTGCAAGTCCAATGGGCCTCTCTTTCCAGTGATGGCCGACTAGGCCATCTTTCGATACATATGCAGCTAGAGACAAGAGCTCCGGGGTACTGGTTAGTTCATCATGTTGTTCCAACTATAGGGTTGCAGATCCCTTTAGCTCCTAAGGTACTTTCTCTAGCTTCTCCATTGGGAGCCCTGTGATACATCCAATAGCTGACTGTGAGCATCCACTCCTGTGTTTGCTAGGCCCCGGCATCGTCTCACAAGAGACAGCTATATTTGGGTCCTTTCAGCAAAATCTTGCTAGTGTATGCAATGGTGTCAGCGTTTAGAAGCTGATTATGGGATGGATCCCTGGATACGGCAGTCTCTAGATGGTCCATCCTTTCATCACAGCTCCAAACTTTGTCTCTGTAACTCCTTCCATGGGTGTTTTGTTCCCAATTCTAAGAAGGGGCACAGTGTCCACACTTTGGTCTTCATTCTTCTTGAGTTTCATGCGTTTAGCAAATTGTATCTTATATCTTGGGTATCCTAAGTTTTGGGCTAATATCCACTTATCAGTGAATACATATTGTGTGAGTTCCTTTGTGATTGTGTTACCTCACTCAAGATGATGCCCTCCAGGTCCATCCATTTGGCTAGGAATTTCATAAATTCATTCCTTTTAATAGCTGAGTAGTACTCCATTGTGTAAATGTACCATAATTTCTGTATCCATTCCTCTGTTGAGGGACATCTGGGTTCTTTCCAGCTTCTGGCTATTATAAATAGGGCTGCTATGAACATAGTGGAGCATGTGTCCTTCTTACCGGTTGGGACATCTTCTGGATATATGCCCAGGAGAGGTATTGCTGGATCCTCCGGTAGTACTATTTCCAATTTTCTGAGGAACCGCCAGACTGATTTCCAGAGTGGTTGTACAAGCTTGCAATCCCACCAACAATGGAGGAGTGTTCCTCTTTCTCCACATCCTCGCCAGCATCTGCTGATCTTAGCCATTCTGACTGGTGTGAGGTAGAATCTCAGGGTTGTTTTGATTTGCATTTCCCTGATGATTAAGGATGTTGAACATTTGTTCAGGTGCTTCTCTGCCATTCGGTATTCCTCAGGTGAGAATTCTTTGTTCAGTTCTGAGCCCCATTTTTTAATGGGGTTATTTGACTTTCTGGAGTCCACCTTCTTGAGTTCTTTATATATATTGGATATTAGTCCCTTATCTGATTTAGGATAGGTAAAGATCCTTTCCCAATCTGTTGGTGGTTTTTTTGTCTTATTGATGGTGTCTTTTAAAATGACTCAAAGAAATTCATGTTCACTGCTTTTTTTTCACCATTTTTATTTATTATTTTTTGGATTAATCATTTTGGTTTTTTTTTCAACTTTTAATTCATTGTACATTAAAGATTTTTTGTTATGTTAACATGGGGTCCAAAACATGAAGTGTTAGTCACTCACTTCATTCCATTAGTGATACTTGTGCCTCTACCCCAAGTTTGACAGGCATAGATATCCTAAGGGTGCTTCTTACTACAGGGGTTGGGGGTTGCAGCTATTGCCATCACCACTGCATTGCTGCTGGTGAACATCTTGGCAAATGAGAGCTTCTTAAAAGACCCAGTGCTCTGGAGTGCATTAGCTTTATAGTTTTTCTGACAATATGCCAACCTTGTCTACTCAGAACCCAGCTGACCTGTCCTGTCCTGCCTTTTCTTTTTCTTTTTCTTTTGTTTTGGGGGGGGTGTTTGACATAGGGTTTCTCTGTATACCCCTGGCTGTCTTGGAACTCACTCTGTAGATCAGGCTGGCCTCGAACTCAGAAATCCACCTGCCACTGCCTCCCAAGTGCTGGGATTAATGGTGTGTGCCACCACTGCCCAGCCAAAAGGAGCTAGTTTTTGTTTGTTTGTTTGTTTTCCTTGAGACAAGGTATCATTATGTAGCCCTGGGCTGGACTTGAACTTACAGAGATCTACCCACCTGCCTCAGTTTTTCAAATGCTGGTGTTAAAGGCATGAGCCACCATGTCTGGTTGCAGCCTTTTCTTTTATGTACTTTTTCTCCACACAAGCAGACATCCATTTAGAGAAACGACAGCCAGGATACTGAAAATCTAGAGTCTCCTCTAACTGAGATATAACCCCTGTAGTGCTTTAACACATGGAAGGTTAGAATATACACACATCACCATTATTCTCAATCTGTTCTGATTTTTGTGGTCATGTCATAAGTCTGCAGTCAGTTTACTTCTTCATTCACACTGATTGTTGATGTATCTACTGGCAGCAAGAGATCACTTTTAAAGTTCTTGACTCCCTTGCTAGAGCTACCAATTATTATGCAATAGAAACTAAAACTAAAAATGATTCACAATGAATCAAGGAAATAGAGGTCTTGAGCTTCTTTTTGCCACAATGAATTGGTGTCTAGAAACAAGTTTTTCATTTGTGGGCAGTTTTTTTTGCAAAACACATATACTTTTCACTAACCTATATGTTCAATTACAGAGTTTTACTGAGTTTTAAAATAGTTTCATATATGGCACATAGTTCCAAAGATATGTGGCAGTCATCCAATACTTTTTTTTCTTTTTACCTTAGGAAAGATACAAACACGTGACATTTTACTGGGGACAAATGCACACTTTGGCATTCTTTGTCATAGGCGAACTGAAATTACAGTGCCTTAGTGTTTAAAAATTACTCATTATGATGTGAAATTGCCAAAAGTTATTTAGAACAAGTCTGTTCTCCAATTAATATGTGACTCTCATGAAAAGGAAATAGTGTAAAACTCAACATATGTGCACACTGGGTGTAAGTATGAAGAGCTGTTCAGGCTTAATTAAAGTTATTAAAATTTCTTCCCTCTTTTCACTACACATTTCCAGCAATGTGTTGCCTGGGCTATCACAAACAAAGAGACTGGATTTAGAACTAAGACTAAACATCTAGACAAATGTTGGCTGTCAAAGAAATCATCTAGAACACTTACCCATACATTTTAGTGACAACGAAAATCCCTCAGTTTCTCTAAATTCCTCTTTTAAGTTGACTTGAGCCTCCCAGGAAAATTTTGCTAGCTGTTTTACAAAAAAGGCTATATTTTTAACTAGTATTTTTTCTATCAGTTTTTATTAGTTCCTTGAGAATTTTATACATTGTACTTTGATCACTTTTGTCTCTTCCTGCCACTCTTTCCAGATATAACCCCTTCCCTACCCACTCAAGTTTGTGTTCTTCTCTCCCCCCATCAAGTAAAGTTTGCCATACTCATATTTTGTTGGAAGTGGAGCCTTCAGTGGAGCATGGGCAAGTCACTAGGAGCCTCACCCTTACAGAAGACAGATATTTCCTCTCCCAGCAGCAGTTGCAAATAGCTTCTTAGCTAGATATTATACCTCCTCCTCCTAAAGTCCAGTGAGCCTAGGAGTCATTGTGGAAGAGGAGTCGGTCATAAAGATTGTATGAATCATAAGTGGCGAATGGCTACAAGAAAACAATGTTTTTCTAGACATAGCAGTACAGTTTCACATGTGAATTCCTAGTGGGTATGAAAGCATGCACAAGACCTATGCAAGATCAACTCTGAAAAAAAAAAAAAACACCTCAGCATGGAGGAGAAATGTAGAAACAAAGCCCCACCTCTAGCTAAGACATTATTTGTATTTTGGGTATTCTGAGCTTTTGGGCTAATATCTACTTATCAGTGAGTGCATACCATGTGTGTTCTTTTGTGACTGGGTTACTTCACTAAGGATGATATTTTCTAGTTCCATCCAGTTGCCTAAGAATTCCATGAAGTAATTGTTTTTAATAGCTGAGTAGCATTCCACTGTGTAATGTACCACATTTTCTGTATCCATTCCTCTGTTGAAGGACAGCTGAGTTCTTTCCAGCTTCTGGCTATTATAAATCAGGCTGCTATTAACAGAGTGGTGCATGTGTCCTTGTAATATGTTGGAGCATCTTTTGGGTGTATACCCAGGAGTGGTATAGCTGGCTCCTCAGCTATGTCCAATTTTCTAAGGAACTGCCAGACTGATTTCTAGAGTGGTTGTATCAGCTTGCAATCCCATCAGCAATGGAGGAGTGTTTTTCTTTCTCTACATTCTTTCCAGTATCTGCCATCATCAAACAAATAAAAGATCTGTATGACAAGAACTTCAAATCTCTGAAGAAAAAAATCAAAGATCTCAGAAGATGGAAAGATCTTCCATGCTCATGAATTGGCAGAATTATATAGTAAAATGACCATCATGCTGAAAGCAATCTACGGATTCAATGCAATCCCCATCAAAATTCCAACTCAATTCTTCATAGAGATAGAATGAGAAATTTGCAAATACATTTGGAATAACAAAAAAGCCAGGAGATCGAAAGCTATTCTCAACAATAAAAGAACATCTGGGGGAATCACCATCCCTGACCTCAAGCTGTTTACAGAGCAATAGCCATAAAAATGTATGATATTTGTAAGGAGACAGGCAGGAAGATAAATGGAATAGAATTAAAGACCCAGAAATGAAACCACATACCTATGGCCATTTGATCTTTGACAAAGAAGCTAAAACCATCCAGTGGAAAAAAGACAACATTTTCAACAAATGGTGCTGGTTCACCTGGAGGTCAGCATGTAGGACAATGCAAATCAACTCATTCCCTGTACAAAGCTCAAGTCCAAATGGATCAAAGACCTCCACTTAAAACCAGATACACTGAAGCTAATAGAGGAGAAAGTGTAGAAAGCATTGAACACATGGGCACAGGGGAAAAATTCTTGAACAGAACACCAATGGCTTATGCTCTAAGATCAAGAATTGACAAATTGGACCTCAAAGAATTACAAAGCTTCTGTAAGGCAAAGGACACTGTCAATAGTACAAAATGATGAACAACAGATTGGGAAAACATCTTTACCAATCCTACATCTGATAGAGGGCTAATATCCAATATATACAAAGAACTCAAGAAGTTAGACTCTAGAGAAACAAATAACCCTATTTAAAATGGGGTACAGAGCTAAACAAACAATTCTCAGAATATTTAGTGGCTGAAAAGCACCTAAAGAAATATTCAACATCCTTATCAGGGAAATACAAATTAAAAGAAACTTGAGATCCCACCTCACACAAGTCAGAATGGCTAAGATAAAAAACTCAGGTGACAGCAGATTCTGGCAAGGATGTGGAGAAAGAGAAAAATTAAGAATTATAAATAGATCTATTGAAAACTAATATACATACATACATGCGGGGCCATGGGTGTTGGGGAAAGAGTGGAGTGGAAGAGTGCCCCTGTCCTGCCAGAGTTCCACTGCTCTGGGCAGGCAGATGCAGGAGGACTACACACACTTTCCATGTGGCCCGGGGTGGGCATCTGGCTGTGTTAAGCCACTGACCCCACATGGCGGGTGGTGGACAAGGGGCAGCCCCAGGTACCACGTTCTCAGTCTTCGGCATCCGACACTGGATATCATGGAGGAGCTGAGAACAGAATAGGGGCCCTGGGGCAGCACTCAGCCCTGGAGTTAAGGGAAGAGGTCAGAGAGGTGTCACTAGGTGGTTCCCACACAGATGAGAGTCCTTAGTCCAGTCTGTGGCTGTGTGGCTGTATAGGAAGGGCTTCTGGAGGGAAGTTAGACGCTCACTCATTAGGAGAAAGCCTATCCCCATTGTGCAAGCACGGTGGGCCTTGATGAACAGAGACAGTCTATGGTTTTAGAGCTTTATTGTAGAAAGGCAGGGAGAAAGGAGAGAAGGTAGAAAGAGAGAAGGAAAGGCTGGCCATGGCCACATGGAGAGAAGGGGGAAGAGAGAGAGAGAGAGAGAGAGAGAGAGAGAGAGAGAGAGAGAGAGAGAGAGAGAGAGAAGAAAGGCTAGAGAGTAAGAGAGGTAAAAGCTTAGAGAGAGTGAGGTAGGGCCAAGCAGCCCCTCTTATAGCAGACTTGGCTATCTTGCTGTTGCTAGGTAACTAGGTGGGGAGGAGTCTATCTAGAATGCCAGAAGCTTAGGACATTGTCTACATGACTGGTAGCCTCTCCTGTGGGGGGTATGGGGGCGGTAACATTGACAGGAGCCAGGGGTCCAGGAGACTCATCGAATGCCTTCATTCCCATGTAGGTGGAAATTACCACCCACCAGGTCCCATAGGGGTTCAAAACCTCAGCTCAACTGGAGATCAGGCTGTCAATGCATAGCCCATTGCCCCACACATACGTACATACATACATACATACACATGTATGTGTTATCTAGTCCCTTGATGATTGCTGTAACTTCATATTAGTGTATGATCACATCTTAACATGGAATCAAATGTTCTCTAGAAGGGCTCTAAAAAGAGTCTTCCTACCTGTGATCAGATAATCAACTCCCCTCCAAAATACAATTGTTTGGAACATCTGCATTTCTTTAAACTAACCCAGAGACATGGTAGTGGAGCATGGGGTGCTTCTTATATTCTGTAATATCTGTTGCTTGTGCAAGTTTATTTTATGTACAAAGAGAAGAATCCAATTAAAACTGAAGATGCTGTTTCATTAAGTAGCTTTAAATCTTGTTTTGTGTAGTGTACACCTATATACACAGAAAAATGCTGTTATGTTATATATATGGTCTAGATATCAGATTTGAATTATTTAGAAAATTCACATCAGAACTATCTATCAACTCTAAGAGCAGACATGGCATTTCGACATTTAAAATAACTGTTTGTGGAATCTCCTAACAAACATTTTTCATACTGTCAAAGAATATAGACTACCAAGAAGTTTTACTTAACAAATATATAGTTGTCGTAGACAGGGTTTCTATTCCTGCGCAAATATCATGACCAAGAAGAAGTTGGGGAGGAAAGGGTTTATTTGGCTTACACTTCCATACTGCTGTTCATCATCAAGGAAGTCAGGACTGGAACTCAAGCAGATCAGGAAGCAGGAGCTGATGCAGAGGCCATGGAGGGATGTTCTTTACTGGCTTGCCTCCCCTGGCTTGCTCATCCTGCTCTCTTATAGAACCAAGACTACCAGCCCAGAGATGGTCCCACCCACAAGGGGCCTTTCCCCCTTGATCAATAATTGAGAAAATGCTTTACAGTTGTATCTCATTGAGGCATTTCCTCAACTGAAGCTCCTTTCTCTGTGATAACTCCAGCTGTGTCAAGTTGACACAAAACCAGCCAGTACACTAGTAATACCGTGATTAAAGTTACAGGCTTTGAAGTGGGATTGGTATAGTTTTGAGCATCATCGACTACTTATGTGTATGGCTTCATACAGGTCACTTATACAAAGTCAGTTTCCTATTTTGTAAGAAATAGAGTGCTGATCAAATACCTACCACACTACTTAATCACTGCTAAACTTGCTCAACATGCATTTATATTTCAAGTAAATTTTCCAAATGCTAAATAAAGACTCCTATTTGTAAGATAACTATCTTCACAATTGTTTTTAGATAAAACAAAACCAATAATTATAACAACAACAACAGCAAAATCACGACATTTTACAGCATAGGGCTTGGAGTTGACATTCTTTGTGCTTTGTCACTCTCTGGATTCTTTTAGAGACAGTAGTTGTGCTATGAATCAGGGATGATCTCGTTAGACCCAACATAACCTCAAAATCCTTCTCTCTTTTTTGCAGACATCAAATATTCTCTGTTTTCTTCATTGCTTATTTAACAGCCATCATCTGTAGCCTTCTTTACTCTCACGGGATTTATCACATGCTTTAAAAACTGTTCTTGATGGACTGAAATGAGGTAATGATTATTTTCTGCTTTTATCATTTCTTCCTTGATGTCTCTTCTTTGATCTTTCTGTCTTCAATACAACATTCTCTAGAACTCAAGGAATAACAATAAGCTTGGAGACAAAAACGATAATTTATCCTCTCATCACACCTGTTTGATTTATTCCAGTAGTTCATTGAGTTCTTCGAGACACAGGCCACTATTCCACACGTGGATTACAGAACCCTTGCAGTCTAGTTCCTTTCTTATTCTTGACTTGCTTGTGTCTTCTATCTGGAAGCTTCTGTAAGAGTCTCATGATCCAATGCTCTCTTTGCTTCAGAATCCTTCCTCAGCCTGCTATCTTGACTTCAAGAGCACATCTTTCTGCCACTGTTCTTTATTCAAGAACAAGCACAGGCCCTGATTAGTCTAACATCATCTTGGACTCCCTCTTATCTCTGCATTCTGGTCAGGCACTTTCATTTTTTTTCCTTTACATCTAAATTATTTTAATTAGGTATTTTATTCATTTACATTTCGAATGCTATACCAAAAGTCCCCCGTACCCTCTACCCCACTCCCCTACCCACCCACTCCCACTTCTTGGCCCTGGCATTCCCCTGTACTGAGGCATATACAGTTTGCAAGGTCAATAGGCCTCTCTTTCCAATGATGACCGACTAGGCCATCTTCTGATACATATGCAGCTAGAGACATGAGCACCGGGGTGGTGGTGGGGTGGTGGTGGTTAGTTCATATTGTTATTCGACCTATAGGGTTGCAGATCCCTTTAGCTCCTTGGGTACTTTCTCTAGCTCCTCTATTGGGGACCCTGTGATCCATCCAATAGCTGACTGTGAGCATCCACTTCTGTGTTTGCTAGGCCCTGGCATAGCCTCACAAGAGACAGCTATATCTGGGTCCTTTCAGCAAAATCTTGCTAATGTATGCAATGGTGTCAGCATTTGGAGGCTGATTGTGGGATGGATACCGGGGTATCACAGTCTCTAGATGGTCCATTCTTTCATCTCAGTTCCAAACTTTGTCTCTGTTTGTTCCCAATTCTAAGAAGGGGCAAAGTGTCCACATTTTGGTCTTTGTTCTTCTTGAGTTTCATGTGTTTTGCAGATTGTATCTTGTATCTTGGGTTTTCTAAGTTTCTGGGCTAATATCCACTTATCAGTGAGTGAATATCATGTGTGTTCTTTTGTGATTGGGTTACCTCTCTTAGGATGATGCCCTCCAGGTCTATCCATTTGCCTAGGAATTTCATAAATTCATTCTTTTTGATAGCTGAATAGTACTCCATTGTGTAAATGTACCACATTTTCTGTATCCATTCCTCTGTTGAGGGACATCTGGGTTCTTTTCAGGTTCTGGCTATTATAAATAAGGCTGCTATGAACATAGTGGAACATGTGTCCTTTTTACCAATCGGACCATCTTCTGGATATATGACCAGGAGAGGTATTGCTGGATCCTCTGGTAGTACTACGTCCAATTTTCTGAGGAACCGCCAGACTGATTTCCAGAGTGGTTGTACAAGCTCACAATCCCATGAACAATGGAGGAGTGTTCCTCTTTCTCCACATCCTTGCCATCATCTGCTGTCACCTGAGATTTTGATCTTAGCCATTCTGAGTGGTGTGAGGTGGAATCTCAGGGTTGCTTTGATTTGTATTTCTCTGACGATTTTTTTTGTTTGTTTGTTTTTTCAAGACATGGTTTCTCTGTATAGCCCTGGGTGTCCTGGAGCTCACTTTGTAGACCAGGCTGGCCTCGAACTCAGAAATCTATCTGCCTCTGCCTCTGCCTCCTGAGTGCTGGGATTAAAGGTGTGTGCCACCATGCCCAGCCTGATGATTAAGGATGCTGAACATATTTCAGGTACTTCTCAGCCATTAGGTATTCCTCATGTGAGAATTCTTTGTTTAGCTCTGAGCCCCATATTTTAATGGGGTTATTTGATTTTCTGAGTCCACCATCTTGAGTTCTTTATATATATTGGATATTAGTCCCCTATCTGATTTAGAATAGGTAAAGATCTTTTCCCAATCTGTTGGTGGCATTTTTGTCTTATTGACCGTGTGTGTTTTTTGCCTTACAGAAGCTGTGCAGTTTTATGAGGTCCCATTTGTCGATTCTCGATCTTATGGCACAAGCCATTCCTGTTCTATTCAGGAATTTTCCCCCAGTGCCCATATCTTCGAGGCTTTTCCCCACTTTCTTCTCTATAAGTTTCACTGTCTCTGGTTTTATGTGGAGTTCCTTGATCCACTTAGATTTGACCTTAGTACAAGGAGATAGGAATGGATCAATTCGCATTCTTTGACATGATAACTGCCTGTTGTTCCAGCACCATTTGTTGAAAATGCTGTCTTTTTTCCCACTGGATGGTTTTAGCTCCCTTGTCAAAGATCAAGTGACCATAGGTGTGTGGGTTCATTTCTGGGTCTTCAATTCTATTCCATTTGTCTACTTGTCTGTCGAAATACTGTAAGACCTCTGTTCGGGGACCCCACTCTAGTCTTGGGAGTGAGAGAGCACCCAAAGAAACACGAGAATCCATCTTGCTGTAATCACATGAGGCAGTTTAATGATGGAGCTCCGGACTGACATGCATCCCACATAGGAGATAACGAATGTCGGCCACTAGGCTTGAAAGCTAGGGGTTTTTATGGGGTAAGGGGCTTAGGGGTGTGGAATTCAGCATAGAGACACTCTATTGGCTTATTCAAACATCAGCAGAAAAATTAAATGTATGTGCAGCATGTCAGAGTTCTGTGAGTTGTTGATTCAGTTCAGATAGCCCTGTTATGTCCTCACATTCCTCTTTATCTTTCTGGTGAAGATGTTCCCAGGAATGGGCATACCCGTGTTTGTTTTTCTTTTCTCAGCCCCAGGCCGCCTTTAGGCTCACAAACAACCAGCAATTTCTGAGTACTTTATATGACTTACAGGTTTTGAAATTTCATCTTTTTTTCATTCCCCTCTTCTTCTACTAAGTAATTCTAATCTTAGAATTTTAGAAGTCTATATCTCTATGTGGAGAATAGAAATCATACTCTTTTTCTATCCTAACTATAGGTTGGTATTGATGCTGGAGGGCCATAATCTGTAACAAAAACAGAATAAAAAGGAATAGTAAACAGAACTAGGCAGGGACCCTTCTAGTAAGGATTGAGGGTCTGGGCATGATGTAGGTGTACGTAGATCAGATCTCTGTCTGGAACTGGTGAGATGTCTTTGGGGTACCCTGCTCGTTCGCTGTAGCCAGTTGTGACCAGACTTCTTTCTGCACCACCTGCAAGCCTTTTAACTTAGCATACAGATCATTATTATAACAACATAGGTTTAAACACATCATTTAAGACAGTGATGGTCATGGGAGCCCCATAAAGGATCTCAAAAAGAGCAAGACTGAATCAAGAGGTAGTATTTCTAGCTCCAAATAGGGCAAGGGGAAGGAGCACCAAGTCTGCACCAGACTCCATGGTTAATTTTGTCAAGGCCTTTTTTAGAGTTCTATTTGTTCTTTCTATCTGTCCTGAGCTCTGAGGTCTGTACACACAATATAATTTTCATTTGACCTCTAATGACCTCTTCCCAGTGACTTTTCCCTGGATCTATTATAGTGTGGCAGACATTGACTCTTTGGCAGGGCACACACTTGTGCAGCACCTGTTCCACAAGGTGTTTTAACCCTGATACATGGTATTTAGGCTTGGAAAATATCTGGATGAGCTTGCTTACCTCTAAGTGAGTCCACTGATGTATCTGTTTGATCACAGCTTCTGCTTGTCTTTGTGGCAGGATTTTCTTTCCCTGGAGGTGTATCACAGTCTCTTATTTTTGTTGAACTGGTTACTGAAATCTTTGGAAATGAGGGATAAGTCCTCTGTTGTGTAGGCAAACTCGGGCTCTGTTGCCAGTAACACCAGCGGGGCAATGGCTGTAACCGCTCGTGTCTCTCAGTCTGTCATGTTGTTGCCCCTTGCTAACATGGTATCACCCTTCTGGTGACTAGGACAGTGGATGATGTTTACCATGGCAGAGTCGTGGAGGGCCTCGGTAGAGCCAGCATTTCTTCTTTGTTCTTATTTTCTTTTTCTTCCTGATGTCAGTAGACTCCTCTGTTGATATATGGTCCCATAGATGTGGGCTGTGGCAAAAGCGTACCTGCTATCTGTGTAGGTGTTGAGTATTTTGAACCGATGTGTCCTCTGGCAGGGCCTGTCCAGCTACCACAGCTGCTCCAGTATGGTTTTTTTTTCCCTTCTTCTAGATAGCTGTTCCAGTCTGTGAACCAGGTAACATCTGCACCCTCTAGTAACTGGTCTGTCAGATATCCATTTCACTTATGTGTCTCAGCAAGAACCTGCTGAAGGTCTGGGTCTGGGAGCAGGGTAGCTGCGTTCAGAATTGGGGGGCAAAAGTGACTCTATCAGAATTGTACTATAGGGTCTGGTAATGAGTCATGTGAGCATTAGTCAGCCATTGGTCAGGGGGGTTAAACCACACTTTCCAGGGCATGTGCCAAGTTTTGTCTCAGAGTCAATTTATCTGAGTCATTCACCAGAAGCCACTATGTGTAGACAAACAGGCCATCCTACAGCCACAAGGTCTAATTTCTTACAAGTATGCCACAGGTCTTTTCCAGGCTCCCAATCTCTTAGTAAGAACCTCTTTGACAATACCTTTGTTTTCAGTCACATCTAGAAGTCCCAAAGCTGGGGATGACGTTAGGGCAGTCTTAATTGCATCCAAGGCCTGTTGTTCTTTATTTGTCTGTATGAAGGGCTGTTTATCTCTTTAATTCAGCAAAACCTGGAATCTACAGTCTGCAAAAGCCTGCAGTACCCAGAAATGTTTCTAACTTGTTTTGAACTGGTCGGTGGGGGAATATGAAACACAGTCTCTTTTCTAGCTGCTTTGACAGGTAGGCCACCAGCCTCTTCCAAGGACTCAGCTTCTGTGTTAGCACCCCTTTTGCTATCTCTTTACTTTTAGCCATGAACAGGTAGAAGGGTTTGGTCATGAGGGGGGCTCCTCCTCTTTTTGTCTGGGGCAAGTCTCTCACCCAGTGCCCCTTTTCTTTACAGTAAACACATTGATCTTTAGCCAAAAGTGTTCTTTTGTTGCCAGGTACTATCTAAGTTTTCTAGTTTTCCTGACTTTTGTGGCCAGCATTTCATTTCTCTTATCTCTTTTTAATCCTCTGGCTTCCTGTTTCTTACAGATCATTATTAGCATGTGCCACCTTCCCAGGTTCTAGTCTTTGTTATTTACCTCTCTTTGCTCCTGTTTCCTAACTGTAATGGAGATCTCATGCAATGTTTTCTCTCTCTATATCTCTTTTTGTTCCTCCTCCTTGTCTGTGCTTTCTTTGGATGTTATCTAATTATCACATCTATATCCTGTCACTTATCTTCTCTCATAGTTTGCCTCTACCCTGGTTTATCTTTCTGTCTCACTGCACATCTCTGATTCTGACTCTGGTCTCTGTCTTTGTCAGCCTTATGTTTCCTCAACTCTTCTTGTTGTCTGTCTCTTACTTACTGGTTCCTCCTCTAAATATTTCTCATTCAGAGTATTTCTCTCATTTCAGACCTCTCTAATCTCCTTCATCTCTATTTTTACTTCTCCTCACTGTTAACCTCTCTATTTGCCACTGTCATCCATCTCTCCTGAGTCTGCTGAAGCTTTGCTCTTAGCTCACTTCTTTGCAGACCTCTATCTTTCCTTCGTTTCTCCTACTCTGCACTTTCTTATCAACTTACGCTAACTTTCTTACCGACTTACCCTGTCCTTCTCTTAGCTTCTGTAACTCCTGTTACCTCGGTCAGATTGTTGGGGCACTTTTTAGTCTAACAGAGATGAGACCCCCATCAGAGCCTGGTAGTTAGACTTGCAGGTGCTCCATACCTTGAACATAAGCCCCAAGTGGGCAGATGCCTCCCTCGCTGGAGCTTGGAATAGACTCACTGCCAGCAGCTTAGGGTGGGGCCGCCTGAGAAGAGAAAACACGTGGGGCAGGGAAGGGAGTGCAGTTCTCACAGCTGGATGCACCAGGCCACTGATATCTCAAAATGAAAGCACTTTTTCTGTTAACAAGAGAGGGGATGCAGGGGACAGGGGAATGAGAAGCAGCCAGGAACCCGAGGTGCTCTTGGCTGGCCACTCCTACAGCCTCCTCTATCTCCCCTTCAGCAGCCTCAACATCCAGGGCCACTGACTTCTCAGGGACAACCACTCTTTTGCTCCGGGTTTCCTGAGCTCATTTCTCCCTAGGCTCCTGGTCCATGGGCGGGACCACTGTGACCCGCTGGCTGCTCCCTGGAGTTAGAGTTGGAGGCAGGGCAGCTAAGGATCTGAAAGGAAGTAGTCAGCATAAGGATCTGACAGGCTTCTTAGGCTTGTTCCAGAGGGCATAACTCAAAAACAGTCATCAGTTGTTAGTCCAAGTCCGAACACAAAGAGACACACAAGACACACGCAGAAACCATTTTCAGGCACCCACCATAGAATCACAGTACCACAGAAATGACAAACACAAGCAAGACCAATACAGGGCATCTTACACATGATTTCCAGAGAAGCCTGACACTATCTGTTTCAGGCATATACTGAACCCTAGCTGCTGCTGGGTTGAGAAGGGCTGTTTCAGATCCAACTTTCCAGCTTGACACCAGAGCATCCTCCAGCGTTGTGGCCTGCAACGTTTTGGCATGTCTCACTGTCACTGCAACCAACCCAGATGGACCTCTCTCCATGGGAAGGCCCCCAGAAACTGAGACTGGCCAAAAACCAAACCAAGATAATCAGTCAACCCCTTGGGACCAAAACCAGACCTGAAACCAGACAAACCAAACGCAAAACAGAATTAGAAGGTGGTCTAGTGGAGGACATACAAATGAACAAGACAGGCAGACACACAGACATACAGACAGACAGGCAGGGAGTGATTCCACTTTACCTCCTATGTACGGTGTCTATGTCCCATGACAAAAACCACAAACAAAAACAAGACAGCAACAGAGAAAAAAGGCACCAGTATATCTAGGCACACTCATCTGCTCCTGGATTTGTACAACCAGCCAAACGCAATTTCCTGATGGGGGTCGGATTCCAAATCCGTTCTCTTTCTGGCAGAAAAAGCACCTTATTTTTCTCACTCTGCTAGATGACAGTCAGACCTTTCTGACTGTCCCTCACCCTGGGCACTTCCTCCAGGGTCACTCTTGGAACGGCTTCCAGGCTTGCAGCCTTTGGGGCCTTAGGACATCTTTCTCCTGCAGCCACTAGGTCCTCACAGTCCACAGTGGCAGCTGCCAGAATACAGAATACCAGAAATGAAAAACCAAGACACAAGGTGGGACTCAAACCCACAATCTCAGAACTGAAAAACCAAGACACAAATTCAGTGGTGCCACACTTAGCACTTAGACAACAGACAAAATACAAGACTCACACAAATAAATGTACCACCAAGGGCTATTCTTGGGTTTCTGGGAGATCCCAAATCCCGGACGATCCCCCCAAAATGTAAGACACCCCCCTTTTGGGGACCCCCACTGTAGTCTCCGGAGTGAGAGAGCACCCAAAGAAACACGGGAATCCATCTTGCTGTAATCACATGAGGCAGTTTAATGACGGAGCTCAGGACTGACATGCATCCCACACAGGAGATAACAGATGTCAGCCACTAGGCTTGAAAGCTAGGGGTTTCTCACCATTTACTTTGATGTTGGTTTGCTGTAGATTTCTTTTATCATGTTTAGGTATGGGACTCGAATTCCTGATCTTTCCAAGACTTTTATCATGAATGGGTGTTGGATTTTGTCAAATGCTTTCTCTGCATCTAACCAGATGATCATGTGTTTTTTGTTTGAGTTTGTTTATATAGTGGATTATGTTGAAAATTTTCCATATATTAAACCATCCCTGCATCCCTAGAATGAAACCTACTTGGTCAGGATGGATGATTGTTTTGATTTGTTCTTGGATTCAGTTAGCGAGAATTTTATTGAGTGTTTTTGCATCGATATTCATAAGGGAAATTGGTCTGACGTTCTCTATCTTTGTTGGGTCTTTCTGTGGTTTAGGTATCAGAGTAATTGTGGCTTCATAGAAAGAATTGGGTAGAGTACTTTCTGCTTCTATATTGTGGAATAGTTTGTGAAGAACTGGAATTAGATCTTCTTTGAAGGTCTGAGAGAACTCTGCACTCAATCCTTCTGGTCCTGGGCTATTTTTGGTTGGGAGACTATTAATGACTGCTTCTATTTCTTTAGGGGATATAGTAGTGTTTAGATCATTAACCTGATCCTGATTTAACTTTGTTTCCTGGTATCTGTCTAGAAATTTGTCCATTTCATCCAGGTTTTCCAGTTCTGTTGAGTATAGCCTTTTGTAGAAGGATCTGATGGTGTTTTGGATTTCTTCAGGATCTGTTGTTATGTCTCCCTTTTCATTTTTGATTTTGTTAATTAGGATCCTGTCCCTGTGCCCTCTAGTGAGTCTGGCTAAGGGTTTATCTATCTTGTTGATTTTCTAAAAGAATCAGCTCCTCTTTGGTTGATGCTTTAAATAATTCTTCTTGTCTCCACTTGGTTGATTTTGCCCCTGAGTTTGATTATTTCCTGCTGTCTATTCCTCTTGAGTGAATTTGCTTCCTTTTGTTCTAGAGATTTTAGGTGTGTTGTCAAGCTGCTAGTGTGTGCTCTCTCTGCTTTCTTTTTGGAGGCACTCAGAGCTATGAGTTTCCCTCTTATGACTGCTTTCATTGTGTCCTATAAGTTTGGGTGTGTTATGGCTTCATTTTCATTAAACTCTAAAAGTCTTTAATTTATTTCTTTATTCCTTCCTTGACCAAGTTATCGTTGAGGAGAGTGTTGTTCAGTTTCCAGGTGAATGTTGGCTTTCTATTATTTATGTTGTTATTGAAGATCAGCCTTAGTTCATGGTGGTTTGATAGGATGCATGGGACAATTTCAATATTTTTGTATCTGTTGAGGCTTGTTTTGTGACCAATTATGTGGTCAATTTTGGAGAGGGTACCATGAGGTGCTGAGAAGAAGGTATATCCTTATGTTTTAGGATAAAATGTTCTGTAGATATCTGTCAGATCCATTTGTTTCATAACTTCTGTTAGTTTCACTGTGTCCCTGTTTAGTTTCTGTTTCCATGATCTGTCCATTGGTGAAAGTGGTGTGTTGAAGTCTCCCACTATTATTGTGTGAGATTCAGTGTGTGCTTTGAGCTGTATTAAAAATTCTTTAATGAATGTGGCTGCCCTTGCATTTGGGGCATAGATATTCAGAATTGAGAGTTCCTTTGGGAAGATTTTTCCTTTGATGAGTATGAAGTGTCCCTCCTTGTCTTTTTTGATAACTTTTGGTTGGAAATTGATTTTATTAGATAATAGAATGGCTACTCCACTTTGTTTCTTCAGACCATTTGCTTGGAAAATTGTTTTCCAGCCTTTCACTCTGAGGTAGTGTCTGTCTTTATCCCTGAGATGGGTTTCCTATAGCAGCAAAATGTTGGGTCCTGTTTGTGTAGCCAGTCTGTTTGTCTATATCTTTTTATTGGGGAGTTGAGTCCATTGATGTTAAGAGATATTAAGTAAAAGTAATTGTTGCTTCCTATTTTTTTTGTTGTTAGAGTTGGCATTCTTTTCTTGTGACTGTCTTCTTTTAGGTTTGTTGAAGGATTACTTTCTTGCTTTTTCTAGGGTGTGGTTTGCATCCTTGTATCTTTTTTCTTTCTTTCTTTCTTTTTTTTTTTTTAAGATTCATTCATTTATTATATGTAAGTACACTGTAGCTGTCTTCAGACACTCCAGAAGAGGGCGCCAGATCTCGTTACGGATGGTTGTGAGCCACCATGTGGTTGCTGGGATTTGAACTCTGGACCTTCCGAAGAGCAGTCGGGTGCTCTTACCCACTGAGCCTTCTCACCAGCCCCGTATTTTTTTTATGTTATTATCCTTTGAAGGGCTGGATTCGTGGAAAGATAATGTGTAAATTTGGTTTTGTCGTGGAATTCTTTGGTTTCTCCATCTATGGTAATTGATTGTTTGGCGGGGTATAGTATCCTGGGCTTGCATTTGTGTTCTCTTAGTGTCTGTATAACATCTGTCCAGTATCTTCTGGCTTCCATAGTCTCTGGTGAAAAGTCTGGTGTAATTCTGATAGGCCTTCCTTTATTTGTTATTGACCCTTTTCCCTTACTGCTTTTAATATTCTATCTTTATTTAGCACATTTGTTGTTCTGATTATGTGTCAGGAGGAATTTCTTTTCTTGTCCAGTCTATTTGGAGTTCTGTAGGCTTCTTGTATGTTCATGGGCATCTCTTTCTTTATGTTTGGGAAGTTTTATTCTATGATTTTGTTGAAGATATTTGCTTGCCCTTTCCGTTGAAAATCTTCATTCTCATCTACTCCTATTATCTGTAGGTTTGGTCTTCTCATTGTATCCTGGATTTCCTGGATGTTTTGAGTTAGGATCCTTTTGCATTTTGCATTTTCTTTGATTTTTGTGCTGATGTTCTCTATTGCATCTTCTGCACCTGAGATTCTCTCTTCCAGCTCTTGCTGATGCTTGCATCTATGGCTCCAGATTTCTTTCCTAGGGTTTCTATCTGCAGCGTTGTCTCACTTTGGGTTTTCTTTATTGTGTCTACTTCCCTTTTTAGGTCTAGTATTTTGTTCATTTCCATCACCTATTTGGATGTGTTTTCCTGTTTTTCTTTAAGGACTTCTACCTGTTTGTTTGTGTTTTCCTGTTTTTCTTTAAGGAATTGTAACTCTTTAGTAGCGTTCTCCTGTATTTCTTTACGTGGGTTATTAAAGTCCTTCTTGGTGTCCTCTACCATCATCATGAGATCTGCTTTTAAAACCGGGTCTAGCTTTTCAGGTGTGTTGACGTGCCCAGGACTGGGCGAGGTGGGAGTGCTGTGTTCTGATGATGGTGAGTGGTCTTGGTTTCTGTTAGTAAAATTCTTATGTTTGCCTTTTGCCATCTGGTAATCTCAGTGGTTCAAAGATCGAGTGGAGACTCCTCCAGGGGACCCTGGGGCTTTTCACCAACTCTGAGTACAAGGCGACCTGGTGTTGGCTCCAACCAAAAGGGATATGTGACCCTGGTCAGGTCGGGTTTTCTGCCTCCCCAATGCTGTCCTAGGTCCCGCGAGATTGGATTGTAACAGAAGTTGTGTTCCACTCACTGGTGATTCCAAGACTGAGTGGAGAGTCCTCCAGGGGATCCTGGGGGTGTTCGCCAACTCCCCACCCAAGGTGACCCAATACTGGTGCTGACTGAAAGGGGCACTTTCATTTTATAAATGAAAAAAAATTGTGATTATAATATAGTTACATCACTTCTGTCCTCTGTTTCTTTTCTTGAACCCTCTCATGTAACCCCCCTGCTATCTTTCAAATTTATGTCCTGTTAAATTTATATATCCAAAATATATAAATGCAACTACTCAATATGTATAATCTTAACTTATGTGTATATATTTTTGGGGCTGACCATTTAGTGTAGATAAGAAATCAGTGTGCTTTTCACTGAGGAAGACTATTTCTCTCACTCTCTGCATTCCTTAGTTGCTTCTAGATCTTTGTGTTAGTTAATATCTTTGGTGTGACCAGTAGAATTTATGGTAGGAATGGAAGAAGATAAACCATGAGGAGACACATGACACATGGAAGGTTTTCAATGAATATCAACTGTGTTCTAGTAAAGAAAAACTCTGAATATTTTCTATTCTTGTTTCTGAATTGTCTTTCAGAGTTTTGTTTTATAAAACCATTACTGGCAGAATACACTGTTTCAGCTACTTTTCTCACTCTGTATGAATGACCTGGTTAGGGCTCTTCTCCTTCTGTGATCATGGACTGCATATTGGCTAAGAACAAGGTGACTGGATAGTAGAGCAGAACAATGTGGTTAACTTCAACTTGAGGAAGTGTGTGGAGAAAGTGGCCAAAGGAGTGAACCTATTGCTGGGTACTGCTGGAGGGCCTGGAGAATAATTGTGTGACAGATAAAAATCCCTCATAAGGATGGAGGTTCAGACGATGACTGTAAGCAATGTAAAGTATCTATTGACAGCAATACTATATAGTCCACCACTGCAGTCATAACAGGCATGGGTAGTTAAAGATTGATTTGGGGAAGCTTCCAGAGTAAACGATGCCCAACAGTTAATTGTTGTAGTGGGCAGTGTTGCAGAAAGAATGGGTTTGTGTGTGGTAATTCCTGAAAACACTATAGTTGATAGAGGAGTGATCTGTTTGAAGCAAAGAGAAAATGTAGCTCAGCATGACTTAGCCGCTGCTGATTTGAACTTCTAGAGTCTGACATCAGGTAGGTGTTTATTTGTTTGTTTGTTTTTTATTTAACTACAGCAAATCTTGGAAAAAAAGTTTCCTGGTAAAATGATCACAATCCCATGCATACAATAAAGCTTAAGCAGTTTCAGGTCCTCCGGGAGGATTGGGTGCAGTCTCAGTCATACAGACAGTGTAGTGGTCACCAAACTACAAAGTGCATGTGACCTTCCCTAAAGGATGGAACTAATGACTGAGAAACAGCGCTCAAAATAAAAATTTAGGAAGAGTGACTCTTGGATAAACATGATAATCTGGGGGATTCAGGTATGGCTTGGCACTATAGATAGCAAAAGTCACCAAATTATTTATTAGCTACAACTATTCCCAAACTTCTGGGTAAAAAACGATATACACACCTCTTCCCTGGATGAAACATATTTCGAGTAATTTTAATTAACCATGCTTGCTCTTTCTCAAGAGCTCCAGCTGAGCTCTTTCAACCTCTCATGGCTAGTTCCACCAAGTCACCAAGGAACACCCTGATTTCATTCAGCTCCCACACAAGCTCTCCTGGTCTCTGCTTGCTCCTTGCCCAGTGCTGCATTGGCCTTGTCATCCAGTTCCCAGTGGTAGCTTTGCCAAGCCTCTCTGGATTTTGTTCTCTGGTGGGTGCTGGCAATGGCCATCTCACCCAGCTCCCTTTAGCCTGGTGGAAGGAAAATACTAGAGACTTTTATATTTTAAAACTAACCAGATAACACAAAGGCTGGGCAAAGAATATCCTGCCCCATCCCATCCATCCTCCTTGGCTTCAAGAGACCTACATATCTGTAGCTTCCTATTCGATCCACCACCTCGTCCAACCCCAGTTCTCTCTGTCCCCTTCTCTTCCTCTCTGGGACCCAGAAAACATGCCTCCATCTTTATCTTTGCCCAGAGAAAGGCTTCTGCCATCTTTATTTAGCCAATCATACAATGAAGGAAACTATTAGGGAAACCCCCCCTATAGAGACAAGTCTGTGTGCTTAACATTTCTGATTTCACTAGTGCTTATCTGTGAGCACAAAGACTTTGGGCCCTCTACACAAAAGGTTATGGTGAGATGGGGTACAGTCAGGGTTCAACAGACTCATGGACTATCAATGTCATGTGACCTAAATATTTCAGATAGAAGACCCTAAACTAGTTGCAGTCTCTCTCAGCAAGATATTTTCTGATAAGAGTGAAGATTTCAGGCATTGTGGAGACACATTTAACTTTCAGAAAGCTGTGCTTCAAAATGTTTGATGTAGGTAAACAAAACCCAGAATGATTTGAGGGGTGAGCACAATTATTTCCTGTGTGGCCCTCCATGATTATGACTTGATTCTGGCAGAGAATGAGGAGATAAACCAAATGCATCAAACTATGAAACTGTTAAAGCATTTGTAATAGTCAGTTGCTTATAGACATGTCAATCATTTCCTGCCTTAATAAGAAAATCCCCTTTGAAGAAAAAGAAAAAAATATAGAGAACTCGATCAATAGTCTAGTGTCCAGAAACACAGGTTGCAATATATATGAAGAGGCAGTTGCTTATATTCAGGACCAGTTTAAAGATCTGAACAGATGAAACAATACCAAGGAGATGTACACCTGCTTCACTTATACCACAAACACCAAAAGTTGCAGTTAGTTTTTGGTGCCATATTGTAGATGTCATGATTAAAGACAAGTTAAAGCAGTTTTCTCAAGCTTTCTAATGCTGCAGCCCTTTAATACAGTTCCTCACGAATCATCTTGTAAATATCTGTGTTTTCAGAAAGTCCTGGTGACTCCTGTGAAAGAGGCATTTGCCCCCCTAAAGGGTTGAGACATACAGCTTAAGAACCCCTAATTTAAAGGATGGTGCACTTTAGTGAGAGGATTGTGCACTTGAGTGGAAGTTACTACAAAGTTTAGTATTGAGACATGACTTTTCTTTCTCTTGTAAGACATGCAAGCATTATGGGACCAGGGAATGGGAACAATGGGCAGAAGAATCTCAGCAGACCTCAGTACAATTTTCTGTATTAGGAAATGTTTAGTTATCATGTGATGTTCAAAGCAGACTTCAGAATTGAACCAACTATAAAGTATGATTTGCTCAGCAAGGCATCACTTAGATGCTATAATCTAAAATGTTTAGGGCATATTGAAATTATGGTGCTTCATTCTGAAACTTAACAAACTAGCTTATTTTTTCCTCCATCCTTTTAAAAGGAATAACTGGTAATTAACATCAAATATATTTCTTACCAAAGGAAAAGTAACTCAACTAAACTTCCTTGCTTGCAGAAAAAACAAACAAACAAACAAACAAAAAACAATAACAACAACAACAAAAACGTTATAAGAACACAGTCTTAACTGTGCACACCTTGAGACTAAATCTTCCTGAAAATATTTCTCTGTTTCTTTTGAACTTTTGGTGTGGTCAGGATGTAATATTTAATAATTAAAATCCTTCCTGGTAATTGGGAGGACTACATAAATACAACTTTTCTGAATGAAATTTATGCTACTGTTATGTTTAAAGAACATGATGTGTTGTAAATATCAGTTACTTTAGAGAGCTCAGCAGTAAGATTCTAGCTCCCATTTCTTTAAGCTTATAGTTAGGTTAATCTTGTTTATGCTGATTAGTATATGAATATGGAAGCAATAGAATAAAGCCAGCTTGGATTCCAACACACACAGTATAGCCCTCAGCAGAATTTGCAAAATGCCAAATTCAAAACCAGTGGCTTTGCCGCTGCATATCTACTAACCTGATCTGCCCCTTTGATTCTTGATTATTTGCTGCAGTCTTGGTGAGTTTTGTATAATGTCTTCCTTGTTTTCTATCTTGATGGCCTTTTTGTTGGGAGACACCAAAAGTGCATCAACAGTGCATGCTTTCTTTTGTAAGTGTGCCACCAAATCCATGTCTTTTATCCATGTTAACTGTAGAAGCAATCCTCGGTCAATATGTTCTTTTCTTAAAATGTTGTATTTTGAGATGTTTTCCCACATTGTCATGTGTACAGATTTGAATCGTTGGGAGCATTATTAAAATGGGGGACTAAGGATGCCAGGATTGTTCATGCTTATAGACAGTCCTTACTGGAAACCCTGTTTTGTTTTCATTTCCCAAAGCTGAGTCTGCTTTACCTTTGTCTGAGAGTGGGTACTGATGGAAGGTGTTTTTTTTTTTTTCCCTCTGAGACTCCCCTTCCTTGATTTAGTAGTTTTTATCAAATCTCAAATGGAAGGCTTCATGCCCTGTCTATGTCTAAGTGATCCGGTGTCACAATCCAGCTTCCAGATTGATGTTGTACTTGTGTGAACAATGTACAACAAATACTATTAAATAGTGAATGGATCACTCACTGTCAGATGAGAATCCTAGAGAACAGATTTTGAGGATTTCAAATCAGTAGTTTGAACAGCACTTTTCAAGGTCCAAACTTTTGGGGCTTTTGGGGCTTGATCCCTTTCATATTTTGATATCACATTCTACTTATTAAAAAAAATAAAAGAGGAGAAGGAGAAGGAGGAGGAGGAGGAGGAAGAGGAAGAGGAAGAGGAAGAGGAAGAAGATTATTATTGGTGATCAACAGAACTGCTCAGAAAGCAAATCACAGCTAATTAGTGCCATTGCTGATAACTGTTTAGATTTCTAATTCTTAAATATTTTGGAAAATCATTGCTACATATGGAGTTCAACTAATGTCTAACAAACATTTCTTTAGTCCTAAGAAAACATGGAAGAAAACAGTATTAGTTTTTAATGAACATTCAACTTAATGCTCACTGGTAGAGGGCTTGATAAGGCTTACTTACATAGAATTTATTTTTCTTTATTGTGTTCTATAATATAAAAATATTTGGAAATGAGAACAAGTGATGTATTGTCTTCATTATTTTTCTGTACTTTGGATTTAATGTAATGTTATTGTTGATAATCTAAAATAATAAATATTGTAAATTTAATTAAAATTGAAAACAATTCTTTCTCTCGAGCTCAATACTTCGCTATCTCTGTTTAGCTAAGTGTCTGGTCAGTTGTGTGAATTATTATGCAACTGAAAAAACGTCTTAGATATCATCAGTCTCTAGTTCAGGATAAACACAGCCTTACCTATTCCTAAAGTAGATAAAGCTTTAAAGACCCCTTTTTACAGGTTTCTCAGCTTTAACATTCCCTTTTTTTTTTTCTGCTGAAAGACATTTTATTCTATATACAATAGGGATCTGTACCCAGGAAATTGTAACAGTATTGTTACACTTTATAAAGATTTCTTTGTTCTAACAAACCCTTAAGGCAGATAAAGCCAAACTTCTGGAACCTGATTATAGAATTCAAAGATTAGTTTATTCTCCTCCTCAGCTATGAGTGATAATGGCAATGTAGCATTTTTAAAAAAGATTTATTTATTTTATGTATATGTGTACACCATTGCTCTCTTCAGACACAGCAGAAGAGGATATCAGACCCCGTTATAGATGGTTGTGAATCACCACGTGGTTGCTGGGAATTGGACTCTGGAAGACCAATCAGTGCTTTTAACTACTGAGCCATCTCTCCAGCCCCATTGTAGTATTCTTTACTATGTACCCTTTAGCCACTCTTCCTATAAACTCCTTCAGGTAGAGAGATGAGATATTAACACAGCAGCATTAGTGATATGTGTGTGGGGGAGAGGTTGGAACTGTTGATGTAAACAAATCTCTCAGATTCATTCTAAGCCCACTTCTTAAACAGCAGCATTAGTGAGATGTGCAAAAGGAGAAGTTGGAACTGTTGATAGAAGATAGCTCAGGCAGATTACAGATTCCACCTCCTTACAATGTCAAATCTAGGATGGCTGGAAAACTACTCTGCCTCCCTTAGTTGTGTTTAAACTAACAAATTCTTTATTCAAATAATCTGTTAGCTTCCCAGCACCGGAGTTATACGGATATTTCCTTTCCAAGCTGGAACACTCATTTCTAAACAAGCTGTCTCTCACCTCCTCAACCTCCATACACCTCTACCCAGTGCTTAACCTGCAATGCTCCCAACACATCCACATCCACATTCCTCGACTTGGTAAAATACAGAATTAGGGACACAAGGATTCTTTGGCTGCTTTAACCTGGCACCTTCTACTCACAAGGAAGATTTGACTTCTATAAAGACTTCACACACACACACACACACACACACACACACACACACACACACACATGAGTAAGGTCAGCTTCAAAATAGTAACAGTAGCTAAGAACCCATCAGCTACTTGACCCTTGAGGCTTTGTTGTCTCAGCAGTCTTAAGCTGGCACAGGTAGTCACAATTTTTCCTGGTTTCTAGTATAAGATGTAAACTTGGATACTCTGCATCTGATAACAGCCTAGGGATCAATTCCAGCCCCAACAGGTTCAAATTAACTCCCGGAAAAAGGCAAAATGAAGCAAGCAAAAGACAAAATTTCCCTTCTGTCAAATCTTGTGTATCTGGGCAGCTACCAGAGTTGCCCCCAACAGACAATGTAGAACTTCCCACATCGGTCAAGCAATCAGGACACTTCTGGTGAAGATCTCTGGTGATCTAATTTGTGGGGCAAGTTTCCATTAAAATCAACCATAATAATGGATGTATACAGTATAAACTACCTTCGAAGGCCAACCAATGAATTTAGTTCTGGAAATAAATTTAACACTTGTTGACTTTTTCTTCTTTTACATTGCTATCAGTGTGTAGGTGAAGTTTACCAGACTGAGTTGGAGGAAAATATATGTCCTTGTAATCAAAGCATCTTGTAAATAATCCAGCACTCTTTCTCAAGGACTGTTGTCGCTCTTAGCCCGTGTATTTGAAAGCAGGGATCAGGTTAGCAACGTCCTGTGGTGAGATGCAGGTCTGACCACATTTTTAGAACAATGTCTTTGATTAAGATTGTGAGTGGCCTGGACTGTGAGTGATAAAAGCAATGTACTATTCTTTCCTGCATTCTCTCTGTGTGTGCAACTTTCCATGGTCTTCAAAATGATCTCATGGCTCATGCCCTATTCATTTGATAATGCTCATATATTTACAGATTAAAAAAAAAGATGGCATAGAGGTCACACTCCCCCCCACCCCCCCCGGAGTTATGCGGCTTGCTATGAAGCAGAGGTAATGACATAGCTTTAGAGCCCGTGGACAAACATTTTATACTGTATCTTGGATATATTATAACTGGGGAATATAAAGTTTGCTAGACCAAGGGGCTTCTCTTCCCAATGATGGCCAATTAGGCCATCTTCTGCTACATATGCAGCTAGAGACACAAGCTCTGGGGGTACTGATTAGTTCATATTAATGTTCCACCTATAGGGTTGTAGACCCCTTCAGCTCTTGGGTACTTTCTCTAGCTCCTATATTGGGGACCCTGTGTCTCATTCTATAGATGACTGTGAGCATCCACTTCTGTATTTGCCAGGCACTGGCAAAGCCTCACAGGAGACAGCTATATCAGAGTCCCTTCAGCAAAATCTTGCTGATGTATGCAATAGTGTCTGCATTTGGTGGCTGATTATGGGATGGACTCCCGGGTGGGGCAGTCTCTGGATGGTCCATCCTTTCATCGTAGGTCCAAACTTTGTCTCTGCAACTCCTTCCATGGATATTTTATTCCGTATTCTAGGGAGGAATGAAGTATCCATGCACTGGTCTTCCTTCTTGATTTCTTCAATCTTTTTTTTTTGGTCATCTCTCTAAGTCCTTTCCTTTTCAATGGCAAAGCCTAGCACGACATAGTCATTTTTAAGTTTAAGTTAGGTGAGTACTGTCATTAGCTCAACAGGTCTTTTCAAATATCTTATTGAGCTATGTTGTTGAGTAAGACCTTCATGATCATATAATCTTGTGGAGGAAACAGGCACCTACAAAACTGATGCATAAGAAAAGAATCACCTGATACTGTACTCACTCATGGAGAGGACTCCAAGCTAGAGAAACAACTGCAAAGTAAGGGACTGTTAGGAGTTATCACTGAAACAAGGCTAGGGAAGAGCATTGTAAGTTGGGGAGAGGCATGTTCAAAGTCAGGAGACAAATCAATGTAACCAACTCAGACAATTTCCTTTCCCACAAATCTGGCTTTAATTTGAACCACCTGCCTGAGATTCCAGAACTACAATTAACCTCTAAGGACTGTGTGGTTATAGCTGGGATTATCGACCCAAATGGCTCAGAAACTTTGAATCTTGTCCCTGGCCAAAATGCCCTCTCTTTCATATCTATGGGGTAGTGAGAAAGGAACAAGCATAATTCTGAGTCTCTTTTACTCCAGGGTATTATGGGACTGGGAATGGGACAGAATGACCACTGCAGCTCAAGTTTAGTGCAGAATTCAGGATGGAGAATCACAATAAATAAATAAAATAAAGCTGGCAAAGTAGCTCAGATTATGAAAGTTTGATAACAGAGCTTATAGTGTCAGGAGACAATCATCTCTTCAAAAGTTGAGTTCCACACGCAAGTGACAGCACTCTCATCTCAACAAAAACAACAACAATAGCAGATAAAAAATAATATCTCATTCAGTTCACAACTCAGGAAGAGAGGCCAAGTATCTACTGGACTGTGATTCTGTATTTCTGTTTTCTCAGGCATATGTTTTGCAATAATAGAGAATTTAAAGGGTATGTGCTACAAATAGGCCAAGACTTCCACTAGGGAAAAATAGAAGTGACCTTGATACATTTTATTTCTATGAACATTGTGGTGCTTAAGTAATGAGGTTTTTACTGTCATAATGAAAGTATTCTCTCTTTTCTATTGGAATATTTTCTTTGTACATAGTGTCGAAACACATACAGGTGATATTTTTCAAGTATATCATGTACTTAGGCTATATATATCAACTTTCTGCCTTTTCTTCCTAGTCCCATAATTCCTTCTAGTCTGGCTAGTCTCCTTTCTTCCCCATCTTCCTTCTTTTGTATGTCTGTAAAGCATTTTAGGACCCATAAATAAGGAAAGGCACATGATATTTGTGTTTATGGCTTAGTTTTCTTAAAATGATTACTTCCAGTAATATATATTTTCAAACAGAAAACATGACCATTGTCTCTATCCATTTATTACTAGTAATGCTGCAATTAGCATGGTTATGCTCCTCTATGGTATATGATCTGGAGTCTGTTGGGTAGAAATAAGCCAAATCTATACTAGTAGATTTTTGAGGAACCTCCATGTTGATTCCCATGGTGACTGCACAGGGCCATATCTTCATCACAAGTATGTAAGAGTTCTCTTTCCCCTATACCCTATACAGTATTTAGCATTGCTCCTTTTAATAATGATAGCCATTCTGACTGGGGTGACAGAAATAATCTCAAAATGGTTTTAATCTGCATTTCTCTAATAGTTTCATTACAGTTATTGGCTATTTATATTTTATCTTTTGAGAACTCTCTGCTTAGTTTCAGTAGCCTATTCATTAATTAGGTGGTTTAGATTTTTGTTATTTAGTTTTCTGAGTTCTTTATATATTCTAGATATTAATCCTCTGTCCAAGGTATAGATAGCAGAGGATGTCTGGCATTCTGGCATCTCCCCTTCACACAACTGATTGTTTAATTTCTTGTGCATGTTTCCAAAATCAAGTAATCACATTCATCAATTCTTGGTATCATTTCCCAAGTAACTAGAATCTCTGTTTCAGATATTCCTTCCCTACATTTATATCTTGACATGATTAAGTGTAACAGTTTCAGAGTTTCAATCTTACTTTAAGTAATTTGTTCATTTGGAACAGCCTTTTCAAAAAGGAGAGAACTGGAGATCTAGTTCCGTTCCTCCACACATCGGTGTTTCCATTTTCATAGTAGCATTCACTTCAGGGTCTATTTTTCTTCATTGTCTGACTTTATCATCTTTGTCAAAAATGGCATCAGTGTAGCTGTGTGAGTTTACTTCTCCTAGGAAGTCTGTTCTATTATATCCTCCTACATAGTGGTGTTTACCAGGACCATGCTGCTGTTGTCACTATGGCTCTATAATATGAATAGAAATCAGGTATGATGGTAACTCCAGCATTGTGCCCTGTCCCCAGCTACCCAGCAACCCAGAGTCATTGTTGTTATCCAGGGTATTTTGTGCTTCCATGTGTGTTTTAGAGTATTTCTTCTATCTCTGTGAATAATGTCATTGGAATTTTAACGAGTATTGTATTGGACACATTATTCTCCTTTAGTAATACAGACATTTTTACACTTATTACTGCCAATTCAAGACTGTGGGATGTGGTATTTACATCTGATGTCTTTTTAAAAAAAATTTAATCCATATTTAAATTTTTTCATCTTTTATTTCCATTATTATGTTTATCCCTAGTTTTTTAAAAACATCTATTGTTTTTTAAAATTTTTATTGGATATTTTGTTTATTTACATTTCACATGTTATTTCCCCTTCCCAGTTTCCTCTCTGGAAACCCCTCATTCCACCCCCCTCTGCCTACCTCCAAGAGGGTGCCCACTGCTACTTCATCACCCTGGCATTCCCCTACACTGAGGCATCAAGCCTTCACAGGACCAAGGGCCTCCCCTCCCTTTGATGCCAGAAAAGGCCATCCTCTCCTACATATGCAGCTGGAGCCATGGATCCTTCAATGTGCATTCTTTGGTTGGTGGTTTAATCCCTGGGAGCTCTGGGGGGTCTGGTTGGTTGACATTGTTGTTCTTCCTATGGAGTTGTAAACCCCTTCAACTCCTTCAACCCTTCCACTCACTCCTCCATTGGGGTCCCCCAGCTCAGTCCAATGGTTGACTGCATGCATCCCCATCTGTATTGGTAGGACTCTGGCTGAACTCAGATGACATCCATATCAGGCTCATGTCAGCAAATACTTCTTGGCATCAGCAATAGTGTCTGAGTTTAGTGTCTGTATATGGGATAAACTCCCAAGTGGAACAGTTTCTGGATGGCCTTTTCTTCAGTCTCTGCAACTCTATTTGTACCTGTATTTCCTTTAGACAGGAGCAATTCCGGGTTAAAATTCTGAGAAAGTTGGGTAGCCTTATTCCACAACTAGAGGCCATGCTTAACCTTTACATATGGTCTCTGCATGTTCTCTCTCCCCTTTGTTGGATATTTCAGGTAATGCCATCCACATTGGGTCCTGGAAGCCTATTGCTTTCCTGGCATCTGGGACTTTCTGATGGCTACTCCCAGTTCCCCATCACCCATTGCTACAAACCTTTGTTCAATTTCCAGACCCTCTGTACATCTCCTCTGTCTCCTCCCAAACCTGATTCTGCCCCCCTTTTTTTCCTCTATCCTCTTCTGTTCCTCCCAAGTCCTGCCCACCCTTCACCTAAAATGATTATTTTGTTCCCACTTCTAAGAAGGACTGAGGCATCCACACTTTGGTTGTCCTTCTTCTTGACATTTATATGGTCTGTAAGTTGTATCATGGGTTTCCCAGCTTTTTTCCTAATATCCACTTATCTGTGAGTGCATACCATGTATGTTTTTTAATGATTGGGTTACTTCACTCAGGATGATATTTTCTAGTTCCATCAATTTGCCTAGGAATAGTCATTGTTTTTAATGGCTGAGTAGTACTTCATTCTGTAAATGTTCCACATTTTTTTATATCCATTCCTCTGTTGAGGGATATCTGGGTTATTTCTAGCTTCTGGCTATTATAAATAAGGCTGCTATGAACATGGTGGAACATGCACCTTTGTTAAATGTTGGAGCATCTTTTGAGTATATGCTCAGAAATGGTATAGATGGGTCCTCAGGTAGCGCTATGTCCAATTCTGAGGAACCACCAGACTGATTTCCAGAGTGGTTGTATGAGACTGCAATCTCACCAGCAATGAAGGAGTGTTCCTCTTTATCCACATTCTTGACAGCATCTGCTGTCACCTGAGTGTTCTAGCCATTCTGACTGATATGAGGTGAAATCACAGAATCATTTTGATTTGCATTTCCCTGATAAGTAAGGATGTTGAACATTTCTTTAAGTGCTTCTTGGGCATTTGAGTTTCCCCATTTGAGAATTCTTCATTTATCTATGATCCCATTTTGTAATAGGGTTATTTGGTTTTCTGGAGTCTAACTTCTTGAGGTCTCTATCAGATATAGAATTGGTAAATATCTTTTCCAAATCTGTTGGTTGCCATTTTGTCCTATTGACAGTGTCCTTTGTCTTACAGAAGCTTTGAAATTTTATGAGGTCCCATTTGTCAATACTTGATCATAGAGCATAAGTCATTGGTGTTCTGTTCAGAAACTTTTCCCCTGTGCCCATGGGTTTGAGGCTCTTGCCCGCTTCTATTTGTTTCAGTGTATCTGGTTTTATGTGGAGTCCTTGATGCACTTGGACTTGAGCTTTGTACAGGGAGATAAGATTGGATCAGTTGCATTCTTCTGTACTTTGACCACAGTTGAACCAGTACCATTTGTTGAAAATGCTGTCTTTTTTTCCACTGGATGGTTTTAGCTTCTTTGTCAAAGACCAAGTGATCATAGGTGTCTGGATTCATTTTTGGGTTTTCAATTCTATTCCACTTCTCTACCTGTCTGTCACTCTACCAATACCATATAGTTTTTATCACTATTGATGTGTAATACAGTTAAAGTCAGGAATGGTGCTTTCCCCAAATGTTTGTTTATTGTTAATGGTTTTCACTATCCTGGGTCTTTGTTATTCCAAATGAATGTGAGAATTGCTCTTTCTAACTCTATAAAAAATTGAGTTGGAATTTTGATGGGGATTGCATTGACTCTGTAGAAAGCCTTCAGGAAGATGGCTATTTTTACTATATTAATATAATCAATTCATGAGCATGGGAGATCTTTCTATCTTCTGTGGTCATCTTCGATTTCTTTCTTCAGAGATTCAAAGTTCTTGTCGTACAGATCTTTGATTTGTTTGGTAAGAATCACACTAAGATATTTTATATTGGTTGTGACTATTATGAAGTGTGTTGTTTCCCTAATTTCTTTCTCAGCTTGTTTATTCTTTGAGAAGAGGAAGGCTACTTATTTGTTTGAATTAACTTTATAACCAGCCACTTTGCTGAAATTGTTTATGAGCTCTGGTGGAATTCTTGGGTTCACGTAAGTATATTATTTTATCATCTGCAAATAGTGACATTTTGACCTCTTCCTGTCCAATTTGTATCCCTCTGATCTTTTGTTGTGTAATTATTCTAGCTATAATTTCAAGTACTATATTGAATAGATTGGTGAGAGAATGGGCAGCCTTCTCTAGTGGGGTTGCTTTAAGTTTCTTTCCATTTAGTTACATTTACTATATATCTTTTACTATGTTTAGGTATGGGCTTTGAATTCTTGATCTTTCCAAGACTTTTAACATGAAGGAATGTTGAATTTTGTCAAATGATTTTTCAGCATGTAATGAAATGATTTTATTATTTGAGTTTGTTTATTTAGTGGATTATGTTGATAGATTTTCATACATTGAACAATCTCTGCATAACCGGACGAAGCCTACTTGATTGTGGTGAATGATCATATTGATATGTTCTTGGATTTAGTTCCCAGAATTTTATTGAGTACTTTTGCATCAATATTCATAAAGGAAATTGGTCTGAAGTTCTCTTTTTTTGTTGGGTCTTTGTGTGGTTTTGGTATCAGCTTAACTGTGACTTCATAGAGTGAATTGGATAGTGGTCCTTCTGTTTCTATTTTGTGAAATAATTAGAAGAGTAGTGGTATTAGGTCTTCTCTGAAGGTCTGATAGAATTCTTCACTAAACGTGTCTGATCCTGGGCTTTTTTTTTTTTTTTTTTTTTTTTTTTTGGTTGGGAAATTTTTAATGACTACTATTTCTTTAGGGGTTATGGGAGGGTTTAGATGATTTATCTGATCCTGATTTAACTCTGGTACCTGGTATCTGTCTAGAAAATTGTCAATTTCATCCATATTTTCCAGTTTTACTGAGTATAGGCTTTCACAGTAGGATCTGATGATTTTTTAAATTTTCTCGGTTTCTGTTGTTATATCTCCTGTTTCATTTCTTATTTTGTTAATTTGGATACTGTCTCAATGCCCACTGGTTAGTCTGGCTAAGGATTTATCTATCTTGTTGATTTTCTCTAAGAACCAGCTCCTGGTTTTGTTGATTTTTTTTGTATACTTATTTTTCTTTCTAGTTTGTTAATTTCAGCTCTGAGTTGGATTACTCCCTGACATCTACTCCTCTTGGGTGTACTTGTTTTGTTATGTTCTAGAGTTTTCAAGTGTGCTGTTAAGTTGCTAGTGTATGCTTTTTCCAAGTTCCTTTTGGAGGCACTCAGAGCTATGAGATTTCCTCTTAGGACTGCTTTCATTGTGTCCCATAAGTTTGTGTATGTTGTGACTTCATTTTCATTAAATTCTTTAATGTATTTAATTTCTTTATTTATTTCTTCCTTGACCAAGTTATCATTGAGCAGAGTGTTGTTCAGTTTCCATGTGTATGTGGGCTTTCTATTACTATGGGTTTTTTTTGTTTTTATTTTTGGTTTTTGTTTGTTTTTTTTTTGTTTTGTTTTGTTTTTTGTTTGTTTTTGACCAGCCTTAGTCTGTGGTGGTCTTATAGGATTCGTGGGATTATTTTAATCTTCTTGTATTTGTTGATGCCTGTTTTGTGACCAATCATAAGGTCAATTTTGAAGGTACCATAAGATACTGAGAAGAAGGTATATTCTTTTGTTTTAGGATAAAATGTTCTAAACATAATCTGTTAAATACATTTGGTCAATAACTTCTGTTAGTTTCACTTTGTCTCTGTTTAGTTTCTTTTTCCCTGATTTATTCATTGCTCAGAGTGGGGTACTGAAGTCTCCCACTATTATTATGTGTGGTGCTAATGTGTGTTTTGAGCTTTAGTAAAGTTTCTTTTATGAATTTCAGTGCTGTTGCATTTGGAGCACAGATGTACAGAGTTGAGAGTTCATCTTGGTAGATTTTTCCTTTGAAGAGTATGAAGTGTCCTTTCTTATCTTTTTTGCTAACTTTTGGTTGAAAGTCAATTTTATTCAATATTAGAATGGCTACTCCAGCTTGTTTCTTGTGATCATTTACTTGAAATATTTTTTTCCAGCTTTTTCTCTGAGGTAGTGTCTGTCTTTGTCACTGAGGTGCATTTCCTGTATGCAGCAAAATGCTGGGTTCTGTTTCTGTGTCCAGTCTGTTAGTCTATGCCATTTTATTGGGGAATTGAGTCCAGTGATGTTAAGAGATTTTAAGGAATAGTGATTGTTGCTTCCTGTTAGTTTTCTTGTTAGAGGTGGTTTTATGTGTGTGTGGCTATCTTTTTTTGGAGTTGTTGAAAGATTGCTTTCTTGCTTTTTCTAGGGTGTAGTTTCCCTCCTTGTAAATAGTTTTCCATCTATTATCCTTTGTAGACCTGGATTTGTGGAGAGATGTGTAAATTTTGTTTTGTTATGGACTATCTCGATTTCTCCATCTATGGTAATTGAGAGTTTTGCTGGTTATAAGTAGACTAGGCTGTTCTTTTAGGGTCTGTGTGACATCTGCCCAGGATCTTCTAGGTTTCATAGTCTTTCTTGAAAAGTCTGGTGTAATTGTCATAGGTTTGCCTTTGTGTACTACTTGACCTTTTCTCTTACTGCTTTTAATATTCTTTCTTTGTTTTATGCATTTGGTGTTTTGATTTTTATGTGATGGGAGGAATTTCTTTTTGGTCCAATCTATTTGTGATTCTGTAGGTTTCTTGTATGCTTATGGTCATCTCTTTCTTTAGGTTAGGGAAATTTTCTTCTATAATTTTATTGAAGATATTTAATAACCCTTTGATTTGGGAATTTTTGCTCTTTTCTATGCTTATTATCCTTAGGGTTTTTTTAATTATTATTATTTCCTGGATTTTCTGGATGTTTTGAGTGAGGAGCTCTTTGCATTTTGCATTTTCTTTTACTGTTGTGTCAATGTTTTCTATGATATCTTCTATGCTTGTGATGCTTTTTTCTATCTCTTGTATTTTGTTGTTAATGCTTGCATCTATGACTTCTGATCCCTTTTCTAGGTTTTCTATTTCCAGGGCTGTCTCCCTTTGTGATCTCTTTATTGCTTCTATTTCCATTTTTAGATCCTAATTGTTTTGTTCAATTCCTTCACCTTTTGGTTGCATTTTCCTGTATTTCCTTAAGGAACTTGGGGTAGTTCCTCTTTAAGGCCTTCTACCTGTTTACCTCTGTCCTTATATTTCTTTAAAGGAGCTATTAATATCCTTAAATTCCTCTATCACCATCATGGGATATGATAGAACCTTGCTTTTTTGGTGTGTTGATGTATCCAGGGTTTGCTGTGGTGGGATAACTGGGTTCTGATGATGCCAAGTAGCCTTCGTTTCTGTTGCTTATGTTCTTACGCTTGTCTCTAGCAATCTTGTTGTCCCTGGTATTAGCTGGTTTTGCTGTCTCTGACTGGAGTTTGTCTATCCTGTGAGCCTGTGAGTCTGTGGTCTAAGGTGTGCCAGCACTCTTGGGAGACAAGGTCTCTCTGGTAGTGATTGGGGTGTGGATAGCTGTAATCTTAGGTGTTTCAGCACTCTTGGGAGACCAGCTCTCTCTGTGATCTTAAGTGTGTCAGTACTCCTGAGAGACCTGCTCTTTCTCAGTGGGATTTGGGTGTAGATAGTTGTGGAACAGCTTCAACTCCAGGGTACAGATGGAAACCAGAAGAATCCTGTCCCTGCCTGTTCTGCAGGTCCTGTGTCCTAGTCCAAGAATTTTTATCATGGCCCTTTTCAACAAGTTAAGAACTGAGCTAAATGTTTAAATGCTGTAGATAGCTCTGGTCTTGTATTTTGATATTAATTTTGCTTTCTCGGGAGGGGTTGTAGACAAGGAGTGAATCACATATACAGGTAAACCTTTTCCCCACCTTAACTTTCTAAATAAAGGCTAGAGCTGGTGATTGGACTTTAGGAGGGAAAGTGGAGCTGAAAAGTTTGGGGGAGAAGGGAGAGAGAAGGAGAGGGGACAATGGAGGAGGAGGAGGAGGAGGAGAAGGAGATGGAAGGAAGATGGAGTAGAAGCACGTGGCTTGGAGAAACCAGAAGTTATAAGGGATGTCAAAGATGGAAAATAGAGTAGCATAGTGGTAGAGCTGCCCAATCTAGGTGTGTAGATTGTATTCTAATTAACTGAGTTGTGATTTTTTTTGACCAGGCTTTTTGGGGTTGGAGATTTACTGCAAAAGATAAAAGCCATATTTCTTCTTCTTTCTTTCTTTCTTTCTTTCTTTCTTTCTTTCTTTCTTTCTTTCTTTCTTTCTTTCTTTCTTTCTTTCTCTCTCTCTCTCTCTCTCTCTCTCTCTCTCTCTCTCTCCCTCCCTCCCTCCCTCCCTCCCTCCCTCCCTCCCTCTCTCTCTCTCTCTCTCTCTCTCTCTCTTTCTCTCTCCCTCCCTCCCTCCCTCCCTCCCTCCCTCCCTCCCTCCCTCCCTCTCTCTCTCTCTCTCTCTCTCTCTCTCTCTCTCTCTCTTTCTTTCTTTCTTTCTTTCTTTCTTTCTTTCTTTCTTTCTTTCTTTCTGGCAAAAGAATGGCTATCCATTCCATCCAGCTTTCTTCAAACATCTAATGAGAAGTATATTCCAGGTACAGTATCAGGCACTGGAAAATACATTGTTGTAAGACACTGGGGAGTTGAGGGATGAGGATAGGAATGGGAAAAGACTAGAAACAGAGTCAAGAATGGGCCAAGGACAAGGTACACCTGTTTTCCAGATGTAAACAATGAGCAAATGTTAAGCTAAAAGTATGGGCATTGAAAAAAGAAGTGCTGACATTGGGAAAAGAAAAAAAATGCTCTAAGGTTTCATCACCGTAGAAGAGCTCTAACACATTACTGCCAGGGTTTCATTCACTATATTCTTTATGCCTCATGTTAGATATAGGATCATTCTGTTCTTGAGATTGGAAAATTGCTGATTGATTGCTTTCATGCCAGATTCTTTTTGCTACATGCAAAGTCTTTTCTTGTAACTAAATCCAGGTTTCCTGTTACAGTTTGTTTTATATTCAGGTAGCATGTGACCATCTGGAATGAGCATGTTGAGTTGAGGCAAATTTCCCACCCAGATAGTATGTCTTCATGCTTCTTATGTATCGTATTGAGAAGGAGAGGCTAGAAAGTTGCTGCAGCTAATTCAGCAATTTTGTTTTTCATGGAAAAGATAATTAGCTTCTTGAGAAAGCACTTGGTGCTGTTTCCTGAGTGTATGAAAGAAAACTAAGGAGCCTGCTAAGCACCACAGGGAGGACATTGAGCAAATCAGAAATGTAGCTATAATCTGAAGAGCATGGAAGTTGGAAGATCATTGGTTGAATTGGGAATGAAACTATTAATTACATAAGAAAGGACATCAGTGAGTGAACTGGGAAGTAATAATAGACTGAATTTTGAAGGGAATCATTGGCTGGATTGGTACAAGAATGTCTGAACTGAGAAGAACACCACTGGAGAGGAAGTTACTGAGTGAAATGGGGAGGAGTTCACTGACTGAATTGGGAAGGAGATCCCTGACTGAAATGGGGAGTACAATGTTGAATGAAGCAGGAAGAGTATGCTGACTGTATTATGAAGGAGAAAATTGAAGGAATTGAAACAGACAAGACAGAATTAACCAGAAGATCACCTGCTGAATTGGGGAAGGAGATCACTGGCTGAGGTGGTAGGAAAAACAATGCTTAATTGGGAAGATTTCTCACTGGATTTCAAAGGAGTCATTCCCAGGAGTAAGAGCAGTGATGACTGAAGTGGGACAGTGATTATTTCCTGAATTAAAAAAGTCACATATCGGATTAGGAAGGAAATAACTGAATGCACTGGGAAGGAGATAATGAATGAAATGACAAAGAGATCACTGATGGAAATGAGGAAAAGGTTATTGAATTCAGAAGATCTCTGACAAACTTGGAAGGAGATCAGTGACTGAATTTGGAAGGATGTCACTCAATGAACTGGGAAAATGATCACTGAATGAATTGGGAGGATTACTGGCTGAACCAGAAAGTAAATAGCTCTCTGAAAGATAATACAGACTAAATAGGTAAGCAAATATCTGAATTGGAAAGATCACTCACAGAATAAGGGAGAAAAATCCCTCCTTGAACTGAAGAGATCATTGACAGAAATACAATGCAGCAGTAGAGGAAGCTTATTTGGGCAGGAGATCATTCACTGAATTTCAGAGGGGATTAGTTGCTGAAGTGGGAAAGAGATCAGTGAAGTGGGACAGTGAACATTCCATGAATTAAGAAGACCACTCACAGAATTGGAAAGAAAGTTATTCAGTGAATTGGCAATAATCCTGGCTGAATTGATAAAGAGATTAATAACTGAATTGAGAAAGACAACAATGATGGAATTGGAAAGAAAATCACTCCCTGAATTAGGAAGGAGGTTTCTCACTGAGTTGAGAAGGGAATTACTCAACAAATTGAGAAGGAGATCTATGATTGACATCGAAATCATTGAAGTGTGAAGGACATCAATCACTGAATTGAAAAGATTTCTGGTTGAATTCAGATGTAATTATTGATTTTATTGAGGATATCATTGTTTTAATTTTCTTTTTTCCTTTTCTTTTACTGGATTTTTAAAAATTTACACTTCAAGTATTATCCATTTTCCTGGTTTCCCCCTCTGCAACTTCCCTACCTCATGCCCCTCCCCCTACTTCTATGAGGGTACTCCTCCACCCACCCACCTATTCCCCTCTCCATAGCCTGGCATTCCCTTACACTAGTGCACTGAGCCTTCACAAGAACAAGGGCCTCTCCACCCATTGACGACTGACAAGGCCATCCTCTGTTACATATGCAGTTGGCGACATGGGTCCCCCCAAGTGGGCTCTTTGGTTGGTGGTTTAGTCCCTGAGAACTCTGGGAGTGGGTGTGTGTGGTTAGTTGACACTGTTGCTCTTCCTGTGGGGTTGCAAACCCCTTCAGCTCCTTCTGTCCTTTCTCTAGCTCCTCCATTGGAGACCCCTTGCTCAGTCTAATGGCAGTCCAGTGGCTGCAAGCATCCACCTCTATTTGTCAGGCTCTGACAGAGTTTCTCATGAGACAGCTGTATCAGGCTCCTGTCAGCATCACTTCTTGACATCCATAGTAGTGTCTGAGGTTGGTGACTGAATATGGGATTGATCCCCAGATGGGATAGTATCTGGATGACCTTTCTCCTCCAGTCCCTGCTCTACACTTTGTATCCATATTTCCTCCTGTGAGTATTTTGTTGCCCTTTCTAAGAAGGACCAAAGCACCCACACTTTGGTCTTTCTTCTTCTTGAGCTTCATATGGTCTGTTCATCTTGTCTTGGATATTCTGAGCTTTTGGGTTAATATCCACTTATCAGTGAGTGCATACCATGTGTGTTCTTTTGTGACTGTGTTACCTCACTCAGGACGTTATTTTCTAGTTCCACTCATTTGCCTAAGAGTTTCATGAACTCATTGTTTTTGTTGTTTTTTGGTTGTTTGTTTGTTTGTTTTGTTTTTGTTTAAATCCTCCAATTTTTTATTAGGTATTTACTTCATTTACATTTCAAATGCTATCCCGAAAGTCCCCTATACCCCCACCCCCCCACTCCCCTACACATCCACTCCCACGTTTTGGCCCTGGTGTTTCTCCTGTACTGGGGCATATAAAGTTTGCAAAACCAAGGGGCCTCTCTTCCCAGTGATGGCCAAATAGGCCATCTTCTGATACATATGCAGCTAGAGACACAAGCTCTGGGGGTACTGGTTAGTTCATATTAATGTTCCACCTATAGGGTTGCAGACCCCTTCAGCTCCTTGGGTACATACTCTAGCTCCTCCATTGGGGGCCCTGTGTCCCATCCAATAGCTGACTGTGAGCATCCACTTCTGTTTGCCAGGCACTGGCTTAGCCTCACCAGAGACAGCTATATCAGGGCCCCTTCAGCAAAATCTTGCTGGCGTATGCAATAGTGTCTGCATTTGGTAGCTGATTATGGGATGGACCCCCGAGTGAGGCAGTGTCTGGACGGTCCATCCTTTCGTCTCAGCTCCAAACTTTGTATCTGTAACTCCTTCCATGGGTGTTTTGTTCTCAATTCTAAGAAGGACTGAATTGTCCACACTTTTCTCTTCCTTCTTCTTGAGTTTCATGTGTTTTTCAAGTTGTATCTTGGGTATTCTAAATTTCTAGGCTAAAATCAACTTATCAGTGAGTGCATATCATGTGAGTTCTTTTGTGATTTGGTTACCTTACTCAGGATGATACCCTCCAGATCCATCCACTTGCCTAGGAATTTCATAAATTTGTTGTTTTTAATAGCTGAGTAGTACTCCATTGTGTAAATGTACCACATTTTCTGTATCCATTCCTCTGTTGAGGGACATCTGGGTTTTTTTCCAGCTTCTGGCTATTATAAATAAGGCTGCTATGAACATAGTGGAGCATGTGTCCTTATTACCAGTTGGAACATCTTCTGGATATATGCCCAGGAGAGGTATTGCTCAATTCTCTGGTAGTACATACACCTGTACTGGGGCATATTAAGTTTGCAAGTCCAATGGGCCTCTCTTTCCAGTGATGGCCAAGTAGGCCATCTTTTGATACATATGCAGCTAGAGTCAAGAGCTCCAGGGTACTGGTTAGTTCATAATGGCACCTTGGGTACTTTCTCTAGCTCCTCCATTGTGGGCCCTGTGATCCATCCAATAGCTGACTGTGAGCATCCACTTCTGTGTTTGCTAGGCCCCAGCATAGTCTCACAAGAGACAGCTATATCTGGGTCCTTTCAGCAAAATCTTGCTAGTGTATGCAAGGGTGTCAGCGTTTGGAGGCTGATTATGGGATGGATCCCCAGATATGGCAGTCTCTAGATGGTCCATCCTTTGGTCACAGCTCCAAACTTTGTCTCTGTAACTCCTTCCATGGGTGTTTTGTTCCCAATTCTAAGAAGGGGCACAGTGTCCACACTTTGGTCTTCATTCTTCTTGAGTTTCATGCCTTTAGCAAATTGTATCTTATATCTTGGGTATCCTAAGTTTTGGGCTAATATCCACTTATCAGTGAGTACATATTGTGCGAGTTCCTTTGTGATTGTGTTACCTCACTCAGGATGATGCCCTCCAGGTCCATCCATTTGCCTAGGAATTTCATAAATTCATTCTTTTTAATAGCTGAGTAGTACTCCATTGTGTAAATGTACCACATTTTCTGTATCCATTCCTCTGTTGAGGGGCATCTGGGTTCTTTCCAGCTTCTGGCTATTATAAATAAGGCTGCTATGAACATAGTGGAGCATTTGTCCTTCTTACCGGTAGGGACATCTTCTGGATATATGCCCAGGAGAGGTATTGCTGGATCTTCTGGTAGTACTATGTCCAATTTTCTGAGGAACCGCCAGACTGATTTCCAGAGTGGTTGTACAAGCTTGCAATCCCACCAAAAATGGAGGAGTGTGACTATTGAGAAGGGTGTTGTTTCCCTAATTTCTTTCTCAGCCTGTTTATCCTTTGTGTAGAGAATGGCCATTGACTTGTTTGAGTTAATTTTATATCCAGCTAATTCATTGAAGCTGTTTATCAGGCTTAGGAGTTCTCTGGTGGAATTTTTAGGGTCACTTATATATACTATCATATCATCTGCAAATAGTGATATTTTCACTTCTTCCTTTCCAATTTGTATACCCTTGACCTCCTTTTGTTGTTGAATTGCTCTGGCTAGGATTTCAAGTACTATATTGAATAAGTAGGGAGAAGGTGGGCAGCCTTTTCTAGTCCCTGATTTTAGTAGGATTGCTTTCAGCTTCTCACCATTTACTTTGATGTTGGCTGCTGGTTTGCTGTAGATTGCTTTTATTATGTTTAGGTATCACCTTGAATTTCTGATCTTTCCAAGACTTTTATCATGAATGGGTGTTGGATTTTGCCAAATGCATTCTCTACATCTAACGAGATGATCATGTGGTTTTTGTCTTTGAGTTTGTTTATATACTGGATTACATTGATAGATTTCCGTATATTAAACCATCCCTGCATCCCTGGGATGAAGCCTACTTGGTCATGATGGATGATCATTTTGATGTGTTCTTGGATTCGGTTTGTGAGGAATTTATTGAGGACTTTTGCATCGATATTCATAAGGAAAATTGGTCTGATGTTCTATATCTTTGATGGGTCTTTATGTGGCTTCATAGAATGAATTGGGTACATTACCTTCTGTTTCTATTTTGTGGAATAGTTTGAGAAGAATTGGAATTTGGTCTTCTTTGAAGGTCTGATAAAACTCTGCACTAAACCCATCAGGTCCTGGGCTTTTTTTGGTTTTGAGATTATTAATGACTGCTTCTATTTCTTTAGGGGATATAGGACAGTTTAGGTCATTAATATGATCATGATTTAACTTTGGTACATGGCACCTGTCTAGAAATTTGCCCATTTTGTCCAGGTTTTCCAGTTTTGTCGAGTATAGCCTTTTGTAGAAGGATCTGATGGTGTTTTGTATTTCCTCAGGATCTATTGCTATGTCTCCCTTTTCATTTCTGATTTTGTTTATTAGGATGCTGTCCCTGTGCCCTCTAGTGAGTCTGGCTAAGGGTTTATCTATCTTGTTGATTTTCTAAAAGAACCAGCTCCTCGTTTGGTTGATTATTTGAATAGTTCTTCTTGTTTCCACTTGGTTGATTTTGCCCCTGAGTTTGATTATTTCCTGCCATCTACTCCTCTTGGGTGAATTTGCTTCCTTTTGTTCTAGAGCTTTTAGGTGTGTTGTCAAACTGCTAGTGTGTGCTCTCTCTAGTTTCTTTTTGGAGGCACTCAGAGCTATGAGTTTTCCTCTCAGGAATGCTTTCATTGTGTCCCATAAATTTGGGTATGTTGTGGCTTCATTTTCATTGAACTCTAAAATGTCTTTCTTTCATTATTTCATTTTTGACCAAGTTATTGTTGAGGAGAGTGTTGTTCAGTTTCCACGTGAATGTTGGCTTTGCATTATTTATGTTGTTATTGAGGATCAGCCTTAGTCCATGGTGATCTGATTGGATGCATGGGACAATTTCAATATATTTGTATCTGTTAAGGCCTGTTTTGTGACCAATTATATGGTCAGTTTTGGAGAAGGTACCATGAGGTGCTGAGAAGAAGGTGTATCCTTTTGTTTTAGGATAAAATGTTCTGTAGATATCTGTTAAATCCATTTGTTTCATAGCTTCTGTTAGTTTCATTGTGCATCTGTCTAGTTTCTGTTCCCAGTATCTGTCCATTGATGAGAGTGGGGGTGTTGAAGTCTCCCACTATTATTGTGTGAGGTACAATGTGTGCTTTGAGCTGTACTAAAGTTTCTTTAATGAATGTGGCTGCCCTTGCATTTGGAGCATAGATATTCAGAATTGGGAGTTCATCTTGGAGGATTTTAACTTTGATTAGTATGAAGTGCCCCTCGTCTTTTTTGATAACTTTGTGTTGGAAGTCAATTTTTTTGATATTAGAATGACTACTTCAACTTGTTTCTTCAGACCTTTTGCTTTGAAAATTGTTTTCCAGCCTTTCACTCTGAGGTAGTGTCTGTCCTTTTCCCTGAGATGGGTTTCCTGTAAGCAGCAAAATGTTGGGTCCTGTTTGTGTAGCCAGTCTGTTAGTCTATGTCTTTTTATTGGGGAATTGAGTCCATTGATATTAAGACACATTAAGGAAAAGTAATTGTTGCTTCCTGTCATTTTTGTTGTTAGAGTTAGGATTCTGTTCTTGTGACTGTCTTCTTTTAGGTTTGTTGAAGGATTACTTTCTTTTTCTAGGGTGTAATTTCAGGCCTTGTATTGTTTTATTTTTGTTGTTTTTTTTTTTTTTTGTTGTTGTTGTTATTATCCTTTGAAGGGCTGAAAAGATACTGTGTGAATTTGGTTTTGTCGTGGAATTCTTTGGTTTCTCCATCTATGGTAATTGAATGTTTGGCTATGTATAGTAGCCTGTGCTGGGATTTGTGTTCTCTTAGTGTCTGTATAATATCTGTCCAGGATCTTCTGACTTTCATAGTCTCTGCTGAGAAGTCTGGAGTAATTCTAATTGGACTGCCCTTACATGTTATTTGACCTTTTTCCCTTACTGCTTTTAACATTTTGTCTTTATTTAGTGCATTTGTTGTTCTGATTATTATGTGTCAAGAAGAATTTCTTTTCTGGTCCAGTCTATTTGGACTTCTGTAGGCTTCTTGTATATTCATGGGCATCTCTTTCTGTAGGTTTGGGAAGTTTTCTTCTATAATTTTGTTGAAGCTATTTGCTGGCCCTTTGAGTTGAAAATCTTCATTCTCATCTACTCCTATTATCCGTAGGTTTGGTCTTCTCATTGTGTCCTGGATTTCCTGGATGTTTGAGTTAGGATCTTTTTTGCATTTTGCATTTTCTTTAGTTGTTGTGTCCATGTTCTCTATGGAATCTTCTGCACCTGAGATTCTCTCTTCCATCTCTTGTATTCTGTTGCTCATGCTCGTATCTATGGTTCCAGATTTCTTTCTTAGGGTTTCTATCTCCAGAGTTGTCTCCCTTTGGGTTTTCTTGATTGTTTCTACTTCCATTTTTAGATCCAAAATGGTTTTTCTCAATTCTACCACTGTTTGGTAGTGTTTTCCTGTAACTCTCTAAGAGATTTTTGTGTTTCCTCTTTAAAGGCTTCTAGCTGTTTACCTGTCTTTTCATTTCCCTCTTAACGTCATCCATCATTATTATCATAAGTGACTTTAGATCCATATCTTGTTGGTCTGGTTTTATGGTGTATCCAGGACTTGCTAAGGTGGGAGAATTTGGTTCTGATGATGCCAAGTAACCTTGGTTTCTGTTGCTTCTGTTCTTACACTTGCCTCCTGCCATCTGATTATCTCAAGTGCTTGCTGCCTTCAATATATCTGATTGGAGCCTGTCCTTCCTATAATTCCAGTTGATTCAGGACTCCTCAGTGTCCAGCTTTCTCTGTGATCCTTTGATTGTGGGCTCCTGTGAACCTGAGATTCTGGGAGTGTCAGAGTTTTTGGCAGTCAAGCTTCCTCTGAGATCCTAAAATACTGGTGCGACCCATCTCTTGTTATCCTGGGATCCTGTTGTCCTAAGATCCTGGGTGTGTTACAGTGCTTGAAGTGTTGTCTTCTTTGAGGACCATAAAGCTGTCTGGTCAGTGATCCTAAGATCGAGTGGAGAGTCCTCTGGGGACTGTGGGCATGTCTGCCAATTCTGGGCCCAAGGTGACCTGGTCCTGGTGCCAATCAGAAGGGACTTGTGCCCCTGGTCAGGCCAGTTTTCTGCTTCCTTTCTGCTGTCTCAGGTCCTGTGCAATTGGATTGGAACAGATGTTGTGTTCCAATTACCAGTGATCCTAAGATCACAAGGAGGGTCCTTTGGGGACCATGGGTTTGTCCACAGATTCTGTGCCCTTGGTGACCGGGTCCTGGTGCCGATCGGAAGGTGAACTCATTGTTTTGTTTTTGTTTTTGTTTTTGTTTTTTATAGGTATTATCTTCATATACATTTCAAATGCTATCCCAAAAGTCCCCCTTAAACCTCCCCCCACTCCCACTTCTTGGCCCTGGTGTTCCCCTGTACTGAGGCATATAAAGTTTGCAAGACCAAGGGGCCTCTCTTCCCAATGATGGCTGACTAGACCATCTTCTGCTACATTTGCAGCTAGAGACACGAGCTCTGGGGGTACTGGTTAGTTCATATTGTTGTTCCACCTATAGGTTTGCAGACCCCTTTAGCTCCTTGGGTATTTTCTCTGAACTCATTGTTTTTAATAGCTGAGTAGTACTCCACTGTGTTTCACATTTTCTGTATCCATTCCTCTGTTGAAGGACATCAGGGTTCTTTCCAGCTTCTGACTATTATAAATAAGGCTGCTATGAACATAGTGGAACATGTGTCCTTGTCATATGTTGGAACATCTTTTGGGTATATGCCCAGGAGTGGTATTTCTAGGTCCTCAGGTAGAACTATGTGCAATTTTCTGATGTACCACCAAATTGATTTCCAGAGTGGTTGTACCAGCTTGCAACCCCACCAACAATGGAGGAGTGTTCTTTCTTCACATCCTTGCCAGCATCTGCTGTCACCTGAGTTTTAGATCTTAGCCATTCGTACTGATGTGAGGTGGAATCTCGGGGCTGTTTTGATTTGCATTTCTCTGATGACAAAGGATGTTGACCAAATCTTTAGGTGCTTCCTAGCCATTTGATATTCTTTAGTTGAGAATGCTTTATTTTGCTCTGTACCTCATTCAATTGGGACTTAGATAACAAATAAAATTGAGATTGCTGACTGAATTTGGATTTAAATTACAGACTAAATTAGGAAACTAATTTAGTCACTAACTAAATTTGCTAGAAGATCAGTGACTGAACTGGGATGGAGTTACACTATGGAGACTATAATTTACAGAATGTTACCCAATCTGTACCACATACAACTTGTAGGCACAGTCTTGATTAAAAAACCCTTTGGTCTGGTCCAGTCTATAGAGCCTGCCTAACTCTAGTCAAATGTCACCCTCTGAAATCCCCAGACACATCTTAATTTATTCTATTTGCCAGTCCAATATGACAACCCCTGCCTGTCCTATTCCCAAGGTCCAAGGACCACTGATGCTAACATCATATGCTGGCCATCAAATCCAGAAAAACTATCTGCTTTAGTTGATGGAAAAAGAAAATTATTTCGATGATACATACAATCTGATTGAATTCAAGCTCATCAAACCAACCTTTCAGAGCATACTGAAAACATTTCGGACTGAAAAGTGGATTAAGCTTAGTCAAGAGACTATATAGAAAAAAGATGCTATACTTACAGAAACACATAGTACAACTAAAATCAACTAGCAAAACCAAACAAAAAAAAAACCAGTAAAATGACTGCAACCAACATATAACTTTTAAAGATTAATGGCCTCAGCTCCCTCATTAAAAGGCTTAGCTGACTACATTCAGAAACAAAATTTATCTTTCCACTGTCTGTAAGAAACTCAGCTTTAAAGGTAAACTTCACCATAAAGTGAAAAGATGGAAAAAAAGTATCCCAATAAATGAATCTAGGAAAGAAGATGCTATTGTTATTCTAATAGCTGACAAAATAGGTTTCATATTAAAACTAGTCAGAAGAGATAGAGAATAATTAACCAAGAAGATTGAAATCATACACATATATGCACCAAACTTTGGTCTACTCAATTTCATAGGAAACATACTACTAGAATTAGAGACACAGATTAACATCAACCAAATGTAGTTGATTTCAATACTTACACAGAAACTCTAGAAATAACTGTAGAATTTTCACAAAGCGAAAAGTTGATTTTCCATATGATCTAGCTATACAACTTGCTGAGATTCACCCAAAGGACTCAACATCCCACTCCATAGACACTTGCTAAACCAGGTTCATTGCTGTTCTATTCATAATAGCTATGAATATGGAAACAACTTTAGCTAATGATTTAGTAATGAAGATATGCTACATATACACAGTAGAATTTTATACAGCTGTGAAGAAAAACAAAATCCTGAAGTTTTCATGTAAATGCACAAAAATAGAAAATGTACTTAGTTATATGACCCAGGCTCAGAAAGTCAAATTCCATATATTATCTCTTGTTAGTCTTACTAGCTTCAAATCTTTAGATGTGATTATATGTGGCGATTTAAATGTGATTGGCCCTTTAGACTCAGTTGACATGGAAGGAGGAAATCTCAGGGGGGCACCCACCTCAAATGAAAAGGTAGAGGTTAATAATGATTGCTAAGAGAGGAAGAGTCAATTTCCCCCAGGGATGAGCTTCCTAATTGTTATTCAAAAAAGACCATGACTGTGAGCACCCGTCTAGCCAGCAAGACCGACGCCACAATAGGATCCTTCTGCACATGTTTATTGGGAGAGCATTGATTGCATAGGCGAAAGACCCTGAGCCCAGAAATGGTGCTGCTTATATAGGCCTTGGAGTGACGTGTCCATACCTGATTGGTTATGCTACCAGTACCTCATTAATATGCGTCGGGCCAGGCAGTGACTCTGCAAAAACCTCTTATGCACATGCGCATATTGGTTGTTTACCCATAATCATGGGCAGTGGCCAGTGGTAGCCAGCGCCACTCTGCACATGTGGCCTCCCACACATACACTTAGAGGTGTCAGGGGATTGGGATGGTGCACAAAGAGGGGGTGAGAAAAGAGGGGTAGGAAAACAACACAAATACAGTACTCACATGTGAAATTTTACAAAAATGTTAAGAACACTGAATGAGGGACAAGATGATGAATTAGGAAAAAGATTCACGATTTGTGATTAAATTGAGAAGATCACTAAGTGAATGAGATGAAGACACTGAATTGTATATGCAACAATGAAAGAACTGAGGAAAGCACACACTGAAGGGAAATGAGGTCCCTTACTGAATCCTGAAGGTGATCAATGAGTCTGTTGGGACAGTCCAAAATGACTGAATTGGGAAGGAGGTCACTGGTGGAATTGGAAAGTATATCAATGTATGAGTTGGGACAGAAGAAAATGACTTAATTAAGGAAATCATGCACTGATTTGTGAAGGCTGCTCATTGATATGGGAAGACATCTATGATTACAGTGGAAAGGAAATCACTCAGTGAACTATAACAGAGATCTCTGAATTGTAAAGGAAATCACTGACTATCTGAGTTCAGACAGACAATAATCAATGAATTGAGCAAATCATTTACCAGCTGTAAAATGACCTAATAAGGAAGAAGAATACTCAGAATTATTAAGGGGATCACTGTTTGAATTGGATTGTAGGTCACTGGTTGAACTCAGAAGAAAAACACTTAATGGAGAAGATTATCACTGACTCTGCTGGGATGGGTTTGACTGAGTGAAATAGGAGTATGTTCACTGACAGAACTGAAAGAGAGATTATTGACTAAATGTCAAAGGTTTATTGTTGGATTGTGAATGAGACAGTGACTCACTGAATTGGGAAGGAAATAATTTCATTGATAAGGAAAACAGTGTCTGAATTGACAGGAAGTTCTCGGACTGAATTTGACAGGACATCAGTGATTTGGTTGTGGATTGAATTGGGTAGATCACTGACTTGATTAGGAAGGTATATTAGTAACTTTTCAGCTGCTGTGATAAAATACCCTGACCAAGGAAGTTTATAGAAGAAAGAGTTTGTTTGGGCTTAGTGTTACAATAGGTTAGAGTCCATGATAGGAAAGTGGACGTAGCAGGTGACAGGAATGTAGCTTGAGCAACAAGCTGAAAGTTCACATACTGAACTACAAGCAGGAGAGAGAACTAGAAATGGAGTGAGAATGCATACCTCCTAAACCTTCCTAAATAGCACCATCAAGTATTCAAGTGCCACAAAATATGTAAATATTTATCTTCCTGCTCCCTAGAGTCTCATGGCCATATTGTAATGCAAAATGCATTTAGTACAATTTTAAAAGCCCTCGAAATAGTTTTTACAGTCTCAATGCTGCTTAAATAATTCAAAATATCTCCCAAAACTTAAGACAATTTTTTAAAATATAAACTCCTGTAAAATCAAAAAGCAAATTATATACTTTCAACATACAATGGCAAAGAATATACATTACCATTACAAAAAGGAGGAATGAGGACATAATGAGGAAGACTAGGCAAAAGCAAGACAAAAGTCAGCAGGGAAAATGATAAATTCTTTACCTTCATGTTTGATGTCAAAGGGTTTAGGTGGTTCCGTCCTTCCACTTTTCTGCTTCCAACATACGTCACTAATCTTAGTCCACAACTCTTGTTGATAAAGACCTTTTGGACATCTGCAATTATCTTGGGGTCTCAAGTACAACTTAGGCGGCTTCTTCTTCTTCTTCTTCTTCTTCTTCTTCTTCTTCTTCTTCTTCTTCTTCTTCTTCTTCTTCTTCTTCTTCTTCTTCTTCTTCTTCTTCTTCTTTTTTAATGAAGTAGCCTGTAAGGGCCTCTTACCCTCTCAGAAACTTCGTGCACGCCCCCCCCCCCCCCCCCCACACACACACACATTGCATGGCCTCAGTAACTCTGAAAATGCAGAGGAAGATTTTGTGGCACCTTGGCACATGCATCCTTTATGACTGTAAAGCTGGTATAATATGGGTGATACTGTTAAATGTGACTTTTGCTTTGAGATGAATCCTGATCCCTTGAGGCACATTAGTAGTGCCTTCTAATTGCGATTGTTTTTAAGGAATAGAAAATCCTTATGTTCTCTTTCACAAGTTTAGAGGTTATTTGTGTAGGATCCTGCTCTGAGTGCACCCTTACTTTTATTCCAGTGCGGAGCACCATGCCTATGTTAATGGTGTTAATCTGATCTCTTTCAGCACAAGTTTTAGCTGCAGTATTGTTTGCCAATGGACTGGTACTTTCCAAATACTATTTGGGTTTTTTTTTCTTCCCATTTGCTCTTGTTGTAGACTCACATAAGAGTGGTTACCAATAATCATTAGACTCTATTAGCTTGTTTCAAATTCTCTGCCAAAATAATTGGCACATTACTGTTAAACTTAGCCTCAAGCAAGTTCTTAGGACAAGAGCAGGAAACAACTGACTCCTTTGCTAACATATGAACGTCTTTATCCCAGGTGGAGTTACATACACTCCTGCATCCCTTTGAAACCTTTGAATCTGAACCTCACTGAGTCACTGTTGCTTTCTACAGTATCTTTCAGTCTCCTACTAGGACAACCCATTAAACCATGATTACAGTGCTTAACTGCTTTTCTAGTTCAAAGTTCCAAAGTCTTCTTTATTCTTTCCAAAATACAACAAGGTCTGACCTTCACATGCTGAACCACAAGCATCTAGTGAGTCTCTAAACTCTCAAATCTCAGTCCCTGTGACATACTCCTTGCAGAATGGCCATACCCTCTGAACCCTTCTAAACAATGTCAATAACTGGGGATCCAGTATACAAATGCCTAGGACTACAGGGGACATGTATTGAATCCCACCACAGAAAAGGAACACTGATGAACAGGAAAGAAATCACAGACTAGATTGGGAAAGAGATCTCTGACTGAATTGCAAAGGATGACTAGCTTGGGAACTCCATCACTGAAAGTATTCAGAAGGCAGTCATTGATTGATTTGGGAAATATATATCTTACTGAATTTCAGTGGAAAAATTAATGGATTTTACTGAATAGGAGATCATCTAAATGGGAAGATGGCTTAAAAACTTAAAAAATAATCCTTAGCTGAGCCCAAATAGAAGGCCCAACTAAATAATATCCATAAGTCCCCAATTGGAATTAGAATACATATAGAATTTAACTCATTGGACACCAAAAATGATCTCTTGGTATAAACTATAATTTTTGGAAAACCTCTTCAACAATACCTCACAAGTTATATTCAATATGTCCTATTTGTCTCAAGCACAACCCTGATAAGTCACTTTTTGGGACACAATGTCATTTCCCTTTACTGAACCTGCCATTTGAAACCTCACAGTTTGCTTCTATCCAAATGCCTCCAACACAAAAATGTAAATTTGTCTTGATGCTAATGTGCATATTTTACCATTGGATTGGAGCCTTCCCTGGTGTGGAAGCCACTTCCTGAGCTGTAAGAATAATTGTGTCAGAAATACTCACACTTGGGACATTTCTGTTGAATTGCATGGTGATTACGGAATTCATTTTACTGGACAAGTATGTAAATGTATCTGCAAAATTTGGTCTATTATGGAACATTTTCACTGTGCCCACCATCTTCAATCCTAAATGGTTGAGTGAACAACTGGCACTATGAAAAAATTGTTGTTAACCAAAGCTTCCAGTCTTTCTTGGCCAAAAGGCTCCTATTGGCTCTCATAACCCTTAGATCTACCCACTTTTTGAAGCATCAAGTGTCTCCTTTTGACATACTCCTTCAATGCCCTGGAAGATTGGATGAGGGATTATATGGGCCATTTCTGCTAAAGGGAGATATTATACAGTATTTCAAGGGACTTAGGTAGAAATTCAATATAGTAGCAGAATATTTCTGCAGTGAGATCCAGGGAGTTGACAAACTGAAAAACTTAAGCCAGTTGATTTTGTGTATGGAAAAGAAATTACAAGAAACATTCCCTTCAGCTTCATTGGAAAGGACCTCATCAGGCACTTAAATTAATTTCTTTGTTAGAGTTTATATTTCCCACATCAAACACACATCAGCTTCTCCTGAGGACACATCCATATGGATTTCACAAAGGCTGGATGACACTCACCTTCAACTATGTTGTCAACCAAGAGCTATAAGTCTCTGAACTCCAAACCCTAACCCACACAGATGTCTGTAAATCTTTCAGGAAGTTTCTGAGAAGCCTAGAATTTAGTAGAGGATATTTCCATTAGATGCTAAATACAATCCTGTTCTGAAGAGTTTTACAATTATGCCGTTTTCCTAACCATGCTTTGTTATGCCGGTTTGCTTACCCAAATCTTGCAGCTTACTTGATCTATCTCTTCATGCTTGGATATATAAGAATTTTTCAATAGCTCCAAATATTATATATGTATGTGTAATAGCATAGGGGTGAATTAGTTAAACCACTTTGGCTCCCAGCGGGTCACAAGCGCACACCCACCCAAAGGTTCTCTGGATTGTCAAATAAGAGACATATATGCCAGCTAATATTGATATGTCTTGACTACCTCAATGGCTGGGCATTTCTAAATTTCCCCATGGCTAAGAAACCCACCCACCCCCGATATTCTTGAGTTAATATCTTTTAAAATCTACACTTCATCTCTGCTTCTCCAGACCAACTAGGGAATTAGTCTTAAGAGTCACTTTCATGGATTCTTACATGTTGGAAGGCCTTTACTGTCATAGCAATCCCCTGTCTCTCCTTTTTCACCAGGCCCCTCGCCTGTGCAATCTAAAAGTCCTGCCTAAAAGTCCTGCCTTCATCTTTCTGCCCAGCCAGTGTTTGTATGGCAATTCCTTATTATCAGCCAAAGCCATTCGGGGGCAGGGACCCTCAGGTCTGGAAGTGTGGCTTTTTGGGAGCCGAAATAAAACAAAGCATTAGAACCAATCCCCAACATAATATAATTTGGATTAAAATGAAATTTGGGGGTTTTGGATTTGTAGAGTCCAAAATTAAATCTACTCAAATCATTTCTGTTTGGGGTTATCTATATTTTAAAGCCACAAGTCATTCAATCAAAATGATAGCAATTTTTTCCACTCAAAAAAGGGAACGAATTCTAATTGGGTCCAAACAAGTATATAAATGTGTAAACATTAATGTTGAAAATGATAAAATATAACAAATTTTTGAATATAGTAGTCAATCCTTGTCTACTGTTACCTATGTCATTAATTATTTGCCTTATGAATGTGTCTGGTTATTCCACAATATGTATCCTAGCCACACTTACCAATCACATGAACTCCAATTCATAGCTATAGCTTAGTTCCAAATGAGGAACTATCAGGCCTGAATGGCTCTGAGAAGGATCCCTTTGGTGGTTAGATTTCTGCCTACCTAGGAGTAACTTCTATTTTATCAACTCTTGTATGGGATACCCAGAGATTCTGTATTGACTCTTTTTTTTATTCAAGTTGTACAAACACTACCATTCTCTAATGGCAACAGCAGTCATTATAGATTAATTAAAACTGTCCAAATTTTAAATCCCAAGGAAATCTTACTGAAAGTATAAGTTCTTGGCTAGAAGTCCTAGACAAAGATAAGTTCCCTGAAAATGAAGAAAGACATTATTTAGAGAAAGACTTACTTTCAAACACAAGGCATACAGAGAAGATGCTATTTCAGGAAGACGGAAAGGATGGGAAAGTCTTTAAAGTAAAAGTGACATGTTATAGAAAAGGATTAAAAACATTGAATATTATATAGGGATATTCCTAAACTAAGTAACAGGAAAGAACCTGTATTTAATTTGATAGGAATTTTAGACAATGTTAATACAGATAGATCCTGTGGGAGTTGAGAAGCAATGGACAATGCTGCTTAGTGCAGAGGCCAGAGCTAATGATCTGTGGAAGTCTTATACAAAACCTGAACTATGGAAAATGATAGATTGAGTTTGTAACTTCAGATACTGTACTTTAAGGATCCATGTTCTCTGATTAAAAGAATCTTCAAAGTATTCTATAGTACTGTTAACTTGGAGTGAAAAATACTAAATAATTCTGTTTTCCTACCAATGGGAGGCAGATGTTTAGTATTGAAAAATGACTGCCATTGGACTCCCATTTTACTCTTTGATCGTTTGCTATGAGGAATGGGGAATAATCATTTGCTATGTTAACAAAACTTATGAAATTCTGACTTCCCCTTAGTCTTGACTCTTGTTAGTATCCCTTTATTAATACTAGTTGGCACAGTAAAAATGTTGATCCTGATGAGAAGGAATTCAACATGATATTGTGTTGTTAGTTGATTTCTTCTGTAATATAACTGTCTACTTACTTTTCTAAACAGTAATCTAGTAAAATCTCAAGATAATAGACAAGGTCAAATTATTATCCACAAATAAAACTCACAATAATTTAGATATTAAAAATCAGTCTTTCTTAGAGTTAGAGCAAGCCACTTCATAGAAGGTGATAGCTATGAAATCAAACTGGCCAGAAGAAGGACTAGAATTAAAGGACAACAAACAATTTCAAATACTCAAAATATCAAATAAAATGTTCCATAAAGTACATGACTGCAGATCTAGAGAGGAAAGTATACCATTGGTCTGGTTAAGGACCAATGAAGATGCATATAGAGAATCGTTTTGTGGGTTAGGACTCCCATTTTCCTCAATGACTGCTTTCACATCATCAGGTCAAACTGCATTCTTGATTATTTTCATTTCAGATACAGTAACTATATTCTATGTTGCATATACATGCTATGTCAGAGGCAGAGGGTGAGGAAAAAGAGAAAAAGTAAGATCTGGATAATGATGGCTCCTGCAGACTGATGTTTTTATTGTCTATGACTCAACCCCACCTTTATCAGATACTAGGAATGTGTCTTCCTAGCTACAAGAGATCTTATAATATTGAATAAATAATATGTTCTCCATTACAAATACATCATGTGATACTAGTCCAATATGGGTAGCTATGAATGACAATTCCTGAAAAGCAGCTATCTTCATAGGCTGATTGATAAAATCTTCACTGACTAGAGAGTTTGGAATGTTGCTGATCCTAGACTAAATACAGCTTCTTTTGTGTTATCTGTTTATCTGTGAGCGCCCGACTCGCCAGCAAGAGAGATGCCACAACAGGATCCTTCTGCATATGTTTATTGGGAGAGGTTGATTGCAGAGGCGAAAAGACCCCAAGCCCAGAACTGGTGCTGCTTATATAGGCCTAGGAGAGGTGTGTCTCACACCCGGATTGGTTATGATTTCTACCTCATTTGCATGTCTCACATCCGATTGGTTATACTCTCTCAGTACCTCATAAAACCTCATTAACATACCTCATTTGCATGTCTCACATCTGATTGGTTATACTCTCTCAGTACCTCACAAAACCTCATTTCATGCCTGGGCCAGGCAGTGACTTGGCAAAAAACTTTACTGCATATGTACACATTGGTTGTTTACCCAACCTTATGCGTGGTGGCCAGCGGTAGCCAGCACCACCATGTAATGGCATATGTGGCTTCCCGCATATATCCCTAAAAAGCCATACACTGTATACCTCTGTATCAGTCCCAACATCCCAAATAAACAAATAGACAAAACTCTTGAAATGTATTGACTTAACAAAACCCCAGTTTCCAGAAATGACAAAGTTAGCAGATAACACCTAGTGCCTACAGGAGAGACTCCCCCTTTCCTGTCACTACATCTCTGATGTTTTCTCCTGTGTGTTTTTTTTTAATTTTTAATTTTTGATATTTTTTATTACATATTTTCCTCAATTACATTTCCAATGCTATCCCAAAAGTCCCCCATAGCGCCCCCCACTTCCCTACCCACCCATTCCCATTCTTTTGGCCCTGGCATTCCCCTATATTGGGGCATATAAAGTTTGCAAGTCCCAATGGGCCTCTCTTTCCAGTGATGGCCGACTAAGCCATCTTTCGATACATATGCAGCTAGAGACAAGAGCTCCGGGGTACTGGTTAGTTCATCATGTTGTTCCAACTATAGGGTTGCAGATCCCTTTAGCTCCTTGGGTACTTTCTCTAGCTTCTCCATTGGGAGCCCTGTGATACATCCAATAGCTGACTGTGAGCATCCACTCCTGTGTTTGCTAGGTCCCGGCATAGTCTCACAAGAGACAGTTATATTTGGGTCCTTTCAGCAAAATCTTGCTAGTGTATGCAATGGTGTCAGCGTTTAGAAGCTGATTATGGGATGGATCCCTGGATACGGCAGTCTCTAGATGGTCCATCCTTTCATCACAGCTCAAAACTTTGTCTCTGTAACTCCTTCCATGGGTGTTTTGTTCCCAATTCTAAGAAGGGGCACAGTGTCCACACTTTGGTCTTCATTCTTCTTGAGTTTCATGAGTTTAGCAAATTGTATCTTATATCTTGGGTATCCTAAGTTTTGGGCTAATATCCACTTATCAGTGAATACATATTGTGTGAGTTCCTTTGTGATTGTGTTACCTCACTCAAGATGATGCCCTCCAGGTCCATCCATTTGGCTAGGAATTTCATAAATTCATTCTTTTTAATAGCTGAGTAGTACTCCATTGTGTAAATGTACCATAATTTCTGTATCCATTCCTCTGTTGAGGGGCATCTGGGTTCTTTCCAGCTTCTGGCTATTATAAATAGGGCTGCTATGAACATAGTGGAGCATGTGTCCTTTTTACCGGTTGGGACATCTTCTGGATATATGCCCAGGAGAGATATTGCTGGATCCTCCGGTAGTACTATGTCCAATTTACTGAGGAACTGCCAGACTGATTTCCAGAGTGGTTTTACAAGCTTGCAATCCCACCAACAATGGAGGAGTGTTCCTCTTTCTCCACATCCTCGCCAGCATCTGCAGTCACCTGAATTTTTGATCTTAGCCATTCTGACTGGTGTGAGGTAGAATCTCAGGGTTGTTTTGATTTGCATTTCCCTGATGATTAAGGATGTTGAACATTTTTTCAGGTGCTTCTCTGCCATTCGGTATTCCTCAGGTGAGAATTCTTTGTTCAGTTTTGAGCCCCATTTTTTAATGGGGTTATTTGACTTTCTGGAGTCCACCTTCTTGAGTTCTTTATATATATTGGATATTAGTCCCTTATCTGATTTAGGATAGGTAAAGATTCTTTCCCAATCTGTTGGTGTTTTTTTTTTGTCTTATTGATGGTGTCTTTTGCCTTGCAGAAGCTTTGCAGTTTCATGAGGTCCCACTTGTCAATTCTCGTTCTTACAGCACAAGCCATTGCTGTTCTATTCAAGAATTTTTCCCCTGTGCCCATATCTTCAAGGCTTTTCCCCACTTTCTCCTCTATAAGTTTCAGTGTCTCTGGTTTTATGTGAAGTTCCTTGATCCACTTAGACTTGACCTTAGTACAAGGAGATAGGAATGGATTGATTCGCATTCTTCTACATGTTAACAACCAGTTGTGCTAGTACCATTTGTTGAAAATGCTGTCTTTCTTCCACTGGATGTTTTTAGCTCCCTTGTGGAAGATCAAGTGACCTTCGACAGTGAAGGTGTGTGGGTTCATTTCTGGGTCTTCAATTCTATTCCATTGGTCTATTTGTCTGTCACTATACCAGCACCGTGCAGTTTTTATCACAATTGCTCTGTAGTTAAAGCTTTAGGTCCTGCATGGTGATTCCACCAGAGGTTCTTTTATCCTTGAGAAGAGTTTTTGCTATCCTAGGTTTTTTGTTATTCCAGATGAATTTGCAGATTGCACTTTCTAATTCGTTGAAGAATTGAGTTGGAATTTTGATGGGGATTGCATTGAATCTGTAGATTGCTTTTGGCAAGATAGCCATTTTTACAATGTTGATCCTGCCAATCCATGAGCATGGGAGATCTTTCCATCTTCTGAGATCTTCTATAATTTCTTTCTTAAGAGACTTGAAGTTTTTATTATACAGATCTTTCACTTCCTTAGTTAGAGTCACGCCAAGATATTTTATATTATTTGTGACTATTGAGAAGGGTGTTGTTTCCCTAATTTCTTTCTCAGCCTGTTTATTCTTTGTGTAGAGAAAGGCCATTGATTTATTTGAGTTAATTTTATATCCAGCTACTTCACCGAAGCTGTTTATCAGTTTTAGGAGTTCTCTGGTGGAATTTTTAGGGTCACTTATATATACTATCATATCATCTGCAAAAAGTGATATTTTGACTTCATCTTTTCCAAATTGTATCCCTTTGATCTCCTTTTGTTGTCGAATTGCTCTGGCTAGGACTTCAAGTAAAATGTTGAATAGGTATGGAGAAAGTGGACAGCCTTGTCTAGTCCCTGATTTTAGAGGGATTGCTTCAAGCTTCTCACCATTTACTTTGATGTTGGCTACTGGTTTGCTGTAGATTGCTTTTATCATGTTTAGGTATGGGCCTTGAATTCCTGATCTTTCCAAGACTTTTATCATGAATGGGTGTTGGATCTTGTCAAATGCTTTTTCCGCATCTAACGAGATGACCATGTGGTTTTTGTCTTTGAGTTTGTTTATATACTGGATTACATTGATGGATTTCTGTATATTGAACCATCCCTGCATCCCTGGGATGAAACCTACTTGGTCAGGATGGATGATTGTTTTGATGTGTTCTTGGATTCGGTTAGCAAGAATTTTATTGAGGATTTTTGCATCAATATTCATAAGGGATATTGGTCTGAAGTTTTCTATCTTTGTTGGGTCTTTTTGTGGTTTAGGTATCAGAGTAATTGTGGCTTCATAGAATGAGTTGGGTAGAGTACCTTCTGTTTCTATTTTGTGGAATAGTTTGTGAAGAACTGGGATTAGATCTTCTTTGAAGTTCTGATAGAACTCTGCACTAAACCCATCTGGTCCTGGGATTTTTTTGGTTGGGAGACTATTAATGACTGCTTCTATTTCTTTGGGGGATATAGGGCTGTTTAGATCATTAACCTGATCTTGATTCAACTTTGGTACCTGGTATCTGTCTAGGAACTTCTCCATTTCAACCAGGTTCTCCAGTTTTGTTGAGTATAGCCTTTGGTAGAAGGATCTGATGGTGTTTTTGGATGTCTTCAGGATCTGTTGTTATGTCTCCTTTTTCATTTCTGATTTTGTTAATTAGGATACTTTCCCTGTGCCCTCTAGTGAGTCTGGCTAAGGGTTTATCTATCTTGTTGATTTTCTCAAAGAACCAGCTCCTTGATTGGTTGATTCTTTGAATAGTTCTTCTTGTTTCCACTTGGTTGATTTCGCCCCTGAGTTTGATTATTTCCTGCTGTCTACTCCTCTTGAGTGAATTTGCTTCCTTTTGTTCTAGTGCTTTTAGGTGTGTTGTCAAGCTGCTAATGTGTGATCTCTAGTTTCTTTTTGGAGGCACTCAGAGCTATGAGTTTTCCTCTTAGAAATGCTTTCATTGCGTCCCATAAGTTTGGGTATGTTGTGGCTTCATTTTCATTGAACTCTAAAAAGTCCTTAATTTCTTTCTTTATTCCTTCCTTGACCAAGGTATCATTGAGAAGAGTGTTGTTCAGTTTCCACGTGAATGTTGGCTTTCTATTATTTATTTTGTTATTGAAGATCAGCCTTAGTCCATGGTGATCTGATAGGATGCATGGGACAATTTCAATATTTTTGTATCTGTTGAGGCCTGTTTTGTGACCAATTATGTGGTCAATTTTGGAGAAGGTACCATGAGGTGCTGAGAAGAAGGTATATCCTTTTGTTTTAGGATAGAATGTTCTGTAGATATCTGCCAGATCCATTTGATTCATAACTTCTGTTAGTTTCACTGTGTCCCTGTTTAGTTTCTGTTTCCATGATCTGACCATTGGTGAAAGTGGTGTGTTGTAGTCTCCCACTATTATTGTATGAGGTGCAATATATGCTTTGAGATTTACTAAAGTTTCTTTAATGAATGTGGCTGCCTTTGTATTTGGAGCATAGATATTCAGGATTGATAGTTCCTCTTGGAGGATTTTACCTTTGATGAGTATGAAGTGTCCCTCCCTGTCTTTTTTGATGACTTTGGGTTGGAAGTCAATCTTATCAGATATTAGAATGGCTACTTCAGCTTGTTTCTTCATACCATTTGCTTGGAAAATTGTTTTCCAGCCTTTCATTCTGAGGTAGTGTCTATCTTTTTCTCTGAGATGAGTTTCCTGTAATCAACATAATGTTGGGTCTTGTTTGTGTAGCCAGTTTGTTAGTCTATGTCTTTTTATCGGGGAGTTGAGTCCATTGATATTCAGAGATAATAAGGAAAAGTAATTGTTGTCTCCTGTTATTTTTGTTGTTAAAGTTGGCATTCTGTTCTTGTGGCTGTCTTCTTTTAGGTTTGTTGAGGGATTACCTTCTTGTTGTTTCTAGGGCTGGTTCCTGTCCTTGTATTGTTTTTTTCCTGTTATTATCCTTTCAAGGGCTGGATTCATGGAGAGATAATGTGTGAATTTGGTTTTGTCGTGGAATACTTTGGTTTCTCCATCTATGTTAATTGAGAGTTTGGCTAGGTATAGTAGCCTGGGCTGGAATTCATGTTCTTTTAGTGTCTGTATAACATCTGTCCTGGATCTTCTGGCTTTCATAGTCTCTGGTGAAAAATCTGGTGTAATTCTGATAGGCTTGCCTTTATATGTTACTTGGCCTTTTTCTCTTACTGCTTTTAGTATTCTATCTTTATTTAGAGCATTTGTTGTTCTGATTATTATGTGTCGGGAGGTATTTCTTTTCTGGTCCAGCCTATTTGGAGTTCTGTAGGCTTCTTGTATGTTCATGGGCATCTCTTTCTTTAGATTTGGGAAGTTTTCTTCTATAATTTTGTTGAAGATGTTTGCTGGTCCTTTGAGTTGAAAATCTTCATTCTCATCCACTCCTATTATCCGTAGGTTTGGTCTTCTCATTGTGTCCTTTATTTCTTGGATGTTTTGAGTTAGGATCTTTTTGCGTTTTACATTTTCCTTGATTGTTGTGCCGATGTTCTCTATGGAATCTTCTGCACCTGAGATTCTCTCTTCCATCTCTTGTATTCTGTTGCTGATGCTCGTATCTATGGTTCCAGATTTCTTTCCTAGGGTTTCTATCTCCAGTGTTGCCTCATTTTGGGTTTTCTTTATTGTGTCTACTTCCCTTTTTAGGTCTAGTATGGTTTTGTTCATTTCCATCATCTGTTTGGATGTGTTTTCCTGTTTTTCTTTAAGGACTTCTACCTGTTTGATTGTGTTATCCTGTTTTTCTTTAAGGACATCTACCTGTTTGATTGTGTTATCCTGTTTTTCTTTAAGGACTTGTAACTCTTTAGCCATGTTCTCCTGTAATTCTTTAAGTGAGTTATTAAAGTCCTTCTTGATGTCCTCTACCATCATCATGAGATATGCTTTTAGATCCGTGTCTAGCTTTTCCGGTGTGTTGGGGTGCCCTGGACTGGGCGAAGTGGGAGTGCTGGGTTCTGATGATGGTAAGTGGTCTTGGTTTCTGTTAGTAAGATTATTACGTTTACCTTTTGCCATCTGGTAATCTCTGGGGTTAGTTGTTATCGTTGTCACTGTTTAAAGATTGGAGCAGACTCTGTGTTCCACTCACCCGAAGTCTCAAAATCCTGTGGACGGTGTTGTGGGTGTCAGCCGACCCTGTGGTCTAGCTACCCCGGTGCTGGTCAAACCGCATGAGGCTTGTGGCCCTACTCAGGCTGGATTTCTGCCTCCCCAACCAAAGCAGTCTCAGTTCCCGCGAGATTGGACTGGAGCAGAAGCTGTGTTCCACTCACCAGAAGTCTCAAAATCCTGTGGCAGGTGTCGTGTGTAGCTTGCGGGTGTCAGCCAACCCTGTGCCCTAGCTACCCCGGTGCTGTTCTCTGTGTGTGTGTTTTTTTTTTAATGCATTTATTTATAACTCTCTTTATTCTGCTAATGAAAGATCTCCATGATACTGCTTTCTCATTGGAACTTTACATTTGTGGAGATTTAAGTATATGCTCCTGAGCCTGGTCACTTATATTTTTCTCCAAAATAAACCATGTGTTTTACTCCTTTGTGAGAGCTGTTTCTTTAAAGACATTGGGTAGGAGTCCTGAGAATCTTGCAAGTTTTTATTCTACACATATGTTCATTTGTGAAATTTTGTTTACCTCCCACTCTCTCTTGGTGGGAATATTTTGTCTTGGAGATAATGGTGCAATTCACTGGAGCATTCCATATAACACCAACATAAAGAACATAAGAGAGAGTATGCATCATGCCACCAACCTAGGACAAGATCCAGAGAAGTTGGGGTATTGTAATCGGGAGTAATGCATGGCAGAAAGCATCTGTATTCTAGTATGTAGATGTGTCACAATGTCTGTTTATACAGTAATGATCTTTACACTGCATCCAGATCATAAGTGACTACAACACTTTTGTCAATATTTTGTATGAATCTTTGCATGCATTAATGTTTTTATTTGTTTTGAATAAACTGCTAAATGTAGAACTGCTGGTTATATGGAAACTGTATGTTTAGCTTATCAAGAAACTGTCAAATTCTTTGGCAATTCACTGTATCATACTATGTGCTGCTTATAATATTTGAGAGTTGTGATTATTTTATACATCCACCAACACATACTATTGACTATGAGGTCTTTTTACTTCATGTTCTGGTATGAGTGATTTAATTTAGGGCCTTGCAGATTGTAGGCACCATATTCCCAGCCCTCTTTCCACATTTTGTTTGAAAGCAGGGTCTCCTTAAATTGCCCAGGGTAGACTATAAACTTGGTCTGTATTCTAACCATCTGTGAACTGGTGATTCTCCTCCTTCTCAATATCTGTACTAACCTCCCCAGCACCACCTTTTCTTTTGTTTTGTTTTGTTCTTACCATCCTAGGGAGAATGGTATGGTATATCATCATGCCTACCGGAGGTTATACAACTTCTCAGATGTTAATTTGTCATTGGAATATCTTCTTTGTGAGGTAGGTACTAATTCTATTCATGAAGATTCTGATCACATGACCTCACCACTCCCTAAAGTCCCATTTATAAATTCCACCACATTTAGGATCAGGTGTCAATATATGAACGAGGAAGTGAACACCCAAACATTCAGACTGTAAACATCTGGAATTCTGGAATGTGTTTCCTTTGACTAATTTTATAGCAAGTCTTGTCTTCAGATATAATAGATTCTTCGACTTTAGATCTCCTATACAAAATTGCCTTAGCTTGTGCAGATTTTCGCATTTCTTAGAATGTTTACTGTTGGTGAAAACAGTTGGAAGGAATTGGTCAGGTTGGACAGGGACCCCAAAGGAGCTTTCTAAGATCATTCTTGTTGGACCAACTGGACTGAAGTGATCACACCCCTCACCATGCCTCACACTAGTTTCTGTTGTGTCCTTTAAAAGACTTCCAGATTCCCTCTCTCCATCGACTTCCAATGACAATTTAGCTCACCTTCTGAGTGAGATTTGAGCATCCTCCCTTGGGACCTCCTTATTATTCAGGTTCTCTGGGTCTGTGGATTGTTGCATGATTGTCCTGTATTTTATGGCTAATGTCCACTTATAAGTGAGTACAGCTGAACATAAGGTAGAGTCTGGGAATTTTGTGGAAGAGTGGGGCATAGAAATAAGCAAGTCAGAGGGGTCAAGTACACTGCAAAATGACTCAAAGAGCCTGGGACACCAACCAGGAAGCATGCAGGAGCTGCTTCTAGGCACCCTACACATTTGTAGCAAATGTGCAGCTTGGTTTTCATGTGGGTCACCTAACAAGTGGAGCAGTGGCTGTCTCAGTTTCTATTCCCCACCACTGGATTCCCTTCCCCCTACTTGGACTACTTGGTTGGGCCTCAGTGGGAAAGAATGTGCCTAGTCCTGTTGGGACTAGATGTCCTGTGGTGGGGTGGTACCTAAGGGAGGTTCTCTAAAGAAAAGGGGAGGGGGAATTTGGGAGAGCGACTTATAGGGGTGGGCCTTGGAAGAGAAGAAGGAGGGGGCTGTGATTAGGATGTAAATCTCCCATGTTAGCATTTTGTTCTATTTCATGGGACCAGCTTCTGGTACACAGAAGCTCTGCTCTTTTTTCTTACATTCCCACATAAAAATATATAATAAATTTCTCTCTAAAACTCAACATCTATTTTCCGTGAATTTCATTCTTCAAACTCATGAGACAAGAGCCCCAAAGGTTGCTGACTCAGTGCAAGTTTTATGTAACTGTGAGCATCTGGCATTTTAAGAGCTCAGTTGAAAAGCTCTGTCACTTTTAAAGATATCTCCCAACTTTCCCATATGACAACAAATTTAAGCATATAATACATTTAAATTCTGATTATTATTATGTTATAAATAAGTTTTTGAAGAATTGATGTATTAACAATGCATAATCTTCTAAGCTAGTGGGTTTAAACTTCTTTGAGAGTTTTTAAACTTCTTTCATACATTTTTCACCTGTTTTGGATTATTTAGCAATGTTCTGTCTTGTGCGATTTTATAAATGTTTGTTTTATTTCCATATGGTTATTGCTTATGGCAAACCAATGAGCAGTTTGATTATATTTCCTGTTGACTCTATTTAAGTATATATGTATATATATACTAACTCTTAAACACTATATATGTGTGTATATATATATATATATATATATATATATATATATATATAAAATGTTTAGTGCACTTGTAGATTATGCCTAGACCTAGTGTAACAGCACTATTATCTCACTTTTTGGGAGTCTGAGGCAGGAGGATTGCAAATCCAAGGGTGGTCTCAACTATATAATAAATCCAAAACTGGACTCAGAAATCCAGTCAAAACCTTCCTCAAAAATATTTTATAAGACCTTTATGCATTGTTCAGGGCTAACACTCTTACCTAAAATGTGTGAGGATTTACTCAAAAAATAATAGACCAAGTGGTACAACTTACTTAAGAGAAACTTTTACACTGTGGAGTCATTACTAATCTCAAAAACTATCTTTTAAAGGAAAACATAAAGAATTAAGCCAAGATAAAAATAAAAGAGAAAAGTTTTACAACTGTTATTTGCATTAGAATAGCTTCTATGCATTGCTCACCTTGACCTCCTTTTTACCCATATCTATAGTCTGGGTATAGTTTGAAATTGGTAATAGTATATGGGTAGATTGCTGTATCCATGAAAAATGGAAAAGAAAAGTTATAATGAAACAAAACACCTTCCCTATGCAAATTGCATGTCAAGAAAGAAAATCAAAGACAGCTCATTGGAGAAACTGATTTGTACCTCTCCTTACAAATTTTAGATACTGGATTTTTCTCACCTTCTGAGCAACATTGACATTTTACAAACTATACTACTATAAAATATGATCTTTAAAGGCATACTGCTTAGAAATAATATTTTTCTTTGTCTTATTTTGGGCAAGACCAACCTAAATACCTACAAGTATGTTAAGTAGACTGATCCAATAATGAACAGTTATGCAGATGCTTCCTGCTTGTCTTGGGACACCTTTGTTCATACCAGGAGCTGTCACTGTGTGGATGCAAATGCATTATTTTCTGAGAGCAAGAAGTGGAGAAAAGCAAAGGACATCTCTCGCTTTCTTTAACCTTGAGGGGATAGGACAAATCTGGTTTGGCATCTCTCGAAGGAAAAGAATATCTTGACGTGTACATAGAGCTCCTGGAGAAAGCTAAATATCCATTGGCAAGAAAGGGCGAGATTCTGAATATATCTAAATAATTTGCCTAGCATTGAAATGTCTACTCATGGGAGTCTGCTAACCAAGATATAAATCATACTGCTTGCCATGTGTAGCACATAGTCACAGAGAAACACCACAGCTCATTCAGTAACATGACTTTATGAAGCACATGTAAATAAATTTAAGCAGTGCTTCTAAGAACTGTGTTTAATCCAATTCTGAGCTCAAAGTTAAGTGGACAGTGCTACATATATAATAAAAACTGAATATTCCTCTGAGATTTGTGCAGACAGGCAATGGATCAACTTGAATGAGTTAAAGAAATACACATGATTCTCAAAGTCAGAGTTGACTGGTGGGAAACCTCGGACCTATTCTAATTGCTAATACTCTCTTGGAGTTAGAAGGTACGAGGCTCTCTTGGAGGGAATGATCGTAAGGTCTCAGATTATGACTTCGGAGAAATTGTTCCTCCCAAATCATTTCCTGTTTCTCAAATGCTATATTTCACTAAAATAGCTCTGACACAGAGACTAGGATTCCTTTGTTATCAGATTCTTTTTTTTTTTTTTTTTTTTTTTTTTTTGAGGCATGGTTTCTCTGTGTAGCCCTGGCTGTCCTGGCTCTCACTCTGTAGACCAGGCTGGCCTTGAACTCAGAAATCTGCCTGCCTCTGCCTCCCAAGTGGTGGGATTACAGACATGCGCCACCACTGCCCAGCTCTTTTTTTTTTCTTTAAATCTTTTAGCACAGACACACAATTTGAATATCTTCAATCCCCTATTATAATATTCTGACCCCTCCCACTATTTTCTTCCTTCTACCTCTAAACCTTTTTTCCTCTTTTCATGTATTGTCTCCATTGCTCTTTTTTCCTTAATTATTACATGTATGCATGTATACATACATGCATACATACATACATATATACATATATACATACATATATACATACATACATATATACATACATACATACATACATTCGTACGTACATATAAATATATCTTTGTGAGTCTATGTAGAATGCTAATATGTATATGTTTTTGGGCTGACTACTTGGTAAACCTGTCAAGGGTTTCGTTCAGGGAAGACTGATTATATCTCTTCTCAGCAGTCATTTATTGCCTGTAGCTCTTCATCTCGGTGCAGGGCCTTGTGGGACTTCTGCAGTTGACACTGGCATTTCAATTGGTGTGTTACTATTGTTCAGGTTGGTATTTTTGAAGCAACTATACTACTGAGGCTTCAGAACTGCAGCTTTCCTATCCTATATAAATGATCTAAATTCACAGAAGACTTCCTGGTTCTCTGACTTTTAATCTTCATGACAATTCTTCAATGATATTACTTAAGATTTAGGTGTGCTAGTTCTGTTGGAGATATATAAACTGAGGCTGGGCATGCTGTGGCCTGTTATTCTCTGCCTTTTGACCACTTGTGACTTTCTGTAAAGGTTTCTGCTTCCAAAAGAAGCTTCTTTGATGAGAAGTGAAACATGTCCTTACCTTTGTGTATAAGAATAAATGTTTACAATACTGATAAAAACGCCACTGTCTTAGGAAAATGTCACTAGTAGGTTCTCTTCCAGGTTCTATGGCCTTAGTAGCCATAGGTAGTTGTCTAGATTTATTGTATCAGACATGGATTCCCTTCTATTGAGCAAATGTTAAGTCTAATAAGACAGTTGGTTACCTTCTGGATATAAGTATAACTTCTAACCTCGGCGATATCTCGTCATGCTGGTCAGAGTTGTAGTTCATAGGGAGGACAATAAAGTAGGAGTACTGATTGGTTTTCTCCCTTAGAAGTTTATGAAGCACCTTAGGGTACTATAGCAGCTAGTTTTCAGGTTTCCAGATCAGTCCTGTGTTAGACATGGGCAATGTCTTCAGGCCTCCAAAAGCAATTCAAAAGCTATTTGTTACCCAGTAATGGTTATGCCACTATTGCATTAGTTATTACATCTTATCTGTCAAGTCAGGGTTCAGTGTTATTAAAGTTAGCCAACACAAAGGAAGTTTTTAGGTCAAATTGGGTAATTTTTGTTATATTTCTTAACCCACTTTTATTTGGGTTGTTTATTTTCTTTTATTTTTTTCAACATTTAATTTTATTTTCTTTATTAATTTTTTTATTAATTATTTTATTTATTTACATCCCAAATGTTGTCCCCCTTCCTGGTCCCTCCTCAAAGATTTATTCATCTTATCTCGCCTCTCCTTCACCTCTGAGAGGTTTCCTTCAGGTATCTCACCCTCCCTAGGACACCAAGTCTCTACAGGATTAGGCATCCTCTCCCACTGAGGCCAAACAAGGTACTCTACATAAGTGCTGGGGCCTTAGTCTTTGGGAGTTACTAGGAGTTCAGATTAGTGGGCACAGTTCGTCTTTCTATGGGGTTGCCTTCTCCTTTAGTTCCTTTAATTCTTCTCCTAACTCTTCCATAGGGGCCCCCGACCTCAGTTTAATTATTGGCTGTGGGCATCTACATCTGTCTCAGTCAGCTGATGGTAGAGCCCCTCAGAGGACAGCCATGATAGGTTTCTATCTACAAGCTTCTTTTCTTAATGTTTAGCTTTTGAGTTCTTTGCATATTCTAAACACTAATATTTGGTTTCATAATAATTGGCAAACCTTTGGTACAATAGTGGCACACAAAAGTTGTTGGAATAACCAACTGCTATTGGAGTGGATTTAAGGACAAGCCATGAGATAGAACCCATGATTGATACTATTGGGTGACCAAAAAAAAAAAAAAAAAAAAAAAAAAGAGACTAGACAGAACATGGGCCTAGGGAAAAACCAACTACTACTGTCCTGCTAAAATAATGTAGCAATAAAATGACCCTTGTTTTGGTTATATCCATAGATTGGTGGCTTTTTTAGCTATTAACACAGAACTTTCCTCCTGCTGTTTTTGGGTACAAATAGAGATCCACACATGGACAACATGTAGATGGTAAGAGAGCATGAAACACTCAGTCTCAAATGGGATGTCTCCATTAAATCCCTTCTCTTAGGGTTGAAGGAACTCTGCTGAAGTGGAGGTTAAAAAAAAAAAAGTGCAAGAGCCAGTGGGAATGGAGGACACAAAGGAAACAAGGAAACAAGGCCTTTTAGATTCCACAGGGCTAATGCACACTAGTGTCTATTTGTTTTCTAGTAAAAGAGAAAGATAGTTTGTGGATTTGGGTGGAAGAGGAAGTGGGAAGAATCTGAAAGGATTTGGGGGATGGATAGGAAACTATGATCAGAATACATTGTATGAAAAAAATCTATTTTCCTTTTTCCAGTTTCATTGAAAATACATAATTTTCTCACGCAATATATCCTACATCTCAGTTTGTCCCTACCTTCCCTTTCCTCTCGATCGACTCTGTTTCTGTGAGAGTGGAAAAGAACAGGTTTCTAAGAGATAATAACCACTCATGACAACCTAACATATAACGGAAAGCGAAATTAATCACATGGAAACTGGATAAGGCAATTCAACTGAAGAAAAGAGCCCCCAGATCAGGCGCAAGAATCAGCCACCCACTCATTCACACACTCCGAAGTCCCATCACTACAGTAAGCTAATAGCTATAATACATATGCAAAGCACCTGGTATGGACCCATGTAGGCCCTGTGCTTGCTGTTTCAATCTCTGTGAGTTTATAAGCCTTGCTTAGCTGAAAAAGTCTATTTCAATAAAAATTAAAGTTATTTTAAAAATAAATGGCAAACATTCCTTTTATTTTGTGAGTTATGTCTTCATTTGAATGACAGTTTCCTTCCTTATATGGAAGTTTTTAGTTTCATGACATCCCATCTACTAGCCATTCTTGTTTCCTGAGTTAATGGAATTTTACTCAGAAAGTCCATACCTGTGTGTAGAAATAAGTTGCACTAAAAAGTCCCCTACTTTTTCCTCTAGCAGTTTCAAGGTTTTAGCTCTTATTCTAAGGGGCTTAATCTATGTGCAGTTGAATTTGGTGAAGAGTGAGAGGTAAGGATCTACCTTCATTTTTTTTAACACATTGAAATCCAGTTTTCCATTTTTTATATCTTTTTCAACAATTAGGTAAGTGTAGTTGGTGGAATTGTAACTGGGTTATGTATTCTGTTCCAATGTCTTATGTGTCAGTTTTGTTCAAGCACCATAGTACGGTTCTGTACTATAATTTCAAATCAGGTATGGTGATACCTCCTGCAGAACTTCTTTTATTCAGGATGGCTTCAGATATACAAAGTCTTGGTGTAAATTGTATATATATATATATATATATATATATATATATATATATATATATATATATATATATCTTTGGATTTTTCTGTTCTGTTTGTGAAGATTTGTGTGGAATTTTTATTGATATTGTACTGAATCTGTAGATAGTTTTTGGTATGAGGACCATTTTTACTAGGTGAGTATTTTTGGTGCATCGGCATTGGAGTTTTTTCTCCCTTTCTTCAATGTCATAATATTTTCATTGCAGACATGCAATCCCAAGACATGTTTATTGCTGTGTGTGTGTGTGTGTGTGTGTGTGTATTAGTGGATTTATCTTGTCACCATATTTGTCATTGGCATATAGGAAAGCTTCTGATTTGTGTGTGTGTGTTAAGTTTCTATGCTAGCATTTTGATAAATGTGCTTTTCAATTCTAAGAGGATTTTTGTTTGTTTGTTTTATGGTTTTGGGATTTTTTTTGTAGTCTTTAAGATCTTTTATGCATAATAGGATCATATCATCTGCAAAAAGGATAGTTTGACATCTTCTTTTCCTATTGTATCCATTTATTTATTTATTTTTCTTCTCTTATTGTTCTATGTAAAAGGCAACCATTATATTTAATTGATGGGTAAAGAGTGAACACGTTCCTTTTTCTTGATCATAGGGAATGGTTTGAGTTTTTCTCCATTTATCGTGAGTTTGATGATAGGTTTCTTACTTGTAGTTTTGAATGTTCAGTCATGCTTCCTCAATCTCCTATGTCACCAAGACTTTTATCATGGAAAATATCAGAGTTGTTTCATGTGAAGGTATTGCTTTATTGAGATTTTTTAAAATCAGCATTCATCAGGGTGGATATAATTTCTCTCTATAATTTCATCAGGACTCTATAATTTCTCTCTCTGTCTCTCTCTCTCTGTCTCTCTGTCTCTCTGTCTCTCTCTCTCTCTCTCTCCCTTCTCTTCCTTCCTCCCTCCCTCTCTCTCTCTCTCCCCTTCCCCACCCCTCTGTGTATGTGTATGTGTGTATGTTTATTTGGTTTTTTTTTTTTTTTTGATTAGTATAACCTTGGCTTCTTAAAAAGTGTTTTGAATCCTTTATTCCCTTTTATATTTTATGGAACAACTTGAGTACTATTGTTGTTAATTCTTTGATGTTCAGTTTTAGTTCTCCATTGAATTCATCTAGCTCTGGGCTGACTGCTTTTGGGGAATCTTTAACTATTGGCCCAACCTCACTTAATTATTCATCTATTTCAATATTTATTTTATCTTGTCTTAATTTTGGTAATACACACACACACACATGCATCTAGAAATTCATCTTTTTCTTTTTAAGATTTCCAATTTAATGGAATACAGGTTTTCAAAGGAAGTCTTCATAATTTCATTTTGCTTCTTTTGTATCTCTTGTAGTGTCTCCATTTTTATTTCCAATTTTATTAATTTGGGTCTTCTTGTGCCTCCTTTGGATTTATATGGCCAAGGATTTTTTTTAAAGGATTTTCAAAGAACCAACTCTTTATTTAATTTTTTGAATTGTTTTTATTTCTATCTCATCAATTTCTAACATGGTTTTTACTTTTTAAAATTTCACTTATTATTCTTTCATCCATTATGTATCGACGGCAGCTTCCCCTTCTTCTACTCCCCCCAGTTCCATGTCTTCCCTTCTTCCCAGATCCATTTGTAGTCTTTTACTTGCAGAAAAGAGCAGGCCTCCTAGGGACATCAACTGCACATGGCACAACAAGGAACAATAAAATCAGGCACAAACCCTCACATCAAGTATTAGTGAAGCAACTCAGTAGGAGAAAAAATGTTTTCTTAGAACAAGTAAAAGAGTTAGGGACAGCCCACTATCAGGAGTCCACCCTCCTATTACCAAGTCAACAAGTATAACATATATTCAGAAGACCTAGCATAGACCCATGCAGGCTCTGCTATTGCTACTTTAGTCTCGGTGAGTTCCCATGAGCCCTGCTTAGTTGGTCTCACAGGCCTTGCTCTCTGGCATTCTTGATCATTCTGGCTTCTACAATTCCTCCCTACCTCTTCTATAAGGTTCTCAAGCTCTAAAGGAAGGGACTGGATAGAAACCTCCACCCTAGGTTCTCTCTCCACCTGTTGTTTGACTGTGGGCCTTCTCATCTGCTCCCATCAGCTGCTGGATGCAGCCTCTCTGATGATGACTAGACTAGGCACCAATCTATGAGTACAGTAGAGCATGAGTATTTGTTTATTTATATATTTATTCATTTATTTAGCCAGTCATGTTTGGTTCTACCCTAGGTCTCCGGGCTATCCAGTCTCAAGTTCCTGGTCATCCAAGCAGGGGATGGCCATGGGCTCCCTCTCATGGTTTGTGTTTCAAATTAGACCAGTAATAACTGGTCTAATAACTGGTCTAATTTGGTTGGTCACTTCCACATGTTATGTACTCCCATTGCCCTAGCACGTCTTTCAGTCAGGACAGATTGTATGTTGAAGGTTTTGTGGCTGGGTTGGTATCCAATTCCACCAATGGAAATATTACCTGGTTAGAGAAGATAGGTTGTTAAGGCTCTGTGTTCTCCATAACTAAGAATTGTTATGGTTTGGTATTCTGCTTGTGTTGTAATGCTAAATATTGATCCACCAAGGCCTGGTTGGCCCCAGGGAGGAGGGAGTCTGCACATACCCAAGTGACATACTCAAGTGACTTTAGGCAACCTTGTTCCCCAAGTTATCCCTGATTGGAATAAAGAAGCCTATAGCTAATAGCCATACAGAGGAGAGATAAGTGAGGTTCTTGGGTTCTCAGGCTTGGGGCCCAAGGTGAACCACAGGAGTGAGAGAAGGGGGAAAGAAGGAAGATGCGATGGGTTAGGTGAGTCAAAAAGGATGGCCATGAGTGCTGGCAGATTGAAGTTGAGAGCATTTCAGATGTATCATAGGCAATTGCTGGGGTACAGCCTCGACATGAGTCAGGGTTGTGAAGATCTAGGGATACCTGGTAGGCAAATGAGAAAACACAAAATTGAGACACAATACTGACAGGCAATTCTTGCAGTGGGAGCTCCTGAACTCAAGAGTCAGAGTGCACTACAGACTTGACTCAACCCCAGTTTTTTATTGAAATCACACAAGGAAGTTGGGTTACAAAGTTCACAGGGGGTGGGATAGGTAAATGCTTCTCTATTTTCCTATGCCAACATTTTCTTGGGATTCAGATTCGTACAGATTTAGAACAGAAGAAAGGGAACTATACAATCTCAAACATACAAGTTTTATAGCAAGCATGATTTTTTTTTTAATCTCCTGATCACCAGGCTCCACTGACGTCAAGAGCAGCAGTACTGCAGTTACAAAGTCAATATCTTTCAGGCATATGCAAGATAAAAGGACAAGCATGATGTCATACTGCTAACCCTGCAGTCATTTTAATTCTTCATGGGCCCAACCTATACACCACCACACCACCATTTTAATTCTCCTGGCTGTTCTAATTTTCTACATTTTCATTCTCCTTGTAGATACTTAATTCTCTTTTATTTGGAAATTTAGTCCCATGGCAATGTGCTCCAAGGTGATCTTAAAAATATAGCAAAGCGCACTTTCCTTTGCTAATATCTTTTTCTAGTACTGAGTCCCATACCCTAATTCCACAAGATCTCCAATCTGGGTCAAACATCCAGGACCCTATCTGTCTGTTTACAAAAATATTCTAATTTGACCTGTTTGGAGAATTCCTAGGGAGCTGCCACCATTGTCCCTGGATCCAAGGAAACCATTGCTGACTTTCTGGGAAATAACTGTATGATATTCCATCATCAGTCTTGTAATAAAATTGTCCTGTTTTTATTATACAGAACTGAGACTAAGACTGAGGGAACAGCTGCAGATTTACTCATCTCTGCCTGTGCATTTTCACCTTGAGGGAGTGGCTGTGACATGTCAAACTTTCCCCAGATTTTGTAACTGTCATCATATGTAATTTTACATTGGGTACAATTTCCCCAAATTCATAGAGCTTCCGTTACAGGTACATTTCTCTTGGATTCATGGACAACTTTCACTTTAATATCATCAGTAACATCTAGTTCCTGGATATCAAGTGGGTTCCTACTAGGTCTTGTCAGGTCACCAAATACTGATTGTATCAAGGAAGGAGGAAAGACAAGGAACAGTAAATGGATAAGAAGAATGATAAGTACTAAGAATAGCTGCAGAAATGACATCATGAGGTGCTTGTGCCAAAGAAGTAGGCCTTGGGGCCTCTCAGTACTCATACTGGAGCCAACAAGAGGCAATAGCCTCATTCTCTGAAAAACAGTACCTCCAGCAGTGTTTTCTTCCTTGTCATCAGGGGTCCCAGGCATCTTGAGATTAATGTGAGGTGCTTCTAACAGCAAATTATAACTTGGGGTTTTGATTCTAATAGCATAGAGGGTAGATTTCTGCTCAGCTCTAGTGCTGATTAAGGCTTATTATAAATATAAAGTTGTGTGGTTTTTATCCAGGAACTAGTTGATCAAAGGCAGCAAGCATAGAAGACCCCAACTGAGATTAAATATTATCTACAACAAGGAGTCCTCACTTGGAATTTCCTCATTAGGGTAATGTCATAGGAGTTTCTACTGCACTATCAGTATTCCGTTCAGGAATTTGTCTTCTATGCCAATGGGTTCAATGCTGCTTCCCAATTTTCCTCATATCAAGTTCAGTATGTCTAGTTTTATTTGCAGATCTTTGATCCATCTGGATTTGAGTTTTGTGCAAGGTGATAAACAGATCTATTTGCATTGTCTACATGCAGATAACCCGTTAGACCAGCATCATTTGTTGAAGATGATTTTCCCCATTGTATATTTCTTACTTTTTTATTAAAAAAAATCAGGGATCCATAGGTGTGTGGATTCATGTATGTATCTTTGATTCAATTCCATTGATCAAACTGCTTGTTTTTATGCTAATACCATGTAGTTTTTATTACTATAGCTTTGTATTTGTATTATGGCTTAAAATCAGAGATGGTGACACCTCTAGATGTCCTTTTATTGTTTAGGATTGTTCTAGATACTGTGGGTTTTATGTTTTGCCATATAAAGTTGAATATTGTCCTTTCAAGGTCTGTGAAAAATTGTGTTGGTGTTTTGATTGGAATTGCATTGAATCTGTAGATTGCTCTTGGTAGAATGGCCACTTTTACTATTATTAATCCTACTGATTCATAAGCATGGGAGAACCTTCCTTCTTCTGATATCTTCTTCAGCTCATTCTACAAAGACTTGAAGTTTTTGTCATACAATTCTTTCATTTGCTTAGTTAGAGTTACCCAAAAATATTGTATATTATTTGTGGCTATTATAAAGGTTATTGTTTCCTTATTTTCATTCTTAGTTCATTTGTCATTGTATATGGGAGGAATACTATTTTTCTTTATCTTATATCCAGTCACTTTGCTGAAGGTGCTTGTCAGCTGTAGGAGTTTCCTGGTAGAATTTTTGAGGTGATTCATATATGCTATTATATCATCTCCAAATAATGATAATTTGAATTCTTCTCTTCTAATTTGTATCTTGTTAATCACTTTCAGTTGTCTTATTTGTCTATCTAGAAACTTAAGTATTATATTGAGGAGATATGGAGAGAGTGGGCAACCTTGTCTTATTCATGATTTGTCATGATTTTTATTATTTCTTTTTGCCCAATGTTTTAAACGTGAGTTTTCTCTTGTTTCCAAAGCCTTATGTGTATTAATTTGTGCCCAATTTGTTAATTTTAGGTTCTTTAACTCTGCAAAGTTTCCTCTTAGGATTGCTTTTATTGTATTCCATACATTTTTTTATGTTGTGTTTCATTTACATTCAATGGCAGGATTTTTCCAATAATTAATATTTTTATTCACAATATCCTGATCACAGGCCCCTTCCATCTTCTTTTCCCAGGACCACCCTTATTAATACCTTCTCCAACAGAGCCCTCACCTTCTTCTCAGAGAAGGGGAGTCTACATTGGGTACCACTCCACCATGGGACAGCCCCAGCAGGACTAAGCACATCCTTTGCCATTGAGGCCCAACCAGGCAGTCCAGGTACAGGGAAGAGGATCCAATGGCAGGGAAAAGAAACCAATACACCCAACTCCACTTGTTAGGGGACACACATGAAGACTAAGCTGTATGTTTGCTACAAATGATTAGAGGACTAGGTCCAGTTCCTGAATGCTCCATGGTTGGTGTTTTCCACAATCTGTTGGTGAGACCTTCCACTGAGCTTTCTCTTTGTTTATTTAGAATATTATTTGTAGCACATTTCAGATCTGCTCATCTAAATATATTTTTGTTTAACATATTTTAAAGATATTTCTTTATTTTTCAATTTATGATACTGAATGAGTTTCTGTTTACTGTGTGCCTGCAGGAGACTCCAGAGGCTGTAAGAGGGTGTCAGATCCTGCAGAACTGGAGTTACGGGTGATTGTGATCTGTCATGTGTGTGCTGGAATCTAAGCTGGAGTTCTCTGCAAGAACAGTAAGGGAACTTAAATAATGATCCCTCTCACCAGCTCCTTGAATTTTATTTTTATAATTTGAGTGGCCAGGCAGTGGTGGCGCATGCCTGTAATCCCAGCACTTGGGAGGTAGAGGCAGGTGGATTTCTGAGTTGGAGGCCAGCTTGGTCTACAGAGTGAGTTCCAGGACAGCCAGGACTGCACAGAGAAACCCTGTCTTGAAAAACCAAAACCAAAACCAAAAAAAAAAAAAAAAAAAAAAAATGTTGCCTTATTATTTCTTTCAGCTCTTTTGTTATTGTTCTCTTCCATTATTTTCATAGATTTTTTTTTTAGTTTCTTGAGCATAAATACAATTATTCTTTGGAATTATTTGTCTGAATTTGAAAGTTATTCTAAATCATTCTAATTGCAAGTCATTATGAAAAGATGGCAAATTTGAGTAAAAATAGTTTTTTGTGTTGTCTTTGTTTCTATACTGAGACATGCACATATAAAGTTAGTTTGTTGGCTGAATCTCTCTTTCTTTCTTTCCTTCTTTCTTTCTTTCTTTCTTTCTTTCTTTCTTTCTTTCTTTCTTTCTTTCTTTCTTTCTTTCTTCCTTCCTTCCTTCCTTCCTTCCTTCCTTCCTTCCTTCCTTCCTTCCTTTCTTTCTTTCTTTCTTTCTTTCTTTCTTTCTTTCTTTCTTTCTTCCTGATCTTTGTTCTTTCAGTGGAGGTATTTAAAAGGTTCAGGAGAAGACTAAGTTGTAGTAGGCTTGAGGTATAACTTTCCTCTGTGGGACTGGTATTCAAGGACACATGTTGTACCCCTAGTCTTCCTCAGAGAATCAGCAATTGTTCTGGGTTAGCTTAAGCCTTTGGTTTGTTTCTCTAGCTTCTATCGTGGGTTGAGGAATTCCCCATAACTGTATGCTTTACCCAGGATCTTGGTTTAGGCATGCCATTTCCATTAGATGAACTAAACTATTGAGGCATGGATTAGTCTACATACTTTTAACCACTTTCCTGTACCTCAGCAAAATGTTTAGCACCAAAAAAAAAAAAAAAAAAAAAAAAAAAAAAAAAAAAGTAATCAGTATATATAGACCAAACACATGGACAGATAATGAAAAATATCAGAGCCCAACTTGATTTGCCTTTGCTTCAAACGATCAGTTTTTAGGAAAAGAAGCCATGTGCACATTTGATTATTTTTCTTTTAAGAGGATATGATTTTTATTGAAATCTTAATTTAATGAATTTATAATTCACAATCCCCTTGAAGTGAGTGCCTGGTTCTGTTAGTTAGCAGTGGGCAGGTTAAGAGTAGAACCTTCATTCTCTTGCATAAATTTATTCAAGTTTATACTGGTCACAAATGCTTTTCCCCCAAACTATTCCAGTCATCCCTACTTTAGATCCCTGTTACTATAATGTCATCCTTTATAGTTTTTGAAAACACAAATGTCACGTTCCTTTGAAGTTTATATTTCACTTTAATTACTACTTTTTACATCAATACTAGAACTTGTTCCGTATAGACATATGTACCTGTTTTGGCTTTTAAAAAAAATCATGAACTCAGTTATTTCTGTTATTTAGAGAATTAGATATTTGGAAGTTTAGTTTCTGACTGGAAGTATTCTCAACTTTTCCTTCCCACCACAACCAGAGCCATCCCTGGATTTAATCTTCCTCCAAACTAGTGTCCAGTCATATTCTCACCCATAGCTCCACCTTACACTCATTCTCTTTGCAATGTCCATCAACTATACAACACTTTCAACCCAGTATTTTTACCAATTCTAGAAATGGGCACCTTGTACTTTGTTCTACATCCTCATCTATCTACAAACATTCTAGATTAATTTTAAAATCTAGATTAATTTAAAAAAAGCTCTCAATCTCCTCTGTCTGGGCTTTCTAAAGAAACATCATAACCATGAATGTTGGGGTAGAGGTTCATTAATGGTCCACAATGGTATCTGCTCCTGCAGTTGGCCTTTACATCTTTCTCCTATTTTTGTCAGCAGCCTTGACCCTTAGCAAGTCTTCATCATGACCTTTACCAACACTAAATACAGTCTTCACCAACAATATGCACAGATAGTTTAGTGTTCAGTGGTATTAAGGAATTAAAAAGGCACTATAACAGTAGCCTCATCAACCATTACCCTCCTCTTGTGTTCTCAACTGTCAGTCCTTTTTCTATCGAAATCACAGAGTGACTGTTTTCTCTGCTGAAAAGGATCTCCTCCTTCAAAACTCCCAATTATGACAAAAATATATTCTTTTCTCTCCTTTTCTTATTTGTACTTTGTTAGTCCAACTGATCCCTGCTCACTTTATTCCTGCCTTTTTTAATGAACTTAGGAAGTTAACTAGAGGCAGGATCTATCAGAATTCCTTCAATGCCATTTCCCCAGTACTCTCTTCAGAATTGTGATTTCTTTTCACTTAGCATCCTTAGGTACTTAGCAATTTTCAGACACTTCATCATCATTATCTTCATTGCTTCAGGACACTATTTCTAGTATCTATGCTTTAGCTCAAAGCAAAGTATTCTAGGCACTGGAATCTATAAACATGTCAAAATTTCTTAAATTGACTTGACTATGCAGGCCTTTTGGCACCCCACTTCTGAATTAACAAAGGGTGGACAGTGAGGTGTATGTTTTTAAAATGGCATCTTCCACTTGAGTGGTATCTTCTCTTTCATTCAAACATCCAGAAAGGTGTCTGTCAGTACATTTGATTTAACTAACCATGATTTAGGTTTATGAAATGTGAGAAAGACAGTATTTTTTGTCATAATCAGAAGTTTTAGAGAAGGCCATCCTTTTCAGCAGGGAAGACATTTCACTCTGTGACTTTGATAGGGAAAGACCTGACAGAATTGTGAACATAAGAGGAGGGTAATGGTTGAGGCTATTGCCAAAGTGTCTTTTCTAGTTTATTTTGCTTATCAACAGGGATGAAAATATGCTGAGGAATAGTGGTATGAGTAGAAGAGTAAGAATTCTCAATGTCAATTAGACACAAAGGCTTGATGTGGAAGGTATCATCATTAGTCTTAGTTTCTACAGCCATACCATAGAATCAAAAGGTGGGAATTTTAAGAACATAAACATTTGTGTCTTCTTCATTGTGGAAAAAAGGATAAATCAAAAATATTCTTAATTTGATACATCCATGTCCTAGAAAGGTAAGAGTGAAGGAAATGATGGCCATTGCTGGAAGGAATCTTGGAGGTAACGATTTCTCTTACAGCATACTTGGGTATGCTGGCTTATTAAGTGTTAAAGATTCCCCTCTATAATAAAATTTCCTAGAACTTTCAAGACTTAAATTTTATGTTACCTTGGCTTATCTTGACAAATAAAAATCAGAACATTAGAAACAACTTCCACAACTTTTAATTTCATATGAATTTTAGATTTGTATACAGTAAAACTTTTGTCTTCAAAATGGTCAAATAAATTCAGAGGAAGAAGATTTCTCAGAAAAAAAAAATCTGCTTGAGAGGCCAATATGCCATGAAATCACATATCAGCATTTGCTGATTTTTGGAGTAAAGAATGTGAGAGCTTTCTCAGCTGGACCAGAGTGAGCATAGTCAGTCTTCACAGCTCTCTCTGATTCTGCCATTAGCATAACTGTCTTACTTATGTTTCTATTATGCATCTCTTCTGTGTGTATTTAGTGCTTTACAATGTCTTCTTGGGGTTAATTAGTGAGAATATGGAAAATTTAAGGGTGAGAAGGTGAGCATTACAAAGTTCAAGGTGTCACAGGTGGACACTGATTTCTGACACACAGGGTTGCTGAATCTGGATCTGGGAGTGGTCCTAGGGCACCTTTCTCACTCCTTCTTGAACAGACAGATATCATCTATCATCCTCTTTCTTAGCTCTCTGGTTCCTGAATTTTGAAATTTTTTCTGTGATTTTTTTTCTTCAAGTTTCAAGCAATTGAAAGACTTATGTTTATCTTTCTTATTTTATTTCTCTTTTTAATCCATTAGATAACTTTTAATCCCTAGATAACTTGTTCTCAGACATTGGAAATAATGATTTTAACTGATTACACAGCTGGCTTCAGCACATTTTAAAACAAACCCACAGAACTACTTCCTAAAAGTACCAGCATTTCATTTAAAACAGAAGATTCCAGTAATGGAGATGGGGAATAGGAATCTCCTCTGCCATCACAGCCGTGTCTACCACAGGGATTGGAAGCTTCAAAGGGATGAGTTTGTTGTTTTCCTCATTTCATCAGCAGCTGGTTGAACTTTACTTGAGAATGGGTTGGACACACACAGCAGCACATGAGGGTCATCTTCTGTCTTAGTGTGTATCATTGTACATATTTTCCTAGTGGTTTTACATTGTGTGTGCCCTTCCTCATACCTACAGAGAGAGTGGGTGACACTGTCACTGTTTCCTGTTTTGCATGAAGAAGGGTCAGTGATTTTCCAGTGGGAACTCATTTTTCTTGCTTGAAGAAAACACATGATATTCATATGCACATTCACAAGTAAACACTTCTTCAACAACGAGCCAGAAGAGTTTGGTGTAAACTTGGAATGCAAACTTTTAAATAAATGTAACCTTGACATGCCTTTACATTGACATGTTTTAGAGTTCTAATGAAAACAAGTGTGTGGAATATGCAACCAGATTCCACATTTAGCTTAATGATTTAAAAATCTAATGTAGTAGGTACAAGTTTGTTGGAGACACCCCACATTAAGCTCAAAATGTCTGGGACCCCTGATGACAAGGGAAAAATCTTTCTGGGGATACTGTGTTTCAGAGCATGAGGCTATGGCCTCTTGTGGGCCACAGTATGAATTCTGAGAGGCCCCAAGACCTGCTTCTTTGGTGCACATACTTTGTGATGTCATTTCTGCAATTTCTCTTAGTACTTATCATTCTCTTCATCTATTTACTATTCCTTGTCTTTCTTCCTTCCTTGATTAAACTGATATTGGTGACCTGACAAGACCTAGTAGGAGCCTGCTTGATATCTAGAAACTAGATGTTATCAATAATATTAAATGAAGGCTGTTCATGAATTCAATAGAAATGTATGTTACAGTCACTCACTCGAGGTGGAAATAAAAGTAACCTAGAGTTGCAGGCAGAGATGAATAAATATGCAGCTGTTCCTCAAGTCTTAGTCTCAATTCTGTATAATAAAAACAGGATATATTTTATCATATAACTGAGGATGAAATAATATACAAATATTTCCCAGAAAGTTAGCAATGGGTTCCTTGGGTTCAGGGACAATTAGGGTATTCCCCTAGGAATTCTCCAAGCAGGTTAAGTGAGGATGTTTTGTAGATAGACAGATGAGGTCCAAAAATTACGAAGATTGCAGGATCAATAGTATGACCTCATGTTTGCTCTTTTATGAAGCCATATTGTCTCACATATGTCTGAAAGATACTGACTTTGTAACTGCTCCTGACCTCACTGGAGACTAGTGGTTGGAATATATTAAAAACAAATGTGCTTGCTGTAAAACTTTTGAGGAAAACTTTTTGAGATTGTATAGTTCCCTTTTCCTCTGTTCTAAACCTGCACTAATCTGAATCATGAGATAATGTTGGCACAGGAAAATAGACAAGCATTTACCCACCTGCCCCCTATGAATTTTGTAACCCAACTTCCTTGTATGATTTCAATAAAAGACTAGAGCTGTGTGAACTCTATAGGAGCACCCTGAATCCTGAATTCAAAGACTTACATGGCAAAAACAAACAAACAAACAAACAGCCTGCCAGTTTTGTATCTCCATTGTGTGTTTTTTTATTTATCTACCAGGTATCTCTTGTCCTTGAGGAATTTCAACTCTTGTCGAGGCTGTACCCTGGCACAAGTTGAGAGGCAAAGCTGATTGTCAGCAACTTACAGTGGCTGAATTTTTAGTGGTAAATAAACATAAGCAAGTATGTAGACTGAGGAAGAATAGGTCACAAAACAAAATGAAATTAGCCTCCCAGCACAATAAGAAAAATTTAAGATTTCTCAGGTAACCAAAGAGGTAAACGAGGGCTTCTGTATGAACAACAACAACAAAAAAAAAAACCTGTGTTCGAGGAGACAGGTGTTATAGATCAACCAGGGGTCATTTCCTGAGGGAAATAAATGCTTTTAGGAGTGAAGTCTTGACTTCAGACCTAAGGATGTCCCACAGCCCTCCACTCACAAATCCTGCCAGGAGAGAGCTGGCCTCCCAGGAGTGCTCTCACTCTTAAGTTCAGAGATGAGATTACCTCTTTTGCTCTAATAACTGTCCAAAGTGGGACCCACCAGGAATGAACAGGACACAGGAATAGCAGAGCAACTGGGGACAGGATGATTCTGGTTGCCATTTGCACTCCTGACCTAAGGGTATTCCACAGCCCTCCAGGCACAAATCCCAACAGAAGAGAGCTGGTCCCCCAAGGAGTGCTGACATACCAAAGATCAAAGGCTCACAGGTTGACAGAAGGAACAGCAACAGCAACAGCAAGACCAAGAAACACCAGAGATAAACAGATGGCAAGAGACAAGACCAAGAATCTAAGCAAGAAAGAAATTAAAGATCTCAGAAGATGGAAAGATCTCTCATGCTCATGGATTGGCAGGATCAATATAGTAAAAATGGCTTTCTTGCTAAAAGCAATCTACAGATTTAATGCAATCCCCATCAAAATTCCAACTCAATTTTTCAACGAATTAGAAAGAGCAATTTGCAAATTCATCTGGAATAACAAAAAACCTAGGATAGCAAAAACTCTTCTCAAGGATAAAAGAACCTCTGGTGGAATCACCATGCCTGACCTAAAGCTGTACTACAGAGAAATTGTGATAAAAAGTGCATGGCACTGGTATAGTGACAGACAAGTAGACCAATGGAATAGAATTGAAGACCCAGAAATGAACCCACACACCTATGGTCACTTGATCTTTGACAAGGGAGCTAAAAACATCCAGTGGGAAAAAGACAGCATTTTCAACAAATGGTGCTGGCACAACTGGCGATTATGATGTAGAAGAATGCAAATTGATCCATTCCTATCTCCTTGAACTAAGGTCAAATCTAAGTGGATCAAGGAACTCCACATAAAACCAGAGACAGTGAAACTTATAGAAGAGAAAGTGGGGAAAAGCCTTGAAGATATGGGCACAGGGGGAAAATTCCTGAATAGAACAGCAATGGCTTGTTCTGTAAGATCAAGAATCGACAAATGGGACCTCATAAAATTGCAAAGCTTCTGTAAGGCAACAGACACTGTCAGAAAGACAAAAAGGCCACCAACAGATTGGGAAAGGATCTTTACCTATCCTAAATCAGATAGGGGACTAATATCCAATATATATAAAGAACTCAAGAAGGTGGACTCCAGAAAGTCAAATAACCCCATTAAAAAATGGGGCTCAGAACTGAACAAAGAATTCTCACCTGAGAAGCACCTGAAAAAATGTTCAGCATCCTTAATCATCAGGGAAATGCAATTCAAAGCAACCCTGAGATTCCACCTCACACCAGTCAGAATGGCTAAGATCAAAAATTCAGGTGACAGCAGATGCTGGCAAGGATGTGGAGAAAGAGGAACACTCCTCCATTGTTGGTGGGATTGCAAGCTTGTACAATCACTCTGGAAATCAGTCTGGCGGTTCCTCAGAAAACTGGACATAGTACTACCAGAGGATTCTGCAATAGCCCCCTGGGCATATATCCAGAAGCTGTTCCAGCTGGTAAGAAGGACACATGCTCCACTATGTTCATAGCAGCCTTATTTATAATATCCAGAAGCTGGAAAGAACCCAGATGTCCCTCAACAGAGGAATGGATACAGAAAATGTGGTACATTTACACAATGTAGTACTACTCAGCTATTAAAAAGAATGAATTTATGATATTCCTAGCCAAATGGATGGACCTGGAGGGCATCATTCTGAGTGATGTAACCCAATTACAAAAGAACTCATGATATGTACTCAGTGATAAGTGGATATTAGCCCAGAAACTTAGAATACCCAAGATAAAAGATACAATTTGCAAAACACATGAAACTCAAGAAGGAAGACCAAAGTGTGGACACTTTTCCTCTTCTTAGAATTGGGAACAAAACACCCATGGAAGGAGTTACAGAGACAAAGGTTGGAGCTGAGATGAAAGGATGGACCATCTAGAGACTGCCATACCTGGGGATTCATCCCACAATCAGCCTCCCAACACTGACACCATTGCATACACTAGCAACATTTTGCTGTGAGGACCCAGATATTTGCTATGCGGGGGCCTACACAGAAGTGTATGCTCACAGTCAGCTATTGGATGGATCACAGGGCCCCCAATGGAGGAGCTAGAGAAAGTACCTGAGGATCTAAAGGGGTCTGCAGCCCTATAGATAGAACAACAATATGAACTAACCAGTCCCTTCCTGCCCCCCCTCTCCGGAGCTCATGTCTCTAACTGCATATGTATCAGAAGATGGCCTAGTCGGCCCGCATTGGAAAGAGAGGCCCATTGATCTTGCAAACTTTATATGCCTCAGTACAGGGGAACACCAGTGCCAAGAAGTGGGAGTGGGTGGGTAGGGGAGGGGGGGCAGGGTATGGGGGACTTTTGGGATATCATTGGTAATGTAAATGAAGAAAATACCTAATTAAAAAAAAGACATAGAAAAAAAAAAAAGAAATACAGGAGAACACAGGTAAACAGGTAGAAGACCTTAATGAGGAAATGTAAAAAGCAGTTAAAGAATTATGAGAAAACACAACCAAACCGGTGAAGGAATTGAACAATACATCCTGGATCTACAAATGGAAATAGAAAGAATAAAGAAATCACATAAGAAGACAACTCTGGCAACAGTTGGCTGACGCTCATGGAGGCTGCTGGGCGGTACGTGAGGGCTAAGGTGAGAACACAACCGGTCTACTCTTTGTGCTGCGTCTGTGCAGTCTGTCTACAGAAGCTACCTGGGGGTTGAGGGGAGGGTGAAGTGGGCCTTGCTGTGGAGGAATCCCCATAGCAGCAGTGCGGAAGGCAAGGCTGCTGCCAGGCACATTGTCAGAGTTGGAGTGCAGAGTCCCTGCCTGTAGTCACCGGTCCTGGGCTCATGGATTCTAGCTCCCGCGGTCTGTGCTCTCCAGGGAGAGGCTCTTGGTCTTTTGGGGTGAAATGGGACTTGGGGGGCTGCTCAGGTTAGAGCTGTTGGAAGCTGTGGAATGCCTTGGAGAATCAGAGTCCTCTCCATCATAGTCCCTCGCACGGGCATCACTTCCCTGGTCCATGCCTCCTGATGACAAAGAGCCCTCCAAGGGAGAGGGCATGGGCTGTTGCCAGGAAGTAAACCCTCACAAATTAAAACCATGCATATTTTACTACAATACAGTTTAAATAAATACATAGATGTAGAAGTTAAATACTGAATGTATATAGTCAAAGAAGCATCTTGTGTTTGATGAAAGATGGATGCATATATAAGAAAGATCATTTAATAAAAAAAAAAAAAGAAGAAGAAGACAACTCTGGAGATAGGAAACCTTGGAAAGAGACCAGGAGTCATAGATGCAAGCAACAGTAACAGAATACAAGGCATGGAAGAGAGAATCACAGGTACAGAAGATACCATAGAAAATATTGACACAACAGTTAAAAGAAATTCAAAATGCAAAAAGGTCCTAACTCAAAATATCAAGGAAATCCAGGACACAATGAGAAGACCAGACCTAAGAATAGTAGGTATAGAAGAGAATGACAATTCCCAATTAAAGGGCCAGTAAATATCTTCAACAAAATTATATAAGAAATCTTCCATAACCTAAAGAAAGAGATACCCATAAATATATAAGAAACCTACAGAGGGGCTGGTGAGATGGCTCAGTGGGTAAGAGCACCCGACTGCTCTTCCAGAGGTCCAGAGTTCAAATCCCAGCAACCACATGGTGGCTCACAACCATCCGTAACGAGACCTGGCGCCCCCTTCTGGAGTGTCTGAGGACAGCTACAGTGTACTTACATATAATAAATAATAAATCTTAAAAAAAAAAAAAAGAAACCTACAGAACACCAAATAGATTGGATCAGAAGAGAAATTCCTCCAGGTCAAGTAACATATAAAGGGAGACCTATTGTTATTACACCAGACTTCTCATCAGACACTATAAAAGCCAGAAGATCCTGGGCAGATGTCATACAGACCCTAAGAGAACACAAATGCCAGCCCAGGATACTATACCCAGCAAAACTCTCAATTACCATAAATGTAGAAACTAAGGTATTCTATAACAAAACCAGATTTACACAATATCTTTTCACAAGTCCATCCCTACAAAGGATAATAAATGGAAAACTTCAACACAAGGAGGGAAGCTATACCCTAGAAAGAGCAGGAAAGTAATCTTTTTTTCAACAAACCCAAAAGAAGTTAGCTACACAAACAAAATTCTGCCTCGAACAACAAAAATAACAGGAGGCAGCAAGCACTATTCTTTAATATTTCAATACCAATTGAATCAATTCCCCAATAAAAAGACATAGACTAATAGATTGGATACTTAAGGGGTTTGCAACCCCATAGGAAGAACATCAGTGTCAACTAACCAGACCCCTCAGAGCTCTCAGGGACTAAGCCAGCAGCCAAAGAGTACACATGGATGGACCCATGGCTCCAGCTGTATATGTAACAGAGGATAGCCTTGTAGGTTATCAATATGTAAAGAGGCCCTTGGTCTTGTGAAGGCTTGATGTACCAGTGTAGGGGAATGCCAGGGTAGTGAGACAGAAGTGGGTGGATGGGTGGGTGAGCTCTCTCATAGAGCAGATGAAGGGAGGATGGAATAGGGTGTTTTGGGCAGGGAGGACTGGGAAAGGGGACAACATTTGAAATGTAAATAAATAAAATATCCTATAAGAAAAAAAGCCAAAAATAAAAAAAAAATGCTTAGTTTGTCTGGAAAATCAAATCCTGTCAAAATCCCTTATTTTTGGCCATTTGTTCAAACCTATACAACTGCAGTGTCACTGACTCTATTTAGTTGCTAGTAGTTCAATTAATTCAAAGCATTACTTAAAGCAGTGTTTCTTCAATTTCTCTATCATTAATTAAAACAAAAACTTTTACAAAAAAAAAAAAAGTGGTTTCTTGGGCAGTTTTCAGCCATGTATCCCTTACTTCTATTCTTTGTAAGTGCCACCTTTTGTGAATGATACTTTCAAAAAATTATGAGCAGCTCCTATCTTTGCACATTTGGTTTGCTGCAGAGTAGAAAGAGGCAGCAGATACAACAGGTAGTAACTAAACGATTACAGACAAGGACAAACTTAGGAGAGGGAATGAGAAACCAGAAGTTCCCAAGGTTCCTGAGAAAGGCTGGGAGTCTGCTAAAGGAGAATGGAAATAGACTTATTTGCCTTTCAGCATCAAATAGCAGTGTGCTCAAAGAATTAGAAACACCCACATTCCTGAGTCCTGGATTGTATTTGCAAATTCTTCTGACATTTTTACAAATAGTAGCTTATTATTCTCCTGACTTACTACGGACAAGCTGAGCAATGTCTTCTACTTCATGATATAAACAGAGCTGAGGATACTCCCTGTAATATTCAGCATCCTTGTGACATGTGGAGATCATCAGAGAATGACTCTCATCACCAGAGCTTTTCCAGTAGAAGCACTTATAACAATCAGGCATCATCAGAATTATCTGGTGTTAATGCCCTGGCCTATGAAGCTGCATTAGGTAAAATGTTGATTCTTACAAAATTATGGCTTTTTTGGAAAAGGAAATATCACATAGAAGTTTCTGAGATCAAGAACAGGAAATGAGTGATTCAGCAAGTTGGATTTCCCCCAAAGAACCGTCTCCACAGCTGTAGTGCATAGTCCAAACCTTCCAAGGACTTGTCTGGTATTAGTCAAAAGCAATCAGACTGAGAACCACAAAGAACTCTGTGCAGCATGATGAAGGGCAGTTGGAAAGATGAACTGGACTCCCAGAAATATGTCAGCCGAGTGCACTGCTTGAGGAGAGACTGTGGTCCACCATGGATTGAAGCTGGGCAGGGAGCAAGCATCTTCTACCAAAGTTACAAGAAGGTATCTATTCTGCCCTGACAACTTAGGAGGTGGATGATTGTGGAAAGTCGTGTTTCTAGGCACCTACTGAGAAGCCTTTGGGACATGGTTGGGATTAGATGCTCACTTAGAACCGATTCATTTATTCCCTCCTCCCACGCTCTACTCCTTTAAAAAGCAGTCATCAAAGAGCCCGATTTTGGCTGCTCCCATCTAACACACTCAGGGCGGTTCTCATGTGGGCAACTCCTATGGAGTGCCACTTCCAAGGGAACTACAAAGGCATAAAATTGGAAACTTGGCATTGGAAGGGAAAAATCGTTTTTGAGTATAGCTTTTAAGAATACATGACCATGCTTCAGCAGAAAAAGGAAGCCCTTCCATTCCCTGGAAATGTTTCTAGTATTTAATTCTCAATGTTGTCCCACACAGTCTTCTGACACACGACTCATCACAATGATGTACGACTAGGTTCCTGTAGTAGATCTTAATATGTTCTCTGTCTCCAGATTTTCCGTACCCTGCCTGCTTTCATTCTCAATCTTCCTAAAACATGGATTTCCACGGTGTCACCTACTGCTCAAAATTACTCACAAGTAGCAGCCAGGTTTCTGTTAGTACCTGATGATTTTTTTCTAAATCTTACTTATATTTTGTCAAACAGTATACATTTCTACAATGGCATCACCATTTTCAAAAGAAGCTGGCAACTGTGCAGGATTAAATGTGTATCGTGCAGGATTAAATGTGTAACATATGTGATAAGGTATCACTTGAATTTTTCTGTTATATAACACTCTTGTCAAAGGCCCAGGCTGAGAATAAGGGTTAGTCATTATTACACATTGTGTTCCTATTCTGCACCCATATTGCACATTCACATATGCACCTGTATATTTCATCTATATTATACATTACTCTGCAGTTCCATGGTGGTCTCATATATAATGTTTACCTCTTGATTGCACAAAAACCTATGTCAAGGACTTGATCAGTATCACCTAAATATAAGGCAGTATATGAATGAAAATACAATAAAGCTTGTTTCATAATGTATTGTTATCATTACATGAGACATAGTTGAATTTTACCTGATGTAAAACTTAATTATTTTATGTTTATCAAAATACCTATGTATATTTCTAATAAACCTAAGTGGAACAGAGGAGCTTATTAAAACAAAACAACCATACATATTACTTATTTCTAGCCCAAAGTTAACCAATTACTTGAACTTTTTTTAAGTAATGGTTTTATAGCATAAATGTTACCTTTTAGCCATTTTTCAGCACATGGTTTAGTGACATTGAATACACTAACTTTGTTGCAAAACCAATGTGTTTTATAATTTTATTTGGAATTCTTTCACATACTTGAGATATTGTTTCAAATGTTGGATTTTGTTCAATCTTTTTATTTTCTTATGTAATGCATATTTGCCTACTCTTTCAGCCAACCTAACTATAAAACAGTTTCTGTCAACAATATTTAAACAACTATTTTTTACTGAATATCATGGGCAGAATATTTCTTGATCTCTTTGAAAATCAAATATGCTTCATTTTATTATGTTAAAAGAAGAAATGTAAAAAAAAATTTACCATATTAATCTATGGATAAAGTTTGCATTTTTTTACAGTCTTCATGTGATTAAAGTCATATCCCGAAAGCAAAGTTACTGTATTTCCTGTTCTACAACTGCGTTTTGGATGGTTCTAAAAGGAAGAAAAAGTCGTCAGCCTCAGTGGGGTTCTCTAAGCTATGAAAGACCTGAGGAATTAGAAACACTGCCATTTCATTGAACTTATATGTCACTGGGCATTCAAGGAATTTTGTTTGTCATTTGCCCATTTAGGGAATTTTTGGAAACTTCATTTTTTTTAGCAGAGCTTACTGTACAGCTTTTGTCCTGGGACATGTTTTCTGTCTGCATGCTTTCAGAGAGTTTGTGATCTCCTTTAGTGGGATCCTTTGTTTTCCTAAGGTATACTTTTTTGTAGCTTCTTAAGAAGCGATTCAGGAAAGTACATTATATAAATCCTAGCATATCTGAAAATTTTATTATCCTGGGTACTATTTTTGTTATTGTTGAATATAATTGCACAGCGGAAAATTCATAACCTCTACCATTTAATTTTTCCATAATTACTATATATTATATTCATGAAATTGTGTAATCATAATTTTCTAGTTCCAGAACATTTTTAATTTATTAAAACATATTTAAATGGGTGCTTACCTTAGCCCTTTTATATAAAAAATCTTCTGTAAACATTCTTCCAGGGAAGGAGCACATTGTCATATGTCTGGTACTATACAAAAATGATTTCTTGTATATGTCTTGAGTTAATGAAGTTTTAGAAACTTCTGATGTTGGCCTAATAGAGTAGAAAGCTGGGTTTAGAAGGAACACGTACGACCATGTCTTTACTAGCGAAGGTGTGCCCAACTGGTAGACATGAAGAAGTCACAGCCTTCAGTCCAATCACTAGGGAATGATTACACCAAAAACATGCGTTTGTTTTGGTGTATAGTCTTCTTTAGTAGGGCTTTAAGTTAGAAATCAGGAAATCCCTTAATTATAGAATCCTACAATCATAAGTAAACAGTTTACCTAAGCTATGTCTAAATTCTTCACCCATCAAAACTGTGAGACAATAAATTCCTATTACTCTAAGCTGTTGAAGTTGTGACCCTTTGTTATGATGCAGTGGAAAATGAATGCACCTGGCCCATGCATCTTCTCCTTGCATGTCTCTTCAGCACAGAGCATCCAACCTTCCTTCAACATCAGTCAGCACCAAGAACAGGACTTACAAATAAAATCCACCAATACACGGTTATGGGCTGTATTCCAACTTTGGGAAACCTCACTATTCTTCACATTCCTTTGGAAAACAATAGAAGGTCCACAAAAAAGGTTTGGGAAAAGTTAGCGAATATCTTCAGTAGATCCTAACAGTGACATAGCTAGCACAGCAACGTGAAAGGGTCTCAGATACCATTTGCTCCAGTCTTTTTTCGTTTTCCCCTTTTGTTTTGATGTCCCAGGAGACTGAGAAAACCCAGCCTGACAGAATATGTAAAGCATCAGATTTAGAACCGGAATGGCATGTTTACATCCTATTGAAGTGCTATCTTCAATCTTGAGCCATGTTTTTGTGTTTATGATTAAGTCATTCTATGAAAAAAAGATGTAGTGAAGTTCAAGTTAATTAATATTGCTGTGAGTAATTAGAAACTGGTAGAGCATTGGGGATGGGTAGCGTTTAGTGCATATTGAACTCTGATCTATACTTCCCTGTTCACGGTCACATTGTAATATTAGAAGTAACACTACTTATGAGAGTTTCACATTTGCATCTTAGTTCCCATACTGGTTAGGTTTTTGTAATCCCTTGGCTGGTGGCCCTGCATTCTATAAAAAAATCAGGCTGAGCATGACAGGGGAAGCATCATCTCCTGCCTCTAGGATTCGTCCCTGTTAGAGTTCCTGTCCAGATTTACTTCAATAATGAACAGCAATATGGAAGTGTAAGCCAAATAAACTCTTTTCTGTCTTGCTTTTTTTGTCATTGGAGTTTCACCACAGTAATAGAAATCCTAACAAAAACAGACTCTAAGATTCTTCTCTTGCCCAGACCTTGGTCCTGACATCATGGAAGCTTTTGTGCAGACCTGCTTCAGTATTTACAGCAAAAGCTAAGCAGTCTGTGACTTTTGGGATAACATTCCACTTTGCATTCTAGGCACTAGGTTTTATGAGCCATTTTATTAATTATTTTTCTGTTGGCATGATAAAGTGACATAACCATAAACAACAAAGACAGTTTATTTAGAATTACAGTTACAGGGGTGGGGATGGCATGGCAACATATAGCCAGAAAAATGAAACTGACTGATCACATTTTGGCAGCACATCAGTAGAAACAGAAAAGAATGAACTAGAAGTGGAATGAGACTATAAATTCTCAAGGCCCACATGGCATACTTCCTTCAGCAAGGCAACCTAAGAGTTCCATACATCCCCAAACAGCTCCATCAACTAGGGACCAAGTGTTCAAATACATAAACCTCTGGGGAACTTTTCTTCTTTAAAACACACCATTATTGATAATGTCTTAGATGGAAGTAACATCAGAAAGATCACTGAGATAGGGAAATATTTGGAGCATTTGAAGGCCTGTATTTGAAAATGATAAATACACGCTAGTGTGGCAGACTAGAGTGGTGTGTGTGTGTGTGTGTGTGTGTGTGTGTGTGTGTGTGTGTGTGAAATTAATACTGATGTTTAGGGCAAGTATCTTAGTTAGGTTTCTACTGCTATGATAAAATTGCATTACCAGAAGTCACTTGGGAAGAAAGGTGTATATTTCTTCTTACAACTGTCAGGTCACACTCCATCACTGAGAAAAGTCAGGACAGAAACTCAAGGCAGACCCCTGAATTCAGAAACTAAGGCAGAGCTATGGATGAATGCTGTTGACAGGCTTCCACCTCCCATGACTTGCTTGGAATATTTTCTGATAAACTCAGGACCATGTTTCCTGAGTTGGTACATCCCATAGTGGATTGGACCCTCTGACATAATCATTAATCTAGAAGATGTCTAGAGGACGTTAGAGGCAATCCAATGGAGGTTTTTTTTTTTTTCTCAATTAGATTGCCTTTTCCTAGATATGAATAAGTTTGATCAAGTTGGCAAAAGCCAACCAGGACAATTAACCCCCTTACATCCCTATATACCAATACGTCACTGTTCCCCTCCTTTGTTTTCTTTATCCTCTATGTTTCATATTAGTGCCGATATTTCATTAAAAAAAACCACACTCTGACTTTTTAAAATATTTTTTATTACATATTTTCCTCAATTACATTTCCAATGCTATCCCAAAAGTCCCCCATACCTCCCCCCCACTTCCCTACCCACCAATTCCCATTCTTTTGGCCCTGGCATTCCCCTATATTGGGGCATATAAACTTTGCAAGTCCAATGGGCCTCTCTTTCCAGTGATAACCAACTAGGCCATCTTTCGATACATATGCAGCTAGAGACAAGAGCTCCAGGGTTCTGGTTAGTACATCATGTTGTTCCAACTATAGGGTTGCAGATCCCTTTGGCTCCTTGGGTACTTTCTCTAGCTTCTCCATTGGGAGCCCTGTGATACATCCAATAGCTTACTGTGAGCATCCATTCCTGTGTTTGCTAGGCCCTGGCATAGTCTCACAAGAGACAGCTATATTTGGGTCCTTTCAGCAAAATCTTGCTAGTGTATGCAATGGTGTCAGCGTTTGGAAGCTGATTATGGGATGGATCCCTGGATATGGCAGTCTCTAGATGGTCCATCCTTTCATCACAGCTCAAAACTTTGTCTTTGTAACTCCTTCCATGGGTGTTTTTTCCCCAATTCTAAGAAGGGGCATATTGTCCACACTTTGGTCTTCATTCTTCTTGAGTTTCATGCGTTTAGCAAATTGTATCTTATATCTTGGGTATCCTAAGTTTTGGGCTAATATCCACTTAGCAGTGAATACATATTGTGAGTTCCTTTGTGATTGTGTTACCTCACTCAAGATGATGCCCTCCAGGTCCATCCATTTGGCTAGGAATTTCATAAATTCATTCTTTTTAATAGCTGAGTAGTACTCCATTGTGTAACTGTACCATAATTTCTGTATCCATTCCTCTGTTGAGGGGCATCTGGGTTCTTTCCAGCTTCTGGCTATTATAAATAGGGCTGCTATGAACATAGTGGAGCATGTGTCCTTTTTACCAGTTGGGACATCTTCTGGATATATGCCCAGGAGAGGTATTGCAGGATCCTCCGGTAGTACTATGTCCAGTTTTCTGAGGAACCGCCAGACTGATTTCCAGAGTGGTTGTACAAGCTTGCAATCCCACTAACAATGGAGGAGTGTTCCTCTTTCTCCACATCCTCGACAGCATCTGCTGTCACCTGAATTTTTGATCTTAGCCACTCTGACTGGTGTGAGGTGGAATCTCAGGGTTGTTTTGATTTGCATTTCCCTGATGATTAAGGATGTTGAACATTTTTTTCAGGTGCTCCTCTGCCATTCGGTATTCTTCAGGTGAGAATTCTTTGTTCAGTTCTGAGCCCCACTTTTTAATGGGGTTATTTGACTTTCTGGAGTCCACCTTCTTGAGTTCTTTATATATATTGGATATTAGTCCCCTATCTGATTTAGGATAGGTAAAGATCCTTTCCCAATCTGGTGGTGTTTTTTTTGTCTTATTGATGGTGTCTTTTGCCTTGCAGAAGCTTTGCAGTTTCATGAGGTCCCACTTGTCAATTCCCGATCTTACAGCACAAGCCATTGCTGTTCTATTCAAGAATTTTTCCCCTGTGCCCATATCTTCAATGCTTTTCCCCACTTTCTCCTCTATAAGTTTCAGTGTCTCTGGTTTTATGTGAAGTTCCTTGATCCACTTAGACTTGACCTTAGTACAAGGAGATAGGAATGGATCGATTTGCATTCTTCTATATGCTAACAACCAGTTGTGCCAGCACCATTTGTTGAAAATGCTGTCTTTCTTCCACTGGATGTTTTTAGCTCCCTTGTCGAAGATCAAGTGACCTTAGGTGGGTCGGTTCATTTCTGGGTCTTCAATTCTATTCCATTGGTCTATTTGTCTGTCACTATACCAGTACCATGCAGTTTTTATCACAATTGCTCTGTAGTAAAGCTTTAGGTCCGGCATGGTGATTCCACCAGAGGTTCTTTTATCCTTGAGAAGAGTTTTTGCTATCCTAGGTTTTTTGTTATTCCAGATGAATTTGCAGATTGCACTTTCTAATTCGTTGAAGAATTGATTTGGAATTTTGATGGGGATTGCATTGAATCTGTAGATTGCTTTTGGCAAGATAGCCATTTTTACAATGTTGCTCCTGCCAAATCCGTGAGCATGGGAGATCTTTCCATCTTCTGAGATCTTCTATAATTTCTTTCTTCAGAGACTTGAAGTTTTTATTATACAGATCTTTCACTTCCTTAGTTAGAGTCACGCCAAGACATTTTATATTATTTGTGACTATTGAGAAGGGTGTTGTTTCCCCAATTTCTTTCTCAGCCTGTTTATTCTTTGTGTAGAGAAAGGCCATTGATTTGTTTGAGTTAATTTTATATCCAGCTACTTCACCAAAGCTGTTTATCAGGTTTAGGAGTTCTCTGGTGGAATTTTTAGGGTCACTTATATATACTATCATATCATCTGCAAAATTGAAATTTTGACTTCATCTTTTCCAATTTGTATCCCTTTGATCTCCTTTTGTTGTCGAATTGCTCTGGCTAGGACTTCAAGTACAATGTTGAATAGGTATGGAGAAAGTGGACAGCCTTGTCTGGTCCCTGATTTTAGTGGGATTGCTTCAAGCTTCTCACCATTTAGTTTGATGTTGGCTACTGGTTTGCTGTAGATTGCTTTTATCATGTTTAGGTATGGGCCTTGAATTCCTGATCTTTCCAAGACTTTTATCATGAATGGGTGTTGGATCTTGTCAAATGCTTTTTCCGCATCTAACGAGATGACCATGTGGTTTTTGTCTTTGAGTTTGTTTATATACTGGATTACGTTGATGGATTTCCGTATATTGAACCATCCCTGCATCCCTGGGATGAAACCTACTTGGTCAGGATGGATGATTGTTTTGATGTGTTCTTGGATTCGGTTAGCAAGAACTTTATTGAGGATTTTTGCATCAATATTCATAAGGGATATTGGTCTGAAGTTTTCTATCTTTGTTGGGTCTTTTTGTGGTTTAGGTATCAGAGTAATTGTGGTTTCATAGAATGAGTTGGGTAGAGTACCTTCTGTTTCTATTTTGTGGAATAGGTTGTGAAGAATTGGGATTAGATCTTCTTTGAAGGTCTGATAAAACTGCACTAAACCCATCTGGTCCTGGGCTTTTTTTGGTTGGGAGACTATTAATGACTGCTTCTATTCCTTTGGGGGATATAGGGCTGTTTAGATCATTAACCTGATCTTGATTCAACTTTGGTACCTGGTATCTGTCTAGGAACTTCTCCATTTCATCCAGGTTCTCCAGTTTTGTTGAGTATAGCCTTTGGTAGAAGGATCTGATGGTGTTTTGTATGTCTTCAGGATCTGTTGCTATGTCTCCTTTTTCATTTCTGATTTTGTTAATTAGAATGCTTTCCCTGTGCCCTCTAGTGAGTCTGGCTAAGGGTTTATCTATCTTGTTGATTTTCTCAAAGAACCAGCTCCTTGATTGGTTGATTCTTTGAATAGTTCTTCTTGTTTCCACTTGGTTGATTTCGCCCCTGAGTTTGATTATTTCCTGCCGTCTACTCCTCTTGGGTGAATTTTCTTCCTTTTGTTCTAGTGCTTTTAGGTGTGTTGTCAAGCTGCTAATGTGTGCTCTCTCTAGTTTCTTTTTGGAGGCACTCAGAGCTAGGTGTTTTCCTCTTAGAAATGCTTTCATTGCGTCCCATAAGTTTGGGTATGTTGTGGCTTCATTTTCATTGAACTCTAAAAAGTCCTTAATTTCTTTCTTTATTCCTTCCTTGACCAAGGTATCATTGAGAAGAGTGTTGTTCAGTTTCCACGTGAATGTTGGCTTTCTATTATTTATTTTGTTATTGAAGATCAGCCTTAGTCCATGGTGATCTGATAGGATGCATAGGACAATTTCAATGTTTTTGTATCTGTTGAGGCCTGTTTTGTGACCAATTATGTGGTCATTTTTGGAGAAGGTACCATGAGGTGCTGAGAAGAAGGTATATCCTTTTGTTTTAGGATAGAATGTTTTGTAGATATCTGCCAGATCCATTTGATTCATAACTTCTGTTAGTTTCACTGTGTCCCTGTTTAGTTTCTGTTTCCATGAACTGTCCATTGGTGAAAGCGGTGTGTTGAAGTCTCCCACTATTATTGTATGAGGTGCAATGTGTGCTTTGAGATTTACTAAAGTTTCTTTAATGAATGAGGCTGCCTTTGTATTTGGAGCATAGATATTCAGGATTGATAGTTCCTCTTGGAGGATTTTATCTTTGATGAGTATGAAGTGCCCCTCCCTGTCTTTTTTGATGACTTTGGGTTGGAAGTCAATCTTATCTGATATTAGAATGGCTACTCCAGCTTGTTTCTTCAGACCATTTGCTTGGAAAATTGTTTTCCAGCCTTTCATTCTGAGGTAGTGTCTATCTTTTTCTCTGAGATGAGTTTCCTGTAAGCAGCAAAATGTTGGGTCTTGTTTGTGTAGCCAGTTTGTTAGTCTATGTCTTTTTATCAGGGAGTTGAGTCCATTGATATTAAGAGATATTAAGGAAAAGTAATTGTTGTTTCCTGTTATTTTTGTTGTTAAAGTTGGCATTCTGTTCTTGTGGCTGTTTTCTTTTAGGTTTGTTGAGGGATTACCTTCTTGTTGTTTCTAGGGCGTGGTTCCTGTCCTTGTATTGTTTTTTTTCTGTTATTATCCGTTGAAGGGCTGGATTCGTGGAGAGATAATGTGTGAATTTGGTTTTGTCGTGGAATACTTTGGTTTCTCCATCTATGTTAATTGAGAGTTTGGCTGCGTATAGTAGCGTGGGCTGTAATTTGTGTTCTCTTAGTTTCTGTATAACATCTGTCCAGGATCTTCTGGCTTTCATAGTCTCTGGTGAAAAATCTGGTGTAATTCTGATAGGCTTGCCTTTATATGTTACTTGGCCTTTTTCTCTTACTGCTTTTAGTATTCCATCTTTATTTAGTGCATTTGTTGTTCTGATTATTATGTGTCGGGAGGTATTTCTTTTCTGGTCCAGTCTATTTGGAGTTCTGTAGGCTTCTTGTATGTTCATGGGCATCTCTTTCTTTAGATTTGGGAGGTTTTCTTCTATAATTTTGTTGAAGATGTTTGCTGGTCCTTTGAGTTGAAAATCTTCATTCTCATCCACTCCTATTATCCGTAGGTTTGGTCTTCTCATTGTGTCCTGTATTTCCTGGATGTTTTGAGTTAGGATCTTTTTGCATTTTACATTTTCCTTGATTGTTGTGCCGATGTTCTCTATGGAATCTTCTGCACCTGAGATTCTCTCTTCCATCTCTTGTATTCTGTTGCTGATGCTCGCATCTATGTTTCCAGATTTCTTTCCTAGGGTTTCTATCTCCAGTGTTGCCTCATTTTGGGTTTTCTTTATTGTGTCTACTTCCCTTTTTAGGTCTAGTATGGTTTTGTTCATTTCCATCATCTGTTTGGATGCGTTTTTCTGTTTTTCTTTAAGGACTTCTACCTGTTTGATTGTGTTATCCTGTTTTTCTTTAAGGACTTGTAACTCTTTAGCCATGTTCTCCTGTAATTCTTTAAGTGAGTTATTAAAGTCCTTCTTGATGTCCTCTACCATCATCATGAGATATGCTTTTAAATCCAGGTCTAGCTTTTCAGGTGTGTTGGGGTGCCCTGGACTGGGCGAAGTGGGAGTGCTGGGTTCTGATGATGGTAGGTGGTCTTGGTTTCTGTTAGTAAGATTCTTATGTTTACCTCTCGCCATCTGGTAATCTCTGGAGTTGTTATAGTTGTCTCTGTTTAGAGATTGTTCTTCTGGTGATTCTGATTACCGTCTATCAGCAGACCTGGGAGACAGGCTCTCTCCTCTGAGTTTCAGTGGTTAGAGCACTCTCTGCTGACAAGCTCTCCTCTTAAAGGGAAGGTGTACAGATATCTGGTGTTTGGACCTCCTCTTGGCCGAAGAAGAAGGCCCAAAACAGGACCTTTCCCAGATGCTGTGTTGCTTTTGCAGGTCACAGAAGCTGTCAGCTTCTGTGGTGCACACTCTCACCTGTGCAGACTAAGTTCCTAAGTTCGGCGGAGTCCTGGATCTAAGATAGCACTTCCTGCTCCTGAGGCAGAGGGCTCCGGTGCAGGGCAGACCACTGTCTTCCCGTTGGGAGGGTGCCGGATGTCTGCGGCCCCAAAAGGGTGCTGCCTCAGCAGCTCTGTGACTCCTGCCTGTCCCAGAAGCTTTCTGCCTCTGTGGTGCACACTCTCACCAGTGCAGACTAAGTTCCTAAGTTCGGTGGAGTCCCGGAGCCAAGATGGCGCTCCCGTGCAGGGCAGACCACTGTCCTCCGGCTCACTCTGACTTTTTTTTTTTCCACTGTTTTTTTTTTTATTACATATTTTCCTCAATTACATTTCCAATGCTATCCCAAAAGTCCCCCATACCGCCCCCCACTTCCCTACCCTCCCATTCCCATTCTTTTGGCCCTGGCATTCCCCTATATTGGGGCATATAAAGTTTGCAAGTCCAATGGGCCTCTCTTTCCAGTGATGGCCAACTAGGCCATCTTTCGATACATATGCAGCTAGAGACAAGAGCTCCGGGGTACTGGTTAGTTCATCATGTTGTTCCAACTATAGGGTTGCAGATCCCTTTAGCTCCTTGGGTACTTTCTCTAGCTTCTCCATTGGGAGCCCTGTGATCCATCCAATAGCTGACTGTGAGCATCCACTCCTGTGTTTGCTAGGCCCCTGCATAGTCTCACAAGAGACAGCTATCTTTGGGTCCTTTCAGCAAAATCTTGCTAGTGTATGCAATGGTGTCAGCGTTTAGAAGCTGATTATGGGATGGATCCCTGGATACGGCAGTCTCTAGATGGTCCATCCTTTCATCACAGCTCCGAACTTTGTCTCTGTAACTCCTTCCCTGGGTGTTTTGTTCCCAATTCTAAGAAGGGGCACAGTGTCCACATTTTGGTCTTCATTCTTCTTGAGTTTCATGCGTTTAGCAAATTGTATCTTATATCTTAGGTATCCTAAGTTTTGGGCTAATATCCACTTATCAGTGAATACATATTGTGTGAGTTCCTTTGTGATTGTGTTACCTCACTCAAGATGATGCCCTCCAGGTCCATCCATTTGGCTAGGAATTTCATAAATTCATTCTTTTTAATAGCTGAGTAGTACTACATTGTGTAAATGTACCATAATTTCTGTATCCATTCCTCTGTTGAGGGACATCTGGGTTCTTTCCAGCTTCTGGCTATTATAAATAGGGCTGCTATGAACATAGTGGAGCATGTGTCCTTCTTACCGGTTGGGACATCTTCTGGATATATGCCCAGAAGAGGTATTGCTGGATCCTCCGGTAGTACTATGTCCAATTTTCTGAGGAACCGCCAGACTGATTTCCAGAGTGGTTGTACAAGCTTGCAATCCCACCATCAATGGAGAAGTGTTCCTCTTTCTCCACATCCTCGCCAGCATCTGCTGTCACCTGAATTTTTGATCTTAGCCATTCTGACTGGTGTGAGGTGGAATCTCAGGGTTGTTTTGATTTGCATTTCCCTGATGATTAAGGATGTTGAACATTTTTTCAAGTGCTTCTCTGCCATTCGGTATTCCTCAGGTGAGAATTCTTTGTTCAGTTCTGAGCCCCATTTTTTAATGGGGTTATTTGACTTTCTGGAGTCCACCTTCTTGAGTTCTTTATATATATTGGATATTAGTCCCTTGTCTGATTTAGGATAGGTGAAGATCCTTTCCCAATCTGTTGGTGGTTTTTTTGTCTTATTGATGGTGTCTTTAGCCTTGCAGAAGCTTTGTAGTTTCATGAGGTCCCATTTGTCAATTCTCGATCTTACAGCACAAGCCATTACTGTTCTATTCAGGAATTTTTCCCCTGTGCCCATATCTTCAAGGCTCCTCCCCACTTTCTCCTCTATAAGTTTCAGTGTCTCTGGTTTTATATGAAGTTCCTTGATCCACTTAGACTTGACCTTAGTACAAGGAGATAGGAATGGATCGATTCGCATTCTTCTACACGTTAACAACCAGTTGTGCCAGCACCATTTGTTGAAAATGCTGTCTTTCTTCCACTGGATGTTTTTAGCTCCCTTGTCGAAGATCAAGTGACTGTAGATGTGTGGGCTCATTTCTGGGTCTTCAATTCTATTCCATTGGTCTATTTGTCTGTCACTATACCAGTACCATGCAGTTTTTATCACAATTGCTCTGTAGTAGAGCTTTAGGTCCGGCATGGTGATTCCACCAGAGGTTCTTTTATCCTTGAGAAGAGTTTTTGCTATCCTAGGTTTTTTGTTATTCCAGATGAATTTGCAGATTGCACTTTCTAATTCGTTGAAGAATTCATTTGGAATTTTGATGGGGATTGCATTGAATCTGTAGATTGCTTTTGGCAAGATAGCCATTTTTACAATGTTGATCCTGCCAATCCATGAGCATGGGAGATCTTTCCATCTTCTGAGATCTTCTATAATTTCTTTCTTCAGAGACTTGAAGTTTTTATTATACAGATCTTTCACTTCCTTAGTTAGAGTCACGCCAAGATGTTTTATATTATTTGTGACTATTGAGAAGGGTGTTGTTTCCCTAATTTCTTTCTCAGCCTGTTTATTCTTTGTGTAGGGAAAGGCCATTGATTTGTTTGAGTTAATTTTATATCCAGCTACTTCACCGAAGCTGTTTATCAGGCTTAGGAGTTCTCTGGTGGAATTTTTAGGGTCACTTATATATACTATCATATCATCTGCAAAGAGTGATATTTTGACTTCATCTTTTTCAATTTGTATCCCTTTGATCTCCTTTTGTTGTCGAATTGCTCTGGCTAGGACTTCAAGTACAATGTTGAATAGGTATGGAGAAAGTGGACAGCCTTGTCTAGTCCCTGATTTTAGAGGGATTGCTTCAAGCTTCTCACCATTTAGTTTGATGTTGGCTACTGGTTTGCTGTAGATTGCTTTTATCATGTTTAGGTATGGGCCTTGAATTCCTGATCTTTCCAAGACTTTTATCATGAATGGGTGTTGGATCTTGTCAAATGCTTTTTCTGCATCTAACGAGATGACCATGTGGTTTTTGTCTTTGAGTTTGTTTATATACTGGATTACGTTGATGGATTTCCATATATTGAACCATCCCTGCATCCCTGGGATGAAACCTACTTGGTCAGGATGGATGATTTTTTGGATGTGTTCTTGGATTCTGTTAGCAAGAACTTTATTGAGGATTTTTGCATCAATATTCATAAGGGATATTGGTCTGAAGTTTTCTATCTTTGTTGGGTCTTTTTGTGGTTTAGGTATCAGAGTAATTGTGGCTTCATAAATTGAGTTGGGTAGAGTACCTTCTGTTTCTATTTTGTGGAATAGTTTGTGAAGAACTGGGATTAGATCTTCTTTGAAGGTCTGATAGAACTCTGCACTAAACCCATCTGGTCCTGGGCTTTTTTTGGTTGGGAGACTCTTAATGTCTGCTTCTATTTCTTTGGGGGATATAGGGTTGTTTAGATCATTAACCTGATCTTGGTTCAACTTTGGTACCTGGTATCTGTCTAGGAACTTCTCCATTTCATCCAGGTTCTCCAGTTTTGTTGAGTATAGCCTTTGGTAGAAGGATCTGATGGTGTGTTGGATGTCTTCAGGATCTGTTGTTATGTCTCCTTTTTCATTTCTGATTTTGTTAATTAGAATACTTTCCCTGTGCCCTCTAGTTAGTCTGGCTAAGGGTTTATCTATCTTGTTGATTTTCTCAAAGAACCAGCTCCTTGATTGGTTGATTCTTTGAATAGTTCTTCTTGTTTCCACTTGATTGATTTCGCCCCTGAGTTTGATTATTTCCTGCCGTCTACTCCTCTTGGGTGAATTTTCTTCCTTTTGTTCTAGTGCTTTTAGGTGTGTTGTCAAGCTGCTAATGTGTGCTCTTTCTAGTTTCTTTTTGGAGGCACTCAGAGCTATGAGTTTTCCTCTTAGAAATGCTTTCATTGCGTCCCATAAGTTTGGGTATGTTGTGGCTTCATTTTCATTGAACTCTAAAAAGTCCTTGATTTCTTTCTTTATTCCTTCCTTGACCAAGGTATCATTGAGAAGAGTGTTGTTCAGTTTCCACGTGAATGTTGGCTTTCTATTATTTATTTTGTTATTGATGATCAGCCTTTGTCCATGGTGATCTGATAGGATGCATGGGACAATTTCAATGTTTTTGTATCTGTTGAGTCCTGTTTTGTGCCCAATTACGTGGTCAATTTAGGAGAAGGTACCATGAGGTGCTGAGAAGAAGGTGTATCCTTTTGTTTTAGGGTAAAATGTTCTGTAGATATCTGCCAGATCCATTTGATCCATAACTTCTGTTAGTTTCACTGTGTCCCTGTTTAGTTTCTGTTTCCATGATCTGTCCATTGGTGAAAGTGGTGTGTTGAAGTCTCCCACTATTATTGTATGAGGTGCAATGTGTGCTTTGAGTTTTACTAAAGTTTCTTTAATGAATGAGGCTGCCTTTGTATTTGGAGCATAGATATTCAGGATTGATAGTTCCTCTTGGAGGATTTTACCTTTGATGAGTATGAAGTGTCCCTCCCTGTCTTTTTTGATGACTTTGGGTTGGAAGTCAATCTTATCTGATATTAGAATGGCTACTCCAGCTTGTTTCTTCAGACCATTTGCTTGGAAAATTGTTTTCCAGCCTTTCATTCTGAGGTAGTGTCTATCTTTTTCTCTGAGATGAGTTTCCTGTAAGCAGCAAAATGTTGGGTCTTGTTTGTGTAGCCAGTTTGTTAGTCTATGTCTTTTTATCAGGGAGTTGAGTCCATTGATATTAAGAGATATTAAGGAAAAGTAATTGTTGTTTCCTGTTATTTTTGTTGTTAAAGTTGGCATTCTGTTCTTGTGGCTGTCTTCTTTTCGGTTTGTTGAGGGATTACCTTATTGTTATTTCTAGGGCGTGGTTCCTGTCCTTGTATTGTTTTTTTTCTGTTATTATCCTTTGAATGGCTGGATTCTTGGAGAGATAATGTGTGAATTTGGTTTTGTCGTGGAATACTTTGGTTTCTCCATCTATGTTAATTGAGAGTTTGGCTGGGTATAGTAGCCTGGGCTGGAATTTGTGTTCTTTTAATGTCTGTATAACATCTGTCCAGGATCTTCTGGCTTTCATAGTCTCTGGTGAAAAATCTGGTGTAATTCTGATAGGCTTGCCTTTATATGTTACTTGGCCTTTTTCTCTTACTGCTTTTAGTATTCTATCTTTATTTAGTACATTTGTTGTTCTGATTATTATGTGTCGGGAGGTATTTCTTTTCTGGTCCAGCCTATTTGGAGTTCTGTAGGCTTCTTGTATGTTCATGGGCATCTCTTTCTTTAGATTTGGGAAGTTTTCTTCTATAATTTTGTTGAAGATGTTTGCTGGTCCTTTGAGTTGAAAATCTTCATTTTCATCCACTCCTATTATCTGTAGGTTTGGTCTTCTCATTGTGTCCTGTATTTCTTGGATGTTTTGAGTTAGGATCTTTTTGCATTTTCCATTTTCCTTGATTGTTGTGCCGATGTTCTCTATGGAATCTTCTGCACCTGAGATTCTCTCTTTCATCTCTTGTATTCTCTTGCTGATGCTTGCATCTATGGTTCCAGATTTCTTTCCTAGGGTTTCTATCTCCAGTGTTGCCTCATTTTGGGTTTTCTTTATTGTGTCTACTTCCCTTTTTAGGTCTAGTATGGTTTTTTTTCATTTCAATCATCTGATTGGATGTGTTTTCCTGTTTCTCTTTAAGGACTTCTACCAGTTTGGTTGTGTTTTCCTGTTTTTCTTTAAGGACTTGTAACTCTTTAGCCATGTTCTCCTGTAGTTCTTTAAAGTCCTTCTTGATGTCCTCTACCATCATCATGAGATATGCTTTTAAATCCAGGTCTAGCTTTTCAGGTGTGTTGGTGTGCCCTGGACTGGGCGAAGTGGGAGTGCTGGGTCCTGATGATGGTGAGTGGTCTTGGTTTCTGTTAGTAAGATTCTTACCTTTACCTCTCGCCATCTGGTAATCTCTGGAGTTGTTATATTTGTCTCTGTTCAGAGGTTTTTCTTCTGGTGATTCTGAGTATCCTCTGTCAGCAGACCTGGGAGACAGGCTCTCTCCTCTGAGTTTCAGTGGTTAGAGCACTCCCTGCTGACAAGCTTTCCTCTTAAAGGGAAGGTGTACAGATATCTGGCGTTTGGACCTCCTCCTGGCCGAAGAAGAAGGCGGAAAACAGGACCTTTCCCAGATGCTGTGTTGCTTTGGCAGGTCACAGAAGCTGTAGGCTTCTGTGGTGCACACTCTCAGCTGTGCAGACTAAGTTCCTAAGTTCAGTGGAGTCCTGGATCCAAGATGTGCTCCCTGCTCCTGAGGCAGAGGGCTCCTGTGCAGGGCAGACCACTGTCTTTCAGCTACGAGGGTGCCAGATGTCTGTGGCCCCAAAAGGGTGCTGCCTCAGCGGCTCTGTGGCTCCTGCCTGTCCCAGAAGCTGTCTGCCTCTGTGGTCCTCACTCTGACCTGTACAGACTAAGTTCGGCGGATGGTGCTCCCTGCAGGGCAGGTCACTGTCCTCCGGCTGGGAGGGTGCCGGAAGTCTGTGGCCCCAAAAGGGTGCTGCCTCAGCGGCTCTGTGGCTCCCTCCTGTCCCAGAAGCTGTCTGCCTCTGTGGTCCTCACTCTAACCTGTACAGACTAAGTTCGGCGGAGTCCCGGAGCCAGGATGGCGCTCCCTGCAGGGCAGGTCACTGTCCTCCGGCTGGGAGGGTGCCGGATGTCTGCGGCCCCAAAAGGGTGCTGCCTCAGCAGCTCTGTGGCTCCCGCCTGTCCCAGAAGCCGTCTGCCCCCGTGGTCCCCACTCTGACCTGTACAGACTAAGCTCGGCGGAGTCCCGGAGCCAAGATGGCGCTCCCTGCAGGGCAGGTCACTGTCCTCCGGCTGGGTCACTCTGACTTTTTAAAGTCCTGGAGTCTTCAAATTTTCAAACTCTAAAACTTCAGTCTCTAAAATATCTAAAACTCTTTCAAAGTTCAAAGTTTTCAAGGATTTTTAATGGTGGGTCCATAGTTTTAAAAAGAGTAATACTTTCTTATTCCAAAATGGAAGAATCAGGCATTGATACATTCAAATCAAAACAAAACCAGAGTACAGCCATTTCTATCGCTGTGTTTCATCTGAGATTCACTTATAATCTAGGCTCCACCGTGACTCTTCAGCTCTACCCTTAGTTTCTTCCCTCTCTGGCACTCATAGCTTATCTTCTAAGGCCAGACTTACTTCCCTTCAATGCTGCTGCTGTCCTTGATGCTTGTCCCATGACACTGGCATTTCCAAAATACTGTGGTCTCCACTGTTCACTCACCAATAACTCCTTCCAGGCTTTCTTCAGAGATTCTGATTCTTCCACATGGTGCCAAGCTTCAGTTTTTCTCCCAGACCATTTTAATCCTGGGGCTTCCATTTTGACTGTGGTTGCAGTGTCATCAGTGGCCTTTCCTGGTCTCTTATACTGGTCTTCCTGACTGCCTCATGTCTTCAAAACTAGTGTAGGGTAGGTACTCTTACACAGTATCAAGCTTGGCTGCCAGCACAAGGAACTGCTTTGTCACCCATTTGGACCCGATTCTGTGCTGTGGCCCTAAGAAATGCTTCCAAAAAATTTCCTTTTTTTTTTCCTTTTATTTTACTTTATTTTAATTAGGTATTTTCTTCATTTACATTTCCAATGCTACCCCAAAAGTCCCCCATACCCTTCCCCCCCTCCCCTCCCCCTCCCACTTCTTGGCCCTGGTGTTCCCCTGTACTGAGGCATATAAAGTTTGCAAGACCAAGGGGCCTCTCTTTCCACTGATGGCCGACTAGGCCATCTTTTGATACATATGCAGCTAGAAACAAGAGCTCCGGGGTACTGGTCAGTTCATATTGTTGTTCCACCTATAGGGTTGCAGACCCCTTTAGCTCCTTGGGTACTTTCTCTTGCTCCTCCATTGGAGGCCCTGTGATCCATCCAATAGCTGACTGTGAGCATCCACTTCTGTGTTTGCTAGGCCCCAGCATAGCCTCACAAGAGACAGCCATATCTGGGTCCTCTCAGCAAAATCTTGCTAGTGTATGCAATGGTGTCAGTGTTTGAAGGCTGTCCTTTTGATGATGCTGGTCTTTGTTTTTGAATCACGGCCTTAGGTGACCAATATTAATCCTCCCCAAGATTTCACTTTGGCAGTTTTAATTCAAAATATCACACAAATGGCACTGGTCTTTGCTTCTTTTTTAATTAGATATTTTCTTTATTTACATTTCAAATCTTTGCTTCCTTCTTAAAGTCACAATCCAGGCCTCTATCACCTGAACTGCTCTCAGCATTATCTTCTAATTTCCCACAATAGCACATTAAACTATGAAAACCCAATGTTTGTCTAGCCTAAAGTTCCAAAACCTTTCTACAGTCCTCCCCAAAACATGATGTGGTCTGCCTCAGCAATAATCCGTGAACCAATTCTTGGTATCAGTTATTTTTTAGGGGGGAAGAATGGCTCCACTCACTGTCACCCCAGTGATACATTAGGAAACGCTTTCCTTCCTGCTGTTGTAAATTTATGCTATCTAGGCTTAAAAGTATGGGTTCCAGAGGGAGGAATGTTTCTTTCAGGAAGCACAACAAACATCCCACTGAATTGGAAGTTAAGAATCTACAACTCATCTGCTCTGTGAGTTTTTCTTTGATTATCTATGGCTTCTGAACTGATCAAAATCCCACGTGAAACTCCTTTAAACTACACACACATACACACATGCACACACACACAGGGTGGGAACATATATATATATATATATAATGTGTGTGTATGTATATATATATATATATATATATATATATATATATATATCATGCAATAAGGACACATGCTCCACTATGTTCATAGCAGTAATACTTACAATAGCCAGATGCTGGAAACTACTCGACAGAGGAATGGATACTGAAAATGTGGTACATTTACACAGAGGAATACTACTCAGCTATTAAAAACAACGACTTCATGAAATACTTATGCAAATGGATGGAACTTGAGAATATCATCCTGAATGAGGTGACTCAGTGGCAAAGGAACAAACACGGTATGTACTCACTGATAAGTGGATATTAGCCCCAAAGTTCAGAATACCCAACATTCAATTCATAGACCATATGAAACCTAAGAAGAAGGAAGACCAAAATGTGGATGCTTCAGTGCTTTTTAGAAGGGCAAACAAAATACTCACAGGAGGAAATATGGAGACAAAGTGTGAAGTAGAGACTGAAGGAAAGGCCATCCAGAGATTGCCCCACCTGGGGATCCATCAAACAGCCACCAAACCTGGACATCACTGTGGATGTCAGGAAGTGCTTGCTGATGGAAGCCTGATATGGCTGGCTGTCTCTTGAGTGGCTCTGCCAGAGCCTGACAAATACAGAGGAGGAAGCTCGAAGTCAACCTTTGGACTGAGCTTGGGAGTCCTGGATGGAGGAATTGGAGAAGGGACTGAAAGAGCTGAGGGGGTTTGCAGCCCCATGGAGGGAGCAACAGTGTCAACATAACAGACCCCCAGGAGCTCCTAGGGACTGGACCGCCAACCAAAGAATACACATGGAGCGACCCATGGAGCTGGCCACATATGTGGCAGAGGATGGCCTTGTTGAGCATCAGTGGGAGGAGAGTCCCTTGGGCCTGAGTGTGTTCAATGCCCCAGTGTAGGGTAATGCCAGGGCAGGAGGATGGGAGTGGGTGGGTTGGTGGGTGAGAAAAAAAAATGAAAAAAAAAGTGTGAAAAGGAAATAAAAAGAAGTTTACAAAATTTCCATATTGCTTTAAAAAACATCCTTAGTGTTAGTTATCCTCTCCTATTCTAATCTAACCTCACATACATCTCCAGACCTATCTACCTACCTATCTATCTATCTATCTATCTATCTATCTATCTATCTATCTATCTATCTATCTATCTACCTATCTATGTATCTATCACCAATATTCCTCCTTTCCCCTTCATATCACCTAGTTTCTACTGTTCTCCTTTCTTAGGATTCATCTTTCCCTTCCCTACCAACAGTTATTTTCTAGTTTCTTGTCTACTATAGATATACTGCAAATTAAACATGCCAATCATAACATTTGTTGTTAAGGTCCACATATCAGAGAGAATATGTGACATTTATCTATGTTTAGATTCTGTCAGTCAGCTTTCAAGATTATTGGACATGAGGCTCCTTACAACTCTTAGTTATTCTGAATAGAGTTGCTATGAACTTGGTTGGCTGTATATGTGTGAATCAGGAAATGGGACCCCTTGTGGGGTAAACCCAGAAAGTAATAAGTTTAGTTCCTACAGCGAGTCTTGTACTAGTGTTCTTGAGAATTGTCACACTGATTTCCATAATGACATCACCAACTTGCTATCCCTTCAACAGTGCGTGACAGTTCCCTAGTTCAACAGCATTTGTTGTCTTGTTTTTGTTAATCTTAATCATTATGACTTGAAAGATGAAGCCTTAGAGGAATTTTAATTTGCATCTTTCTGAATACTAAGAGAATCCTACTTAAAAAAAAAATGTAGCCATTTGTAGTTCTTTTCTTTGGAACTCTCTGATTAGTTCCAAAACCTACTTTTAATTAGGTTGCTTGTTTTCTTGGAGTTTTGAGTTTTATTTGTTTTTGTTGTTTTCATTTTCCTTTTGGTTTACAACTAATTCATTGGCCTTTGAGAATTTAATGTACAAATACTGTATTACATCTTTATCACCCCACCTTTGTGCACCTCAATTCCTCTCATGTTATCCCTACTCCCTCTAAAATTTATGACTCCTTCTTTAATTATTATTCTAAAAACACATAGCATATACATACATATGTGTCCATATATATAAATAAAATGTGCTAAGTCTATTTAATGATGCTCATGTGTGCATGTGTTTAGGCTGACCATTTGGAATTGGATAACACATCTGAAGCTCATCACTGGTACAAACTAATTATCCCTCTGTTAACAGCCATTAATTGTCTACAGAGCTTCATTTGAGGGTGAAACCCTGTGGCATGTCAACTAATGTCACCATGTAAGTCTTGTTTAAGTGACCAGATTGTTAAGAATTCATGAGTGTCAACTCCTGTAATATATAGAGGACAGAATTTTGCAGAAAATTTCCTAGTCCTCTGTCTCTTACAATCCTTCTACTTTCTCTTCTATAATATTCCCTAAGCCTTACAAGGGGTATATTGTAGGTACATTTAATGAAGCTGCACACAACATTATTCTCAGATAATAACAGTTGTGACTTTCTGTGCTAGTCTACATCTACTGCAAAGAGAAACTTCTTGGATGAGGGGGGAGAAGCTTCACTCATCTGTGGATTTATGTGTCTAAAATGCAGTTAGGAATTAACTGGTCTAGGGACATGGCAATAGTGTCTTCTCTAGGATACATAACCTCACTAGCCAGAAGAAGTTGACTAGGCTTACAATTACAGGAGTAATAACTGAATAGGTCATAAGTCCAATTATACAGCTGTTGTTTACCTCCTTCCCAAGGTATAAGCGTCATTGTTGCCATTGTTGCATGTTAATTTTGCTGTGCTGTTTGCTGTGTTGGTCATTATTACAGTTCATAAGGTATAGCTGGATAGAACTTTTAATTACCTTCTTCCTTTGGTTGTTTATATAATACCTTCAGATAGTGTGAGAGCTAGTCCTCAGGAAGGATACTTCCATGTGAATTCCCATTCAATTATTCCAAGTCTTGTGTGCAAACAAACTATGTGAAGTCTCCAGCAATGAGATCCAAACTTCTGGTTCTGGAAGGCAATTAAAAACAATGGCAGTAGCCTCTTTTGTTTTAGGAGTCTCTTGGAGTCCTTTAACAAACAACTCAGAGGCACTGGGTTTTGCTAGATAGTCAGTCTCTGCTTTTTGGAGAAAGCTGTAGCCATCCAGCGGCCAGGGATAAACTGGGTTTACCTGAAAGGGAGCCTGGAAATGAAAAAGAGGACGGGGGGGGGGGGGCGGGCAAGAGAAGAATGAAGCCAAGACAAGGTTCTAATCAAGGCTCCAAAATTAATATTCAGTACCGCATTTATGTAAGGAAAGCCCACAGAACCCATCCTTTGTTTTGCCAAGCAGGGTCAGCATGGCAGTCTAATGTTCTAAGTTCCTGTGGGAACTTGCAAGTGCAACCAAGGCAGATGACTCCACCAAGGTCGATAAGGTCCACTGTGGCAAGCGCTCAAGGTCTGTTCAGCCTGCTCAAGGTTGGGAAGGGCCTTCTCAAAGCTGGGAAGGCCACAGAAATCATTTATCACACCAAGTGGTATTATTTCATTTAAGTTATTCATATATTTATATACTTAAATTTATATGCATTGTATATTTTCCTAAAAATAAATGTCCTTATGTGACTTTTTTTTTTATCATTCCTCATGGTCTAAGTTTGCCATGGGGTTTTTCTGGCCTTGTCTATTGAGTATTCTGTATGATTCTTGTATCTGGTTAGGCATGTCTTTCCTTAGTTTGGGGAAGTTTTCTTCTGTGATCTTGTTGAAAATCTGCTCTATGCTGTGGACCTGGGATTCTTCTCCCTCACCTATGTTTATAAATCAAATATTTAGTCTTTTTATGGAGTCCCATAATTTGTGCATGTTCATTTCCTATGTTTCTTATAATTTTCATAATTGTTGATTATGCTGTCTGGTTCCTCTGCTTTATCTTTGAGTTGTGATATTTGATCTACTGTATCTATTAAAGCCTAGACCCACAACCCAAACATTCTCCACTCTCTTGATTTATTTGTTGTTTTTAAGGAAATTGATTCTTTCGTGTAAGTTGGTGAATTTATTAAAGTAAAATTGTTTGTGTTTATTGTGAATATCTGTGAAATCTCTGAGAAGGGTCACGTCTCATATACCCACTCTTGTTTTTTTTCTCATATACCTTCTCATATACCTAATTTGTTTTTTCTTCCTTTTCCCCTAATGAGACTAGCTAGATGTTTATAACTGTGGACTATAGTATAAAATAACTGCTGCTCTTCTCTAGTGCGATGCTGCCTTTTGATTTCTGCCCTGATAGTAGTCATTTCTCTTTTCTACTTTGAATTATCTGTGTTTATTTTATAGTTTTTTCTTTTAAATTATAACTGAAGTATACTTACATCACTCCTTCTCTCTTATCTGCCTTTGACCGCCTTAAACCTCTCCTTTCTATGTCCTGTCACTCCAACCCCTTGCATGCCCTTTGGTTCCTATTAAATTCTTGGCATCCTTTTCTTTTATTAATGATGTTATATACACATAAACACATTTACACACACACATATATAAAGTCATATATATTCATATATGTATGCACATGTATGTATATATCCTAGTGTGAATGTATATGCAGCTGTCATTGACTTAAGACTTTTCTTCTCTATCTATCTATCTATCTATCTATCTATCTATCTATCTATCTATCTCTCTATCTATCTATCTATTGAGAGAGAGAGAGTTCAATTCCTTCTTAAATATTGCCTTAGCAATAACTTATAAAGTGCTAAATATTGTACTTTTATTTCATTTTTCTTATATGCTTTCTAAATCTTGCTTTGACTCAAAGATTATTTAGAAGTGAATTGTTTCATTTATAAATATTTATATAAAAGTTAAAGAGTTTTTTGTATTGAAAATTTCAGGGCTGGCCTGGATACTGGATAGGCCATTGTTGTGCTCTTTCCTGGGGAAGACTATCTTTCCTTCTTCTAGCACTCCTTGGTTGCCTGTCATTCCCAGTATAGAACTAAGGACTTCCTAGGCTTTCCCTGCTCTTGTTTGCAATGTGTGTTATCCTTGTTCAGCTCATGTTTAGTAAGTCATGTCCCTGAGACTTTATGACTATAGCTTCTGATATTTATAGGATTTCTAAGATAACAGTTTTACTAAACTCTACGATCCTCTGGAACTTGGAGTCTTTTACTTCCTCTTGCAATGCCTGAGCCTTAGTTATCAGAATGTATCAGAATAATCCTCTCTGAAAACATACATACAAGTAATATTACACAGTCTGTGAAGGTTGGATTTCTGTATTTGTGAATACACATATAGATATATATACATATAGATACATATCTATAAAAGTAACAATTACTTTTTTAAAAGGACATGAATTTGAAAGAATTTCTGTGTCACTAACAGCTCTACTGTCTTTCTCTTTGTAGTTACCATGGTGGCTAGGACTCTGTACATATCTTGAAAACCATAGGACCTTCAAGGCCCTCATATATGCTCAGTATAGCTGGGCTCTGACATCATCACCGCCTTCTATTTTGGCTAAGCCAAATGATCCCCTGAATTTCACTGCAAATTTCCTTATGATAAGGTTACATTTGAGGGTGATAATGAGTTCTGTGTGCATGGGAACAATATTATTGCCCACTATGTGAGCAATGAGAAACTACAGTACAGTACTCCAGAGGCAGCAGCTCAGATGGTGCAGTGGGTGAACTTTGCTGATAGTGATAAAACTCCAGTCAGAATTTGTGTGATCTCCACCGTAGGAATCACATATCACAACAAGCAGGTCACTGAAGATACAGAGGAGGAAGAGAAGGGAATCTCAGGACTTCTGAATGCCCACTTTAAAATAAGGACTTTTCTGAGAGTGAATGAGTGACACTGGCTATTACTGTTTTGTATCCCCTGTTGTGTCTCTGTAAACATGTCTTAGAGCCTTTTTGCCAGAATTTTCCCTAATACCAATTGCTGATTCCTCGACTGCACTAACCAGCCCCAGTTGAGAGGTGAAGTTGTGTGAGAACATGTTCTGTTTAGATTTTAAGAGGTTTTCAGAGAGTCAGCATAAAAGGGATACCACATGGAAAGAAAATGGCTCATGTGAAGAGAAACAGAAGATGCAGGCAGAGCAGAGAGGAAAAAAGGGCTGATGTCCAAGTTACAGAGGAGGGGAATGAATTTCAATAGGTACTGACTACTTACATCAAGGACTTTTAGGCTCACTTGCTGCGGTAGTTTAAATAGGTATGGCATCCACATTCTCATGTGTCTGGAGGTTTGGCCCATAGGGAGAGGCACTATTACGAGGTTTGGCCTTGTTGAAGGCCATATGACCTTATTGGAGGCCTTCTGTTGCCTCTAGATCAAGATGAAGAACTCTCAGCTCCTTCTGCAGCATCACATCTGCCTGCATGCCACCATAGTCATGGCAGGAAAAAAATGGACTAAACCTCTGAAACTGTAAGCTAGCCCTAATAAAATGTTTTCCTTTGTAAGAATTGCTGTGGTCATGGTGTCTCTTCACAGCAATTAAATCCAAACTAAGACACATTCCCAAGTGTACCTTTATATTGTGTGAGTTTAAAGGCAAATGCTCCAATGAGGACATATTCTTTGGAGCTTCTGTATTTTGGAGAGAACCTTTGTAATGATGAGTCATCTCTACACTCAGAACTTCATTATTTGCAACCTCATCCCGGAGATGTTCCAGCTGTTGGACAAACTGAGGAAGAATGTGTTTTCCTGTCTTATCTTCTCTATAAATAACCAAGAATAACAGCTTCATTTCTGGATTTGAATCCTTTGATGACAAGAGATTGCCTTTCTGCTGCATCAAGATGGTCATGAAGATTAAAAGTTGTGTACACAGTAGAAACTGTATTGTGACATCCAGGAGACAAGATTCTGGCTTGAAAGTACTTTTTCAGGGGAGGAGACCTTCAAGCTTAAGCAAAGCCTTCGATCAAGGCAAAACATTCAGTCTTCAAGTGAACATATCTTGCGATGACCCAACCAACTATACTCACCCCTCAAACAGATGAGTCAATCAAGGGAATTAAGTTTTAAAAAAGTAATTTCTGATTTAATTTTACTATAGTGTTGATGCAACAAAATAAAACATCACAGTGCTCACCTGAAAGGGACTAAAAGATAGTCTATCTGAACTATTTTGAATGAACATGGCCTAGGAACACAGATTCAGATTACCCTCAATTCCATGTTCTAACATGGAAGCAGTTGTTTTCCCATTTATAGAAAAAATGAAAGTCATAAATCAAGGCAAATTAAAAAATACATCAGAGAAATTGTTACAGTAAATACATCAGAGAAACTGTTACAGTAAGATGAAGGAAGCTTTTCCATGGGCTTAAGATGCTACCTGATACTATTCTTAGCCTTTTGGATTGATGGGAGCTAGTGGTTTGCTGAGTTCACAGACATAAAAGGCTTTTAATCTGTTAGTCACAGGACCCTAGTTTTGACACAGAGGAGGACAAGTAAGGGCTCACCTTGGAGCTAACGCTAGCTCAAGAAGGGTAATTAGCCTATATACTTGTAACATTCCAGTATCTCTAAAGCATTGCAGTTCTAAGGACTAATTCACAGTGGTAACAGAGCATAACACATGGTTTCAATTCTTTTAAGCTTATGGGAATTTGTGTTATAGCCCAGAATACTGTCAATCTGTGTGTTCTTGAAAAGAATGTGTTCTTTTGTTGCATGGAAGTAGCCTGTAGTTCGGCATATCTACACCCTTATTCAGATTCTGTCTACTTGTTTTCTGTTGCTGAGGCAAAAATATTATGCTCCATTATTTGGATTAAATTTTTCCTTCAAGATGTATCAGCATTTGCTGTACTTGTCTTTAAATTCTGTTATCGTTGAATAAACAACATTACATTCATACAGATATTTCACATCTGTTTATTGGATAGTATGGCACTTCTTCATGAAATCGACTTTTCTTTGCTGCAATGTTATTTTCTCAAAACTTACTCTGAAACCAACACAGAAAGCTTTACCAATTTCTGATTAGCAGAATATAATATTATTTCCTACCTAAAGTATGTGATTTTAATGTTTGTAACATAATTAGGACTTTTGCTTTGGTGTCTGTGGACTGTTTATGTTTAGTGTGCTTATTTGTAAGGTTTAGGTACAACCATCATCTTAGTATGTCTTTTCTTTTTGTTCCATGAGTTATTCATTTTATATTATTTAATTTGTAACTTTCTTCCTACATATTTCACCACCATTTTTATTTTCTATGTAGATCAAGGTTTGACTTTGTTGACATTTAGTGATTATTTGTTTGGTATCTGGTGATTATTGTAACATTTATTTATTTGCCTTTATTTTCAAGGCTATTTTTTTTATTTCAATCTTTTAAAAATCTATTGGTTTAGGCTCTCATCTTTTGTTCCTTGTATGCTGTCTGACTTTTCTTTGCCTCCTCTCCTTTGTTGCTTTAAAGGTTTTTCTCTTCAAGGTTGATGTTGACCAACTTATGTCTGGTGTATCTTGACGTACTCTTGGTATACACCAAGTTTGATGAACTCTGGATTTATGATGATTCTAGGATCTGTTGTACATACTTTACAGCATTAACAAGGAATTAGCTAATTTTCTTACTCATGCTTTTTTCTGCTTTACCTCTAGGGACAATATTTTTACTTATGGAATTAGAGTTGGCTTTTTTTTTTTTTTTTGGTATACTGCATTACTCTACCTAATGTGTTGAAGAAATAGATTATAGTCATTTTATTGATTTTATTGTCCTTGACTTCTGGACTGACCACAATTGACTATTTCCTTAAGAAGGTATTAAAATGAACCCTAACCACAAACAGTTTATTCAGTGTTGAGAATTATTGTGTATACCTTCCTGTCAGTGCCTTGTGGTACCTTCTGCAAAATTGACCATATAATTGGTCACAAAACAGGCCTTAACAGATATAAGAAAATTGAAATAATCTGACACATCTTTTCAGATCACCAGGGACTAACATCAAAAAGATCAGAAAGTTCACATACACATGGAAGCTGAACAATGCTCTACTCAATGATAACTTGGTCAAGGAAGAAATAAAGAAAGAAATTAAAGACCTTTTAGAGTGTAGTATATGTAAATGAAGGTACAACACACCCAAACTTATGAGACTTAATGAAAGCAGTGCTAAGAGGAAAACTCATATAGCTCTGAGTGCCTCCAGAAAATAACTGGAGAGATCATACACTAGCACTTGACAACATGTCTGAAAGCTCTAGAACAAAAAAAAAAAAAAAAAAAAAAAAGCAAATATAACCAAGAGGAGAATATTGCAGGAAATAATCAAATTCAGGGCTGAAATCAATCAAAAAAACAAAAAGAAGTACACAAAGAATCAACCAAACCAGGAGCTGGTTCTTGAGAAAAGGAACAGGTTATAAAACCCTTAGCCAGACTAACCAGAGGGCACAGAGACAGTATCCAAATTAACAAAATCAGAAATGAAACGGGAGACATAACAACAGAAACCAAGGGGAAAAAACCATCAGATCCTACTACAAAAGCCTATATATACTCAACACACCTGGAAAGCCTGGATGAAATGGACAATTTTATAGACAGATACTAGGGACCAAGATTAAATCAGGATCAGATAACCATCTAAGCAATCCTATAACCCCTAAGTAAATAGAAGCATTTGTTAAAATCTCCCAACCAACAAAACCCAGAACCAGATGAGTTTAGTGTACAATTTTCTCAGACCTTCAAAGAAGACCTAATACCAACTACCTTCAAACTATTCCACAAAATAGAAACAGAGGAACACTACCCAATTTGTTCTATGAAGCCACACTTATGCTGATACAAAAAACACACAAAGACCCAACCAAGAAAGAAAACTTAAGAACAATTTCTCTTATGAATATTGATGCAAAATTATGCAATACAGTTCTTGCAAATGGAATCCAAGAACAAATCATTAAGATTATTCATCATTACCAAGTTTCATCCCTGGGATTCAGGGATGGTTTAATATACAGAAATCCATCAACATAATCTACTATATAAACAACCTCATAGGAAATCACTACATGATCATTCTCATCAGATGCTGAGAAAGCAGTTGACAAAATTCAATATCCGTTTATGATAAAAGTCTTAGGAAGAACAGGAAGTCAAGGCCCATACCCAAACACAGAAAAAGCAATACACAAAAAATCAGTAGCCAATATCAAACTAAATGAAGAGAAGCAATCCCACTAAAATCAGGGACTACCCAAGGCTGCCCTCTCAGTCACTATCTATTCAATATAGTACTTGAAGTCCTAGCCAGAGCAATTAGACAACAAAAGAAGGAAAAAGAGATACAAATTGGAAAGGAAGAATTTAGAATACCACTATTTGCAGATGATAGAATCATATATTTAAGTGACCCCAAAAATTTCACCAGAGGTTTCATTTCATTTTGTTTTGGTATTTTTTTCCTTATTTATTTTAAACTCCAGATTTTATTCCTCTCTTGATTCATCCTCATACCACATCTGATACTTCCTCCCAACCCATCCCTTGCCAAGGAGGATGTCGCCACCCTACCCCCACTGCACCATTCTAAAGTCCACGGACCTCCATTCTATTGAAGGTTAGGTGCCTTTTCTCTGACTAAATCCAGACCCAGCAGTCCTCTGCTCTAAATGTTTTGGGGGCCACATAACAGCTGCTGTATGCTGCCTGGTTGGTGTTGCAGGATCTGAGAGATCTCAAAAGTCCAGGTTCATTGATTCTGCTGGTCCTACTACAGGGTTGCCCTCCACCTCAGCTTCATTCAGCTTTCCTGTAATTCAACCACAGGAGTTAGCAGCTTCCCATAATTCAGTCACAGGGTCAGCACCCAATCAGTGGTTTAGAAGCTCTGACCACCAGAGAATTCCTAAACGTGATATACAACTTCAGCAAATTGGCTGGATATAAAATTAACTCAAAGATATCAGAATCCTTCCTTTACTCAAAAATTATAAACAGGCTGAGAAAGAAATTTGGGAAATGACACCATTCTCAATAGTTACAAACAATAGAAAATAACTTGGGGTGACTAACTAAGCAAGTGAAAGATCTGTATGACAAGAACTTCAAGTCTCTGAAGAAAGAACTTGGCAAAGATCTCAGATGATGGAAAGATCACCCATTCTCATGGATTGACAGGTTTAATACAGTAAAAATGGTCATCATGCATTTACAGATTCAGTGAAATCCCCATCAAAATTCCAAATCAATTGTTCTTAGGCCTAGAAAAGCAATTTGCAAATTCATTTGGAATATCAGAAAACCTTCTGAGAAGGGTGAACATAATAGTCACAGGAGAAAATGTGGAGACAAGGTGTGGAGCAGAGACTGAAGCAAAGGCCATCCTGAGCCTTCCCCACCTGGAGCCATCCCACATACAGACACCAAACCCAGACACTATGGAAGATGCCAATAAGTGCTTTCTGACAGGAGCCTGCTATAGCTGTCTCCTCAGAGACTCCAGCTGAGAGTGACAAATACTGAGGCACATTTTTGCAGCCACTCTTTGGACTAAGCATAGAGTCCCCAGTGGAAGAGTTAGAGAAAGAACTGAATGAGCTATAGGGGTTTGCAACCATAAGAAGAACAACAATATCAATCAACCATATCCCCTAGAACTCCCAGGGAATAAACCACCAATCACACATGGAGTGACCCATGGCTCTAGACTCATGTGTGCCAGATGACAGCCTTGTTGGACATCAATGGGAGGAGAGGCCCTTGGTCCTTTAAAGGCTCAATGCTCCAATGTAGGAGAATGCCAAGGTAGCAAGAGAGCACTGTGTGGGTACATGGGGAGCACCCTCATAGAAGCAGGTGGGAGGGGTATGAGATAAGTGGGTTCTAGCCAGGAAACTGGAAAGAATGGCTAACATTTGAAATGTAAGATTAAAGCATTATAAAATAGAAAAAAAATGAAATGAGGACCCAGAAATTAAACTATACTTATGGACACGTGATCTTCGACAAATTCAAAAATATACAATGCAGAAAAGAAACATCTTCAATAAATGTTGCTGGTCTGACTGGGAGTAAGTATATATAAAAATGAAAGTAGATGCATATTTGTCACCTTGCACAATACTCAAGGCCAGGTGGATTAAAGATCTCAACATAAAACCAGATTCACTGAATCTAACTAAAGAGAAAGCAGGAAAGAGCCTCAAACTCATGGGAATGGGGATAAATGTCATAAATAGAACTCCAATAGCTCAGGCTCTAACATAAAAAATTATAAATGGGCCACAAGAAACTGAAAAGCTTCATAGCCAATAGGACAAATTGGCAAACTACATATTGGGGAAAAAAATGTTCACTAACTCATCCAATGGAAGGCTAATATCCAAAATATATAAAGAACTCAAGTAGTTAACCACCATAAGAGTTAAGAACACAATCTAAAAATGGGGTATAGAACTAAACAAAAACTTCACAACAACGAATCTTGAATGGCTGAGAAGCACTGAAGAAGTGTGCAAAGTCCTTAGTCTTCCGAGAAATGAAAACCAAAATGACCCTGAGGTTGGTGTCCAGCGGTATACTTTCCAGTGAAGAATGCTAAGATCAAAAACTCATGTGAAAGCATATGTTGGTGAGAATTTGAAGAAAGAGGAACATTCTTCCATTTCTGTTGGGACAGCAAAGTGCTATGACAACTCTGGAAATCAATATGGAGGCTCCTCAGAAATTTTTAGATAGATTTACCTGAAGGCCAAGGAGCAACCTTAGTTGCCCATGGCCCGCTACTTTCAGTGTTCACTTGATGGCTTATTACTCAGATTTTCTTATTGGGCTATGATTTTTCTCTTGGTAAGCATTTGGTCTCTCTGATTCTCAATCAGTTCTCTGTTCTTACACATTTTTTGAGGTACCTCCAGCCACTGGGACTTATTTATACCTTCAAATCCCTCTAAATTGGGGGACTTCTAATACTTGGGGAAGCTGAGTGACAAAAGCAAAGTATGTTGAGCCCTTTGGTGTCCAGTGCACACGAATCTATGGGAGTCTAGATATGATAATTCTCCAGAACATTCTTTAGGAAAGCAGCAGTATGCTCTCAGAGGTCCCTGTGTGACCTCACTTACCTTTGCCAGCTTTGTGGGCTTCTCTACTGCTTGTCTGAGAACAATTGGAAACTCCTGGAATAGATGTCTCATACCTCATTTCCTTTGTCATTGTTAGTATACTAGTGGGAGTAGGTTTGATAGAAATATACTCTCAAGAACATTAATCAAACCAGTGCTTCTTATGGACCATCAGGATGAAGTACCAAGTTCAAGGACAGTACTGCACGAACTGCTCAAAGCCAGCCAAGTGGAGCAAGAAGAAAGGCAAGCAGAAGTCATTCATTTCCAGCACCTTCAGCACCTTTCTCCAGGACAGGGTCACTTAGCTTTGCTAGAAGAAGGGATGACCTGAGATAGCTTCCACATATTCCCTCAGAAAAGAAGGGGCCAGGAATATTGGGGAAAGATTATGGGTGTCAGGGGGCAGTAAACAGAGTGTAAAGTGAATAAGTAAAAAGATATTGATACAAAAATATTTAATTATTTAACAAAATGGGACAAAATGTATTGTTCTAGTAACTCTAGTGTGTATACACTGGCAATCACTTTAACACCCAGAGAGACTAGATGTTGTCAAGTAGCGTGCCTTTGTTATTGACATAAACCATGTACATAGCAAAGATAAATAAAAAAGAAAGACTTCCATCCCAAAGATCCATTATTCTCCTCAAGTCTAAGTGTTTGTGTTCACCTTTACCAGAACTCTGGAGACCTCTGTTCATCCCTGTCTCAGGGCTCATCCAAAATACAGTCCTGAACCAACTGTGTCCAAGTGTTCCTGTGTTGTTGGCTGACCTCTTCCTCTGGCTTCAGAGGCACTGGAGGGGCAGCCTTGGCCTTCAGCCATTCCTTCAGTCATTCCAGGCCCTCTGCCACCTAATGGAGTCTTCCACAGAGGCCTGTTATCTCAAAAATAGAAGCTTGGGTATTCCAAAGATTGGGATGCCACTTTACAGTCATGAGGAGTTGGTTACGTTAAGACCATACAAGTTAACTAATGTCTGTATGACTGTTTTCCTTATTTGAAAGTGAGTAATGAGATCATCTGAGGAGTGGTTGCTAAGAATAAAATCACTGATTAACATGAATGATAGGACTATACAGAGCATGGGTTTAATTTTCTGGGTCCAGTTTAAATAGCTGGGAGAGTTAAAAATAAAACCAATAGAAACAACAGGAATACTAACAACAACAATTAAAAAAAAAAACTTCTGAGTGCTGGGATTACAGGCATGTACCAACTCTGGCTAACTTTTGTATGTATTTATAATAAATAAACAAATAAACATCCCTATTCCAGTTCTAGCAGTTGCATCAGAGAGAGCTGTGTGACACTGCATGCTGCTTCCTTTCCCCAGATAGATCAGGTCTTCAGTCCTATACCAGGTCAGCTGGACCTAAGACAGTGTAGTTGACCTTCTTGATGCCATGGCATGATTCTGCAACAATCCTTTTCTTGGTAACATTGAGCCTGTTTAGAGTAAGCCCCTTGTTGGTGGACCCTTTAGGCCAGCAAACACACAAGCCACCCTTAGTGAAAGAGAAAAGGAATAATCACATTGGAAAAATATGTGCCCTAATTGGAAGAAAAAGCCCTCAACTTTAAAGGCATCACCTATCTCCCCCTGATTTTTGAGCTCTGCATATTAATATTGTGTGGCTCAAGAAGGTAGTGAAATTCAGATGTTTTCCCAAAGAAGACATACATGATTTTTCACTCATATCTGTGAGGTTAGGGGGCATTATAGCACAGATTCAGCAAACCCAGCATAAGAACACAGAAGCCAGAGATGATAATGCCAAAGGGACAGCATCCTGAACTTATGGACACATTAAAATTGAGGTTTCATCTCAACTCAGGACATTGCACTCCCTGCCCTACCTCCTGAGTCTTATATTTGCTGTGATTACAGTATCATGGCACAACCCACAACATCCTCATTGCTCAACTTCGAAATTCAGGAAAACAGGTATTGGAGAAGTAATGGCTATGAGGCTACAATGTAGTAATGTACAGTCCAGGATGACCTTTGCTCTCTGATTCCCACTTAAATTGTCTGGTTGTATTTGAGAAAGGGAGCATGTGGAAGATAATGTTTTGAAAATGGGACAGCAAGTTTACCATTTATATTTGCCCTGTAGTTGATCCCCTATGTTCCAAAGAAAAGGGAGTTTTCCTTGTAAAAGATAGGATTGTAAACCAGAGATTTTGTGAAACACATGAATATATATATATATATATATATATATATATATATATATATATATATAAACAATTTCCACTATAAAGGAATGCATAGTTAGAAAATATTATCCAGGTTTTCACTAACAAGATTTTGCTGAAAGGAGCCTGATATAGTTGTCTCTTGTGAGACTATGCCGGGGCCTAGGAAACACATAAGTGGATACTCACAGTCAGCTATTGGATGGATCACAGGGCCCCCAATGGAGGAGCTAGAGAAAGTACCCAAGGAGCTAAAGGGGTCTGCAACCCTATAGGTGGAACAACAATATGAACTAACCAGTACCCCGGAGCTCTTGTTTCTAGCTGCATATGTATCAAAAGATGGCCTAGTCGGCCATCAGTGGAAAGAGAGGCCCCTTGGTCGTGCAAACTTTATATGCCTCAGTACAGGGGAACACCAGAGCGAAAAAGTGGGAGTTGGTGGGTAGGGGATTGGGGGTAGGGTATGGGGGATTTTTGGGATAGTATTGGAAATGTAAATGAGGAAAATACCTAATAAAATATTAAAAAAGAAAAAAAGAAAGAACAAAGAAATGTGATCCCCATTATTTCTTTTTGCCTAAAAGTAGAATTCATTTTCATTATCTTTAAATTATTTCATATTAGCCATACCCTTCTCAACTCACATATCCATTTTTCTTGTATTTTCAAATCCATCTTTCATTTTAAAAGTACTTTTCAGCTGCCTAATATATCTAATATCTTCCATGTGATTTGGATTTTAATAGTTGTATATTTCAGTTTCACTAAACCTGTAATATTTATTATTTATATTGATTCTATTATCTTTAAATTATTCAACTTAGAAGGAATCATCTTGTTAAAATTAAAAAAAAAATTTCTTGGTTTTAGCTCATAGATAATTTGTTTCTTTATAAAGGATCTGTTGTAATTTCTCCTTTGCTTAAATTTTTCTCCCATTATACACTTTGGCTGTCTCTAACACAGAAATGCAATCTATTGAATCTGAGTTAAAAGAGAAATGCTGCCGGGCGGTGGTGGCGCACGCCTTTAATCCCAGCACTTGGGAGGCAGAGGCAGGCGGATTTCTGAGTTTGAGGCCAGCCTGGTCTACAAAGTGAGTTCCAGGACAGCCAGGGCTATACAGAGAAACCCTGTCTCGAAAAACCAAAAAAAAAAAAAAAAAAAAGAGAAATGCTGTATTAGAATTGTTATCTATTTTTTTTGTACAAAATGTTACATATGTTTCATGAGTCTTGATAAGACTTTGCTTTAGTGACCTGGGTAGTGTTTACATACTCTACAGATTTTCCAAATTTTGGTTCTGCACCTTCTTATTTAGAAGGAAAACTTATTTCTTTTTCTCATTACACATTATCCTTACTCTGCCAGCTAATTTATTTACCATAGTATCCATAAATTTACTTAAATGTTTTGCATATTTTATCTCAACCTTAATTTCCCTAAAATTTATAACATCCTTATCAATTTCCTAACCATCACCACTATGCTGAAGTAAATCACCAAAGAAATGTTCAGAAAACCCGTGAAGAATCTAGTATAGTCCTTAACTTCCTTTAGCTCTAACATTTAATGGTGTTGATATCTTTCATCTTTTAATGTTCTTGGTCTTGCTGAAGCCTACAGTAGCAAGGAGAACTTGCCACTGGATAAAAAAGTTCTCCATTTATTCTCATGAAGAAGACATTGTATACAAGTAATATATATATATATATAAAGTATGAACACTAACCACAAACAGTTAATTCGGTGTTGAGAATTATTGTGTCTACTCTTCCCAGTATGGCTGCTAGTGCCACAAGTACCCAACAATCCAGTGAAACAAAGATGATACCACAAAATTATACTTTACATATTTACTAGTACTCAATTAATTTAAATTTAGGTCACATATATATGGCTAATAGCTACACATACTTTTCTTTCTATAAAGGGATCTGTATCACACATAAGATAGAAGCAACAACAATAAAAACATACAAATGATTAAAGAGCTAGGAGAAATTAATATGTACAGAACTTTTTGGCCTAAGTAACTAAGAGAAAGAAATGACAGAAATCAATAGAGTCAAAAATGAACCAATAAACATTATATGAAACATGAAAGAAACACAGAATGTTACAAGGATATATTTTAAGTCCTGTACTCCATTAAGTTAGAAAGTCTAAAAGAAACAAATGACTTTTTTATTAGATATTTTCTTTATTTACATTTCAAATATTATCCCTTTTGCTAGTTTCCTCTCCAAAAATCTCCTACCCCCATCCCCTTCCCATGCTCTCCAACCCACCCACTTCCATTCATGATCCTGGCATTCCCCTATACTGGGGCATAGCGCCTTCACAGGACCTAGGACCTCTCCTCCCATTGATGACCGACTAGGCCATCGTCTGCTACAAATATATCTAGAGCCACAGGTTCCGCCATGTGTTTTCTTTGATTGGTGGTATAGTTGCAAGGAGCTCTTAGGGTACTGGTTAAGTCCATATTGTTGTTCCTCCCATGGGGATGCAAACCCCTTCAGCTCCTTGGGTACTTTCTCTCACTCCTTCATTGAGGACCCTGTGCTCTAACCAATGGATGATTGTGAGCATTCACTTCTGTATTTGCCATGCACTGTCAGATCCTCTCAGGAGACTGTATCAGGCTCCTGTCTCCAACCATTGTTGGCATCCACAATAGTGTCTGGTTTTGGTGGGTGTTTATGGGGTGGATTCCCAAGTGGGGCAGTCTCTGGATGGTCATTCCTTCAGGCTCTGCTCTGAACTTTGTCTCTGTAAATCCTTCCATGGGTATTTTGTTCCCCTTTGTAAGAAGGAATGAAGTATCCACACTTTGGTCTTCCTTCTTGAGTTTCATGTGTTTTGCAAATTGTATCTTGAGTATTCTAAATTTCTGGGCTAATATCCACTTATCAATGAGTGCATATCATGTGTATTCTTTTGTGATTGGGTTACCTCACTCAGGATAACAGATGACTATTTTAAGAGTCATCCAAACTGCAAAGTCAATCCAAGATGAGGTCCAAAAACTAAGTAGAGTGACAACAAATTAAGGAAATTAATAGTGATAAAGCCCCTCTTTCATTTGGCAAAAACAAAACAAACAAGTGAAGAATAGATTCACAGCAGAATTTTACCAAGTGTTCAAAAAGAATCAACAGATATTTCTTCTTATATTAAGAAAATGATAAAGCCAGAAGGTGGTGGCACATGCCTTTAATCCCAGCACTTGGGAGGCAGAGGTAGGTGGATTTCTGAGTTCAAGGCCAGCCTGGTCTACAAAGTGAGTTCCAGGACAGCCAGGGCTACACAGAGAAACCCTGTATCAAAAAACTCAAAGCAAACAAACAAGCAAAAAACAAAAAAACAAAAAAAAAAAAAAGAAAAAAGTTTGATGCTCAATTTGACAAATTACATTCAGATTCTACACAATCTCGCATGTTGGTCTGTCTGTCATTCCCGCCAACTCCTTGCCCACCTGTGACCAGAGACCTGTTCCACGCAGACAAAGGGACCCAGAGGGTCTACGGCATATATATGTATATGAATGTGTGTGTATGTGTATACACATATACACATATATATGTATATATGTATATATATGTGTGTATATATGTATATATATATACTTATATATGGGTGTGTGTGTGTGTGTGTATATATCATATACTATGATCAAAGTGGTCTGATCCCAGAGATCACTCAACTGGAATTGTCAGTAACATGATAAGTAGTATAAATGATCCTAGAGACAAAAATCACATGATTGTCTCAACACATGCACAAAGCCCTCTAACAAATAGGCACACCTTCATGATGAAAGTCTTAGAAAGTAGGGTTGGTCAGAACATACCCCAACATGATAAAGGTGATGGATAACAAACTCATAGCCAATATATTCTCAAATGGAAAAAATTGAAACAATTACATTAACAGCAAGAATGAAATAGTGCTGTCTACTCCTCTTTTTGCTTTTTAATGTAGTACTATAGGCACTAACTGTAACAGTGAAGCAAGAATGAAAAACTAAAGGTATAAATTATTTTTCTATAAAGGAATAGAAAAATAATTCTAAATATCCCTGTTTGTACATGATATAATATTATATATAAGATACTCCAACAATTATATCACAAATTTTCTAGAAGTAATGCACATTTTCAGCAAAATAGCAGGATGCAAAAATCAACTTAGAAAAATCAGTATCTTTTCCATAAACCAACAACACACATGCTGAGAAAGTTCATGCTAATACTTCAATTCACAATAGCTTCAAAGAAAATAAAATTATCTAGGAAATACCTCTACAATGAAAATTTAAATAACTTGAGAGATTGAGGAAGAAACATAAAAATGGAAATATTTCCTATGGTCATGAGTTGGCAGAAATAATACTTTGAAGATTATTATTTTAACAAAAGCATCTTACAGACTCAATGTATTCACAATCAAAATTTCCACAACATTCTTAACAGAAATAGAAAAAAAACATAATAATATTCATACAGAACCAAAAAAACCCCTAGATTGCCAAAGTAATCCTTGTGGAAAAGAACACAAAAAAGATTTCAAGATATATTAAAGAACTACAGTAATAAAAACAGTTTAGTATTTGCACAGAACAGAAAAGTACACAAAAGGATAGAAGACCCAAATTCGAGTACACATAACAGCACCCATCTGATATTTGATAAAGATGATAGAAACATGCACTAAAAACAGTACCTTTTAAAAAGATCTGTGAAAAATGATTATCAACATGCAGAAGAAAGAAGATAGTTAGAGCTGTGTCTATCATCTGCCCCCAAATCAACTCCAAATGTATGAAGTATCCCAGTATGAAACCTGAAACTGTTAAAGTGTAGCCAGAACCATGCAAGACACAGACAGAAGAAAGGATTTTCTCAATGTGATTTCATTTTCCTAAAAATTAAGGTCAACAATTGATAAGTGGAACCTCATTAAATTAAAAGGCTTCTGCACAGATAAGTAAACAATGAAGTGACAGTAAATCTCATGGAGTTGGAATGAATCTTTGCCAGAAACATATTCAGTAAAATATTGAAATCTACAACATATAAACAGCTCAAAAGAACATTTAGTTAGATTGGAGATATGACTCAGTAGTCAAGAGTACTGGCTACTCTTCCAAAGGTCCTGAATTCAATTCCCCATACTCACTTGGCAGTTCACATACAGCACTCTGTTCTGATGTGCATATGTACATGCAGACAAAACACCCATAAAAATAACATGAAAAATTTTAAAATCTTTTAAAAAACATTAAATGACCAATTAAAGTTATGCATTTGAAAATTGAATTCTCAAACTAAAAGATAAAAATGGTCAAGAACTATCTCAAATGGAATTCATTATGCTTGATCATCAGGGTAATGAGAAGTAAAATAAGTTTGAGATGTGATTATACCTCAGTCAGAATGGCTCAGGTTAAAAAAACAAACAAACAACAATTCCTAGACAGCAACAGATGCTGGTGTGTATGTGGGGGAAGAGGACCCTCATCATGGTTGGTTACCACCAAAATGTGTATGCCACTACTTTACTCTTAGAGTTACCTGGCCATTCTGGGTTTTGTGGTTTCTATACATCATAGCTGAGTAGGACTATTGGTTGCTACATCCTTGTTGTAGCATAAAAGGTAGTACTCAGTAAGAGGCGATTCAGGTCCATTGTAGTTCAAGAGTCTCTGGGCCCTGTGTCTGAAATACATAGTGCCTTCAGTACTATGAACTTATGTACCTCTAGGGAACTACCAAGGGTAATAACAATCACCTGTATATTTTGGGGGTCTCCTGGACTACTGTCACCAACAAGACAGAAGAGGGTTTCTCATACCTGATGTTAGATGGCCTTTGGCTCTTGGATGAAACATTGTTAACCCAGATAAAAAATTCATTAAATATATATCTCCTTATTGTTACCCCCCTCCTGTATTTATATTCCTCTACTTTCCCTACTTAGAGCCTCTCCTTTCCCGTTTTGCACAATAAGTTCACTTGTTCCAATCTGTATTGCTTCCCTTCCACTCTATCCTAGCAATGGTCCTTTTTTACTGTCTGTGTTTCTGCAGGTACCCCCAAGAACATCAGAAGATTTGGAGTTAGGCACCTCCAATGAGAGAGAACATGCACCTTTTCTCTTTCTGTGATTGTGCTACTTCAATGAGATGTTTATTTTCTAGTTCCACCCATGTACCTGCAAAGTTCATGTGGTAATTTGAATGGAAATTCACTGAATTGGCTCATATAGTTCCATGCTTAATGTCCAATTGATGAGCTGTTTTGGAGGACTGGCCTTGCTGGAGTAGGTATGTACTTGTTGGTGTCAATGGGGATAGGCTTTGAGGTTTCAAAAGCCCTCAATAAGCCCAGTGTACCTTTCTGTTCTTGCTGCCTGTGTATCAGGAATAAAGATCCCAGTGACTGCTCCAGTGCTTTGCCTGTCTACTTCTTACTATGATGATAATGGAATAATATTCTGAAACTCTAAGCAAGCCTCCAATTAAATGCTTTTTTGTATAAGAATTTCCTTTACCATGGTGTCTTTTCACTGGAATATAACAGTAACGAAAACAGTTCATGATTTTATTTTTATTTATAGCAAAATAGTGTTCCATAGTGTATATTTGCCATATTTGCACTATTCATCAGATGAATGGTTGTTTTCATTTCCTAGCTATTGTGAATAGAACATCAGTGAACATAGCTGAGCAAGTATCTGTGGAGTGGAATGTTGAGTCCTATGGACTTATGCTAAGGAGTGGAATAGCTAAGTCATGTGATAAGAATTATTTTTAGCTTTTTTAGAATTCTCCACACTGAATTCCAGAGTGGCTGGCCAGTTTGCCACCCCATCAATAATGAATGGGTTTCTTTCCCTCTTCATCCCCTCCAGCATTTGGTGTCAATTGTTTAGCTGATATTTGCCATTCTGACTTAGATTAAATATTCTCTATTTGGAACTAAGACCCAGTCAACAAGTGAAAAATAATGCCTCGTGCTAGAAATCTAGCCAACTATCCAGGGCTAGTGAAGTCATAGATCTTGAAGAACCTGCAAGTTTACTAAACTAATACAATCCCTAACTACATTCTAAATATATGTACTTTTACCCATATAAGGGTAGTCCTTATCCCACATCAAGGAAACTTTTCTTTGCATCACTTGTATACAATCATAGAAAACCATAGCAAATCAAAATGAAGATTTGTGGACTCCAGTCCTGGTGAATACCTCTACAGAACAAATCCTCTACCTGCGCTCAGAGATCATTAAAAAGGGTGGATTGAAAGAGTGTAAACCAGAGGATAAGGGAGTTCGCTGTGAGATTTAGTCTCCTAGAAATGTCAGAAGCTAAACCCAATAAATCCCCATCAATATAATTTCCTAAACATTAGCTGAACAAATACAGGAACAATAGTCATTCTAATGTGGATGAGAGAAACCCAAGATGCTTCAGTCCTATATAGAGATAAATAGACAACTAAGGAATGCTGAGAGGACTCCAGAAAGACACTTCCCCAGGTAAGAACAGGTCAGTCAATGATTCAATGTCAAATGGTCAACCCTAAAGACATACATACAATTAGCACTATACAGACTGAGCTGGTTGTATTTATTCATTTAGGATTAAACACACATGCACACACATGAATAATTAATTAAAACATGGGCCATGAATTTGATAGAGAGTAATGAGGGATATAGGGAAGAAGAAAGAGAAGGGGGAAATGATGTAATTATAACATCAAAATAAGCAGTTTAGAGAATAAATTAATTTAAAAGTTTTTAAAATGATAATATAAGTCCTAAAGTTATATACTCTAATTGAATAGTGACTCTAATTATATAGTTCATTGAGTTATATAGACTTTGAGTGCCTTTCAGTCTCCATCTACACCCCAGAGCTAAGGCTGTCCCACAGCCCTATGCACACAAATCCTACAAGAAGAGAGCTGGTCTCCTAGGATTGCTCTTATTCCTAAGCACAGAGGTGAGATCACCATTTTCACTGCAATAACTGTCCAAAGCAAGACCCACCAGGAACACACAGGGCACAGCCTAATACATGTTTGCTGTCTTTTTATTTGCCACATCATTATTATAAATTCAAAAGTAAAATTTACATAAAAAGTAATATGGCAGCCGGGCAGTGGTGGTGCATGCCTTTAATCCCAGCACTTGGGAGGCAGAGGCAGGCAGATTTCTGAGTTCAAGGTCAGCCTGCTCTACAAAGTGAGTTCCAGGACAGCCAGGGCTATAGAGAAACCATGTCTCGAAAAACTAAAAATAAATAAATAAATAAATAAATAAATAAATAAATAAAAAGTAATATGGCATATGAAGAATATGACTGTTAGAGATTATCATCCTGAGTGAGGCAACCCAGACACACTAATATGAACACATGTGTACTCACTGATAAGCGAATATTAGCTGAAATGCTCAGAATACCCATGGTACAACCCACACACCATAGGAAGCTTAGGAAGAAGAAAGACCAAAGTGTGGATGCTTCAATCTTACATAGAAGGGAGAACAAAATAATCACAGGTGGTAGAGGGAGGGAGGGATCTGGCAGGGAGAGAGGAGGGGGAAGTAAAAAAGGTTTCAGGATCAGGTATGAGAAGGGACAGGAGAGAAATACAGGTCAGAAAATTGAATTGAAATATGTAGCAGTGGGGCTTGGGGAACTGGGGATAGCAACTACAAAGTCCCCACACCAGGGAAGGACCCAAGGACCCAATGGGGATGACTTTAGCTGAAATACCCAAAACAGGGGAGATAGAGCCTGTAAGGACCACCTCCAGTAGATAGGCACAGCCGCCAGTTGAGGGATGGGGCCACCCACCCATCTCAAAATTTTTACTCAGAATTGCCCTGTCCAAAGGAAAGACAGGGACAAAAAATGGATCAGAGACTGAAGGAAGAGCCATCTAAAGGCAGCCCCAACTAGGGATTCATCCCAGCTGCAGACACCAAACCTTGACACTATTGCTGATGACAAGAAGCAATGACTCATAGGAGGCTTGTATGGCTGTCCCCTGAGAAGTTCTGCCAGCACCTGACTAATACAGATGCAGATACAGCCATCCATCAGACTGAGCCCAGACACCCCATTGCAAGAGCTAGGGGAAGGACTAAAGGAGATGAAGGAGATTGCAACACCATAGGAAAAACAATATCAACTAACCAAACCACTCAGGGCTCCCAGGGACTAAACCACAAACCAAAGACTATATATGGAGGGATCCAGGACTCCAGCTGCATACATAGCAGAAGATGGCCTTATCTGGCATCAATGGGAGGGGTGCCCTTTGGTTCTGTGGAGGCCTGATACCCCCAGTGTAGCAGGATGCTAGAGTGGTAAGGTGAGAGTGGGTGAGTGGGTGGAGGAGCAACCTCATATAGGTAAAGAGGAGGGGGTAAAAGAGGAAGTTTGTGGAGGGGAAATCAGGAAGGAGGATGTCATTTGAAATGTAAACAAATAAAATGATTAATAAAATATATGTGTGTTGAAGACAATTTTAAAATCTAGCTCGTTTAGAATGATATCCCTGATGTTGTGATAAAAAATTGACCAAACACTACTTGGGGGAAAAGAGTTTATTTTATTTAACAGCTTAGAAATCCATGATGGGATCTCAAGTAGAGACCATGGAAGAAAGCTGTCAAATGTTTTGCTCCTACTGACTTTTTCAGCTTGCTTTATTATACAACTCAGAACCACATGCCCAGGGTTGACACTGCCCACAGTGTCTGGGCCTTATCACATTAATCATTAGTCAAGACAGCTCCCCTTAGAATACCCTAATGGCTAAAATGCTGGTGGTAATTTCTCAAAGAAGTTTCCTCTTTGAAGTTGAGTCAAACTAAGCAATAGCAGAAGAGATGACAGAGCTACTAAAAGCACTTATTAGTTTCAGTGTATCTGGTTTTATGTGGAGGTCCTTGATTCACTTGGAATTAAGCTTTGCACAAGGAGACAAAAATGGATTGATTTGCATTCTTCTACATGTTAACCACCAATTGAACCAGTACCATTTGTTGAAAATGCTGTCTTTTTTTCCACTGGATGGTTTCAACTCCTTTGTCAAAGATCAAGTGACCATAGGTGTGGAGGGGATTCATTTCTGGGTCTTCATTTCTATTCCATTGATCTACCTGTCTGTCACTGTATGAATACCATGCAGTTTTTATCATGATTGCTCTGTAGTACAGCTTGAGGTCAGAGATTGTGATTCCCCCCAGAAGTTCTTTTATTGTTGAGAATAGTTTTCACTATGGGTTTTGTTGTTGTTGTTGTTATTCTGGATGAATTTGGAAGTCGCTCTTTCTAACTCTATGAAAAATTGATTTGGAATTTTGATGGGAATTGCATTGAATCTGTAGATTGCTTTCAGCAAGACGAGCATTTTTACTATATTAATACTACAAATCCATGAGCATGGGAGATCTTTCCATCTTCTAAGATCTTCTTCAATTTCTTTCTTCAGAAACTTGAAGATATTGTCATACAGATCTTCTGTTTGCTTAGTAAGAATCATACCAAGATATTTTATATTATTTGTAACTATTGTGAAGGATGTTGTTTCCCTAATTTCTTTCTCAATCTGTTTACCTTTTGAGTAGAAGAAGGCTACTGATTTTATTGAGTTAATTCTATATCCAACCACTTTGCTGAAGTTGTTTGTTAGCTTTAGGAGTTCTCTTTGGGGTCACTTATGTATACGATCATATCATCTGCAAATAGTGATATTTTGACTGCTTTCAAATTTGTATCCCTTTGGTCTCCTTTTGTTGTCTAATTGCTCTGACTAAGATTCAATTACTATATTGAACAGGTAGGAAGAGAGTGGAGAGCCTTGTCTAGTCCCTGATTTTAGTGGGATTGATTCAAGTTTATCACCATTAATTTTGATGTTGGCTACTGGTTTGGTGTATATTGCTTTTACTATGTTTAGGTATGGGCCTTGGATTCCTGATCTTTCCAAGACTTTTACCACAAAGGGATGTTGAATCTTGTCAAATGCTTTCACAGCATCTAGTGAGAGGATCATATGTTTTTTCCTTTGAGTTTGTTTATATAGTGAATTACATTGGTAGGTTTCCATATATTGAAACATTGCTGCATCCCTGGGATGAAACCTACTTGATCATGAAGGATGACCATTTTGATGTGATCTTGGATTTGGTTTGTGAGAATTTTATTGAGTATTTGCATGTATATTCATAAGTGAAATTGGTCTGACATTCTCTTTCTTTGTTGGATATGTGTGTGATCTAGGTATAAGTGTAATTGTGGCTTCATAGAATGAATTGGGTAGTGTTCCTTCAGTTTTTATTTTGTAGAATAATTTGAAGAGTATTGGTATTAGGTCTTCTTTGAAGGTCTGATAGAACTCTGCACTAAACCAATCTGTTCCTGGGCTTTTGTTGGTTAGGAAACGATTGATGACTGCTTCTATTTCTTTAGTGGTTATGGGACTGTTTTGATTGTTTATCTGATCCTAATTTAACTTTGGTACCTGGTATCTGTCTAGAAAATTGTCCATTTCATCCAGATTTTATAGTTTTGTTGAGTATAGGCTTTTGAAGTAGGATCTGATGATTTTTTGGTTTTCCTGTTTCATTTGTTATATCTATCTTTTCATTTCTGATTTTGGTGATTTGGCTACTCTCTCTGTGGCCTTTGGTTAGTTGGCTAAGGGTTTATCTATCTTGTTGATTTTCTCAAAAAAACAGCTCCTTGTTCCATTGATTCTTTGTATAGTTCTTTTTGTTTCTACTTGGTTGATTTCAGCCATGAGTTTGATTATTTCCTGCCTTCTTCTCCTCTTGGGTGTATTTGCTTCTTTTTGTCTTAGAGCTTTCAGTTGTGCTGTCAAGCTACTAGTGTATCCTTTCTCAAGTTTCTTTTGGAGGCACTCAGAGCTATGAGTTGTCCTCTTAGCACTGCTTTCGTTGTGTCCCATAAGTTTGGGTGTTTTGTGGCTTTATTTTCATTAAGTTCTAAAAAGTAATTTCTTTATTTATTTCTTCCATGACCAAGTTATCATTGAGTACAGCGTTGTTCAGCTTCCATGTGTATGTGTGCTTTCCATTGTTTTTGTTGGTATTGAAGACCAGATTTAGTCCATGATGATCTGATAGAATGCACAGGATTATTTTAATCTTCTTGTATCTGTCAAGGCCTGTTTTGTGACCAATTTTATGGTCAATTGTGGAGAAGGTTCAGTGAGGTTCTGAGAAAACGGTATATTCTTTTGTTTTAGGATGAAATGTTCTATAGATATCTGTTAAAGCCATTTGGTTCATGACTTCTGTGAGTTTCACTGTGTCTCTGTTTAGTTTCTATTTCCATGATTTGTCCATTGATGAGAGTGGGATGTTGAAGTCTCTTACTGTTACTGGGTGAGGTTCAATATGTGCTTTGAGTGTTAGCAAAGTTTCTTTTATGAATGTGGGTGCCCTTGCATTTGGAGCATAGATGGAATTGAGAGTTCATCTTGTTAGATTTTAACTTTGATGAGTGATAACTTTAGATTGAGAGTTGATTTTATTTGATATTAGAATGGGTTCTCTACCTTGTTTCTTGGGACCATTTTCTTGGAAAATTGTTTTCCAGCCTTTTACCCTGAGGTAGTGTCTGTCTTTGTCACTGATGTGGGTTTCCTGAATGCAGCAAAATGTTGGGTCTTGTTTACATATCCAGGCTGTTAATGATTTTTGTTGGAAAACTGAGTCCATTGATATTAAGAGATATTAAGAAAAAGTGTTTGTTGCATTCTGTTTTCTTTGTCCTTATACAAAGAAATTATGTCTCTGTAGCTATTTTCTCTTTGGTTTGTTAAAGGAAGATAATTTTCTTGCTATTTCTAGGGTGTAGTTTCCCTCCTTGTGTTGGAGTTTTCCATTTATTACCCTTTGAAGGGCTGGTTTTGTGAAAAGATATTGTGAAATTGGATTCTCCATCGATGATAATTAAGAGTTTTGCTGGGTATAGTAGTCTGGGCTAGCATTTGTATTGTTATCTTCAGGTCTGTATGACATCTGCCCAGGATTTTCTGGTTTTCATAGTGTCTGGTGAGAAATCTGGTGTAATTCTGATAGGTCTGCCTTTATATGTACTTGACCTTTTCCCCTTAATGCTTTTAATATTTTTTCTTAGTTTTGTGCATTTGGTATCTTGACTATTATGTGACTGGGGGAATTTCTTTTCTGATTCAATCTATTTGGAATTCTATAAGCTTCTTGTATGCATATGCATCTCTTTCTTTAGTTAGGGAAGTTTTCTTGTATAATTTTGTTGAAGATATTTACTAGCTGTTTAATTTGGGAATCTTCACTCTCTTCTATACCTATTATCCTTAGATTTGGTTTTCTCGTTGTGTTCTGGATTTCCTGCATGTTTTGGGTTAGGAACTTTCGGCATTTTGCATTTTCTTTGACTGTTGTGTCAGTGTTTTCTATGGCATCTTCTTCACTTCAGATTCTCTCGTCTATTTCTTGTATTCTGTTGGTGATACTCACATCTATAACTCCTGACCTCTTTCCTAGATTTTCTGTCTCCAGAGTTGTCTCCCTTTGTAATTTCTTTATTTTTCTACTTCTGTTTTTGTATCCTGGATGGTTTTGTTTAATTCCTTCACCTGTTTGGTTGTGTTTTCCTGTAATTCTTTAAGAGATTTTGGTGTTTCCTCTTTAAGGTCTTCTACCAGTTTACCTGTATTCTCTTGTAGTTCTTTAAGGGAGTCATTTATGTCCTTCTTATCGTCCTCTATCAGCATCATGAGATGCGATTTTAAATCCAAATCTTGCTTTTACATTGTGTTCAGGTATCTAGGACTTGCTGTTGTGTGAGAACTGGGTTCTGATGATGACGACATGTAGTCTTAGTTTCGGTTGGTAAGGTTCTTGAGTTGGCCTTTCATCATCTGATTATCTCTGATGTTAGTTGGACTTGCTGTCTCTGACTTGAACTTCTCCTTCCTGTGGGCCTGTAAGCCTGTGTCAGTACTCCTGGGAGACCAACTCTCCCATGGTAGGACCCCTGCACAGAAGGCTGTGGAACAGCCTCAGCTCCTGGGTGAAGATGGTGGCTAGAAGAACCCTGTATGAACAGCTCCACTGCTCCTGTACTTTGTGTTCTCCTGGCTGGCACCTTAGACAGTCACTGGAGTGAAAATGGCAATCTGAGTCCAGGAGTCAGAGCACTCCCTGGAGACCAGCTATCCCCTGGCAGGACCCATGCACAGAGGGATATGGAACAGCCCCAGCTCCTGGGAGCAGATGGAGGCTGGAAGGACACTGTCCCAGCTTCTCCACCACTCATAAGGCCTGTGTGCTCCTGGCTGGTCCTGCCTTAGACAGTCACCAGAGAGAAAAATCAGGACCCATGTTTTATTTGCAGCATCCACTTTAGCTCCTCTCTATCCCTAGTTCCATTTGGATCTGATGCCTTTTAATGGACTCCAGTGGTATTTTCAGGCATATAGTGCATTTAAACTCAACCAAGTATGCATGTGCAGGCACACACACACACACACACACACACAAGTAATAAGCAAATGAGTCTTTTTAAAAATTTATTTCAAGAAGGCTGGTAGATCAAATAATTCACCATGGAATATTCTGAAAGTTCTAGTGTCACTGCCACACAGAACTTTGGTCCATGCATAGCAGGCAAGTGGGAATAGGAGAGACATATCTGTGAATATCCTGAGGGGTGACTTCTCAGGACTTTAGAAACACTTGGAAAAGCAATTAAAAGTCAGAGCATCTCTGTGAGGAAAGATGAGCCTTGTGGACAAAATATATTCAAGGAAATGGAGAGTTCCTGGCATGAATTCAGTGGGGAGACATTAAAGACAGCAATCAGAAATCATAACTGTGTAGCAAGGAGGAACTCTTTCCCCAATAGGAAAACTTGTATTCCTCTACTGCTCTGTTAAACTACAGAGATGCAAGCTTGAAAACAAAATTGGCCATTTGAAAGCCCTAAAGAAACATCATACACACACACACACACACACACACACATATATGTGTGTATAAATGTATATGTATATAATGTAATACATACAAATATGTTGTATATAATTATGTAATATAAAACATGTGTAATATAATTATTTAATATTATATATACATATATGATTAAAAAGGATATAATAAAATTGAATGGGTATGTGTGACACAGGAAGAGTTGAAAGCAGAAGAGTAGGCAGGGGTAGAAAAGATATGATTGTAGTACACATGTAGGAAATTCTCAAAAAATACTTTAAATTATAAAAAATCCTGAAACAAAGACCCAGAGCATCTTCTTCAAGGCATCCCATTTTAAAGAGTACTTTGGATGAGGAGCTTCCAGTGTACCAGGCTGTGACTTTATATATTTACCTCCTGTTAAAGTCATTTTCATGTCTGCTTCATACCTAGGAAGACTAATATTTTAATTGTTATCTGCAGGTTTATATAGCAATATTCTCCCACAACTGGCCCAGTTATGTTCCTTTCTTCTATTCCTTTAGAGGTTGCTTTCGGTAATATGCATTTGAACACTTTTCTCTCAAGTACTAATGGCTCATAAATGATGTCCAAGTGCCTCTGCTTGACACTGCTAGGTGTGCCTCTTCTCAAGCTGGCTTACTGTCTAAGTTGTCCAGGACCTGATGTTGTATGAGCCTTGTATTTAGTCCAGGACTGGGTTAGTGTACATACTTTAGGATCTGGCCATAGTAAAAGTGAAACTGGACCAAGTGATTCCAGCCCACATGTCTTCTAGCCTTCACATTCCCATACAGACCAAATGGGCTTTTCCTATAGTGTTTAAATTTTATTTAGTTTAATGAAGTGGTAACTGCTGTCTGTATCTAAAGGGACATATTTCTAGGGTAATGTTTTATATTTGCCCATCCTAAGAAGGCATCATCACTCTCAATGTCACTCATCAATGACTCATAGATGTGGACTCCTCAGTTACAGACTATAAAGGCAAAGTAGAGAAGAATGCTGGAGTCAAGTGTCAGGGGAAAACTCTGTTTCACTGTTGGAAGGAAAAATGAAGAATGCAGCTGTCAATATCATTGATAGCAGACAGCAGGCTGCAGTTAACTGAGCCTTAATATTGAGCTTAAACAAAGAACACAAGATGGTGTGTTACTGGACACAGCAAAATTCTCACTTTGACACCAAAACAATCTTCTTTTTGTTGCAGAGTTTTATGACTGTGATGTCATTGAGCACTGCCAACAACAGAACTGTTATATCACAGATGAAAAGCTCTTAAACTAACGGGGGACACCATTATGCCAAGCCTGGTGTTTGCCATAAAAATATGGGTCACTGAAGTCTGTGGACTTCTGAGCTAAGACCTCCAGGGAAAAGAACTGTGAATTTAGAGTTCAATTTAGTTGTTTTGATCTGGACATCTTTATGAGTATAAAGAATTAAATTGGCCATATGTGACCTTGTATTTTGAGGAAATCAAATCATTCAAACAAGATAATTTTGCCTCTTGGCCAACAACTTCTTTTCTCTTCAACTCCAAGGTTATGAGTCTCTGCCTGAATACATTTTACTAGCATTTAGTGGATTGTAATTGTTCTATTGTTTCTCTGGTTACAAACTCAAAATGTATTGCAGACTTCAGCTGAAATCATTCTCTGCATTAATCCATAGTGGGAGTGAGAGGCAGATTTCAACATTCAAATCTCCGAGGGCACAGCAGGCATTTCCCCCTGCATTCATTTGTCCATCTGTCTATCTGTTCTGCCCTTCTGACTACCTGATAAATATTGAGTATCAAATGCATATAATTGTGGTAGATGGTGCTAAATGAAATGTCAGGAGAAAATACTGTTCCTTGCCCTCCTAGAGTTTTTGTGGCTGGCATGAAAGATACCTATAAACATTCTTTCTCTCTCTCTCTCTCTCTCTCTCTCTCTCTCTCTCTCTCTCTCTCTCTCTATCTCTCTCTCTCTCTCTCTCTCTCTCTCTCTCTCTCTCTCTCTCTCTCTCTCTCTCCTCTTTCTCTCTTCTTCTTCTTCTTCTTCCTCTTCTTCTTCCCTTCCTTCTTTTTCTCTTTTACATCTTTCTCTTCCTTTTTTTCTTCCCTTCTTCCTTTTCCCTCCCTCCTTCTCTCTCTTCTCTGTCTCTCCACTCTTCTACTTCTCTCTCAGTGAATTTAAAACTTTTACTATTTGAGTTAGCTAGAGCCTACATGGGTGGCTGCAGCCTATAAATGTCTAAACAAGCATCCAAAACTGTATACATGCTTAGACATCCACATACATATGCAAATATATTGTGTCAAAAACACATTGCAATTAAAAAGCTGTAGCTGCTAGCCATGGCATGGGAAGTCAGATATGGGCTCTGGGACTCAGTGGGGCTTGCTTGTCTTTGCTGTCTACCACATCCTCATCTACAGGAGCACATCTCCAAAGCACATATTTCTATTTCTCCAGGATCTTAGTTTTAGCTTCACCTTTGCTCCTCTGTTTTCTAGAGTGTATATCTTTATGTTACTTTTCAAACAAAATTACATTAACAAGTTACAGAAGCTTTTAGAGTAGTAAGGAAGTTGCCATGCCACTTTGGCTCACCTTTGTATATTTAGTTAGGAATGGTGTGAACTCTGAGAGCATCCTTAAATGCCTAGCTCAAACATATAATATTTATTTGGCTCATTTTGTAAGATATGAAGAATGTCCTCAAAGCTGAGACATAATATAGAACTAACATTGTTATAGGAGGGCTTGAGCAAAATGTGTATGTCTTCCGGATTTCCTAATTGGAATATCTCTATGAAATTTTATTTTTGACTATCTTGAGGGGGTGATGCAGTATTAATTGTTGTGAAATTCTGTGCTTTGTGTATCTTCACTTAGGTATTGGTTTTTGCAGCATGATCTAATTTCTCATAGATAAGGGCTATGTGCTTATGAGAACACTGAAAAAAATCTAACAGGGTTAGATCAGAATTGTTCTGTTTAATGAATATGTGAATTGGCAAGGTCTGGGCTGTACAAAAAAACACTAATTTTTCTACACTTTAAACAAATTTTGGCCTTTAAGATTTTCACAGCCAACATGTCAAAAATCAAGCCACCCCTATATCATTCCTTCAAACTGATATTTTAGAATTTGATCTGGGTTCTATAAGATGGTTCAGTAGATAAAAGTTCTTGCCATACAAGCCTTAGAACCCAAATTTGATCTTTGATACCCACTATCTTTGGCAAGAATTGATGTCATTTTCTTGAACTCTGCACATGCAACATAGAACATGTATATTCACATAGACACACACATATGCATACACATGTACTGTCTTAGTGACAGAACACCATGACCAAATCAACTTGGGAAGAAATGGATTTAGTCAGTTTAAGCTTGCTAATCATAAAATGAAGTCAGCAGAGGAATTCAAGCAGGGAAGGAGCCCAGAGCTAGGAGCTGGATGAGTACTGTTTATTGACTTGATCCTCATAGTTTTTACAACCTACATTCTTGTAGAATACAGGACCACCAGCCCAAGGACAGCATCACCTATAATGGGGTGGGTCCTCCATCAATAAGTCACTAATAAACAAAATGGTTTATAAGCTTGTCTTACAGCTGATCTTATGGAAGCTTCCTTCTCTCTGATGAGTCTAGTCTGTGAAGTGGACATAAAACTAGCCAGTACTAACTTTAAAAGATATTTCTATAAAATTGATCTAAGATAGGTCCCTTCTGGTCCACGCCAGAACCGGGGTTCCTTGCCCGCAGAGTCTCCAGACACCTGCAAGGACCCCCACAGGATCCCCCACGGGATCTTAAGACCTCTGGTGAGTGGAACAAAACTTCTGCCAGGAGGCAGGTTCGAACACCAGATATCTGGGCACCTACCCTGCAAGAGGAGAGCTTGCATGCAGAGAGTACTCTGAACACTGAAACTAAGGAGAGAGCTAGTCTCCCAGGTCTGCCGATAGAGGCTAACATGCTCACCTGAGGAACAAGCTCTAACCAGAGACAACTATAACAACTAGCTCCAGAGATTACCAGATGGTGAAAGGCAAACTTAAAAATCCTACTAAGAAATCAAGACCACTAACCATCATCAGAACTCAGCACTCACACTCCACCTAATCCTGGGCACCCCAACACACCCGAAAAGCTACACCCAGATTTAAAAGCATATCTCATGATGATGATAGTGGACATCAAGAAGGACTTTAATAACTCACTTAAAGAAATACAGGAGATCACAGCTAAACAGGTAGAAGACCTTAAAGAGGAAACACAAAAATCCCTTAAAGAATTGCAGGAAAACACGACCAAACAGGTGATGGAATTGAATAAAACCATCCAAGACATAAAAAGGGAAGTAGACACAATAAAGAAAACCCAAAGTGAGGCAATGCAGGAGATAGAAACCCTAGGAAAGAAATCTGGAACCATAGATGCGAGCATCAGCAACAGAATACAAGAGATGGAAGAGAGAATCTCAGGTGCAGAAGATTGCATAGAGAACATCGAAACAACAATCAAAGAAAATACAAAACACAAAAAGATCCTAACTCAAAACATCCAGGAAATCCAGGACACAATGAGAAGACCAAACCTATGGATAATAGGAGTGGATGAGAATGAAGATTTTCAACTTAAAGGGCCAGCAAATATCTTCAACAATATTATAGAAGAAAACTTCCCAAACTAAAGAAAGAGATGCCCATGAACATACAAAAAGTCTACAGAACTCCAAATAGACTGGACCAGAAAAGAAATTCCTCCAGACACATAATACTCAGAACAACAAATAGAATAAATAAAGATAGAATATTAAAAGCAGTAAGGGAAAAGGGTCAAGTAACATATAAAGCAGGCCTATCAGAATTACACCAGACTTTTCACCAGAGACTATGAAAGCCAGAAGAGCCTGGACAGATGTTATACAGACACTAAGAGAACAAAATGCCAACCCAGGCTACTATACCCGACCAAACTCTCAATTACCATAGGTGGAGAAACCAAAGTATTCCATGACAAGACCAAACTCACACATTATCTTTCCACGAATCCAGCCCTTTAAAGGATAATAACAGAAAAAAAAAAAAAAAAAAACAATACAAGGACGGAAATCACACCCTAGAAAAAAGCAAGAAAGTAATCCCTCAACAAACCAAAAGGAAGACAGCCACAAGAACAGAATCCCAACTCTAACAACAAAAATAAAAGGAAGCAACAATTGCTTTTCCTTAATATCTCTTAATATCAATGGACTCAATTCCCCAATAAAAAGACATAGACTAACAGACTGGCTACACAAACAGGACCCAACATTCTGCTGCTTACAGGAAACACATCTCAGGGAAAAAGACAGACACTACCTCAGAGTGAAAGGCTGGAAAACAATTTTCCAAGCAAATGGTCTGGAGAAACAAGCTGGAGTAGCCATTCTAATATCAAATAAAATCGACTTCCAACCCAAAGTTATCAAAAAAGACAAGGAGGGGCACTTCATACTCATCAAAGTTAAAATCCTCCAAGAGGAACTATCAATTCTAAATATCTATGCTCCAAATGCAAGGGCAGCCACATTCATTAAAGACACTTTAGTAAAGCTCAAAGCACACATTGCACCTCACACAATAATAGTGGGCGACTTCAACACACCACTTTCATCAATGGACAGATCATGGAAACAGAAACTAAACAGGGACACAGTGAAACTAACAGAAGTGATGAAACAAATGGACTTAACAGATATCTACAGAACATTTTATCCTAAAACAAAAGGATATAACTTCTTCTCAGCACCTCACGGGACCTTCTCCAAAATTGACCATATAATTGGTCACAAAAAAGGCCTCAACAGATACAAAAATATTGAAATTGTCCCATGCATCCTATCAGACCACAATGGACTAAAGCTGATGTTCAATAACAAAATAATTAATGGAAAGCCAACATTCACGTGGAAAATGAACAACACTCTTCTCAATGATAGTTTGGTCAAGGATGAAATAAAGAAAGAAATTAAAGACTTTTTAGAGTTTAATGAAAATGAAGCCACAACATACCCAAATTTATGGGACACAATGAAAGAATTTCTAAGAGGGAAAGTCATAGCCCCGAGTGCCTCCAAAAAGAAACTGGTGATAACAAACACTAGCAGCTTGACAACACATCTAAAAGCTCTAGAAAAAAAAAAAAAAGAAAATTCACACAAAAGGAGTAGATGGCAGGAAATAATCAAACTCAGGGGGAAATCAACCAAGTAGAAACAAAAAGAACTATTCAAAGAATCAACCAATTGCAGAGCTGGTTCTTTGAGAAAATCAACAAGATAGATAAACCATTAGCCAGACTCACTAGAAGGCACAGGGACAGCATCCTAATTAACAAAATCAGAAATGAAAACGGAGACATAACAACAGATCCTGAAGAAATCCAAAACTCCATCAGATCCTCCTACAAAAGGCTATACTCAACAAAACTGGAAAACCTGGACGAAATGGAAAAATTTCTAGACAGATACAAGGTACCAAAATTAAACCAGGATCAAGTTAACAATCTAAACAGTCCCATATCCCCTAAAAAAATAGAAGCAGTCATTAATAGTCTCCCAGCCAAAAAAAAGCCCAGGACCAGAAGGGTTTAGTGCAGAGTTCTATCAGACATTCAAAGAAGATCTAATTCCAGTTCTGCACAAAGTATTCCACAAAATAGAAGTAGAAGGAACTCTACCCAACTCATTCTATGAAGCCACAATTACTCTGATACCTAAACCACAGAAAGATCCAACAAAGATAGAGAACTTCAGACGAATTTTCCTTATGAATATTGATGCAAAAATCTCAATAAAATACTCAAAACCGAATCCAAGAACATATTAAAGCAATGATCCATCATGACCAAGTAGGTTTTATTCCAGGGATGCAGGGATGGTTTAATATACGGAAATCCATCAATGTAATCCATTATATAAACAAACTCAAAGACAAAAACCACATGATCATCTCGATAGATGCTGAAAAAGCATTCAACAAGATCCAACACCCATTCATGATAAAAGTCTTGGAAAGATCAGGAATTCAATGCCCATACCTAACCATGATAAAAGCAATCTACAGCAAACCAGTAGCCAACATCAAAGTAAATGGTGAGAAGCTTGAAGCAATCCCACTAAAATCAGGGACCAGACAAGGCTGTCCACTCTCCCCATACCTATTCAACATTGTACTTGAAGTCCTAGCCAGAGCAATTCGACAACAAAAGGAGATCAAGGGGATACAAATTGGAAAAGATGAAGTCAAAATATCACTTTTTGCAGATGATATGATAGTATATATAAGTGACCCTAAAAATTCCACCAGAGAACCCCTAAACCTGAAAAACAGCTTCGGTAAAGTAGCTGGATATAAAATTAACTCAAACAAGTCAATTGCCTTTTTCTACACAAAGAATAAATAGGCCATGAAAGAAATTAGGGAAACAACACACTTCTCAATAGTCACAAAATATATAAAATATCTTGGCGTGACTCTAACTAAGGAAGTGAAAGATCTGTATAATAAAAACTTCAAGTCTCTGAAGCAAGAAATTAAAGAAGATCTCAGAAGATGGAAAGATCTCCCATGCTCATGGATTGGCAGGATCAACATTGTAAAAATGGCTATCTTGCCAGAAGCAATCTACAGATTCAATGCAATCCCCATCAAAATTCCAACTCAATACTTCAATGAATTAGAAAGAGCAATCTGCAAATTCATCTGGAATAACAAAAAACCTAGGATAGCAAAAACTCTTCTCAAGGATAAAATAACCTCTGGTAGAATCACCATGCCTGACCTAAAGCTTTTCTATAGAGCAATTGTGATAAAAACTGCATGCTACTGGTATAGCTACAGACAAGTAGACCAGTGGAATAGAATTGAAGACCCAGAAATGAACCCACACACCTATAGTCACTTGATCTTCGACAAGGGAGCTAAAAACATCCAGTGGAAGAAAGACAGCATTTTCAACAAATGGTGCTGGCACAACTGGTTGTTAGCATGTAGAAGAATGTGAATTGATCCATTCCTATCTCCTTGTACTAAGGTCAAATCTAAGTGGATCAAGGAACTTCACATAAAAACAGAAACACTGAAACTTATAGAGGAGAAAGTGGGGGAAAGCCTTGAAGATATGGGCACAGGGGAAAAATTCCTGAATAGAACAGCAATGGCTTGTGCTGTAAGATTGAGAATTGACAAATGGGACCTCATGAAACTGCAAAGCTTCTGCAAGGCAAAAGACACCATCAATAAGACAAAAGGCCACCAACAGATTTTGAAAGGATCTTTACCTATCCTAAATCAGATAGGGGACTAATATCCAATATAAATAAAGAACTCAAGAAGGTGGACTCCAGAAAATCAAATAACCCCATTAAAAATGTGGCTCAGAACTGAACAAAGAATTCTCACCTGAGGAATACTGAATGGCAGAGAAGCACCTGAAAAAAATGTTCAACATCCTTAATCGTCAGGGAAATGCAAATCAAAACAACCCTGAGATTCCACCTCACACCAGTCAGAATGGCTAAGATCAAAAATTCAGGTGACAGCAGATGCTGGTGAGGATGTGGAGAAAGAGGAACACTCCTCCATTGTTGGTGGGATTGCAAGCTTGTACAACCACTCTGGAAATCAGTCTGGCGGTTCCTCAGAAAATTGGACATAGTACTACCAGAGGATCCAGCAATACCTCTCCTGGGTATATATCCAGAAGATATCCCAACCGGTAAAAAGGACACATGCTCCACTATGTTCATAGCAGCCCTATTTATAATAGCCAGAAGCTGGAAAGAACCCAGATGTCTCTCAACAGAGGAATCGATACAGAAATTATGGTACATTTACACAATGGAGTACTACTCAGCTATTAAAAAGAATGAATTTATGAAATTCCTAGCCAAATGGATGGACCTGGAGGGCATCATCTTGAGTGAAGTAACACAATCACAAAAGAACTCACACAATATGTATTCACTGATAAGTGGATATTAGCCCAAAACTTAGGATACCCAAGATATAAGATACAATTTACTAAACACATGAAACTCAAGAAGAATGAAGACCAAAGTGTGGACACTGTGCCCCTTCTTAGAATTGGGAACAAAACACCCAGGGAAGGAGTTACAGAGACAAAGTTCGTAGCTGTGATGAAAGGATGGACCATTTAGAGACTGCCGTATCCAGGGATCCATCCCATAATCAGCTTCTAAACGCTGACGCCATTGCATACACTAGCAAGATTTTGCTGAAAGGACCCAAATATAGCTGTCTCTTGTGAGACGATGCCAGGGCCTAGCAAACACAGGAGTGGATGTTCACAGTCAGCTATTGGATGTATCACAGGTCTCCCAATGGAGAAGCTAGAGAAAGTACCCAAGGAGCTAAAGGGATCTGCAACCCTATAGTTGGAACAACATGATGTACTAACCAGAACCCTGGAGCTCTTGTCTCTAGCTGCATATGTATCGAAAGATGGCCTAGTCGGCCATCACTGGAAAGAGAGGCCCATTGGACTTGCAAACTTTATATGCCCCAATATAGGGGAATGCCAGGGCCAAAAGAATGGGAATGGGTGGGTAGGGAAGTGGGGGGCGCTGTGGGGGACTTTTGGGATAGCATTGGAAATGTAACTGAGGAAAATATGTAATAAAAATATTAAAAATTAAAAAATAAATAAATAAATAAACCCCTTTCTCCCCCCCCCCCCAAAAAAAAGAAAAAGAAAAAGAATATTGGACATAGTACTACCTGAGGATCCAGCAATACCTCTCCTGGGCATATATCCAGAAGATGTCCCAACAGGTAAGAAGGACACATGCTTCACTATGTTCATAGCAGCCTTATTTATAATAGCCAGAAGCTGGAAAGAACCCAGATGCCCCTCAACAGAGGAATGGATACAGAAAATGTGGTACATTTACACAATGGAGTACTACTCAGCTATTAAAAAGAATGAATTTATGAAATTCCTAGCCAGGGCCAAAAATATTGGAATGGGTGGATATGGAGGTGGGGGGGAGGTGTATGGGGAACTTTTGGGATAGCATTGGAAATGTAATTGAGGAGAATATGTAATAAAAAATATTTTAAAAAAAGAACTCAAGAAAGTGAACTCCAGAAAATCAAATAACCCCATTAAAAATGGGGCTCAGTGCTAAACAAAGAATTCTCACCTGAGGAATACTGAATGGCTGAGAAGCACCTGAAAAAATCTTCAGCATCCTTAATCATCAGAGAAATGCAAATCAAAACAACCCTGAGATTCCATCTCACACCAGTCAGAATGGCTAAGATCAAAAATTCAGGTGACAGCAGATGCTGGCGAGGATGTGGAGAAAGAGGAACACTCCTCCATTGTTTGTGGGATCTCAAGCTTGTACAACCACTCTGGAAATCAGTCTAGCAGTTGCTCAGAAAATTGGACATAGTACTACCTGAGGATCCCACAATACCTCTTCTGGGCATATATCCAGAAGATGTTCCAACTGGTAAGAAGGACACATGCTCCACTATGTTCATAGCAGCCTTATTTATAATAGCCAGAAGCTGGAAAGAACCCAGATGCCCCTTAACAGAGGAATGGATACAAAAAATCGTACATTTACACAATAGTGTACTACTCAGCTATTAAAAGCAATGAATTTATGAAATTCCTAGGCAAATGGTTGGACCTGGAGGGCATCATCTTGAGTGAGGTAACACAATCACAAAAGAACTCAAATGATATATACTCACTGATAAGTGTATATTAGCCCAGAAACTGAGTATACCTGAGATATAAGATACAATTTGCAAAACACATGAAACTGAAGAAGAACGAAGACCAAAGTGTGGACACTTTGCCCCTTCTTAGAATTGGAAACAATCACCCATGGAAGGAGTTACAGAGACAAAATTTGAAGCTGAGACAAAAGGATGGACCATCTAGAGAGTGCTATATCCAGGGATCCATCCCATAATCAGCCTCCAAACGATGACAGCATTGCATACACTAGCAAGAGTTTGCTGAAAGGACCCTGATATAGCTCTCTCTTGTGAGACTAGGCCAGGGCCTAGTGAACACATAAGTGGATGCTCACAGTCAGCTATTGGATGGATCACAGGGCTCCCAATGGAGGAGCTAGAGAAAGTATCCAAGGAGCTAAAGAGATCTGCAACCCTCTAGGTACAACAACATTATGAACTAACCGGTACCCGGGAGCTCTTGACTCTAGCTGCACATGTATCAAAAGATGGCCTAGTCTGCCATCACTGGAAAGAGAGGCCCATTGGACATGTAAACTTTATATGCCCCAGTACAGGGGAACGCCAGGGCCAAAAAGTAGGAATGGGTGGGTCAGGGAGTCGGGGGGAGGGTATGGGGGACTTTTGGGATAACATTGGAAATGTAATTGAGGAAAATACGTAAAAAAATAAATAAATAAAAATAAAACACACACAGACACAAATTGATCTAAAATGCCATGTTTAGGTCCATTATATGGCTTGATGTATTGTTGACTGGTAGAGAATGAAGGATAATGTTAGGGGAATAGATAAAGGAAGTGATTTTCACATTTTGAATTTACTTGAGGTGTGAGGGCTCTCAAAGACAGGATGGTAATCTGAGAACAGTTTGCCTGAAAATTTTTCAGAAATTTATACTGTCATTGAAATTGGTCTTATGTCTCTTTTTGTGACTGCTCCATAGCCTCAGAAATAGTGTTAGGCCTTGGAACCTCCCCATGAGCTGTATCCCACTTTGGGCCTGTCACTGCACCTTCTTTTCCTCAGGCTCCTCTCCATTTCCATCCCTGTAATTCTTTCAGACAGGAACAATTATGGATCAGAGTTTTGACTGTGGGATGGCAACCGCTTCCCTCACTTGATGCCCTGTCTTCCTGCTGGAGGTGGGCTCTATAAGTTACTTCTCCCCACTGTCAGACATTTCATTTAAAGTCCCTCACTTTGAGTCCTAAGAGTGTCTCACCTACCAAGTCTCTGGTGCATTCTGGAGGGTCCACACAACCTCCTACCTGTCAAGATTTCCTGTTTCTATTCTTTCTGTTGGCTATCAGGGCTTCAGTCAGTTTTCTTCACCCAATACCAGATCAGGCTCCCACTCTTCCCTACTCCCTTACCCATTCACTTTCCTCCCATGTCTTTCCACCCCTTCCCACTTGCGATTGCTTTCTTTTCCCTCTCAAGTGGGACTGAGGTGTCCTCACTTGGGCACTTCAGCCTGTTGACCTTTTTGAGTTCTGTGGACTGTAGCTTGGGTATTCTGTACTTTTCTTTTTTTTTTTTTTTTTTTTTTTTGGTTTTTCGAGACAGGGTTTCTCTGTGTAGCCCCGGCTGTCCTGGAACTCACTTTGTAGACCAGGCTGGCCTCGAACTCAGAAATCCACCTGCCTCTGCCTCCCGAGTGCTGGGATTAAAGGCATGCGCCACCATGCCCGGCTTGTACTTTTCTTCCTTCCTTCCTTCCTTCCTTCCTTCCTTCCTTCCTTCCTTCCTTCCTTCCTTCCTTCCTTCCTTTCCTTTCTTTCTCTCTCTCTCTTTCTCTCTTCCTTCCTTTCTTTCTTTCTTTCTTTCTTTTTTCTTTCTTTCTTTCTTTCTTTCTTTCTTTCTTTCTTTCTTTCCTTCTGTTGTAGTTGCTGTTGCTGTTTTGCTAATATCCACTTCTTAGTGAGTACATTCCATGCATGTCCTTTTGGGTCTTGTATTATATTCCAGTTATTCTTTCTCTGAAAACAAGAGAAAGATGCCATATAGTAAATAATGCTGGTTACCAACTCAACTTATGTGCACATACATATTATATGTACAGGATGTTTCGCTATATGCATTTAGTTTTCTTGATTTAACTTAAAAATCCAAATTTTTCAACTTCATAAATAATGTGATTGAAGATCACCGTGAAACACTTTATAGAGTGTGTGGGTTGGGGAGCAGGGCAGGGAGAGAGTATAGGTGTCTTTTGGGATAGCATTTGAAATGTAAATGAAGAAAATATCTAATAAAATTGTTTAGGAAAAAGAAAAAAAAGAATATATTTCTTTCCTACATTCTTCCTAATAAGAAAAGAAAGGTAAGTGAAGCAATTCCCAACACAAATTATAATTTACCAAAGAAAATTTTATTCAATCAGATAGGATTTTTCCTTGACAGAAATGGTGTCTGTGCCTTTTTGAAAAGGTGACATGCATACAGAGAATCTGAGCAACCAGTGTCCTCTAAGAGTTCCTTAAAATTGAGGTTTCATTGCTCTGGATAAAGCAACTTAATCCAGAAAAATTAGCCTTAGTGTGCATATCTCCAGTGTCACTCTAGTAATTGACTAGTACTAAATGCACATATATAGCTATGTCCTTAAGACAACTGGAGAGACTAGCATCTTACCCCATTATCTTGGGTTCAAAGTCCAGTCAATAAATATTCTCGAGTGTCTGGTGCAGGAAGGAAGTGGGTTAAACACTCTGAATGCAAGAGAAATGGGAACAAGTCTTTCCCACAGGAAAGTTCAAAGTTCAGGGAAGAGACAGATTCTGTGGTCTAAGCAAGGAACAGAGAAGTAGTCATCAGCTAGTTTGACTATCCACCCAGCAATTAGAGGTAGACTGGAAGCTACATGTTAACAACCACAAGGGACTCATCACTATGAATCATTTACTGAGACATCCTACTTTCTGCCACAGGTGGGTCATTTGTATTTTTCCCAGAAGCCATCTGCTAGTCTAAATGCTGGGGTAGGCCAACTTACTTTTCTGTTGCAAACAAGAATTTCACTTTCCCAGAAGCAACTAGAATATGCTCAGACTTGGTTTGAAGCCTTAAACAAAACCAAAATGGTGTGCTTTTTACCTCCCTATTCTATGCAAAGATTTTTGGCCATTTGGAAGTTAGTGGAACTTTAAAGCATTCAAACTTGTTAGAATATTTAGGTTCAGGGTAAGAAAGGTATTTGCTGACTTTCTGATATCTTAGACATAGTCAAGAAAGGTGTATGCACAAGTCTCTCAAACACTATTAATTCCTCTCAAACCCAAAGGTTAATTTAAAAACACTTCAATGGCTATTAAAACCTAAGAATAGAAATTATGTCTGTGTTCATTTATGTCCTTATACAAGAAAAAGAAAATTTAGCAACATTAAAGAAAAATAAAGTTTGAAATGTGAATTTCCTTGCAGTCTGAGCCAGTACCCTGAGCAGACCTTGGGCTCTAGCTCTGCACCCAGTCCCACAACACCCAGAGGAAGCTCAACTCCCAGATGCTCTGACACCCCCAGGATAATAGGTGAGGAAGCCACAACATCTTTCATAACACCAGGAGTAACTGGGAAACCTGGGATCCAGGGATGCAGGAACCCCCATCAGCCAGTAGCAGGGGTTCCTTCCAGTCTGAACCAGTGCCCTGAGCAGAACTTGGGTGCTAGCTCTGCACTGAATACCACAACACCAAGAAGAAGCTCGACACCCAGGTGCTCTAACACTTCTAGGATCACAGAATCTCAGGAGCTTGGTCACACCACGATTTGAGGATCCCAGAAGCATCCTGACTCCCAGGAGTTTTGACATACCCAGATCTCAGGATCACAGGATTCCAGAATCAGATGATCACAGAAACAGCTGAATTTTGAGTAGTTCTGATGAAACCAAGATCACAGGAGGGAGGGGCTCCAGTCAGAGACAGCAAGGGCAGGTAGCACAAAAGATAACCAAATGGCAAAAGGCAAGCCCAAGAACATAAGCAACAAAAGCAAGGTTACTTGGTGTTTTAGTCAGGGTTTCTATTCCTGCACAAACATCATGACTAAGAAGCAAGTTGGGGAGGAAAGAGTTTATTCAGTTTACACTTTCCACATTGCTGTTCATCACCAAAGGAAGTCAGGACTGGAACTCAAGCAGATCATGAAGCAGGAGCTGATGCAGAAGCCATGAAGCGATGTTCCTTACTGGCTTGCTTCATCTGGCTTGCTCAGCCTGCTCTCTTATAGAAGCCAAGACTACCAGCCCAGAGATGGTCCCACACACAAGGGGCCTTTCCCCCTTGATCACTAATTGAGAAAATGCCTTACAGTTGGATCTCATGGAGGCATTTCCTCAACTGAAGCTCCTTTCTCTGTGTTAACTCCATCTGTGTCAAGTTGACACAAAACTAGTCAGTACACTTGGCAACATCAGAGCACAGTTCTCCCACCATAGCTGGTTCTGGATATCCCATCACACCGAAAAAGCAAGATTTGAATTTAAAATCACTTCTCATGATGATGACAGAGGACTTTAAGAAGGACACAAATAACTCCCTTAAAGAAATGCAGGATAACACAGGTAAACTGGTAGAAACCCTTAAAGAGGAAACACAAAAATCCCTTAAAGAATTTCAGGAATAAATGATCAAGAAGGTGAAGGAATTGAACAAAACCATCCCGGATATAAAAATGGAAATAGAAACAATAAAGAAATCACAAAGGTAGACAACTCTGGAGATAGAAATTCTGGGAAAGATATAAGAAGACATAGATGCAAGCTTCACCAAAAGAATACAAGAGATAGAAAAAAAGAATCTCAGGTGCAGAAGATACCATAAAAAATATTGACACAACAGTCAAAAAATGCAAAATGTTCTTAACCCAAAACATCCAGGAAATCCAGGAAACTATGAGAAGACCAAACCTAAGGATAATAGGTATAGAAGAGAGTGAAGAGTCCCAAATTAAACATCCAGTAAATATCTTCAATGAAATTATACAAGAAAACTTCCCTAACCTAAAGAAAGAGATGCCCATGAACATACAAGAAGCCTACAGAACTCCAAATACATTGGATCAGAAAAGAAATTCCTCCAATCTCATAATAGTCAAGATACCAAATGCACAAAACAAAGAAAAAATATTAAAAGCATTAAGGGGAAAAGGTCAAGTAACATATAAAGGCAGACCTATCAGAATTACACCAGGTTTCTCACCAGAGACTATGAAAGCTAGAAAATCCTAGACAGATGTCACACAGACCCTAAGAGAACACAAAAGCTAGCCCATGCTACTATACCCAGCAAAATTCTCAATTATCATAGATGGAGAAACCAAAATATTCCATGACAAAACCAAATTTATTCAATATCTTTCCAGAGATCCAACCAATCCAATATATGAAGGTTAACAGATAGAAAACTCCAACACTAGGAGGGAAACTATACCCTAGAAAGAGCAAGAAAGTAATCTTTCAAAAAAAAATCAAAAGAAGACACACACAAAATAATTCCACCTCTAACAACAAAATTAGCAGGAAGCAACAATTGTTATTCCTTAATATCTCTTAATATCAATGGACTCAATTCCCAAATAAAAAGACATAGACTAACAGACTGGATACTTAAACAGGACCCAACATTTTGCTGCATACAGGAAACCCACCTCGGTGACAAAGACAGACACTACCTCAGAGTAAAAGGCTAGAAAACAATTTTCCAAGAAAACGGTTCCAAAGAAACAAGCTGGAGTAGCCATTCTAATATTGAATAAAATTGACTTCCAACCAACATTTATCAAAAAAGATAAGAAAGGACACTTCATACTCATTAAAGGAAAAATCTACCAAGATGAACTTCCAATTCTGAATATCTATGTTCCAAATGCAAGGGAATCCACATTCATTTAGGAAACTATAGTGAATCTCAAAGCACACACTGTACCTCATACAATAATAGTGGGAGACTTCAACACCCCACTTTCATCAATGGACAGATCATGGAAACAGAAACTAAACAGAGACAGAATGAAACTAACAGAAATCATGAACCAAATGGATTTAATAGATATCCATAGGCCATTTTATCCTACAACAAAAGAGTATACCTTCTTCTCAGCACATCATGGTACCTTCTCAAAAAGTGACCATATAATTTGTCACAAAACATGCTTCAACAGATATAAGAATATTTAAATAATCACCACAGGCTAAGGCTGGTCTTCAATAACAACAAAAACAATGGAAAGTCCACATACACATGGAAGCTGAACAGCGCGCCACACAATGATACCTTGGTCAAGGAAGAAATAAAGAGATTAAAGACTTTTTTGGAATTTAAAGAACATGAAGGCAAAATATGCCAAAAGTCATTGGACAAAATGAAAGCAGGGCTAATAAGAAAAATCTTAGCTCTAAGTGCCTCCAAAAAGAAACTGGAGAGAGCATACACTAGTAGCTTGACAGCACACCTGAAAACTCTAGCTCAAAAAGAAGCAAATAAACCCAAGAGGAGTAGATAGCTGAAATAATTGAAATTAGGACTGAAATTAACCCCATAGAAACAAACAAACAAACTATACAAAGAATCAACAAAACCAGGAGCTGGTTTTGAGAAAATCAACAAGAAAGATAAACCTTTAGCCAGACTAACCAGAGAGCACAGAGACAGTATCCAAATTAAAAGGGAAACATAACAATAGAAACTGAGGTAATTGAAAATACCACCAGATCCTACTACAATAGCCTATACTCAACAATAATGGAGAATATGGATAAAATAGACAAGTTGCCAGATAGATACCAGGCACTAAAGTTAAATCAGGATCAGATAAACGATCTAAACAGGCCCCTAACACCTAAAGAAATAGAAGCAGTCAGTAAAAGTCTCCCAACAACAACAAAAATCTAGCAGACCTTCAAAGAAGACCTAATACAACTATTCTTCAAATTATTCCACAGAAAAGAAAAAGAAGGAACACTACCAACTTCATTCTATGAATCCACAATTATGCTTATATCTAAACCACATAAAGACCCAAAAAGAAAGAGAAGTTCAGACCAATTTTGCTTATGACTATCGTTGCAAAATACTCAATAAAATTCTTGCAAACAGAATCCAAGAACACATCAAAAGAATCATCCTTCATTATCAAGTAGTCTTCTTCCCATGAATGCAGGGGTAGTTCAATATATGGAATTCCATCAACATAATCCACTATATAAACAAACTCAAAGAAAAACACCACATTAGATGCTGAGAAAGCATTTAACAAAATCCAACAACCCTTCATGGTAAAAGTTTTGGAAAGATCAGGAATTCAAGGCCCATACCTAAACATAGTAAAAGCAATATACACCAAACCAGTAGCTAACATCAAATTAAATGGAGATAAACTTGAAGCAATCCCACAAGAATCAAGGACTAGACAAGGCTGCCCACTCTCTCCTACCTATTCAATATAGTACTCAAAGTCTTAGTCAAAGCAATTAGACAACAAAAGAAGGTCAGGGGACAGAAATTTGAAAGGAAGAAATCAAAATATCACTACCTGCAGATGATATGATAGTATACTTAAGTGACCCCCAAATTTCACCAAAGAACTACTAAACCTGATAAACCACTTCAGCACAGTGGCTGGATATAAAGTTAACTCTAAAAAAGCAGTAACATTCCTCTACTCAAAGAATAAACAGGCTGAGAAAGAAATTAGGAAAATGACACCCTTCACAATAGTCCCGGATAACATAAAACAACTTGGTGTGACTCTAACCAAGCAAGTGAAAGATCAGTTTGACAAGAACTTCAAGTCACTGAAGACAGAAATGGAAGATCTCAGAAGATGGAAAGGTCTCCCATGCGCATGGATTGGCAGGATTAATATAGTAAAAATGGCCATCTAGATGAAAGGATTCTACAAATTCAATGTAATCCCTATTAAAATTCCAACTCAATTCTTTATAGAGTTAGAAAGAGCAATTTGCAAATTCATTTGGTATAACAATAAAACCAAGGATAGTGAAACTATTCTCAACAATAAAGGAACTTCTGGGGGTATCAGCATCCAAAACTTCAAACTGTGTTACAAAGCAATCATGATAAAAACTGCATGGTATTGGTACAGAGGCAGTCAGGAAGATCAATGGTATAGAATTAAAGACCCAGAAATGAACCACACATCTATGGTCCTTGAGCTTTGACAAAGGAGCTACAACCATTCAGTGGAATAAGGACAGCATTATCAGCAAATGGTGCTGGTTCAATTGGGGATCAGCATGTAGAAGAATGCAAATTGATCCATTTTTGTCACCTTGTACAAAGTTCAAGTCCAAGTGGACCAAGAACCTCCACATAAAATCACATACACTGAAACTAGTAGAAGAGAAACTGGGGAAGAGCCTCAAAGACATCCTGAACACCAATGGCTTATGCTCTACAATCAAGAATTTGTGGGAAGCCACATGTGCTGTTGCAGAGTGGCACAGGCTACTGCTGGCCACCACGCATAAGTTTGGGCAAACAACCAATGCTTACTTATGCAGTAAAGTTTTTCGCCAAAACATTGCCTGGCCCGGGCATGATAATGAGGCTCTGCAAAGTACTAAGAGAGTTAACCAATCAGATGTGAGACATGCAAATGAGGTATGATAATGAGGTATTGTGAGATACTGAGAGAGAGTAGCCAATCACATGAGGAACATGCAAATGAGGCATAGTGCATAACCAATCCGGGTGTGAGACACGCCTCTCCTAGGCCTATATAAGCAGCACCAGTTCTGGGCTCGGGGTCTCTTTGCCTCTACAATCAAGCTCTCCCAATAAACGTGTGCAGAAGGATCCTGTTGCAGTGTTGTTCTTGCTGGTCGAGTCGGATGCGCGCAAAAAGAATTGACAAATGCAAATCTTCTGTAAGGCACAGGACACTGTCAATACAACAAAATGGCAACCAACATATTGGAGAAAGATCTGTATCCATTCTACCTCTGGTAGAGGGTTAATATCCAATATCTACAGTGAACTCACGAAGTTAGACTCCAGAAAATCAAATAACCCTATTAAAAATGGGGTACAAAGCTAAACAAAGAATTCTCAACTGAGAAATTCAAATGGCTGAGAAGCACCTAAACAAATGTTCCAGGGAAATGCAAATGAAAACAACTCTGAGATTCCACCTCACACCAGTCAGAATGGCTAAGATAAAAAACTCAGGTGACAGCAGATGCTGGCAAGGATGTGGAGAAAGCAGAACACTCCTCCATTGTTGGTGAGATTGCTAGCTGGTACAAGCACTTTGGAAAACAGACTGTCAATTCCTCAAAAACTTAGACATAGTACTATCTGAGGACCCAACTATACCACTCCTGGGTATATACTCAGAAAATGCTCCAACATATCATAAGGACACATGCTCCACTATGTTTCTAGCAGTCTTATTCATAATAGCCAGAGGCTGGAAAGGTTCCAGATGTCCTTCTACTGAGGAATTGATACAGAAAATATGGTACATTTACATAATGGAGTACTACTCAACTATTAAAAACAATGACTCCATGAAATTCTTATGCAAATGATGGAACAAGAAAATATCATTCTGAGTGACATAACCCAATAACAAAAGAACACACATGATGTACACTCACTGATAAGTGGATATTAGTCCCATCTCTTGCAAGACCCTAGATACCATTCACAGACCACATGAAGCTCAAGAAGAAAGAAGAACAAAGTGTGGGTGCTTTGGTTCTTCTTAGAAAGCAGAACTAAATACTCATGGAAGCCAATACAGAGACAAAGTATGGAGCAGAGACTGAAGGAAAGGCCATTTAGAGACTACCCCACCTGGGGATTTATCCCATATATAGTCACCAAAGGCAGACACATGTGGATCCCTGAAGTACATGCTGACAGAAACTTGATATACCTGTTTCCTGAGAGGCTCTGCCAAAGCCTGACAAATACAGAGACAATAATTGAACTGATCACAGAGTTCCCAATGTAGGAGTTAGTGAAAGGACTGAAGGAGCTGAAGGTGTTTGCAACCCCATAGAAAGAACAACAATATCAACCAACCAAACCCCTCACAGCTCCCAGGGACTAAACCATCAACCAAGGATCACACATGGAGGGACCCTTGGCTCCAGCTGCATATGTAACAGAGGATGGCATTGTTGGGCATCAATGGGAGAAGAGGCTCTTACTCCTGTGTGGGTTCAATTTTCCAGTGTTAGCAAATGCCAGGGTGGGGAGTTGGGAATGAGTGGATGGGTGTGGGAAAACCCTCATAGAAGCAGGGATAGGAGGGATGGGATAGGGAATTGCTGGGAGGGGGGAATTGGTTAAGGGGATAACATTTGAAATATAAATATAGAAAATATCCAATAAAAATTGAAAGGAAACTGGGAAAGGGAGAAAGACATTACACAGTAGGAGAAGGTGGAGGGAGGATACAGACAGGATATATGAGGTGAAGCTGTTCAAAATATTTAGTTGATTTTTAAAGATACTATCCTTTTTAAAACTATATATATGCATATTATATGTATAATATAATATAATGAAGATATTCCAATAAGAAATAAAATCTTTAAGCTTTAAAAAAAGAGAGACTGTGAATTAAGTATGGGGAGATTCAGTGGCAGTCCTCTGTCTACATGAACATGTTCATTCAACACTACCTTTCAATGACATATCTTGTGCCTGCATTGGTTTTTCCTTAGAGTTGAAGTTACACTTTACTAGAAACTTCTATAGAACATTGGTGTAATAAAATAATGGTTAATATTATAATGAATTTTAAAATAAATATATAGAAGAAATGTAATTTTCTAAGTAATGGCCACAATGATTCCATTAGGACTTATTCCATGTTACCTTCAGATGGCAAAGTAAATACATGAAAGGGGAAAATGAAGTGTCTTATCAAAGTGACCGCCCAGTTCAGCTTGTATTGTGTATTATTTTAGGTTACAGTATCAGGATCTGGCAAATTAAGATATTTTCTCTGGTACAAGATTGTGAGTCAAGTAATCAAAAGCAGCCCAAGAAAATCCTGTGTCCTAAAGCTGCTGAAAATAGTCCCATCCCTCTTCCTTATGTGGGTCCTTAAGGTGTTTAGCCAGCCCTAATGTTTATCTGTCTCCAGTCCTCTTTACTGAGAAAAAGAAAACACTTGGGAGCTCAGCCTATGCTAGAGCATCTCTTGGGTTTGTAGCCTGTGCTAGAGCATCTCTTGTTGTTTGTAGCCTGTGCTAGAGCATCTCTTGGGAGCTTAGCCTGTATTATAGAATCTCTTGGGAGCACAACCTATGCTAGAGACTCTCTTGGGAGCTCAGTCTCTGCTGCAGCATCTCTTAGGAGCTCAGTCTGTGCTAGAACACCTCTCCAGTTTAGTCTTGACACTGTTTTACTTGGCATAACCTCATAAAATTGCCAACAAAACCAAAATTTACAATGGCTTCCACATGTGTATAGGTGCGATTCTGGGTCCAGAAGAGTGGGAGTTAGAGCAAGAAGAAAGAAATGCCCTATAAAACATCTGAGTCATTCTGACCCACGTTCAGATGAGTGGCACATTTGTCTTTTCTCAGACCATTTACAGGAAAAAACTGCCACATTTCTTGGCCAGCTTGGATTTATAGCAACTTTTCCTTTTGCCTGTATTCATGAACGCCAGTGATTTGCTTAGTATTTTAGACCATGATCCACTTCCAAACACCTACCCAATGTTAGTTCTATAGAAATAACTTTTAATCCCAGAACATTACCTTCTATTACATATTTGGTTTTTAAATATCAAATTAAAAACATTTATGAAAGCAAGACCATCAAATATTGGTGTTTTTAATATTTAGGAATAAATTTCTCATGTGCTTAAGACATTGGGTAGTGCATACTGACCAAGGTATTGAGATAAACATTTGCTTACTGAAGTTTACCTATGACTTCTTAAACTTCACCACCTATTAAATAAACACATGGCAAACTCACTCATCAATTCATCTAACTATGCACTGATCTATCTGCTTGGAATAGACTTTTTCTTGGCTCTGGTTATGAATATATGTATTGATCACCAGTTATAGCTGCTGTAATTCAGGAAAATATCTTGCTTCTCCAGGGTTGAGAAAGTTATAACTGGTGTCCAAACGTCTTGTATTCAGCTACAGGTATATCAAGGAGAGCAAAGCTCATTGCCCCCATCACTTCTATTGTCCTTTAAAATCACTATTTGGATGAGTGTATCCACTAAAGGCAGTCTAAAATTTCTGAGTTGGTGATGTAAATGTAGAAGATTGATCCAGGCAAAATAAAGAGGTTGATAGTAAAAATATGAGAGTAGCTTATTCTTTAAAATTACTTGTGTGAAATAACCCTATTCAAATGCGAGTGGTGAGTACAAGAAATGGTTCAGAAGGAATCTTATCCTTTGATTTTGGACTAGTCACAAAAAATAATAAGGGAGATTCACACTGGGGAAGTAACTTGGCTGTATATAGAAAATTAATAATGACAAAAATACCTCTTAACGCTGAGCCTGTAAGAGCCAAGCATGGGAGTCAAATCCTCCTGAAGGGCAACCTCTTGCTTCTCATGGATAATAGGTGGGGCCTGGGGTGTGTATAGATACTCTCTTTGTTCTGCTGCTATACATTTCCATAACTATTTTGGATTTAATCTTGAATTACTGTGAGCCTCACCATTTTTCATCATATACTTTAGTAACTGGTTTATTATATCCCCTAAATCAGGAAGAAAACCTCTCAAACTTGTTTATTCTATCTGTATCTTAGCTATAATCAAGTGACATGAGCCAGGAGGATGGCATTGGATGGATATTCCTCACCTCTCACCTCTCACCTCTCCCCCTTCTCTCTTCTATTCTTTTCTTATTTCCCCTTCCTTCTTCATTCACCAGAGGCTTTTCTATTTGTAGATTCAAGAGAAGACATCTAGGAAACACTTAATAAACATATTAGGTTCTCTGAACACTCCCAAGAAGTGTTATGATGTCTCTTGACATAACTTCTCTGAGAAAGGGATCCCAGAGTGATCATGATGATGTACAAAACCTACACTCCTAGTACCCACCAAGGATATGCCTTTCTTAGGTCTTGCTGAGACACATCTGCACTCCAATCAATTGGCATGAGCTTAATGCTTTCCCTTACTAGACTAACCTTAAATCTCCTTGAGAACTTCTTTCTGCTTTAAAATCCCTATTGGTTGTTTGCAGTTGCCAGGAAAGTTCCATTCCTTCTCTTCACTCAGGAAATTCTTGCTCACTTAAAAGTCACACTTCTTTAGGAAAACTTTCTGTAACTTTCCTTCAGGGCTGTAGCCCTAGCTTAGAGGTTCTATAACATGGTTCTTTTTTCCTTCTGGTGCTCAATGTCTCTATAACGATATACTTTTAGATATGTCATCCCTTATTTAAAGTGTGTTGACTAGAATCTCCTATGATAAAAGATACTATAACTATTTTGTACATCACACTATCTTAGCATTGAGCAGAATGTCTATTCAAAGTCAATACTAAATTCTACTTGTATAAAATATTTTTGTAACAAATATTATAATTGGTAACAAACTTCTAAAATTACATTTTTCCAATAGAAATACAATAGATACTATAAATATGTAAAAATAAAATAGCTTTTGAGCTGGAAAATGCTTATTGGTAGAGTATGCACCCCTGGCCCAGTTCTTAGCCACACAACAATAAAAGCAAGGAAAAAATAAAGTAAAAACTATTACTAGCATTAAATTAACTCTGGTAAAAATAAACAGGTAAGAGGTCTCGATTCGTGGTACATTAAACTCATCCTATTCACCCTTTCTTTCACTTTCTCTTTCTCCTTCCTTCCTTCCTTCCTTCCTTCTTTCCTTCCTTCCTTCCTTCCTTCCTTCTTTCTTTACTTTCTTTCTTTTGATCTGAACATAATTAACATAATTTACATAGATTATAAATTCTAGCCATCATTCTGAGACAACAAAAGAAAACAATAGCAGAAATAATGGGGAAGTATACTGGTGTCATTGAACTTTATATTCTCTTTCCATCAGTGCTTCATAGTCTTTCCTTCATACTTCCTCCAAACATAGAGTAAAACATCAGGACCTAGAGAGATAAGAGAAGAGAGAGAGAGAGAGGAAAATCGACAATGAGGATGATAATGAAGAATGAATGAACGAAAGAAAATTGATTGTTCTAAGAGGGGGACCAAGCTATGGCCCAAGGAGCTTGGAAAGTAAACTTCTAAATAACATGTGTATAAATTATGATCCCCTCTCTTGTAACAGTCCCCCCAAATTCCAAAGCAGCAGAAATGTTAACTTATAGCAAGAACATAAAGAAACTGACTCTGTAGAAGTCAGAGTTCTGAGTGTTGGTATGAGTTTTTCTTTTTTATTTTTGCTGTGTGTGCACATGCATTAGGCAAGTAAGTATCTTTGTTTCTTTCCTCTTTAATTAACTTATATAACATAATTGCATGACTTTACATTGCAGTAGATAAGTGGTTTTAACCTCATTACCTAGTATGCAGGATATTTTTATATTGCTTTGGGAAAAGAATCAGTACATTTTGTTTGGTATATCATGTTAGATTGAAATATAACCTTATTTTTGCCTTTATTTAGACTTTAATTGTGGCTTAAGAAGATATATATAAGTGCCTAGTAAATAAGCAATGGCTTGTGATGTTTAATGTTACATATATGCTTAGCTTAGCCACAATAACCAGGCATGTCACCATTTACTGTGAAAGTGATCTGGGGAGAGATTAACTTCTAATCCAGTAGAGTTCAAGGTAGCAGATCATATGTGAAAGTGTATGAGTCATCTTCAATACAGTTAGCTGAAGGCTTTAAAAGACACATACATGGAGTCCTTGAAAGCGTGTTGTCATGCCTTCCCCCACAAAATACTGCTTTATATTTGAAATAAAAATTAGTTCCTTCATGGACTTCCAGCTTGTCAACCTGCCCTGGGATTTAGACAAGCCAATCATACAGTCACTGAAACAATGTATTAAAATCAAACAGAATACATTCCTATACTGATTTCTCTGTAGAATCCAGGATAGTGTAAAAAGTGGACAGACAGATATCTCTATCCAGTAAAATTGCAGTTCCAAGAAAGATGTATATCTCCACTGCCCTTTTTCTTCCTTTCCTCCCATTGGCTGGCCTCTACCTGGTTGAATACAAAGCTGAGAAGTGTCTAGTGTTAGAAGAGAATATACATGCACTAGAATTGGAAAGTGCTGAGGAAACCACAACGATAAAACTCTCAAATCCACTTGTCCCCCCAAATTGCTTATAATTTGGGGGGAGGCTAAGCACAAATGAGCGTGATCTTAATTGGCATCCAAATCCTTTGAGAACTATGAAGAAACCACTATCCAAAACATAGAATGTAGTCTGAAATGTGCATACCAAAAACTAATATGAAGAACTCTATAAAATCTTTAACTATTACCCTGACATGGGAACCAATGTCCATTGAAAGTGGGTTGAAACTCTCAAACTTATCCATACAAGTTCAACTCTCTTCTGTCTCCAAAATAGACCTATATTTTTATGGTTCTGGGAACTGTTTAAAACTTCTAAAATAAAAATTATATACGGCCTTTGAAAACTGTAGCATGTGGTAAAATACAATCAACTCAGCAAAGACTAACCTGACAGAGACACTGAAATTACATGAAAAGCTGAAAAAATTGTAATTGTAACAATACACAAATTATCAATTGAAAACACTGTTGAAAAAGTTATCTGTGTTAAACATTTGAACAAATTAAAAAATAACTTAAATTTAGTTTTAGAACTGAAAAATTATTAATGAAATGGCCCGACAGATGGACTCAACTCAAAGAGAAGCCAACAGATAACATTCAGTATGGACAAAGGAGAACAAGAAAGATGGAGATATATGAGGACCATCTCAGGGCATATCAAAAATAACAGAAATGATGTAATGTTCTCATCAAGGTTAAGGGTGAACTGATAGCAAATAATATGAAAAAGAATAACAGAGAACTTCCCAAATTTTGTAGGAAATTCAATCCTATGGATTATAGAAGCGAAGAAAAGAAAAACATGAATAAGATAGAAGATATTTTATTCCCAAACTTGAAACCCATCCAGTAAAAGAGCCTGGATACGTTGCCTATATAGAGTCAAGTACTCTGTGGATTTCTCATGAGAAGAGCCAATAGCACCTGTAAATGCACAGATTTAGTAACTTCAGCAACAAGTCTGATTAATCAAAGCCTTTGAGTAATTAAAGCTTGCCCAGGAAAACAGAATAGGTAGTCAGCATGATCTTACAACTCTGAGAAGAACTAATTCATGTCAAATACTCTAAATCTAATTTCCTAAGCCAACATACTTTCATAGGTAAAGTTTGTGAAACGTTTAAATGAAATACGCATCTCAGATTTTTGTTAGTTTCTCACTGCAAACAGAATAAAAGGAAGTATGTTCCAGGCAATTTTGTTAAGCCAGTAAGCCCTATTTACAAAACAGAACAAACTGAGTTACTAAACATAAATACAAGATCAGGTTTTTTTTTTTTTCAGAAACATACATATGAAAGTTCTCAATAAAAAAAAATATTAGTCTTCATTGTGTCCTATAGATTTGGGTATGTTGTTTTGTTTTGTTTTGGTTTGGTTTTCATTCAATTTTTGAAGTTTAAATTTTCTTTCAGTCCTCTTTCATGAACCAATTTTCATTGAACAGTAGGTCACTCAGTTTTTATACCATCTGCTTTTCTTTTATTGTTTATATATAGGTTTAATCCATGGTGTTTATATACGATACAGGGTATTATTTCAATTATCTTATATCTGTTGAGACTAGTTTTATGTTCTAATATGTTATCAGTTTGTGAAAAATTCCAGATCTGCTGAGAAGAAAGTATATCTTTAGTGTTTGGGTAGAGTATGCAGTTGATGTCTCTTAAGGTCATGATTTTATTTGACTACAGTGTTTCTCTTTTTAGTATTTTCTTGATGACCTGTATAATGGATCATTGAAGTCCCACACTATCACTGTTTTAGGGTCACTATGTGACGTTTAGGTGTAGAAACTTCTTTTATGAACTTGGATGTCCCTCTGCTTGGTGCTTAATTGAAATATCCTCTTGATGGATTTTTCCTATCTATTCTCATTAGTTTAGGTTTGAAATATGTTTTGTCAGCTATAAAAAGAGCTACATGTGCTTGCTTCTTGATTCCATTTGCTTGGAATACTTTTTTCCATCCTTTTACCCTAAGGTAATCTGTATTCTTGATAGTGAAGTATGTTTCTTAGATACAACAGAAAGATTAATCCTGTTTTCTAACCCAAATCTGCTAGTAGACCATTAATATAGAGAGATATTAATGAGCAGTATTTATTAATGGCTATTGTTTTGTTGTGGTGGTGGTCCCTATTTTGATAAATGTCCTGGGTTTACATCTTCTGTGGTATAGATAATGTTCTCCAGACTGAAGTTTTCTATCCAGTGCCTTCTGTAGAGCTGTATTGGTGGATAGAAATTGGTTCAATTTACTTTTTATCATTGAATTTTTTATTTATTGATTGATTGTTATTGGTTACTTTGCTGGGTATAATAGTCTTGGCTGGCATCTGTGAATTCTTAGATCTAGAAGAACATCCATTCAGGTCCTTTGGGCTTTCTGAATCAATATTGAAATCTGGTGTTATTCTAATGGGTCTGGACTTACATATAACTTAGTCTTTTTCCCTTGTCACTCTTCCTATCTTTCATTGTTCTGTAATTTACTGTTTTGATTATTGTATGTTTTGGGGAGTTTAGTTTATGATTCTCAATTTTGATATTCTATGTGATTTCTGTACCTTTATGTCTTTAGTGTTGGAATTTTTTCTATGATTTTGTTAAACTATATCCTGCACTTTTGCCCTGAATTTCTCTTCCTTACTCTATTTTTGCTATTCATATATTTGCTATTTTCTTTATAGTGTTTGAAATTTCATGAATATCTTGTGCGTGTCTTTTAATCTATTGATGAGGATTATCTCTGAGGGTTTTTTTTGGCATTCTGAGTCTTTCATTTACAATTTTATTTCAGTTTGGATGATCTTTAATGATTCTCTTTCTAATAAGTCTAGTTTCATGTCTTGAATAGTTTTCTTTCAACAGTTAGTGTTTTCCTGGTCCTCATTAAGGCATTTATTCACATCCTCTTCAAGGTCTGTGTATATACTCATAAATGATATTTTATGGTCCTTGTCTTGTAATTCAGCTAAATTGCATATTAAAGCCTATTGTAATAAGGCTGCTGGCTTCTGAAGGAGACACATTGTCTTGGTTACTCATGTTTCTGATTTTGCACTAGAGCGTGGGCATCTGGTGTTATAATATTTGAAGGGTTTCTCTATGTTCCATTATTGAATGCTATTTCCCATTTTTTAACTTAACCAAATGTGGTGGCTATGTGGTACCTGAGTACCAGCCTAGTGTTGCCACTGGGGTTTCCTAGAAGAGTGGGTTAGTGGGTGTAACAAAGGAAGGGAAATGACCTCAAAAGCTGAATGGGGTAGCCAGAAAGAACAAGGGGACCCTTGATCTGCCCCAAGAAAGAGAGAGTCCTCAGTGAATTAAGGTGAGGGTGAGAAGAGGGTTTCTGCTGGCAGGTTGCAACAGGACTAAGAGTAAGTCTTGGGAAGTTGAAATGGAGGACAGGAAGAACAAGAAAAATGACCTACATCTACTAATATTATTTAAATATCAGTTTTACACAGGGGTGATCATGTTTAAGTCTCCAGACTTAAATAGAAAGAAATTATGATAATGGACAAAAAATATAAAAACAAGTTTATTTTGGTTGTATAGAATTTTCTAGAAAGTCCCAGCGACCTGGGACCTTAGACAAAGTGACCAGCAGTGGAGAGATGGAACCTGAAGAAACCACCTCCAGTAGACAGAGAGGGCCCCCCCAGTGGAGAGATGGGACCACCCACCCATCTTCAAAAATTTTCACCCAGAATTATTCATGTCTAAAAGAAATAAAGGGACAAAAATGGAGCACAGATGGAAGGAATACAGCACAGCTGATCCAGTGACCAGCTGAACTTGGGATCCATCCCATGAGTTGACACCAAACTCTGACACTATTACTGATGCCATGTTGTGCTTTTAGACAGGAGCCTGGCATGACTGTTCTCTGAGAGACTCTACCATCAGCTGACTGAGACAGATACAAATACTTACTGCCAACCATTGGACTGAGGTTGGGGATTGTATGGAAGAGTTAGGGGAAGTATTGAAGGAGCTGAAGGGAATAGCTACCCTATAGAGGAAAGGACAACAGTAACATCTAATCCAGACCCCTCAGAGCTCCCAGATACTAAGACAGCAACCAAAGTGTATACATGGGCTGTTCCTACATGGGCTGTTCCATGGCCCTTGACATATATGTAGCAGAGGACTGTCTTGTCTTGCCTCAGTAAGAGAGAATGAGCCAATCAATCCTTTAAAGACTTGATGCTACATGGAAGGGGGATGCTGGGGGTGGTGGTATGTAGGGGTGAGTAGGTGAGTGAGGGGTTGGGTGGGTAGAAGGCAAAGAGCAGGGTGATGGGATGAAGAATTCTGGAAGGAGGGGGGCTAGGAAAGGGTCTAACATTTGGAATGTAAATAAATAAAATAATTTAATAAATTAAACAAGAATTTTCTTTCTGTATTGACCCCCCCCCTTGCCACAGTGGGATTTCCTTCCTGTTATTCTGTTTCTCTCTTCAAAACATCTGTATCCTGCTATATGTTCCCAAGCTTCTTCTCAGCAATGATCCCTTTATACTATCCTGATTTCTGGATCCATCCTGCTATTCATATCTGAGGGTCTGGAGCGGGGCATTTCAGATGAGAAAGAACATGTGATATTTGTCTTTCTAAGTCTTGGTTACCTCACTCAATATAATCATTTATAGATCTACCCATTAAGTGGAATATTTCACAATTTTTCTTTATAGCTGAACAGTATTCCACTGGGTAAAATTTGATACATTTTTATTATCCACCCATCTTTTGAAGGAAATTGTGATATTTCCATTGTTAAGCAAGTATCTGTGGAAAAAAATTTAAGTTCTTTGAGTATATATGCCAAGGGATGGTATACCTAGGTTATATGGTAAATTTATTTCTTAAGTTTTTTTTTCCTTGAGGCTCTTCATACATATTTTCATGGTGGCTGCACAAATTTATATTTTTTCCAACTGTGAATACCGGCTCCCCTTTCCCTACAACTAGCATTCCTTATCAGTTGCTTTGTTGATCTTATGACTAGAGTGAGCTGAAATCTCCAAGTTTTTTCATGCATATTTCCCTAATTACTAAGGATGATGAACATTTCTCAGTTATGGTGGCAACCACTGATTTCTAATTAGACTTAGGAGCCACTCAACATGAGGGAAATCATGTCTAGTACTGGAAATCTAGTGAGCTTCCCAGGGCTAATGGGCTCATGGATCTTAGAAAAGAGCCTACTATATCTATTTTGCTAGACTAAATCCTAAGTGCATTCTAAATCTTATCTTTATATCCTGAGATAAGTATAGCTACCACTTTTTATCAAAGCCTCTCTTCCCAGAAAACAGTACCTGGACATAATGCAAAAATATTTATTTTGTGGGAAACTTAGCCCCAAAGAATGTACTGATGACAGAGCTCCTCCATCTGTGACCCAGACAATACCTCATGGAAGGACTATAAGAGCCAGAATGTGAAACAGTCTCTTTTAGAAATGTTTCAGAAACAAGACTGGAACATTGTCAGTATCAATGAACACATTAATGTGGAAGGGGAAACCTTTTTCTGGATCCCACCGATAGAAAATGAACTACAGACAAATAATGACTGCTGGAAGATGGAGAATTAGCTCCAAGTATGATACTCCTTATTGGTTTTCCAATGCAGAGTGGTCAGCCTTGATAAATGTTTTACAAACATACAACAAAAATAGACTTAGTAGTTTTCATGTATGTATGTACATACATACACATGCATACATACATACATTAAACAAAAGAAAAGAGACTCTTAGCTTGAGAAGGGATGGATAGGAGGGGTTTAGTGGGGGATAGCTGGAAGAACTGGAAGGAGGAAAGGGAAGGAAAAAGATACTATTTAATTTGAATAAAAATTTAAATAAAAAAACCTTATCTTACAGGAAAAATATGCATGTATTTAAGATCACTCTCACTAATTGTTTTTATTGGATATTTTAATTAATTACATTTCATATGTTATTCCCTTACTTGATGTTGCCCCTGTCTGAGAAACTCCCTATCTAATCACCCCTCCCCAAGCACCCACCCACTCCTGCCTCCATGCCCTGCCATTCCAGTACACTGGAGTCTCAAGCCTTCAGAGCACCAAAGGCCTCTCCTCCCATTGATGCCCAACAAAGCCATTCTCTGCTACATAGCTACATATGTGGCTGGAGACATGGGTCCCTCCATGTGTACTCTTTGGTTGGTGGTTTAGTCCTTGGGAGCTCTGGGGGGTCAAGTTGGTTGAGATTGTTGTTCTTCCTAATGGGTTGCAAACCCCTTCAGCTCCTTCAGTCCTTCCCATAACTCTTCCATTGGGAAGTCCTTGCTTAGTTCAATGGTGGGCTGAGAGCATCTGCCTCTGCATTTTTCAGGCTCTGGCAGAGCCTCTCAGGAGACAGCTGAATCAGGCTCCTGTCAGCAAGCACTTCATGGCATCCACAATAGTGCCTGGGTTTGGTGTCTGTATATGGCATCGATCACCATGTAGGGCACTCTCTGGATGGCCTTTCCTTCAGTCTCTGCTCCAAATTTTGTCTCTGTATTTCCTCCCATGAGTATTTTGTTCCCCTGACTAAAACGGACTAAAGCATCCACATTTTGGTCTTTTATGTTTTTGAGCTTGAGATCTGTGAAGTGTATCTAGGATATTCTAAGCATTTGGGATAATATCTACTTATCAGTGAGTGCATACCATGTGTGTTCTTTTGTGATTGGGTTACCTCACTCAGGATATTTTCTAGTTCCATCCATTTGCATAAGAATTTCATGAAGTCATTGATTTTAATAGCTGAGTAGTACTCCATTGTGTAAATGCATCACATTTTCTGTATACATTCATCTGTTGAGGGATATATGAGTTCTTTCCAGATTCTAGCTATTATAAATAAGGCTGCGATGAACATAGTGGAGCATATGTCCTTATTTCATGTTGGAGAATCTTCTGGGTATATGCCCAGGAGTAGTATTGCTGGGTCCTTAGGTAGTACTAGGTCCAATTTTCTGTGGAACCTCCAAACTGATTTACAGAGTGGTTGTACCAGTTTGCAATCCCACCAGCAATGGAGGAGTGTTCCTTTTTCTCAACATCTTTGCCAGTATATGCTGTTACCTGAGGTTTTTATCTTAGCCATTCTGACTGGGTGTGAGGTAGAATCTCAGGGTTGTTTTGATTTACATGTCCCTGATGACTAAGGATGTTGAACATTTGTTTAGGTGCTTAGCAGCTACTCAAGATTCCTCAAGGGAGAATTCTTTGTTTAGCTTTGTACCCCATTTATAATTATTTGATTCTCTGGAGTCTATCTTTATGAGTTTGCTATAGATAATGGATATTAGTCCTCTATCAGATATACAATTGGTACAGATCTTTTCTCAAGCTGTTGGTTGCCATTTTGTCCTATTGACAGTGTCTTGTGCCTTACAGATTTGAAATTTTGTGAGGTTCCATTTGTCAATTCTTGATCTTAGAGCATAAGCCATTGGTGTTCTGTTCAGGAAAATTTCCCCTGTGCCCATGTCTTTGAGGCTCTTCTCCACTTTTTTGTCTATTCGTTTCAGTGTATCTGATTTTATGTGGAAGTTCTTGATCCACTTGGACTTGAACTTTGTACAAGGTGACAAAAATGGATCAATTTGCATTCTTCTACATGCTGCCCACCAGGTGAAACAGCACAATTTGTTGAAAATGATGTCCTTATTCCACTGGATGGTTTTAGCTCCTTTGTCAAAGCTCAAGTGACCATAGATGTGTGGGTTCATTTCTGGGACTTCCATTCTATACCATTGATCTCCATGCCTATCTCTGTACCAGCACCATGCAGTTTTTATCACTATTTCTGTGTAATACAGCTTGAGATCTGGGATGCTGATTCCCCCAAAAGTTCTTTATTGTTGAGAATAGTTTTTGTTATTCTGATTTTTTTAATTCCAATGAATTTTGCAAATTGCTCTTTCTAACTCTATGAAGAGGTGAGTTAAGATTTTGATGGGCATTGCATTGAATCTGTAAAATGCTTTTGGCAAGATAGCCATTTTTATTATATTATTCCTGCCAATCCGTGAGATGCTGAGAAGAAGATATATTCTTTAGTTTTAGGATGAAATGTACTATAGATATCTGTTAAATCCATTTGGTTCATAAGTTCTCTTAGTTTCACTGTGTCTTTGTTTAGTTTCTGTTTCCAAGATCTGCCCATTGCTGAGAGTGGGGTGTTGAAGTCTCCAACTCTTTTTGTGTGAGGTGCAATATATGCTTTGAGCTTTAGTAAAGTTTCTTTTATGAATGTGGGTGCTCTTGCATTTGGAGCCTAGATGTTCAGAAATGAAAGTTCATCTTGGTAGTTTTTTCCTTTGATGAGTATGAGGTGTCCTTCCTTATCTTTTTAGATAACTTTAGGTAAAGAGTCAATTTTACTTGATATTAGAATGGCTACTCCATCTTGTTTCTTGGGACCATTTACTTGAAATTTTTTTCCAGCCTTTTACTCTGACGTAGTGTCTATCTCTGTCATTGTGGTGCATTTCCTGTATGTAGCAAAATGCTGCATCCTGTTTATGTATTCAGTCTATTAGTCTATGTCTTTTTATTGGAGAATTGAGTCCATTGATGTTAAGAGATATTAAGGAATAGTGATTGTTGTTTCCTGTTAATTTTGTTGTTAGAGTTGGAATTATGGTTTTTGATTTGCAAATATTTGTTGATAATTTTGCATCTATATGTTCATTAGAGGTATTGGCCTATAGTTCTCTTTGTATCTTTTTCTTGTTTTGATATTAGACTAATATTGGCGTCATAAAATGAGTTTGGAAATGTTACTTCTATTTCTGTCCTATAAAATAATTTTTTGAATCATTGGTTGTACTTCTTTAAATGATTTTTTTAGAATTCTACTGAAAATCCACTTGGACTTGGGATATTTTTTATTAGATATTTTCTTTATTTACATTTCAAATGCTATCCCGAACGTTCCCTATAACACCCCCCTCCCGCCCCACCCTCCTCCCCTCCCCACCCACTCCCACTTCTTGGCCCTGGCATTCCCCTGTACTGGGGCATATAAAGTTTGCAAGACCTAGGGGCCTCTCTTCCCAATGATGGCCGACTAGGCCATCTTCTACATATGCAGCTAGAGACTTGAGCTTTGGGGGGTACTGGTTAGTTCATCTTGTTGTTCCACCTATCAAGTTGTAGACCCCTTCATCTCCTTGGGTACTTTCTCTAGCTCCTCCATTGGAGGCCCTGCATTCCATCCAATAGATGACTGAGAGCATCCACTTCTGTATTTGCCAGGCACTGGCATAGCCTCACTGGAGATAGCTATATCAGGGTCCTTTCATCAAAATCTTGCACAAAGCTTGTGTGAATAACAAACCAGTGCCTGGTTTGACTTAAGGCCCACTCCGTGAGATGGAACCCATACCCCAAACTGCCTGCGTGTCCAAGAATCAGAGACTAGATAGCCCAGAGTCCTAGGGCAAAACCAAATTCTACTGATCTAAAACAAAATGAAAAATGACTTCTCCTGACATTCTGCTATTCTAATAGATAGTGCCTTATTTAGCCATAATCAGAGAGGCTTCTTCCTGTAGCAGATTGGAAACAATACACAGATCCATAGTCTGTAGACAGAAAGAAACCTTATAACACACACCTACAGATAGGAGGTCTTCCTCAAAGCCCTTCCCTCAGAACTCGGGGAACCTCTTGGAAGAGGAGTCAGGAAATTATTAAAGAAAGAAAAGATTCATAAAAATAATAAAAAGTACTCAAATTAATACTTTAATGATGGTCCCGAAGACTGCGAAAGCAAAAACAAACTAATCTCTAAGGCAGTAGATGGAAAGAAAAACCCAAAACAAGAGCAGAAATTAATGAAATAGAAACAAACAAGGAAACACATACAAATATTCAATGAAATGAGTTGTTTCTTCTTTGAAAATCTAGAAAACATTAACAAACCCTTTGCCAAATTAACTGAGAGACAAGACCAAGTTTAACACAATTAGTGGTGATAAATGACGGCCGAGGAACCCAGGAACTTTATACCATCACACCTGCACAAGGGAGCACAGGGCGGAATCAGAACTGCAGGACATTGATGCTCACAGTCAGCTATTGGATGGATCACGGGGCCCCCAATGGAGGAGCTAGAGAAAGTACCCAAGGAGCTAAAGGGAACTGCAACCCCATAGGTGGATCATTATTATGAACTAACCAGTACCCCAGAGCTCTTGACTCTAGCTGCATTTGTATCAAAAGATGGCCTAGTCGGCCATCACTGGAAAGAGAGGCCCATTGGACTTGCCAACTTTATATGCCCCAGTACAGGGGAATGCCAGGGCCAAGGGGTGGGGGTGGGTGGGTGGGGGACTGGGGGGGGAGTGTATTGGGGACTTTTTGGATAGCATTGGAAATGTAACTGAGGAAAATACCTAATTAAAAAAAAAGGCTCTGTAAGGTACTTACAGTCTTCAAATTTCTCCAGAGTTAGACACCCTTTTGATTGTTTTCACGGCAATTATTCCTTCCCTTTCGGTTTCGTTTTGCTTCCACCACTGGAACTGCTGACTGGTTCTTAGTCACGGTCAGGCCTGGACAGCAACCAGTATTGCTGACGGGTTTTCAGTCACGGTCAGGCCTGGACAGCGACCAGTATGGAAATCTCCCACTCTGTAGTAATGGCCTTATGGTCGGTGTTGAAGAAGTGTGGCCTGAAAATCGCCACTAAGACTATATAGGGATTTGTCAGGGAGATAGACCATGTGGCACCATGGTATGCTTGCTCAGGGTCATTAACTGTCACCTCATGGGACAAACAGAAAGGAGATCTAGTTAGGGAACAGCAGAACGGCAAACTTAAAGCAGGGACCATGCCATTGTGGAAACTGGTAAGATCGTGCTTAACAGACAAGGATTGTCAGCAAATGGTTGAAGCGGGGCAGAAAGTTTTGGATGAAATTCAAGACAGTCTACCAGAGACAGAGCGGGGAGAAAGAGTAAGAGCTGAGAGGAAACAAGGTGCACTGAAAAATAAAGGCCTTTCCACGGGCCTTGAGCCCGAGGAAATGAAATATAAGGGAAAAAATGCCCTGGGAGAGCTTAGAAAAAGGGATGGAAAGGGAGAGAAGAAGAGAGATCGAGCTGGGGAGGCACATAAGGAAAAGAGCCTCTACCCGCCATTAGATGAGTTCAAGGCACTAGCTGTCAGTAGCTCAGAATCGGATAAGGAACTTAGCTCCTCTGAGGAAACAGACTTAGAAGAAGAAGCGGCAGCCTATGAGGGAGAAAGATACCAGCCAGATTACAAACTATAGAAAAGGCCTTACAAGATGCTCAATTACAATGCATTGACGAGTCGAAGTCATTTGAATTGTGCATATTAAAAACTGCACAGTTACCAACAGCAGTCTTGTGGCAAAATGGACCCTTATTGTGGGTCCACCCTAATGCTTCCCCTGCAAAAATCATTGTGTGGTATCCTAGTGCAGTTGCTCAACTTGCACTTCGGGGGATAAAAGCAGCCATTACTCATTTTGGGAAAGAACCTTATATGCTAATTGTGCCTTATACCTCTGCTCAAGTTTAAACCCTGGCAGCAACAACTAATGATTGGGCAGTCTTGGTTGCCTCCTATTCAGGACAAATTGATAATCATTATCCAAAACATCCAATTTTACAGTTTGCCTTAAGCCAAGCCATAGTGTTTCCAGTAATAACAGGCAAACACCCACTTCCGGATGGGGTAGTAGTGTATACAGATGGATCCAAATCTGGTATAGGTGCATATGTAGTAAATGGCCAAGTAACATCTAAACAATATAATGAGACATCACCCCAAGTTGTAGAGTGTTTGGTAGTTCTAGAGGTCCTTGAAACTTTTCCGGGACCGCTCAATATTGTATCTGATTCCTTATATGTGGTTAATGCAGTTAATACACTTGAAGTTGCTGGCTTAATTAGACCCTCTAGCAAGCTTGCTCACATTTTTCAGCAAATTCAGTCAGCCCTGTTACATAAAGACATCTTGTGCATATTACTCATGTTAGGGCTCATTCTGGCCTTCCTGGCCCCATGTCTCATGGAAATGACTTGGCAGACAAAGCCACTAGAATCGTGGCTGCTGCTCTGTCCTCGCAGGCAGAGGCTGCAAGGGAGTTTCATAAACACTTCCACGTGACGGCTGAAACATTATGCCGCCGTTTCACTTTAACCAGGAAGGAAGCTCGTGACATTGTCACCCAATGTCAAAACTGTTGTCAATTTCTGCCTACTCCTCATGTAGGGGTAAACCCCCGAGGCATCAGGTCATTACAGGTTTGGCAAATGGATGTCATTCATATTTCCTCCTTTGGAAAAAATCAATATTTAAATGTTTCCATTAACACCTGCTCTGGTGTTATGTTTGCTACACCTTTAACAGGTGAGAAAGCCTCTCATGTTATACAGCACTGTTTAGAAGCTTGGAGTACTTGGGGCAAGCCCACAATCCTTAAAACTGATAATGGGCCAGCATATACCTCTACTAAATTTCAGCAATTTTGTCATCAAATGGATGTCACTCACTTGACTGGCCTTCCTTATAATCCTCAAGGACAAGGCATTGTGGAACGTGCCCACTGTACACTCAAGTCTTATTTTATAAAACAAAAGGTGGGGGGGTTGATGACACTCTGCCCTCAGTGACAAGAGTAGCTGTATCTATGGCACTCTTTACACTTAATTTTTTGAATCTTGACGAGCAAGGTCGCTCTGCAGCAGATCGACATAGCTCAGACCCTGATAGACCAAAAGAAATGGTGAAATGGAAGGATGTCTTATCTGGTCTGTGGAAAGGCCAGGATCCTATTTTGATAAAATCCAGGGGAGCTGTTTGTGTTTTTCCACAGAGTGAAGACAACCCATTTTGGCTGCCGGAACGACTCACCCGCAAGATAGTAATCAAGGATGGTGTGGAAGATGCTGACCTCCCGAGGACTGCTCCTGATCCTGACAATGCTGAACGTGTCTCAGATTCCTAGTATGATGGGCGAACAGAGATGGGCCATTTTCTAGGCTTTCCCTAAGCCAATGCCAGTTCGCCATGATGCTATAATTTTTCCAAAATTCTTTACTACTAATAAAACATTAGATTTACCATATTTACCCTATGATCCCACCCGAGCACCATTAGGAGAAAATCGCTCCTTATTAGAACAGGGTTCTTTATGTTTTCAAATTAATGGACCAGGAAAATGTATCAACCTCACAGCCCGAGTTTTGGGAATGTTTAATGAGCACCAAGGAGGCTGGGTGAGCACAACCCAAGATACTTCCAACGCAGATATAACCTTTACAAATCGGACCTTCTGGCAGGAGGCAATTTAGGTTAATGGTACATTTCTACCACCTAACATTTCAGACAAAGAATGCCCCCCCCAACCAAAAATAGCCCCTCATTGTAGCTTGAAAGATGAAGGGCTGATCCTGCCTTGGTCTGATGGTCAATCCTCCATCACTCGTTGGGCAATCAGAGTAAAACCTTATCCTTTTCTCCCAACATGATGGCTGACCCAGAGAAGGAATTTGTTATGAAAAAGGAACTTTTCATACAGGACTTTAGAATGCATCCCTTTCACAAGTGGGTGCTTTGTGGAGTCAATGGCAGTTGTACAGAACTCAATCCTTTGATCTTTATCCAGGGAGGAGCAGTTGGAAAGGTTTCTTTTACTGGCATCTCAAGATTTGCTCAGTATTGGGGAATACATGCTGCCTCCCTGGACTCGTATGGATATAATAATACCAGTATAGATATCACTGGGTTCAATAAAACTTTGGTAAACCAGATTAATTATCCACCTACCCCAGTCTGTGTTTACCCCCCTTTCTTGTTTATTCTTTCAAATGATTCATTTGAAGTCTGTTTCAATGATTCTTGTTGGATTTCTCAATGTTGGGATGTAACAAAGGACACCCGTGCCATGGTGGCACGGATCCCACATTGGATCCCTGTTCCAGTGGAAACACCCTCCACCTTATCCCTGTTTCGACAAAAAAGAGATTTTGGCATTACTGCTGCCCTGATCATAGCAATTTCAGCCAGTGCAGCTGCTGCTACAGCTGCAGGGTACTCTATGGCTAGTGCAGTTCAATCAGGCACAAAATTAAATCAGCTTTCAGCAGATCTGACTGATGCCATCACTGTCCAAACTTCTGCTAGTACCAAGTTAAAGGGAGGGCTGATGATTTTGAATCAGTGCCTTGACCTGGCAGAGGAACAGATAGGCCTTCTATACCAGATGGCCCAGTTGGGTTGTGAAAGAAAACTGGAAGCTCTGTGTATTACCAGTGTCCAATATGAAAATTTTACTTATGCAGCTAATCTGTCTAGACAGCTTTCCTTGTATCTTGCAGGAAATTGTTCTGAGGGATTCGATGAGACTCTTGAGGCCCTGAGGGTGGCAGTTTTAAAGATCAACTCAACGCGAGTGGACCTGTCATTGACAGAGGGCCTCTCCTCCTGGATTTCATCTGCATTTTCTTATTTTAAGGAATGGGTGGGGGTGGGTTTTTTTGGTGTTGCCACCTACTGTGGACTTGTGTTCATGCTCTGGTTGGTTTGCAAGCTCAGAACCCAACAAACATGTGACAAGGTTGTGATAGCTCAAGCACTTGCTGCCATTGAGCAAGGGGCCTCCCCCGAAATCTGGCTATCTATGCTCAAAAATTAGTTGACATTGGTGGCTGGCCTCTTTTGTAGAGTTCGCCCTAGGTCATTTAGTAGTTAATGTCATATAGCACTGCGGTATCCAGGGATGGGCAACTTTCCTCACGCACAGATCAACCTAAGACACAGGGCCTGGTGGCCATAGGGTTACCCTATGACGGGAAAGGCTGTGACATTAGAGGAACGACCTAAGAGCAGCCACAGTGGATGGGCATAATTACACAGACCTAGTCCAGCCTCATTTTAATAAAATAAAAAGGGGGAGATGTGGAGAACCATGCCGTGAGCAATTGCCATTATAAGATTGTGCTGGCCTCCGGTGTGTCTAACTAGTAAACAAGCCTTGTATGCAGGTGCGAGAGTGAACTCACGCCTAGTCACTGCCCATCTCGGGGCATAGTAATGGGGTGATGGGCGAGCAAGGAACCAGGAGCTGACACGCCACATCAGGTGCTGAAACGCCATGGCTGAGGGCTATATAAGCAATGCTATTTTCCGGGGTCGGGGTCTTCCCTCCTGAAGAAGCAATAAAACTTTTGCTGCAGAAGATTCCGGTTGTCTGAGTGTGTTCTTGCCGGCGAGAACGATAGCTCGGGACACTTCATCAAAACATTCGTTCATGTGTTTTGCCTTAGCAAAACACCATCCAACACAATTGACTTTTCAAAGAACCCTTAAGTTTCCACTTCACGTGGGCATTCGAATTACTCGCAACCCCACCCCCCCAGTAGAGAAAGCTCAGCATCAGATCTTAAAAAAAAAAAAAAAAAAAAAAAAAAAAGACAACAATGCCAAAGCATGGTGGTATGTGTCCTTATTCCCAATATTTGGGAGATAGAGGAAAGTTGTCTCTAAATTCAAGGCCAGCCAGGGCTACTTGTTACAACCTTGTCTGAGCTTCAGTGATGGCTCAGACATTAAGATAACTTGTTGTTTCTACAAGAGACATCGATTTAGTTCCTATAGCAAAAGAATTATCTCTTTGATAAATAGCTCTATGAAAAAGAAAATTGGATCCATATACAAATGTGTGTGTGTGTGTGTGTGTGTGTGTGTGAGAGAGAGAGAGAGAGAGAGAGAGAGAGAGAGAGAGAGAGAATGTGTGTGTATATTTATATAGTGTATACATTAAAATGGATTTAAAACCCTTGAACATTAATGATAAATTCTATAAAACCCACATAAAGAAATAGATAATGAAAACTCCTTGGCAATATTTCTTAAATATTATACCAAAATTAGAGGCTACAAAAGTAAAAATAAGCAAATGGGATTACATCAAGGTACACAGCAATAAGGCACAAAATCAAAAGGCAACCTACAACTTGGGAGAAAAATATCTGCCAATCTGTGCCTAGTAGGAAGCTAGTGTTAGTATCCAGATTCATAAGATACTTTTTTGTTTTTAACTAAATATCAAGGAAACACAAAAATAACAAGGAAACACAAAACCTGATTCATAATGGGGAGTAATTGAAGCAGATACATCAAAAGAAGAGTTAGAAATGATTAGAAGGTATAGGAAAAGGTGGTCAACCTCACTAGCCATCAGGGAGATACAGACACATGCTACCATAAGATAACATCTCATACCTTAAAATAGTTGTTATCAGTATGGCAGGAATGTTGGCACAAAAAGACCTGGAAAAAGAAAATGCTCAAACACTGTTTCTGGAAATGGAAATAGGCACAATTGTTATAAAAGCAATATGGGGTTCCTCAACAAGTTAAAAGTAGAGTCACCAGAGGAAACAATAATCCCTCTTCTGCGAATATGCTCATAGGAAATAAAACAACACTAACTCAATCTCAAAGGAGATTTTTGCCTTTTACTACAACATGAATAGACATAGAACACATTGTGTTGAGTGAAATTGAACAAAGGAGAAAAGAAATCACATAATTGTGTAGTCTTACTGTTAGAGGGATGGGGAAGGGAAAGGGAGGATACCTTACAGCTGGATGCTCTTATAGGACTCTCAATGATGGGAATGGGGGTAACTCTCTTTTGTCTGAACTTGGGACCCTTTATTTCCTACTGGGTTGCTATATCCAGCCATGATATGAGAGTCTGTGCCAAGTCTTATTTTATCTTGTTATGCTATATTCTGTGGCTATCCCTGTGAGTTCTGCTTTTGTTTTATTTTATTTTGTTTGTTATATTTTGGTTTTGATTTGTTTTGTTTTGTTTTTTGAAGGGAAACAAAGGAGGAGATGATTTGGGGGAGAGGAGAATTGTGGGGAGGAAGTAGGAGGAGTGTAGAGAGGGGAAACTCTGATTGGGAGGTAACATGAGGGAAGAATAAAAGTTTAAAAAATATGAAAAGAGAAAAGAAGGCAGTGGCATGATATAGCTTGAAGGTACAAAGGAGAGGTATGCAGAGCAAACGTTATGAGGATCTAGCATATCATGAACAATATAGATAGTATAGTCAGATATTTTTCTAAAATTATAGCCCTGGCAGAGTGTGGGCAGTGCTTATGTGAGATGATGAAGATGCTTGTTTCATAGCAGAAGCTGTTTTGAATTATGTAACAACAACATACCATAAATATGCACAATAAAATTTATTTTTAAGGAAAAAAATTGTCTGATTATGTTCATCCTAGAGTAGTCATATTTACTGTAATAAAAAGTCTAAGTGTAATGTCAGGGGCTGAGAATGAGATAGAAATCTAGAGTTAGATAGAGACCAAGTTCATCTTGGAAAACAAAAGCATTCCCAGAGTGAATGCTGGGGCACTCAACGGTGTTCACTTGCTAACTACAGAATGCATATTTAGGTAGATGGCCTGATAAATGTTTTACTATACACATCTTGACATAATTAAATTTCATAAAGTCATTCAAATATAGATTATATTTCAGAAAAAAATAGCTTTCCTTGACTGTCAATGAAATCATGAGTAAATGCATTTAATAACTACTTCATTATTAAAGTCCTCATTATGTGGTCATCTGGTGTCTTTCAGCAAGACTCCAAACTTCTAGAAGACAGGGATGATCTTAAACTCCATGTGTATATTCCCTGTTCCTTAGCACAATGTATGCCGAAAACTCCTGTCAAGGGAAATCATTATGTCGTGGTCCCTTCTACAGTGAGGACAGTCGAGTTGGCAGTGCCAATAATCCCATATGAAAGTTTCCCAAATTTTGGATTAAAAATCCAAACTTAACCTTCTGATTTGGAGTTTAAGGAGATGTCTAGGAAGCAAGAGTAATGTACCAGTAGTAGACATGAGTTTACTGTGTGTCTTCCTGTTTGAGAGGTTCATTGGTAAAATAGTTCTTCCATGAAGGTAAGGCATGGGTCATATACTCATGTATTGCTCAAGTATTGCTAATTCACCTCTTTCAACTTCTCTGAAGGTTTATTTTCTCCATGGAATTAACTTAAAATACCTATTCATGCATAAATAAAAAGTAAATAAAAGTAAATAGCTTTACTTTTAGCTCTGCCTGGATTATATACAGTGACTTGAGTGCGGAGGGTTGATTGTCTTGTTCTGTGATATTTGTCATGTTTTTTGTAGATGTTTCATTTCTCACAAAGGATTTGATTGAACCCAGAGATATGGTTTCAGCTACGAGGGATAATATTTGTGCTGCCATGTGGAACAGGAGTTTGCGTATTCCCAGACACTCTGATGAAGGACTGGAGAATGTTATTCATATGAGGCCAGTAGCAGATTCTGGGCAAATTGGTAGGGATGGTTGTAAGATCTGAATCACAACTATTATCTTAAGATTCTGAGTGTCTCAATGAAGTTGGTTGAACTGGCAAAAATGTCTGTTCTCGCTTCTGCACACCACCAGAGAGCTATAAAACTGATGTGAGTGGAAAATTCAACTCTAGCAGAAATTACAACTCTGAAGCCAACATTTCCAAGTAAACTGAGAACCGACCAGAATGTTTAAAAAAATAAATGACCACAAACCATATAAAATATTCAGACCTTGGTAAAAAGAAAAATAATCCCAGGACTCCAAAAGTTTGATTTATTAAAGTCCCTGGTTCTTGCAAATGCATAAAATTGCACAATTGCTCATAGAGAATCAGTCCTCACTGCATTTTGTACCATGTAGAAGCTTTGAAGAAAAACTATATTTATGTATGGAGCCTATGAGCACTATGATTTATTAGGTAATTTCCCCCATGTGTAAAGCTCTGTGAGCACCAGGCCCAGAGCGGAACCCAAAGCAGGAGAAATCAACGTGTAGCACATGGTGTGAAAAGTGTCCAGCTTCAAGGAAAGATTTGCGAGCAATTTGACAGAAACAAGACTAACTATGAAGGCTGAGAATCTTAAAAAAAAAGAAAATGTTCCCTTTGTAGTCCATCAAGTGAAGCAGGAAGATTTGTCCAGAGGAAAGCCGTTTGATCCACACCTAACTATGTTCATCCCAGTCCTCTTCCAAGAAGACAGAGGTAGCCATTCAGTGGGCTGGCATAAACAGTGTAGACATTGTGATCTTACTGAATGTATCCAGCATGTGAGCTAGAAGCTCATCCTCCTTGGGCTACATTCCTTAGGGGGTAATTCAGTCGTGCTTAACCACAGGATTAAATTTTGCTCCACACTGCAAGAATCATTCTTCTCTGGAGATGTAAAGGCAGGGAAGACAAGACTCAGTCAAACTCCTTAAGTCATGTCTGTTCCTGGGAAATTGGTACTTCAGTCTAAAATCAACCAAACCTCTACATCTACAACCTGGATGTTTGGGATATTCAACATTCTTTAAGGAAAGCTCCTTCCAACAGGTGACTAGGAGCTAGATACAGCCAGTGGCGCTTGTTCTTACAAGCAGAGACCGAGTTCACAAGGAATCTTGCCACTTTGCATAGTTTCTTTTCATGGTATGATTCCATAGCTAGACTTAATACAAGGTTATAGTAAAATGCTTAACTAGAAATCCATGTGTGAAAATCCAAGTTTTTCTTGAATCATACAGGTTTTATGTCCCAGTTAACTCATTGCAAACTTAAATAGAGTAAGTTTTTAAAAATACATTTAATAATCACCAACTGCATATAAGAGCTTAAAGCAGTCTAGTCTAAATGTACTCAAAACCCCAAACCAATTTCCACTGAAGTGATGGCTTTCTGCTGAATACTGCAGTGAGTTAAACAGCATAAAGGCCCTATGGGCACACATTAGTAGCCTTTCAAGCCAAATCTCCTTTGTGGAGCTATCCAAGCCGAGCACCGCTATTATGAACATATTTGCATATATGTACATGTATGAATCTGCAGATGGATAGCCCGTTGTGTCTCCCGTGAGAATGCTCGTGGCATATGTAACTTAGCTTCAGTTTCAATGTTGCTATCCATCTGTAGGGAGCTGGCGGTGCTCCCCACAAGCCTGACCTGGAGTAGCTCCCACTTGTGCTCCCCTTAAGAGAAGGAAAGGCTTTACTATTTGAGTGTTAGCCCATGGCTTCCAGTCAGTGACAAAGTTCCTTTTAAGGGAGTGTGAACTGAAGGAGACAAAGAGGGTTTCATTTGACTCACTGCAGGCTTGTCCTGGCAACTATATTTTCTGCAACAGTGTTTGGTTGTTTTTGTTTTGTTCTTGTTTGGTTTTGCTGGTGTGAGAAGCATAGTTCTCTAATTTCTTAGGCTCTCTTTTTCTACGATTTGCCTATTCAACACTCCACCACATTTAGAGATAATATTCAAGGGAAATGAAAAAGGATTTAACGCACCTGAGCACCTACTGTTGTTTTGTTCCCACTCATAGATAAGAACTCTATTTTTACAGTCATCCATTCATTTTATAGAGTGCTAGGATCCATGAAGACAGTCTGACTCTTTCAAGTAAACTATGTACTTTGAACATCTTAATATCCACATCATTTACTTCCTGTAGCCCCCTACTCCATTCCCCTCCTGCTATATTTACATATATAAACATATACACACAAACATAGATGTATATAAACACATGTTGTGTGTATTATATATATGTACATATGTATGGTTTTAGATATCTATATAAATCTATGTAAATCTAGAATCTACAATTTGCAAGTTTAAGAAAATGTTTCTGTACTTCTGTTTCCTCTTTGACCCAAAGTGGCTAATAGTGCATTAGAAATTAATGTGCTGGCTCAGGATTGTGTTCATGCCTGTAATCCAGGTACCCCAGAGTCCGAAGAAGAATTGTGAGTTATAGGCAGCTTGGGCTATATAGTGAAACTTTAGCTCAAGAAAAAATACATTGTTTAAGTTGCTTCCTACCAAGTGCTTAATAAAAAGTGGAAAATCACCATAATTAAATTTAAAAAGTATGTGAAGGGTTCACCCCTACCATTTCTTTGACCGCCTCCAACTTGCTTTAGAAAACCAAGCAGATTCTTTTTCACACATTGTATTCATCCATTAATGGGAAAATTCTTGTACTTACTTGATGTTCTTAAAGCTCTCTGGCTACTACAGCTGTTTGCAACACACTTAGAATCTTTTTCTTAAACAGAAAAGAGGTCATGATAGCTTCCTCCTCCATTTGGAGCCCAACAGAACTATCCTTGAATGCTGGCAACAGTGGTGGTGAGCACTATCATCATGTACTAGACTGTCTCATTATGCTTTAAAAATGTCCAAAGAAGGGAAGATGGCTCTATGGGTAAGACTTCTTATGCAAAAGTTGGTGACTAACATGGTGAAGGAGAAAACTCTTGCTCTATTCAAGAGCAGTGGCACCCCTTTCTGTCTCTTATCCTTACACTCCCTGTCTCCCTACATCTATCTCTCCCCTGGCACATACACATACACATACACATACACATACACATACACATACACATACACATACACATACACATACACATACACATACACATACACATACACATACACATACACACACACACACATACACATACACACACACACACACACACACACACACACACACACATGAATAAGTATTAATTTAAAAAGAACATTTCACAATTTTATTGTTGGTGTTCATAACTCACATTCTTCATATAATGACTCTTGCTACGAAGTCCTTATCAACCTATGTGATTTCAAAGAGAAACTCATAAAAAAATTAAGTTAATATTATTTATTCATTATCCTGGTAGATGACCAAAATTTGAAGGGTTCTGTCTTTCCTTTTATTCTTTAAACTAGACCAGAATTCCTCTTCTCTTCTCAGAACCATTGTTATAACAATAATAGTAAGAGTATCAATGACTTCTTCCTTAACATATGAACCAGTAAGCAAGCTAGACAATTTCCAGGGACCTCTAAGTGCTACTAATGCATTGCTATCATTCATCAAGCAAAGTATCTGCCCTTTGCAATACACCAAGTATCAACACACACACACAATTAGTGTGAATGGACTATCATGAAACACCATTCATTGTCAACCTTCAATTTTAGAGCTCTATGAGACTTAATTGCTAAGATTTCAGTTCATAAAATCCCAAGTTAAAATGGAAAATATACCTCCTTGCTCTCTTTCATATTCATAGCTTCTTTTTTCATTAATTATTTTTACATTTATGTGTATATGCACATACAGATATATTCCTAATACATAAATACAACCTGGTTAGTCTGTTTATTACTTGCATATATGTTTTCAGGGATGACCATTCTGTATTAGATAGCCAGTTGTTCTTATTTTCCCTGGGAAAGACTATTTTCCCATTTCTAGCATTCTTTAGTTCTCTGTAGCTATTTTTATGGAGTTGAAGCCTCCTGGCCTTTACCTCTTCCACATTAGCATCTCTATTGGTGTTGTAATTGTTCAGCTCATGTTTAGACAGTCATGTTGGTGAAACTTTATATGTATATCTCCTGAAACCCCTAGGAGACACACTACAGAGCAAACTCCCTCTTCTTCTGGACCTTGCGATCTCGTTTCCTTCCTTTTTCTGCAATGATGCCTGAGCCATAGGTTCAGGAGTTTTGAGCATTATATGGGAGGATTTAGAGAGAGGAAAAGGAATTGGAAATTATGTAACTATATTATGATCTCAAAAAGTAAAAAGAAAAAAAAAAACACTTTTAAAACTATAAGTACACTTTAGCTTGAAAATGATGCCATATTTGGTCAATGTTGTTTCAGGAATTTGAATCTTAAAAATACCACGCAAAATTATAAAACTTTAAGGAGTAAATAATTATATATATAACATGTCTAGCTACCATACTCTTTGAGACTTCAGGAGACATATCACTTGACATTTGTATTTTAAAAATTTTAAGAAGTACCAATAAAATAAATGATTTATTTCCATTTTAGTTTACCAATAAATTAAAGTTGTACTGACTACTTGGTTAATTGGAGGATGGATGAAAGACTATTGGGGACATCTTTCTAAGTGAGACTAAGTTATGGGGAAGAAATATAAAATGTAAGAAGAGGACAGCTTTATGGTCAATACTAATGAGATTGAGTGGTTTCATAGTCCCCTTATTTGGGGCCCAACTTGATTTACTGATAACATGTATTTTAAAAACAAGAAACATATCCAAACCTCAGCTCAACAGGAATTTAATTAACACTGCTGTAAAAGTAGAAGCAGGGAAGTGAAAACCATAACTCAGTTGACTGGAAGGTTCTGGGTTGAGTATACATGAGAGCCCTGGGGAACATTCTGGAAAGAATGTTTCTATCGCATTCTCATAAGAGACTTGACCCCTTTGATCACCCATTAGAAACAGCTTCTCATATCAAACATGCTAGAAGCCATCAAAACTAGTTCATGAGTAGGAGGAGACCGTGAGATATAGCATCCATGTTTCTGAAGACCAAACATAAGATTGACAAGTGAAACGTTGATTGACAAGTGAAACGTTCTGTAGAATTGTTTTCTTTCTTCTGCATTTCTTTCAAAGAAAAATAAAGAGCTGAAGAATAAAGCTTTATGGAAAGAATTCAAAGGTTTTTTTAAAATGAAAAACATTACAAGAATTATTTTTAAACTTGGGTCTTGCTTTTAAACAAATATGACACATGTCATTTAAAAACTTCAAGATGAGAGAATAAAAGACATATCCTTGCAATTAAAATAGATGATTTCAATCTTCCAGTGAGTACTTAAATATCCACAGGAGCCTGGGGAGTAAACGAGGAGGGTTTGTTGTTGCTTATTTTTAGATCTCATTTGTTTCTCTCTTTTTTTTTTTTTCCAAAAGGGTAACTGCAACCATTCTCCAAGTCCTTGGTATATATGAGGACCTAGTCTCTGCATGTTTCCCAATTTGCTTGGAATAGGAAGGTGCTCTCTAGCAGTTGGAACAGACATCTCTTTCACACTATCTGTCAGGTCATGTTAATTAACTGGATGAGCCTCAAATACTAAACCCACAATGACTTATCTCTTATTCTTCCTGGACAAATACCCATCCATTAGTGTTGCCAGGGGCCTCTGATCTTCAGAGTTATTTTAAGTAGTCACCATCTAGATCTTAGAGACAGAGATATCCTGTATAAAGAGAGCTCTGGAATGACTTCCAATGAAATGCTTAGCCCTAAATCAATCCACAAGAAACATTGGCCAAAAAGAGTCACATTAACTAGAAGGTACAATGTTGCTATGCACCAGAAATATCTGTAAAACCATGTTAAGCATGAGCATATTGTAGCTGTACACCTACACAAATTATTCTGGGCCCGGTCTTGGTCTTCATTTTTTCCTAGTATAAGTCAGTACATCAATTCTGAAAACACTTAGACTATAGCATGTGATATTATTTTGTCTCTTCCTACCTCTTTGTCATCAGACATAATTTTAGGTTAAATATATAGATCATTTGAACTGTAATCATCAAACTAGACATTGTCTATAGTTACCTTTGACCTTATGTTTTCATAAGCCAGATAACAGACAACTCACTATAGTAGTTATACTTGTTTGAAGATTTGTGTCCTATAATAGCAATTATATGTGGTCAACCACTATTTAAAAATATTCATAAAAATAAGGCTTTTTTAGAAAACTTATTCATATATTTTCTTTTGTATGCCATCATGAGTAACATGATGAATTCTCATATGTCCTGCTCCATTCTAACAAACATGTGACTCTTCCTTTTTTTCAGTGTATCTGTTTTGGATACATCTCTTAAGATTAGTCACTTAGTATCTATTTCAATGATAATATTGGTTGTTAATGTAGTGGAGCACTTGCATTATATCCCAGCAACCATTTGTACAGTAGCCTATGCTAAGTCAATTAACCCATTTTATCTTATTAGATATGTATTAAATCATCCCACTTTATTACAAGAAAGGTCTTCTGAGGAAGAATGTGTTCACACAGCTTTACTATAATATACTGTTAAAATTTTCATTTAGTTATTATATACTGATCTGTTTTGTTTATAGTTTACAAACTGAACTTTAAAATATAGATGCATAGAAAGCACTTTACATATAGGGTTCAGAACAATTTGCTTTTTTCAAGTATCTGCAGGGTCTTAAAATACATGTCTGGAAGATAAAAGAACCGCTGTGGTTATCAATCCATTGAGAATCTCTGTTTTCGTATTCATTAACATGAAATTTTTGTTTTGAAATTATAGCTCATTCATTGAAAAATTCTTCCTTCCCACAAAATCTACAAAAATGGCTCTGCTGCCTAATTAGGAAAAGAGAAACTTTTTAAAAATTAATTTTAATAGCTGTCAATTCAATAAGTACTTTTGGATATGGTGTGAGGATTTTGCACCTATTTTGAAAAAAATGCCATCATAATGAAGTAAGATCATGTCTAAATTTATCCTCAGTGAAAATTGTGGAAGGCCTACAGCAAGTGCCTTATGGTATTGTTTTGGATTTCTACCTCTAAGAATATTTAATTGTGATATACTACTTCTATGACAAAAATACCTTAAATAAAAGCTTAGGTGCGCCAATGTGGAAGCTTTCTTACCAAATAAAAGTGACCTCAGAGCTCTGGAATAGATAGGGAAAGGAAAGCGGGCTGCTTCGAGTTGAGGGGGGGATAAGCCTCAGTGGGGCTTCATTAGTTCATCTCTCACTCCCTTCTTGATGGTTTCTGGGAAACTTCAGAAATCTTCAGTATTCTGTACAACACAAACAAAAATTTTTATAAAGTTTCAAGACTTTAGCAAGGGGGAAAACATGGAAAAGTGGGCTGGGGCGGCACAGAAAATGACGGCACATCAACAAGCACAGAAGCAACTGGATGAGCTTCGGGGCTTTCATAGTTGTTTTATCTGTGGATGATCTATGAGTCTGAAACAGGACTTGCCAACTATAAACATGGCTCCTTGATCTGCACTTAATAATTGTACCTGTGCTTAGGAGTGAGAAAGGCACTATATCTGAGGTGTTATAGAATAAAAATAGAAGTCATACTTATTTCCTACCTCTGATGAATTTGTACATAGTTGAAAGGAGGAAAAAAAACTTTTCTAAATGTATTGTCCACCCATTTTTCATCCAGCATTCACTTACTCAACAAAGTGTTTATTAGTGTGTCTTAGATGTACTATTGGGGCTTTGTGATGTCGTTTTTGATTCTTCTGTATTTTGTCCGACCTCACAGTTTCCCTTTCTGTTTCTTATTTCAATCTCCTCCTTTTCCTTCTTCCCCTTTACCACTGCCACCATCTAAAACAGCCTTGCAAACTAATTAAAACCTGGAATTTCTTTTAGCATGAAAAATAGTCTTTTATTATATATTGGTGGTAAGGAAGTAAAATGAAAATGAACACTTAGAAGTCAGGTTATATCTTTGTGAGTGACTGAGCTTCATTAAAATACAATTATCAATCCATCATCAAATATGTGACTAATAAAGTCATTCCTGTTTTGAATAGCTGTAGTGAGTGTGAAAGGAAGAGTAAGATAGTAAGATGAAGACATAAAGAAGTCCTTGGGCAAAGAAAGGCTTAGGGAAAGCTACTATATAGAAGAAGAAAAGCCCAGAGCTGCAGAAGTCATTAGTTTTGCCCGGAACAAACTGGAAGCATTGCACGGCAGTGTCTGTGCAGTACAGCTGCAGAACAAAGGCATTTCTGCAAGGATGATGGATGGGCTCACATGACTTATGGAGACTTAACAAAACAGCAGCACAAGCTGACTTCCCACAACAGGGTCTTGTCCCCTGAGGATTCAAGGAACTTGAAATTCAATGAGGAAAAACAAATCCTCAACCAGAGATGATAAGGAAATGAGACTGAGACTCTCAAAGATATGCCAGAATTTATGCATACTGATCCTCTGGCCTTTGGAGGCCTTAGCAAACCTCAGTCACTCATGATTCCCAAAATACTTGTGGGAACTCTTCCACCTGCCCTCTAAGGATCACCATGCAGTATTTTCAGAAGGTTTGTTTGAAATGACTGTCCAGCTCTTGCCCTCCTCTCCCCCATTGCTGCCATTCAAAATCCCACACATCTTCCCAGCCTTAATTTAAGTATCACAGATAATCTCTCTCAATTCAAAATGTCTATAGAGCTGTTTCTCTGATCAATTATAGCATTAATATATTCTACTTTAGTCACTGGTCAACATATTTTCTATATGTGTGAATCTGAGAGAGGTGGGTAGGGTGACAGGGCTAGAGAACATGCATTTAAAGACAAACCAATAATTAAGCTTAAGCCATGGTGGCACAAGGCTGTGTTTTCAGCTTTCGGAAGACTGAGGCATGAGAACCTTGAATTCAAGGCCAGACTGGGACACATACTGAGATCCTGACCTAAACCAAAAGTATTCGCAATAATAAAAGGAAACAAGCAAAGAAATTTTAGGCTAGGATTATTTTGTTTCAGCATATATTGATAAAAATGTGAAGTATACATATCATACCTCACTATCTCTGAGTAGAGAACAGAATTGTTTTTTGTGTCTAGCATGAATTTTCTTTACTGTACATATTTCTCATCCACAGGCTGGCCAGAGTAGTAGGTGAAAAGAGAGTGGTCCAACAGAATCTAAGGATGGCTCATTAATTTACTCCAACTATTGTGGATACAGAGATTGGTCTAGGGAACAGTAGGTATCTCAGATCTAATTAGCTCTTTACCTTACCTCTCACACATATAGAATTAGGTGAGAAGCATTTAGGGTTATAAGGCTAGCATAAGGCTATTGGTGTGTGTCTGCTACAGGAAATAAAAGTAGCCAGACAGAGACAGTCTAAAGAGATAGAGGAGACAGATTTCTTAAATTACCATTCTAATCCCCAAAGTTATGGCTGCTTGGGTTGTTTCATATTGATTTTTGAATCTTTTATTTTTGTAGTTTTGGAGAATAAAATAAGAATTGATCTAACGGCTGAGGGACATACACATGTGCTTAAGTCTTTATTTGTATGATACATACTAATATCATTTTCATTGATTCGGATTTAAATTAGTTTCTATCACTTAAAGTCAAGTATCCTTCCTCAGTGAACATTATTGAAAGCCATTAGTACCATTCTAACAGATGATCTTGCTTTACAAAAATAAGTCTTGTATCTTCATCTCAAAAAGATATTTCTTGTCTGTGTTTAAGGAGAAAAGAGAGGATCACAGAGGATGTACTTCAACTTAGATATTTGTAAACCTGATTTCAACTTTCAAACTAAAACACAAGAGAAATGTGCCTACAAAGAGGCTGAACAACATCCCAGTTAGAGTCACATCTCAGCAGTGACATGTGTAAAGGTAATAAGAGGTCAAGAGGGAACACACCCTCCTTCTTTCTTATCCCTGAATCCTTATGAGAAAAGAGTCATGAGTAATTTACTCCTTATGCTGTAATAATTACATCACCTATAAAAAGGATGAACTTTTGGTGACCAGTTATCTAAAACTGCAAAACACCAACATATAGTCTAACAGGAAGGGGGGCTGGTTACCTAGACTTGGATGAGAGAATATACTGCTATGTTTGGAAAGGTTTTTGTGAACTTTATATTCTGTTAAAGCATGGAAAAATCATAAAAGACTATCTCAGAATCAACTTTCCTGCAAGATTAAGTGAACTATATAAAAAAATTAGAAACAAATTCAGAGAAATTGCATTACAGATTCCACTTACAAAATTTAATAGTTTTTCTATATAACAATCAGATAAACTCAGAGAAAAAGATCATGGACATATTCCACTCACAATAGAATAAAAGAAAATTAAATATTTAGGAATAAGCCTACTCAAGCAGGTAAAAGACCTAAACAATGAATACTTTGAATCTCTGAAGAAGGGTTTAGAGAAATATACTAGAAAATGGAACGACCATCCATGCTCATGGGCTGGCAGAATTAGTATTGTGTTAATGACTATTTTACCCAAAAGCTATTTACAGATTAAATGCAATTCTAGTTAAAATTTGTATCTTTCCTTCATAGAAGTAGAGGGAGAAAGCTATCCCAAAAATCATTTGGAACAACAAAAGGTACAGGATGGTCAAAGCAATCCAGAACATAAAGAACAATGCTGAAGGAGTTCAAATTCCAGACTTCAAGATGTATTACAGAGCCTTAGTAATAAGAACAGGATGATATTTCAACAAAAACATACATGTAGATGAATGGAACAAAACAAAAGACTGAAAAATGAGCACATGTAAGGAGAATGATCTAATATTTGACCAAAACCAAAACAAAACAAAAAACAAAACAAAACAACAACAACAAAAATAAAAACAAAATACAAAAACCCACCACCAACAAATGGTGCTGGGTAAACTGAGTGTCTTAATGTAGAATAACAAGAATAGGCCCCTTTCTAACTAATTCCAAATGGATCAAAACCTACTATGAAATCTGAAACACTGAAATTAATAGAAACAAACAAAGACAGTATCTTACAAAGCAGAGCTATTGGGACAGACATTTTATTTACCCTGGAGGCAAGGCCAAAAATTCACAGGTGTGACTATAGAATACAAAAGAGCTTCTGCACAGCGCAAGGAAGAACAGTCACCTCAGTGAAGAGGAAGCACACAGAGTGGAAAGGAAGCCTTGCCAGTTACACATCAGACAGAAAACTAATATCCAGAATATTTAAACAACTACAAAGAGTGAAACCAAACCAAACAAAACCAACCAAACAACAACAATGAACCATTCAAAAGTCTATTATGGATTTGAGCAAAGAATTCTCAAAAGAAGAAATAAAAGTGGTTAAGAAATATATTGAATTTGCATATCCAGTCTGTTAGCTTATGTCTTTTTATAGGTGAGTGATTCTTTGAGAAAATCAACAAGATAGATAAGACCTTAGCCAAACAAACTAAAGGGCCCAGAGATAGTATCCAAATTAACAAAATCAAAAATGAAAAGGGAGACATAACAAAAGAAACTGAGAAAATTCTAAAAAAAAAAAAAAAAAATCAGATCTTACTACGAGAGCGTGTACTCAACAAAACTAGAAAATCTGGATGAAATAGATGATTTTCTAGACAGATGCCACATACCAAAGTTAAATCAAGAGAGGTAAACTATCTACACAGGCCCATATCCCCTAAGGAACTTGAAGAAGTCATTAAAAATCTCCCAACCAAAATAATAATAATAATAATAATAATAATAATAATAATAATAATATTTTTTAAAAGCCCAAGGCCAGATGGCTTTAGTGCAAAATTCTAACAAACCTTCAAAGAAGATGTATTACCAATATTCATCAAACTATTCCATAAAATAGAAACAGTAGGAACACTACCTAATTCATTCTATGAAACTACAATTACTTTGGTACCTAAACCATGCAAGGACACAACACAGAAAGAGAAAACTTCAGACCAATTTCACTTATGAATATCAATGCAAAAATACTCAATAAATTTATTGCAAACCGAATCCAAGAACACATCACAGCCATCATTCACCATGATCAAGTAGGCTTTATCCCAGGGATGCAAGGTTGGTTCAATATACAAAAATCCATTAATATAATCCACTATATAAAAAACTCAAAGAAAAAAATCACATGATCATCTTCTTAGATGCTGAAAAGACATTTGACAAAACAGAACACCCCTTCATGTTAAAAGTATTAGAGAGACCAGGAATTCAAGGCCCATACCTAAACAAAATAAAAGCAATTTACTGCAAACTAAATGCCAATATCAAATTAAATGGAGACATACTTGAAGCGATCCCACTAACATCAGGGACAAGACAAGGATGCCTACTTTCCCCATATCTATTGATTATAGTACTAAATTTCTAGCTAGAACAATAAAACAACAAAAGCCGATGAAGAGAATACAAATTGACAAAGAAAAATAAATCAAGGTATCACTATTTGTAGATGATATGATAGTATAATAAGCAACCCCAAAAATCCTACCAGAGAACTTCTACAGATGATTAGGAACTTCATCAAAGTGACTGGGTAAAAAATTAACTCAAACAAATCAGTAACCTGCCTCTGTTCAAAGGATAAACAGGCTGAGAAAGAAAGTAGGGAAACAACACCCTTCACAATAGTCACAAATAATATAAAATGTCTTGCTGTAACTCTAACCAAACAAGTGAAAGATCTGTATGACAAGAACTTCAAGTCTCGCAAGAAAAAATTTGAAGATCTCAGAAAATGGAGAGATCTTCCATGCTCATGGACTGGCAGAATTAACATTGTAAAAATGCTCATCCTACCAAAAGTGCAATCCCCATCAAAATCTCAACACAATTCTTCAAAGACATGGAAAGTGTAATTTCCAAATTCATCTGGAAAAGTAAAAAACCCAGAAAGTCAAAAACAATTGTTAACAATAAAAGAACTTCTGGGGGAATTATTATCCCTAACCTCAAGCTATACTACAGACCAAAAGTGATAATTACTGCATGGTATCAGTACAGAGACAGACATGGTGATCCATGGACTAGGATTGAAGACTCAGAAATAAAACCACACACTTATTTTGATCTTTGACAAAGGAGAAAAAATATACAATGAAAAAAAGAAAGCATGTTCAATAATTGGTGCTGGTCTAACCGACAGTTGGTATGTAGAAAAATGAAAATAGATCAGTATCTGTTACCTTGCACAAAGCTCAAATCCAAGTGGATCAAGGACCTCGATATAAAACAAGATACACTGAATGTGATAGAAGAGAAAGTCAGAAAGAGCCTTGAACTCATTGACACAAGAGGTTTGGGGGGACTTCCTAAAGATAACTCAAATGGCTCAGGCTCTAAGAACAAAAATTGGTAAATGGGACCTCATGAAACTGAAAATCTTCTGTAAACAAAAGACATCATCAATAGAATAAACCTACAGATTGGGAAAAGAAAATCTTCACTAACCCCATATCCAATAGAGTGCTAATATACAAAATATATCAAGAACTCAAGAAGCTAACCACCAAAACCAAACAACCCAATAAAAAAGGCGGTGGGATTGAACTAAACAGAAAATTCACAACAGAGGAATAGTGAATGGCTGGAAAGCACTTAAAGAAACATTCAAGTCCTTAGTGATCAGGGAAATGCAAATTAAAACTACCCTGAAATTCCACCTTACACCAATCAGAATGGCTAAGATCAAACTGGTCTTTCTGGAGGAGCTGTATTACTGGGAGTGAGCTTTAAGGATTAAATAACCCACACAGTTCCCAGTTATCTCTCTTTCTTTCTGCTTAGTGGTTGTGCTTCAAGATGTAAGCTTACAAAGACTGCTCTAGCACCATGCCTGCCTTCCTATTACCTTCCCCCCTATATCATCATGATGGTCATAGACTCACACTATGAAACTTAAAGCCCCCAAATAAACTCATTTTTAAATAAATTGTCTTGTGTATTATTCTCATTCAAGAAATAGAAAAGTAACTATTGTTGAAGAAGCCATGTAATCAGACCAAGAGGATTTGAGCTGGATCTGAGCTAAAACTCTTCATTGAGGACTAGCTTTCATAGTAATGGAAAATGCTATGTAAACCTACCAGGAGGTGGTTGGACATAAATAATAGTGCTATCCATTTGTGATATATATTATCCACAATACTGAGGAGCTTTTAAAGATATTCCTAAAGGTGCATTAGTGACACTTATACCTTGGCAATAACCAAGCAAGTAGAATATAAGGCCAGTTGAACAGAAGGAAAATATATACTTGGTACTAAAAATTCAGCCAACCTCTCAGAGCTAGTGAGGTCATGGGCCTTAAAAAAGAACCGACTACTGCCACTTTATCAACCAGAATCTTTGATAACTCTAATCTAACTATTTATTCTTAGACCAAACATAAGTAAAGTTCTTGTCCATCAACAAATAAAGTTCTTTTTACAACAGCTGGTAACCATTACAGAAGACCACAACTGTTCATACTTCAGAGGACAAGTGATTATGTGTTCCCATTTCAAGTAATATATCTACAGCACAACTCCTGAATCTAAAGCTTAGGGAACATGGCAAAAGAGTGATGGAAAGGCAATAAAGGGCATAGGGTGTGGAAATCTGCTGTGAGATTGTGTCTCCTGGAAGGTGTCACTGGTATACCTCAACAATATGACTGCCAAAATGAAACTTGAGCAAGTACAATAATAATAGACACCCTAAAGTGAAAGGAGAAAGATCTTAGGAGGACTCACCTCTAGACATTAGCTACAGAAAACTAAATGCTGAGAGTGGAAGCAATGCTTTTTTTTTTCAAGGATCAGTACACTAGTTATTGAATCTCAAGGGGTCAGCTCTGAATGTATATGTATATATGATGATGGATATGCACATGTATATGTGTATGCACATGTGTATGTGTGTACATACACATACATATGTACATATATATGTATATATGGACTGAGAAGATTTTATTTATGTAGGTAAAGATTTTTATTTGTGTGTTTGTGTGTGTGTTTAACATTAATAATTAGGAAAAAGAGGAAATAAATTTGAGAAACAGTGGTTGTAAAGAGGAAAGGGAAGGAAGGAATGACATAATTATGTTTTAATTTAAAAAATAAAAGTAATTATAAATCATGAAAAGTCAAAAAAAACTATAAAAAGAAAAGAAGAAAATAAAAATAGTTGGTGTATCTATATACCAACAAGACAGTTGGCATGATGATCATCATATCCTCAAATATAGCCAAATCTGGAACTGTTTTTATTTTCTCTTTTCTACTAACTTACAAAGCCAGTGCTGAAGACAATTTTAGATAGTAGGCAATACAAAATAAGTAGCTGATAAATAAATATGTCATCATTGCTTAGCCTGGGTTAGAATCAAATATTGAAATAAATCGTAAAAAGATACTTATTGTAGAAAAGAGATGTTGACATTAGACCTAAAGAACTAATGTCACAGCATAGGTGAGTGACAGAAGGTTTCAGAGTAGAATATGCTGAAATGCAGCTCAAGAAGATAATTTTATGGGTAAAGGGGGTAACCACCAAATCTGACAACTAAATTCAATCTCTAGGATCCACTGATGGCAGGGGATCACTGATTCCTGCTGTGACATGTGTGCCCATACAAACATACATACATACATACATACATACATACATACATACATACATACATACATACATACATACAGGCAAGCACAAAACATAAGTAAATAACAATAATAATTATTTTAAAAGAGTATGTTTAAATATCTTCCATACACTATATTTAGGAGTACTGGTTTTAAGCTTCTGGAGATGTTCCAAGAGGAATTTGGGATAGATGGTGAATCTGCTCCCTGTACCAGCTCCTGCTTTCAGATAACAGTGAATCAGATGGTTGAGTTGTTCCCGGCCCTCTGCCTGCCACATCAGAAGCCTGTGGTGCCCAGCTATGGCTGACCTGAATGACTCCCAGTGCATTTTCTATCTTGAGAATCTGTTTTTCTTCTCTTTAAACAAGCTTCTCTAAGACATGGGAGGTATCTGTTTCCTGACTGTCTCACTGAAAATGTTCATGGATGTGAGCCTGCAAGGACTTGCAAATTTCCTCTCTCTGATCTATGAGACAAGGAAGAATAAATTCTCCAAGCAGAGGGAGGTGAGCTGCCTGACAGAGAGGATTTGTGGTGGGAGACACCCGGTGGTTACTATATGCAAGGTAAAGTCTGGCTTTTATTCCCCTTAGTCTTATCCTTGAGGAACAGCCAGCAACCCTGAGGATTTTATTCCCATCCTCGGATGGCATTAATGCTTTCAAAACCAACGCAGGTCAAACACCTTCCTCCTACTTTCTGACTTAGATAATCCCAGATACCCTGAAACACTTACCCACGCATTAGAGAGCGAACCTTCTTCCTGAACGGCTGTTCTCCGGCGTGGCTAATAAACAGGCAGCACACCAGCCCCAGAAACCCGTTTAACCATGTCATCTGGGACTTAGAAACTGGCTGCAAAAACAGTGAGCTGAGTTGTTTCCAAGAGCCTGCAAACCCAAATGCTGGGAGCAGACGCCTGGGATCGCTTGGCAAAAGTCATTTGCAGAGCTTGCTTGTGGTCTGAGGCCAGCGCTTTGATAAGCATTTACAAGAGCCACTATGACTAAGGAGAACTACTAGGCAGCTGCCTGTCTGGATTTTGCCCCAAGAGGTCAGGAGAAGGCTGCCCTGTATGGAAGATACCAGGGGATTTGAATGGGGTCACATGACAAAGCAAACACAAGTCAGGTGCTATTCTCAGAGCATCAAGAGCGCTGCAGCCCCATGTGCCCTATACTCAAGAAGGCTAGCTCCAGGACCTGACCCTATGTGTATCATGAATCTCCAAGCAAGAGTGATTTTCAGAATTTAAGTGTAGTCAGCTACAGCACTTTGATAAAGACTTAGGAAGGGTCCTGTTACTATAGAGAACCACTAGGTGGGTGGCCAGGCTGGATCTGACCCCAGGAGATGTGTGTGCTCAGATTCTGCATGCTCACCCAGTGTTTTGGAGTCCAAATGTTCTATTGGACAGACCCATGCAGGTTCCTCCTCTTTTGGTCGATTACAGAATCCAAAAGAAAGGCTCTGTATGTGCACAAGATAGCAAACAGGAAACTGTTTAATTCCTGTTCACACTCTAGCCAGCAGCAAACTTTCCCTTAGGAATGATGCTCAAAGAATGAGGGACTCTAGGAGGGAAGGAGGAGTCTGAGAGTAAAAGGAACACAGGATTGATCGCTCTTGGAACAAGACAAATGCACCACCTTCAGACAGCATGGCTCAAGGACTCCTGCTTTAATCACATAATCCCCCGCCCCCCCCCCCAAAAAAAAAAAAAAAAAAAAAACCTCTTTAGTACATAGTCTAAGTTCTTAGAATGATGTCAGAGGCCCTTCATATTTGGTCCCCTTGCCCTTTTGCAATCTATCTGGTTGTTCCCAGCCTCATTACCTACCACATCATCAGTGTAGCCCCAGGGCTCTCTCTATTCTCCCTCTTGTCCTCTCTTTTCTTTTACATCTAACAGGGTCAGAGTCTTTTCCTCTCACCCCCAGTATCTCCTCACCTTAAACATATTAGCACTGATGACCCTTCAGTGAGGGACCCTTCTTTGAACAGTACTCTCGACTTCAAAAGTAAGATAGCCTCCTCAGTCCTCTCTATTTTACACTGTACCTATCTGAATGGCTCTGTTGTCATGCTGTTAATCTTTTTTAACACTGTGATAAAAATACATTGCACGAACAATATAAGGGAGGAAAGCTGTGTTTTGGCCTTTGGGGTCTATCATGATGGGGAAGGCATGGCTAACAAGAGCAACTCACAGCGTGATGTCAGGTGAAGGGGGAGGATGAGAAAGGAAGACAGGCAAGGAGGGAATCACAGGTAATGGGGGATTTCTATTTGGGATACAAGCTTATAAGATTGATGCCCAGATTCAGGGAAGGTCTTCTCTCTGAAAGCTCTCACAGACCCCTCCACACTTTGCTAATAGCCTAGGGTACACCTCAATGCAAACAAGTTGATAATCAATACAAACCCAACAACCAAACATATCTTGCTCTAATACCTATTAGACCAGAAGCTATATGGAGGTAACTATAATTGTATTTGTCTCTGTCTTTCACACACCTGAAAACTAGAAAGAACAGAGGGAAAACTATTTTCTTCAATGAAAGAAATAAATGAGTATATGGTCCTTTCTTGGCTCCGTTGGTTGGCTGGGATTGCACTAGCCTCTGCACCTGCTGCTTGTCTGTGTCTCTGGGTAGTCTACAAATGGTGCTAACAGATACCTTATACTTCTTTTGACACTGATGACTGGTTCTAGCAAAACAGCTGCCCCATTCCTATGGGGGCCTTATGTCAGGCCTTTTAGTCTGGTTGAACTGACTGGCCTTTCTGTGTGATGTCTAGACACCTAATGATTAAAGCTGTGTAGTGATGTAACTTGACAATAATATGCAAGAAACATCCTCAAAAATTTAATTGGGAGCACATTTTGTGAGTATCTTGGCACTGAGCTGTAAGGACACTACCATACTGAAATAATGCAATGGTCTATAGTTCTGGGAAAGCTCACTGAGCTAAATGCAGGGCGAAATATGGGTCAGGACATCATTCAAAGGGGGAAAAAGAACAATTGGGAAAGATATAAGTCAATCTGAAGGTAGATAGGAAAGAGGAAGAATAGTAGAGAGTTTATAGAGATGCAACAGCTGTCCTCTTAAAGGCTCATTAGCACAGATGGGGGCCTCACAGGTGACTTGTTGAGAAAAAACTGGTCCATGAACTCTGTAAACTACAGGCAAAATTTCAAGTGCATATGGATTTCTTTTTTGGAATGAGAATTTGTAATGCTTCTTGTTTCTGAAAGAGATTTCCAAAATATTAAAATTTGAGATTTGATTAGAAGCTAAAATTGATTAAAATCTATTAATGACAGTTCTAAATTGCAGATCAGCTGGAGGAAGGATCAGTTATGAGTCAATATCTTCAGTAGGATAGAGGGCAGAGGCATAGGTAGACATGAGCTTTTCGTGACCATTTACTGGAGTCAGGCCATTTCTGCAGGTTGCTACAGTGGAAGCTTCAGCCAATTCTCTGAAATCCAACACCTTTAGTGTGATGTAATCTTCCAGCATGCTTTTGTATTTCCTTCTACAATATCTTTAGCAGTGTACATTTTTTGGATATGATTAGAGAACAATCAGTCTCAGAAACAATTCCTGATGGCCCCTGAATCAAGGTGCTCTGCACAGCCATCCAGAACCCCTAACACATCTGCACCCCCACCGCCACCAGAGCAGCTAGACAAGTCCTATGATAAACAACACTATGTATGAAAGATATGTTGGTGTTTCCTGCAGGGCCAGAGGGAGTCAGTACAGACCATAAAGGTACAGACCATACATACCATCACCCTCTAAACCTGTGAGAGAGGCAGCTTGCAGGAGCATGACAGAGTTGAATATTAATTACTTGCTAGATTTTATGCCCAATAAAACCACATGTGTCTTTCAGCTGTGGTTTGGAAACATTTTAACCCTCGATATTATCTGTGAAAATTGGATAGGATTACATCACTCGACTGCTGGTTTATACATGTTCAACTCTCATGTCAGCAGAGAAGGCACTTCTGTGGAGTTCTCATGGAGGTCTCCACAGATAGTTGGCAGACAGTTGGAGGCTAAGTGAGTTCTGGCCTCTGCCTATGCAATATGGAGAGCTACATCTGACATCTTGAGTGCTTGGAACTGCATTTTAGTAAGCAAGAGTCCACGACTAGGTTATTTCAATCAAACTGAGTAGGAGGTTCAAATTAGCCTACTGATAGACTAACATCTGAATAGTTCAGAAAAGAAGTGTGAAGTGCTAACATCCACTTATCAAGGAGTGCACACCATGTGTGTTCTTCTGTGACTGGGTTACCTCACTCAGGATGATATTTTCCAATTCCATCCAATTGCCTAAGAATTTCATGAAGTCATTGTGTTGGGTTTTTTTTTTGGGGGGGGGGCGGGGAGAGATTGGATATTTTTTATTTACATTTCAAATACTTTCCCATTTGAAGTCTCCCCTTCAGAAACCCCCGTCCCATGCTCCCTCTTCCCATCTTTATGAGGGTGCTTTAACACCCACCCACTCCCATCCTCCTTGCCCTAGCATTAACCTATTGGGGCATGGAACACTCTGAGGCCCAAGGGCCTCTCTTACCACTGATGTCCAACAAGGCCATTGTCTGCCACATATGTGGCCAGCACCATTGGTCCCTCCATGTATATTCTTTTGTTGGTGGTCCAGTCTCAGGGATCTCCAAGGGGTCTGGCCGGTTGACAGTGTCCTTTTCCTTACAAAAGCTTTTCAATTTTATGAGGTCCCATTTGTCTATTGTTGATCTTAGAGTATAAGCCATTGGTGTTCTGTTCAGGAAATTTTCCCCTGTACCTGTGTGTTCAAGGCTCTTTCCCACTTCCTTTTCTATAACTTTTAGTATAACTGGTTTTATGTGGAGGTCATTGATCCACTTGGACTTGACTTTTGTACAATGACATAAGAATGGATTGATTTGCATTATACTACATGTTGACTGTCAGTTGAACTAATATGATTTATTGAAAATGTTGTCTTTATTCCACTTGATGGTTTGAGCTCCTTTTTCAAAGATCAGGTGACTATAGGTGTGTGGGTTAATTTCAGGGTATTCAATTCTTTCCCCTTGATCTACCTGCCTGTCACTGTATCAATACCTTGAGTTTTTTTTTTTTTTTTTTTTTTTTATCACTATTGCTCTGTATTACAGCTTGAGGTCTAAGATGCTGATTCCCCCACAAGTTCTTTTATTGTTGAGAATACTTTTTGCTATCCTGGGTTTTTTGTTATTCCAAATGAATTTGAGAATTGTTCTTTCTAACTCTATGAAAAATTGAGTTGGAATTTGATAGGGATTGCATTGAATCTGTAGATTGCTTTCTACAAGATGACCATTTTTACTATATTAATCCTGCCAATCCACGAGTACGGGATATCTTTCCATCTTCTGAGATATTCTTCGATTTCTTTCTTCAGAGACTTGAAGTTCTTGTTATACAGATCTTTCACTTGTTTGACTAGAGTCACACCAAAGTATTTCATATTATTTATGACTATTGTGAAGGATGTTGTTTCTCTAGTTTCTTTCTTGGCCTGGTTTTCCTTTGAGTATAGGAAGGCTACTGATTTGTTTGAATTAATTTTTTATCTAGCCACTTTACTGAAGTTGTTTATCAGGTAGTTCTATGGTGGAATTTTTTGGGGTCACTTAAATATATATCATATCATCTGCAAATAGTTATATTAGCCCAAAAGTTCAGAATACCCAAGATATAATTCAGATACCACATGAAGTTCAAGAAGAAGGAATACCGGTGTGGATGTTTCAGTCCTTCCTAAAAGGGGAAACAAAATATTCAAGAGAGGAAATATGGAGACAAAGTATGGAGCAGAGACTGAAGGAAAGGCCGTCCAGAGACTGCCCCACCTGGGGATCCATCCCATATACAGACACCAAACCCAAACACTATTGCTGATTCCAAGAAGTGCTTGCTGACAGAAGCCTGATATAGCTTTCTCCTGAGAGGCTCTGCCAGAGCCTGACAAATGCAAAGGCAGATGCTCACAGCCAACCATTGGACTGGGCATGGGGTCCCCAATGAAGGAGATAGAGAAAGGACCTGAAGGAGCTGAAGGGGTTTGCAACCCCATAGGAAGAACAACAATATCAACCAACCAGACCCCCCCCCCAGAGCTCCCAGGGACTAAACCACCAACCATAGATTAGATATGGAGGGACCCATGGTTCCAGCCTCATATGTAGCAAAGGATGGCCTTGTTTGGCATGAATGGGAGGAGAGGCTCTTGATCCTGTGAAGGCTTGATGCCCCAGTGTAGTGGAATGCCAGGGTGAGGAGGCAGGAGTGGATGGGTAGGTTGGGGAGCTCCCTCATAGAAACAGAGGGAGGGGGAATTGCATAGGGGGGTTCTGGGGGAGAAACTGGGAAAGGAAATAATATTTGAAATGTAAATAAAATTTCCAATAAAAGAAAAATAAGAAGCATGAAGAAAAGTAAAAGAGTTTGACAATGGTATATAAATCACGTGGGAATCAATTTTAGCAATTAGGTTGAAGAAAGAATAAAACCAACAGGTTGAAGAAAACAAACAAACAAAACAACAACAACAAACCACAATGTGTTAACTAATGACAAGATTTTTCCATAACACTTTACCTCCGAGTACTGGTGCATCCCAATATCATTATAGGTTAGAGATTAGGTTTTGACACATGTGTGCCTGAACAATACAAACAGTAGCACCAGTGGTATTTCCATGATATATGCTTAAAAGAAATCCTTGGGTTTGAGGATGATGTATCAGATAGGAATAAAGAGGAAGAAAAAAAGCATATTTTGAGAAAATGTAAAATGAGTAAGGGAGTAAGGGATCACTATGAGAAAGCAAGCGTATACAGAATTTCAAATAGACTAATAAAAATACATGAAATTATGGAGAAAGTCAGACATAATAACACAAACATAAGCATTTAATTAAGATGTCAATAAGTACATTGATTCTGAGGTTATTTGGAAATATGCATTTGCCATATGGAAACCCTCTGTTTTATAAGTTTCATATTTATACTCACCTGAAAGAGTTTAATTGCCATTACCATACACAGAATATTTTCCTCATTTCAGATGCAACTGTTGCTAAGGTAAACAACAAGACAAAACAAAACAACCTAGTACCTGATGTGAAATATGTCCCCTTGAAATGCTGGTCATAGGTGTCCCGGAGATCCTTGAAGCAATGCAGGTTATTGCTATTTGCTTCGGGTTGCACATAGAACTTGATGGCGAAACCCTAATGCTGACAGCGCCACACATATCCGTCACAGGCCATGGAAAGATTGAGTTGATACTGAGCAGGAAGTTGATGTTGGCTACTTTTCTCAGTACTACGAGGTGCTGTGCAGGCTGATGAGATTAGGAGAGGGAAGTAATCAGCAATCTGACCCAGCTTGGAACCCTGTCTACCACAGTAATAAATGGCAGAGGAAGCTATTCACATCACTGCAAAGTTGGCATGAATTTGCAGGGATAACCAGCCACTATCTGATTGGATTTAAGAATCATTCCACTGGAGGGACGATATGCCTGTACTGCAAATCTGACCAAGAAACCATGGCTAAGAGTCATAGGCTCCAGATTTGAGCCTAATAGTATTCTGCTCAATAAACATAGTATCAAATTGCCCTCTAAATTCATATAAGTTTATCAGCTGATTAATTATTCAGCTTTTAGAATTCACCACAAAAATTCTTTGTGCCATAGATAGTAGATAACACAAACTCAAACTACTGAAAAGAATAAGTGGCTGTGGCATGTTAAGCCACAAATGGGACATGGACACCACATGTCTTTCCTTGACTTGGGGATCATCATGGAAGAGGGGACAGAAAGAATTTAAGAACCAAAGGTCAAGGAGGGTCAGAACAAACCAAAGTCTTCTAGAAAACAAGTAAACCAACCAACCCTCGCACCAAAAAACAAAACAAACAAACAAACAAACAAACAAAGAAAAGGAGGATTCCTGAGCTCCTGTGGTTGCCTGCACAAAATCTACATAAGATTAAGCCATCAACAGTCTATCACTAAGTGGCAAAGGATTCATGACCCTCCATTCTGAGGAGTTACTGACAGTTGACCGATTCCTTTTAAGGGTGTGGCTTCTGGTAGGTTGAACCCACTCCAGTGGATGGCTCCACATAGAGAAATCCTGGACAGCACAAATTAAAGTAGATAGGTTATCAATTATTTTAAAGAACACAAAATTGAAAGGTTAGGGAGGTAGAAGTGGATCTGAAAAAAATTAAGGGGGGGGGGATGGAAGTAAATAATATCAAAACACATTGTACAAAATTCAAAAATAATAAAATATTTTAAAGAAAAGAGTAAAAGTCTAAGTTATTTATGAGGGTTTAAGATGAGAATTGGCAGAAATTTTTAGAAAGTAAATTTCTTCCAAATTTTTAGGATGCCTAATTCACAAAAGAAAAGAGCTAGGTCAAGAGTGAAACTATACTGCTAAGAAAATGGTTTAAATTTGAGGGTTTTTTTTTCCCTGAAAGAGAATTGAAAACATTTATAAACCAAAGGTAATGATGTAGTAGCTCAGGATAGGGAGAAAGAAAAGAGAGACAGTTGTAAGTGAAGTTCTGGGTTAATGAAGAAGCAGGGAGAACCGCAGCACAGCTGGATACTTCACGAATAAAGTATCTGCAAGTTGAGAATTCCAAAGGCAACTCAGTATTCAAAAATGCTGTAGGATGTAAGGTCGCCTTATGAAGGGAGAAAGACATGTATGGAATAGGCTGGAGAAAAATGTGAAGATTTTACGTTTGGTGAATAGAAAGGGAGAAAATCAAAGACAAATGGAGAAGTGTCAAGAAGTATCATGAGGTGACCAGGAAACTGTAGCCATTCCAACATCTGGGTGTTGGAAACACTTCTGCTGCTGACAACCCAGACATAAAATTCACTTCTGAAGAAACAAGAAGTGGAGTCTTCTTTCTGCAAACTAGTGAAAATGAGGCATGGTTGGCAGTATACTTAATAGCATGGGTTTTTGAAGCCAAATATATTCAAGTTTGAGTCTCAGTTCAACCCCTGATTACGTGTAAGAGGCCTTTGGCATCTTGTGTCTCATAGACTCTAGTGCTGGCGAGATGCTTTATGGAAGGAAGCAGTCAGGATAGGTCTGACGAAAATACGTTCTATGCATGCATGGCAATTTTGAGTAATAAAAGTATGGTTGATGGAAGGTTGAAACATATTTCTAGACAAGAACACAGTGCCAATAACATCTTTCGGAACACAGCTTTAGATACAGCTGGAATCAGGCCCATGGCTGGCTTCTGCTAGGTCTCTCCAAACCTGCTTCCCACCAGACAAATAAATCTGTCCCCTCAAATACAGTTAACTATAGATGCTGCTATTTCCCAGGCACTGCCCTGCCTGCTCAGAAGCAGGGATAGACATTGGCACTCTTCCACAAAGGCCTCTTTGAGGTTGACTGCAGTGGTATTCACTCAGAAATATTTTTCTGCCTGGAAGATTAACTTTCATCTTGAAACTCCGCTTCCTGATTTGAAGGCCACAGAATAAAGCTAAGCAAACTTCCTTCTAAAAGAAGAAGTCCCCTTGCTTAGAATGGACAGTCTTTCATGACGCACTGTTGCTGCAAGCCAACTAGGGTTATGTCAAGTTGAGGTAACTTCAAAGGCACACTTACAAACCTCCCCAGTGCTCTTCTATAGCTAATGCTTTTAGTGACTTTTGTAAAATACAAAAGTCCTGAAGCTATAGATCCTCTTTCACATTTCTCTGTGATTATTTTGTTATATTTTTATTAGCATTAAAAAACAAATTATGGCTAGATCATGGTGTGGAAGTAGGAAATGCAGACTAAAACAATACAAACATGGGGCAAAGGCAAATAGGCATATGAGAGTGGGGGAGGTAAGAGTCACACACCAGAAGCAAGTCACTTGGGAGAATCTGGCTAAATAAATCCTTTATTTGCGCTGTTTGAGTTTTGAACCTATAAATACTGTAGATAAAATTACTTGTCAAAACCCATGTTTATTATCCCTTGGGTCTGGCTTAGCAGGTAAAGTCCCTCAACTCTTCCATAAGAGTCCCCGACCTCCACCCAATGTTGACTCTCCATCTGTTTCAGTCAGCTGCTGGGTAGAGCCTCTCAGAAGACAGTTGTGCCAGGCTCCTGTCTGCAAGCATCACAGAATATGATTAGTAGTGTCAGGGACTGGTGCTTGCGGACAGATGGATCCTAAGTTCGGCTGGCTATTGGTTATCCATCCCTAACCTGTTCCTGTCTCTGTTTCATCTTTGACCCTGAATTTCTTTTAGACAGGACATATTTTGGGTCAGAAGTTTTTTCGGTTGTGGTGTCCATATCCCTCTACTGGGGGTCCTGCCTAGCTACAGGAGGTAGCCTCTTCAGGTTCCATGTCCCCACTGTTAAGCATCTCAGCTAAGGTCATCTGTGCACAGTTCATTCTTAATGGAAATTGTTAGCTTTTTAATGTTTAGCTTCTTTAATGACTTGTATATTCTAGACATTGGTCCTCTGTCAGATGAATAAACTGCAAAGACTTTCACCCATTTTGAGGGTTGCATTGCTTCACAATTCCTTTGCTATACAAAAGCTTTTTAGATTCATGAAATCCCATTATTTTCTCTGCTACCAAAATGTTACACTGATGTAAGGACTTAAAAAGTCCTTATTTGTGCCTCTAAGTTGAAATATGGTCCCTAATTTTTCCACTAGTTGTTTTAGAGTATCAAGTCTTATGTCAAGGCCCTTGATTCATGTGAACTTGAATTATTATTTATATATACATATATTCACCAAACTATAGTCATATATTTATATATGTGAATATATTCATGATCTTTCATTTCCTTCTTTAGGTTTACAAGAGAGGGGGATGTTTACTTGTAGCTATTGTGAATGAGACTTGTTTTGATTTAATTTTTTGTATGTTTGTTATTGGTATATAGGAGGACTTCAGATTTTTGTGTGTTAATTTTGTTTCTGACACTTTCCTGAATGCATTAATTAGCTCTAGTAGATTTTGATCAAGTCTTTGGAGTCCATTACGTATAGAATGAGATCACCTACAGAAGGGGATACTTTGACTTCTTTGCCTATGTACATACTTTTTATTTTCTTCTCTTGTCATATTGCTCCAGCTAAGGCTTTACACATTATACTGAATATAGGTAGAGAATATAGACACATTTTTCTTGTTCCTGATCTTAGAGGAAATGTGTTGAGATTTTCTTTATTTAAAATGATGCTGATTAAAAATTTGTCATAAATAAACTCCCTTATGTTGATGAGTGGTCTTTCTATCCCCTGGCTGCTCTATTGTCCTTATCAGGAAAGGATGTTGTATTTGTTAAAGGCTCTTCCTACATCTTTTGAAATTATCCAGTGATTTTTCTCTTTAGTCTATTTTTGTGATGTGTTACATTTATTGATTCATTAATATTAAACATCTATAGTTGCTGTAATTAAGCCATTTTTAATGATGGATTATCTTTTTAATGTGATAATTCAAATTAGATTTTATTGAGAATTTTTGCATCTATGTTCACCAGTGATATTATTTTGTAATTTATTTTTATGGTGTCTTTATCTGGCATTTATATTAAGGTAGCATTGACTTTGTAAAAACCGTTTTATAACCTTCCTTTTCTAAATCATGAAATAGTTTGAATAGTTCTTTCAATTTCTGATTTGAACTGTTTCTGGCTTTTTTGTTTAGTTTGGGGACTTTTTTAAATCATGATTTGAATCTTATTTCTGGTTGTAGATTTTTTAAACCTATTTTTTTTTATCTTGGTTCAGTATACGTAGGACATATGATCTAAACATTCATCTATTTCTCTAAAAGTTCACAACTTTAGAATAGAGTATATATTCTTGAGATGTGTCCATATGTTGACTCTATTTCAAATATTTTCATCTCCAATTTTCTTAATTTTAGTCTTCTCTCTCCTTTCCTTGGTGAATTTGGCTGAGGGTTTGTTAAGTTTGTTTGTCTTTTCTCATAACCAGCTTGTCAGGTTTCATTGCTGTGAGGAAACACCATAACCAAGGCAACCCTTACAAAGGAAACCATTTAATTGGAGCTGCCTTACAGTTTCAGAGGTTCAGTCCATTATCACCATGACAGGAAGCATGCCAATGTACAGGAAGAGCCAAGAGTTCTACATTTTGATATGAAGGCAGCCAGAAGCAGATTGCCTCCTGCAGGCAACGAGGAGGAGGGTCTCGTTCCACACTGGGTGGAGCTTGAGCATAGAGACATCAATGCACATCCCCACTGTGACACCCTTCCTCCAACAAGGCCATTCCACCTAACTGCCACTTCCCCTGGGCCAAGTTTATTCAAACCACCACAAAGATCTTTTTTGATTCATCATTTATATTGTTTTATTTATTTCTATTTCATTAATTTCTGCCCTAAGTATGATTAATTTTTCCCACCTACGCTTTGGGGGATGGCTTGTTCTTGTTTTCCCAAGGCCTTGAGGTATATGATGGATTAGTTTCTTTGCAGTTTCTCAAATTTGTTGATACAGGCACTTAGTGATATATATATATAAACTTTCCTCTTAGAACTACTTTCATTTTGTCCCATAGATTTTAGTAGGGTGTATCATTTTCATTAAATTCTATGATTGCTTTTAATTTCTTTTTTGATTTTATCATTGATCCATAAATCATTCAATCATTCAATAGTTTATTGTTTAGTCTACATGTTTGTATACTTTTAGTACATTCTCTTGACGTTGATATGTATTTTTACTCCATTGTCATAAGATAAAATACAGATTATTTCAATTTGCTGAGACTTGAGAGAGCATGTATTCCTGAGTGCTCAAGTTGACACTTCTATAGATTCCCATTAGGTCTACTTTTATTTTTTGTATCACAAGTCCAGTGTTTCTTTATTTAACTTTTTTCTTCAAATGACATGTCTATTGGTGAGAATGGGGCATTGAAATTACCTACTGTTACTATGTTGGGAATAATTGGTAGCTTTACAATGAAATTAAGTATGCCTATTTTCTATATTTGTATGTTTACAATTGAAATGTCACCGATGGAATGTCCAAAAGATGAGATGAAGTGACATTTCTAATCACTTCATTTTTTTTCTTTTGGTTTGTTTGAAGTCCATTTTGTCAGATATATATTTTTTCTTTCCTTTTCTTTTGTTTTTTTTTTAATTAGGTATTTATTTCATTTACATTTCCAATGCTATCCCAAAAGTCCCCACCCACCCACTCCCACTTCTTGGCCCTTGTACTGAGGCAGATAAAGTTTGCACGACCAATGGGCCTCTCTTTCCACTGATGGCCCACTAAGCCATCTTCTGCTACATATGCAGCTAGAGACATGAGCTCTGGGGGTTACTGGTTAGTACATATTGTTGTTCCACCTATAGGGTTGCAGATCACTTTAGCTCTTTGGTTACTTTCTCTAGCTCCTCCATTGGGGGCCCTGTGATCCATCCAATAGCTGACTGTGAGCATCCACTTCTGTGTTTGCTAGGCCCTGGCATAGTCTCACAAGAAACAGCTATATCTGGGTCCTTTCAACAAAATCTTGCTAGTGTATGCAATGGTGTCAGCGTTTGGAGGCTGATTATGGGATGGATCCCTGGATATGGCAGTCTCTAGATGCTCCATCCTTTTGTCTCAGCTCCAAACTGTGTCTCTGTAACTCCTTCCATGGGTGTTTTGTTCCCAATTCTAAGAAGGGGCAAAGTGTCTACACTTTGGTCTTCGTTCTTCTGGAGTTTCATGTGTTTAGCAAATTATATCTTATATCTTGGGTATTCTAAGTTTCTGGGCTAATATCCACTTATCAGTGAGTATATATTGTGTGAGTTCTTTTGTGATTGGCTTACCTCACTCAGGATGATGCCCTCCAGGTCCATCCATTTGCCTAGGAATTTCATGAAGTCATTGTTTTAATAGCTGAGTAGTACTCCATTGTGTAAATGTACCACCTTTTCTGTATCCATTCCTCTGTTGAGGGACATCTGGGTTCTTTCCAGCTTCTGACTATTATAAATAAGGCTGCTATGAACATAGTGAAGCATGTGTCCTTCTTACTGGTTAGAACATCTTCTGGATATATGCCCAGGAGAGGTATTGCAGGATCCTCCTGTAGTACTATGTCCAATTTTCTGAGGAACCGCCAGACTGATTTCCAGAGTGGTTGTATAAGCTTGCAATCCCACCAACAATGGAGGACTGTTCCTCTTTCTCCACATCCCCGACAGCATCTGCTGCCACCTGAATTTTTGATCTTAGCCATTCTGACTGGGGTGAGGTGGAATCTCAGGGTTGTTTTGATTTGCATTTCCCTGGTGATTAAGGATGTTGAAAATTTTTTTTCAGGTGCTTCTCAGCCATTCAGTATTCCTCAGGTGAGAATTCTTTGTTTAGCTCTGAGCCCCATTTTTTAATGGGGTTATTTGATTTTCTGGAGTCCACCTTCTTGAGTTCTTTATATATATTGGATATTAGTCCCCTATCTGATTTAGGATAGGTAAAGATCCTTTCCCAATCTGTTGGTGGCCATTTTGTCTTATTGATGGTGTCTTTTGCCTTGCAGAAGCTATTTACTTTTGAAGTATTATCCCCTTTCCCCTACTCCTACAACCCCCCTATCCCATCCTCCTTCACCCTGTTTCTATGAGTGTGTTCCTCCACCCACTCAACCACTTCCACCTGCCTGTCCTAGATTCCCCTACTCTGAGGCATCTATCGAGCTTTCATAGGACCAATGACCTCTTCTCCCAATGATGTCTGACAAGGCATCCTCAGTTATATATGCAGCTGGAGACATATGTATTCCTTGGTGGATGGTTTAGTCTCCAGGAACTAGGAGGGGGGAGGTTTCTGGCCTGCTGACATTGTTGCTTCCTCCATGGGACTGCCAACCCCCTCAGCTCCTTTAGTACCTTCTCTATCTCCTCCATAAGGGACTCCAGAGCACAGTCCAATGGTTGGATGCAAGCTTTCTTCTCTGTATTCATCAGGCTCTGGCAGAGCTTCTCAGGAGACAGTCATATCAGGATTCTATCAGCAAGCATTTCCTTGCATCTACAATAGTGTCTGGGGTCCACACAAACACCTCCCCGGGGGTACAATGGGGCAGCTAAGGTCACCAACCCAGGTATCCAGAGTCTTCAGAAATTAGCAGTGCCCAAGAATTCTCACACTTGCCTTGGTTTAGTTGGGGTGGGGATCTGAGTTACAGTCTTTTTTTCTGGCTTCTTTTAGCCACTGCTTCCCATCTCAAAGAGTGTATCCCAAATAAGTAACTCCAGTCTGACACAGCTTAGCCTTTTTAGCTGAGGCCCGGTCTTCTGTTGCCCAGGTTTTTAGGTCCTGTCTTTTTTTTTTTTTTTCTCCTACCTCTGCGGCCAAAATTCTAGTCAAATTACTCTCTTGTCTATGATCCCTCATGTTCTCTTTCTTCTGCCTCTTTCACTAGATCACTTATCTGTCTCCCTCTTGCACTATACCTTCCAATCTCTGAAGTTTCTTTCTGATATCTGGAGCTGACTGCCTTATCAAGGCCAGGGCCACTGAGGCATTCTGGGCTTCTGAGGGAAGATCAAAGGAAGTGAACCACCTGAAGGCTTACATAAGCCTTTCAAGGAATACTGAGGGAGGTTCGATCAACCCCTATATTACCTCTTACCTTAGCCAAATTAATGGGCAGTCTTGAGGCACCTTGGAAACCAGAGCCTGGTGATAGATTTTCAAGTTCTCCCTACCTTCGGCCATGTTGTAGTCCCAAATGGGGCGAGTCAAAGGGAATCTTATGTCGATCTCATTTTGTAGCTGTGTAGGCTGCCTGTCAGCTCCCAAGATGTTTTGTTTTGTTTGCCTCTAACAGAATTTTCTCTCGCTCTTCAGTTGTGAAGAACATCTGCAACAGCTGTTGACTATCATCCCAAGTAGGCTGATGAGAGAACATAAGGGACTCTACTAACCCTGTGAGGCGTTGGAGATCCTCTGAGAAAGGGGGGTGGTTAGTTTTCCAGTTATAAAGACCAACAGAGGAAAATGACCAGTACTGAAGGATTTGTAGTATGGGCAGGTCCACCAGAGTCCGCCTGGACTCTGCGCTCTGTGGCTCAGGTTCCCCCGGCAGCTGGGGTTGAGGCTGTGGATAACGGGGAGGTAGAGGATTAGGCCATTCAGAAGGCTTCATAGATTTTGGAGGAGCCGATGGATTTAGCTGGTGGCTCCGATATGGAAGAAGCCTTCAATTTCTCTTGTAACAGGAGAACCACAATAATCTATAACCAAGACATGTAAAACATATTTATACCTTTAAAACTATTTAGAAACAAGGATGAAATAGCTGCATACATTTGCTTATTTAAACTAAACAAAATTCTTAATTTTTCTAGCTGTAATTTCAAGAGAGGAGCACCTTGTCACCTGATGAATCCAATAATCACAAGCACAGAGATTTTTGTAGGAAAAACAGCCATCAGTTACCTTACCATAGAACTTGAGAAGCTGCTGGTCCCTATAAGAACAGAGTTTACAATCAGCACCTAGCAAGGCTTCTCCAGCCACACTAGACTCCTAACTATAGGTGTAGGGCTCCAAAGACCAATTGATACTGTCTATTTATTTTTTCTTTTTCTCTTTTACCAAATTATCTCCAGATAGTTGGAGAGTTAACGTGTAAACTATCTCTAGTTCTAACTTCAGTTCAATGACTAATGGTCTGCCCCATCGTCTAAGTCACATACAGGGAAACAAACAAGACACACACAAAACAATATTACGATAACCGAGACCAGAACCCGCCTCCTGTGGGACTTTTAACACCCAGAAACAGAATCAGACGGCTGAGTGAGCACAAAATCTCTCCTCTCCAGGAGGGATTCCAACTCAGCCCCCAGATGGGAAATCTTCAGGCGTCCCTGGAGCTCCCTCAGACCTCCTGGGACATCTCCCAGGGTAGCAGCCTGTGGTCCTACTAGCACGTCTGCCGACCACAGTCCTCCAGTCCTCATGGCCCAAAAGGAGAGCTGCAAATACAAACTAGGCACATTTCAGAAAACCCTATCGTCTAAAAACACCATGGTCCACTTCTACCTAGACGACCAAAATCAAAGAAACCAAACTCAGGCTGCATCATGCTTCAGAAACATAGAACGAGACACAGAAAACCCAACACAACAAGCACATGTTTGCATGTTCGTTTCAGAAAAAAAGACACTCAAAACAGAGACACTGGCTGGCATGCACACAAGAGGGGATCCCCATACCTCCAAGTCGGTTCTCGGATGTGAGGGGTGGTCACATTTCCCGGCCCATGCACTAAAAGAAAGACCCACAACGTGAGGACTCTCCCACATTCTGACTCAGGAGAGGCAACATCCCAAATCACTCACGAGAAATGGTCTTGCTGCAAACTGCAAGAGGACTTTTAAAATACCAAAAATACCAGTTAAGAGTCACAAGGAAGTGCAAAGTCACAAGAGTCACAAGGAATACCTGGCAACTATCACTGTCAAATTCTGTCCTAAGGTCAGTCCAAGTCCACAGTCAGAGACAAGGGGTTGACACTTTCTGTCCCATAACAAAAACAAAAACAAACAAACAAACAAAGAAAACAGAAACAAAACAAAGACAGGGGTCGGATTCCACATCGAACCCCCTTCACCCATGGAATGTCTTCCAGGGTTGCCGCCTGCGGACCTTAGGACTTCTCTCTCCCTCAGCCACTAGGACCTTATGGTCCACAGTGGCAGCTGCCAGATAACTGGTCTCAAACACTTAGACAACAGACAACATACAAGACTCACACAAACATTAACTCCAAGGGGTCTTTGAGGTTCCTGGGTGTCACACAAATCTCAGTGGGACCTCCAAATGAAAGAACCTAGTGGGGAAACCCCCACTCATATCCGAGTAGGCGTGCACCCAAAGCATCACGAGAGACCATCTTGAGCAAACACATGAGGTAGTTAAATGACAGAGGTTCAGGCTGACATGCTAGGGGTTTTTATAGAAAAGGGTCTGGGGCTGGGGGAGGAATTGGTGCGGTTTCACACGATTGGTTCATTTAAATATCAGCAAACTGTACGTGCAGATGGAGGTAACAGCAGAGCATCTGGTTAACATTTAACCTATGTCAGAAGAGTGGGAGATAGGGAGGCACCGGGCCAGTGTGGACGTGTCTTTGCATTCTTTATCTTAACAATGAGCCTGCCCAGGTATGTCCTGGCCTGTTCTGCTATGTTTTCGGCACCAGGTTTCAAAGTTCACAAACAAATCTTTGGGCTATTTGACATAAATTACATGAATCACAGGTCTCAAGTTTTATTTTCTTTCACTTCCATCTCTTTGTCTCCATTTTCCTCCTGTGAGTATGTCGTTCACTCTTCTAAAGAGCACTGGATCATCCACACTTTGGCCTTCCTTCTTCTTAGGCTTCATATGGTCTGTGAATTGAATCTTGGGTATTCCTAATTGTGGGCTGATATCCACTTATAAGTGAGTACATAGTGTTTGCTCCTTTGTAAGTGAGTCACCTCATTCAGGATGATATTCTCAAGTTCCATCCATTTGTCTGCGGTTTTCATGAAGTCATTGTTTTTAAATGGCTAAGTAGTATTCTATTGTTTACAGGTATCACATTTTCTGTATCCATTCATCTGTCGAGGGACATCTGAGTTGTTTCCAGTTTCTGGCTATTATAAATATGGCTGCTATGAACATAGTGAGCATGTGTCCTTATTACATATTGGAGCATCTTCTGGGTACATGCCTAGGAGTGCTATAGCTGGGTTCTCAGGTAGCATAATGCCCAAGTTTCTGAGGAATCATCAGACTGGTTTTCAGAGTGGTTGTATTAGCTTGCAATCCCACCAGTAATGGAGGAGTATGCCTCTTTCTCCACATCCTTGCCAGCATCTGCTGTCACCTGAGTTTTTGATCTTAGATGTTCTGACTGGTGTGAGATGGAATCTCAGGGCCATTTTGATTTGCATTTCCCTGATGACAGAGGATGTTTAACATTTCTTTAGGTGTTTCTGAGCCATTGGAGTTTCCTCACTTAAGAATTCTCTGTTTGACTCTATATCCCATTTTTAATAGGGTTATTTGGTTCTCTGCAGGCTACCTTCTTGAGTTCTTTGTATATATTGTATATTAGCCCAGTATCAGATGTAAGATTGGTAAATATATTTTTCCAATCTGTTGGTTGCTGTTTTGTCCTTTTGATGGTGTTATTTGCCTTACAGAAGCTTTGCAATTTTATGAGGTCCCATTTGTCAAGGAACTTTCCCTCAGTGCCCATGTGTTCAAGAGTTTTCACGACTTTCTCTTCTATTCAATTCAGTTTATCTGGTTTTATATAATGGTCCTTGATCTACTTGGACTTTAGAATTGGACAGGGAGATAAGAATGGATCAATTTGCATTCTTTTACTTGCTAACTGCCAGTTGATCCAGCACCTTGTGTTGAAATGCTGTCTTTTTCCCACTGGATGGTTTTAGCTCCTTTATCAAAGATCAAGTGACTGTAAGTATGTAGATTCGTTTTTTGGGTCTTCAATTCTATTCCTTTGATCTACCTATCTATCACTGTATCAATACCATGCAGTTTTCATCACTATTGCTGTGTATTACAGCTTGAGGTCTGGGATTCTGATTCCCCCAGAAATTATTTTATTGTTGAGAATAGTTTTCGCTATCCTGGGTTTTTTGTTATTCCAGATGAATCTGAGAATTGCTCTTTCTAGCTCTATGAAGAATTGGGTTGGAATTTTGATGAGGATTGCATTGACTCTGTATATTACTTTAGGCAAGATGGTCACTTTTACTACATTAATCCTGCCAATTCACAAGCATGAGAGGTCTTTCCATCTTCTGAGGTTTTCTTTGATTTCTTTCTTCAGAGACTTGAAGCTCTTGTCGTACAGATCTTTCACTTGTTTGGTTGGAGTCACAACAAGATACTTTATATTGTTTGTGACAATTGTGAAAGGGATCATTTCCCTAATTTCATTCACAGACTTTTTATCTGTTGAGTACAGGAAGGCTACTGATTGTTTGAGTTAATTTTATATCCACCCACTTTGCTGAAGCTATTTATCAGCTCTACGAGTTTTCTGGCAGAGTTTTGGGGATTACCTAAATATACTATCATAGCATCTGCAAATATTGATAGCTTGCCTTCTTCCTTTCCATTTTTTATCCCTTTGACCTCCTTTTGTTGTCGAATTGCCCTTCCTAAAACTTCAAGTACTATATTGAATAGATAGGGAAAGAGTGGGCTCCCTTGCCAAGTCCCTGATTTTAGTGGGATTGTTTCAAATTTCTCTCCATTTAGTTTGATGTTGGCTACTGGTTTGCTGTATATTGCTTTTACTATGATTGGGTATGAACATTAAATTCCTGATCTGATTGGGTATAGGCCTTGAATTCCTGATCTTTCCAAGACTTTTAACATGAAATAATGATGTATTTTGTCAAATGCTTTTTCAGCATCTAATGAAATGATCATGTGTTGTTGGGTTTTTCTTTTTAGTTTGTTTATGCAGTGGATTACATTGATGGATTTACATATATTGAACAATCCCTGCATCACTGGGATGAAGCCTCCTTGATCATGGTGAATGAATGTTTTGATGTTTTCTTGGATTTGATTAGCAAGAATTTTATTAAGTATTTTTGCATCAATATTCATAAGGGCAATTGGTCTGAAGTTCTTTTTCTTTGTTGGGTCTTTGTTTGGTTTAGGTATCAGCTTAATTGTGGCTTTATAGAAAGAATTGGGAAGTGTTCCGTCTTTTTCTATTTTGTCAAATAGTTGGGAGAGTATTGGTATTAGGTCTTCTCTAAAGGTCTGATAGAATTCTGCAGTAAACCCATCTGGTACTGGGCTTTTTTCATTGGAAGACTTTTGATGACTGCTTCTATTTCTTTAGGGGTTATGGAACTGTTTAGATGGGTTATCTGATCCTGATTTAACGTTGATAACTGGTATCTGTCTAGAAATTTGTCCATTTAATCCAGATTTCCCAGTTGTGTTTAGTATAAGCTTTTGTAATAGAATCTGAGATTTTTTGAATTTCCCTAGTTTCTGTTGTTATATCTCCCTTTTCATTTCTGATTTTGTTAATTTAGATAATGTCTTTGTGCCTTCTAGTTAGTCTGGTTAAGGGGTTTTCTATCTTGTTGATTTTCTCAAAGAACCAACTCCTTGTTTGATTAATTCTTTGTATAATTTTTTGTTTCTACTTGGTTGATTTCAGCCCCATGTTTGATTATTTCCTGCCATGTACTCCTCTTGGGTGTATTTGCTTCTTTTTGTTCTAGAGCTTTCAGGTGTGCTATTAAGCTGCTAGTGTATGCTCTCTCCAGTTTCTTTTTTGAGGCACTCAGAGCTATGAGGTTTCCTCTTAGCACTGCTTTCATTGTGCCCCATAAGTTTGGGTATGTTGTACCTTCATTTTTATTAAATTCTAAAAGGTCTTTAATTTCTTTCTTTATTTCTTCCTTGACTGAGTTATCATTGAGTAGAATGTTGTTCATCTTCCAGGTGTGTGGGGGGGCTTTCTGTTGTTTTTGTTGCTATTGAAGACCAGCCTTAATCCATAGTGATCAAATACGAGGCATGGGATTATTTCAATCTTCTAGTATCTGTTGAGGCCTATTTTGTGACCGATTATATGGTCAGTTTTGGAGAAGGTACTGTGAGGTTCTGAGAAGAAGGTATATTCTTTTGCTTTAGGATAAAATGTTCTATAACTATCTGTTAAATCCATTTGGTTCATAACTTGTTAGTTTCACTGTGTCTTTGTTTTATTTCTGTTTCCAGGATCTGTCCATTGATGAGAGTGGGGTGTACCTCTATTATTGTGTGAGGTACAATGTGTACTTTGAGTTTTAGCAAAGTTTCTTTAATGAATGCCGATGCCCTTGCATTTGGAGCATAGATGTTCAGAATTTAGAGTTCTTCTTTGAAGATTTTTTTCTTTGATGAGTATGAAGTGTCCTTCCTTATCTTTCTGAATGACTTTTGGTTAAAATTCTATTTTATCCAATATTATAATGTCTACCCCAGCTTGATTCTTGGGACCCTTTGCTAGAAAAACTGTTTTTGAGCCCTTACACTGAGGTTGTGTTTGTCTTTGTCGCTGAGATGCATTTCCTGTATGAATCAAAATGGTGGATTCTGTTTATATATCCAGTTTGTTAGTTTATGTCTTCTAATTGGAGAATTAAGTTCATTGATGCTAAGATATATTAAGGAGTAGTGATTGTTGCTTCCTGGTTTGTTTTTAATGTTACTTTTAAGTTTGTGTGGTTATCGTCTTTTGAGTTTGTTGAACGATTACTTTCTTGATTTTTCTAGGGTATAGTTTCCCTCCTCGTTTTGGTGTTTTACATCTATTATCCTTGGTAGGGCTGTATATGTGGAAAGATATTGTGTAAATTTAGTTTAGTCATGGAATAACTTGGTTTCTCCACCTATGGTAATTGAGAGTTTTCCTGGGTATAGTAGACTGGGCTGGCATTTGTCTTATCTTAGGGACTGTATAAAAGTCAGGATCTTCTCGCTTTTATAGTCTCTGGTGAGACTATTTGGAGTTCTATGGGCTTCTCATATGTTTATGGGAATCTCTTTCTTTAGGTTAGGCAAGTGCTCTTGTATAATTTTGTTGAAGGTATTTACTGGCCCTTTAATTTGGGAATCTTCACTCTCTTTTATACCTATTATCCTTAGGTTTGATCTTCTCATTGTGTCCTGGATTTCATGGATGTTTTAGGTTAGGAACTTTTTGCATTTTGCATTTTCTTTGACTGTTATGTCAATGTTTTCTATTGACTCTTATGCACCCGAGATTCTCTCTTATATCTCTTGTCTTCTGTTGGTGATGCTTGAATCTATGACTACTGATCTCTTTTTTAGCTCCTCCATTGGGGGTCCTGTGTTCTATCCAATAGATGACTCTGAACATCCACTTCTGTATTTTCCAGACACTGGCATAGCCTCACAAGAGACAGCTATATCAGGGTCATGTCAGTAAAATCTTACTGGCATATGCAATAGTGTCTGCATTTGGTGGCTGATTATGGTATGGATCCCTGAGTGGGGCAGTCTCTGGATGGTCCTTTGAATTCAACTTACCTGAGATAAAAATTCACTGACTCCCAAATCCTGAATGGGGCTTGGGCAGTGACCTAGGATGTAGCAGTATGGATTTGAAGCTGAATAGATTTAAGGGGCCTACAGAGAACAGCAGAGAGGCATCTATGCCTGAGAGAGCCTTTCTGTGTTTGCTTCTTTGTATTCTTCCCTCCCCACCCTGCCTCCCCCATCTCCAAACAGAGACACAGACAACTTGGAAATTTTTACACCCAGCTTATCTTTTTTAATAAATAATTGGAAGACAAAGGTTCAAAGGACTCTGGACCAGGTAGTTCATTTCTCTAAAGAGAGAAATATAACCTTTTGATACTTGAAGAAGGTATAAAGATAGAGTGCTCTAATAAGTCTTATGGGATACTTGTATTCTGTCTAATGTGGGCTCCACAGAAATTTTGGGTTTAAATCCTGTTTTGACAAGCTGCTTCTTATAGGAAGGTATGGAAAGGAAAGAGGAAAAAGGAAAGAGGACAGGAAAGGAAAAGGAAAGGGGACAGGAAAGGAAAATAGAAGTGTGAATCAATTGTTTTAAAAATGGTATAATAAAGTCTGCAGGAGACTCATATTCTGTCTAACGTGGGCTCCGTCGGAATTTTGGGTTTAAATCCTGACATGACAAATTAGAAAGTCCTAAATAGGTAAAATGTGTGTGATTTTGAGTAGTGTGGTGGTTTTATTGTTCCTCTGGGACAGAGGGCAAGCTACAGGTTTTTCCGGTTAAGGCTGAAGGAGATGCTGATTTGGGGAAAAGGTTTTGTCTTTGTGTTTTTGGACAAAGTGATTAAGGTATTACACCTTCCAGAGTTATGTGGACCAGATTTGATAGAGGGAGACCCCCTAAGAACTAGAGTCTAGAGAATCAAACAAAAAGTTGATCTTGATGATACTAAAATTTTGTTTTAAGATTTATATATTACAGAATATACAGCCTTGGTGAATTTCATCATCAGACATGCTGAACTGACCTACCTGAACTCCTAATGTCTTGATTTTTCATCTGGATCCAGTCAGGACACAGACATCAGAGACTAATACAATCAATGCTCCAGCCTTCTTAAGGCCAACTAACTCCCTCATTTCCCTACCCTTCTCCCTCCCTTCAAAAATATCTCAACACCCATATTCAGCTCGAAGAAGTTATGAAGAGTCATCATCCCAGTTCCCTAAGCTTTGGAGCTGGGGGTAGTTATTATAGGTTGTCTTTGATACTAAAAATTTTGAAGTACAGGGCTTAGACCCAGTCCTTCTATCGCTGTTATTATAAACAGATCTGAGATGTTTAAGCCTGTGAGTTAAGGGCCAAATAGGAAATTCATGGCTCTGGGTTTATTGTTAGGATGTTTTCAGTTATTTTAATTAGAAATGGCTGAGAGAAGTTAACAGACAACAGTCTAGATTACTTCACATATTTAGTTTTCAAAAAAATCAGAAGCCCACAGAATGTGACATTTAATGCTAATTTTTCATTTGTTGTTGAATCCAGTCTGCTCCTAACAGCTTTCCCTGTCTTGGATTCAAAGAGAAACTGAGCATCTTTGAGTTACTCCAGTTGTGGAAAAACAGCCACAAGGCAAGAATTGCCTCATTTCATCTATAGACATAATACTGCCCAAAGAAAGGATGCTCACAGTCAGCTATTGGATGGATCACAGGGCCCCCAATGGAGGAGCTAGAGAAAATACCCAAGGAGCTAAAGGGATCTGCAACCCTATAGGTGGAACAACAATATGAGCTAAGCAGTAACACCCCCCTCCCCCTGGAGCTCGTGTCTCTAGCTGCATATGTATCAGAAGATGGCCTAGTGGGCCATCAGTGGAAAGAGAGGACCATTGGTCTTGCAAACTTTATATGCCTCAGTACAGGGGAACACCAGGGCCAAGAAGTGGGAGTGGGTGGGTAGGGGAGTGGGGGGGGGTATGGGGGACTTTTGGGATAGCATTGGAAATGTAAATGAAGAAAATACCTAATTTTTAAAAAAAAAAGAAAGAAAGGACACAATTACAGGTTAGGACAGCTTGATTCTGCCGAGACAGAGTAGGCTAGTCCTTAATATTCCTGTTTCTCTAAGTCTGCCAGATGACCCTGGCCAGTAGGCTAAAGACTGATGCCCCAATGTGTTGAAGTAATGATCTGTCCAGGTGATCAGCAGTCTCTATGGACTGGCTAAGTTTTGGAAGCTGTTTTAGGCTTCCTATATATTTTCAGTCGTTCTTGGGTTTCTGATGGGGTTGAAAAACTACATAGTCTCCTAGTCAACCCAGGCTTTTTATTTTGAGAGGAACAGTTTTGAGAGGGTGGTTTTCAGATGGCATTCAATCTAAAGTGAAGACATAGTCAGATGTAGAATTAAAAGTCTTTTAAGTAAGGATAGATGACAGAGGTTCTGTTTAATTAACAAAATGATGGACTGGGTGTTAGGTCTCTTGTACGTTATAAATTACAAAATAGTAGTAGTTATGTTCAATTATATCTGAGATAAAATAGTCTTTTAATTGGACAGAAAGGGGGAAATGTTGTGGATAGCCCTGGAGCTAATTATATTTGATGTTAATTCTGGTTTCCTGTGAATGGTTGTGAACAAGGAATGAGTCAGCACTCAGGTGATTTCCTGTAAACCTTCTTCCTACCTTAATTTGTAAAATAAAGGAGAGCTGATGATTGGGCAGATAAAAGGGAAGATGGAGCAGAAGGTGGGGGAGAGAAGGGGGAGAAAATGGAAGAGGGAGAGGATGCAGAGGAGGAGGAAGAAGAAGAAAAGCTGAGCAGAAGCACATGGTCTGGAGAAACCACAAGTTCTAAGGGGTCTCATAGATGTGGAAGATGGTAGTGTAGCAGTAGATCTGCCCATTCTAGGCACAATGCAACATATTAACTGTGTTGTGTTTTCATTTGCTGGGGCTTATTTGGGAGGAGATTTACTGAAACAGAGATAAAACTATTCTTAACAATAAAAGAACTTCTGGGGGAATCACCATTCCTGACCTTAAGCTGTAATACAAAGCAATCATGATAAAAAACAAACAAAACAAAACTGCATGGTATTGGTATGTGACAGGCAGGTAGAGCAAGAGAATAGAATTGAAGACTGAGAAATGAACCCACACACCTATGGTCACTTGATCTTTGACAAAGGAGCTAAAACCATCCAGTGGAAAAAAGACAGCAGTTTCAAAATATGGTGCTGGTTCAACTGGTGGTTAGCATGTTGACGAAGGCAAAGGATACTGGCAATAAGTCAAAATCCAATCAAAATCCTGTTCAACATCCTTAGTCATCAGGGAAATGCAAATAAAAACAACACTGAGATTCCACCTCACACCAGTCAGAATGGCTAAGATCAAAAACTCAGTATTCTGTTTTCTAATACAAGCTGCTAGTTTCTCCCTCGTTACTGAGATATTGAGATACTTTATTAAGAGTTATTGAAAGGCATGTTTTAAATCTTGTCATTTTGTGAAGTTTTAAGATCTCTTTTGATGAATTGTGCTGGTATTGTTTGCTTATCCTCTATGGTGTTTTTGTTGTATATCTGTTTACTCTAAAGTTGGCTTAGTGGTCTTTCAGTTCCCATTATCATGCAAAGCTTGCATTTCTTCTTTAGTTTATGTAGTCTTGTTGAGTATGAATGTCTTGGCTGACAGACTTGGTCTTTCCATAGATTGAATGTGTCTTTGTAGGCTCTCTGGCTTTAAAAGTCATTGACAAGTGACTACTTGATCCTTCCTTCTTGCTACTTTCAGTAGCCTTTCTTTTGTCTGTACTTTGTGTTTTGAATTATTTCATGGGGAATTTCTTTTCTCACCTTGTCTATATCTTTTAAGCTTCTGGTGTCTGAGTTGGAATCATTTTCCCCAGCTTTGGGAAGTTTTGTCACATTCAATTACTGAAAATATTTTCTTTGCTTTTAGTATGGTAATCTTTTCCTTTCTCTGTACCCCTAGTTCAAAGGTTTGCTTTTTTTTTCATGGTGCCTTAGTTCTCACTCATGTTCCATTCATTCAAAATTTTTCTTCATTAACCTTTACTAAATTATTCAATTCCTGTACTTTGTCTCCACACTTTAAGACTATATTTTGTACATTATCTGTTTCATTGGGTAAGCTTTTCACTTTGATTTTAATTTGTCTTGTTGGGCTTTTTATTTCAGCATTATTTCAGTATGTTCTTTAAAAAGTCCATCTCTTTATTGAATTCTAGTTTCATATTTTTATTCACTTGCTTAATTCATTCACCACTTAGGCTTTGTCCTCTCTAAATGTGTTTATGGCTTCCTTGAGTTGTTTGAACATAGTTGTAATTATTCTTTTAAATTATTTGTCCGGAATCTTTTCCAAATAAATCTCACTAGGAGGCATGACTATGGAATTAACTCATGGAAAAGGCATATCCTGTTTTTTCATGTTGTTTTTACTTCTGCACTTGGACTTGCATGTCTGGAGTTTGTTCAGTAAGGATTTTTCTCTTTTCTCTTTTTCATTTTCTTAATTTTTTTATTTCCTTTCTTCTTTCCATTCAAGAGAGAACTGAGTCATAGTAGGGTTGAGGTTTTGCTTTTCTCTTTGGGACTGGTATTCAGTGCCTCAGGCTCTATAATTTTCCTATGGGTATCAAATATTGTCTTATACTAATTAGAGCACCGTGCCTGGGTCTTCAGATTTGCTGAGCATTATAGAATACCATGTATGCCTGTGGGCTTTACCTGTGTCACATATAGTTCACACCTTGCATCAAAAACTTCTGCTGATGTGAAACATTTCATGTGCCTGTAGGCCTTTACCCTGGGTCAGATCTCATCCTGCATCTTGGACTAAACCTTTGTTTGCCTGGTCTGCAGGTTGTGGTAATGTTTGTATGCTGTATGCCCTAAGTACATTCTAAATATGTGTCCTTATACACACACAGATAAATGTAGTCTTAACCCCTCATCAAAGCAGCCTTTCTTTGCAACAGACAGGAGACTATTACAGAAAATCATTTGTGGGATGCACTACATATGAATATATCTACAAAACAAGTCCTACACCCAAGGTTGGGGGAAAAATTGCAAAAGCCAGAGAATCAGAAAGTTTTCTGTGAGATTGTCTAGTAATGTAGAATGCCACATTCATACCTACATGGCTTCAGAAATGTGAGATGAAGAAGAATAACAATAGACAAGCCAAAGTAGATGAAAGAAATACCATGATGCCTCAAACCTAACCACACATAAATAGATAGATAGATAGATAGGTAGATAGATAGATAGATAGATAGATAGATAGATAGATAGATAGATAGACAGACAGATAGGTAGATAGATAGATAGATAGATAGATAGATAGATAGATAGATAGATAGATCATGGACGATGAAGTAATATTGCGAGTAGGAGAAATACTCTCACCAGGAAAAAAAAAACATACCAGTTATCTGATACCAAAGGTCAATCCAAAAACATACATATAAAAAACATTATACAGACTGAGTTGGTTGTATTTAGGAAAATACATGTATGTATATATATATATATATATATATATATATATATATATATATATGCCTATGAACATATACATATATGCAATAACAAAAATTAATGAAAAGGAAAGCAATAAATTTGAATGAGAACAAGGGAGTATATGGGAACATTTGAGGGGAGAAGGAAAATGATATAATTATGTTATAATTTCAATAATAAAAATTAATAAATAATTTTTTAAAATTAGGACCATTTTCTATTGTCACGTTGAAGCAGTAGGTCTCATGTGAGCTGCTGCATGAGTAACTTCTTTATGCACTTGAGATAGCATATCCACTCTTAAAATAGGCCGCAAATAAACTTTTCTATGAATTTCAGGCAGCAGAGGCATCTTTCTTACCTCTTCCTTAGTACCAGAATTTGAAAACAAGTGATTTCTCTTCTCAATCTATTTCATTCTTTCTGATATTCTGGCAAGGAACAAGTTATATCAAGCTCACAATAACACTCTACAGATTTTTGGTGTTCAGACTTTATCGAGGATGTCTCTTGATTGGATTGTACAACTTGGAAAAATCCAGACATATCTAGGAAGACAGAATATTAATTGAAAAAAGTTGCCACCATTAGACTGGCCTGCAGGCAAATGTGTGGCATATTGTCTTGGTAAATGGCTTCTCCCATTGTGGGTGTTGCTACTCCTCATCAGATGGTCCTGAGTTTTATAGCAAAGCAAGCAGAGAAAGCTTTGAGGAGGAAGCCACCAAACAGCATCCCTTGGTGGATTCTGCTTCAGATCCTCCTTCCAGCTTCCTTCCACAAGTTTCTGCCCTGACTTTCATGGAGAGCAAACTACAAGGTGTAAAATGTAAAGGTTTATTTCCTTCTTCCACAAGTTGTTTTGGCCATGTTCTTTTGTCAGAGCAATAGAAACCCTAGCATAGACACCTCTAATAATGCACTTTTCTTATTTAGAGGAAGCTTATGCTTTATTTGTTGATCACCACATCCCCCAGGTATAACAGCATAAATTGCAATGCTCAGCAAATAATCTTAAGGAAAAATACTAGGTGAAATATTATGTTTATCCCCTGTAATTCTCTATTTACTTTTGGATTTTTCCAAGAAAATAAGAATAAATAATTAACAATAATATTAATATGATTTTGCTTGATCACCAAATCAATCATTTACTAACCTAATTAGGAATATCTACTTATACCCATTACTACTGTCTGTCCTGGGGTTACAGAATAACATAAAAACAATTTGTGAGCTTAGAGAATTTATAGCACAAATACTAAATGTTTTTTAAATAATTTATTTTATTTTGTGTGTATAGCTGGGAGGGTGTGAGATCCTGTAGAACTTGAGTTACAGACAATTGTGAGCTGCCATACTGGGAATTGAACCTAGGTCCTCTGAAAGAGCAGTGATTGCTTTTAACCACTGAGCCATCTCTCCAATGTCAACAATTAAATATTTTATTAACACTTCTTTAAAATTATTTCATCCAACTTTCTTTGTGTTGTTTTCATGGGCTGCTTCACATAAAATACAGAATTTCTGTTAATTAAGTTTTCTGAGGAATGGCATGGTAAGAGTTTCCAGGTTTTTTTTGTTTTTTTGGTTTTTTGTTTTGTTTGGTTTGGTTTGGTTTTTTTTTGTTTTGTTTTGTTTTGTTTTGTTTTCTTTGCGGGAGCTTTAGATTCGATGCCTTAAGGCTCTTTGGTAGCACTATTCCACATGTTAGCAAATTCAAATAATTACCTTAATTTAGAGTGGACTATCATTGTCCTTATTCAACTGAAAAATAAAATATAGTCAGTTTCTTTCTGGGCTATGTCTCCATCACAATATTATTTGGGAACAGGAAGTATTCCCAAGGGTGAAGTGAGGTCACCTTTGAAGATTGTTATTCTAATGTCAGTTTTTACTGTTTTTAACCAATAGCCATAGAACAAAATCACTCTGTAATAATCCATTGTCTTCTAAAATTCTTCTAGGAGTGGTGATGTATAAAGGAACCTAGTACTTCCCATGGTGGGGGGGGGGGGCGGGAGGAAATAACTTTCAACACAGGAATTTTATTGTTCTACTATCTATCATCTATCATCTATCTTTCTAACAATCCATCCATCCATTCATCCATCTACCTATCATCTGTCTGCCTGTCTATCTATCTATCTATCTATCTATCTATCTATCTATCTATCTATGTGTATGTCTGCGTTTTACCTGAATGATCTATCGCTTGTATGCCTGATACCAGAACAAGGACTCAATTGTCCTGGAACTAGTATTACAGATAGTTGTGAGCCATGATTTGGGTTCTGGGAACCAAAGCGGGTCCTCTGAAAGAAGAACAATAGTCTCTTAACCACTGGGCTACATCCCATCCCACCTGGTATTAACAGAATAATTATTAGCTTGAATTCACAGACCCACCTTACTCATTAAAGGAACCATAGGTACCAGTACAGTCATTCTGAAGAGTTGTGCCAAGTCCACATTGTACATTAGGGGCAAAGAGGAACAAGAGTACATGTGAAAGACAGGAAACCTATGCTCTCCCCAAAACTTCAGGATCCTAACAGACCCTCAGTGACCTACCTGCTCTGAGTCCACTTGTTGTCATGCACCAGAGAACACTCCTACGCAGAAGGCTGGAAAGCATTCGTTTTGGTCCCTTCTGAGTATTAGCAACATGGAGATGCTAGTGGAGGTGTGCTCCCAAGCCCTTGGACCATGTAGCTATGGGTACATGGGAAACATTCACAGGACATCTCAAGCTGTTCACAGTGGCTGACTCAGCTAACATTTGAGGACAGAAGGATGTGGACGTCATGTTAGCAGACTGGTTTTGCTCTCTTTGACTACAGATGGGTTCTAGAGCGATATTTTAGAATATGCTTTGTGTTTCTAGCCTAATGTCTAAGTTGCTCAGGAAACACAAGCAATTTGGATTGGTAGGATTTGTAATCTTTCCCTGGACAAAGTGCTTATTTATAGTTAAAATGAGAAATTTTCTAATAAGTGAGGCAGCTGTTAACCATCTTGATTTATTTCAAATGTGGTTGCGGAAATTCAACAAGCTTCAATTGTGGGAGGAGAGGGCAAGCCCCTGTTTTCCTTATACTCTTTGGGGTCACATTAAATCTATGTTGTGTTTTCTGAGAGATTAGAAACAGACTGCAGAGTACAAAACACACTATGGTGGTTTAGTCCCTGGGAGCTCTGGGGTACTGGTTGGTTCATATTGTTGTTCCTCCTATGGGGCTGCAAGCTCTTTCAGCTCCTTGGGTCCTTTCTCTAGCTCCCTCATTGGGGACCCTGTGCTCAGTCCAATGGTTGGCTGAGAGTATCCACCTGTGAATTTGTCAGGAACTGGCAAAGCCTCCCAACCAGTACCCTCAGAGACTAACCCACCAACCAAAGAGTACACATGGAGGGACCCACGGCTCCAGCTGCACATGTAGCAGAGGATGGCCTTGTTGGGCTTTTCCCAGTGTAGGGAAACACCAGGACAGGAAAGTAGGAGTGGCTGGGTTGGTGAGCAGGGGGAGAGGAAAATGGGATGGGGGTTTTCAGAGGGGAAACCAGGAAAGGGAATAACATTTGAAATGTAAATAAAGAAAATATCTAATCAAAAAGGAAAAAAATACACTATGAACTACTGCTCTCTCCCCCAAACATAAAATTCATCAGCTGCCTGCATAGATACGGTATGCTATGAATTTATATTTGTGCCAAATGAGTGCTTTTAAATGGTACTTTGATTCAAACATCTTGAAGCTCTGGAAACTGGAATAAATGGAAATGAAGATCATTCATACCCTCTTTTTACACTTTGTATCCACCATCACCTGCCTATAAAACCACCGCGATCTGAACCTGATGGATGCTAGAGAAAAAGTACAGGCCACACCCCTTACTGAGGAGCTATACCAGTGACTAGCTTGGGGCGTGAGGCAGTGGAGAGTTGTTATCTTTTGAGGAGGTGATTGTTGGTAAGTATCTCATGCTCCAGTGGATACATATATAGGCGACCCTAACTGGACTTAGTGGATTTCAAGAAAATAAAATTTAAAAGGACATGACGTTGGGGGAGTACTGTAGGGTTACATGGGTGGGATGCTAAAAAGGGAAAATGGGGATAAATGTGATATTTCATTGCTTATATGTATATGTATGAAGTTCTCAAGAATGCTGAAAAGATTTAAAACTTGTAATACCTTAAAAATGAAAATACACGTTTCTCAAACAGAAAAGATGTGCTTTGTGAATAAGACTTCCACTTGTCACAATATGATGCTTAACTCATTTTGTGAAGTTTATTCTTGCCTGGAGTAAAATGAAACTAGTAAACATTAGTCCCAGTGCAGATTGGCTGAGTAACAAATTGCTTTAGTACATAGGGGAGAGGCTCAAACATTTGACTTTACTGTTTTTCACTGGAGCCTTTCACTACATCTGACCACAGCTGTCCTTAAGGCCAGATGTTAGCTGTAAAATTCAGTGAGTTTAATATACCATGCAACCTCCCAGTGTTTTCAGCCAGGCTCAAGCCTGCAGCATCTGTGCATTAGCCTTACATAGCTCCAGTGGCTGTATTGAGATGCCTATTATCGTCCTGAGGTTTGGCAGTGGCTCAGATTTCCTCTAAGCTTGTGTACAATCACTTCATTTAGAAGCTATCTGCTTCTATTGAACTGAAGGTACCTCAGAAATAAATTTGATACTGGCCGTTTTTGAAAGTAATTGGATGAGGTCAAATACCTGCCCTTGTTATCACTGTTAAGCTGCCCAAGCCCAGTTAATTGTGGCCTCAGCAAAGGTTTCCCTGGAAGGTTGTTTTGCCCAGGCTTGGCATGCCTCACATGAATGCGGAGCTTGTAGACTGCAGTAGTCTGGCCTCAGCTTTCTGCCTCCTCCAGTGCATTTTCTGGTCTGTTAATTAGAGATTCTGGACTGTGCAAATGTCTGTCTGGAACTCCTCAGGGTGAGTCTGCAAAGCTGGAGAACAGTGATGCAATGGAAAGAGCACAGAGCTTCAAAACTGGAAAGACCCAGGCTTACATCAAGCAACACCACTCAATTCCCTGAATACCCATTGATTCCAGTTTCAGCCTGCTCCTCTAACAGAAGGCTGTGATTTTTAAGCAGCTTCAAGGTCTGCAAATGTTTGTGTGTTTTATTCTAAAGTGTTATAAACTTTTAATAAAATTATAATAAAAAATATTGAGTACCAAATTTGGTTTTCCCTGAGCTTCCTAGTTCAGACTCATTATGTCCCTTGCAAATGTTAAATTGCAATTTACACTTTTATTCATGAAGTCCTATTTCAGACCTTATAAAAAATGTACATGTTTCAAATGACAATCAATCAGCACCCTGCTGTTAAACAACCCCCCCAAAAACCCCTACTTTACACTATGACTCTAACATTTCCACAAAGTTCTCCCCCCCGCTCCCCCCCCCGAGACCTTACATGTTGCTCAGCAGTGCATAAAATGCCACTGTTCTAGGATGCTGAACTTTCAGATCCATGATATAATTTCTGTAGAGGTTTATAAAGGACTAACAGTACTATTGAAGAATGAAACGACACCATTTTGGGGACAGAAGATCCAGTACATATGAAATTTGGAAATCCTTCACCATGACTGGAAAGATCATGCCGAAAACAGGCTGACAGACTGGTGGTGAGCAGAGACAAAGGCTTTACCTTACATGCAGATGTTCTTGGACTTCATCCAGGAAGAAATCAGTAAATCCATGGAAGTTTTTTAAAAAGCAGTGAGCTATTTGGAAACGTGTGTGTGTACCTTTAGTATCTGCTCAGCTGCAACAGTACTCTGCCTTTCTCAGATCACATGACTCAATAACACCAGCTTCATTTTAGAATCCAATAGTTCAAATATAGCTGCTTAGGTTATAACTGGTCTTTGCTTCTTCCTAGTGTGACTCAGTGAGGTGTTGTCACCCTTAAACTGAGATTCATTGATATGGGTTTTTTTCTAGCACATTTTAGCTCCCTGTAAGAGGGAACATCATTTGTATGAGTATATCCTCCAGAAACACTTTTTTGAACCCAGTAAGGTTTTGTGTTTTGTGTTTTGTTTTGTTTTGCTTTTTTCTTAGTAGAAGTGTACCATCATTAGGAACACTACTTTCAGAAACCTAGACTGGACTGTCAGGGCCTTAGGATATGTCCCAGTATTAGGCTGGATTATGTGTACAAGATCTCACACTAATAGTAATTTGTAAATTCTCATTTACTCTTTGAAAGAACGCTTCATTGAGGCTGTATGCTCAGGATGATTACACACTTTAAGAGTCAGTCAGTTTCTTTCATGAAACCACTAAGAAAATAAAGTAAATATGGCCATGGAGAATCTGAGGTTAGCCTGATTTTTCATTGTCTTTTGTATCTGGCTTTTATGTTTAGAATGTCTAAATAACTGATCTCAGAGTTTAATTGTGATATTGTTCACATGCAATAAACAGCACATATATATTTATAGCACATGGTTTGGTTTTAAATATATACAAATCTTCGTGAAATGTTATTATGGAATAATCGCCATGGAGATAATAAAAATATCTACCACCTTGTAGCACACCCACATGTCGGTTGTTTATGACTTAAGTCTGCTCCCGTATCCAATCTCTCTTCCCAGGACACAGGTCTGCTTCTTGTCACTTCATGCTAGCTTATATTTTGTATAGTTATAATAAATGGAATCCCATCCTACATATGCTTTCTGTTGGAGGGGAGGAGAGCCTGGCTTCCTTCATTTCACATCGTTATTTTGAAATGTATGCACACTGTGTATGTAAGTATATCCTTTCTTTCCATTACTGAAGTATCCTACTGTATGAATCAGAATTTAGCTATATATAAACCTGCTAACAACATTTGCATTATTTATAGTTTTTGACTATTACAAATAAGATGCAATGAATATTTGTGCATGTGAACTGGGAAGTTGAAATGTATCAAGAGAAGAACTTTCACCCTTTGCAAAAACTGTTCAGAGAATGAAATATGAAACACACTGGAAAAAAAAGCCACTTACAAATCACATATATGATTAAGACCTAGCATCAAGAAAATCTAAAAAACTCAGTAGTATGGAAAAATCCAAACTAAAAAAGAAATGGGCAAAATATTTAATCAGATACACCCCAAGTTTGGATATTCCCTCTATGTTTCATTTAGGTTATATCAGGAAGCAACATCTAGATTCACATCTTTTCTGTGATGGCAACTGAGGCATTTGAGAACTCAGCCTGAAGTCTCAAGATTTTTAAGATTTTCTAGTTTGATTCTTTGAAACAGGAAATTTCAAGCTCTATATAAACTTCAAAAATCATCATCTCTAATTCTTTGGATGGGTCTCTCTAATTTCAGGCATCTTTCTTGAGTCATGTACTGGTTCATAGTCTGAGAAGTTGAATAGGGAGCTTCTAACAACCATCAGAACTGTCTGTCTGTCTGTGCAATTCTACCTTCTTGGGTCTTTTATCTTAGACACTTGGGCTACCAATAAATCCACCTCTACCAACTCAGCTCCAGTGAAAGAGTGGAGTCTCTTTGGGGTCCCCCATCTGCATTGCATCCTGGAAACACTCCCCATGCAACTGCAGGGTTCATGGTGTCAGAGAAGCCATCCATTGGTTACCCTGGAGGAAATATGAAGTAACTGGGAAGGCAGTCTAAACTCTAGCAATCATAGTTTCACTCTGAAATGTGTACGTAATATATAGCACGTTTACTCTTTGAAAATGAAACACCTTAATCAAAAATTTAAGGCATCTTTCTCGTTCCCAAGTTTTCTTCTATCTTGGATAGAGTATTTCTCTTCAAAGTGTATTTCTCTCATAAATCACTGTATGTATTATTTGAATGATTTATTGAGGAATGTCTACCATTCATAGCCTGCATCATCTTTGAAACAAATGGGCATTAGTAATGGGTGACTTAATGCCATATTTTCTTATTAAGCAACAATGCCCATAGTTAAATGTAACAGCTTTGCTGTTGAGATATTCCATTACAAAAACAAATGAAAATAGATACATATTCATCATCTTGTACAAATATCAAGTCAAAGTGGATCAGGGACCTCAACATTAAACCAGATACACTGAATCTAATAGAAGAGAAAGCAGAAAAGAATCTTGAACTCATTGGCACAGGGGGGAAGTTCTTAAAAAGAACTGCAATGTCCCAGGCTCTCAGATCAAGAATTGATAAATGGGACCTCATGAAACTAGAAAGCTTTTGTAAGGCAAAGGACATAGGCAAAGGACATAGTCAATATGACAAATCAGCAACCTACAGATTGGGAAAAAATCTTCACTAACCCCACATCCAATAGAGGGCTAATATCCAAAATACATAAAGAACTCAAGAAGCTAACCACCAAAAACCAAAAAACTGGAGTATAGAACAAAACAGAGAATTCACAACAAAGGAATCTTGAATGGCTAAGAAGCACTTAAAGAAATGTTCAAAGTACTTAGTGATCAGGGAAGTGCAATTTAAAACTACCCTGAGATTCCACTTTACACCAATCAGAATGGCTAAGATCAAAAAATCAGGTGACAGCACATGTTGGCAAGGATGTGGAGAAAGAGGAACACTCCTCCATTGCTGGTGGGATTGCAAACTGGTACAACAACTCTGGAAATCAATCTGGAGTTTCCTCAGATAGTTGGAAATAGATTTACCTGAAGACCCAGCTATACTACTCTTGGGGATATACCCAAAAGATGCCCCACCATGCCAAAGGGGCATGTGTTCCACTATGTTCATAGCAGCCTCATTTGTGATTGCCAGAAGCTGGAAACAACCCAGAAGCCCCACACTAGAATAATTGATACAGAACATGTGGTTCATTTATACAATAGAATGCTACTCAGCTATTAAGAAGGAGGACATCGTGTGTTTTGCAATCAAATGGATGAAACTAGAAAATATTATCCTAAGTGAGTGTGATGGTTTGTATATCCTTGGACCAGGGAGTGGCACCATCTGAAGGTGTGGCCTTGTTGGAATAGGTGTGACCTGGTTGGAATGGGTGTGTCACTGTGGGTGTGGGTATAAGATCCTCACCCTAGTTGCCTGGAAGTCAGTCTTCCACTAGCAGCCTTTGGATGAAGACATAGAACTCTCAGCTCCTCCTGCGCCATGCCTGCCTGGATACTGCCATGCTCCCACCTTGATGATAATGGATTGAACCTCTGAACCTGTAAGCCAGCCCCAATTAAATGTTGTTGTTTTATAAGACTTGCCTTGGTCATAGTGTCTGTTCACAGCAGTAAAACCCTAACTAATAGAGTGAGGTAACTCAGACACCAAGAGAAATGCATAGTATGTGCTTAATAATAAGTAGATATTAACCAAAAATGTACAGAATACCCAGTACACAACCCACAGAACTCAGGAAGGTTAACAAGCTGAAGGACCCAAGTAAGGATGCCTCAATCCCACTTGGGAGGGAGTAGAAAGCAGTCATGGGGCCAAAGGGAGGGAGGGACCTAGGTAAGAGGGGACAGGGAAGGGAGCAGGGGAACATGATCAAGAATTTGGGGGAGCAGGACTGAGGCCCTGGGGACCAGCGGAGAGATGGGAAATAGGCAATCTTGGAAGATAGGAGGTAGGGGACCTTCTGAAGTGTGCTGGAGACCTGGGAGGTAAGATGCAGTGATCTACAGTGGGGAGGGGGAACTTGTAGGGTCTACCTCCAGTGGAAGGACAGGACATCAAGTAGAGGGATGGGTTGCCATTCCACTGTCAAAAGATCTGACCCAGAATTGTTCCTATTTGAAGGAAGAGCAGGGACAAAAATGGAGAAGAGCATGAGAGAAAGGAGGTCCAGTGACAGAAACAAACTGGGAACCAGCTAAAGAGGTGCCCCTGACACTGATACTGATGCTGTGGTATGCTTGCAGACAGGAGCCTAGCATGGCTGCCCTCTGAGAGGCCCAACAAACAGCTGAAAGTGTCCAAAGCAGATAGTAGCACTCAACCAAAGGACAGAAGCCAGAACACCTGTGGTTAAATTGGGGGGAAAAGCTGGAAGAAGCTGAGGAAGAGGGCAGCCCCATAGGAAGACCAGCAGTCTGAACTGACCTGGGCCTCCAAGATCTCTCAGACACTGAGCCACCAACCAGGCAGCATTCACCAGCTGATATGAGGCCCCTGACACACATACATCAGAGGGCTGCCTGGTCTGGCCTCAATGAGAGAAGATGCCCCAGGGAGTGGGAAGACCTGTTGGGGTATGGGTATAAAGGTGGGACATCCTCTTGGAGACAGGGTTGGGGGCAGAAGTATGGGATGGGGAGTAATAAAAGGGCAGACTGAGAGGGGCATGAAATCTGGACTGTAAAAAAAAAAGGATTGAAGAATAAAAATAAATAAAAGTTTTGAAAAGAAAAAAAAATCAATGACCCTGAGTATAAAATGATTAAGAAATTTTGGATACAATGTAAAGAGTAAAAAATATGTTAACTGTTCATTGTGTTTATATGATCATTTGTGTATGCTCCAATATGCTATATGTTACAAAACCATCCATCTTAGCAAAATGCGCTCCTTTATTAAGTTAAGATTCTAAATTTAAGAGAACATTGTGTCAGAGTATGATTGGCAGCACACTTTCCCTTCCTGTATTATCATGCTAACAATGGCACATCATATGATGAAATAGTGGCATTTATCTAACTGGTTTAATTTTTCTCTTATGCAGTAACCCTTTTATGTCAAATTGTATTTAACAACTAACTTTAGTCAGAGATTCTGCTTATTGTAGCACGCTATGTAGATTGGTCTAATATTGCTTTGTGTCCAGCTTCATATTTTAAACTCATGCTCTCTTTTCTAGTTCATTTTATTATTCTTACTCTTCTTTTTCTTCTAGCTTTCAGTGAAACTTGGTTGCATTTCTTTTCTACACCCCCTCTTCTGTCCTAACGCTGCTCCATCATACTTCTTCAGTAGCTTGCTTGGATCACATATAAGTGTTTCCAGTCTCAGGACCCAGCTTGGATGAACCCAGCCAAGATAACCCAGCCTTCCCTCAACACACACACCTTACTGCCTGTAACTGTTTCTCCAATCAGTCAACTAAGAGAGCCAAACCATCACTTGTAGCTCAGATCAGCTCAGATAAAAGCTCCTCCCCCACTGCCTGTTCAATCCTGAGAGTATGTTCAAGTTAAACTCATTCACACATTTTTGCTCAGTATGGACCAAGCAGTTCCTCCATGACAGCTGCTCCTCTTTGATCAGCTCAACAGAGGACACTGAAAGAAATACTTGTAACTGAAGAGGATAACAACACCAGCACCATTGTCCCAGATCCAAGTGTGGTGGCACACACCTGTAATCTGGGCCACATCATCAGCTTGAGACCTACATAAGGACATTGGAAGAAGGAAGATTCTCTCTTCTTTGCCTGCTTGCACTGTGGGACTGAGCAACTGCTAGATCCTTGGACTTCGATTCACAGCTGCTGCTGTTGACCATTGTTGGGGGGTTGGACTACAGACCATAAGTCATCAAAAAATTCCCTTACTATATAGAGACTACCCATAAGTTCTGTGACTCTAGAGAACCCTGACTAACACAGAAGTTGGTACCAGCAATATACCTTTTCAGTTTTGCCTCAAGGATATATTAACTCTCCTGCCCTGTGTCATAACTTGATCATTTGTCTCTTTCACAAAATATCACATTGGTACACTATATTGATGACATTATGCTGATTGGACCAGGTGAGCAAGAAGTAGCAACCACTTTAGACTCATTGATAACACATTTGCGTAGCAGAGGATGGGAAATAAATCCAACCAAAATTCAAGGACCTTCTACCTCAGTGAAATTCTTAGGTGTCCAGTGGTGTGAAGCATGCAGAGATATTCCTTCTAAGGTGAAAGATAAGTTGTTGCACCTGGCCCCTCCCACCACCAAGAAAGAAGCACAACGTTTAGTGGGTCTATTTGGATTCTGGAGACAGCGCATCCCTCACTTGGGTATGCTACGCAGGCCCATTTACCAAATGACTCAGAAAGCTGCTAGCTACATGTGTAGCTTGGAACAGGAGAAGGCTTGTCAACAGGTTCAAGCTGCTGTGAAGGCTGCTCTACCACTTGGACCATATGATCCAACAATCCTGATGGTACTTGATGTGTCAATGGCAGATAGAGATGCTGTTTTGAACCTCTGTCACACCCCTGTAGGTGAATCACAGAAGAGACCTTTATGATTTTGGAGCAAAGCTCTACCATCATCTTCAGACAACTATTCTCCCTTTGAAAAACAGCTCTTGGCCTGCTATTGGGCCTTCATGGAAACTGAACGTTTGACAATAGGATACCAAGTTACCATGTGACTTGAACTGCCCATCATGAGCTGAGTGTTATCAGACCCTCCAAGTCATAAAGTAGGACCTGCAGCAGCAATCTATTATCAAATGGAAGGGATATATATGTGATCAGGCCTGAGCAGGTCCTGAAGGCACAAGCAAGTTACATGAAGAAGTTGCTCAAATGCCTATAGTTTCTACTCATGTTACAATGCCATCTGCTGCCAAGCATGCACCTATAGCCTCATAGGGTGTTCCCTATGATCGATTGACTGAAGATGGGAAGACTAGGACCTGGTTTACTGATGGCTCTGTATATTATGCAGGCACCACCCAGAAGTCAACAGCTGCAGCATTACAACCCCTTTCCAGGACAACCCTAAAAGATACAGGTGAAGGAAAATCTTTGTGAGTAGAACTTCGGGCAGTACACATGGTATTACAGTTTGGAAGAAGAAATGGCCGGATGTATGATTGTTCACTGACTCATGGGCTGTAGCCAAGGGATTGACTGGATGGTCAGAGACTTGGAAAGAAGCTAACTTCCAAACAACCCAATCAAAAATTGGAGTATAGAGCTGAAAAGAGAATTCACAGCAGAGGAATCTTGAATGGCTGAGAATCACTTAAAGAAATGTTCAAAGTCCTTAGAGATCAGGGAAATGCAAAATAAAACTACCCTAATATTCCACCTTACACCAATCAGAATGGCTAAGATCAAAAACTCAGGTGACATCACATCATTCTGTGGAGAAAGAGGAACACTCCTCCATTGCTGGTAGGATTGCAAACTGGTACAACCACTCTAGAAATCAATGTGGAGGGTCTTCAGAAAATTGAAAATATATCTACCTGAAGATCCAGCTATACCACTCTTGGGCATATACCCAAATGATGCCCCACCATACCACAGGTGCACATGCTGTACAATGTTTATAGTGGCCTTATCTGTGATAGCCAAATGCTGAAAACAACCCAGATGTTCCACAATGGAAGAATGGATGCAGAAACAAAGTACATTTATACAACAGATTACTATTCAGCTATTTCAGAATGGGGACATTTTAGGTTTTGCAGGCAAATGGATGGAACTAGATAACATCATTCTGAGTGGCGTAACTCAGACCCAAAAGGACATACATGGTATGTACTCACTCATAAATTGATATTAGCTAAAAAAAATACCTAGGGTACAATCTACAGTTCTCAAGAAGGTTAACAAGCAAGAAGGGCCCAAGTGGAGATACTTCAATCCCACTTAGGAGGGAGAAGAAAGCAGTCAATGGGGGCAGAGGGAGGGAGTAACCTGGTGGGAGAGGGGAGGGGAGGGGAATAAGGAAACATGATCAGGTATGGGGGTGAGGAAACAGGAGAGAAGCCCTGAGGGCTAACAGAATGAATGGAAATATGTAACCTGTGGGTTGGGTGGTGGATGTACTCTCTAGAAAGTACCAGAAACCTGGGAGGTGAGAGACTCTCAGGACTTAGTGGGAGGGACCTTAGATGAAATACCCAATAGTGGGGAGAGGGAACTCATAGAATCCACCTCCAGTAGACAGACAGGGCATTAAGTAGAGAGATGAGGTTGCCATCCTACAGTCAAAATTTCTAACCCAGAATTATTCCTGTCTAAAAGAACTGTAGGAACAAAAATGGAAAAATTATTGAGGGAAAGGTGGTCCAGTGACCAGCCCAATTTGTGATCCATCTGAAGGGAAGACTCCAAGGCCTGAGACTATTACTGATGTGTGCTTACAGACAGAAGCCTAGCATGGCTGTAGACATGTACAGATACTTACATCCAATCATTGAACTGAAGTTGGGGATCCCTTTGTTTGAAATAGGGAAAGGCTGGTTGAAGCTCAGGAGGGTAACCCCATAGGAAGACCAGCAGTCTCAACTAACTGGGGCCCAACCTCAGACACTGAGCCACCAACCAAGCAACATATACTGAGCTGGTTCAAGGCTCAGCACATATACAGCAGAGGACTGCTTGGTCTGGCCCCAGTGTGAGAAGAGGCACCTAACCCTGAAGATGCTTGAGGTCTTTGGGAGTGGGGAAGTCTGGAGGGGATGGTGGATGGGGCAACATCTTCTTGGAGACAGGCCAGAGGAGAAATGGGATGAGGAACTGTGGGAGGCCTGACCAAGAGGGGGCAAAGACTGGACAGTAAAAAAATAAAAGTTTAAAAAAAAAAAGCAAAATGCTCATCATGGATTGGACATGGGTGTAATAAAAGAATTTTTAAAAATGTTTGTGCTTCCTATGAACCTATTATTATAATTATCTTTTTGGTTGCAGCAATACTGAACAATGGTTGCCATATGATTTTCATTTAATTGCTAAAATGGTTCTTAGCCCTTCCCAATTTCTTCAGTGGCAAATATGGCTTACAGATGATACTTCTAAATTCCTTAACTTTATCTTCAGTCCCTAGTCTATATCAGTCCCAGTAGATGTTCAGTCAACTGCAGCTATAGTAATCCAAAACTGCCTGAGTGTGCCAGCCCCAGATGTTCATTGGAACTTGCATTCTAGACTGCTTCAAAGTGGCCTGGACTTCCTAGCTCCATGCAGTCCTCAAGAACCTCTGCAGTGATTGAACCAGATGCCCTTAACATGAGTTCCTCTCCCCCTTCATGGCTTTGTCCAACATTCAAGCCTTCCTGGAATCTGACACCAGTTTCAGGAAGAAATAGTTATAGAAGTGATTGTGCCACCACTTATCATCTAAAAAGACTGAATAATCTCTAAAATTAAATGGAAATGTAAACACCACATGTCCAAATCTTTGGAACTAAATGAAGGTAGTTCTAAGAAGAACATTTATATCACTAAATGCTTACATCAGTAAGTTTGGGAGATCTCAAGTAAATAACTTAACAATACACATTATAATCTTGAAAAAAAGATAAAAGGAGAATAAAACAAACCTAAAAGTAGTAGATGGGAAGGGAGGGAAGACCAAACTAATAAAATCAAAGAGAAAGAAGACAGAACAGCTATAGTGCCTGGACGATTGGCTCAGTATTTAAGAGCACTTCTTGCTCTTCTAGTGGACCAAAGTTTGTTCAGTACTCACACCTGGTGCCTAATAAAAGCTGGTAACTCCAATTCCAGGGCCTCTTATGCCTTCTGGATATCACAGGCACCAGGATACTTGTAGCATATACTCACAAAAGCATACATAATTAAAAAAAAATAATTTTAGGATGTATCCTAATGAAATCCAAAAATCATTTGGGTATATTTTAAGAACTTATTTTCCAATACATTGAAAAAAATCTAAAGGAAATTAATAATTTTTAGATGCTACTAAACACACTATAAGTGTATCAACATAAAATAATAAGTTCAGCAGATCTACAACCAATAATGAAATTGAAGCAATAATAAAATTCTCTTGATGAAGCATCAACAAAAATAAAATAGAATCAAATGACTTCACTGTACTAGCTACCAGACCTTCAAAGAGAATGTGCAGCAATCTTATTCAAATTACTTTGCAAAATAGAAAAAAAAAGCACTGGTTCTAAACTTTTTTAAAGCCAGTATTATTCTGATATCATAAGTAATATAAAGATCACAGGAAAGGATATTAAAGTCAAGTCTCCCTAATGAACATAGATATAACAGTTCTCAATAAAACACTTCAAATCTGAACTTAAGATCCATATTTTTAAAAATCATAGATTACAACCAAGTTGGCTTCATTCTAGAGAATACAGAGCTGACCTAATCATCAAACATCAATAAACAGAATTGAACACATAAATATGCTTAAGGACAGAAATCATATAATCATCTCAGTTAACACAGAATATGTCTTTGACAACATGTGACATTTCTCTTTTTTCCTTCTTTGTTTTATTGGTTATTTTATTTATTTATATTTCAAATGTTATCCCCTTGCCAGTTTCCCCTCCACAAGTCCCCTATCCTCTCCTCCCTTCCCCTGCCTGTATGAGAGTGCTCCCTCACCTGCCCACCCACTTACTTCCACCTCAGCAGCCTAGCATTCCACTATCCTGGGTCATCAAGCCTTTACTGGACCAAGAGGCTCCCCTCCCAGTAATGCCAGATAAGGCAATTCTCTGCTACATATCCAGCTGGAGCCATGGGTAGCTCCTGTGTACTCTGGTTGGTGGTTTAGTCTCTGGGAATGATGGGGGTTTTGGTTGGTTGATATTGTTGTCCTTTCTATGAGCTTGCAATACCCTTCAGCTCCTACAGTCCTTGCCCTAACTTCGCTATTGTGGTCCCCATGTTCAGTCCAATGTTTGGCTGTGTACATCTGCATCTGTATTGGTCAGGATCTGGCAGACCCTCTCAGGAGACAGTTGTATCAGTCTCCTGTCAGCAAGCAATTTTTTGAATCCCCAATAGTGTCTGAATGTGGGATGGATTCTCCAGGTGGGGCCAGCATTTCTTAATGATAAAACAGTCATAAAGTGAGAGAGCAGTTCTCCCAGAAGTGCTAAAACACCAAAGTTCACAGGTAAAACCACCATTACTGCCCAAATGTCAGGCCCAAGTGGGATCTGTCAGGAACCCACAGAACCCAGGAACTGTGGAGGAAAAGATCCTTCTAGTTGTCATCTGCACCCAGGCCTGACACTGTGGCACAGCTATCCAGACATCAGTCCCACCCCACACCCAAGTCCTGCCCAGAGAAACCAGGTCTCCCAAGAGTGCTAACACAGCAAAGATCCAAGGAGTGGTGACACACCTAAGATCACAGGCTCACAGGTTCACAGAAGGGACAAGCTCCAGTCATAGAGCAAAACCAGTTAACAAGAGAGATAACCAGATGACAAGGGACAAACACAAGAACCTAAGCAGCAAAAACAAAAGCTACCTGACATCATCAGTACCAAGTTCTCCTACCACAGCAAGCCCCAAACACCCCAACACACATAAAAAGCAAGATTCTGATTTAAAATCACATCTCATGATGATGATAGAGGATTTTAAGAAGGAGATAAATAGCTCTCTTAAAGAAATACAGGAGAACACAGGTAAAAAGATAGAAGCCCTTAAAGAGGAAAAACATAAGTCCCTTAAAGAATTGCAGGAAAACACAAACAAACAGGTAAAGGAATTGAATAACACCATCCAGGATCTGAAAATAGAAAAAGAAACAATAAAGAAATCACAAGGGGAGACAACCCTGGAGATAGAAATTCTGGGAAAGAGATCAGGAGTCATAGATGCAAGCATCAGCAACAGAATACAAGAGATAGAAGAGAGAATCTCAGGTGCAGAAGATTCCATAGAAAACATTGACACAATACTCAAAGAAAATGCAAAATGCAAAAAGGTCCTAACTCAAAACATCCAGGAAATCCAGGACACAATGAGAAGACCAAACCCAAGGATAGTAGGAGTAGAAGATAGCTTAGATTCCCAACTCAAAGGGCCAGTAAACATCTTTAACAAATTTTAGAAGAAAACTTCCCTAACCTAAAGAAAGAGATGACTATAAACATACAAGAAGCCTACAGAATTCTAAATAGATTGCACCAGAAAAGAAATTCCTCCCATCACACAATAATCAAAACAAAAAAGCACAAAACAAAGGAAGAATATTAAAAGAATTAAGGGAAAACGTAAAGGCACATATAAAGGCAGACCTACCCGAATTACAACAGACCTCTCACTAGAGATTCAAAAAGCCAGAAGATCCTGGGCAGATGTCATACAGACTCCAAAAGAACACAAATGCCAGCTTAGGCAACAATACCCAGCAAAAGATTCAATTACCATAGATGGTTAAAGCAAGATATTCCATGACAAAACCAAATTTACACAATATCTTTCAAATCTTACACAATATCTTACACAAATCTTCAATATCTTACACAAATCTAGACCTACAAAGAATGATAAGTGGAAAACTCCAACACAAGGAGGGTAACTATTCCCAAGAAAAAGCAGTAATTTAATTTTCTTTCAACAAACCCCCAAAACAGTGATAAAAGCTTAATTTCACTTCTAAGAACAAAATTAAAAGGAAGCAACAATCACTTTTCCTTCATATCTCTTAACATCAATGGACTCAATTCCCCAATAAAAAGACATAGACTCTCCCTGTACAAAGATCGAGTCTAAGTGGATCAAAGAACTCCACATAAAACCAGAGACATTGAAACTTATAGAGGAGAGAGTGGGAAAGAGCCTCGAAGATATGGGCACAGGGGAAAGATTCCTGAACAGAACAGCAATGGCTTGTACTGTAAGATCAAGAATTGACAAATGGGACCTCATAAAATTGCAAAGATTCTGTAAGGCAAAGGACACTGTCAATAAGACCAAAGGCAACCAACAGCTTGGGAAAAGATCTTTCCCAATCCTAAATCTGATAGGGGGCTAATATCCAATATATATAAAGAACTCAAGAAGTTGGACTCCAGAAAACCAAACAACCCTATTAAAAAATGGCATACAGAGCTAAACAGAGAATTCTCAACTGAGGAATTTCACATGGCTGAGAAGCACCTAAAAAATGTTCAACATCCTTAATCATTGGGGAAATGCAAATCAAAATGACCCTGAGATTCCACCTCACACCAATCAGAATGGCTAAAATTAAAAACTCAGGTGTCATTAGATGCTGGTGAGGATGTGACATTCCTCCATTGTTGGTGAGACTGCAAGCTGGTACAACCACTCTGGAAATTAGTTTGGCAGTTCCTCAGGAAGTTGGACATAGTTCTACTGGAAGATCCAGCAGTACCACTCCTGGGCAGTATCACTTCCTACCCAGAAGATGTTCCAACATGTAATAAGGACACATGCTCCACTATGTTCATAGCAGCCTTATTTATAATAGCCAGAAGTTGGAAAGAACCCAGATGTCCCTCCAAAGAGGAATGGATACTGAAAATGTGGTACATTTACACAACAGAGTACTATTCAGCTATTATTAACAATGCATTTATGAAATTCTTAGAAAAATGGGTAAATCTGAATGATATCATCCTAAGTGAGGTAACCCAATCTCAAAAGAACACCCATGATATGCACCCACTGATACGTGGATAATAGCCCAGAAGCTCAGAATCCTTCTTAGAAGGGGGAACAAAATACCCATGGAAGGAGTTACAGAGACAAAGTTTGTGGCAGAGGCTGAAGGAACTACCATCCAGAGACTGCCCCACTTACGGATCCATCCCATAAACAACTACCAAACCCACACACTATGGCAGATGCCAACAAGAGCTTGTAGACAGGAGCCTGATATAGTTGTCTCCTGGGGACTCTGCCAACACCTGGCAAATACATAAGTGGGTGCTCACAATCACCCAGTGGACAGAGCACAAGGTCCCAAATGAAGGAGCTAGAGAAAGTACCCAAGGAGGTGAATAGGTTTGAAGCCCCATAGGAGGAAAATCAATATGAACTAACCAGTTCCTCCAGAGCTCCATGGAACTAAACCATGAAAAAAAAAAAACCCACATGGTGGAAATTGTGGCTCTAGCTGTATATGTAGCAGAGGATGGCCTAGTCGATCATCAATTGGAGGAGAGGCCCTAGGTTCTGTGAAGGAGCTATGCTCAAGTATAGGGGAATGCCAGTACCAGGAATAGGAGTGGGAGGTTTGGGGAGCAGGGGGAGGTGGGAGGGGGATAGGGGATTTTTGAAGGGAAAACCAGGAAAGGGGATAACATTTTAAATGTAAATAAAGAAAATATCTAATAAAAGAAAGTTATTAAGGATATGTGGCACATAAGGCAATGATAGGTACAAAAAAAAAAGGCATAGACTAACAGACTGGATATGTAAACAGGACCCAGGATTTTGCTGCATACAGGAAATGCACCTCTCTGACAAAGAGAGACACTACCTAAAAGTAAAAGGCTGGAAAAATTCTTTCAAGCAAATGCCCCTCCCACCAAAAAAAGCTGGAGTACCCATTATAATATAGAATTAAAACAACTTTCAAACTAAAGTTACCAAAAAAAAAAAAAATGAGGAAGAACATTTCATATTCATCAAAGGAAAAATCTACGAAGATGAACTCTCAGTTCTGAACACCTATGCCCCAAATGCTAGCTAGGGCACCCACACTCATAAAAGAAACTTTGCTAAAGTTCAAAGAACATATTGAACCTCACACAATAATAGTGGGAGACTTCAACACCCCACTCTCACCAATGGACAGCTCATGGAAACAGAAACTAAACAGAGACACAGTGAAAAACTAAGAGAAGTTGGGAACAATATGGATTTAACAGATATCTTTAGACCAATTCATCCCAAAACAAAATAATTTACCTTCTTCTCAGAACTTTCTCCAAAATTGAGCATATAATATGTCACAAAACAGGCTTCAACAAATATAAGAAGACTGAAATAATCCCATGCATCCTAGCAGATCACAATGGACTAAAGCTGCTCTTCAATACCAACAAAAACAACCAAAAGCCCACATAAACATGAAAACTGTACACCTCTCTACTCAATGATAATTGTGTCAGGGAAGAAATAAAGAAAAAAAATTAAAATATTTTAGAATTTAGTGAAAAAAAGTACAACATTCCCAAACCCATGGGACACAATGAAAGTAGTGCTAAGAGAAAAACTCATAGCTCTGAGTGCCTCCAAAAATAAACTGGAGAGAGCATACACTAGCAGCTTAACAGCACATCTGAAAGCTCTAGGACAAAAAGAAGCAAATACACCCAAGAGGAGTAGATGGTGGGAAATAATCAAACTCAAGGCTGAAAGTAACCAAGTAGAAACAAAGAGAACTACACAAAGAATCAACAAAACCAGAAGAGAAAGTCCACAAGATAGATAAACCCTTAACCAGACTAACCAGAGGGTGCATATACAGTATCCAAATTAACAAAATCAGAAATGAAAGGAAGACATAACAATGGAAACTGAAGAAATTAAAGAAATTATGAGATACTACTACAAAAGCCTATACTCAACAAAACTGGAAAATCTGGACGAAATTGATAAGTTTCTAAAAAAAAAAATACCAGGTACCAAAGTCAAATCAGGATCAGATAAATCATCTAAACAGTCCCATGAACCCAAAAGAAATAGAAGCAGTCATTAAAAGTCTCCCAACCAAAAAAGGCCCAGGACCAGATGGGTTTAGTGCAGAATTCTATCAGACTTTCAAATAGGACCTAATTCCAATATTTTTCAAACTATTCCACAAAATATAAACAGAAGGAACACTACTTTCTCATGAAGCCACAGTTACACTGATAAATAAATCACACAAAGACCTAACAAAGAAAAAGAACTTCAGAACAATTTCCCTTTATGAATATTAATGCAAAAATATTCAATAAAATTCTGGCAAACCAAATCGAAGAACACATCAAAACATTGATTCACCATGATAAAATGGAGTACATTCCAGTGATGCAGGGATGGTTCAATATACAGAAATCCATCAACATAATCCACTATATAAACAAACTAAAAAAAAAATCACATGATCATCTCATTATATGCTGAAAAACCATTTGACAAAATTTGTTAAAAGCCTCGGAAAGAACAGGAAGTCAAGACACATACCTAAACATGGTAAAAGCAATGTACAGCAAACCAGTAGCCAACATCAAGCTAAATAGAGAGAAACTTGAACCAATCCCACTAAAATCAGGAACTAGACAAGTCTGCCCACTCTCTCCTATCTATTCAACAAAATACTTGAATTTCTAGCCAGAGCAATTAGAAAACAAATGGATATCAAAGGGATACAAATTGGAAAGGAAGAAGTCAAAATATCACTATTTGCAGATGACATGAAAGTATACTTATGTGAACCCAAAAATTCCACCAGAGAACTCCTTCCACAGATAAACAATTTCAGCAAATTGGCTGGATATAAAAATAACTCAAACAAATCAGTATCCTTTCTCTACTTAAAGACTAACCAGGCTAAGAAAGAAATTAAGGAAATGACATCCTTCACAATAGTCACAAATAATATAAAATTATTATCTTGGTGTGACTCTAATCAAGGAAGTGAAAGATCTGTATAACAAGAACTTCCAGTCTCTGAAGAAAGAAATTAAAGAAGACCTCAGAAGATAGAAAGATTTCCCATGCTCATGGATTGGCTAAATTAATATAGTAAAAATGGACATCTTGCTGAAAGCAATCTACAGATTCAATGCAATCCCCATCAGAATTCCAACTCAATTCTTCAAAAATAGAAACAGAAGTTCTCAAATTCATTTGGAAGAACAAATTCCCAGGATAACAAAATCTGTTGTCAAGAAAAAGAGAATTTCTGGAGGAATCACCATCCCTGACCTCAAGCACTACTACAGAGCAATAGTGATACAACCCACAAAGTACTAGTCAAGAGAATCAAATTCAAAAATGGGGTACATAGCTAAACAGAGAATTCTCAACTGAGGAATTTCACGTGGCTGAGAAGCACTTAAAGAAATGGTTAACATCCTTAGTCATCAGGAAAATGCAAATCAAAATGACCCTGAGATTCCACTTCACACAAGTCAGAATGGCTAACATCAAAATCTCAGGTGACAGCAGAGGCTGGCAAGGATGTGGAGAAAGAGGAACACTCCTCCACTGCTGGTGAGATTGCAAGCTGGTACAACCACTCTGGAAATCAGTCTGGTGCTTCGTCAAAAAATTGGACATAGTACTACCTGAGGACTCAGCTATACCACTCCCGGGCATAAAGCCAAAAGATACTCCAACATATAACAAGGACACATGCTCCACTATGTTCATGGCAGCCTTACTTAGAATAGCCAGAAGCTGGAAACAACCCAGATGACCCTCAACAGAGGAATGGATACAGAAAATGTAGTACATTTACACAATTTACAGCTATTAAAATCAATGACTTCATGAAATTCTTAGGCAAATAGATGGAACTTGAAAATGTCCTGAGTGAAGTAACACAGTCACAAAAGAACACCCATGGTATGTACTCACTGATAAGTGGATATTAGGCAAAAAGCTCAGAAAACCCATGATACAACTTACAGACCATATGAAGCTCAAGAAGAAGGAAGGCCCAAGCGTGGATGCCTCAGTCCTACTTGAAGTGTGAACAAAATAATCATGGGAGGTAGAGGGTGGGCAGGACTTGGGAGGAAGAGAGGAGGAGGAGAGGAAAGGGGGGCAGGATCAGGTGTGGGAGGAGTCAGGGGAGATGTACAGAGGGTCAGTACATTGAACAGAGGTAACAATGGGGTAGCAATGGGGGATGAGGAACAGGAGGTAGCCAACAGAAAGTGCCAGATGCCAGGAAAGCAAGAGGTTCCTAGGACCCAACGGAGATGACATTAGCTGACATACCCAACAAAGGTGAGAGAGAATCTGTAAAGGCCATAAACAGAGGTTAGGCTTGGCCCCTGATTGAGGGAAGGGGCCATCCACCCTTCTCAAAATTTTAACCCAGACTTACTCCTGTCTAAAGGAAGTATGGAGACAAAAAGTGGAGCAGAGACTGAAAGAAAGGCCATCCAGAAACTGCCTCACCTGGGGAAACATCCCATCTGCAGGCATTAAACCCAGACACTATTGCTGATTCCAAGAAGTGCTTGATGACAGGAGCCTGATATGGGTGTCTCCTGAGAGCCTCTGCCAGAACCTTACCTATAGAGAGGTGGACGCTTGCAGCCAACCATTGCACTGAGCAGGAGGACTCCAATGGAGGAGTTAGGGGAAGGACTGAAGGGACTGATGGGGTTTGCAACCCATAGGAAGAACAACAATATCAACAAACCAGATCCTCCTGAGCTTCCAGGGACTAAACTACCAACCAAAGAATACACATTGGAGGGACCAATGACTCCAGCTGCATATGTAGCAGAGGATGGCCTTGTCTGGCATCAAAGGGAGAGCAGGGCCTTGGTCTTGTGAATGCCTGATGCCCAGCATAGGGGAATCCTAGGACAGTGGGTGGGAGTTAGTGGGTGGGTTTGGGAGTACTCTCTTGGAGGCAGGGAGAGGTAGGGTGGGTTGGAAGGTTTTTGGAAAGGAAACTGGGAAGGGTAATAACACTTGAATAAACAAATAAGCAAAATAACCAATATAAATTTTTAAAAAATCATAGCGAGGGTAGGAATGGAAAGAATATACCTTGACATGATAACGACTATTCATTACAAACTTATATCCAACACTATTCGAAATAAAAACAAGCTAAATTCATTTGCACTAAGGTCAGGAATATGACAAAGATGTCACTGTCTTCACTCTATTCAATACAGTGCTTGAAGTCTTAGCTAGAGCAAGGAGATAAACAAAAGATACACAACTAAGACAATTCAAGCTATTGCTTTTTGTAGCTGGTATGACCCTTATATAAAAAAAAAAAAAAGCCCTAATGACTTCATCAAAAATCTCTTAGCCCTGAGAAACATTTTTAGCAAAGTAGCAGGATACAAAATTAGCACAGAAATTAGTAGCATTTCTATGTGCCACTGTCAAATATACTAGCAAAGAAATTGAAAGTATTTAACAGTGGCTACCAGGACTATCATACCTAAGAATAACCATAACCATGAGTATGAAATACTGCTATATGGAATATTTAAGACATTGAAAACGGATATTAAGGAAAACACTTGTACTGGCTAGTTCTGTGTCAACTTGACACAGCTGAAGTTATCACAGAGAAAGGAGCTTCAGTTGAGGAAATGCCTCCATGAGATCTAGCTGTGAGGCATTTCCTCAATTAGTGATCAAGGGGGAAAGGTCCCCTGTGGGTGGGACCATCTCTGGGCTGGCAGTCTTGGGTTCTATAAGAGAGCAGGCTGAGCAAGCCAGGGGAAGCAAGCCAGTAAAGAACATCCCTCCATGGCCTCTGCATCAGCTCCTGCTTCCTGACCTGCTTGAGTTCCAGTCCTGACTTCCTTTGGTGATGAACAGCAGTATGGAAGTGTAAGCCAAATAACCCTTTCCTCCCCAACTGCTTCTTGGTCATGATGTTTGTGCAGGAATAAAAACCCTGACTAAGACAACACTAAAAGATGAAAAGATTTCTTGTGCTCATAAACTGAAACAATTAATATTATGAAAATGATCATTTTTCTAAAGGAAATCTACACATTCAATGTAATCCCAATCAAATTTATAGGGAAATTCTTCACATAGAAAAACAAAACAGAACTGTAACTTTAATTTTTTTCAAAACTTGTTTTTAATGATGGTTCTTCAATGCTTTAATCTCCCTTTTAGCCTACCACCCACTAGAGGGAGTGGGAAAGAAAGGATATGGAAACAGTGGGCCTATTAGAAAAGTTCTTTGGAACAACTCCTGTCTGCATTGTCTGGAAGCCGGAAGTTCAGTTTTCAGGTAAGCAGCAGCTCAATCCACTGGAAAATACTTCACAGATACATCAGCAGTCCATTTCGGTAGAGCTGGGATAGCAAACATGAGTCAGCAGTGGTGGTACTACCTAGCAGAGAGAGCCAGGCCTTAGCATGGGCACAAGTCAGCAGGAATAACCAGGATGCATGCCAGGAGTTTACAGCTGTGCCTCTCAGCGAAGCTAAGGTTAACAAAGATGAAAACCCAACAGCCATCAATGGGAGGAGAGGCTTTGGTATTGCGAAGATCTTATGCCTCAGTACAGGGGAATGCCAGGGCCAGGAATCAGGAGTGGGTGGGTTGGGGAGTAGGGCGGGGGGAGGTATAGGGGACTTTGGGGATAGCTTTTGAAATGTAAATAAAGAAAATATCTAATAAAAAAAACTGACAATCATTGCATAGCTAGCTCTATAAGCAAGCCTAGATCAGCAAGCACAACATGGCATCAATAACAGTGTCTGAGTTTGGTGTCAGTCTCTGGATGACCTTTCCTTTAATCTCTGCTTCATTTTTGTCAGTGAATTTCCTTTAAACAGGAGCAATTCTGGGTCAAGGAATTTGAATGTGGGTGGCTGGTTCCATGTCTCAAATGAGGGCCATGTCTATCTACTGGAGGTGTTCTCTTGCCCCATCTTCCTGCTTCTAACAAATCTCCACGTGCAGAAACATTTACACATTCACATTTTGTTGGGTTTTCTCAACTTTACACACACTAGACTCACTTTGAAAGAAAGAACCTCAATCAAGAAATTGCTTTGATTGGATTGACCTATGGGGCATTTTATTGATTATTGATTGATTGGGGGGACCCAGCCCACTACTGGGAGAGATGCCATCCCTGAGCAGAAAGTCCTGAGTTGAAGCAAGCAAAGCAATCTTCGAAGAACAAGCCAGTAAGCAGCACTCCTCATAGTTTCTGCCTCTGATCCTGCTTGAGTGACTGCCTTGGTTTTGCACAAATATCAACTATAGCCTACAGGATAACATAAACCTTCTGTTCTCCAAGCTTTTTTTTTTTTGGTCATGGTGTTTATAATGGCAATGGGAAATTGTTATTAGGATTGTGATGGACCTAACCATGTTTTGTTTTGTTATTGTTGTTTGGGGGGACATGGGGTTAGTATTGTGGAAAGATTTTGGAGTTGTAAGCTAGAAAAAAAAAACTGTTAAATGCTCAGAGATTATTAAGTAGTTACAATGCTTGGAAAATAGAGAGATGTAAATGTTAGAGGCCTTGCTTATAAAGTTCTAGAGAAAAGCAAAGACTTTCAGGGATGTTCATATAATGTTCCTGGTCAGCTAAGGCTAAAGAATCAGCTCTGATTATCAAGATATCAGCATGAGAGGGCTGGAGAGATGGCTCAGCGGTTAAGAGCACTGACTGCTCTTCCAGAGGTCCTGAGTTCAATTCCTAGCAACCACATGGTGGCTCCCAACCATCTGTAATGGGGTCTGGTGCCCTCTTCTGGTGTGTCTGAAGAGAGCAATGGTGGTGTACTCATATGCATAAAATAAATTTTTAAAAAAGGAAATACTTTTTAAAAAAATGTATCAGCATCATTGAGGAAGAATATTCTGAAAATACTTTTTTGAGGTCAGCAACAGAAGAGATGGTCCAGAAGGTGGCCAAGTCTGCATCCCAAGCTGACACCCAGATTTGGTATTGTGTAAGAATCTTCTACACTGTACTAGTTTTGGGTGGCATGGGTGCTGCAGGGTCAAAGATGTCACAAAGAACCCCTGATGCTTAGCATTATCAGTGGCTAGGAGAGACCATTGGTGAAAGTACAGCCTTGGGTACAATGGAGACCCCCACATGTTGGACATGGATGCCTAGACTGTGTGTTGACCACCAAAGACAGTGACAAGCTAGTAGGCTCAGGCATTCTCCACCCTGTGACTAGCTGTATGCACTGTATATAGCAGCACCAGAGATCAAGAGTGGGTCCATTCCAATTTGTATCCCCTTGATCTCCTTTTGTTGTCAAATTACTCTGGCTAGGACTTCAAGTACTATATTGGATAGGGAGAAAGTGGGCAGCCTTGTCTAGTCCCTGACTTTAGTGGGATTGCTTCGAGTTTCTCTTCATTTAGTTTGATATTGGCTACTGGTTTGCTGTATATCGATTTTTTTTTATTATGTTTAGGTATGGGCCTTGAATTCCTGATCTTTCCATGACTTTTATCATGAAGGGGTGTTAGATTTTGTCAAATGCTTATTCAGCATCTAATGAGATGATCATGTGTTTTTTGTCTTTGAGTTTGTTTATATAGTGGATTACGTTGATAGATTTCCGTATATTAAACCATCTCTGCATCCCTGGGATGAAGCCTACTTGGTCATGATGGGTGATCATTTTGATGTGTTCTTGGATTTGGTTTGTGAGGATTTTATTGATAGTTTTTGCATCGATATTCATAAGGGAAATTGGTCTGAAGTTCTCGTTCTTTGTTGGATCTTTGTGTGGCTTAGATATCAGAGTAGCCTGGCAAATACAGAAGTGGGTGTTCACAGTCATCTATTGGATGGAACACAGGACCCCCAATGGAGGAGCTAGAGAAAGTACCTAAGGACCTGAAGGGGTCTGCAACCCTATAGGTGGAACAACAATATGAACTAACCAGTACCTCCCAGAGCTGCATATGTAGCAGAAGATGGCCTAGTTGGCCGTCATTGGGAAAAGAAGCCCCTTGGTCTTGCAAACTTTATATGCCCCAGTACAGGGGAATGCAAGGGCCAAAAAGTGGGAATGGGTGGGTAGGGGAGCAGGGCGGGTTGGGGGGAGGGAATGGGGACTTTTGGGATAGCATTTGAAATGTAAATGAAGAAAAAATCTAATAAAAAATTGAAAAAAAAGAGTGGGTCCAAGATATCAAACACTGCTTACAGATATTTCCTTTAGTGTGTACAAATGCACGGAGGTGGACACAGCTCTCCACATTGGCTGCTCATTTTATCATTGACAAATACCAGCAGTATGTCATAGCAGAGACAATACTCCTCTCTCGTTTTTACCTCACACACCATTCTTTCAATCGGGTATAACCTGATTGTATACCAAAAACAAACAAACAAACAAACAAACAAAAAAGCTGGAGGTGGCTCCAAAGTATTTGTTTACCTCTGGGTCTCACTCTCTTAGTAACATTTTATTGCTATATTCTGTAATAACTTCCTGGAAGCACTATTCAGGTAAAAATTCCAATTATTCCCTTCTTAATTTGGCTCTTCAGATGACTAGCATTCTCAAACTCAGAGTGGTTTATCATCATTTGCACTCCCATTCATCGCCTACATAAAACATGAAAACCCAAACTAAATAGAAAATGAAAATGAATATGCAAAAAGAAAAAAGAATGAAAATCAGAATAGGAAAAACAATAAAGAAAATCCAAAAATAGAACTGTAAGTCTAAATTGAAATATAGAAACAATTACATAAAACACAACAGTCTAAAATTACCAATTAAAAGACATAGATTGAAACAATTGCTAAAACCAAGATCCAACTGTTTACAGAAGATCTAAGAAGAGCCTATTTTGAAACAGTGAACTCTGGATCACTAAAGAGAAGAGAGTGTGATGATCCTCTATCCATACATAAATGGTAAGAGTGTCATTTGCTGGTAAAAATCAGGTACAAGAGAATTCAGAGGAAGGAAATTGTATACCTAGCAGCAAATAAAAGTTCTAAAATGAGGAGAAAATGATGAATATAGTAAGAAGGTTGAAGAAACAGTTTAGTGGTCAAGAGTGCTCCCTACTCTTTTAGTGTAACTGGGCCCAGTTCCCAGCATCCATGAGGCCACAGCTGGCTATAAATCCAACCTTTTAGATACAATCTGATACCCACTTGGGTACTTCTCAGGCTCCTGCCCACAGTTACATACAGCCATTCAGGCACAAAATATATAAATAAATAAATAAATAAATAAATAAATAAATAAAGCCTTGAAGTGTTTTAAAAAGATATAATAGAAGAAATTATAGTTGGAGTCTTTAGTCCCTCTTTCAATTATAAACAGGTAGAAACGATATTTATTAAAAAATAGAGAAACAAGATAACCCCATAGTAATGTTGATCTAACGAACATTTATTCTTATGTTCCAGCTAATAGCTAAAATATATTTTTGGGTATGTTATAAAAATACAAATTTAAATATAAAAATTTAAAATATAAAGAATAAATAATTTTAAAATCAAATAACTTCTTTCTAATGTGAATCAACATTTTCCAGGACAAACTATATTCTTGGTCATAAAACAAACTTAGTAGTTTAAAAGAAAATGATGCAAAGTATGTTTTCCAGCCACGATAGATTAAACTTAAAAAAATCAAGAATAGGAAGAAAATAATAAAAATCTCAGAACTGTTTTGAATTTGGGCATATTCAGGTTCACATCTGGGATTTTTGATTTACTAGTTATATTAGCAAAATGTAGTTGAGTCCTTAGCACAGAGCAGATTCTCAATTAATGGAAGATACTACTTCCTGGATGGGTAGAAAGAGAGAAAAATAACAGAAGACGTTTTGACTATCAATCTTGTCTTCATCTATCCTATCTTTTGGGAGGAAACCTAATTAAATGGCATTTCCCCTTTGCAGTTTGCAAAATATGTACTGGGCCCACTCGGTTTTAGAAGCCTGCTTCCTGGAGCAGAGCTGTCAGCCCATAGTAGAACTAGCATGAGTTTTTCCTCCAGCTTCCATCCATCATTAAAACTTGGTGTCAGTCTTACAATGGAATGGAATGACCAAAACTTGGTAGTAAAAGAAGTCAAATGAACTCCATCAACTGGAGCATCTCTTATTAAACATCCACGGAAGCCTGGCTGCACACTCTAAGTTATATTGTCAGGAAGTCCCAGGAGGGGCCTTAGGAGGATGATTTAATCCAGCAGGCTGCTTGCCTTACCCTCCAAGTCTGCAAAGCCTGCCAATCTATGGCTAGAAACGGCTTCCCTGGATGGTGCTTGCACATATACTGGGAATTCTCTGAGAGGTGTGTGGAGTGCTTTTTGAGAAGTGGGTGCTACCCCAGCAGACAGTCCTTTGGGAAGGGCATTTGTCAGCTTCCTATGGTAATGCACTCTAGTGACTGTGTCTGGACACTTTCCTGCTAGATAGGGTCTTCTTACACTGCATACAACTCTGGTATTCCCACTTAAGCCTACATCCTCTGGGAGAAACTGAACAGCTGGTCACCCTTCTGTGTATAATTATACTTCCAGAAAGCAAACACTTGGCTGCTGGTATTTCTAATGCATATTAGTATTCCTGGCACTGCCGGGATTCTTATTGAAGGATGCCATGGCTTCCCATATTCCGAGAGAATGAGGCTGATGAGTTGTTTGCCACATGTGTCTGAAATAAGAAATTTATCATCTTGAGAAATATTTGTATGGATATTGTTTTCACAACCTGACTACAGATTTGTTGCTGTCTGGAATGCTGGCTCCCCTGCTTGTAAACTGCTGAATGCAAATGTCCTCCTCCCCTTTTCTGCCCTGTGCCACCAATTTTTCTCAGCCTGCTGAGTTGCAGTAGCTTCCCTTTCCATGGGTTTGTAAGAGCTATGCAGTCATGCCAATATCATATTTCATTAGCATGCCTGACTTGAAGATTTCCTGCCACAGTGGCTTTTAAATCCTTAGATCACTTGGTTTCCAATCTGTTCCAATGAATAGGCTTTTCTTGAATTACTTTGACTAGGCAGTAATTCAGTACTGAACAATCCATAAGTATCAATCATAATAAGTTTGTCAACAGCTCTACTGTAATCACTCTTCTCTTTTTGAATGATGATCCTCCCACTGACATATGTATTTAGATTACTCTTTGAAAATGTAGGTGAACCACCATAGTCTCTGTTCTGATGAACCAAAAATGGTCAGGAAATAGAGCCTCATTTCTTTTTTTTTTTTTTTTTTTTTGATTTTTAATATTTTTATTACATATTTTCCTCAATTACATTTCCAATGCTATCCCAAAAGTCCCCCATAGCGCCCCGCACTTCCCTACCCACCCATTCCCATTCTTTTGGCCCTGGCATTCCCCTATATTGGGGCATATAAAGTTTGCAAGTCCAATGGGCCTCTCTTTCCATTGATGGCCGACTAGGCCATCTTTCGATACATATGCAGCTAGAGACAAGAGCTCCGGGGTTCTGGTTAGTACATCATGTTGTTCCAACAATAGGGTTGCAGATCCCTTTAGCTCCTTGGGTACTTTCTCTAGCTTCTCCATTGGGAGCCCTGTGATACATCCAATAGCTGACTGTGAACATCCACTCCTGTGTTTGCTAGGCCCCGGCATCGTCTCACAAGAGACAGCTATATTTGGGTCCTTTCAGCAAAATCTTGCTAGTGTATGCAATGGTGTCAGCGTTTAGAAGCTGATTATGGGATGGATCCCTGGATACAGCAGTCTCTAAATGGTCCATCCTTTCATCACAGCTACGAACTTTGTCTCTGTAACTCCTTCCATGGGTGTTTTGTTCCCAATTCTAAGAAGGTGCACAGTGTCCACACTTTGGTCTTCATTCTTCTTGAGTTTCATGCGTTTAGCAAATTGTATCTTATATCTTGGGTATCCTAAGTTTTGGGCTAATATCCACTTATCAATGAATACATATTGTGTGAGTTCTTTTGTGATTGTGTTACTTCACTCAAGATGATGCCCTCCAGGTCCATCCATTTGGCTAGAAATTTCATAAATTCATTCTTTTTAATAGCTGAGTAGTACTCCATTGTGTAAATGTACCATAATTTCTGTATCCATTCCTCTGTTGAGGGACATCTGGGTTCTTTCCAGCTTCTGGCTATTATAAATAGGGCTGCTATGAACATAGTGGAGCATGTGTCCTTTTTACCGGTTGGGACATCTTCTGGATATATGCCCAGGAGAGGTATTGCTGGATCCTCCGGTAGTACTATGTCCAATTTTCTGAGGAACCGCCAGACTGATTTCCAGAGTGGTTGTACAAGCTTGCAATCCCACCAACAATGGAGGAGTGTTCCTCTTTCTCCACATCCTCGCCAGCATCTGCTGTCACCTGAATTTTTGATCTTAGCCATTCTGACTGGTGTGAGGTGGAATCTCAGGGTTGTTTTGATTTGCATTTCCCTGATGCTTAAGGATGTTGAACATTTTTTCAGGTGTTTCTCTGCCATTCGGTATTCCTCAGGTGAGAATTCTTTGTTCAGTTCTGAGCCCCATTTTTTAATGGGGTTATTTGACTTTCTGGAGTCCACCTTCTTGAGTTCTTTATATATATTGGATATTAGTCCCTTATCTGATTTAGGATAGGTGAAGATCCTTTCCCAATCTGTTGGTGGTTTTTTTGTCTTATTGATGGTGTCTTTAGCCTTGCAGAAGCTTTGTAGTTTCATGAGGTCCCACTTGTCAATTCTCGATCTTACAGCACAAGCCATTACTGTTCTATTCAGGAATTTTTCCCCTGTGCCCATATCTTCAAGGCTTTTCCCCACTTTCTCCTCTATAAGTTTCAGTGTCTCTGGTTTTATGTGAAGTTCCTTGATCCACTTAGACTTGACCTTAGTACAAGGAGATAGGAATGGATCGATTCGCATTCTTCTACATGTTAACAACCAGTTGTGCCAGCACCATTTGTTGAAAATTCTGTCTTTCTTCCACTGGATGTTTTTAGCTCCCTTGTCGAAGATCAAGTGACCATAGGTGTGTGGGTTCATTTCTGGGTCTTCAATTCTATTCCATTGGTCTATTTGTCTGTCACTATACCAGTACCATGCAGTTTTTATCACAATTGCTCTGTAGTAGAGCTTTAGGTCCGGCATGGTGATTCCACCAGAGGTTCTTTTATCCTTGAGAAGAGTTTTTGCTATCCTAGGTTTTTTGTTATTCCAGATGAATTTGCAGATTGCACTTTCTAATTCGTTGAAGAATTGAGTTGGAATTTTGATGGGGATTGCATTGAATCTGTAGATTGCTTTTGGCAAGATAGCTATTTTTACAATGTTGATCCTGCCAATCCATGAGCATGGGAGATCTTTCCATCTTCTGAGATCTTCTATAATTTCTTTCTTCAGAGACTTGAAGTTTTTATTATACAGATCTTTCACTTCCTTAGTTAGAGTCACGCCAAGATATTTTATATTATTTGTGACTATTGAGAAGGGTGTTGTTTCCCTAATTTCTTTCTCAGCCTGTTTATTCTTTGTGTAGAGAAAGGCCATTGATTTGTTTGAGTTAATTTTATATCCAGCTACTTCACCGAAGCTGTTTATCAGGCTTAGGAGTTCTCTGGTGGAATTTTTAGGGTCACTTATATATACTATCATATCATCTGCAAAAAGTGATATTTTGACTTCATCTTTTCCAATTTGTATCCCTTTCATCACCTTTTGTTGTCAAATTGCTCTGGCTAGGACTTCAAGTACAATGTTGAATAGGTATGGAGAAAGTGGACAGCCTTGTCTAGTCCCTGATTTTAGAGGGATTGCTTCAAGCTTCTGACCATTTACTTTGATGTTGGCTACTGGTTTGCTGTAGATTGCTTTTATCATGTTTAGGTATGGGCCTTGAATTCCTGATCTTTCCAAGACTTTTATCATGAATGGGTGTTGGATCTTGTCAAATGCTTTTTCTGCATCTAACGAGATGACCATGTGGTTTTTGTCTTTGAGTTTGTTTATATACTGGATTACGTTGATGGATTTCCGTATATTGAACCATCCCTGCATCCCTGGGATGAAACCTACTTGGTCAGGATGGATGATTGTTTTGATGTGTTCTTGGATTCGGTTAGCAAGAACTTTATTGAGGATTTTTGCATCAATATTGGTCTGAAGTTTTCTATCTTTGTTGGGTCTTTTTGTGGTTTAGGTATCAGAGTAATTGTGGCTTCATAGAATGAGTTGGGTAGAGTACCTTCTGTTTCTATTTTGTGGAATAGTTTGTGAAGAACTGGGATTAGATCTTCTTTGAAGGTCTGATAGAACTCTGCACTAAACCCATCTGGTCCTGGGCTTTTTTTAGTTGGGAGACTATTAATGACTGCTTCTATTTCTTTGGGGGATATAGGGCTGTTTAGATCATTAACCTGATCTTGATTCAACTTTGGTACCTGGTATCTGTCTAGGAACTTCTCCATTTCATCCAGGTTCTCCAGTTTTGTTGAGTATAGCCTTTGGTAGAAGGATCTGATGGTGTTTTGGATGTCTTCAGGATCTGTTGTTATGTCTCCTTTTTCATTTCTGATTTTGTTAATTAGGATGATTTCCCTGTGCCCTCTAGTGAGTCTGGCTAAGGGTTTATCTATCTTGTTGATTTTCTCAAAGAACCAGCTCCTTGATTGGTTGATTCTTTGAATAGTTTTTCTTGTTTCCACTTGGTTGATTTCACCCCTGAGTTTGATTATTTCCTGCCGTCTACTCCTCTTGGGTGAATTTGCTTCCTTTTGATCTAGTGCTTTTAGGTGTGTTGTCAAGCTGCTAATGTGTGCTCTCTCTAGTTTCCTTTGGAGGCACTCAGAGCTATGAGTTTTCCTCTTAGAAATGCTTTCATTGCGTCCCATAAGTTTGGGTATGTTGTGGCTTCATTTTCATTGAACTCTAAAAAGTCCTTAATTTCTTTCTTTATTCCTTCCTTGACCAAGGTATCATTGAGAAGAGTGTTGTTCAGTTTCCACGTGAAGGTTGGCTTTCTATTATTTATTTTGTTATTGAAGATCAGCCTTAGTCCATGGTGATCTGATAGGATGCATGGGACAATTTCAATATTTTTGTATCTGTTGAGGCCTTTGTGACCAATTATGTGGTCAATTTTGGAGAAGGTACCATGAGGTGCTGAGAAGAAGGTATATCCTTTTGTTTTAGGATAGAATGTTCTGTAGATATCTGCCAGATCCATTTGATTCATAATTTCTCTTAGTTTCACTGTGTCCCTGTTTAGTTTCTGTTTCCATGATCTGTCCATTGGTGAAAGTGGTGTGTTGAAGTCTCCCACTATTATTGTATGAGGTGCAATGTGTGCTTTGAGATTTACTAAAGTTTCTTTAATGAATGTGGCTGCCTTTGTATTTGGAGCATAGATATTCAGGATTGATAGTTCCTCTTGGAGGATTTTACCTTTGATGAGTATGAAGTGTCCCTCCCTGTCTTTTTTAATGACTTTGGGTTGGAAGTCAATCTTATCAGATATTAGAATGGCTACTCCAGCTTGTTTCTTCATGCCATTTGCTTGGAAAATTGTTTTCCAGCCTTTCATTCTGAGGTAGTGTCTATCCTTTTCTCTGAGATGAGTTTCCTGTAAGCAGCAAAATGTTGGGTCTTGTTTGTGTAGCCAGTTTGTTAGTCTATGTCTTTTTATCGGGGAGTTGAGTCCATTGATATTAAGAGATATTAAGGAAAAGTAATTGTTGTTTCCTGTTATTTTTGTTGTTAAAGTTGGCATTTTGTTCTTGTGGCTGTCTTCTTTTAGGTTTGTTGAGGGATTACCTTCTTGTTGTTTCTAGGGCGTGGTTCCTGTCCTTGTATTGGTTTTTTTTTCTGTTATTATCCTTTGAAGGGCTGGATTCGTGGAGAGATAACGTGTGAATTTGGTTTTGTCGTGGAATACTTTGGTTTCTCCATCTATGTTAATTGAGAGTTTGGCTGGGTATAGTAGCCTGGGCTGGAATTTGTGTTCTTTTAGTGTCTGTATAACTTCCGTCCAGGATCTTCTGGTTTTCATAGTCTCTGGTGAAAAATCTGGTGTAATTCTGATAGGCTTGCCTTTATATGTTACTTGGCCTTTTTCTCTTACTGCTTTTAGTATTCTATCTTTATTTAGAGCATTTGTTGTTCTGATTATAATGTGTCGGGAGGTATTTCTTTTCTGGTCCAGTCTATTTGGAGTTCTGTAGGCTTCTTGTATGTTCATGGGCATCTCTTTCTTTAGATTTGGGAAGTTTTCTTCTATAATTTTGTTGAAGATGTTTGCTGGTCCTTTGAGTTGAAAATCTTCATTCTCATCCACTCCTATTATCCGTAGGTTTGGTCTTCTCATTGTGTCCTGTATTTCTTGGATGTTTTGAGTTAGGATCTTTTTGCATTTTACATTTTCCTTGATTGTTGTGCCGATGTTCTCTATGGAATCTTCTGCACCTGAGATTCTCTCTTCCATCTCTTGTATTCTGTTGCTGATGCTCATATCTATGGTTCCAGATTTCTTTCCTAGGGTTTCTATCTCCAGTGTTGCCTCATTTTGGGTTTTGTTTATTGTGTCTACTTCCCTTTTTAGGTCTAGTATGGTTTTGTTCATTTCCATCATCTGTTTGGATGTGTTTTCCTGTTTTTCTGTAAGGACTTCTACCTGTTTGATTATGTTATCCTGTTTTTCTTTAAGGATTTGTAACTCTTTAGCAGTGTTCTCCTGCAATTCTTTAAGGGATTTTTGTGCTTCCTCTTTATTGTCTTCTGCCTGTTTAGCAGTGTTCTCCTGCATTTCTTTAAGTGTGTTATTAAAGTCCTTCTTGAAGTCCTCTATCATCATCAGGAGATATGCTTTTAAATCCGTGTCTAGCTTTTCCGGTGTGTTGGGGTGCCCTGGACTGGGTGAAGTGGGGGTGCTGGGTTCTGATGATGGTGAGTGGTCTTGGTTTCTGTTAGTAAGATTATTACGTTTACCTTTCGCCATCTGGTAATCTCTGGGGTTAGTTGTTATCGTTGTCACTGTTTAAAGATTGGAGCAGAAGCTGTGTTCCACTCACCAGCAGTCCCAAAATCCTGCGGCGGGGGTCGTGGGTAGCTGGAGGGTGTCAGGCAACCCTGCGCTCCCGCTACCCCGGCGCTGATCCGGCCGGATGAGGCCTGTGGCCCTACTCAGGCCGGTTTCTGCTTCCCTAACTAGTGCAGTCTCAGGTCCCGCGCAATTGGATTGGAGCAGAAGCTGTGCTCCACTCACCAGAAGTCTTAAGATCCTGTGGCGGGTGTTGTGGGTAGCTGGCGAGTGTCAGCAGACCCTGCGCCCCAGCTGCCCCCGTGCTTTTCTGACCGGAAGAGGGTTGTGGCCCTATGTATGCCGGATTTCTCTCTCCCCAACCAGAGCAGTCTCAGGTCCCGCGTGATTGGACTGGAGCAGAAGCTGCGTTCCACTCACCAGCAGTCCCAAAATCCTGCGGCGGGGGTCGTGGGTAGCTGGCGGGTGTCAGGCAACCCTGCTCTCCCGCTACCCTGGCGCTGATCCGGCCGGATGAGGCCTGTGGCCCTACTCAGGCCGGTTTCTGCTTCCCTAACTAATGCAGTCTCAGGTCCCGAGCACTTGGATTGGAGCAGAAGCTGTGCTCCACTCACCAGAAGTCTTAAGATCCTGTGGCGGGTGTTGTGGGTAGCTGGCGAGTGTCAGCAGACCCTGCGCCCCAGCTGCCCCGGTGCTTTTCTCGCCTCATTTCTTATAAAGAAAATGCTTATAGCTGGATTCTGAGTTGACCAGTGATAAGTGCTTTAGACTAATCAGGCTTCAGCATCACTTGTTCGGGGGCAGAGGGTAAGAAAAGGCAGACTACTGGGTCCACCTCCAAAACTTGATTCAGCAGGTCTTGGTGGAGTACAAGTTTTTCCCTTTATAGTAAATTGCACCTGACCCTATGGTTTTAGACTGTATTTTGGGAATGACGTTGTTAGAGAATCTCTAAATTTGGCATTTGGTACAGACTTAATTATTTTTACAAGGAAAGGAGAATGTGGGCGTCACCAAGATGCTTCATTCATAGTGAATTTATCTGAGTAATATCTGATGGCTAGTAGAGAACTGAAATGGTCTCTATGGTTTATGATTGGTAAAGCCCAAACATCAGGATGGGACCCCTACAAAACCCCAAATCGAACAAAATACAATTATAGTTAAAGTAGAGGTAAAAGGTAGAAAGAGGAGAAAGTAAGCTGGAAGCATACAAGGCTCATCTGGGCACCTGTCCTGCCGTGCACAGTGCTGCTACACAGGTTAACTGTTTTAAAGCTTGACACGAGTTACAGTTATCTGGGAAGGAGCATCAATTAAGAAAATCCATTCATGAGCTAGGCATGTGGGCAAGTCTGTGGAGCATTTTCTTGATTAATGACTGATATGGGGTGGGGCAGAGTACTTTGGACGGTGCTACCCTTAGGGAACTGGTCAAGGTTAAACAAGAAAGTATCTTATTTAGGATTCCTATTGTTGCAACAAAATACCATGACGAAAATCAACTTGGAGATGAAATGGTTTGTTTTACCTCACAGCTTGTAGACCATCATGCAGAGAAATCAGGGCAGGACCTCATGGCAGGAAGCTGGAGACAGGAATTGGGAACTGATGCAGTTATCAGTGATGGAAGAGTGCAGGTTATTGACTTGCCCCTCTTGGTAAGTCCCTATCAGGACGATTTGTACAATTGTTTGAACTATAAATATGTGGTTTCTGGTTCTAGAAGGCTGAATAATCAGCTACGATTAACAAGAAACCAGAACCACTGAAGTGAAACCTTTGGTTTACAGGGACAATCAATATTTGGTTATCTGAGGCTGAAAAACTAGCTATAAACAATAAGAGATTAATATCACTGAGGCAAAATCTTCTGCAAAGTATTTCCTATGGGTCAGCAAAAAAAAGGTGTGGCAGAGAAGGTGAAAGCTGCAGCTCAAGCTGGGAGCCCAACTTGTAAATATGTAAATGTTACCTACATATTTTTACTTGTTTTGGAAGCAGCTACAGGGATAGGGGTCATGGAGAACAGCTGAGTCTTCACATTATGAGAGGCAAAGAAAGGCCACTGGGTAAGGTCAGCTTCTGTTGCAGTACAAACCTCGGGGATCGGGGGGAGGGTGAAGGCAGAATGAAGAATAGCAACAGCTTGGCAGCATTAGAATGAGGCAGAATTAGAATCCCTAAATATGGACCCGGTGGCCACTCATAAAGGTGAAGTCTCAGTTGTAATGGAGGTCCCAGGATTTGAAAACATTATGGAGAGAAAACTTTAGCCTTGGCATGGTATGGCAGAATTGCAGTCCCTGAAGAGACCATTATTGGGGAAGGCATAATCTCTGTTGGGGTAAAATCCCTAGGCTTCTGGAGCCCAGAAGATCATGTGTGAGTTCCAGACATTGCACACTGAGTTTACAACACAATTGTGTTTTGGTTTTGCTATATTTTCTTAGCAAATGGTCTTTTGTAATGACAGAAATTTAAGGATTTGATTTCAAAGTCTATATAGTAAGGTAAAGGGGCTATGAACTGGTTCACTACAAACCTTCAGAGAGAAGTCCTTGCTTCTGGGACCTACCGCTTTTATATAAGAATAAATGTACCACCCAAGGTATAAAGAAGAGCCAACCAATAGCTGACTGTGAGCATCCACTTCTGTGTTTGCTAGGCCCCGGCCTAGTCTCACAAGAGACAGTTATATCTGGGTCTTTTCAACAAAATCTTGCTGGTGTATGCAATGGTGTCAGCATTTGGAAGCTGATTATGGGATGGATCCCTGGATATGGCAGTCTTTAGATGGTCCTTCCTTTCGTCACAGCTCCAAACTTTATCTTTGTAACTCCTTCCATGGGTGTTTTCTTCCCAAATCTAAGAAGGGGTACAGTATCCACACTTTGGTCTTCATTCTTCTTGAGTTTCATGCGTTTAACAAATTGTATCTTATATCTTGGGTATCCTAAGTTTTTGGGCTAATATCCACTTATCAGTGAGTACATATTGTGTGAGTTCCTTTGTGAATATGTTACCTCATTCAGGATGATGCCCTCCAGGTCCATCCATTTGCCTAGGAATTTCATAAATTCATTCCTTTTAATAGCTGAGTAGTACTCCATTGTGTAAATGTACCACATTTTCTGTATCCATTCCTCTGTTGAGTGGCATCTGGGTTCTTTCCAGCTTCTGGCTATTATAAATAAGGCTGCTATGAACCTAGTGGAGCATGTTTCTTTCTTACCAGTTGGAACATCTTCTGGATATATGCCCAGGAGAGGTATTGCGGGATTCTCCGGTAGTACCGTGTCCAATTTTCTGAGAAATCGCCAGACTGATTTCCAGAGTGGTTGTACAAGCTTGCAATCCCACCGATAGTGGTACGCCAGGGCCTAGCAAACACATAAGTGGAAGCTCACAGTCAGCTATTGGATGGATCACCGGGCTCCCAATGGAGGAGCTAGAGAAAGTACCCAAGGAGCTAAAGGGATCTGCAACCCTATAGGTGGAACAACATTATGAACTAACCAGTACCCCAGAGCTCTTGACTCTAGCTGCATATGTATCAAAAGATGGTCTAGTCGGCCATCACTGGAAAGAGAGGACCATTGGACTTGCAAACTTTATATGCCCCAGTACAGGGGAACGCCAGGGCCAAAAAGTGGGAGTGGGTGGGTAGGGGAGTAGGGGGGGGTGGAGTGTATTGGGGACTTTTTGGATAGCATTGGAAATGTAAATGAGGAAAATACCTAATAAAAAATATTAAAAAAAAAGAAGAGCCAACCAATTAGAGATAAATTCGCTCATTGTCCTACTGTCTTAAAAGCAGTTCTGATTTCAAATTCTTTTAATTCCATCAGATACTTTAAAACAAGTTTTAAAATATTTCAGTTTATTTTCAAAAGTTCATCCCACAACATGTGGTTAGATTTTTTGGTTTTTTTGGAGGGGAGGGGGGTACATCTCAGAAACTTGGGAGAAATTGCATTAGAGTAATAGTAATGAACCATCAAGATCTGTCAGGTTCTTCCACCTCAGATGTTATTCTGTGGATTCCTCTTCTTTTCTCATACGCCAACCTCCACCAAGTTCCAGTGATTGATAGGCTTTCCACTCTCCACTGTTGTCTGTCATGTTGGCCACCACGTACACTAACACCAAAGCCTCAGCGAAGACAACCCTGTATGACACTTATTATATGGTACACAGGGAGATAACCCTCTTTGTTTTATTGTGTTTATCCAAGAAAGGTGGGAAAATTTAGTTAGATAATTGAGGATAATTTCTTCCTGATTTTATGAGGGAAAGAGAGTATATTTGATGGAGGTGAAATTATAAAACAATCCAAATGACTGAGGCAAAGCTTTACTCAGAAACGCATATTCTCACTGATAAAAACATTTTCTTCTTGTAATTATATCTTCCTCAGATTGAATCACCAAAGATATTCCCCAGATCTTATAATAGTGGATTTCTAGATACCCACTCCTGCCTAAACATATCAAAAGCTTATACTCAAACTTATAAATCAAAGGAAGAAAAGATAGTACCATCGATATCATGCATGTCCGAAGTGTATATTTATGCAATCATTGACCTCACCTTATATCAGAAAAATGGAAAAACATTTTCTATAAAATGTCTAATAGTAAATGTTTAGCTTTGCAGTCTACCTGTTCTGCATCAAAATTACTAAACACATCTATTATAGCCTCAAAGTACCCATTGACAATATGGAAATAAGTGAACATGTCTATGTTCCAGTAAGATCTTATTCCTAAAAATAGGCCAGGTTTCCTTAGCAGGCTTTATTGTACCAACCTCTGTTCCATGTGATATAAATATTTCCAGTTTTTCTTAAAGTATAAATGAAATGCTTGCAACTAAGTTTTCTAAAGCACATACTTAAAACAACACATGTGCTTGAGATTTTGTTGCTGTTGTTTTGGGTCTTCTATTCAGATTTCAATGATTTATATTTAAGAGTTGCTGAAACATGCCTTTCTGGTCTCACATAGCAGTGAGCTTGCAAGCTTTTGATATGAAGAGTCTGGAAAATGTTTATTTAGTGCAGTCATTCTGCCAAAGCTAAGTAGGTGTTTCTCAACTTCCCGCCTAAGCACCAAAATTAAACACATGCTTAACTCTACATCATGCACACAGAAAGAGATAGTGAAATTGCCTGCTTCTTTCAGTGTTCCTTTAATGTCTAGCAATTCTTTAAGCCCAAACATTCCTGAGTATAGTTTATACCAAGATTTTTTCATTTCTTCTTCTAGTAGGTAGCCAAAACGTCTCTATAAAAAGTTCTTTAAGTGTAGACTTTTCTCTCCATTTCTTCTCCATGTCTAGCTCCAGTCTTTGGTAATTATATAAAAATCAATATGTATGCATAAGTAAATTAATTTTAAAAAGTGATGAAGAAGTAAATACATATACAACTATATCATGTAAGTGGGTCTCAAGACTGGAGACATAGTTCATCTTCTTTATTAGCATGCAATAAAGCATGAGATATGATGTAAGAGTCTGACATCACTCCTTGATATTTGCATACTCATATGTTTGAATGTTTGGTCCCCAGTTGATTGCACTGTTTGAGAAACATTAGCTGGTATGACCTTGTTGGAAAAGGTATGTTACTGGGGGCAAGCTTTAGAGTTTCAAAAGATGTATACTATCCCTATGGTCTCCCCTTCTCTGCCTGTGGTTTACTCTAGATGTGACTTCTCAGCTACTACTCAATTTCTTCAGGCCCACTTGCCCATTTCCATGCCCCTGAGCCCCATGATGGGTCATGGAATCTAAATCCTTTAAAACTATAACCCCTAAATTAAAAGCTGTTTTAAAAGTAACATTAGTCATGGTGTTTTATCACAGCATTAGAAAGTAACTAAGACATTAATGTATCTGATAAAAGCTAGGAATACATTTATTTTCACAAGAAAAAAATTTTTGCTTAATAAAAACACTGTAAAACTGAGAACAAAAGAAGTGAAATTTATGAACAGAAACTTCATAGAAAAATTATACCAAAAGGCAAAAGTTTTTCTTTTTACTTCTTCCAAATATTTATTTAAAGGGAAATGGGTTTATAAGTAATACAATTATTCACAAGAGTTCTCTTTACAATTCTGCAGGTTTTTCTTGTCTGGGGAGTATGCTAGGAATGTCCTCTTCATAAGATTTGTACCTTGGAGCTAGCCTGCCTGAGCTTGCTCTCCTGTAAACAGCCTCCATAAAGTCAATGTGCAAGCTGCCCCACACAACTTTCTTCGCACTCCTGAGAGTAGAAACACCATTTCCATACCTTGTAAAAACAGAACAAAAACAAACAAACAAACAAACAGAAACCAAAACAGAAAAGCCACAGTGAGTGGGACTTATATCCAGAATCTAAACATATGGGAAGACCCTCTAACACCAGTCACTTTCATCTACAGATCTACACTTTTTTCCTCTAAGGAACTCTAGAATGAAATACAAAGGAACAGGTTCAAGAAAACCATCACATTTTCTTGAATATTATCATCACCATGGTGCAGGAGAGATTGATAAAGGAGAAAGACAGTGGAGAAAGGGGAGCTGAAGGAAGAAAAACTGAAATATGGAGAAAGATTTAAGGCAATGAAGTCAGAAAGACCTAATGCTTTGAACAGTTTGTAAAATAAAATAATGCCTTTAAGGAGGAGATGGCCCTTGAATGCTCTGTAAATTATTTCACAAGTAGAAAGGGAATATGACACAAAAGAAAAGTAAACATGAGAGAGGGAAACAAACAATAAACAAAGAAATCACTGAAATTATTGGAATAGAAAAGGAGAAATATGAAGAAGGAAAAGGCAAGAAATGTTGAGAAACAAAGAGAATAATAAGGAAAGAGATTTTACTCCCATCAAGTCCAAAGTTAGACACAGAGAATTTATAAACACTGTATCCAAACTGCTAATGGATGACTAATGATGACACAAAGAGTATGAGCTTTGATCCAGAAACGTATTTGCTAGTGGTGACTAGAGATGACATGAAGTGGGAGGGGCTTTCATCTTGAAACTCATTTTCCTACCTTAGGATATCTTAGAGGAAATCAATGTCCCACCCCGCTCCGAAGCAAATTTCTTCAAGACCACAGCATAATAACTTTGCGGTCTTTTCTGCAAGCTGTTAAATGAATGTTCTCCATTCTGTTTTGTATCTTCACCTAAGAGAGAATTTTAAAAAGGTGTTCCTGACACACAGCCACAATTGAACTGATGAGAGCAAGGGAAATGGCCAGCTATTGCATCGCCAGATTGTGCTGCTATAACTAAAGTCCTTACATAACCACCCTGCAAATGGCATTGGGATTATGGAACTCTACTTCCTATAGATGTCCCATTAGCATAACAAAGAATAAAACCCATAGAAAATGTGCCTTAACTGAGGCCCCAGAAAAAATCCTACATTTAATGGCTGAACTCATTATTCAGAGACTGTATTTTCGTCTTCTAAGGACTGATTTTAACAGAAGAAATCTCCCTTCTGTGATGCTCTGATAAAATCAGCCCCATCACACTGCCAGGAGTATTTGGCACACATTTGATAATGTATGAAGTTGTGCAGACAGTATAGTGAACATAGGTCCTAAAGAGCCTAAGAGCAATGGAGTGGGAAGAGTCCCTGAGATAAGGAGAAAATGGAGAGTGAATTCTGATTGAGTCAGGCAATATGGCCAAGAAACATTAACCTATGGGGCAAACATGAATGGCTGGTTCCATTACAAGTGTAACTTTATGAGTTTTTCTGAAACCCACATTTGACCTCTGTTCTGAAATTCAGTCTGCACTTTGACTATGCTCTTTATAAGGATAATACCAAAAATTAAGATCTTCAGGATCTGGAAGATGAGAGGGATTTGTAGAATGACAAGAGTTCTACTCTCTCATGTGTGCATCCAGCCTTGAAATATTAAAATTTATTTAATTTTAATGAAGAAATAATTATATAATTTCCTTCTATCTCCTTCATCCAAACCCTTCCATGCCCCCACTCCCATTGCTAATTTATTGCCCAATTTTCTTTCTTTTTTCTTTTTTCTTTCTTTTTTTTTTTTCAAGACAGGGTTTCTCTGTGTAGCCCTGGCAGTCCTGGAACTCACTCTGTAGACCAGGCTGGCCTCGAACTCAGAAATCTGCCTGCCTCTGCCTCCCAAGTGCTAGGATTAAAGCCATGTGCCACCACTGCCCAGCAGCCTATTTTTAAAAGTTATTGTAGTTTTTGGACCCATTTACTACTACTTGCATTGTATATGTTTTAGGAATGACCACTCAGTATTGAACAAGCAATTACAGGAGTCATCCCAAGGACTAACTTGCACACTCTCAGAGCTGTCTTCAGTTGTTTGCAGGGAGGACTAACTTGCACACTCTCAGAGCAGTCTTCAATTGTTTGCAGTTATTCATCTGGAGGTGGAACTCCTGGAGATTTTCCATCATCAGCATTAGAATATCACCTGTTGTTATTGTTGAGGTCTTGTTTAAACAGCCACATCGTTGCAATTTCATGCATCTAGCTTCCTTGTCATATCTAGAAAACACAATCTTGCAGCAGTTGCCTTGGTCCTCTAGAACTTAGAATCTGTTAACTCTTCTGTTGTGTTTCCTGAGTCTTAGGCATAGGAGTTGTGTTGTAGGTGTATCATTTAGGCTGGGCAATCCACAGGCAGTTTTCTTCTGCATGTAAGTAGTTGGGGCTCCCTTAATGGTCTCTGTATCCCATAAAAAAAATAAGGATTCTTTGATGCAGGGTGAGAACTACACTTATTTGTGAATATAAAAATAAGCTTTTAGAATACCATTAAGAATTATATTTGTTTAGGAAAGTGGTAGTAGTAGGTTCTCATCTAAAATCCATGTCTTAGGGTTACTAATGCAGCAAGTTAGGGACAAAAGTGTTGGTTTGGCTTACACTTCCATATCATCCTTTGTTGTTGAAGGAAATGAGGCTAAGAACTCAAACAGGAAAAGAACCAGAAGTACCAGGCATGATTTCCCTCCTGTTCAGTGTGCTTTAAGTCCAGTTAGACAATTGCTGGTTACCACTAAATGTACCACGATTACATCTTTCAGTGAACCTTGCAGGATTTGTAATTATTGTTCTTTATAGGTATCATGGCATTCTCCTGTCCACAGCTTCCACTGTACTTTGCAACATGAACGCTAGTCCTTAGAGAAGAGGATTTGGACTTAAATCCTATTGGAATCCTCAAACTAATGTGTGCCAAGTGATATAAAGATTGTCAACTGACTAAGGGGGAGAAATTTTAGACACCATGTGTGCCTGCTACTCCAGGTTCTTAGGGTATTTGAGTTTGTGTCCTTACTTCTGTGTAGAGTCACTATTTTGTCCTATTTTTGTGTTGCTATGAAGTGTCAAATGATGGGAACCATAAAGAAATGAGGTTTGTTTTAATTGTAATCCATGTGACTTTAAAGTCCAGACTGCATGGCAACACCATCTGACTGTGCACAACATTGAAAAGAAGTGGAAAAGGAGCTTACCTTACACCGGAAGTACACATACACAGGGAGAGAAGCAAGATACTGGAAAGGGACCAGGCTCAGCTTCAAAAACAACCCATTCTCTCAGGAACTAATCCAGTCCCCATGATCTGATCCAAGAGATAGCAAGAGTAACTCACTTATAAAGGTACAACCCCATGATGAATTACTGGTCACTGGGTTTGTATTTTTTCAATCCCACCCAACCACACCACAGCAAGATTCTAGCATATAATTCTTTAATGCGCAATCCATAGCCAAACTACAGCACACATTACTGCACAGGTTTCTTCTACTTTCTGCATTACAAAAGACGAGTTTCCTAAGACCCATTTTCTTATGTATTAAAATTTACAACAGAGTGCAACTAGAAAATAATAAGACTTTCTATTGGGGGGGGGGAATGGGACTATGTTTATTTTTGATCTCCACAGTTTTTTGGCTTGTAAGTATTCTTAAATATAAAAAAGAATAAGCTATATCAGTAAATAAGTTAATTCTATATCCAGCAGGAAAAAAAGTGTTTCTTCTGGCTTTGCTGTCTCAGATCTTGCTCAGTCATTTTTCTCTGATCTCATTTATTTACTCCCATTTCCTTGGAATCCTTAGGATTCGATCATTTTCTAATTTCTGGAGAAAGCATTTCTTTAGACTATTATAGAATATCTTCTCTTAGACCATATTTGCATTTTGAAAGGCATTCTAGTGTCTTAATCAGAATATTGAACAATTTTTTAATTTTAAGAATCCTGTCAAAACTTTGTGAGACATTAAATTTTAAAGGATGTCACCTACACTGAGTGCTATTCTAATTTATAGTTCTTTTTTAAAACTCAGAAAATTTTAACTTATGCTGGCAAAAAGGATTCACAATTTAAATTCTAGATACAATTGATGGGACCTAATAAGGGAAGGATCTGATTGGATAGAGTGTTCACAACTGACAACTGTCCAGATTTTTTCATTTTAAACATTAGCATTGGTTTGTGCTTTTAATATTTTTAAATGGGTCTTTGCCATAGGAAATTCTATTAGAAGTTGATATATATTATTTCTTTAACTCACTGGGCTTTGTAAAAACTTTAATGAGAAGCACGGTATATCTGACATATTTACAAAGAAATGATAGAAGATTTAGTTACTCATTGTATTATTTCATTTTCTCATGGCTGTGACCAGACTACTTAACAAAAAAGAAACTTAAGAGTGGAAGTGTTGTGTGGTGGTTTGAATAGGTAGGGCCCCATAGATTCATAGACTCATGTATTTGAATGCTTGGCCCATGGGGAGTGGCATTATTAGAAGGCCCAGCATAGTTGGAGTAGGTGTGGCCTTACTGGAGGAAGTATGTCACTTTAGGGGTGGGCTTTGAGATTCTATGCTCAAGCACTTCCCAGTGTGGAACACAGTTCCCTTCTGCTGCCTATGGATTAAGATGTAGAACTCCTAGCTTCTTCTCCAGCACCATGTCTGACTGCATATTGCCATGCTTTCTGCCATGATGATAATGGACTAAATATCTGAACTTAAGCTATCCCCAGTGAAATGTTTGCCTTTATAAGAGTTGCCTTGGTCGAAGTATCTCTTCACAGCAATGAAACTCTAACTAAAACAGGTTGCTTTGGGCTTATGATTTTAGAAGGAATAACATTCATCATGGCAAGGAAGATATGGAGAAAAGAGCATAGGGCATCAGGTTACAGTTAAAAAAAAAAAAGAGAGATGGTCAGAATTAGAAACAAACTGAAATATCATTCTCTTCCAGGGAGTGACTTCCTTCAGCAGGTTCATAGCCATCCAAAACACTGAGGGTTAGTGATGAACTGAAGGAGGATAGCTCACATTTAAACAATAGCTGTCACCATAAAGAAACTGGAAACATCATTCTTTGTTGATCAGAGAAGAGGCACAGAGAATGGCTGAGGACAGCAAACACTAGGGAGAGCTGAGCTATTTGAGAGCAGGCTTACTTTATTTTTTTACTTGGAAAGCATCCCTCGTTCCACAACTGATTAGCTCATTTTGTTTACAGAATCTTGAGCCTCTTTTTAAGGCAACAGCGGTTTACTTCATTTCTTAGCAGTGGGGAAGATCACAGATGTATCCCTAATGTATCATTTAACCACCAAGAAGCAGATGTGTCCTCCAGTCTGAGACTTCAACCTCAATAGGATATTATTTTAAAGAAGGAAACAGAGTCTGTTTTACCACAATTAAAACAGAGCAAGCTATTTACTTTCCAAAGATGGCCATATTTTCCTAAACAAATGTAGATTATTGCCTATTTGATGTATGCCTTAGAGTAACTTTCTGCCTGAATGTACTCACTGGAAGAATCTAGCATTTTCATATTAAAACACACAGTAATTTTGGTTAGAGTTGGACATTTCTTTAATCTAATCATCTTTCATTTTATATCAACAATATTGATTGATACTATATATTTAATTTTAAAAGTCCCATTTCCTAACTTCCCACTAAATTATCTGCTAAAGGGCCAGGAAAAATATAAACAGTCACATAGAACAGAGAAAACCAGAACTTATAAACACTCACTGCCCAAACTGGAAATTTCACTAATTACAAGGCTGACATATGTGGCTTAAAGTAAGGGAAAATATATTAGGAGACTATCCAAGGTCAGCATGCTATGGCATCATGATAAGAAGATGAGTGTGCTCTACTCTGTGCAACCCACGGGCATGAGAGCTAGTTGTCACTAGCTCCAGCTGAAGACTTTTAAGGCAAAGCAAAGGCAGTGCAGCACCAGCAACAGATTTTCAATGAGAAGAATGTTTGGTAGATATCCACTCAATAAAGTACACATGAACACAGTGACTATCCATTCCTAAAAAGTAGACAGTTTGCAGATACAGAGAAGTTTTGCTCTTGTTCTATCATAAAATCAACCCAAGGGCAGAGTATCTCATTCATACATCCATATACATAATCATATAACACATATATGATACACACATACATATTTATACATATTGTGTATTCTCTAGTAAGGGAGACTATGTGGCAATGGCAGAATTTTTGCCAAGAGCTTCAGCGAGATTCCAGGGTAAAGCACATGCCTTTGCTGATCATGTGTAGCAACTCGCTTTTTTAGCAGCCACTTCTTTTAATTCAGATGAGCTGCAGCCCTGAGACAAGCAGACCAGTGCATTTTCCTCTAGCTTCAAGGAGCCTTCTTCTTCCCATTTCATGCACACTATGAACTACTACCATCATCAATACGATATTCACAGAAGCTAAGTGTCTCTGAGCTGTCCTGTATATCAAAACGCACTTTCCTTACCCCAGCGCCTAATGGTTCTGACTTATGGGACAGAAAGGGAGAAAAAATTCTGTTCTGTTCTAAGACGTTGATCTATAGGAAATGGACTTGCATATGTCACAAGGTACCACTCTCCCTGACTTCTCTGCCCTAGCTCTCCTTCCTGGCTTCCCTTATAGCATGTTGCTGCTTGACATTTTGAAGCAGACTGTGGCTTGATGTTTCCTTGTTCCTTGATAGAACAAGCACCAGACAGTACTCTGTCTGTGGCAAACAAAGTCCATCCTTACAACAGTGGACATCTATGTAACCAATTATCTAAACGCAGGGCTAAGCAAATCAGAATATCAGACTAAGACTCCAGTTATCCTCATTGTTCTTGACGAAAGGAGTTATACCAGCTACTGACCAAAAGTAGAAAAAAATAAATAAAACAAAATATAAACAAAAACCTTGTATTCCACAAAAGAAAACAGGAGAAAAAGGAAGCCAATTGGTGACTGGGCAAATAATTTCAAAATGAGGATTCCAGTAGGCACAGCTATATCAATTCTAAATATTCACACACTAAATAGCAGCCCATCTAATTTTACAAAGCAAACACTAATAGATTTTAAATGACTGAGTAACCCCAAAATAGTAACATTGGGTTACTTTAATATCCTATTTTCACCATTGGAAAAATTAATAAATTCAATAAATGAGCAAGGAAACACTAGAATTAAGTAACATCATAGATCAAAGGAACCTAACAGAAATCTACATAATATTTCACCCAAATACCAAAGAAATCACGTTATTGTCAGCATCCCATGGAATTTTCTGTAAAATAGATTACATATTAGGACACAAAGCAAGTCTCAATAAATATAAGAAAACTGAAACAACAGTATATGTTCCATCTTACTCTACTGGAATAAAGCTAGAAACAACAGGAAGAGAAAATAAAAGTCATGGGGATTAAACAACATAGTATTGGATGAAGGATGGGTTACTTGAGAAATATAAAAGAAAATTTACAAGTTCCTATAGTAAATAATACTAAACATGGCCTATTCAAATATACTGGATATAATGAACTTTTCTCTTAAGAGAAAAGTTTGTAAAAGAAAGTGCCTACACTTAAAACAAAATCAAAGAGTTTTCAAACAACATCCTGATGAACCTTAACACATTGGAAAAGTAAACAAGAAACAGACCCCAAAGCAGAAGACAAAAAAAAAAAAAAAAAAAAAAAAAAAAAAAAAAAAAGAAAGAAAAAAGAAAAAAGAAAGCAAAGATCAAGGCAGAAACTAATGAAAGAATCAGTTAAACAGAAATTGATTCTTTGATAAGATAAACATTTTAAAACAATGTTTTAAAACATTGACAAAATTCTACATCTTTTCTAAGATTAAAAAATAGACTAGGCCCAGACTTCTCATGGATCCAGGGCATTCGCCCTCTTCCTACATGGAACCTCAAGACGTCGGATTTCAGAACGAATAGGAAGCCACAAGAATTTTGCAGGTGAGGGAAGCAGAAAACCTGGCCTGAGTAGGGGCACAAGCCCCTTCCAGTCGACCAGCACTGGGGTACCTAGGGCGCAGAGTCAGCTGACACCCGCCAGCTACTCACAACACCAGCCATGGGATCTTAAGACTTCAGGTGATCCGGTCACCCTTCCGGCCAGAGGACAGGTGTCTGCCCGGCCCGGGAGCCCTTGGCCTCAGGATCAGCGGGAGCCATCTTGGTTCTGGGACTCCACTGAACATAGTCTGCACAGGTGAGAGTGTGCACCCCAGAACCTGACAGCTTGTGGGACAGGCAGGAGCCACAGAGCCTTTGAGGCAGCACCCTTTTCGAGCCCTAGACATCCGGCCACCCTCCAGGCCAGAGGACAGGTGTCTACCTGGCCCGGGAGCCCTTGGCCTCAGGAACGGCGGGAGCCATCTTGGTTCCGGGACTCCGCTGAACTTAGTCTGCACAGGTGAGAGTGTGCACCACACAAGCTGACAGCTTCTGAGACAGGAGGGAGCCACAGAGCTACTGAGGCAGCACCCTTTTCGGGCCCCAGACATCCGGCCACCTTCCTGGCTAGAGGACAGGTGTCCACCCGGCCCGGGAGGCTTTTGCCTCTAGATTGGCGGTAGCCATCTTGGTTCCGGGACTCCACCGAACATAGTCTGCACAGGTAAGAGTGTGCACCACACAACCTGACAGCTTCTGTGACCCACCAAAGCAACACAGCTTCTGGGAAAGATCCTGTTTTGGGCCTTCATCTTTGGCCAGGAGGAGGTCCAAACACCAGATATCTGTGCACCTTCCTGTAAGAGGAGAGCTTGCCTGCAGAGAGTGCTCTAACCACTGAAACTCAGAGGAGAGAGCCTGTCTCCCAGGTCTGCTGATAGAGGCTAACAGAATCACCAGAAGAACAATCTCTAAACAGAGACAACTATAACAACTAACTCCAGAGATTACCAGATGGCGAAAGGTAAACGTAATAATCTTACTAACAGAAACCAAGACCACTCACCATCATCAGAACCCAGCACTCCCACAAAGGTAGATGCACTGAATAGAATCATGGGCCCATATATACACACACACACATGCACAGACACAGACAGGGACATAAAATGATACTTACAGACACCTGACAAAGATGCTAGAAAAATACAAAGGAGAAAAGATGGCACTTTTAAGAAGTTGTGCTGGGAAAACTGGATAGCTACATGTAGAAAATTGCAATTTAATCTCCACCTCTCATCCTGCAGAAAAATCAATTCCAAATGGTACAAGAGTCTCAGTTCTAAACTCTGAAACTTCCAGAAGAAGTTACCACAATAATAATACCAAGTGAAATTCAACTCTGTATGATATCAAGGTTTCTGAAAATAACAATAACAGGCAGGAGAGGGGCAGAGAAAAACAGAGGAAGTTAGTAAATTAAAATTCTTCACTCCATGCTGGTGAATGTATTGTTCATTTTAAAAAACCAAAGAAGTGAAGTACTAAAAAAGAAAAATTCTGGATGGTTAGAAATTTGGTGACAGAAAAGGAGAAAAATAAAACCAAATTGTACACTCACACACACTAACAAATTATAAATAAATAAGAAGTTACTCAATTCCAAATGAATTATTAGTAATTATACAGAATGTAACTAGATGAGATTCATTCTACTTAAAAGAAATCTTTCAAATGGATAAAAATGAATCAAAAAGCAAGCTTGGTAACCACTTCTTCCCCAGACTTGTAAGGGACATTACATGGATTTTTCTTCTTCCTTCAGGAGGGAATGTGTTGATTCAGAGGAAATGGCTACACAACAGGCTCATATATGCCAAGGAATATCTATCTGCTGTTGTCCTGTTAGTATAATTTTTACAACAAGAGCCTCAACTCTATTTAGTATAATAATTTGTTGTATATCATTTTGTAAGATCTCACAAAATGTTATTCTTTTACCCTCTGCATATGTTTCCTTAAAAGGATGGAAGTCTTTACTTTTCAAATTTTAATACGCCCATACCAAAACTGGCCATCTTACTAGATATGCTTTGAATGAAAGCAGCAAACGAGAAGGTGTGGTCTACAAATGCTAGCTGTAAAGATCGCCATGGGTTATTTGAATATTACATAACATTGAATTTTAAAGGAAGAGAACGTCTAGAAAATTATTTGAGTGGCTGGCCAGTGTGGGATAAAGTTATTTCTATCTTAAATTTCTATGTCTATAATGACATAGAGTTGTCAAAAATACAAAATTACAGCAATTTAAAGTCCTTAACTCATTCTATTTGTCATTCCAGAAGTACTCACTGTTTTATTCTATAAAACATACTGAGCATTCTGATGAGAAGATATTGGCTTTACAGAAAGAAGGGCTATGTGAGACAGGAGACTCATCAAGAGTAACTCACTTGTTTCAAAGTTATTTTTCTTATAAATCAGGGAAAGAAAAACAAAACAGCAAAAAATAAACATTGGTTCACACTGGTTGCTTCGGTTTTTGTTGTTGTTGTTGTTGTTGTTTTAATGTAGAAATATCAGTTAAAATATATCTGCCTGAAAGTGACCTGCTTGGGAAACACTTCCTTCACTCCTTGCTTCTTGGAAGGTCAGCTTACATTAACTAATTTAGTTTAGGTTGACAACTTTGAAGTTGAGTACAAGTGACTCCCCATTCCCATTACTTTGTTTGCTGGGAACCTGGCTCAGGAACTTAATCTGACTACGTTCTCATTCTTACTGACCCATGTTACAGTTTGTATATGCTTGGCCCAGGGAATAGCATTATTAGAAAGTATGGCCCTGTTGGAGTAGTTGTGACTCTGTTGGAGTAGGTGTGTCACTGAATGTGGACTTTAAGACCCTCATTTTAGCTGCCTGGAAGCCAGAATTTTGCTAGCAGCCTTCAGAAGAAGATGTAGAATTCTCAGCCCCTCCTGTATCATACCTGTCTGGATGCTGCCATGTTCCTACCTTGTTGATAATGGACTGAACTTCTGAACATGTAAGCCAGCCCCAATTAAATGTCCTTATAAGAGTTGCCTTGGTCATGGTGTCTGTTCACAGCAGTAAAATCCTAAGACAGAAGATGGTACCAGGGACTGGAGAATTGCTGTGATAGGCCTGACCATGCTTTTGTTTGCAAGAATGTGGATTTGGGGACTTTGGATTTGGAGAGCCATGGAATGCTTTAAGTGGGGTTAATGAGTCATCCTAGTAGAAATGTGGAAGCCTTTGTTTCTGTGAAGGATTTCAACTGTGCAGACATGGCCCACGAGGTTTCAAAGGAGAAGAAGTTGAATATGTGGCTAAGAGACTGTTTTGTGATATCTTGGTGAAGAATGTGGCTGGGTTTTGCTCTTGTCTCAAGTATACCTAAAGCTAAGGTAAAGAGATTTATATTAATTGCATTGGCAAAGAACTCTCAGAAATGCCCAGCATAGACTTACTTCTGTGGCAAAATCTCATGAAAAGTGTTTGGAACAAGAATAGCAAGCTTAGAAAGGAAAAATATATAATATATGGTTTAAATATTAAAGGGGCATCAGAAAGTATAATAGAACTGAGTCCTATGTTCTAGGAGATAGCAGATTAAAGGAGTAGAACTTTGGGGCAAGATCCTACCCAGCTAAATTTACATCCAGGCATGGTGGTACACACCTTTAATCCCTGGACATAAAGCCAACTGTTTGGCTGAGTTCAAGGCTAACCTGGGAAAGAGCTAGTTGTAGGTGAAGAAAAGCTTATGTCTAGGTGTGGTGGTACACATCTTTAAACCCAGCACTGATAAAGTAATAGAACAAGGCAGAGGGTCTTGTGGGGGAGCATGTTCCAGCTCCAGGGAGCAACAGAACTCATGAGTTTCAGCAATTTGTCTCTGGATTTAGGGTCAAAAATTGAAGGGACTACTGGATCAATTGATGCAGGTTAGCTAGAACTAAGAAATTAGCAATGATTAAGAAGAGACCAGCATCACTGAGGTCAAGTCTTCTGGGAAGCATTTTCTGAGAGCATAAAGAAGCTGTGTTCCAGAAATAGCCAAGGTAGTAACTTGTACAGCAGCAGTACTTGATAATGTATAAGAATCATCCAGATGGTACTGGTTTTGAAGACATGAAGGGGTCATGAAGAACAGCTGAGGCTTGGCACTGTGAGAGGCCATAGAAGGCCATTGTTGAAGGTGCAGCCTCAGTTGCATTTGATGACCCATGACTGATTGGGTTGTGCAAAGGAGTTGAGGCTTGGTACCACGAAGAGAGTCTATGAGAGGCTATTGGTGAAGGGGCATTGCAGTTGAATACCCTAGCATATTGGAGATGCCAGTACCATGGGACGATCACCAAGAACAGCAGTGGCAATGGAGTGAATTAACCTGAGCTTAGAGTGTAACCGACGGTAGAGCTGGAGAAGTGATGCCAGCCCTTTGGAGGAGCCCAGAAGATCATTTTTATATCCCAGACATTGAAACAAGATGCTATAACATTGAAGTTGTATTGGAGACCCCAAGACTTTTGAGATGGCAGAGCTGTGGGCTATCTGCTGAGGAAAGCTGCTAACCAGATAATAGCCTCTCATAGGCTCTCTTCATGATGCCAAGCCTCAACCCCTTTGTATGACCCCTTCAGTCCTGGGCCATCAAATGCAACTGAGGCTGCACCTTCAACTATGGCCTTCTATGGCCTTTCCTAGTGCCAAGTCTCAGCTGTTCTTCATGACCCCTTCATGCCTTCAAAACCAGTAACACCTGGATGGAACCAGCCTAGGAGAAAGAACTTCACTGCAGTCAACAGAGATGAAAAAAGAAGTGAAGATCTGAAGATAGCTTTCATGTCAGACAAAGAGATGCAGAGCTTGGTGTTTGCCCAGGTGATTTACTGTCTTGCTTTGGGGATTACAGTTAAGCAATTGGATAGATGTCAGAGCAGACTTTGAACTTTGTGCTTTTAACATTGTTGAGACTCCTATAGACTATGGGGACTTTTGAAGTTGGACTAACTGTATTTTGTCCATAAATTATGCCATGTTTAGGTACGACCCCGATAGACTCATATGTTTGAGCAAGCTTATGGGATCCAGGGAGTGGAATGTTATGGTTTGAATATGTTTGGCCCAGAGACTGGCATGATTAGAACCTGTGGTCCTGTTAGAGTAGGTGTGTCACTGGGTGTGGGCTTTAATACCTCATCTTAGCTTCCTGAAAGCCAGTATTCTGCTGGCAGCCTTCGGATAAAAATATAGAACTCTCAGCTCCTCCTGTATCATACCTGCCTGGATGCTGCCATGTTCCCACCTTGATCATAACGGACTAAATCTCTGAACATGTAAGCCAGCCCCAATTAAATGTTGTCCTTATAAGAGTTGCCTTTGAACCAACATATTGGGAAAAGATCTTTACCAATCCTAAATCTCATAGAGGGCTAATATCCAGTATATACAAAGAACTCAAGAAGTTAGACTCCAGAGAACCAAATAATCCTATTTTAAAAATGGGGTACAGAGCTAATCAAAGAATTTTCAACAGAGGAATACCGCATGGCTGAAAAGCACTTAAAAAAATGTTCAACATTCTTAGTCATCAGGGAAATGCAAATCAAAACAACCCTGAGATTCCACTTCACACCAGTCAGAATGTGTAAGATCAAAAAACTCAGGTGACAGCAAATGCTGGTGAGTATGTGGAGAAAGAGGAACACTCCTCCATTGTTGATGGAATTGCAAACTGGTACAACCACTATGGAAATCATTCTGCTGCTTCCTCAGAAAATTGGACATAGTACTACTTCAGGACCCAGCTATACCACTCCCTGGCATAAAGCCAAAAGATGCTCGAACATATAAGAAAGACACATGCTCCATTATGTTCATAGCAGCCTTATTTATAATAGCCAGAAGCTGGAAAGGACCCAGATGTTCTTCAAAAGAGAAATGGATACAGAAAATGTGGTACATTAACACAATGGAATACTACTCAGCTATTAAAAACAATGACTTCATAAAATTCACAGGCAAATGGATGGAACTAGAAAGTATCATCCTGAGTGAAGTAACCCAATTACAAAAGAAAACATATGGTATGCACTCACTGATAAGTGGATATTAGCCCAAAAGCTCAGGACACCCAATATACAATTCACAGACCACATGAAGCTCAAGAAAGAAGACCAAAGTTTGCATGCTTCAGTCCTTTTTAAAAGAGGAACAAAATACTCACAGGAGGCAATTCAGAGACTGCCCCACCTGGGGATCCATCCCATATACAATCACCAAACCCAGACACTATTGTGGATGCCAACAAGAACTTTCTGACAGGAGCCTGATATAGGTGTCTCTTGAGAGGCTCTGCTAGTACCTGACAAATACAGAAGTGGATGCTCACAGCCATTCACTGGATGGAGCATAGGGTCCCCAATGGAGGAGCTAGAGAAAGTACCCAAGGAGCTGAAGGGGTTTGCAGCCCCACAGGAGGAACAAAGATATGAACTAACCATACCCCCCGAGTTTCCTGGGACTAAACCACCAACCAAAGAAAACATGATGGGTGTCTTAGTCAGGGTTTCTATTCCTGCACAAACATCATGACCAAGAAGCAAGTTGGGGAGGAAAGGGTTTATTCAGCTTACATTTCCACATTGCTGTTCATCACTGAAAGAAGTCAGGACTGGAACTTAAGCAGGTCAGGGAGCAGGAGCTGATGCTGAAGCCATGGAGGGATGTTTTTTACTGGCTTGCTTCCCTTGGCTTGCTCAGCCTGCTCTCTTATAGAACCAAGATTACCAGCCCAGAGATGGTCCCACCCACAAGGGGCCCTTCCCCCTTGATCACTAATTGAGAAAATGCCTTACAGTTGGATCTCATGGAGGCATTTCCTCAATTGAAGCTCCTTTCTCTGTGATAATTCCAGCTGTGTCAAGTTGACATAAAACTAGCCAGTACAGTGGGACTCTTGGCTCTAGCTGCATACGTAGTAGAGGATGGTGTAGTCGGTCACCAATGGGAGGAAGGTTCTTTGCCCCAGTTTAGGGGAATGCCAGGGCCAGGAAGCAAGAGTGGGTGAGTTGGTGAGCAGGGGGAGAGGGGAGAGAATAGAAGATTTTTGGAGGGAAGACCATGAAAGGGGATAACAATTAAAATGTAAATAAAGAAAATATCTAATTAAAAGAAAAAGGAGTTGCCTTGGTCATGGTGTCTGTTCACAGCAGTAAAACTGTAACGAAGACAACCCATTAAAAAATATCTGAAACAAAACTGGAGGAGAATAAGAGTTGAAATAGGCAAGTCCACAATCTAGATGGGGATTTTTGCATAGCTCTTTCTTTAAAAGTTTAAGAAAAATATGCCAATAAAGAGAAAAAAAATAAACAACCCAAGTATCTGGCTGAGCTTCATGTGATACAACACTTCACTAACACCTTCACAATATAAATCCTCTGAATATGTATGTGAGGTTTGGATATATAAAGCTCATCTGTCCAAACTACAAATGAGTGAGAATTCACAATGACAGCCCTAGAAATCAAATACCAAAGTATGTGAAGCAGTTGTACAATAGACAAAAGAGCCTGGAAAGGAGTTAAAGTGTCGGGGGGGGGGATACGCAAAATATTTATTTATTCCATTTGCTGATGCAGTGACAGATTACACAAAACTGGGTAATTTAGAAGGAAAAGAGGCTGATTTGGGCTCATAATTCTCAAGGCTGGAATGACCACAAGAATAGCAAAAGCATCCCGTCAGCCTCCAGAGAGGACCCTTGCTGCTTCCACATGAGGTGAAGAACAGAATGACAGAGGCAAAGCACTAGGGACAGACTCATTTTGTAAATAATCTCTTGTAACTGTTTCAGTCTTTTAAGAATGAGAACTCCCCCTGCTCCTCAGGAGTCAACCCAGTTGTTTGAGTAGTTCAAATATCCATGTTAACAATCTAACTACTTTTTACTGCCTCCATTGCTGCTTCTCAACATACTTGGACACCAGACTGCTACATGCTGCACTGGAAATCCAAAGGAGCTTGACTTTTAACATGGAAAATGATATTCAAACCATTGCAACATCCCAGAATCATTTCACATCTACTATCTCCAAACTAATCTGGAAATACAATGCAGGAATTTTGCTTTACATAGTTAATCAAGCAGAGTTGTAAATCTGAGTGGCAATGTAAATATTTCAAAAAATAATAAATGCAGTCCTGAAGGACAGAACAGGATCTGTAATATTAGCAGATAGCAAGACTGTACATAAAGCTAGGTAGCTAGGGACTAAAATCAAATTTAAGAAGATAGAATTTCAAACAAGCAAGTATGGTGTCTGTTTAATAGCACACATAAGGACCTATTTCTCCTATAAATAGTACTGAATTCATTAGATATCTGTAAGGAAAAAGCTAACTCTTAACTTAAAAGATACAAAAGTAATAAAATCTAATTCCAAATGCATTTCTGAATGAACTGTAAAAGTTAAGCAATGTAAAATTCAGAAGAAAATATTTCAGAATGTGTTAATAAATAGCATGTAGAAATATTTTAAACAAACAGAAAACATTAATTTTAAAGAAAATTATTTATATATTATATTTTGCTAAAATTGAGAGTTCTATTCATTAAAAATGGATCATTAAGGCTAAAAAATAAGTCCCAGACTACACAATGTATTTGAAACTCCTTCTTTGAAAAGAACATTGTCAAGAAACAAAGAAGTTTCTACCAATTGGCATATGAAAACTATTTGTTTTTATAAAGGAAACAATAAAATGACATATTAAACACGCATATTTCAAAGGAAAACACTCATATTGCCAAATACAAAATATACTAGATTTCACTTGCCATTGGGGGAAAAAATAGAGGCATAATGAAAGCTCATAAAACATTGCTGTCTTAAAAACTCAATATGAAAATATTAGCAAGAACATGGACAACATACATTTAGGTACAATTAATGGTAGTGGGATTTGGTACAGCTGCTCTAGAAAACTTAATGAACATACAAATGCCAAATAATAACAGATGTCCAAAAATAAAATTATACCCCCAAAAGTGAAAGCACATAAGAAAACAAATAAGAATATATGTGATAACATTCACTTATTTCTTCTTCTGTTTTATTCTTTGTTTAAAATTTCACACATGCATATAATGTGTCTTGAACAAGTATATGCCCTTTTTCCTCAGTAAAACTCTTTCTAGCTCCCCATCACTTTTTTTCTCTCAATTTTATGTGCTCTATTAAAAAAAAAAAAACTTACTGGTCTACTTAAGGCTGTCTGTATGTGCATGGATTGAGTACTGTCAGTTTGTACATAGGTCGCATCTCATGTCTTGAATCTCTGAAAAAAAAAAAAAGAAAAACAACTGAGTTACCTTCTCCCACCAGTCATAATGTGTTGATAACTCCTTGCCTTGGGGTGGGATATCACAAACAAGACCTCTCTGAGATTTTTGTCTAGCCTGATGTTTCACAGGTCTTGCACATGTTGTCATAATAGCTGTGAGTTCATATGTTCAGAAAAATAGTTTCACAGTAATCATCCATCTCCTCTGGGTTTTACAATTTTTCTCAGCCCTTCTATGATTATCCCTAAACCTTTGGAGGAAGGGTGCGATATAAGTCTCCTATTTAGGGCTGGTCACTCTGTAATCTTTTTCTACATACTGACCAGTTGTCGGTCTCTGTTTAAATTACCAAGTCACAGCAAATAGAAGCTTCTCTGTTTAAGGTGGTAAGATATACCAATCTATTTGTATAGCTATACATCATTAGGAGTTGGTTTAATACTATTACCATTTGGAAAATAATAGTAGTAAGTTCTTCCATAGGGCCTTGACCTATATAATGATAGGTTCTTGACCCAGTTAACAGTGATAGTATGGGTTCCATCTCATGGAATGGGCCTGAAATCCAATCAGAAAGAGGTTGGTTGCTCCCATAACAGTCATGCCACTATTATAGCAGTGGAGATACCTTGTCAGGCCAGTCACATAGATCATAGAATTCACAGCAGGGTGAGGTTGAGTATCACTTTTATTCTCTAGGTGCACTTTCCAACACACTAAAGACTAGGCAGTAAGGATGAAGCTTCCGTGTCAGTACCATCTGGTATGAGAGCTGTGAGGGCAATGTAAAGGAAGGAGTGTGGGGGAGAGGTAGCTAACACAAATGACCGTTTTAAGAATTACACAGAAACTTGCTACTGTAGAAAATGAATTAAAAATACATATTTATATATTAAAATAGGGGGGAACAATTCCCCTCTTGATAGTATAGGTTATCAAACAAAAAGTCCAGTGCATGAAATAGGTGAGTGTTTTTGGAGTTGGTGTTCATTGGTGCCCACAGTCCTCCAAGCATTACATACTATTATGATTGCTCCCGATTAACCTCCAGAACCTAATCGTAGGGCCGTTTTGCTAACACCACATGCTTGAGTCACAGAGCATGAGACAATAAATATGTCTAATAATCAAAAACTGATAACTACATGTCACCCTATAAAAATGAATAAATGTATTATGTTATATCCACATAAAGGAGCAACATTCATACTCAGGAGTAAGTGAACCACTGCCACAGACTCATACACAAATGAAGAGTAATAATTTTTCCAACAAGCATAATGTTAAGTGATACGTTAAAAAAAAAAAACTGACACACTACTTTTATTTATTTTTTGTTGGATATTGTCTTAATCAGGGTTTCTATTCCTGCACAAACATCATGACCAAGAAGCAAGTTGGGGAGGAAAGGGTTTATTCGGCTTACACTTCCATGCTGCTGTTCATCACCAAAGGAAGCCAGGACTGGAACTCAGACAGGTCAGGGAGCAGGAGCTGATACAGAGGCCATGGAGGGATGTTCTTTACTGGCTTGCCTCCCCTGGCTTGCTCAGCCTACTCTCTTATAGAACCCAAGACTACCAGCCCAGGGATGGTCCCACCCACAAGGGGCCTTTCCCCATTGATCACTAATTGAGAAAATGCCTTACAGTTGGATCTCACTGAGGCATTTCCTCAACTGAAGCTCCTTTCTCTGTGATAACTCCAGCTGTGTCAAGTTGACACAAAAATAGCCAGTACAATTGACCCCTTGTCAACTTGACACACAAACACATCACTAGTAAGCCTCAACCCTTACATTCTTATTCATCCCCAAGATCTAAATAACTTTAAAAGTCCCACAGTCTTTACATATTCTTAAAATTTCAATCTCTTTAACATATCCATCTCTTTTAAAATCCAAAGTCTTTTTACAATTAAAAGTCTCTTAACTGTGGGCTCCACTAAAACAGTTTCTTCCTTCAAGAGGGAAAATATCAGGGCACAGTCACAATAAAAGCAAAAATCAATCTCCAACCGTCCAACGTCTGGGATCCAACTCACGATCTTCTGGGCTCCTCCAAGGGCTTGGGTCACTTCTCCAACCATGCCCTTTGTAGCACACACGTCGTCCTCTGGGCTCCAGATGCCTGTACTCCACTGCTGCTGCTGCTCTTGGTGGTCATCTCGTGGTACTGGCATCTCCAAAACACTGCATGACCCCTTCAGTCCTGGGCCTTCAATTACAACTGGGGCTGCACCTTCACCAATGGCCTTCCATGGCCTCTCACAGTGCCGAGACTGAGCTGCTGTGTGACCCCTTCATGCCTTCAAAACCAGTACCACCTGGGTGACCCTTACACATTACCAAGTCCCACTGCAGAAGGAGTACAACCTTGCCTATCTCTGGAACACAGCCTCTTTGTGCTTTCAGAAAACACTTCCCAGAAGATGTCACCTCAACGATGCTGGTCTCTTCTTAATCACTGCTAATTTCTTAGCTCCAGCTAACCAGCATCAATAGTCCCAGTAATGCAAAGTTTTTGCTTTAGTAGTTCTGGTATCTTGTTAATCACAGCTGATTCTTCAGCCCCAGCTAACCAGAACTACAAAATCTTCACAATCAAAACAGCAATGGCCCTGAAAAGAGTCTTTAATTTTCCCTCTGAAATTTCACAAACCAAACCTCCATCTTCTGCACTGTTCTCAACATTATCTTCCAGGCTCCTACACAACATCTGACAGAGCTCTTAACAAGGAATGGATCTTCAAGCCCAAAGTTCCAAAGTCCTTCCACAGTCCTCCCCAAAACATGGTCAGGTTGTCACAGGAATACCCCACTCTGCTGGTACCAATTTGTCTTAGTCAGGGTTTCTATTCCTGCACAAACATCATGACCAAGAAGCAAGTTGGGGAGGAAAGGGTTTATTCGGCTTACACTTCCATGCTGCTGTTCATCACCAAAGGAAGCCAGGACTGGAACTCAGACAGGTCAGAGAGCAGGAGCTGATACAGAGGCCATGGAGGGATGTTCTTTACTGGCTTGCCTCCCCTGGCTTGCTCAGCCTACTCTCTTATAGAACCCAAGACTACCAGCCCAGGGATGGTCCCACCCACAAGGGGCCTTTCCCCCTTGATCACTAATTGAGAAAATGCCTTACAGTTGGATCTCACTGAGGCATTTCCTCAACTGAAGCTCCTTTCTCCGTGATAACTCCAGCTGTGTCAAGTTGACACAAAAATAGCCAGTACAGATATTTTCTTTATTTACATTTCAAATGCTATCTCCTTTCCCGGTTTCCCTCCCTCCCTGAAAAACCCTATCACATCCTCCTTTCCCCTGCTTCTATGAGGATGTCCCTCTACTTACCCACCCAGTACCACCTCCCCACCCTCGATTCCCCTACACTGGGCATCTATCGAGCCTTCATAGGACAAAGGAGCTCTCTTTCCATTGATGCATGACAAGGCCATCCTCTGCTACATATGCAGCTGGAGCCATGCGTACTCTTTTGTTGATGGTTTAGGCTCTGGGAGTTCTGGGGACTCTGGTTGGTTGACACTGTTGTTCTTCCTATGGGGTTGCAAACCCTTCAGCTCCTTCAGTCCTTTCTCTAACTCCTCCATTCGGAAACCTGTGCTCAGTTCAATGGTTGGCTGAGAGCATCCACCTATGTACTTGTCAGGCTCTGGTAGAGCCTCTTAGGAGACAGCTATATCGGGCTCATGCCAGCAAGCACTTCTTTTTTTTTTTTTTTTTTTTAATTACATATTTTCCTCAATTACATTTCCAATACTATCCCAAAAGTCCCCCATAGCGCCCCCCACTTCCCTACCCACCCATTCCCATTCTTTTGGCCCTGGCATTCCCCTATATTGGGGCATATAAAGTTTGCAAGTCCAATGGGCCTCTCTTTCCATTGATGGCCGACTAGGCCATCTTTCGATACATATGCAGCTAGAGACAAGAGCTCCAGGGTTCTGGTTAGTACATTATGTTGTTCCAACAATAGGGTTGCAGATCCCTTTAGCTCCTTGGGTACTTTCTCTAGCTTCTCCATTGGGAGCCCTGTGATACATCCAATAGCTGACTGTGAACATCCACTCCTGTGTTTGCTGGGCCCCGGCATCATCTCACAAGAGACAGCTATATTTGAGTCCTTTCAGCAAAATCTTGCTAGTGTATGCAATGGTGTCAGCGTTTAGAAGCTGATTATGGGACGGATCCCTGGATACAGCAGTCTCTAAATGGTCCATCCTTTCATCACAGCTACGAACTTTGTCTCTGTAACTCCTTCCCTGGGTGTTTTGTTCCCAATTCTAAGAAGGTGCACAGTGTCCACACTTTGGTCTTCATTCTTCTTGAGTTTCATGCGTTTAGCAAATTGTATCTTATATCTTGGGTATCCTAAGTTTTGGGCTAATATCCACTTATCAATGAATACATATTGTGTGAGTTCTTTTGTGATTGTGTTACTTCACTCAAGATGATGCCCTCCAGGTCCATCCATTTGGCTAGGAATTTCATAAATTCATTCTTTTTAATAGCTGAGTAGTACTCCATTGTGTAAATGTACCATAATTTCTGTATCCATTCCTCTGTTGAGGGACATCTGGGTTCTTTCCAGTTTCTGGCTATTATAAATAGGGCTCCTATGAGCATAGTGGAGCATGTGTCCTTTTTACCGGTTGGGACATCTTCTGGATATATGCCCAGGAGAGGTATTGCTGGATCCTCCGGTAGTACTATGTCCAATTTTCTGAGGAACCGCCAGACTGATTTCCAGAGTGGTTGTACAAGCTTGCAATCCCACCAACAATGGAGGAGTGTTCCTCTTTCTCCACATCCTCACCAGCATCTGCTGTCACCTGAATTTTTGATCTTAGCCATTCTGACTGGTGTGAGGTGGAATCTCAGGGTTGTTTTGATTTGCATTTCCCTGATGATTAAGGATGTTGAACATTTTTTCAGGTGCTTCTCTGCCATTCGGTATTCCTCAGGTGAGAATTCTTTGTTCAGTTCTGAGCCCCATTTTTTAATGGGGTTATTTGACTTTCTGGAGTCCACCTTCTTGAGTTCTTTATATATATTGGATATTAGTCCCTTATCTGATTTAGGATAGGTGAAGATCCTTTCCCAATCTGTTGGTGGTTTTTTTGTCTTATTGATGGTGTCTTTAGCCTTGCAGAAGCTTTGTAGTTTCATGAGGTCCCACTTGTCAATTCTCGATCTTACAGCACAAGCCATTACTGTTCTATTCAGGAATTTTTCCCCTGTGCCCATATCTTCAAGGCTTTTCCCCACTTTCTCCTCTATAAGTTTCAGTGTCTCTGGTTTTATGTGAAGTTCCTTGATCCACTTAGACTTGACCTTAGTACAAGGGGATAGGAATGGATCGATTCGCATTCTTCTACATGTTAACAACCAGTTGTGCCAGCACCATTTGTTGAAAATGCTGTCTTTCTTCCACTGGATGTTTTTAGCTCCCTTGTCGAAGATCAAGTGACCATAGGTGTGTGGGTTCATTTCTGGGTCTTCAATTCTATTCCATTGGTCTATTTGTCTGTCACTATACCAGTACCATGCAGTTTTTATCACAATTGCTCTGTAGTAGAGCTTTAGGTCCGGCATGGTGATTCCACCAGAGGTTCTTTTATCCTTGAGAAGAGTTTTTGCTATCCTAGGTTTTTTGTTATTCCAGATGAATTTGCAGATTGCACTTTCTAATTCATTGAAGAATTGAGTTGGAATTTTGATGGGGATTGCATTGAATCTGTAGATTGCTTTTGGCAAGATAGCCATTTTTACAATGTTGATCCTGCCAATCCATGAGCATGGGAGATCTTTCCATCTTCTGAGATCTTCTATAATTTCTTTCTTCAGAGACTTGAAGTTTTTATTATACAGATCTTTCACTTCCTTAGTTAGAGTCACGCCAAGATATTTTATATTATTTGTGACTATTGAGAAGGGTGTTGTTTCCCTAATTTCTTTCTCAGCCTGTTTATTCTTTGTGTAGAGAAAGGCCATTGATTTGTTTGAGTTAATTTTATATCCAGCTACTTCACCGAAGCTGTTTATCAGGCTTAGGAGTTCTCTGGTGGAATTTTTAGGGTCCCTTATATATACTATCATATCATCTGCAAAAAGTGATATTTTGACTTCATCTTTTCCAATTTGTATCCCTTTGATCTCCTTTTGTTGTCGAATTGCTCTGGCTAGGACTTCAAGTACAATGTTGAATAGGTATGGAGAAAGTGGACAGCCTTGTCTAGTCCCTGATTTTAGAGGGATTGCTTCAAGCTTCTCACCATTTACTTTGATGTTGGCTACTGGTTTGCTGTAGATTGCTTTTATCATGTTTAGGTATGGGCCTTGAATTCCTGATCTTTCCAAGACTTTTATCATGAATGGGTGTTGGATCTTGTCAAATGCTTTTTCCGCATCTAACGAGATGACCATGTGGTTTTTGTCTTTGAGTTTGTTTATATACTGGATTACGTTGATGGATTTCCGTATATTGAACCATCCCTGCATCCCTGGGATGAAACCTACTTGGTCAGGATGGATGATTGTTTTGATGTGTTCTTGGATTCGGTTAGCAAGAACTTTATTGAGGATTTTTGCATCAATATTCATAAGGGATATTGGTCTGAAGTTTTCTATCTTTGTTGGGTCTTTTTGTGGTTTAGGTATCAGAGTAATTGTGGCTTCATAGAATGAGTTGGGTAGAGTACCTTCTGTTTCTATTTTGTGGAATAGTTTGTGAAGAACTGGGATTAGATCTTCTTTGAAGGTCTGATAGAACTCTGCACTAAACCCATCTGGTCCTGGGCTTTTTTTAGTTGGGAGACTATTAATGACTGCTTCTATTTCTTTGGGGGATATAGGGCTGTTTAGATCATTAACCTGATCTTGATTCAACTTTGGTACCTGGTATCTGTCTAGGAACTTCTCCATTTCATCCAGGTTCTCCAGTTTTGTTGAGTATAGCCTTTGGTAGAAGGATCTGATGGTGTTTTGGATGTCTTCAGGATCTGTTGTTATGTCTCCTTTTTCATTTCTGATTTTGTTAATTAGGATGCTTTCCCTGTGCCCTCTAGTGAGTCTGGCTAAGGGTTTATCTATCTTGTTGATTTTCTCAAAGAACCAGCTCCTTGATTGGTTGATTCTTTGAATAGTTTTTCTTGTTTCCACTTGGTTGATTTCACCCCTGAGTTTGATTATTTCCTGCCGTCTACTCCTCTTGGGTGAATTTGCTTCCTTTTGTTCTAGTGCTTTTAGGTGTGTTGTCAAGCTGCTAATGTGTGCTCTCTCTAGTTTCCTTTTGGAGGCACTCACAGCTATGAGTTTTCCTCTTAGAAATGCTTTCATTGCGTCCCATAAGTTTGGGTATGTTGTGGCTTCATTTTCATTGAACTCTAAAAAGTCCTTAATTTCTTTCTTTATTCCTTCCTTGACCAAGGTATCATTGAGAAGAGTGTTGTTCAGTTTCCACGTGAAGGTTGGCTTTCTATTATTTATTCTGTTATTGAAGATCAGCCTTAGTCCATGGTGATCTGATAGGATGCATGGGACAATTTCAATATTTTTATATCTGTTGAGGCCTGCTTTGTGACCAATTATGTGGTCAATTTTGGAGAAGGTACCATGAGGTGCTGAGAAGAAGGTATATCCTTTTGTTTTAGGATAGAATGTTCTGTAGATATCTGCCAGATCCATTTGATTCATAATTTCTCTTAGTTTCACTGTGTCCCTGTTTAGTTTCTGTTTCCATGATCTGTCCATTGGTGAAAGTGGTGTGTTGAAGTCTCCCACTATTATTGTATGAGGTGCAATGTGTGCTTTGAGCTTTACTAAAGTTTCTTTAATGAATGTGGCTGCCTTTGTATTTGGAGCATAGATATTCAGGATTGATAGTTCCTCTTGGAGGATTTTACCTTTGATGAGTATGAAGTGTCCCTCCCTGTCTTTTTTAATGACTTTGGGTTGGAAGTCAATCTTATCAGATATTAGAATGGCTACTCCAGCTTGTTTCTTCATGCCATTTGCTTGGAAAATTGTTTTCCAGCCTTTCATTCTGAGGTAGTGTCTATCCTTTTCTCTGAGATGAGTTTCCTGTAATCAAGATAATGTTGGGTCTTGTTTGTGTAGCCAGTTTGTTAGTCTATGTCTTTTTATCGGGGAGTTGAGTCCATTGATATTAAGAGATATTAAGGAAAAGTAATTGTTGTTTCCTGTTATTTTTGTTGTTAAAGTTGGCATTTTGTTCTTGTGGCTGTCTTCTTTTAGGTTTGTTGAGCGATTACCTTCTTGTTGTTTCTAGGGCGTGGTTCCTGTCCTTGTATTGGTTTTTTTCTGTTATTATCCTTTGAAGGGCTGGATTCGTGGAGAGATAATGTGTGAATTTGGTTTTGTTGTGGAATACTTTGGTTTCTCCATCTATGTTAATTGAGAGTTTGGCTGGGTATAGTAGCCTGGGCTGGAATTTGTGTTCTTTTAGTGTCTGTATAACATCCGTCCAGGATCTTCTGGCTTTCATAGTCTCTGGTGAAAAATCTGGTGTAATTCTGATAGGCTTGCCTTTATATGTTACTTGGCCTTTTTCTCTTACTGCTTTTAGTATTCTATCTTTATTTAGAGCATTTGTTGCTCTGATTATAATGTGTCGGGAGGTATTTCTTTTCTGGTCCAGTCTATTTGGAGTTCTGTAGGCTTCTTGTATGTTCATGGGCATCTCTTTCTTTAAATTTGGGAAGTTTTCTTCTATAATTTTGTTGAAGATGTTTGCTGGTCCTTTGAGTTGAAAATCTTCATTCTCATCCACTCCTATTATCCATAGGTTTGGTCTTCTCATTGCGTCCTGTATTTCTTGGATGTTTTGAGTGAGGATCTTTTTGCATTTTACATTTTCCTTGATTGTTGTGCCGATGTTCTCTATGGAATCTTCTGCACCTGAGATTCTCTCTTCCATCTCTTGTATTCTGTTGCTGATGCTCGTATCTATGGTTCCAGATTTCTTTCCTAGGGTTTCTATCTCCAGTGTTGCCTCATTTTGGGTTTTCTTTATTGTGTCTACTTCCCTTTTTAGGTCTAGTATGGTTTTGTTCATTTCCATCATCTGTTTGGATGTGTTTTCCTGTTTTTCTGTAAGGACTTCTACCTGTTTGATTATGTTATCGTGTTTTTCTTTAAGGATTTGTAACTCTTTAGCAGTGTTCTCCTGAAATTCTTTAAGGGATTTTTGTGCTTCCTCTTTATTGTCTTCTGCCTGTTTAGCAGTGTTCTCCTGCATTTCTTTAAGTGTGTTATTAACGTCCTTCTTGAAGTCCTCTATCATCATCAGGAGATATGCTTTTAAATCCGTGTCTAACTTTTCCGGTGTGTTGGGGTGCCCTGGACTGGGCGAAGTGGGGGTGCTGGGTTCTGATGATGGTGGGTGGTCTTGGTTTCTGTTAGTAAGATTATTACGTTTACCTTTCGCCATCTGGTAATCTCTGGGGTTAGTTGTTATCGTTGTCACTGTTTAAAGATTGGAGCAGAAGCTGTGTTCCACTCACCAGCAGTCTCTAAATCCTGCGGCAGGGGTCGTGGGTAGCTGATGGTACCCCGGTGCTGGTCCAGCCGGAAGAGGCCTGTGGTCCTACTCAGGCCGTTTTTCTGCTTCCTAACTAATGCAGTCTCTGGTCCCGCGTGCAATTGGATTGGAGCAGAAGCTGTGTTCCACTCTCCAGAAGTCTTAAGATCCAGCAGTCCCAAAATCCTGCGGCGGGGGTCGTGGGTAGCTGGCGGGTGTCAGGCAACCCTGCGCTCCTGCTACCCTGGCGCTGATCCGGCCGGATGAGGCCTGTGGCCCTACTCAGGCCGGTTTCTGCTTCCCTAACTAATGCAGTCTCAGGTCCCGCGCAATTGGATTGGAGCAGAAGCTGTGTTCCACTCACCAGCAGTCCCAAAATCCTGCGGCCCAGCAAGCACTTCTTAACATCTGCAGTAGTGACTGGGTTTTGGTGACTGTGTATGGGATGAATCCCTAAGTGGGGCAGTCCCTGGATGGCCTTTCCTTCAGACTGCTCTACACTTTTTCTCTGAATTTCCTCCTGTGAGTATTTAGTTCCCTCCTCTAAGAAGGACTGAAGCATCTACACTTTGGTCTTCCTTCTTCTTGAGCTTCATGTGGTCTGTGAATTGTATCTTGGGTATTCCAAGCATTTGGGCTAATATCCATTTATGAGTGAGTGCATACCATATGTTTTCTGTTGTGATTGGGTCACCTCACTCAGGATGATATTTTCTAGTTCTATCCATTTGTCTAAGAATTTAATGAATTCACCGTTTTAAGAGCTGAGTAGTACTCCATTGTGTAAATGTACCACGTTTTCTATATCCATTCCTCTGTTGAAGGACATCTGGGTTCTTTCCAGCCCCAGGCTATTATAAATAAGGCTGCTATGAACATAGTGGAGCATGGTACACTACTTTTAAAAGTTCAACAATCATCAAAATTAACATGATAAAATCCACATCACCAGCGTTGGATGGGGGACTTATATTGTACCCTAATATTGTGAACCTAAGAGACACAGAAATACTTCTGTGGCAAATCTGCACAAATATATGACAGAAATATAATTGCAAAGAAGTAGGAAATAAACCAATTTGGACAGATAGCCTGCACAAACTAAGAAACTGCTTCATTTTAAAGAACCTAAAGAGACAAAAATCTAAATGCAAAGGTTTGATCAGTGTTTGTTGACTAGTTCATACAAAAGTGAAGACAAGTAGGAATATATACAATTACAATTGCTATAAGTATGAACTATAAAGGTACAATGAGTGGTGTTCACATGTCAGTTGCAACCAGCAACTGTTTAATTGGACTTCAGGCCCACCAAACAGGAGGGAATCCATTTCTGGTACTGGAAAGCTAGCCAGCTTACTGAGGCTAGTGAGGCCATAAATCTTAGAACACAGGCTATTCACCACCAGTTCTCTTGACTGGTATAATTTTTACTATAGTCTAAATCTTACCATTATATTCTCAGATAAGTATAGCTACCATCCCTCCTCAGAGAAGCCTCTCTTTAAAACAAATAGAGACCATCACAGAAAAACACAACAGGAAAAAGTGTAGAAATCAACCCATCATGGTGGAGCCCAGCCCCAAGTGGTAGATCCACACATCACAGCTCACGCGGGAAAGGGTTGTAAAGAGTTCCTTCCATTGTATAGCCCTACTATCATCAGTCAGATTTATGTCCTTATGTGCAATAGAAAACCTGGGCATGAATATGAGACAAGGACCCAGGTCCCAATGCGGTGCTCCATTTCCAACTTACAGCTATTATCAAAACTCCATCTTTAGAGGAGGCTATTGGCACATAGCTTATAGTGACCTGAAGCTCACCATCCTTCTGCCTCAGTCTTGTCAGTGGCAGGAATACAGACATGCACAACTATGCTCACTGTTATTCAATTCTGATAGGTTCTGAGAGGTTCAGTAGGAATGGAGAGTGTAGTTAGATTACAAACAACTTTTTGAGACGTTTTATTTACATGGGACAGAACACCAAGAGTTGATAAAGTCTTACCTCTAAGATGTTTTTGGTTTTTTTTGTTGTTGTTGTTGTTGTTGTTGTTGTTGTTGTTGGTTTTTCGAGACAGGGTTTCTCTGTATAGCCCTGGCTGTCCTGGAACTCACTTTGTAGACCAGGCTGGCCTCGAACTCAGAAATCCGCCTGCCTTTGCCTCCCCAGTGCTGGGATTAAAGGCGTGCGCCACCACGCCCGGCAGATGTTTTTTAAATACATGTTCAAGTTTCAATAAGGCTTGTGCCCATCGAACACACATTAGGGTTCAGTTTTTCAGTGCTCACTGTTGGGAAGCAGGTCTGTGAGAGGAGTTTGAATGTAGGGAAAGCAAGGCCCTCAGAAAACAATTAACAGAGTTCACACTCTCAAACAGTAGCATAAATACCTTTAAAGTGGGTTGTTGTGACACAAGGTCATACCTCAAACATTCCTATTCCAGTACCATTATCCTTCTCCTTTCTACCTGAGATCTGCTAGTGCCCTGCCCTTGACTTTATAGAAACATGTGATAAAGCAAGCCTATTTCCTTAAGTTCCCACTATCCTGTTTCAGTAAGAGAAAAGAAACTAAGATAATGAATTTGAAGATGCTAGTATTGTCTAAGAATCCCTGATGAAGCGATCATTTTCATTTTCTACGACCTCAGTTTGTGGTACTTTCAGTTTGATATTCTGAGTCCTCCAAGTGCAGGAAATACCTCCTGGCTTCACCTTCAGAACAGGGGCATCCTAAAATACCCAGACAGCTTCGGAGATTGGAGCATAGCCACCACCTGTGCTTTATTTCTTTCAGACACACTATCAGGGCACTGCAAAAGCTTTGCCAACGCTATTCCTGGAGGTCTGGAGTTTAAAAGTCTTTTCCCTCTTAGATAAGAGGGAAAGGGAGCAAAGCGGAGCACATTTTGCTCCTTTTGAAATCAAGGACAAAGGGTAAAGAAAATGCTTTTACAGTTCTGTTTAGCCATGCTAGTTTGTTAGAGGAAAGTTGTTTAAAGCCTGCCTCTGCTCAATCCAAATCCCTGTTTAGATAGCACAGATCTAAATCCCTGTTTAGATCTCCCTGATCCAGCTACTCCCAGGCTGCATTAGACTCCCCCTCCATTCCTGTCTTGAGGTCAGGAAGTTGGTCTCTTGAACTCATGCTATTTTGACAGAGAGCTTAAGGATACCTTAACCCAGCAACTCTGGATGAAGGGTGAGAGGACCCTGGGTCCAATGTGCCAGCCCTGACATGTTTAGCTCAGCTCCCTAATTGAGAAGCTCCTCACAAGCCTCCAAGGAGCTGCCCTGTCCTAGAGTTGGTAGTAGATTTTTCTCTTCTCATCTGGATAATAAGATTTTCCAGGTCACCAAAGCCAGGGAGGCTTGGAAAACAAAGCCTTCTTTGTTAAACAAAGCAAGTTGTATTAAGACTTTCTGTCTTTGAGTTTAGGTAAATGACCCAAAAACATCATCAAATGATTGTGACTCTCAAGAGATCTTCATGAAAAAAAGGGCACCCTGTGAACCCTGAGAAGCTAAGAAGACTGCTTTTAGTTCAAATCCCTTCTTTGAAAGATGTAAAGTTGGGGGCTTTGTTCCAAACAATTCAGAGAAATACCACAGAGCCAAAAGCAGCAACAAACTCCCTATAAAGTCTGAGAATTTTAAATGCATTTGTTTTTCCAGCGTTGATATGACAGATTCATATTTTATATAAACTCAAGAAGTAGCCAGCATTGTCATGTAAGCAGAATTTAGTGAGGTTTCCTTTTTTACTTTAGTGGTGTGCTCTGCTCTGTATCAATTAAGATTTCTTAGCCAAGGAAGGGAGCCAGAAAATTTTTGACAACTAGAAAACTCTATTTGCACATAAATGTGGCATGATCTCAATTTCTAACAAACATAGCAAGATAGTGTACTATGTTAGATACAGGAAATGATTTTCTACTGTGTCATTATGAGCCCTGGCAAACCATGGCAACCAAGAAGAAATAACCTTAAATGCATAACTCTGAGAGTACTTCCAGTAGGCTTTGAGACTTGAACATGAGTGTATTTGATCTCTTGAGCACAAAGGAGCCTGAATTAAGAGATCTAGTGAAAATAAGACATGCCTGTTGAACACAGACAGTAGCTGCCTCGCCCCCTACAAAAAGCTATTTGGCAGTAGTGAAATACTTATGTGAATCTTTGTGAGACTTGTATTACAAGAAGTTGGAAGTTTATAAGATACCCTCTAGTATAAGAATACAGTGGCATCCCACTGTTATTTGAATCTAAAATGTCTGTTCCCCTTCCCCCACAATGTCCTCCTAGTGTACACTACCACGAAGACAGGCTTGTGTTTTAAACAGGCTAGTCCTGAACTCTGGTGAGAATGTTTTGTGTAGTTGTAGAAATTAGATAACTACATTCTGATTGGATTTATATCCTACTCCACAAGATGAAACTTATACACGGCACCATTGTCAGGCCAAGAACATACAGCTAGACAAATCATAGGCCCTAAGAGAGAAACTTCTGCTGTTGTTTTGACAAATAGACATAGTATTAAACTAACTTATAATGACTTATTTGTGACACTGTATATTAATTCATTCTTAACCCTCACCAGAGAAGGTTCTATTTGCAGTAGATGTTGAAAAACACAAAAAGTCACTGACCAAGGTGGAGAGAATAAGTTGATGCCCATCCTAGAGGGGACATTTATGCCACACCCCTTCTTCTCAAGACTCAAGGACTATTGTGGAATTGTGGCAGAAAAACTTAAAGAGCCATAAGTGGTAGATGAAAACAAGAACGCAGTATCCTCTAGACACCACAGAAGAGTTTTACATATGAGTTCATGGTGTCTATGACAGCATGCACAAGCTCGAGACAGATGAAACCTCAGCATGGATTGGGACATAAATGTGAGTTTCCACCCTGAGCTGAATAGCTTCTGGAGGAGAGTTAGTTTCCTGTGAGACCGTTACCCCTGAGAACTTGACCACGCCAGGCATCCAATAATATGTGAATAGCACAAGTTAGAATTGATGGATTAAAAAAAGAAAAAGAAAACCAAAAGAAGACAAATTCAGATGGATAGGGAAATAGGATGGACCTGAGATGAGTTGAGGAAAAGGTAAATATGATCAAAATACATTAGACAAAATTCTCAAGGAATTAATGAACATATTAAAGACTTTCTCAACTATTAATGTTTCCATGTCTTTCATAATGTACGTAAATTCTACAAAACCTTTTTTTGGAATACAGTTAGAAAATAATTTAACCAATTTCTAGCCAAATAGTATCCAATAAAATAGAAGCATTTTTAACCTCTACTTCTCAAATAAAGTAGAAGCCGTATCCACTGAAATTGTAGTGCCCAGCATAGGAAACCTCCCTTGACTTGTTGGACAGAAGTGTCCAAGAGACTCATAAAACAATACAGGCTAGTGTTCTACTTGCCTTCCTGAAATCAAAGGCAGAACTGCATGGCTGAAGACACCATATAGCTTGGACAGGGGACATGGAAGAATGGAGCTGGAATTGACATAGAATCTTCCTCCCTGAGAGTTAGCTCTCATAGTATTGAAAGGGACTTTTCAAGCTACCAAGGGAAAAGGCAAGTAACAGTCCTACCCGGCTATAAAGGTTACAGACTACAATGTGCAGCATGACAAGATAGTCCCCAGGGTGGAAGAGTGGTGCTTACATTTGGGGGTAATCAATAATTATCTAATTGGACTTAAAGCCTTCTCAATAGGAGGGAACTCATGCCTGACACTATAAGCCTAGTAACTAGAAGGCACGTGAGAGCCTACTACTTCTACTTTCCTAAGCAGGTATAATTTCCAATTGTATTTTAAATACTTATTCTTATATCCACAGATAAGTTTATCACCTCTAAGGACCTCCTTTTTGCAGTGGACAGGGACCATCACAGAAAGCTACAACTGGTTAAAATGAAGACTGTAACTGACAGTGGCATGTTGGAATGCCTAACCCCAATCAACACATCTTATATACAAGCCCTATACCTAAGGCCCAGGGAACATTGTGGAAGAGAGTGAAAAGAAAAATGTTTTAAGAGCCAGAGTATGAGGACTTGTGCTATGATAGTACCTTCTAGTGTTATGTCAACTTGACACAAGCTGGACTTATAAAGAAGAGAGAACCTCAATTGAGAAATGCCTCAACTAAGGTTATAGGCAGGCCTATAGGATACTTTCTTAGTTATTATTGTGCGAGGGCTCAGCCCACAGTGAGTGGGACCAATCCTGGGCTGGTGGTCCTGGGTTCTACCAGAAAGCAGGCTGGACAAGTCAGAGAACAAGCAGCACCCTTCCAAGACCTCTACAGCTCCTGCCTTCAAGCCCTTGCCCTGTCTGAGTTCCTGTCCCGACTTCCTTCAATGATGAACAGTGATATGAAAGTGCAAGACAAATAAACGCTTTCCACACCAACTTGTTTTTTGGTTATGGTGTTTCATTATGGCATTAGAAATCCTAAGATAGATATTGAGCGGTATTCATGAAATCTTAGTAGGTGATAACACCCCGTTGGCATTCCAATGTAAATGGCAGAATTTTCACAAGGCTTTCACCCCTAGATGAAGTTACTGACAAATAATCGTGCTAAAAAGAGAGAGAGAATAAATTTTCTTCAGTGATGAGTGCCCCCATAAGTTGTCTAATTACAAATGGTCATTCCTAAACATCTAGGAAAAACTAATGAACCCATCAGGTGACTTTTATATTTACGTGTGTGTGTGTGTGTGTGTGTGTGTATGTGTGTGTAATAAATGAAGATGGGTCATGAATATGAGGGAATGAGAGAAATATGGGAAGAATTAGATTGGGAAGAGATTTAATTGAAAATGAAGTAAATAGACTACTCATATATGAACTTATCAAAATGATGTAAAAAGGACTCTTATCAGCATTTTTAAAGGATAGGGAAAGATAAGAAATGATATCTAGAGTTATGATCTTTGTCTCACATCTTTATCAGTTAGAATGTATTCTAATCTTACTTCCCATTTCAGAAGCTGGAAGCACAGAGAAGAAAGAGATCTATTGTTACTCTACTGACTCTGCCAGAGAGTTCAAACTCCAGTTTGTCTGCCTGGAGCCATATGTAGAAAACTTCCAATTTCCTGATTTTTTTTTTTTTTTGAGAAGCTGGTGTTTTATCCACGTTGTTGATTTTTCTCCTCCATTTTTTTCCTTCTGCTGTTGACTTTCCTCTGCAATCCTTTCCTTAATATATCAACTTCTGTATATCCTCTTTCAGAATCCAGATCAGTTTATAGTCAAAGTCTGAACATTTCATGTAGCATTTTTACCTACTTTGTTACCTTTGAGTTTAGCAGTTAAAGAATTATATTTGCAGAAGTCACACTGCCTTGGCTTTTTCATTTTCTGTTGCTTCTGCATAGCAATTTGTATACTTTTTGGGTTTGATATCTCTTACACTTTTACTTATAGACTGCATTGGTTAATTTTCTGTCTCTGTGATAAAATACCATGACCAGAAGCAGCTCCTGGAAGAGTTTATTTTCAGATTACAGTTCCATAGGTGTGAGTCCATCACAGCAGGAAAGCACAACAGCAAGCGGAGAACATGGAAGCTGGAGGAGTGAGCAGAGAGTTCACATTATCAGCCACAAGTGTGAAGCAAGCAGAGAGAGCAAAGTGGAGATGACAAACACTTTCCATCTCAAAGCCTGCTCCCAATATTGTACTTCCTCCATAAAAGCTGCATCACATAAACCTCTCTGAAAGGTGTCACCAAACAGGTACCAAATAGAGAGGACTCTTTTTGAAACTACTACAGGGATCTTCTTACTGAACAGTCTACTACACAAGGCTCAAACACCAGTAGTAATTAGAAAAAAAAAAAGAATACAAATTCTTATAATATAACCAAAGTGTGTAAAGGACAGAAAGATTCTGAAAATTGACTAAGGTACAGTCATGCATCACCAGGAACTACAAAAACGACAACAATAAAACTACTCCAGAATGTGCTATGAATCTAATAGGTATTTGAGGCAAGGGTGAAAATGGTTAGTGGGTGAGATATACTAAGAATGCATTGAAGGAGGTAAAATAAAGAAAAATCTAGGTTAAAGAAATAAAGGTGCCAGGCATGGTGGCCCACGCCTTTAATCCCAGCACTCGCGAGTCAGAGGCAGGCAGATTTCTGAGTTCAAGGCCAGCCTGGTCTACAAAGTTCCAGGACACCCAGGGCTATACAGAGAAACTCTGACTCGAAAAACCATAAAAAAAAAAAAAAAAAAGAGAGAGAGAGAAAGGTGGCAGAGCAGGAGGAGGAGGAGCAGGAGGAGGAGGAGGAGCACAAAAAGGAGGAGAAGCACAAGGAAGAGGAGGAGGAAGAAGAAGAGGAGGAGGGGGGAAGAGGAGGAAGAAAATGTTCAATGAAAGGGGAAAGAGAAAGTCAGAAAAAGTAAAAAGGTAATTGAAATAAATGTAAGACTACCTAATACTATAAAAACATCCAAAGAGAAATTTGGGTAACTATGTGGGGGATAAATAAAAAAGTAATTTTTAAATCTGGATAGAGTAAGGTACTACTCAGGATAGAAAGGGAGCGAAGGAAACACAAGAGGCAAAAGGGAAAATTTAAGATTATGCAAAAAGAAAATCAATAAAATTCAGTGAACGAAAACAGCCAAAAACGCACATCTATCTTTATACTTGCAAGAGACAGTGTCGTTAAATAAACTCATTAATTCTGGCGAGGATTCAGACAGTAGTGGCTGTAAGTCAGTGCCCAGAAGAACCAGTGGGTGCACGGAGACTGCCCAGGACTAGATTCACACTCGGCAGTGCAGCTCAGAATCTGAACAAATGTAAGCAGCATGTGGGAATTGGCTAAAGTTCTTGGCAGCTACCAGGAAACCACTTAGGATCTTTTTCCCCACATGCAATCACTGTGGAGTACCAAGGTTGCAGCTGAGGCCAAGAGCTCACGCTCATTCCCCCACCCCCTCCCCTACCCCCAACACCAACCCAGACTGAAGGGAGTATGAAGGGCGAACAGAGAAATACATCCTTAAATCATGCAGATGCACAGAAACTCACTACCATGCTACTCAGTCTAAACTTTATAGGGCAACACCATAGATTTGGTTCTATGGGTCTGAATTTGAATCTCACACAGCACTTACCCCACCATGGCAGTTTGTTACATGAAACATCACAGGGAGGAAAGGAACTCAAGCCCAACCATCAGGTAAGACGTACAGACTGATGGGGGTTGTTTTAACCCTAATGGACTCATATTATAATTTGCCATGTTTATACTTGTTTTGTTAATCTGTAATTTATTTTATATTTCGATGTTCTTAGGATGATTGCATCAACTTGTATATTGCTCATCTGGGTGTCAATTAATCTGTACCACATAGAATCTATATGGTGTTCCTTTATTTCTACCCTCTTTACTAATTCTCTCTTCCTTTTCTCCTATAAATTATACTTCTTTGTTTTTTTTAAAAAAAGATTTATTTATTTATTTATTTATTACATGTAAGTACACTGTAGCTGTCTTCAGACACACCAGAAGAGGGAGTCAGATCTTGTTAAGGATGGTTGTGAGCCACCATGTGGTTGCTGGGATTTGAACTAAGGACCTTTGGAAGAGCAGTCAGGTGCTCTTACCTGCTGAGCCATCTCACCAGCCCTAAATTATACTTCTTAACTATAATCTTCCATAGGTTTAACAGCTTTGGGAATCAGTAGACCCTTACAGTATCCAAAATTTCTCCTCCCAACTACCTTTCCAAACGCTTTAAAAACAAAACAAAAACAAAACAAAACAAAACAAAACAAACACCTTAATCTAATACTAAACTGTAGTCTTACCTCCCTACTTTTTAATCTTAGTCAAAGAAATCCCAATATATACCACACTATCATTGTTGTTTATCCTTCAACTCTTTAGGAAGTGAAAAGGAACACTGCTGTTGACTGGCAAGTGAGACATTAATACAGTGAGCATATCCAGCAGTTTTAGTTGCTCCCACAGTTAATACTCTATTCTGGTAGTAGTCTAAGAGGAGGTCACATCAGAAACTATGATATCTAGACTAAGAATCTAAACTCTAAACTATATACCTCAAATCTATGACAATTTAGCCTGACTTGAACATTGATAATCTCTCAACTAAAAAAAAAAACTAAAAAAATTTTTTTAATCCAAGAAATTGATTGTGCATTGTGGGACATAAAACTGCCAGAAGGCTTGGTAAGGTCAAGCAGTATGTGACCCGGAGACTCATCGAGCACACACCTGAGGCTTAGGTAACTCTCAGCTCCCTGCCAGACTCTTAACTCGGAACATGTGCCACGGTCCTCACATAAAGAAACATGTCCTATGGTTCACATAGGTACAAAACAGAGCTCTCCATGCTAATGAGGTACCTAGAGGCCTCAAGGGCTTAGCCAATAAGCTTCCCTTCCCAGGCATTCCTCCCTGCAAAAGATACTTAATCTCAGGCCCACCCTTAGAAGTGGGTATGGTTTTATGCATCCATTTTCTGCTGTGACAATAAACTGTTTAGAACCATGGACTGTCTCTTTTCATCAAGATCTGTAGTGGGGAACCATGAAGAAGGCATCTGCTTACAGAGCCACATCTTAATGTCCTTTAGAAGGTCTCTCTGTGCTTCCAGCCACAATGGCCATCAAGCCTGCCTCCACCAAGGTAGGGGCAATCAGCCCATGGGACAGGCCAGAGTTCCCTCCCCACCACATCCCAGGGGATCCCTGAGGCAGCTCTAGCTTTTTGGACCTCTTAGATTGTGCTTTCCCACCCCCTGAGAGGTATCTAGGCACTTCGCTACAGCTCCACACCCACACCTGTTTCAAGGTGGGGTAAGCAGAGTCAGACTCCCCACATTCAGCGAACCAGACAGGGACCAGCAGTGCATTATCAATATTTTATAACTCCAGATGTATAAATCACATTGCAATTGTATATATATATATATATATATATATATATATATATATATATGTGTGTGTGTGTGTGTGTTTGTGTGTGTGTGTGTGTGTATTTGTTAATCAAAACAAAAAAAGAAAGACTCCCCAAAAAATATAAGAAAGAGAGAGAGAGAGAGAGAGAGAGAGAGAGAGAGAGAGAGAGAGGAAGGAAGGAAAACCTAATATACAGTGATGGTCTCCACTGAGAGTAAATTAGATGAGATACTGCTAGACAAAGATCTCAACAACAAAAATATCAAAGAAATGATAAACTCCTGGATGAATCACAAAAAAAATAAAAAATTTAATAAAATAAAGGCAATATAGAGGCTAGAGAGATGATGCAGCAGTTATTAGTAATTGGGGCTTGTGGTGGTTTGAACATGCTTGGCCCAGGGAGTAGCACTATTTGGAGGTATGGCCATGTTGGAATAAGTGTTGCCTTGTTGGAGGAAGTGTGTTACTGTGGGTGTGGACTTTAAGACCCTCCTCATACTAGCTGTCTAGAAGCCAGTATTCTCCTAGTGGCCTTCAGATGAAGATGTAGAACTCTCAATTCCTCCTGCACCATGCCTGCTAGGATGCTGCCTTGATGATAATGGACTGAACCTCTGAACCTGTAAGCCAGCCCCAATTAAATGTTGTCCTTATAAGAGTTGTCTTGGTCATTTAGTCTCTTCGCAGCAGTAAAACCCTAACCAAGACAGGGCTCTTCCAAAGGACCTGAGTTTGGTTCAAAACAGCCATGTCAGATGGCCACAGCTGCCTGTAACTACAGTCCTCTTCTGGACTTCATATATGCATGTAGGTATACACACACATACATACTCTCACACATGAGCACAGACATGCATGCACACACGCACAATTTTAAAAATTATATATATACATATATATATACATAAATGATATGAATGACGAATTCAAGATAAAGATTTAAATACTGGAGAAAAAAATTTAAATACTTGGAATAAAGAACATAATACATCAAATGAAGAGCTCCAAGGAAAGGCACACCAATAGAATGGATCAGGGAGAGACAGAATATTGTAGCTTGAAGACAACACACAAGACCTAAACCTTTCAAACAAAAATGAATAATAAAATATATATGTAGCACTTTCATGATACATGGAATACTATAAAAAGTACAAAAGGGAGAAGTATTTATAGAAAATATTTTCAACAAAATCATAACAGAAAATTATTCAAATTATGGAAATAGATGCGAAATCAAATGCAGAATGCATTTAGAACAGAAAATAACAAGATCAGAAATTAACCTTTCCTCATATTGGAGCTAAGCCAATAAATATACAGAACTAAGAAAATATATTGAAAATATTAAATCATATATAAAATTAAGTCTATCAGAACAACATCTGTTTCAATAAAATATTTTAAAGCTTTGAATTATGTATTTCAAATAACAAAAGACAAAAACTGCCAAGTCATACTACTAGTCTCAGCAAAACTATCTGTCATAATTGAAGAATAAAGAAAAGATTTATATGATAAAACTAGGTCCAAGGAAATAATTATTGTTACACCAGCTCTGTAGCAGACATTTCAAGGAATCCTTTGGTCAGAAGAGAAAGGCCAATGCATGCATGAAGCCATCAGAAAGATAAAACACACTGACATAATAGCTATGACAAAAGTAATAAAATAAACTAAGTACTACCAAAAAATGACAGAAATTAATAGAGTTTCAATAATAATTATGAGTTTATGGCTTAATCCCTCAATCAAAAGACACAAACGAGAATGTTTAACCAAAAAGAAGGATCCTACTATTTGTGTACCCCAAGAAATCCACCTCACTATTGAGGTTTGGTCTGTTGCTATGTATGCTAATGTTAATCCTACCCCCTCCCAAGTCTGGTTGTCTCTGAGAGATGAGGAGATCTTTGTGAGTATCAAGTGATGTTATGTAACCTTGCTCCTTAATTTAAGACTATTGGTTGAATAAAGATGCCTTCAACCTGTAGCTGGGCAGAAGAGAGGTAGGTGGGAATTTGGTTTCTGGGCTTGGGGTCTGAGGCAGGACCACAGGAGGAAAGAGAAGTTGGGGAGAGAGATGCTGTGGAGTATGGGATCGTGAGAACTGGCCACAAGGGCTGGCCAGTGAATGTAAAAACAGCCCAGGCAGAACACGGCAAGTCATATTTTAGGGTTAGTGGCGGAGAAGTAAACATAATCGCATAGAGGATAGATATTTGCCTAGCTGTAGTGCTCTGAAGAGCACAATTAGAAATCATGGAAGTGCATATCAACAGACTTGACGTCAGTTGTTACATTGACTGGAGCAAAGGTTACCACCATGCCAGGTTTGAGAACACCAGTCTCCACTCGGCCCATGGGGACAGTGCCAATGCCTCCAATTTTATAGACATCCTGGAGGGGCAGGCGCAGAGGCTTGTCAGTTGGACGAGTTGGTGGTAGGACACAATCCAAAGCTTCCAGCAGTGTGGTGCCACTGGCACTGCCATCTTTGCGGGTGAAGCTTTGAGTGAAGCTCTTCCTGGGGACAATGTGGGTGGGCTTCAATGTAAAGAATGTGCTGGTCAAAGATGTTAGACCAGGCAATGTTGCTGGTGACAGCAAAAACGACCCACCAATGGAAGCAGCTGGCTTCACTGCTCAGGTGTTTATCCTGAACCATCCAGGCCAAATCAGTGCTGGCTATGCTCCTGTTCTGGATTGTCACACAGCCACACATAGCATGCAAGTTTGCTGAGCTTAAAAAAAAAAAAGATCAATCGTCGTTCTGGTAAGAAGCTGGAAGATGGCCCCAAATTCCTGAAGTCTGGTGATGCTGCCATTGTTGATATGGTCCCTGGCAAGCCCATATGTGTTGAGAGCTTCTCTGACTATCCTCCACTTGGTCGTTTTGCTGTTCGTGACATGAGGCAGACAGTTGCTGTGGATGTCATCAAAGCTGTGGACAAGAAGGCTGCTGGAGCTGGCAAAGTAACCAAGTCTGCCCAGAAAGCTCAGAAAGCTAAATGAATATTACCCTTAACACCTGCCACCCCAGTCTTAATCGGTGGAAGAACAGTCTCAGAACTGTTTGTCTCAATTGGCCATTTAAGTTTAATAGTAAAAGACTGGTTAATGATAACAATGCATTGTAAAACCTTCAGAAGGAAAGAATGTTTTGTGGACCATTTTTTTTTGTGTGTGTGTGTGGAGGTTTAAGTTATTAGTTTTCAAAATCAGTACTTTTTAATGGAAACAACTTGACCAAAAATCTGTCACAGAATTTTGAGACCATTAAAACAAATTTAATGAGAAAAAAAAAAAAAGAAATCATGGAAGTGACACTGTTCTACTACAGAGTAGATTTCAAACCAAAATTAATTGGAAGAGATAACAGTCATTTCAATCAATTAAGATCATCAAGTATTAAAATTCTAAACCTGTATGCCAAATTTCACAAAATGAATATTACCTACAAAATAGTTTCTACTGACTATTTGTACTCTATCTATATTCGAAACACTCTAATGTACAGAAGTACCACAGCACAATAGTGGATGAATTTAATATGCAATGAAATTAATCAGCAATGGACAGATCTTTCTGACAATATATGTATCTTAATTAAATAGCATCATACATCAAATGAGCTTACCGGATCCAGAGAACATTCCACCCAAACAATGAAGAATTTACTTTCTTGTCAGTATATCATGAAACTTTTTCTAAAATAGATCCTATGATATGATGCAAAGCAAGTCTTAGTAAATATAAGAAAATTAAAATAATTGTTCATGTTCTATATGATCAGAATAAAAGTACAAAGTAGTGAGCAAGAATATATAAAATATACAAACTCGTGGATATTGAAAAATGCATTAAATACTGAGTGGGTAATTGAAGAAATCAAGAAGAAAATAAGGGGTTGGGACAGATAGCTCATCAGGTAAGAGCACACATACTGCTGTCAAGGAAGACACAGGTTCAAGTCTCAACACTTATTTGGTAACTCCAGTTCCATGGGATCTAATGCCTCCTTTGACCCCCACAGACACTAACTAGTCACAGAAGTAATACACATATTTACATGCAGACAAACACATATACATATAAAACAAAATATAAAGAACAGAACACCAATGGCTTATGTTCTAAGATCAACAATGGACAAATGGGCCCTCATAAAATTGTAAAGCTTCTGCAAGACTAAGGACACTGTCAATAGGAGAAAACAGAAACAGATTGGGAAAAGATCTGTACCAATTCTACATCTAAGAAATGTTCAACATCCTTAGTCATCAGGGAAAGGCAAATCAAAACAGCCTTGAGATTCCACCTTACTCCAGTTAGAAAGGCTAAGATCAAAAACTCAGGTGACAGCAGATGCTGGTGAAGATGTGAAGAGGAACACTCTTCCGTTGTTGGTGGGATTGCAAGCTGTTACAACCACTCTGGAAATCAGTCTGCCATTTCATCAGAAAATTGGACATAGTACTACCTGAGGACCCAGCTATACCACTCCCAGGCATAAAGCCAAAAATATGCTCCAAAATATAACAAGGACACATGCTCCACTATGTTCATAGCAGCCTTATTTATAATAGCCAGAAGCTGGAAAGAACCCAGATGTCCCTCAACAGAGGAATGGATACAGAAAATGTGGTACATTTACACAATAGAGTACTACTCAGCTCTTAAAATCAATGACTTCATGAAATTCACAGGCAGATGGATGAAAGTAGAAAATATCATCCTGAGTGAGGTAAACCATTCACAAAAGAACAAACATGGTGTTCACTCTCTGTAAGTAGATAATAGCTCAAATGCTCAGAATACCCAAGATACAATTCACAGACCACATGAAGCTCAAGAAGAAGGAAGAGCAAAGTGTGGATGCTTCAGTCCTTCTTAGAGGAGGGAACTAAATACTCACAAGAGGAAATTCAGAGACAAAGTGTGGAGCAGAGACTGAAGGAAAGGCCATCCAGAGACTGCCCCACTTGGGGATCCATCCCATACATAGTCACCAAACCCAGCCACTACTGTAGATGTCAAGAAGTGCTCGCTGGCAGGAGTTTGTTATAGTTGTCTCCTGAGAGGCTCTACCAGAGCCTGACAAATACAGAGGTGCGTGCTCTAAGCAAACCATTGGACTTAGCACAGGTTCCCCAATGGAGGAGATAGAGAAAGGACAGAAGGAGCTAAAGGGGTTTGCACAGGAAGAATAACTGTGTCAACCAACCAGATCTCTCAGAGCTCCCAGGAACTAAACCACCAACCAAAGAGTACACATGGAGATTTTCATGGCTCTAGCCACATATGTAGCAGATAATGGTCTAGTTGGGCATCAATGGGAAGATAGGCCCTTGATTCTGTGAAGGCTCCATGCCCCAGTGTAAGGGAATGCCAAGGCGGGGAGGTGGGTATGCATGGGTGGATGGGGCACCACCCTCATAGAAGCAGTGGGAGGAGAGAGGGGATAGGGGGTTTCCAAAGGGGAAACCAGGAAAGGGGATAACATTTGAAATGTAAATAAAGGAGTATCCAATAAAAGGAAAGAAAAAAAAGAACCATTCTACCACATGCCATTGAAATACATATATGTAGTATGGTACATTTATAAAATTATATCTCACAAAGTTAGAAAGTATAAAAGAAATAAATAGATTAATTTCTATATGCATAGTACATAGCAAAATTAAACCTGTCTGAGGTAAATGACCAAAATGGATCTACAAGTGGTAAGATAAAAGCTACCATATATATTTCTAATCTCTTAAAAATTCCAATTCCAAGAATATTCATAGATGAATGCTATCACACCTAAAAAATAATTAATATACTTTTCAAACTATTTCACCAAATAAAAAAAAAATAACATTTCTATGAAGTCACTATCATCCTAATACCCCAACAAATTATTGGTGAATATGCCTGATGCACAGAGGCACAACAATTCTCAATAAATTACTTGCAAACCAAATTTAGAAACACATCAAAGAGGGAAATCATGTCTGGTACCAGAAATCTACCCAGGGCAAGTGAAATCATGGACCTTGGAGAATAATGTAGACTCGTCACTTTGCTAAACCAGCATATTTGTCCTTACACTCATAGGCAACTGTAGTCCTCATCATTGATCAAGGAAACATCTCTTTGCAATAGTTGGAGACCGTTACAGAAAACTATAGTCAATCAATATGTAGAGGTGCGGATCCCAGTTCCAACTGATACATCTACAACCCACTGAAGTCATTACAGAAGAAGGGGTGGAAAGTTTGCAAGGGCCATGGAACCAGAGTGCTATGAGATTGGGTCTCCTGAGGATGTCAGAGCGATGCTCAAGAAGCTTCACCAGCATGACTGCAAGAAAATGAGAAATGTCACTGTGATGTTTTGCATTTGTGCTGCAGGTCAAATGTCTGTTTTCCCTGAATTTGAGACGTGTCCATGTGTGTAGATGTGTTTGGATGAGCCCTGCTCAAGGATATTGTTTAATAAAGGAATACAAGCTGCCCCTGCAAGGTGATGCTGAGACTTCTAGGGAGTCCTGATTTGGTCTCCTTTGTCTTGAGATTGCTCTCTTACTGAGACCTGCCTATGAGTTTAGTCTTCCCAGCACAGAGCCCTGTAGACTCAAGACTCTAAAGGACAGGCTCATACTCTAGCTGAACCCATATCTATACTGAACTTGAATCCTTTATGTGAATAGCAAAAACACCACACTTCTTCAGAGAAAACAAAATATGCTAAAGGAAAATAAATATCTTCTATATCTAAAACTACAGCTACAGGATTAACATGTAAAGATTCTTGATTCTCTCCTGCCTTTTCTTTTTAAAAATTCTGTTAATCTTTATTTGTCCATATAGGTGTTTTGACTGAAAGCATGTCTGTGTGCGTGTGTGCCTGGTGGTTACAGAGGCCAGTAGAAAGCTTCAAATCTATGAGACTGAAGTTACAGATGTTGGGAGCCACTGTGGGTCCTCTGAAAGAGCAACCAGAACTCTCAACTCCTGGACTTGTTTCTAAAGAGTGTTAGCCTTGTAAAGGGAAGACTTACAAAAGAAGGTGGGGGGATGATTCAACAATATGTGTATACATAATCTTTTTTTTCCAATCCTGTGTTTATTCTCTGAACTTTAGTAGTAATTATGGATTCATATTGAGCAGCTCATCATATACTGGGTAGAAAACAATATTTTAGAGTGTAGAAGATTTGGACTCAGAAATTAATTTGAAGTTAATCATGTTTTAAATCTTTTAAAAATATTTTAATAAAAATATAATTGGGCAACATTCCCTCTTGCATTTTTCTCCCTTCCAAGCTACCTCCCTCTAGGTCCTCTCATATTCTCTGTCACTTAAAGTTAAAGTCACAGAAGGTCTGAATGAGATATGCAAGGTTTATAGAAAATGAGAATCAAGAATGAAATCTATTTGATTTTTAGAATTCCTAAGTTTTTAGAGATCTCATGGTAACACTGACAAGAGCTTGCTTAAAAGAACATGAAATGTATGTCTACCTTAAAGAAAAACTTGTGTCTTTTTAATTTTGTTAGACTTTAACCATTAGGTAAACTGAGTTATAACAAAACTACAGTTTATTTAAACTGTTTTTTTTTCAATCTAAATTTTATCTAAATGTTACACAAAGCTAATATACAAGACAAGCAAAGTTTTCCTTCCAGGTCATCAACCAATGCTTGTGGGCCCTTGACCATGAGGATAAGAGGATCAAAAATAGGCAGCCAGCATTCTGAGTCTTGCCCCTGAAGGCCAACCAGGACCCAGAGCATAATCACACTCCTTTGATAAATCACCTGTCCCTTGATCACAGATATCACACAGTCTCCAGAGATTTGACTCTAAGCCATGTACATCTTCTAAGAAGGGGAATCATTGGGTATCCTAAATTGCATAGAATACATTATGAAAAATTATAACTATATGGGAATGTACATTGTTAAACAGATGTATGGGATAGGTGACCTGCAAACAGATAAGAATAGATGACAAAAAAGAACCTCCGATTCAAGGCTAAGACCCCTCCAGAGTATATAAGTGGGCATAAATGTCTATTAAAAATATATAAAAAATTTACTCATTATTACAGGCCACATCCTGAGGTTAATAGGGACCTTCCCATTCCAGCTTCTACTGATAATAATGCCACACCATGACTTGGCCTTGTAGAAAACATTGATTTAGACAGCAGTAGCCTTGTAAACTCTATGGTATTGTAGGGAGTTATAAAAAGTTTAAACATTACTTGGGACTATGATATTTCATGGCCCCCTTTCCCCAACATCTGAGAAAGTCAAAAAGTTAAATCAAACTCAAGATAACAAAAATAAGCTTCTTTTTGGGCACCTAGCCCTGTGTAGACTTGATGTGCTATGGTCAGGGTATGCCCAGAGGGTCCTCCACTCTCTCAGAGGAAAACGGGAGGGAACATGAGGGAGGAACTGTGGGAAGGGGGAGACTTGTAGGGGAACAGCTGTTTGTATATAAAGTGAATAAATATATTTTTTAAAAAATCAATGCAAAGGTCAAAAAGAGAGAGAGAGAAAGAATGAAATAAGTTTCTTTTAAAATAGATTCTTCACCACTAACTGCCTTAGAATTTACAATGCTGCCCCCCCCCCAAAAAAAAGCTGTGGGTCTGTCTCCTTGTGAAATTTATGTGTCATTCTTTTAGTGTTGCTACAGATTTCCTGACCAGGAAAACCAAAGACTAATTTTTTGAAACATGTATACTGCCTATCCCTTCTATTTTATCATCTCTCAAGTCAAAGGGACTTTTTGTCTAAGTGCCACAGTTGAAGTTTGCAGTTTGTCAGTGTCATCCTGAGAAGGTGGTGTTGATAAAATGAAAGAAAACATGAAGCAAAGAGAAACTGCAGTCCTGCAAAACACAGGAAACTCAAAAAGAAGGAAGGCCAAAGAGTGGCTACTTCAGTCCTTCTTAGAAGAGGAAACAAAATACTCATGGAAGGAGTAACAAAGTGTGAAGCAGAGACTGAATGAAGGACCATCCAGAAACTGCCCCACCTGGGGATCCGTCCCATAAACAATCACCAAAACCAGACACTACTGTGGATGCCAACAAGAGCTTGCTGACAGGAAACTGATATAGCTGTCTCCCGAGAGGCTCTACCAGTGCCTGTCTAATACAGAAATGGATGCTCACAGCCAACCATTAGATGAAGCACAGGGTCCCCAATGAAGGAGCTAGAGAAAGTACCCAAGGAACTCAAGGGGTTTGCAGCACCCTAGGAGGAACAACAATCTGAACTAACCACTAACCCCAGAGCTCCCTGAGATTAAATCACCAAAGAAAACACACGGTGGTAGAACCTCTCAGAGTGGATGCTCACAGACTGAGCACAGGGTCCCCAATGAAGGAGCTAGAGAAAGAACCCAAGGAGCTGAAGGGGTCTGCAACCCCATAGGAGGAACAATAATATGAAATAACCAGTATCTCCAGAGCTCCCTGGGACTAATCCACCAACCAAAGAAGACATAAGGTGGGACTCATGGTTCTAGCTGCATATGTAACAGAGGATAGCCTAGTCAGTAATCAATGGGAGGAGAGACCCTTGGTCCTGTGAAGGCTCTATGCCCCAGTATAGAAAGCGGATAACATTTGAAATGTAAATAAAGAAAATAACTAATTTTAAAAATAGATGAAAAAAGAAAAAAGAAACTGTGGTCCTTTTAAGAGAGTTCCCATGAAATGGTTCTGACCATTTGAAACAACTCTATAGACAGCTGAAAGAGGATAGGCTTACCATACTCAAGTCAAAGGGCCAATCAAAGAGGCTCCACCATCCAACGGGAAAGACCAAAAAGATGTATATGGGTCAACTAAGGAGCCTTTAAAGTTAATCCTAGAAAGGGCCTGATGATGCTTTGTTATGGAAGAAGATAGGTTTGGTGCAGTTTGCTCTGCTTAGTCTTGTTAAGTACTATGCTTGTGACTTGCTTGTGTTATAAGAGGTTATGAATGAAATCTGGAACTAAAGCAATATTTCTATTATAGAATTCAGCAAAGGCAGAAAACAAAAAAACTATCAAAAGCCATTCTAGACTTAAAACATCCTATTTCCTGATGTGGATCCCTGTTTGGCTCAACTTCTGGAATCTACTGTAGTTGTTTTCAAGTCCAATGGAGAAATATCCATAAGTTGCTCAATATTATTTTCCTATTAGCACAGTGATTAATGAAATGTCACTACTCTTCCTTAAAAAACTTGATGCCTGCCAAGTCTTATATCATAAAAATGAAAAAGATACCTCAAAATAAAAGAAGAGAGGACCACAGGCCTCATCCGGCTGGATCAGCGCCGGGGTAGCGGGAGCGCAGGGTTGCCTGACAACCGCCAGCTACCCACGACCCCCGCCGCAGGATTTTGGGACTGCTGGTGAGTGGAACACAGCTTCTGCTCCAATCCAATTGCGCGGGACCTGAGACTGCATTAGTTAGGGAAGCAGAAACCGGCCTGAGTAGGGCCACAGGCCTCACCCGGCCGGATCAGCGCCAGGGTAGCGGGAGCGCAGTGTTGCCTGACACCCGCCAGCTACCCACGACCCTCGCCGCAGGATTTTGGGACTGCTGGTGAGTGGAACACAGCTTCTGCTCCAATCCAATTGCGCGGGACCTGAGACTGCATTAGTTAGGGAAGCAGAAAACCGGCCTGAGTAGGACCACAGGCCTCATCCGGCCGGATCAGCGCCGGGGTAGCGGGAGCGCAGGGTTGCCTGACACCCGCCAGCTACCCACGACCCTCGCCGCAAGATTTTGGGACTGCTGGTGAGTGGAACACAGCTTCTGCTCCAGTCCAATCACGCGGGACCTGAGACTGCTCTGGTTGGGGAGAGAGAAATCCAGCCTACATTGGGCCACAACCCTCTTCCGGTCAGAAAAGCACCGGGGCAGCTGGGGCGCAGGGTCTGCTGACACTCGCCAGCTACCCACAACACCCGCCACAGGATCTTAAGACTTCTGGTGAGTGGAGCACAGCTTCTGCTCCAATCCAATTGCGCGGGACCTGAGACTGCATTAGTTAGGGAAGCAGAAACCGGCCTGAGTAGGACCACAGGCCTCATCCAGCTGGATCAGCGCCGGGGTAGCGGGAGCGCAGGGTTGCCTGACACCCGCCAGCTACCCACGACCCCCGCTGCAGGATTTTGGGACTGCTGGTGAGTGGAACACAGCTTCTGCTCCAATCCAATTGCACGGGACCTGAGACTGCATTAGTTAGGGAAGCAGAAACCGGCCTGAGTAGGGCCACAGGCCTCACCCAGCCGGATCAGCGCCAGGGTAGCGGGAGCGCAGTGTTGCCTGACACCCGCCAGCTACCCACGACCCCCGCCGCAGGATTTTGGGACTGCTGGTGAGTGGAACACAGCTTCTGCTCCAATCCAATTGCGCGGGACCTGAGACTGCATTAGTTAGGGAAGCAGAAAACCGGCCTGAGTAGGACCACAGGCCTCATCCGGCCGGATCAGCGCCGGGGTAGCGGGAGCGCAGGGTTGCCTGACACCCGCCAGCTACCCACGACCCTCGCCCCAGGATTTTGGGACTGCTGGTGAGTGGAACACAGCTTCTGCTCCAGTCCAATCACGTGGGACCTGAGACTGCTCTGGTTGGGGAGAGAGAAATCCGGCCTACATAGGGCCACAACCCTCTTCCGGTCAGAAAAGCACCGGGGCAGCTGGGGCGCAGGGTCTGCTGACACTCGCCAGCTACCCACAACACCCGCCACAGGATCTTAAGACTTCTGGTGAGTGGAGCACAGCTTCTGCTCCAATCCAATTGCGCGGGACCTGAGACTGCATTAGTTAGGGAAGCAGAAACCGGCCTGAGTAGGACCACAGGCCTCATCCAGCTGGATCAGCGCCGGGGTAGCGGGAGCGCAGGGTTGCCTGACACCCGCCAGCTACCCACGACCCCCGCCGCAGGATTTTGGGACTGCTGGTGAGTGGAACACAGCTTCTGTTCCAGTCCAATCACGCGGGACCTGAGACTGCTCTGGTTGGGGAGAGAGAAATCTGGCCTACATAGGGCCACAACCCTCTTCCGGTCAGAAAAGCACCGGGGCAGCTGGGGCGCAGGGTCGGCTGACACTCACCAGCTACCCACAACACCCACCACAGGATCTTAAGACTTCTGGAGAGTGGAACACAGCTTCTGCTCCAATCCAATTGCACGCGGGACCAGAGACTGCATTAGTTAGGGAAGCAGAAAAACGGCCTGAGTAGGACCACAGGCCTCTTCCGGCTGGACCAGCACCGGGGTACCATCAGCTACCCACGACCCCCGCCGCAGGATTTAGAGACTGCTGGTGAGTGGAACACAGCTTCTGCTCCAATCTTTAAATAGTGACAACGATAACAACTAACCCCAGAGATTACCAGATGGCGAAAGGTAAACATAATAATCTTACTAACAGGAACCAAGACCACTCACCATCATCAGAACCCAGCACCCCCACTTCGCCCAGTCCAGGGCACCCCAACACACCGGAAAAGCTAGACACGGATTTAAAAGCATATCTCCTGATGATGATAGAGGACTTCAAGAAGGACTTTAATAACACACTTAAAGAAATGCAGGAGAACACTGATAAAAAGGCAGAAGACAATAAAGAGGAAGCACAAAAATCCCTTAAAGAATTGCAGGAGAACACTGCTAAAGAGTTACAAATCCTTAAAGAAAAACATGATAACATAATCAAACAGGTAGAAGTCCTTACAGAAAAACAGGAAAACACATCCAAACAGATGATGGAAATGAACAAAACCATACTAGACCTAAAAAGGGAAGTAGACACAATAAAGAAAACCCAAAATGAGGCAACACTGGAGATAGAAACCCTAGGAAAGAAATCTGGAACCATAGATACGAGCATCAGCAACAGAATACAAGAGATTGAAGAGAGAATCTCAGGTGCAGAAGATTCCATAGAGAACATCGTCACAACAATCAAGGAAAATGTAAAATGCAAAAAGATCCTAACTCAAAACATCCAAGAAATACAGGACATAATGAGAAGACCAAACCTACGGATAATAGGAGTGGATGAGAATGAAGATTTTCAACTCAAAGGACCAGCAAACATCTTCAACAAAATTATAGAAGAAAACTTCCCAAATCTAAAGAAAGAGATGCCCATGAACATACAAGAAGCCTACAGAACTCCAAATAGACTGGACCAGAAAAGAAATACCTCCCAACACATAATAATCAGAGCAACAAATGCTCTAAATAAAGATAGAATACTAAAAGCAGTAAGAGAAAAAGGCCAAGTAACATATAAAGGCAAGCCTATCAGAATTACACCAGACTTTTCACCAGAGACTATGAAAGCCAGAAGATCCTGGACGGATGTTATACAGACACAAAAAGAACACAAATTCCAGCCCAGGCTACTATACCCAGCCAAACTCTCAATTAACATAGATGGAGAAACCAAAGTATTCCACGACAAAACCAAATTCACACATTATCTCTCCAGGAATCCAGCCCTTCAAAGGATAATAACAGAAAAAAACCAATACAAGGACAGGAACCACGCCCTAGAAACAACAAGAAGGTAATCCCTCAACAAACCTAAAAGAAGACAGCCACAAGAACAAAATGCCAACTTTAACATCAAAAATAACAGGAAACAACAATTACTTTTCCTTAATATCTCTTAATATCAATGGACTCAACTCCCCGATAAAAAGACATAGACTAACAAACTGGCTACACAAACAAGACCCAACATTTTGCTGCTTACAGGAAACTCATCTCAGAGAAAAGGATAGACACTACCTCAGAATGAAAGGCTGGAAAACAATTTTCCAAGCAAATGGCATGAAGAAACAAGCTGGAGTAGCCATTCTAATATCTGATAAGATTGACTTCCAACCCAAAGTCATTAAAAAAGACAGGGAGGGACACTTCATACTCATCAAAGGTAAAATCCTCCAAGAGGAACTATCAATCCTGAATATCTATGCTCCAAATACAAAGGCAGCCACATTCATTAAAGAAACTTTAGTAAAGCTCAAAGCACACATTGCACCTCATACAATAATAGTGGGAGACTTCAACACACCACTTTCACCAATGGACAGATCATGGAAACAGAAACTAAACAGGGACACAGTGAAACTAACAGAAATTATGAATCAAATGGATCTGGCAGATATCTACAGAACATTCTATCCTAAAACAAAAGGATATACCTTCTTCTCAGCACCTCATGGTACCTTCTCCAAAATTGACCACATAATTGGTCACAAAACAGGCCTCAACAGATATAAAAATATTGAAATTGTCCCATGCATCCTATCAGATCACCATGGACTAAGGCTGATCTTCAATAACAAAATAAATAATAGAAAGCCAACCTTCACGTGGAAACTGAACAACACTCTTCTCAATGATACCTTGGTCAAGGAAGGAATAAAGAAAGAAATTAAGGACTTTTTAGAGTTCAATGAAAATGAAGCCACAACATACCCAAACTTATGGGACGCAATGAAAGCATTTCTAAGAGGAAAACTCATAGCTCTGAGTGCCTCCAAAAGGAAACTAGAGAGAGCACACATTAGCAGCTTGACAACACACCTAAAAGCACTAGAACAAAAGGAAGCAAATTCACCCAAGAGGAGTAGACAGCAGGAAATAATCAAACTCAGGGGTGAAATCAACCAAGTGGAAACAAGAAAAACTATTCAAAGAATCAACCAATCAAGGAGCTGGTTCTTTGAGAAAAATAAACAAGATAGATAAACCCTTAGCCAGACTCACTAGAGGGCACAGGGAAAGCATCCTAATTAACAAAATCAGAAATGAAAAAGGAGACATAACAAAAGATCCTGAAGACATCCAAAACACCATCAGATCCTTCTACCAAAGGCTATACTCAACAAAACTGGAGAACCTGGATGAAATGGAGAAGTTCCTAGACAGATACCAGGTACCAAAGTTGAATCAAGATCAGGTTAATGATCTAAACAGCCCTATATCCCCCAAAGAAATAGAAGCAGTCATTAATAGTCTCCCAACTAAAAAAAGCCCAGGACCAGATGGGTTTAGTGCAGAGTTCTATCAGACCTTCAAAGAAGATCTAATCCCAGTTCTTCACAAACTATTCCACAAAATAGAAACAGAAGGTACTCTACCCAACTCATTCTATGAAGCCACAATTACTCTGATACCTAAACCACAAAAAGACCCAACAAAGATAGAAAACTTCAGACCAATATCCCTTATGAATATTGATGCAAAAATCCTCAATAAAGTTCTTGCTAACCGAATCCAAGAACACATCAAAACAATCATCCATCCTGACCAAGTAGGTTTCATCCCAGGGATGCAGGGATGGTTCAATATACGGAAATCCATCAACGTAATCCAGTATATAAACAAACTCAAAGACAAAAACCACATGGTCATCTCGTTAGATGCGGAAAAAGCATTTGACAAGATCCAACACCCATTCATGATAAAAGTCTTGGAAAGATCAGGAATTCAAGGCCCATACCTAAACATGATAAAAGCAATCTACAGCAAACCAGTAGCCAACATCAAAGTAAATGGTGAGAAGCTTGAAGCAATCCCTCTAAAATCAGGGACTAGACAAGGCTGTCCACTTTCTCCATACCTATTCAACATTGTACTTGAAGTCCTAGCCAGAGCAATTCGACAACAAAAGGAGATCAAAGGGATACAAATTGGAAAAGATGAAGTCAAAATATCACTTTTTGCAGATGATATGATAGTATATATAAGTGACCCTAAAAATTCCACCAGAGAACTCCTAAGCCTGATAAACAGCTTCGGTGAAGTAGCTGGATATAAAATTAACTCAAACAAATCAATGGCCTTTCTCTACACAAAGAATAAACAGGCTGAGAAAGAAATTAGGGAAACAACACCCTTCTCAATAGTCACAAATAATATAAAATATCTTGGCGTGACTCTAATTAAGGAAGTGAAAGATCTGTATAATAAAAACTTCAAGTCTCTGAAGAAAGAAATTATAGAAGATCTCAGAAGATGGAAAGATCTCCCATGCTCATGGATTGGCAGGATCAACATTGTAAAAATGGCTATCTTGCCAAAAGCAATCTACAGATTCAATGCAATCCCCATCAAAATTCCAAATCAATTCTTCAACGAATTAGAAAGTGCACTCTGCAAATTCATCTGGAATAACAAAAAACCTAGGATAGCAAAAACTCTCCTCAAGGATAAAAGAACCTCTGTTGGAATCACCATGCCGGACCTAAAGCTCTACTACAGAGCAATTGTGATAAAAACTGCATGGTACTGGTATAGTGACAGACAAATAGACCAATGGAATAGAATTGAAGACCCAGAAATGAACCCACACACCTATGGTCACTTGATCTTCGACAAGGGAGCTAAAAACATCCAGTGGAAGAAAGACAGCATTTTCAACAAATGGTGCTGGCACAACTGGTTGTTAACATGTAGAAGAATGCGAATCGATCCATTCCTATCTATTTGTACTAAGGTCAAGTCTAAGTGGATCAAGGAACTTCACATAAAACCAGAGACACTGAAACTTATAGAGGAGAAAGTGGGGAAAAGCCTTGAAGATATGGGCACAGGGGAAAAATTCCTGAATAGAACAGTAATGGCTTGTGCTGTAAGATCGAGAATTGACAAGTGGGACCTCATGAAACTACAAAGCTTCTGCAAGGCTAAAGACACCATCAATAAGACAAAAAAACCACCAACAGATTGGGAAAGGATCTTCACCTATCCTAAATCAGATAAGGGACTAATATCCAATATATATAAAGAACTCAAGAAGGTGGACTCCAGAAAGTCAAATAACCCCATTAAAAAATGGGGCTCAGAACTGAACAAAGAATTCTCACCTGAGGAATACCGAATGGCAGAGAAGCACCTGAAAAAATGTTCAACATCCTTAATCATCAGGGAAATGCAAATCAAAACAACCCTGAGATTCCACCTCACACCAGTCAGAATGGCTAAGATCAAAAATTCAGGTGACAGCAGATGCTGGCGAGGATGTGGAGAAAGTGGAACACTCCTCCATTGTTGGTGGGACTGCAAGCTTGTACAACCACTCTGGAAATCAGTCTGGCGGTTCCTCAGAAAATTGGACATAGTACTACCGGAGGATCCAGCAATACCTCTCCTGGGCATATATCCAGAAGATGTCCCAACCGGTAAAAAGGACACATGCTCCACTATGTTCATAGCAGCCCTATTTATAATAGCCAGAAGCTGGAAAGAACCCAGATGTCCCTCAACAGAGGAATGGATACAGAAATTATGGTACATTTACACAATGGAGTACTACTCAGCTATTAAAAAGAATGAATTTATGAAATTCCTAGCCAAATGGATGGACCTGGAGGGCATCATCTTGAGTGAAGTAACACAATCACAAAAGAACTCACACAATATGTATTCATTGATAAGTGGATATTAGCCCAAAACTTAGGATACCCAAGATATAAGATACAATTTGCTAAACGCATGAAACTCAAGAAGAATGAAGACCAAAGTGTGGACACTGTGCACCTTCTTAGAATTGGGAACAAAACACCCAGGGAAGGAGTTACAGAGACAAAGTTCGTAGCTGTGATGAAAGGATGGACCATTTAGAGGCTGCTGTATCCAGGGATCCGTCCCATAATCAGCTTCTAAACGCTGACACCATTGCATACACTAGTAAGATCTTGCTGAAAGGACCCAAATATAGCTGTCTCTTGTGAGACGATGCCGGGGCCTAGCAAACACAGGAGTGGATGTTCACAGTCAGCTATTGGATGTATCACAGGGCTCCCAATGGAGAAGCTAGAGAAAGTACCCAAGGAGCTAAAGGGATCTGCAACCCTATTGTTGGAACAACATGATGTACTAACCAGAACCCTGGAGCTCTTGTCTCTAGCTGCATATGTATCGAAAGATGACCTAGTCGGCCATCAATGGAAAGAGAGGCCCATTGGACTTGCAAACTTTATATGCCCCAATATAGGGGAATGCCAGGGCCAAAAGAATGGGAATGGGTGGGTAGGGAAGTGGGGGGCGCTATGGGGGACTTTTGGGATAGTATTGGAAATGTAATTGAGGAAAATATGTAATAAAAATATAAAAAAAAAAAATAAAATAAAAGAAGAGATGATTAACATCAAGGACTTGAGTCAGATCTTAAAGAGAAAAACTGTAGTAAAATATTTGGACTATTCTATAGAGTGGGACAAATTCACGGTACATGTGCTCAGCAAAAGCTACTGCTATGCTTGGGAGGCAGGACGTTCCAGGCCTAGGTGGTATCCTCTCCCCTCAGAAGGGTCACAGACTCACTGGAGTAACTTATATGCCAGTCTAGTTTCAAGATGAAGACTCAGAAAGAAATGTGACTTGACAGAGTCTGTTGCTCCTGTTTCTAGTTGTACAGGCTAGGCAATCTTCTCCTTTCTCAGTAGGAGAATGAATTAGCCTTCATATCTCACATAACATGAAGGTGGAACCTCAATGGAGGATCTTGGAGCCTGTACTCATTTCCTGAATATACAAAGCAAACAGAGGAGCAAAATAGCAATAACTCTTCACTCGGTGTCTCCTGTGGTGGTACTGTGGGTGAGAACCTATATTCACGTCTACCTCCCAACCGATATAAGGGCTGTATGGTGGGTCAACTGACCCTTTACCCTGGCCTTTAATTCTCTTCTTTTTAGTTAAAGTAATTCCAGAGTTAACAGGTCAATCACAGTTGATTCTACACTAACGTAGGGAGATGGATATGTTAGGCTTAGTAGAAGATATTGCACTTTTCCCCTAATAGCACAGCTCCTAATGGGACAACAGTCAAGGCCCTTCAAGGAGCTTTGCCAGTGATAAAAATGGATGATTCATTTACAGACTGACTGGAAGGATAGTTTGGCAGATAGAAGGGTGTGATGGCTGCAATTCTAATCTCCATAAACACTGTAGTAGGAATTTAGTTGGATGCAGCATTATTCCTTGTCTAGTGGAGCTAGTTCATTAAAATAATAATCAACAGTAACAACAACAACAACCCATGTACCTGACTGATGCTGTCATACAGTGCTAAGTCTAAGCAACCTCTAGAGGTAAAATAAGATTTGAGGAATAATGAAAGTGAGGGGTTGATGTGCATTTCTAACACTATACGCCTTTGAATTTTAGATACTGCACCCCTGACTACACAAAACAGAAAATACCAATAAGCTTCAGTATCCTACTGTATTGGATTATATATTGTTTATCACATATCTGCAGCCAAGATGTGATAATTTGGGTACTTCTGTAGACTCGAGCTTAGTTTTTGTCATGGTAGAGACATGTAAACTTAGAACTTGGCCATTCTTATAATCTTTTGGAATGAAATTCCTTCTGAATGGTGCAACATATTAATTTTAAAAACATTTCTTGAACGTTAATAAAAAAATAAGGCACTTTTTTGTGCTAATGTACTTTCATAATCTTTACACCATAACTGTAGAAAATCAGATAACTCATCTCCGAAGTTTCACACATTTTCAAATCCCTTGATTATTTGTGGACCTCCTGCCACCTGCCTGAATGTCAAACTGTCACATTGTGTGTGTGTGTTTGTGTGTGTGTGTATTAGAAAATAATAATTAAAAGCAATCTGTGGAGCACAGTTGTCAGGGGCCATCAGGTCCTTTTCATTCTTGGAAAATGGCTTGAATTATACCTGTGGTAGCTGCAGCTATAACTCAGAGTTCTCAAGGGTAAGGATAAAATTATATGAAAAAGTACAGTCTTCATAAAAAGTACCCTTAATGAGACATTTAAAAACTTTGAGACATTAAAAAAAAGATTACTAATTCAAAGAATTTCACTAGCCTATGCTGTTGGTTTGGGTACTTAGAAAAAGTTGATATGTAACAATAGATATAACATAGTGTGATATAAACACAATATTTAAAGTCATTCATTTTGAGACCTCACAATTTACTAAACACAATTATAAATACACCGTGTGGATAATTTCTGGTTTAGCCTTGTGACGTGCATTTTACTATCACATCTCTTCTACAATAGGTATGACGGAAGAACTTGACTCAACTATAGCTCCCACTTATCCAACCAAACAAGAATGTGGGTATTGTCAAAGTTGTGTATTGTAGCTGATAAAAGTGAATAATTGCATAGCATTAAATGAGGCTAATTATGAAAGATAGTAGGTGGGCCTGATTCAATATGTTTTAAAACCTTCAAAGCAACATTGGACCTTCCCAGAAGAAGAAAGAAAAGGAGGAGAAGAAGGTGGGAAGCAAGGGAGATCTTAGTTCGGACAACAGGTTTAGCATATTTGTCAGCACCCCTGCCCTCCCTTTGACAGCCTACGCCTAAGACCAGCAGCCGGTCCTCTTTCTGACTTCTTCCTATTCTGTTGTTGTGTAACTGTGTAGGAGGTTTGTTTGTTTGTTTGTTTGTTTGTTTCTGGTCATGATGAAAATTAAATGTAGGACCTTGTGCATACTACTAGACAAATAAGTACTATGTCACTGAGCTGCATTTGTAGCCCTTTTAAAAATATGTTTTGAGAAAGACTTGGTGTATTGTCTACCTTGGCCTTGAATTAACTTTGTAGTCTAGGCAAGACTTTAACCTCAGTAATCCTAATTCAGTCTCTCCTGTGTCTCTGATAACCAAGTCTATCAGATGGGAAGGGACGGGAAAGAAACTGAAAGGATCTGGGGGCGGGGAGCCATAATCAAAGTAGATTTATTAAAAATCTATTGTCAATAAAAGAAAATAAAAAGGAAAGTGGGAAAGGGAGAAAGGGATACTTTCGGAATTTTTCATGTCACATATCCCAAAATGAACTGACAGCATCCCTTTAGAGCTACTCTCATACCTAGACCTCTTCCGACTATAAAAAACATTCCTCTTAGCTAAAGTATTCTTACTCATTTTCTAGGTTCCACTTGAACACCTTTCCTCCCAGAAGGATCCTTCCTCCAACACCTGCAAGAGTCAGTGAGTGTTCCTATCTGTTCTCTCAACCCCATGCTGGTTATGCTTCATATCAATTACTACAACCATGCTAAGGTTGTCTCATAAAGATCAGCTTACAAGTAACGTTAAGCCCCACACTTGTTTTCTTCGTTGTACATCCTCCCATGCCTAGGCCAGTCCTTTGTTCGTGGCAAGCTATTCTATTTACTGGACAGTGAAGGAGTTTGGACACAATGAAATATGAAATTTATTTACCATTGAGATGGGACATTTGTTGGGAGTTTTGGAGGGGAAAGGGAAGTTGGCATGGCATGGAATGGATGACTTTTATGGAATGCTGACCCAAGCAAGGGAGCTTGTAAGATTTTCCATATGTATTCTCTGTTTATTCCTCCCTGGAACCTTTAGATCATCTATTTCAACTGCCCATGCACAAGACAAGAGAGAAAAGTTCCAGGTGGTGACATGGAATTCCTTATTTATATACATATGTCTTGTGCCCTTAGAACATCTAGTATTCCCCTAGGTCCTTTGTCTTCTACGAACCTCATAATACCCAATTGGCCCTGAAATCTATCCAGCTACATCCTCTACCTTAATCTCCCCAAGGGATAACATTTTACTCAGTCTCCATTCCTATCAGGGAGAATTGTCTTCTTCATACTTCTTTGAGCCAATATTTCTGCAGACATATGAGTCAAACTATTCCACGTGGAATTTCTATACTCAATGAATTTACAGGAGTCCTTACCATGCATCTACTTTAGGTAAATTAAGTAATGTTTTTGGTTTTGCATACTTACCTGCTATGAAACTCAAGGTTCTCCAGGAGCAGCAAAGTCAGTAGTAAATGTATAAGATTTATTAAAAAAGAATTTGTTTATATAACTTCATGATCGGCCCTTTGGCCAGCAGTGCTCAAATAGCGGGAGGGCTCCATATAAGGAGTCTTCTGTCCTGCGAAAGTAAACATGCCTGAACTCCAGTTCACTCTGCTACACATTTTCCTCTGTATCACTTAAAGCTGGAGATTGAACCCATTTGGTGTTGTGCCCAGACTCCAGCTTCTATGTAGCTGGCTAGCCTCCAGGGATAATTTGATGTTCTGCAGTGTAACAATAATAATTTAGTTTCCATAGTAAAATGGAAAGTAAAAATTAGAGTGGGAGGGAGATGTGTGGTGATATTCCTGTTGCATCACAGGAAAATAGCAATTTTGACCTTGATCTTTGGGTTTTATTTCATTTTACTTCACAGTTTTGTTTTGTTTTGTTTTTTTTTTTCTATGCAAGGAAGATACTCTTCGAGGAAACAGATGCTGTTGTATATGTTGTGCTAAGGAAAATTATGGTAATTCAAACTTTGTTTGGAATATTGGGACAAGAGCCCCCATAAATAAACCATCTTTATGTCTAAAACACATACCAATAGCTAAGAGAAAAGGACAGAGGAAGCTCAGAATCAGGTACCTGGGGTTCATTTAAATGCAGGACCCTGGCACTGTGAAGAACTATATGTAGAATATGTTTTAGGAAAAGAATCCCGAGGATGTCGCATGCTTTCGCCAGCTTCCCCGAGAATTTGGAGGATACCTCATGCAGATGGAGGTAGTGCCACATGGACCTAGGCATTTGGACAGTTCAAGTCAATGTGGAAGCCATTCCTCTGAATGTTCTGTGACATGGGGGCACTGTGTCAAGCTAAAGAGCCATATTAAAGTATGACTAGGTTATCTGTCTGAGTACATCAGTGCTTCCCAGTGAAGAATTGCCACAGAAGCAGGACTACTCTGAACAAGGCTAGGAGCAATGAAAGTACCCAACAGACCTAGAGAAAGGGAATTATTGGGAAGGCTAATATATATCAGTGGGGCCAGAGGGAAGCAAAAACAGCAAAACTAAAACTGTGATGACTCAGGAAGGTGTAAGAAGAAAAAAAGAAAGAAAGAAAAAAGAAAAAAAGAAAAGAAAGAATAGGAAAAAAAAAAACCTTCGTATATCGGAATCAAAGGCACAGGCCCTGATTGCTTGTACTTGAGTCCATATCAAATAAAGTGGGATCATCAAGACAACAACCACATGTTCTCTATCCTCTTACATGGGATCTAGTTTTTAATTTTTTATGCATGTGATATATGTGCGTGTGTGTAAAAATATATAGGTCATGAAACTAGTAACAAGACCGATGGAATGAAAAAACAAATATGGCATGAAAATGAGAGAGGGTCCACTGGGAAAAGAAGACGGACCAGCCCAGGGAATCAAGGTGACAGGGAGGAGAGAAACAAGGAAGAAAAACAAGGGAAAGCGAAGCCCATGTGCAATCACTATAACAGAATCTGCTGTACATGTCACATTTTTAAAATTAATATGAAAAGAAAAATCAAAAACAGCAAACTGCCCTCGCTTCTTTATTAATAGCATTATTCCTACACCATAGTATCAACCCCTGAAAATTATGTTAACTAGTGCATAGGTTCTTAGGAGTTTATGAGTTCCAGGCTACCACAAAGTGAGCAAACAGGAATAGATCAACTGTGGTGTGATGACTGTTCTTGGCTGTCAATTTGACCACATCTGGAATTAACTAAAACCGAAATGACTAGGAACACCTTTGAGGGATTTTTTTTCTTAATTAAATCTTTTGAAGTAGGTAAACCCACTTCAAATACAGACTTTTGAGGTGGAGAGATAAACCTTTAATTCCAGATCTTTCTTTCTTTTTATGTGTGAAGATCCTCCTTTAATCTAGACCATACCTTCCACTGGAAGACAATATAAAAGACTTTGAAGAAAGAGGCTCTCTTCTTCCCTTTGCCTGCTTGTGTCCTTCCTCCCCCCCCCCCTCTCTCTCTCTCTCTCTCGCTCGCTCTCTCGCTCTCTCTCTCTCTCTCCTCCATCCCTTCACTGCTTCACTGGCATTAGAGCCTACAGCATATACTGAGGAAAGACCAGCTGAGAAATCCAACCTCATAGACTAAGCAACTACTGGATTCTTAGATCTTCCATTCATATACAACCATTGTTGGATTAGCTGGACTACAACCTTAAGTCATTCTAATAAATCCCCGTGTGTGTGTGTGTGTGTGTGTGTGTGTGTGTGTGTGATATGTATGTATATATGTATTATATAGGTATATATGTGTTCTGTTATTCTAGAGAACCCTGACTGATATACTTGGTTCCTTGAAATTTGCATATAGCATGCTTAAAATGGGGTGATAAGTATTTTGCATGTTTCAATGTCCTTCTCTTGTATCGATGGAAGTTACCATTATCAATTATGTCTCCTTTTCTGAGTTTTCAATACAGAAAGCCAGTATTAATTAACGGAAATTATACTAGACACAGCCTATTTTCTATCTGATTAAATCCCAGAAGGAAAGTCATGACATGAAGTAAGCACAAAAGGAGAAAAATGGCAGCAATGTATATAGGAACACTTAAAATGTAAAGACCTACCAATGCCAGGATATGGTGCAACTGAAAAACTTAGTTGTTATGGCTTAGAGTATTAACCAATTTTACCCCTATGATTAACCAAACACTGAAATTGTGTCCTGGTAATTTTACTTTAGGTGTATGTGGAAAAGAAAGTGAGGCTGGAGAGATAGCTCAGTGAAAGTGCTTGCCCAGCATCTATGATGTCATGGGTTCATCTCTAAGACAACAAAAAAAAGAAAATTATTCTATAGGCTTACAAAAGTGCCAAGTCCTGCCTGGGCCATTGTGGGGACAGCAAGACATGGTTCCCAACCCCTGGAACAGAGTCAGCAGGGCATGGGCCTCTACAAGTATTGATAGGATAGTTCTGTGGGCATAAGGCTTGGTTGTATAATAATGTATATATTTTCACATTCCTCCTTCAAGAAATGTCCTCTCTGTCAAGGTTAATGACTCCATGATAATCAGAGACAGAAACGGAGGTAAAGGTGTGCCTAATATATGAGGAAAATGGTAGAACACCAGGACCTTCGGTACAGCCCTTAAGTCTGTGGGAAAGAACATGGAAAACATGAGTTCAAAAATACATAGTTTATCAACTATGCAAAATATAAGGATGCAATATGAATTATATGAGGGGCTTCATGGACCTAGAAAAAAAGAGGCAGCTGCAATATGAGCCAGAAAAATACTTGTCAGAAAAATACTAAGGGAGGCAATAAGGAAATTTATGGAGGGACAATCACAGAGCAAGATCCCACCCAGCTAAGTTTCCAACTATAAGCAGATCTCTGAATTCGTTTGCAATGTTAAAAAAAAAAAAAAAAAAAAAGATGTACTTGCTGCCTTCTTCTGAGAGTCAAAGAGGTAAGGTCATGCAATGCTGATTCATGGAATAATTGAAAGGCAATTTGGGATAATGATTGAATTGACATGGAAATAAAAGAATGGGCTTTTGGTCTGCATGCAATGAGAGAGAGAATAGCAGAGTCAATAGCAGTTAATGTTAAGAATTTTTTCTAGTGAGAGCTGAGCTGTCTGAGATCTCTGGAGAGTGAACACAGCTCTTTTAGAACTTTTTTCTAATATAATTTCTGATTTGGGTTGGTAAATCTATGGAGAGCAAACACAGATCTTTAAGAATTTTTCTAATAGGTCAGAAAACCCAAGAATTACTTTGAGACCTAACATCGCTCTTTTAGAATAATTTGTAGCAGCTATACATAGAGGACTACTTTGAGAGCTAACACAGCTCTTTTAGAATTTTTTTCTGGCTTTCTGATTTTGATCAGAAAACCCAAGACTTACTTTTAGAATTTTTCTAACAGTATTTCTGACTTGGTAAGAAAATCCAAGGATGTTTTATAGCAGCTTTTCTTTTTTTTTTTTTTTTTTTTTTTTTTTTTTTTTGGTTTTTCGAGACAGGGTTTCTCTGTATAGCCCTGGCTGCCCTGGAACTCACTTTGTAGACCAGGCTGGCCTCGAACTCAGAAATCCGCCTGCCTCTGCCTCCCAAGTGCTGGGATTAAAGGCGTGCGCCACCACCGCCCGGCTATAGCAGCTTTTCTGACTTCAATCTGAAAACCCATGAGCTATCCAGAGAGCTTTTAGAGTTTTTTCTAGCATGAGTGAGCTATCTCTAGCAGGAAGTTATCTTGAGCAGACTACAGAGCCAAGGGCTATCTACAGACAGCTGTCTAGGGAGCCATCCTGAGCAGAACACAGGCCATCAGCGTGTACCATACAATTTGATTTAGAGTTGTTTCACTGCTCTCAAAAAACCCTTCCTCAGGAACCCTCTCCAAGTTGAGGCTGACACAAAATAATTTTAATTTAGGGACTTAGAAAAACTTTATTCACAATGACCAAATGTGCAGGTACAGAAGAGATGAGATTGTGGTAGTATTAATATTGTATAACCCTCAAACATACTATTTTAGGGTGTTCACCATAAATATTATGTATGTATGTATGTATGTATGTATGTATGTATGTATGTATATGTGTGTATGTATACAAACATATGTATCTATATATATTTCATATAATACATATATATGTAGATATAATACATATGCATTACATATAATACAATAATATAAGAGGACATGTATAAAATGTGAAAATATTACTACAGGATTCCATTTACATAAAGTTCAGGAAATATTGTTCTATGTATGCTAATTTCCCACTGTCTGGTTGATAGTTGTATTAGGATGCAAAAATTACCAAACTATACAGTCATTTGTCTAATTTATTCTGAAATAAAAAACAAAGTAAAAAATAACAGCAAAGTAATTGTATTTGTTTGGGTATTGGAGAGTTCACCTAACAGATCAGAAAAGTAAAGTCTCTTTAGGTGCTTTGTTTGGGTTTTGCTGCTTGCTCCTGTAGCATCTTTAGAGGTGTGAGTTGTAGGATTCTCACCTCTTTCCTAAGGAAAGGGTTCTTTTCCTTAGAATTTTCAAAAAAGACAAATTTTGGACAAGGAGACTGAAACATAGAGCAGGAAGGTATATCAAATACTCCAAGCACAAAAATAACCTTAATAACAAGGGAACTATATACCCTGTGAGCATTCCAGAACAGAGTTGGTTTTCAGTGCCTGCTCCTGGAATTCGTGGAAGAGTCTCTTGAGGTCATCTCAGGGACTCAATGAAGAAAATAATACCAAATAGAGAATGGTAAGAATTTGAGGATTTGAGTTTCCAGTAATCTCCTTATAATGATAATAATCCTCAAAGTTTTTGTTTATTTGTTTTTTTGTTGTATGTCTCCTCCACCTCCATGGATAATACACAAAAGTAATCTCAAGTACAAAGGTCTTTAAATGACTGGAAAGTGAGTACACAGGACCTGCAGAGAGAGTACCACAATATAATAGGAGGGAAACTGGTCTGAAAATGAAGCACAGACAACTTTGCTGATCATGTCATGTCTTTCTCTGTCTGATTCTCTTTATATAACTAGTATTTTCTCCCCAAAGCTTCCATGCCTGCACACAGATCTGTCACTCAGCATGACCACTTTGACATGGGTGGCAGAGTGGCCACTTCCAATCTATGTGTGGCTCTCCATTTGAAATAGCTGTTATCATTAATGGTAGTTCTAGTTAGTATACCTATGAAACAGTCCTAACCTTTCAACAATTTGGGGTAAATTTTCAGGGTCTTATGAAATGTACTGATAAGTTAAAAACAGGAATAAAACTTTATAAACCCTTATATAATACTACAAAACTAAACATGCATTTCTAAGGTATTATCTTTTAATTTTGATATGTTGAACCATGTATAAATAGGTGGACATGTAATTCAAAGTCTGGAAAGGAAATAAAACATGGTCAACCTTTGGGCTTGCTAGCCAGCAAGTGCAGCTATCCATTAAGTTTCAAGCCAGTGAAGGACAGACATTGCTTCAAAAGCAAGGTAGTTGTCACCTGATAAAAGGTACCTGAGGGCAGAGTTGGCGGACACCCCCAAGGTCTGTAGAGGAATCTCCAAACGATCTTAGGACCACCAGTGAGTGGAACACAACTTCTGTTCCATTCCAATCCCGTGGAACCTGAGACAGCAATAAGGAAGCAGAAAACCGGGCCTGACCAGGGTCAGAAGTCCCTTCCGGTCTGCACGAATACCAGGTCACCTGGGCACTGAGTCATTAGACACACCCAAGGTCCCTAGAGGACTCTCCACTCGATCCTAGGACCTCTGGTGAGTGGAACTCAACTTCTGCCAGGAGGCAGGTCCAAACGCCAGATATCTGTGCACCTTCCCTGCAAGAAGAGAGCTTGCCTGCAGAGAGTGTTCTGACCACTGAAATTCAGGAGAGAGCGAGTCTCCCAGGTCTGCTGATAGAGGCTAACAGAATTACAAGAGAACAAGATCTAACCAGAGACAACTATAACAACTAACTCCAGATTACCAGATGGTGAAAGGCAAACGTAAGAATCTTACTAACAAAAACCAAGACCACTCACCATCATCAGAACACAACACTCCCACCTCACCCAGTTCTGGGCAACCCAACACACCCGAAAACCTAGACCCGGATTTAAAAGCATATCTCATGATGATGGTAGAGGACAACAAGAAGGAATTTAATAAATCACTTAAAGAAAGACAGGAGAACACTGCTAAAGAGTTACAAGTCCTTAAAGAAAAACAGGAAAACACAATCACACAGGTGACAGAAATGAACAAAACCATACTAGACCTAAAAAGGAAAGTAGACACAAGAAAGAAAACCCAAAGTGAGGTAACGCTAGAGATAGAAATCCCAGGAAAGGAATCTGGAACCATAGATGGGAGCATCAGCAACAGAATACAAGAGATGGAAGAGAGAATCTCAGGTGCAGAATATTCCATAGAGAACATGGGCACAACAATCAAAGAAAATGCAAAATGCAAAAAGATCCTAACTCAAAACATCCAGGAAATCCAGGACACAATGAGAAGACTAAACCTACAGATAATAGGAGTAGATGAGAATGAAGATTTTCATGGACTAGACAAAGCTACCCACTTTCTCCCTACCTATTCAATATAGTACTTCAAGTCCTAGCCAGAGCAATTTGACAACAAAAGGAGATCAAGGGGATACAAATTGGAAGAAATCAAAATATCGCATTTTGCAGATGATATGATAGTATATATAAGTGACCCTAAAAATTCCACCAGAGAACTCCTAAACCTAAAAAAATAGCTTCAGTGAAGTAACTCGATGTAAAATTAACTCAAATAAGTCAATGGCCTTTCTCTACACAAAGGATAAAGAGACTGAGAAAGAAATTAGGGAAACAACACCCTTCTCAATAGTCACAAATAATATAAAATATCTTGAGTGACACTAACTAAGGAAATGAAAGATCTGTATGATAAGAACTTCAAGTCTCTGAAGAAAGAAATTAAAGAAGATCTGAGAAGATGGAAAGATCTCCCATGCTCATGGACTGGCAGGATCAATAGAGTAAAAATGGCTATCTTGCCAAAAGTAATCAGCAGATTCAATGCAATCCCCATCAAAATTTCAACTCAATTCTTCAACGAATTAGAAAGAGCAATCTGCAAATTCATCTGGAATAACAAAAAGATCCAGCATAGCATAATCCCTTCTCAAGGATAAAAGAACCTCTGATGGATTCACCATGCATGACCTAAATCTATACTACAGAGCAATTGTGATAAAAACTGCATGGTACTGGTATAGTGACAGACAAGTAGACCAATGGAATAGAATTGAAGACCCAGAAATGAACCCACACACCTATGGTCACTTGATCTTTGACAAGGGAGCTAAAACCATCCAGTGGAAAAAAGACAGCATCTTCAACAAATGGTGCTGGCACAACTGATGGTTATCATGTAGAAGAATGTGAATTGATCCATTCCTATCTCTTTGTACTAAGGTCAAATCTAAGTGGACCAAGGAACTCCACATAAAACCAGAGACACTGAAACTTATAGAGGAGAAAGTGGGGAAAAGCCTTGAAGATATGGGCACCTGGGAAAAATTCCTGAATAGAACAGCAATGGCTTGTGCTGTAAGATCGAGAATCCACAAATGGGACCTCATAAAATTGCAAAGCTTCTGTAAGGCAAAAGACACCGTCCATAAGACAAAAAGGCCACCAACAGATTGGGAAAGGATCTTTACCTATCCTAAAACAGATAGGGGACTAATATACAATATATATAAAGAGCTCAAGAAGCTGGACTCCAGAAAATCAAATAACCCCATTAAAAATGGGGCTCAGAGCTAAACAAAGAATTCTCACCTGAGGAATACCGAATGGCTGAGAAGCACCTGAAAAAATGTTCAGCATCCTTAATCATCAGGGAAATTCAAATCAAATCAACCCTCAGACCAGTCAGAATGGCTAAGATCAAAAATTCAGGTGACAGCAGATGCTGGCGAGGGTGTGGAGAAAGAGGAACACTCCTCCATTGTTGGTGGGATTGCAAGCTTGTACAACCACTCTGGAAATCAGTCTGGCAGTTCCTCAGAAAATTGGACATAGTACTACCGGAGGATCCAGCAATATCTCTCCTGGGCATATATCCAGAAGATGTTCCAACTAGTAAGAAAGACACATGCTCCACTATATTCATAGCAGCCTTATTTATAATAGCTAGAAGCTGGAAAGAACCCAGATGCCCCTCAACAGAGGAATGGACACAGAAAATGGGGTACATTTACACAATGGAGTACTACTCAGCTATTAAAAGGAATGAATTTATGAAATTCCTAGGCAAATGGATGGACCTGGGGGGCATCATCCTGAGTGAGGTAAACCAATCACAAAAGAACTCACATGATATAGACTCACTGATAAGTGGATATTAGCCCAGAAACTTAGAATACCCAAGATACAAGGTACAATTTGCAAAACACATGAAACTCCAGAAGAATGAAGACCAAAGTGTGGACACTTTGCCCCTTCTTAGAATTGGGAACAAAACACCCAGGGAAGGAGTTACAGAGACAAAGTTTGGAGCTGAGACGAAAGGATGGACCACCTAGAGACTGCCATACCCGGGGATCCATCCCATAATCAGCCTCCAAATTCTGACACCATTGCATACACTAGCAAGATTTTGCTGAAAGGACCCAGATATAGCTGTCTCTTGTGAGGCTATTCCGGGCCTTAGCAAACACAGAAGTGGATGCTCACAGTCAGCTATTGGATGGATCACAGGGCCCCCAATGGAGGAGCTAGAGAAAGTACCCAAGGAGCTAAAGGGATCTGCAACCCTATAGGTGGAACAATAATATGAACTAGCCAGTACCCCCCAGAGCTCGTGTCTCTAGCTGCATATGTATCAGAAGATGGCCTAGTTGGCCATCACCAGGAAGAGAGCCCCATTGGTCTTGCAAACTTTATATGCTTCAGTATAGGGGAACGCCAAGGCCAAAAAGTGGGAGTGGATGAGTAGGGGAGTGGGGGGGGAGGGCATTGGGGACTTTTGCGATAGCATTGGAAATGTAAATGAAGAAAATACCTAATAAAAAAATTTTAAAAATACCTGAGGTATCTTCTGAATTCACATACAAGTTGACTCATGTACATATATACCTGCATATATACATGAACACACACAACAACTTGTATATAAATATACACATATATTTATGCATGGGAGAAATGCAAGAAACAGAAATATATTAATTTTAAATGTATATACAAATATTTTCATTTATCTGTGAAGTAAGCCAATAAAGAGGATGACTGCTATATAATTCCTTTTATATAGCATTATAATATGTTACAGAAACAGTAAACAATTTCAGAAATGAGGGTATAGAAAGCATTAAATAAGCTTAATGCAAAGAATTTCTTATGGTGGCAAAACCGTTCTACACAATAATAATGAATACATGCTGTGGTGGTAAATCTCACGTATGAACCTGAGTAGATTTAGACTCACTATGGAAACATGCTTCTGGGTGTGTCTATGAGGTAAAAGGTTTGTAGAACCATCCATGGGCTAGGTACTAGATTAAATCAGAAGGAGAAAGCATCAAACTTTATGGGCCAGATTATTCATATCTTTTCCCAGGGTGAATCCACCTGATCCTCTCCTCCAAACAACTTCCCCCACTCTCCATATTTACCCAGGGCCAACATGCAGTGTCCTAGATCTAGTTTGATCACTACCCAATAGGAGGCTCCCCCCATGACTCATTCTGTTCTTCCTTACCTACATATCTCTCCTTCACCATATCCAACCTTCCCAGCCAATTGAATCTTGAACAACTTTCTCAGAGTCTTTCTGGATGAGATTGGAGTCTTCCTATTCCTTCCCTCTTCACATCCTACCAGATCTACTGCCAAACTTCATGCTTGGACGAAATACATATCTTGCACACAAGCCCAGTCTCCTCTGCCCACTTAAGCCCTATGCAATCTCTAGGTATTAGCATTTTGTCTAAGCTCCACCCCACAGTTACCTGGCAACAGCCAAGAATCCATAAAAGGGGATGTTTGCTCCCTTCTCTCTCTTGCTCTTACCTTCCTGCTCCTGCTCTGTCCTCTCACCCCTTTCCCCCTCTCTCCCCATTTCCTTCCCCCCCCTTCATGTATTCATGGTCAGCCTCTACTTCTCTCCCCTCTCCCCCTCCCCCTCCCCTCCCCTCCCTCTCCCTCTCCCTCTCCCCACCCCTTCTCTGCCTCTACTACCCTCTTAATTCCCCTCCCATGCTCTGAATAAGCTCTATTCTATACTATACTGTTATGTGGCTGGTTCCTCAGGGGGAAGGGATGCCTCAGCATGGGCCGGAGATGGCAGCACCCCCCTTCCCCCATACCTGACTACCCCTCCACCAAAACATATTTCTCCTCTATTTTTTTTATAAACACATCACATGGTGCCATAACCCTGGTTCAGAAAATATGCAGGTTTGCATCCTCCTTGCTATCACATGGAGGTCCAATGTTTGCCAGCCCAAACTTCGGAAAACTTGTAAGTCTCCTCCCCGCACTGATCAAAGTAAACGTCCACATAGTTCCAGGGGAGAATTCTTGAGCTTGGCACTACCCTTGTGCTGCCCTTGAGGATGGAGACATTCGATTTTCTCACTGACCCTCGTTCTAGGACTTTTTCCCTTGGATGAGATTTTCCTCTCTCCTTTAAGACAGTTTCTTTCTCACTGCTTAGAAACCCTCAGGCCTGGGTAAACTGCTCTCTGTATGTAGCTCAAGGGAAAACAGCCCAGAGCTTAGTCCCCAGCCCCTGCATGAGGACCTGGCTGTCTGGCCTGTGCCAGAAATCTATGGTAATTAATAGTGCCCTCCGGACGCTGGTAAGGGCAGTTAATAACTTGGACTAATTCACAGTAAGCAGAAAGCAATATTTCTACATGGCCACTAAACTAGCACTTTATGGATCTCTTCTAGTGATCCATAGCTTAGGCTTCCCCCTGCCCCCTCTCTCACCTCAGGAGCTCAAGGCCTGCTGAAGATGCTACCAGGTATTCTCTCTCTATTTGCTCTGTTCCTGGTTCACTGCATAAAAGGCAGGTCTTGCCCTGCCCCTTACATCCACCTGGGGACTCTATCTACTATGTTCACAATCATCTGCTGCCCCTAAACTTGCGCTCTCTTGAGTGGGGCTCCTGCACTCTGCCAGCCAAGGCTGACACCAGGCCCTGCCTGCCTGCTCAGATCGCAGCTGCAGGGAAAGCAGCTTTGGCACTGCTGTATCTGCCCATCGCTGTCGCCACTGCCTTCTTTAAACACTCTCGGCACTATTGTAGTTGCTTTTGGATGTCCTGTTTGTGCTCACTACAGCTGTGAGAAAAACGGCTTTTACCATGCTTCCTTGTGTGTGTGTGTGTGTGTGTGTGTGTGTGTGTGTGTGTGTGAAAGAGAGAGAGAGAGAGAGAGAGAGAGAGAGAGAGAGAGAGAGAGAGAGAGAGAGAGAGAGAGAATCTGCCAGGAATTTGGGAAGTGAGAGGCTAGCCCATCCATCTGCCACAAGGCGTGGGTGGGTAGGGGAGCAGGAGGGGGTGGGTATAGGGGAATATCGGGATAGTATTTGAAATATAAATGAAGAAAATACCTAACAAAAAATTGGAAAGAAAAAAAAAAGGAATAGCACACTCGTTACTAAGACATAGGATGCTACTTCAGACTCTTCCTTTCCCCCCCCCCCCCCCGCCCACCTTGGACTCTGCCAGGCAGGTTGGGGATGCAGCCGGGAGCCCTGCACAGGGCTTCAGACTACTAGGAGGAACCTCCACCCCACCTGCCAGGATCCAAGCTGTGCATGCCACAGAACCACCGCTGCCTCTTGACACCACTTCTGCTGCAGCCGCAGCTGTTCAGCAGCACTGTGGCCCTGCACTTCCTGGGGCTGTCACACCCCATTATTGTTGCTCCTTACGATCCATGCTCTTCAGACTGTGCATGCATTCCACCTGCTCTCCAACTGGACATGTGCCTGGCACCTCAATGACACATGCACACTTGCCTGTGCATGCCAGCTCCGCTCAGAGGACCTACCTGCTCTCTTGACAATCTGTTTTTTACAGTGATGCGTGCCCATGTCACCAGCCTGTTCTCATGGCCTGCCTGCTCAGTTGGTGTCACAGGACTGAACCTGCCTGAACAAACTCACTTTCTCTTACCATGATCTTATGCCACCACTGCCAGCTTTCTTACTCCTTTATATGCTGGTCCTCCACACCAACTCTAAGCCAAGTGTTTCTCTACTAATACAAAGGCAAAGTGTTTCTTGGCTAAAGCAAAATGTTTTTCTCTACTTACACTATCGTGCCTTGGTAAATGATTTTTGCTATTGCCCCTACATTATCGTGTCCTATATTTACCACATACATTGCCAAATACGTAACTTAACAAACAGAAGTTATATAACTCAGATATGACCAACTGATATAGCTCTCAATCTTGTCAGAAGTCGGCATATATTATATATATATATATATATTCAAGCTTATGACTGACAGGATCTCCAAAAGCATAACAGTTTACCCCACAAGGTCTCAGAAGATATGGACACAGCTACAAGAGACTGCCTGAATTGTGGTATGTAAAGCAATGAAAAGCATTGCCATGGCCCTGCCTGGGCTTGGCCAATATTGTGAACAAACAGAGAGTCAAATGCCTCAAATTGTCTGAGTCAAGGTGAGACATTTCCCACTTCACACATTATCTGATCCACAGAGGAAAAAAAAAAAAAAAAAAGGGAGCACTTTGTAAAAAAAGGTCCTCTGCCTTCTGGGCTTGAAAGCCAGACTGACTCTACCCAAGTTGCCATGGAGACCACAGAGACCACAGGGACCTCTTAGTTAGTGGACTATAGATGAACTCTGTCATTGTTTTTAATTGATAAACATCTGCTAAGATTATAGTTTATTCCTCCCCAGATTTCTGACTACATTGACAACTAAGGTAAGTATAGCGTTCACAGATGCCATCAGTTACTTCCTTACCTAACTAAGGTAACTATAGCTGACATCTCTAAACTCAGTTTTCATCAACTAAATGCTTCATATTTCCCCTTCTTGCTAGTCCACTGTCCTAATTCAAGTTCTTATAAATTTGCCTAAATCTAATGCAACATTCCACTATACAATCTAACTCTATAATCACAAATTCTTGTTCTTGCTGCTCCACAAAAAGCTCATCTTAAAGAATGTTCATGTTGTTATCGCTTTTATAAACTACAGAAAACCCAGTCAGATCTACCTCTCATAGACCAAATTGACTCCATCCAGATAAGGACATCTGCTAATCAATATTCTAAAATTCCCACTTACTACCTCTTCCGGGGGGTGGGATTCCTCTGGGTTTTAAATGTACATCTAAGGAAAACAATTTTCTTTCTCCTAAATGCACTTAATCTTATTCTCTACCGTGTGTGTGTGTGTGTGTGTGTGTGTGTGTGTGTGTGTGTGGTTCAGCACCTTGTCAAGTCCAGTGCTTACTATATCCAGGACAGCTCCAGAAATACAACCTCCAGATGCTCCAATCTGCTTTCACAGACACAGATGCTTCTACTGGACTTGTTCCTTCTGATCTATCCACAGACCTGGACAACAAGGAAACAGCTCATTCTCCTCAGACTAGATCAACATTCCCATACCTATTTTTCTCGGTTTCCTAGAGACATGTCACCACATAGCCAGAAGGAAGTAGTTAAAGATCACGATGATTCTATTCCTCCTTCACCATCACTTCTTTCTCATTTTTTCTCTTTTTTAATTAAACCAAAACAGGGGAATGTTAGCATTTGATCTAAGCTCTGCCCCACGGTTACCTGGGAACAGCCAGGTATGTTCCACCCCACAATTACCTAGCAATAGCCAGATATGCATGACTCACTATAAAAGGGACTGTTTGTTCCCTCCTCTCTCTCTAGCTGTTGTTCGTGCCTTCCTGCTCTGTCATCTCCCCCCTCCCCCTCTCATTCCCTCCACACCCCCACATGCTCATGGCCATGGTCTCCTCTTCTCTTCTCTTCTCTTCTCTTCTCTTCTCTTCTCTTCTCTTCTCTTCTCTTCTCTTCTCTTCTCTTCTCTTCTCTTCTCTCCTCTCCTCTCCTCTCCTCTCCTCTCCTCTCCTCTCCTCTCCTCTCCTCTCCTCTCCTCTCCTCCTCCTCCTATTTTCTTCTTCCCCTTCTTCTTCCCCTTCTTCTTCTTCTTCCTCTTCTTCTTCTTCTTCTTCTTCTTCTTCTTCTTCTTCTTCTTCTTCTTCTTCTTCTTCTTCTTCTTCTTCTTCTTCTCTCTCTCTCACTCTCTCTCTCTACTACCCTCTTAATTTCCCTCCCCATACCCTAAATGAACTCTATTCTATAGTATAATACCATGTGGTTGGTCCCTAGGGGGAAGGGATGCCTCAGCATGGGCAATGGAGGTATCTCCTTCCCTCATACCTGACTACACTTCCACCAAAATGTATTTCTCCTCTCTTTTTTTATAAACACATCACTATGCCCTACATGATCGGACATCTTCTTTCTGCCCCAAACTTCTCTGTCTTTATCAGACACAGAAATTACAAAATCTCTACATATACATATGCCACTACAAAAATACAAACAGTATGAAATATCAAGGTAGTATCTCTCTTCAAAATGTCACCAGTCTAATAGAGCTCTTTTCTAATGATAATTACATATATGAGCCCAGGACAAAGAATTTAAAAGAATAATAATAAAAAAGAATTCAAGGAGTCTAAAGAAGACACAAAGAAACAGCTTAATGAAGTTATGGAGAAAGAGCTTAATTACAGTAATTATAATAAGATAATAATAATAATAATAAGAGATTAAGGAGAATAATTTTATCCAAGAAAACACAAACATAAGACTGATGGAAATTATAAGAACAATCCAGAAGTTGAGAACAAAATTCAGTAAAAAGATAAAAACATTGAAAAGAACTCAAGCTGAAATGAAATGGAATTATTTAAAACTCCTGTAATCCAACCAGAAAATTCAAAGGAAAGCTTTACAGGTAGAATGAATAAAGGAGAAGATAAAATATCAGGAGTTGAAGATAAAATAGAGGATCTAGATTTAAACAGCCAAGAATATAGAAAAAATAAAACACAGGAAAAGAGCATGGAGAAAATATGTAACCATGAAACTAACAAATATAAGTTATAAGAATAAATGAGGGAACAGGACTCCAGTAAAATGACACATAATAGATCTCAAAAAAAAAAATCATAGAGGAAAACTACATCAAACTAAAGAAAAAAATAGCCATAGAGATATAAGAAGTACACAAAATACCAAATACATAAGACTAGAAAGTAAACTTCAAACAGCATACCATAGTTAAAACACTAGGAAAGAAAATGTGTTGTAGGAAATATTTAAAAAGACTGGCAAGCTTCTCGCACTACTACCAGTGACACTCTGCCCTGCGGCCTGGCCGGCCATGCACTGGTGAGCAATGGCCAACCTGTTTTTATCTTGTGGAGACTCTTATTCAGAACTTCACAATCTCTACACCCAGCTCGCTATGTTCCCACTGGCCGTTCATTACCATGTCAACCCCATACTTCAATACCTCCATAGCCTTTGTGGTGCCTGTCAGGCAAACCCATACTTTGCTGCCATCCATACCTTTTTACTGAGCACCAAAACAAGTCACTGTGAGAAGAAAAACACCAAACAAACTAGTTCAGAAACAATGATATGAGGGAGAGGAACTTGGAGTGGAGGAGGGAGGGGAAATGAATAGAGATGTAATACATAAGAGGGAAATAAATGAAAGTAAAATAAAATAAAAAGATAGGCACTGCACTAGAGTGAAAGAATGTTTAAAAGAATTAAAATCAAATTGGACAAGGAAGAAAACAAGAGTTGCTATCTAATATCTGCCAGAATAGTTCAACCTAAAACTAATCAGAAAAGATAAAGAAGATTCTTCATTCTAATAGAAAAAAAGATGACCAAGAAGACATTATCATAAACATATATGTATCAAAATATATTGCACCTAACTTCATAAAAATATACTATTTGAGTTAAAGACACAGATTCGGCCATGTGTGTTGGTATATGCATTTAATCACAACAATCAGAAGGCAGATCTTAGTGAGCTTGAGGTCAGCCTATTCTACCCAATTTCCAAGACAGCCAGGGCTACATAAAGAAAACACACAAATAAATGAATGAGTAAATAAATAAATACACATATTAACATCAACTCATAAATATTAGATGAGTTTTAATTCACTATTTTCTCCAGTAGACAGATCAACATGGTAGAAAATAAGCAAATAAACATCAGAATTAAATGATGTCCTATATCAAACATACTAAAAAGATATCTATAGGACATTCCATCCAAACAGCAAGGAATATATACATCCTATTCATCAACAAATAACCTAATGGGAAACTAGGAAAAAAGGGGAGTTATCTAATTAGGGAAAAAAGAGGAAGATGAATACAAAAAAGGACAGAGAAGACTAAAACAGCAGTAAGGTCTAAAAAAAATTATTAGGAAATGTAATATTAATTAACCTGAACCTTTTATTGAAATTATTAATTAGCCTAATTATTTACCTAAAAATCCATAATATAAATAAATGTGTATATATAAATATACATATATAGTTCAAAGGAAAATTTCTTAACTGATCTAGTATCACCTAACAACAACAACAAAAACATTACAAGCATAAGAAACCCTTTCTTAATGAGGTACATTTACACAATGGAGTACTACTCAGCTATTAAAAGGAATGAATTTATGAAATTCCTAGGCAAATGGATGGATCTGGAGGGCATCATCCTGAGTGAGGTAACCCAATCACAAAAGAACTCACATGATATGTACTCACTGATAAGTGGATATTAGCCCAGAAACTTAGGATACCCAAGATACAAGATACAATTTGCAAAACACATAAAACTCAAGAAGAACGAAGACCAAAGTGTGGACACGTTGCCCCTTCTTAGAATTGGGAACAAAACACCCATGGAAGGAGTTACAGAGATAAAGTTTGGAGCTGAGACGAAAGGATGGACCGTCTAGAGACTGCCATATGCGGGGATCCATCCCATAATCAGCTTCCAAACGCTGACACCATTGCATACACTAGCAAGATTTTGCTGAAAGGACCCAGATATAGTGGTCTCTTGTGAGACAATGCCGGGGCCTAGCAAACACAGAAGTGGATGCTCACAGTCAGCTATTGGATGGATCACAGGGCCCCCAATGGAGGAGCTAGAGAAAGTAACCAAGGAGCTAAAGGGGTCTGCAATCCTATAGGTGGAACAACAATATGAACTAACCAGTACCCCCTGGAGCTCGTGTCTCTAGCTGCATATGTATCAGAAGATGGCCTAGTCGGCCATCATTGGAAAGAGAGGCCCCTTGGTCTTGCAAACTTTATATGCCTCAGTACAAGGGAACACCAGGGCCAAGAAGTGGGAGCGGGTGGGTAGGGGAGGGGGGAGGGTACAGGGGACTTTTGGGATAGCATTGGAAATGTAAATAAAGAAAATATCTAATTAAAAAAAAAAGAAGAGTAAAAAAAAAGAAACCCTTTCTTTTGAGTTATTGGTCAGTGTTGTCCAAAAGACTTTCAAAATATTACATTCTTTTGATACTGCCCTTGGTTACTCTCTTCCAACCCCAATAAATGAAACCTAAGTCCCTAATTGCTGAAGACACTGTGCATTTTAGACATAGGGCCTAGAGGGCCTTCAGCTGCAGCTGACCTGAAAGCTCCCTCCCTAAGGATTAGCTTTAACTGTTCCAGACGACTCTGCTCAAGATTCCAAAGGAATGAAGCAAACAACAGCCCAGCGTAGCTATGACACATGAGTGACAGCAAAGACTAGCATGCCACAATAACCTAAGCACTGCAATAATGGCATGCGTATTTTGGTGATAACCAACCACTCTTATGTATAAGGTATGTTCAATAAGAGGGAAATTATGCTTCATACTGAAAAATTAGCCAGCTATCTAGCCAACTTCATACTGGAAACCAGGGCCAGTAAAGTCATGGATCTTAGAAGAAAGCCCACAGCTGTTACTCTTCTAAACCATCATAATTCCTAAATACATTGTAAAATACATTGCATTTGTCCTTATACCCACAGACTAGTATAGTTCTTATCCTTCATCAAGAAAACTTCTCTTTGCAAATGGACTAAGACCATTACAAAAAGCTATAAGTAATCAGAATGGAAGCGTATGAGTTCAGTCCCAGCTGATACATCTACAACACAATCCTGTAACCACTCAAGGATCAATGCAGAAGGGGCTGGAGGAAATTGTAAAAGGCAGAGTTTTCTGTAAGGTTGTGTCTCCTAAAAATGTCAGAGAAGCAACCTACCCCTAAGAAATCTCACCCACATGGCTTCCTAAAATAACCTGAACAAATATAACACCAATGTTAACATGGAATGGGGAAGGCTCAGAAGATCCACAATCCTAGACAAAGAGCTGTAAGCAACTAAGGAAGGCTGAGAGCTGAAGTAGTCTTGCCCAGGGAAGAACACACTAGTCAGCTGCCAGTGCCAAGGTAACCCCTGAAAACATGTACATGCAAGTAAAATTATATGGAATAAGCAGGTTATAATTATATATTTAAGAACACACAGACATACATGCACATACACGTATGTAACAACAAATAACGAGGGAGGGAAAGAGCATGGATGAGAGGAGATGAGGTAGAGATCTGTGAGAGGTTTTGGAGGGAGAAAAGTGAAGGGGAGAACGATACAACTAATATCTTAAAAAAGTAAATACACATATTAAGGAAAAAAAGATCAAATTCTTAACTGAGAAAAATATATAAATAAATAATGGGCACAGTTGAAAACTTTCAAAATCATGGTAATCAAAGAAAATACAGAAATCTGTCATAGATGAGAACTGCCTACATAGAAATCATTGCTAAATACATTGTGATATCCTGGAACGCAAGATTATAGACAGAAACTAAAGACTCAGTACTGGAGACAGGTACCAGCAGTTAAAAGAACAAAACTGATTTTGCAGAGTATCTGAATCAGTTTCCTTTGTCAGTTGCAGCACAATTGTCTATAACACCAGCTCCAGGGCTCTGATGCCTCTGGTCCCCATGGACACATGCACTCATGTGTGTGCTTACATACGTGTGTACATATGTGTGCTCACACATGCGTGCACATGTCTGGACTCACACAAACATGTAAATACCAAAATTGTTTAAAAGGAAACACAACTAAGGCTTTGGGCTGGAGAAATGGCACAGAATTCACACTGGGTGGCTCACATCCACCTGAATCTTCATCTGTATGATGCATCTGGTACCTGCATCCATATTGACATGCTCACACACAGGCACCTACATTCACAGGCACATACTCTCACATACATACATATAACTGATGTTAAAACTTTTTAAGCTAAGGTTATGAATAAAATATGGATTTGGGCTAATAATACTTTATCAGTATTTTTTCATTAAATGGAGTGAATATACAACAAGAGTAAAATATTTATAAGAGTAACTGCATGTAGACACATAAAAGTCTCTGTATCTTTACTTTTTTGGTAACTATAAACTACCAATTTCATTAGGGAAATATTCATATACTAACTTAGAAGCAAGAAAAGGTCATTTCTATGGGAGAGAAACAAAGAGGAAATCCATGATAGTTTGCAAGATCAGAAGATGAGGGGCTAAATATGGTGCCAGACCCAGACACAAGTCTGAGGTGCACAGCCAGGAAGACTGGTCAACAGAGCTCAAATTGAGCTCCCGTTGTGCACTGGAACACAGGCATACATTGTAAGTTTACAAATAGAATTTCAGAAGGCCTTACCTTACTTCTAGACTAGTAAATTAGTCTAGTAACGGAGATAACTAAGACTTAGTAATCATAGAGAATAGAATTAAAGAGACTAAACAGAAAAGAGAAAAGTCTCTTCTATACATGAGGAATCTGTGAATATTACTTTGAATGTTGAGCATTCAGACCTGGGCACATCACAGAGAAATGTTAACACAAAAGAGTAGAATTATGTCTGATGGGGAAAATGTCCCAGTACTGGTTTCTTGCGAGAAAAACTAATGTGCCCTATAGTGTCAGCCTGAGTTTTGTACAATCATGCTTCACCCAGTATGTGATTGTTTCATGGGTGCTGCCTGAAGACCAAATGCTGTCCAAGAAACTGACTGACAGGCAGGTAATTGAGGCACAATGAAGAATTCTCGGAAAGATAAGATGGGTATGCACGCAACTGTGGTATGTTTAATGTACCTTCTAAGTATCTAGTGACTTTATAGTTTGTTTCAGTTTATTCTCTAATGCCTTAAAAAGCAGACCAACCTTGCAACTATTTTTAACCATAGAATTCTGTATTCTTTCTTGAGAGTGTGCCAGTTCTGACCTATGCCTCAAGTGGCTATATGTGTCTCTTCCTTTATTTTTCCTTTATCCAGGAACAGGCTCAGGCTAGCCTACTAGCAGATGAGAAGTCTGTCAGCCACACCAGCAGCAGCCAGCCATAAAAGTGACTACAGACAAGACCAGAGCAGACCACACAAACCTTGATTTCTAAATGAATTACTATAGATCACACAGACACGTCGAGTACACTAACTCCCGCCACCCAGAATTAATCAGTAGGAAAACAACGTAGGTCCTTACACATACTCACCCTACCAAATGGAACTTGGTTTCCTTGGTTTTATAAAATCCCAGTTTGTTCTACCTGGCAAAAGCCTCGCAAGGTGGTGACAGATGAAATCTCTTACCCTTAAACAGCTATCAGCTCAAAACTATAAACAGTAAATACCATGAAGCCTGTCTCAAACCACAGCCCAAGGGAGCAGCGGCACTTGCATGTCCTACTTCTGTGATCTTTAAGGAAAGGTTGGATGTGCAGCCTTGGGGATGTTTTTGAATGGTGCTTCAAGATAGGGTTGTCTCTTGGGAAGTGTTAGCAGCCCCAATTTCTCAGAGTTTGCCCATGTGGAGAAGAATAATGAAAAGATGATCTTCAGAGTTCTTAAGGGTGACTGCCCAAGGACTAACAAAATGCAGAGTTTGAAAATGTCCAAGGAAATACTTGACTTGTGGCAGCCGTATTAATGAATGTTCTCTTAGAGCTTGAATCCACATCATAGAGCAACATGCAAGTATTCCTTGTAGTAACCACACACACACACACACACACACACACACACACATGCACATACATACACACTCCAGACTCAGGTGTGCACACCCCCTCCAGGTCCCCTGGGAGGTATAGTTAGCACTGAGCCCACATGGGAAGGGATATCAGAGAAACAGGTTAAGCTCTTGAGAGATCAGGGAACCTGGAGATTTGAGGAGAAGGAAGTCTCAGGCCACTGTTTCCTAAGACTAAACTGGAATCCAGACTTGCTTAGTGTAGCCAAACCCAAGGGGAGGAGAGACTTACTTTCTGCCTCACTCTCAGGGCATTTTTCAGTGGGTAGATGCAGTGCATGACAGCTTTGCCTGCACCTGCAGGCACACACCAGCACAGGCCACAGCCCTGAAACCCTGTAGAGTTGAGAGACAATTCAGTTGTAACGCTTAGCTTTAGACACTGGCCACCTGTCTTTCAAGGTCCACAGATGTCAGTTCCTGGTGGCGAAACTGCCAATAGAGTGTGGGAGCTTAACACACATGTACAGAGTAAGATCCTCAGAGTCCCACCTCCACATGTACATTTAAAGACTGGTTTTGTTGCTGTTGTTGTTGCTGCTGCTGTTGTTGTTGTTTGTTTGTTTATTTGTTTGTTTTATTCAGTTAAAATCACATTGTTTCATAATAGCAATTCTTGGTTTGAAATTGTCCATTTTTCATTACCTATTTACCTGTCTATCTATCTATCTATCTATCTATCTATCTATCTATCTATCTATCTATCTATCTATCTATCTATCTATCTATCTATCTTATCTATCTACCTGTCTATCTATCTATCTATCTATCTATCTATCTATCTATCTATCTATCTATCTATCTATCATCTATCTATCATCTATCTATCTATCTATCTATCTATCTATCTATCTATCTATCTATCTATCTATCTTATCTATCTATCTATCTATCTATCTATCTATCTATCTATCTATCTATCTATCTATCTTTCTTTCTATCTATCTACCTATCTATCTAACTATCCAACCTATCTATCCTATCTATGAATCTATTTATACCAGGTCTTAAACTGGCCTTGAACTAGGTTTATGGACCAGGATGAACCAGGAGTCCAGCTGCCCCTGTACCTGGCTCCCTTCTATTTTGTAACAATCTTCAGATTTCCCTTTATGTACTTAAATAGCACTATCCTCACCACAGCCATGCAAACCCAAACTTCTTTTTGAAGAAATGAAACCAAAAATCTTATTAAGAATATACGAGTTGTATCTGCCAATGAATCTGACTATGCTCATAGTCTGTTTACTAGTTCTTGCCTCAGTTTTCTCATTTATTAAATGGAACTATTTAATTAATTCATGTCTTACAGTCTTTTGTTTTAAGAACATAACCTCAGCCGGGTGTGGTAACACACGCCTTTAATCCCAGCACTCAGGAGGCAGAGGCAGGCGGATTTCTGAGTTCTAGGCCAGCCTGGTCTACAAAGTGAGTTCCAGGACAGCCAGGGCTACATAGAGAAACCCTGTCTCAAAAAACAAACAAACAAACAAACAAACAAACAAACAAAAAAGAGCATAACCTCTATTCAGTGTTTGAATCTTATTCTTGGCACATAGTAAGCAATGAATTTCAGGTTGTAATTAGTATATTTACTTTTCTGTAAATACTGCTGCTTCTGTTAAATCTTTTGTTTTGAGTCTGCTCTTAATCATTGAGCAGACTGGAAGGAAGTTTTTCAGTGGCAGTTCAAAGTCTGTTACTATAAGGAAAAAGCTTTCCAGGTTCATTTTACGTTCTAAATGCAGAAACAGAGTGCCTTTTTTTTTTTAACTTTTTATTGGATCTTTGGGAATTTCACATTTTGCACTCCATACCTACTTATCTCCCACTCTCCTTGTATGTACCCTCCACCCTTGCACTCACCCTTACACCACAGGAAAAAGATATCTTGTTGTGGAAGCTGTAGCGTATCCCACAGTATTCCCTTTTGTTCACATTTCTTTGCTTTCAAATGTTCATTGCCGTGACTCCTTGGTCTGGTACCATGATAGTATGGGATCTCTGAATCTTTCTACTTTATCAATCCTGGAAACTCACTGGGACTCCTCTCAAATATCCTGTTGTATCCCTGTGTCATAGATATACTGTAGTTTTGGATCTGTAGGACCTCCCCCTTCATGTACTCCAGCAATTCATCTACGGGGTGAGCCAATTCAAAGCCCTGGATCTGGGCCTGAGAGATATCTCAAATGTTCAACCCTCCTTCTCTCCTACTCTCCTGCCCTCTGTGTAGTTCACTGGCAACCCCCACAACTCTATCCTGCTGTCTACATGATGTGCAGGTCCTGATATCCTGAACATTGCAGTCAGTAAAGAATATACCAAGTTCTTGTTGTCTGGAGTCCAGCTCTCTTGCCTGCCATACATGGTAAAGAGAGAGCAAAGGAGGGAGAGGAGGGGTGTCTCTTCCTTGTTGGAGCCACTAATGACACCACAATTTTAAGTGACTATATTAACACTAGACAGAAAAGCCTATTTTAGCAGTGTGTGTGTGTGTGTGTGTGTGTGTGTGTGTGTGTGTGTAGCACACATTTGATACTAAGTCTCTCCTATCCTGTGCTGTGGTCAAATTCACCATGTAGTTAAAGATGATCCTGAGTTTCTGAGTCTCCTGAATGAATGTGGTTGGATTACAGGCATGCTCCACAATTCCAAAGTTTTCAACTGTCAAATGAAGCAAAAGCAAGAAAGAGGTACCAGGAGTAATTTCTATATTCATTATTGCACAGCTGCATTAAAGATAAAGAGGTGAAAACATACACAGATATTCACAATTTTGTATTTGTTTTCTTACGAATGATTCGGTGCATATATTTTAGACCCTAAATCTGATAGATCTGTGAAAATAGATGGAGAAGAATAATTAACAATGTGAGACCAGAATGTGGTCATGTTTTATTACATAGAAGAAAAGCAATAAATATCTTACAATTTTACATGCATATATCTTGAGGTAAAGGACTAATTTACTATATATTAAGATCAGTTGTTATAAAAGGCATATGCTCAAATTCTTTTTTTTTTCTTTTTTTTTTTAATTTTTAATATTTTTATTACATATTTTCCTCAATTACATTTCCAATGCTATCCCAAAAGTCCCCCATAGCGCCCCCCACTTCCCTACCCACCCATTCCCATTCTTTTGGCCCTGGCATTCCCCTATATTGGGGCATATAAAGTTTGCAAGTCCAATGGGCCTCTCTTTCCATTGATGGCCGACTAGGCCATCTTTCGATACATATGCAGCTAGAGACAAGAGCTCCAGGGTTCTGGTTAGTACATCATGTTGTTCCAACAATAGGGTTGCAGATCCCTTTAGCTCCTTGGGTACTTTCTCTAGCTTCTCCATTGGGAGCCCTGTGATACATCCAATAGCTGACTGTGAACATCCACTCCTGTGTTTGCTAGGCCCGGGCATCGTCTCACGAGAGACAGCTATATTTGGGTCCTTTCAGCAAAATCTTGCTAGTGTATGCAATGGTGTCAGCGTTTAGAAGCTGATTATGGGATGGATCCCTGGATACAGCAGTCTCTAAATGGTCCATCCTTTCATCACAGCTACGAACTTTGTCTCTGTAACTCCTTCCCTGGGTGTTTTGTTCCCAATTCTAAGAAGGTGCACAGTGTCCACACTTTGGTCTTCATTCTTCTTGAGTTTCATGTGGAATTCTTTTTTTTTTTTATATTTTTATTACATATTTTCCTCAATTACATTTCCAATACTATCCCAAAAGTCCCCCATAGCGCCCCCCGCTTCCCTACCCACCCATTCCCATTCTTTTGGCCCTGGCATTCCCCTATATTGGGGCATATAAAGTTTGCAAGTCCAATGGGCCTCTCTTTCCAGTGATGGCCGACTAGGCCATCTTTCGATACATATGCAGCTAGAGACAAGAGCTCCAGGGTTCTGGTTAGTACATCATGTTGTTCCAACAATAGGGTTGCAGATCCCTTTAGCTCCTTGGGTACTTTCTCTAGCTTCTCCATTGGGAGCCCTGTGATACATCCAATAGCTGACTGTGAACATCCACTCCTGTGTTTGCTAGGCCCCGGCATCGTCTCACAAGAGACAGCTATATTTGGGTCCTTTCAGCAAGATCTTACTAGTGTATGCAATGGTGCCAGCGTTTAGAAGCTGATTATGGGACGGATCCCTGGATACAGCAGTCTCTAAATGGTCCATCCTTTCATCACAGCTACGAACTTTGTCTCTGTAACTCCTTCCCTGGGTGTTTTGTTCCCAATTCTAAGAAGGTGCACAATGTCCACACTTTGGTCTTCATTCTTCTTGAGTTTCATGCGTTTATCAAATTGTATCTTATATCTTGGGTATCCTAAGTTTTGGGCTAATATCCACTTATCAATGAATACATATTGTGTGAGATCTTTTGTGATTGTGTTACTTCACTCAAGATGATGCCCTCCAGGTCCATCCATTTGGCTAGGAATTTCATAAATTCATTCTTTTTAATGGCTGAGTAGTACTCCATTGTGTAAATGTACCATAATTTCTGTATCCATTCCTCTGTTGAGGGACATCTGGGTTCTTTCCAGCTTCTGGCTATTATAAATAGGGCTGCTATGAACATAGTGGAGCATGTGTCCTTTTTACCGGTTGGGACATCTTCTGGATATATGCCCAGGAGAGGTATTGCTGGATCCTCCGGTAGTACTATGTCCAATTTTCTGAGGAACCGCCAGACTGATTTCCAGAGTGGTTGTACAAGCTTGCAATCCCACCAACAATGGAGGAGTGTTCCACTTTCTCCACATCCTCGCCAGCATCTGCTGTCACCTGAATTTTTGATCTTAGCCATTCTGACTGGTGTGAGGTGGAATCTCAGGGTTGTTTTGATTTGCATTTCCCTGATGATTAAGGATGTTGAACATTTTTTCAGGTGCTTCTCTGCCATTCGGTATTCCTCAGGTGAGAATTCTTTGTTCAGTTCTGAGCCCCATTTTTTAATGGGGTTATTTGACTTTCTGGAGTCCACCTTCTTGAGTTCTTTATATATATTGGATATTAGTCCCTTATCTGATTTAGGATAGGTGAAGATCCTTTCCCAATCTGTTGGTGGTTTTTTTGTCTTATTGATGGTGTCTTTAGCCTTGCAGAAGCTTTGTAGTTTCATGAGGTCCCACTTGTCAATTCTCGATCTTACAGCACAAGCCATTACTGTTCTATTCAGGAATTTTTCCCCTGTGCCCATATCTTCAAGGCTTTTCCCCACTTTCTCCTCTATAAGTTTCAGTGTCTCTGGTTTTATGTGAAGTTCCTTGATCCACTTAGACTTGACCTTAGTACAAGGAGATAGGAATGGATCGATTCGCATTCTTCTACATGTTAACAACCAGTTGTGCCAGCACCATTTGTTGAAAATGCTGTCTTTCTTCCACTGGATGTTTTTAGCTCCCTTGTCGAAGATCAAGTGACCATAGGTGTGTGGATTCATTTCTGGGTCTTCAATTCTATTCCATTGGTCTATTTGTCTGTCACTATACCAGTACCATGCAGTTTTTATCACAATTGCTCTGTAGTAGAGCTTTAGGTCCGGCATGGTGATTCCACCAGAGGTTCTTTTATCCTTGAGGAGAGTTTTTGCTATCCTAGGTTTTTTGTTATTCCAGATGAATTTGCAGATTGCACTTTCTAATTCGTTGAAGAATTGATTTGGAATTTTGATGGGGATTGCATTGAATCTGTAGATTGCTTTTGGCAAGATAGCCATTTTTACAATGTTGATCCTGCCAATCCATGAGCATGGGAGATCTTTCCATCTTCTGAGATCTTCTATAATTTCTTTCTTCAGAGACTTGAAGTTTTTATTATACAGATCTTTCACTTCCTTAGTTAGAGTCACGCCAAGATATTTTATATTATTTGTGACTATTGAGAAGGGTGTTGTTTCCCTAATTTCTTTCTCAGCCTGTTTATTCTTTGTGTAGAGAAAGGCCATTGATTTGTTTGAGTTAATTTTATATCCAGCTACTTCACCGAAGCTGTTTATCAGGCTTAGGAGTTCTCTGGTGGAATTTTTAGGGTCACTTATATATACTATCATATCATCTGCAAAAAGTGATATTTTGACTTCATCTTTTCCAATTTGTATCCCTTTGATCTCCTTTTGTTGTCGAATTGCTCTGGCTAGGACTTCAAGTACAATGTTGAATAGGTATGGAGAAAGTGGACAGCCTTGTCTAGTCCCTGATTTTAGAGGGATTGCTTCAAGCTTCTCACCATTTACTTTGATGTTGGCTACTGGTTTGCTGTAGATTGCTTTTATCATGTTTAGGTATGGGCCTTGAATTCCTGATCTTTCCAAGACTTTTATCATGAATGGGTGTTGGATCTTGTCAAATGCTTTTTCCGCATCTAAGGAGATGACCATGTGGTTTTTGTCTTTGAGTTTGTTTATATACTGGATTACGTTGATGGATTTCCGTATATTGAACCATCCCTGCATCCCTGGGATGAAACCTACTTGGTCAGGATGGATGATTGTTTTGATGTGTTCTTGGATTCGGTTAGCAAGAACTTTATTGAGGATTTTTGCATCAATATTCATAAGGGATATTGGTCTGAAGTTTTCTATCTTTGTTGGGTCTTTTTGTGGTTTAGGTATCAGAGTAATTGTGGCTTCATAGAATGAGTTGGGTAGAGTACCTTCTGTTTCTATTTTGTGGAATAGTTTGTGAAGAACTGGGATTAGATCTTCTTTGAAGGTCTGATAGAACTCTGCACTAAACCCATCTGGTCCTGGGCTTTTTTTAGTTGGGAGACTATTAATGACTGCTTCTATTTCTTTGGGGGATATAGGGCTGTTTAGATCATTAACCTGATCTTGATTCAGATTTGGTACCTGGTATCTGTCTAGGAACTTGTCCATTTCATCCAGGTTCTCCAGTTTTGTTGAGTATAGCCTTTGGTAGAAGGATCTGATGGTGTTTTGGATGTCTTCAGGATCTGTTGTTATGTCTCCTTTTTCATTTCTGATTTTGTTAATTAGGATGCTTTCCCTGTGCCCTCTAGTGAGTCTGGCTAAGGGTTTATCTATCTTGTTGATTTTCTCAAAGAACCAGCTCCTTGATTGGTTGATTCTTTGAATAGTTTTTCTTGTTTCCACTTGGTTGATTTCACCCCTGAGTTTGATTATTTCCTGCTGTCTACTCCTCTTGGGTGAATTTGCTTCCTTTTGTTCTAGTGCTTTTAGGTGTGTTGTCAAGCTGCTAATGTGTGCTCTCTCTAGTTTCCTTTTGGAGGCACTCAGAGCTATGAGTTTTCCTCTTAAAAATGCTTTCATTGCGTCCCATAAGTTTGGGTATGTTGTGGCTTCATTTTCATTGAACTCTAAAAAGTCCTTAATTTCTTTCTTTATTCCTTCCTTGACCAAGGTATCATTGAGAAGAGTGTTGTTCAGTTTCCACGTGAAGGTTGGCTTTCTATTATTTATTCTGTTATTGAAGATCAGCCTTAGTCCATGGTGATCTGATAGGATGCATGGGACAATTTCAATATTTTTATATCTGTTGAGGCCTGCTTTGTGACCAATTATGTGGTCAATTTTGGAGAAGGTACCATGAGGTGCTGAGAAGAAGGTATATCCTTTTGTTTTAGGATAGAATGTTCTGTAGATATCTGCCAGATCCATTTGATTCATAATTTCTGTTAGTTTCACTGTGTCCCTGTTTAGTTTCTGTTTCCATGATCTGTCCATTGGTGAAAGTGGTGTGTTGAAGTCTCCCACTATTATTGTATGAGGTGCAATGTGTGCTTTGAGCTTTACTAAAGTTTCTTTAATGAATGTGGCTGCCTTTGTATTTGGAGCATAGATATTCAGGATTGATAGTTCCTCTTGGAGGATTTTACCTTTGATGAGTATGAAGTGTCCCTCCCTGTCTTTTTTAATGACTTTGGGTTGGAAGTCAATCTTATCAGATATTAGAATGGCTACTCCAGCTTGTTTCTTCATGCCATTTGCTTGGAAAATTGTTTTCCAGCCTTTCATTCTGAGGTAGTGTCTATCCTTTTCTCTGAGATGAGTTTCCTGTAAGCAGCAAAATGTTGGGTCTTATTTGTGTAGCCAGTTTGTTAGTCTATGTCTTTTTATCGGGGAGTTGAGTCCATTGATATTAAGAGATATTAAGGAAAAGTAATTGTTGTTTCCTGTTATTTTTGATGTTAAAGTTGGCATTTTGTTCTTGTGGCTGTCTTCTTTTAGGTTTGTTGAGGGATTACCTTCTTGTTGTTTCTAGGGCGTGGTTCCTGTCCTTGTATTGGTTTTTTTCTGTTATTATCCTTTGAAGGGCTGGATTCGTGGAGAGATAATGTGTGAATTTGGTTTTGTCGTGGAATACTTTGGTTTCTCCATCTATGTTAATTGAGAGTTTGGCTGGGTATAGTAGCCTGGGCTGGAATTTGTGTTCTTTTAGTGTCTGTATAACATCCGTCCAGGATCTTCTGGCTTTCATAGTCTCTGGTGAAAAATCTGGTGTAATTCTGATAGGCTTGCCTTTATATGTTACTTGGCCTTTTTCTCTTACTGCTTTTAGTATTCTATCTTTATTTAGAGCATTTGTTGCTCTGATTATAATGTGTCGGGAGATATTTCTTTTCTGGTCCAGTCTATTTGGAGTTCTGTAGGCTTCTTGTATGTTCATGGGCATCTCTTTCTTTAGATTTGGGAAGTTTTCTTCTATAATTTTGTTGAAGATGTTTGCTGGTCCTTTGAGTTGAAAATCTTCATTCTCATCCACTCCTATTATCCGTAGGTTTGGTCTTCTCATTGTGTCCTGTATTTCTTGGATGTTTTGAGTTAGGATCTTTTTGCATTTTACATTTTCCTTGATTGTTGTGCCGATGTTCTCTATGGAATCTTCTGCACCTGAGATTCTCTCTTCCATCTCTTGTATTCTGTTGCTGATGCTCGTATCTATGGTTCCAGATTTCTTTCCTAGGGTTTCTATCTCCAGTGTTGCCTCATTTTGGGTTTTCTTTATTGTGTCTACTTCCCTTTTTAGGTCTAGTATGGTTTTGTTCATTTCCATCATCTGTTTGGATGTGTTTTCCTGTTTTTCTGTAAGGACTTCTACCTGTTTGATTATGTTATCATGTTTTTCTTTAAGGATTTGTAACTCTTTAGCAGTGTTCTCCTGCAATTCTTTAAGGGATTTTTGTGCTTCCTCTTTATTGTCTTCTGCCTTTTTATCAGTGTTCTCCTGCATTTCTTTAAGTGTGTTATTAAAGTCCTTCTTGAAGTCCTCTATCATCATCAGGAGGTATGCTTTTAAATCCGTGTCTAGCTTTTCCGGTGTGTTGGGGTGCCCTGGACTGGGCGAAGTGGGGGTGCTGGGTTCTGATGATGGTGAGTGGTCTTGGTTCCTGTTAGTAAGATTATTACGTTTACCTTTCGCCATCTGGTAATCTCTGGGGTTAGTTGTTATCGTTGTCACTATTTAAAGATTGGAGCAGAAGCTGTGTTCCACTCACCAGCAGTCTCTAAATCCTGCGGCGGGGGTCGTGGGTAGCTGACGGTACCCCGGTGCTGGTCCAGCCGGAAGAGGCCTGTGGTCCTACTCAGGCCGTTTTTCTGCTTCCCTAACTAATGTAGTCTCTGGTCCTGCATGCAATTGGATTGGAGCAGAAGCTGTGTTCCACTCTCCAGAAGTCTTAAGATCCTGTGGTGGGTGTTGTGGGTAGCTGGTGAGTGTCAGCTGACCCTGCGCCCCAGCTGCCCAGGTGCTTTTCTGACCGGAAGAGGGTTGTGGCCCTATGTAGGCCGGATTTCTCTCTCCCCAACCAGAGCAGTCTCAGGTCCCGCGTGATTGGACTGGAGCAGAAGCTGTGTTCCACTCACCAGCAGTCCCAAAATCCTGCGGCGGGGGTCTTGGGTAGCTGGCGGGTGTCAGGCCACCCTGCGCTCCCGCTACCCTGGCGCTGATCCGGCCGGGTGAGGCCTGTGGCCCTACTCAGGCCGGTTTCTGCTTCCCTAACTAATGCAGTCTCAGGTCCCGCGCAATTGGATTGGAGCAGAAGCTGTGTTCCACTCACCAGCAGTCCCAAAATCCTGCGGCGGGGGTCGTGGGTAGCTGGCGGGTGTCAGGCAACCCTGCGCTCCCGCTACCCCGGCGCTGATCCAGCCGGATGAGGCCTGTGGTCCTACTCAGGCCGGTTTCTGCTTCCCTAACTAATGCAGTCTCAGGTCCTGCGCAATTGGATTGGAGCAGAAGCTGTGCTCCACTCACCAGAAGTCTTAAGATCCTGTGGCGGGTGTTGTGGGTAGCTGGCGAGTGTCAGCGGACCCTGCGCCCCAGCTGCCCAGGTGTTTTTCTCTCAAATTCTTATTTAGCATTTTGAAGACTGAAAAATCCAAAAAATCAGTTTTAAGTATTTATTTCTAATATATTTTCACTTTTATTTGAGTACATAACACTTTTTTCCATAATTGCTGCATGGAAATGCTTTCAAATAATCTTTCACACTTTGTAGATATGCCACAGCAGAAGTAATTTTAATTAAAATCCTGTGAACTAGAAGGAGAGCTAAATATATTAGCCACGTGTATAAATTATACAACTATGCAAATGTTATGTTAAAGGCTACTGGAAAAAGTACCAATTTTTACAGTTTGGAATGTTCCCCCCACCGCAAGGCCTATGCTGTTCGGAAGTGCTGGAACCTTTAAAAAATGGGCCTAACAGAAGGAAATTGGGGCCTTGGGGATGTCCCTTAGAAACTCCACCCTGACCTCTCTAGTAGTCACTCTCTTCTTCCTGACTACTATGAGTGAACAAACTTCTCCTCTGCCTGAGCTCCCCACGGGAAGCGTTTTCCTATCACAGACCCAAAGCAAGTGGGCCAAGCAGCCAACCAGTGGACGAAAATCTTTAAAACTGATTGTCAAGATAAACATTTTATGTTTATCAGTTTATTTCACAGGCATATATTGAAATGAGAGAAACACTAACATGCCAAGCATCACATTTTATAAGTGATAGTTTTCCCCTTAAATCATTGAAGATACCACTGAAATTTGAGGTTATACTAATACCCAAGTGTATACACATACCCAAACTCATTTAGAAACAATATTACCTGTATAATTTCTATAGCATTGAAAACATCACTAACAATAAAAGAATTGCCTGAAATCCTTAATAACAGATTCCCGTTACTGCCCTGTGGAACTTGCTGCTGTGGGGCATCTTCCTGGCCATGCCTCTCGTTTGTTTACTCACCATTTTCATTAGCTTCTCCTCAGCAAGGAGTATGTTTGATTCACCTTAGTGCCACCATCACATATACAATAGCTGCTGGATAAGTATTCAACATAGTCATTTGACTGGTCAATCAGCAACATTACAGGACTATGAGAAGCCTGTACTTGCAGTACACTGTACCTGGCCTAGCTGGATACTAAGAAAAGTCCCAGGAAATTTAGAGTTAACAAAAATATCAGACTAAACAAAATTTGGGTTTTTTAATGCGCTTTATATGTTAATATCCTATCATAGACAGAAATACATTTGGATGATGTATCTTAAGAGCCAAGACTTAGCATGTTTGTTTGTCACTAATGAATTGACCACAGCCTTTTAGTGTATTAAGTCCAGTCAACTTATTTTACTTAATTTATTATGAGCTACATTTCTTGATTTTTTTTTCTCTCTCACAACATAGTATCTTTACAATATAAACAGTTCCTGCTCTGAATTTGTGAAATGTTAATAGTGTCTTGGTTAAAATGCAAATCACTATCACAAGAATTATAATTTTTAAAAAATCAGTTAAGAAATTAGCAGTGTCAATATATGATAAGACAAGAGTCTCTCAAAATGACCTATGTTGTTGGGGAGCAAGACTCAATATGGTAACCTGTTGATGGGCTGGTACCCAAGTGCTGCGGATCAGCCTCAGTTGGTCCCACCTCAATCCGTGGGAAATTAGGGTTCCGGACAGATGGGCAAGGAGTTGGTGATGAAAAGGGTGACAAACAGACTCAGACACAAGGGAGTGATGTATCTGGATGTAATTTGTCTTAAAGTGAGCACCAGTCTTATAAGTGACTTTTACACAAAACAGAGGCATGCATACAAAAAGCTAACAGGAACCAATTGGGATAAAAATTAATGTTAACTGGGATCAAAAGCAGCCCCACCTAAAGTCAGCTTAATCTTAGAAGCCAGGGTCAAGGGCTTCATGCCCTTGCCATAGTTCCAATTTTAGTCTATTGTATAGTCCACCTTCCCTGTAGGCCATTGTAAATTCCTGTGTATAAGTAATTCAGCTATCTATAGTTCTAAGTATTTACTCTATTTCCTTCTTAGACCACAACCTTCCTTCTTCCTAGATCATTGTAAATTCTTGCATATGGGAGTAACTCCACTATTATTCTAAGTGATAGTGTGGGGGGACTTTTTACTAATAAGTAATGTAGTCTTCCATACATAACTATAATAAGAATTCTAAACTTACTTTGCTAAGCTTGCTCTGAGATTTCTAACTCTATGTAGTAGATAGTAATGCCTGATTTCTTTCACTATCTCTCTTATAATACTAGAGGCAATTCTGAATGGCACTGAATAGGCAACATTCTTACTGAATTCCAAGCGCAGGGTCAGCTCAAGGACTACCTAGGGCATTGGTGAAGGCCAGGAAACAAAGTTTGATTTTGCTTGGGTATTTGGCAAGTCATTGCTTGGAGACACCTATAATGAAACAATACTGAGGGAAAGCACATAGATCCATTCATCAACTAAAGCAAGGACATTATTGGAGCATTCATTATACAAGATGCCACTGTTCCAGGAGACTAAGTTTCTGTGACCTTTTCACCTCGGGACTGCATCCAGGTTTCTAGGCCTGTCACACAAGTCACTACTGGAGTGGATGTAGCACCCAAGATGTCCAGATGCCCAGGAAAAATCCTCCCAAGTTAATTTTTTCTCAAAATCTAGATCCTCCATATCTATAGGCTCTGATCCGCAAGTCTTTCTTAGCATCTCCCTACATAACTGTCATTTGTGCTTAGACAATTGATGCCCAAGCCAATATTGCAAATCCTGTATCCTAGTCACTCTATCTAAAGGATAAGACAGCAAAGGAACCAGATCCTTTCTCTGAGACAGAGCCATGAGCATCTAGGCCAGTGGTTCTCAACCTTCCTAATCCTGCCACACTTTATTAATACAGTTCTTCATATGGTGACCTCCAACAATAAAATTATGTTGTTGCTAATTCATAATTCTAATTTTGCTACTGTTATGTATCATAATGTAAATATCTGATAGATAGGCTATTTTGAAGGAGAACCCCCTTAAAGGGGTTATGACCCACAGATTAAGAACCACTAATTTAGGCTTAGATGCTTACAAATGGCATCCATATGTCTGCTGCTCCTGTGCCCACAGTCCCCACCTGCCTCAATGGTCTGTCAAATCCCTGCTCCAAAATGTGCTTCCACTGGGGCATATCACTTGTCTTCACACTGATGTCAGAGTTGGCTTTAGTATGTCAACTTGAAATGCCTGGGAAGAGGAAACTTCAATTAAGAGATTGCCTTTTTCAGATTGGCATGTGTGCATGCCTATAAGGCATTTTATTAGCCTGTTGGTATAGGATGGCTCATCCTACTATAGGTAGTTTTATATTCATGAGTTTGTTTGTTTGTTTGTTTTTCTTCACAGACTTGAAATTATTGTCATACAGTTTCTTTGGACAAGTGTTTGCTGTCAATTTAAAGTTTAAGTGCATTGTGGTCATTGAGGGTGGATAGTGTTACTATCATCTTTTCTGATCTATAAGAATTTGTTTGTATCCCAGGAAGGAATCCATTGTAGAGAGGTTTCTGTGTGTGCTGAGTAGAACATGCATTCTTTGGAGTTTGAGTGAAACATTGTGCCTATAACTGGGAAGCCCCTTTGATGCATGGTACCATTTTATTCTGATGTTTCTAAGCTTCTTTATGTGCAGATGGGCAGGTTATTGGAGAAAAGGGAGTACTGAAATCACCAACAATCATTGAGCTAATGTTAATCTGAATCTTTAAATCCAGTGTATTTTTTATGAGATTGGGTACACTAGAGTTCAGAGCATATAATGCTTGGGATGTCTTCTTGGTTAACTGCTCCCTTGAGTAGAAGGAGTGTCTCCTACTTTATCTCTTCTGATTAATATTAATTTGAAGTCTAGTTTGTCAGCCATTAGGATAGTGATGCATGCTTGCTTCCTGGTCTCATTTGACTGAAATACTTTTATCTAGCCTTTCACTCTAAGATGGTGCCTAATCTTAAAGCTAATCTTGTATTATGTACACAACAGAAAGTTGGAATTTTTTTTTATCCAGTCAGTCAGCCTGTGTCTGTTGACTAGGAAATTGAGACAATTAACATTTAAAGTTTTCAGTGAAAAGTCTGTGTTAATATTGGTCCATGCGTTGCTGATTTTCAGTGTTATCGTTTGTGTCCTCTAAACTTTGTGTTTTAGTAAATATAGCATCACATTCCTTTCCAGTCTTTTAGCTTTGTTTATTCCTCGCCTCAGCCTGAAATATTACTTACCGTACTCTTTTACATTTAGTTTGTTGCATTTAACTTTTTTAGGCTATTGCACTGTGAATAGTTTTTATCTTTCTTCTAACAGTTGCAACTAACCAGGCCCATGCATGGGTCACACAGAGCCACCACCAAAGGACTAGATCATCTTGAAACAATTTAGCCAAATTCAGAGAATGACAAATTGTATTATTTTTGAGAAGTAAAAAAACAAAACAAAACAAATAATAATTTTTTTAAAACTCTCTTAATGTATTTTAGTTACTATTTTGTCACCCTTCTTTCTACAAGCCAGGAAAACAGAATCATTGTTTTAGCAGAAAGGAGAGTTCACAAGCTATATCATCAATGATAGAACTCAATATTTGAATGTGGCAAAGCATACAATTACAAAATAAGATGTACTTATATTGTGGTTACAAATTTCATGCATATTCAGTACAGTTCAATGAAAGGATCACTTATTAAGATCACAAGAAGAGATACATAGGAAGACAACATAGCTGGAGGACACTGATAGATTGATCCATAGTCAGAGCTAGAAATTATAATGGAAACAAGCCTGTGGATATTAGAGCTCATTTTGACATCCCTAAATTCTCTTGACTATATGATATTCTGGGAGCTTCAGGGCTCATTAAAAATACCTTAATCACCCCCCATCCTCCTAGCTGAAGTCATAGTTACAATGTCTCCGCCCCTCTGTTTGCAGTAAAGAACTCTGCTGGCCACTGATAAACCTATAGAATAGCTTTTCTGGGTTCACATTTTGTTCTCTTCCAGGGAACAAATTTGACTGCCAGTTGGGAAGGATTCTTGAGTGACATTGACTCATCCATAAGAGAATGGAAGAAAAGCATTTATAGTTACCCAGACTTACAACTTAAAATCTAGTGAACAGCCATGGACACCTGGTTTCAGTTGCTTGATGATCATGTAAGGTGATAGTCCTAATTAAACAGACTGAACAAGATGACTACATTCGGTAATTTGTATTTCATTTCCAACAAATGTTTACTGAATATTTTATGTGCAAAATAGGTTCAATGTCAATATATGTCATTAAAAAACAGATCACATTGCTGACAATTATTCTCACAGAGACAATGTACTCTTTTTTGTGTGTGTGAGTAAAGGAGCTGGTCATATAGATCTGTGTATGTATTTTAAGCACATCTTTCCCCCTAACCACAGCAATGGAAGACAATGACAGAATCTGTTCAAAATCAATAAATGATGATGGCCCTTTCATTTTTTTTACTATTTCCATAGCTTTCAGAAAAACAAACAACAAAGAAACAAAAAACGGACATCTTGTTTTGGGAAGTGGGGTATGTTTGCTAAACTACGAATCTAGCATAAAGCTACTGAAGGAGAAAAATGTCCTCCATCTTGGGAGTGCCAAGTACCAGATTTACAGAAGTGAACTCTGCTGGCTCTTCACATGGCCAACTGGCTGCCTCAATGTTACTTGGCCTTGGCTCTCTACTCAGAGGTTTTATTATCTGCCACCAAAATATATGTTATAGATTTGAAATAAATAACTTAGCATTTACTAAGATTGTGTCACACTATACCCAATAGTTCCTCATTTAAATAGTTTCATACACATTTCCCCATTCATACCTCACAGACTGGAAGGAGAATGTTTGCGAGTGTCTTGGGAAATTGAGATTAAAGAGGTAATATTCAAAATCTAGCTGGTTGAACTGGAATTTTAAGGTTTTGTTGTTGTTCTTGTTCTTGTTCTTGTTTTTGTCTTGTCTTGTTTTGTTTGTTTTGTTTGCCTCCAATATGGGACCTTTAAATTAACACTATTTATGGTGTTTGCAGCCATGACACCACATATGTATATAATCCTACAACTTAGCTAAGGCAATGGTACCATAGGCAGGAAGCCAGCTTTGACCTAGCAAAAGCTTATCTCAAAATAAAAATCTTTAAAGCCTGATGATAATGCCTAGTTTGTATAGCACTCACTTAGTATATGCAAGGCTTTGAGTTCAATACACAATACTGTAGTACGGATAACTGTAGACAGAATATACCATCTTCATGCCTTCAAAGTGGAGCTGACATCATACAGTTCAGAACGATGTCCTGAAGGTTGGGTGCTAGGAGAAATTACAATTACTTTGTGAATGGGGACCATGGCAAAGGGCCCATAACAACCTGAAAATAGGGTCTTCCCCATCCTGGCCCACCACAGTGACAGCCTTCTGTCCCACTGCCTTTGCTTGATCAGGCCTGTTGCCCAAAATACTTCAGTCATTAATGCTCATCTGTTCAGACCCCAAATAATGTGTGGCTCCTAGAATATGTCCGAGGAATATGAACAAGAATGTAGTTTTCTTCCATTTCACTTGCTGTGTCTCAATGTCTACTTGGAAAAATAACACCTTCTTTGTACTTTGGTGAAGGGAAAAATATCATAAAAATTCTTAGTCTTAGAAAGGAAAAAATAACTTAGAGTATGAGTTGACTTCTTTCCAGTTATTAAGAATTTTTCAACTTACATTTTGCTCACACCTGCAATGCTTTTAGAACTTGTCTTAGGAACATGCAGGGATCTGCCTGTCTTTTGCTCATCTTTAACATCAGAAGTAAGGTTCTTTCAAAGTCTCTGTTAATGTTCAAAATGACAGGAACTGTAAATGACAACAGGGTGAATCAGCAAGGTCATTAAGAAATGAATTGTTGAGAAATATGTCCACATAAATGAGAAATGCATCCAGTTAGGTATGACACATACCTGTAATCCAGGACTTGAGAGCAGGAAGCCAGAGCCTCAAAGCATGCTCAGCTACAGAGGACTTTGAGGTTAACTTGGGATAAAAGACATAGTCAAAAAGGTGAAAAAACAAGTAGAAGCATATAATAGAAATGAAGAATCCAGTTTAATATTAACAATGTGTAAGGTTAGGGAAATAATTACATTTCTGGGTTCAACAAGACATTCTAGGCCAGTGTCAATAATTATTAAGACCAAGTAGAGATGACACAGAAAAATACCCTCTAAGTGAAGAATAAAAAGCTAATGAGGTTTATACTGAGCAAGAAATTTCAAGTCTAATCCAGAGACTGCCCCACCCAGGGATCCATCCCATAATCAGCCACCAAACCCAGACACTATTGCATATGCCAGCAAGATTTTGCTGAAGGGACCCTGATATAGCTGTCTCGTATGAGGCTGCCAGTGCCTGGCAAATACAGAAGTGGAGGTTCACAGTCATCTATAAGATGAACACAGGGCCCCCAATGGAGGAGCTAGAGAGAAAGCACCCAAGGAGCTGAAGGGGTCTGCAACCCCATAGGTGGAACAACATTATAAACTAACCAGTACCCCCGGAGCTCATGTCTCTAGCTGCATATGTAGCAGAAGATGGCCTAGTCAGCCATCATTGGGAAGAGAGGCCCCCTGGTCTTGCAAACTTTATATGGCCCAGTACAGGGGAACACCAGGGCCAAGAAGTGGGAGTGGGTGGGTAGGGGAGTAGGACGTGGGGCAGGGTATAGGGAACTTTCAAGATAGCATTTGAAATGTAAATGAAGAAAATATCTAATAAAAATAATAAAATAATAATAATAAAAGAAATTTCAAGTCTAATAATGTCAATATTACTGCTTAATAACAAACAACTAATTTGGCCTATGTGGTAAAAGATAAACTCTGAGGATGACAGAAAAATAGGGTGGGAGAACTCTAACATTTCCTCACTGCCTCTGTACTCTATCCATTTAGTTTTTCAGGTTACAATAGTGAGGTGGCAGAAGAAGAGTCACCTCATTTACTCTCCTCTACAGAATCTCATAGTGACAATCTATAGAAACTCATAGTGATGATCTGCAGACAAAGATGCTAACCTGACACTGAAAATTCAAAACTGAGGCAGAAATATCCCATGAACCACAGAAATAAGAGCCATGATTGAGTGATAAGAGCTGCCTGCTCTGACGTGTCACCCATCTCCTCATTGACACACTTCCAGACAGACTTCAAGCAGCCATGGTTTCTACAGAGGGAAGTATGCAGTAAAGGAGAACATTTGGCTTCTATATTATTTGGAGGAAATAGAGCCTTCTCCTTGTGGTATACTGTGAGTAGCAAAAGAGATGGCAGTTTTGTCATCAACTTTCTGCTCTGTGCCAAATACACAAGATAAATCAATTCAAAGAGGATAAAGTGTTCTCTTAACTGAAAGACCCAGAAATTTTATTCCATAATCCTTTGCTTCTGTTGTTATGGTGAGGTAGAACGTTATAATACGTAAGGTGTGGTAGAGCAGAGCTGTTCCCTTTTGTGGGTATGTTTTGCATGCATGTGCTTGCTAGAATGTAAAAGGAGATGGGTAATGAGCATGCCTATGCCTCCTTCTAAGGTACACCATGCTCACTGACTCAACTGCCTTTCACTATGCTCTCCTCATTCTCTGAAAAGATTCCACCACCTCCTAGCAGCTCATAGTAGTCAGAAAGAAAAAAAAGAAAAGACTGACTAGGGACTGTTAGAATTGTGGCAAGAAGCACAGCAACAGAAAGTAGATCTTATTGATGCTCTGGTCAGCAGAAAAAACAAAAACAAAAAAACAAACAACAACAACAAAACCATTGTATGGTCTCTCTCCTCTAAGGCTCCTAGCTCCAAATCTTTACATATGAGTATGGAATATGGAGAAACTTCAGAAACAAGAAGTCATTGTTTGGAAGGAGACCATAGAAGAGGAATGGCAGGCTACATGTGATCTCAAGGGGAAAATGGGAAAACCAAGGGTCCTTAGTTGTATAGGAGCAGGGAGATCTATACAGAAGAAGGAGGGAGGAGTATAATAGCAGGAAGGATGTCCAAAAAGGCATAAGGGGTCATCCTATTAGCCATCTAAGTCTATGTATACAGTCACATAAAAAAGCTTCAATGAAATTTTCCCATCTGGACTGACGTTTCCCATGAGAGCAAAAGACTATCTTAATAGAACCCCAATAACAGGCATAAAAAGCACTCCTTGTATTTGACTAGGGTTCTCCAAAAACTCCCCAAACATTACAACTTATTGCTGTCACCATTGATTCCCCCAGAAGTGTCAGGTAAGTCCCTATGGCTAAACAGAGCATAAACTTCAAACACAGGATGCAGAAGATCTGAGCTGGTACATGGAAGCCTGTTTCTTGAGGTCAAACTATTACGGTACCATAAGGTGTCATGAAAATTTTCAAAAGGGAAAGCAACCCTTCTACCTAGGTATGGTGCCTATTAAACTGTAACAATGACCAGTATGGTGTGATAAGCCTAAGGGTGCAATTTTGCACACATACATTGGTGGCGATGACCACAGCACTCTAATTGGCCATAAGGTCCATTCAACAAGAGGGAAATTGTGCTTGCTACTAGAAACCTACTCAGCTGGAATGTGTAAAGTCACAGATCTGGGAGGAGAACCTACAACCGCCATTTTATTAAACCAATACGATCCCTAAATATATTCTAAATATGTGTCTTTATATACACAAATAAATGTAGCCTTCATCCATCAAGAAAACTTTCCTTTGCAGCAGAGGTAAGCCATTACAGAAAATTCCAAGTTATTAAAATGCTGACCTGTGGGGCCCAATCCCAAATGATGCAGCTCCAGCACAACTCTTACACAAAATGCTCAAGAATCATGGCAGAACAGGAGGGCAGAGAGAGTGTAAGATCCAGAGGAACGTGAAATTTTCTGAGACTGTGTCTCCTAGAATTATCAGGGAAGCTATGTCCATGAAGTTTAACCAACATGTCTGCCTAAACATGACCTGACCAAGGATGATACCAATAGACATGATAACATGGAAAGAGCATAGATCATGAGGCCTTGACCATAAACAAGCAACTAAAGGCAACTAAGAAGTGCTGTGAGTCGGAGAGATTGTCTTCTCCAGGGAAAAGCACAGCAAATGACTAACAAATTACCAAATGCTCAACCCTGAAAACATGCATACAAGTAGCACTTTACAGACTAAGATAGCTGTATTTATATATTTAGCAATACACACATACACAAAGAAAAACAGGCCATGAATTTGAATGAGAGCAAGGTGGGGAGCACCATTCAGTTTGCAAGAAGAAAGGGGGTGAAGGAAAGAATGTAGTTACATTAACCTCAAAAAATGTGGCAGATTTTTTTTTTGTCTTCAACATTTTTTTAAATTTTTATTAGATATTTTCTTCATTTACATTTCAAATGCTATCCCTAAAGTCCCCTATACCCTCCCCCCACCCTGCTCCCCTATCCACCAACTCCCACTTCTTGGCCCTGGAGTTCACCTCTACTGGGGCATATAAAGTTTGCAAGACCAAGGGACCTCTCTTCCCAATGATGGCCGACTAGGCCATCTTCTGCTACATATGCAGCTAGAGACACAAGCTCTGGGGGTACTGGTTACTTTATATTGTTGTTTCACCTATAGGGTTGCAGACCCCTTCAGCTCCTTGGGTACTTTTCCTGGCTCCTCCATTGGGGGCCCTGTGTTCCATCCAATAGATGACAGTGAGCATCCACTTCTGTATTTGCCAGGCACTGGCATCACCTCACAAAAGACAGCTATATCAGGATCCTTTCAGCAAAATCTTGCTGGCATATGCAATAGTGTCTGGGTTTGGTGGCTGATTAAGGGATGGATCCCAGGGTGGGGTAGTCTCTGGATGGTCCATCCTTTAAATGTCTTAGCTCCAGGGGCTGGTGAGATGGCTCAGCAGGTAAGAGCACCCAACTGCTCTTCCAAAGGTCCTTAGTTCAAATCCCAGCAACCACATGGTGGCTCACAACCATCCGTAACAAGATCTGACTCCCTCTTCTCGTGTGTCTGAAGACAGCTACAGTGTACTTACATATAATAAATAAATAAATGTTAAAAAAAAATAAAAATAAAATGTCTTAGCTCCAAACTTTGTCTCTGTAACTCCTTCCATGGGTGTTTTGTTCCCTATTCTAAGGAAGAATGAAGTATCCACACTTTGGTCTTCCTTCTTGATTTTTTTGTGTTTTGCAAATTGTATCTTAGGTATTCTAAGTTTCTGGGCTAATATCCACTTATCAGTGAGTGCATATCAAGAGTGATTTTGTGATTAGGTTATCTCACTCAGGATGATATCCTCCAGATACATCCATTTGCCCAAGAATTTCATAAATCTATTGTTTTTAATAGCTGAGTAGTACTCCATTGTGTAAATGTACCACATTTTCTGTATCCATTTCTCTGTTGAGGGACATCTGGGTTCTTTCCAGCTTCTGGCTATTATAAATAAGGCTGCTATGACATAGTGGGTAACAGTTGTTTTAAGAAAAGAAACGAGTGAAAGCAGATGTAAATTAAGGATGTGCAAAAGACAAAGAGAAATTCATCAAAAGAAGTCAAGCAAATTGTCAGCATATGTATTCAAAATACCCAGCATCCTCCGTCACTACATAGCACCTCATTTCAGCAACAGTGGCTGCTTTCAAAAAGGCAAAACACAGCTTATATGGTTTGAATAAGAATGGCCCCCATGGGCTCATACATTTGAATAAGTGGTGCCCAGTTTGGGGAACTTTCAAGGAAAGATTAGGTGCTGTGGCCTTGTTGGGGAAGGAGTGTCACTCAGAATAGGCTTTAAGGTTTCAAAAGATTCACCCTATTCCTAGTGTTCCTCTCTGTCTCCTACTTGTGGGTCAAGATGTTAGTTTCAACTGCTTAAGACAGTGTGGCTGCTGCCCTGCCATGAGGGACTCAACCCTCTGAAAGTGTAAGCACAGATAAATGCTTTCCTTTATAAGTTACCTCAGTGTATTGTCACAGCAATAGAAAACTGAGACAACAGCAAAAGTTGGTAAGGATTTCAACAAAACGAAACCCTTGCATACTGTTGGTGGAATTAAAGATTAGCATAACCATTGTGGAAAACAGTAATGGGAAAGATTCCTCAAACTATTAAAAATAGAAGTACTCTATGATTCACATTCTTACTATTTTCAAAGGAAATTAAATCAGTGTGTTGAAGACCTAGCTCCACTCCTTTGTTTATCATAGTTCTATTTACAACAACAAAAACATAGTTATATCCATCAGCATGGATGGGGGGGGGGGGCAAATGTAATGTAAATGCCCAGTGGAAAACTGGCAATGAAGAACATTGCAGTTTGTGAGAGCACTGATGAGGATGGAGACATTATGATATAGTAAAATAAACTAAGCACAGAAATAAAAATGCTGTTTGAGATCACTCATATATATACTAAATTCAGGGAAATAGAAAAGTTGTTGAGGTTTTATCTGTTGCTATGTATTATAATGCTAAATACTGGCCTCCCAAGACCTGGTTGCCCTCACAGATTCCTAATCCTAATGTACTCCAAGTAATGCTATGTGACCAGGCTCCTTAATTTAAATATATTAGTTGTATAATGAAGCCAAATGCCTATAGCTGGGCAGAAGAGAGGTAGGTGGAGTTTCCGTTCCTAGACTTGGGGTCTAAGGACCACAAGGAGGCAAGGGAGAAGGTGGAGGGAAGATAAGATACCATGGAGTAGGAATCCTGAAAACATGGTAATGAGGGCTGGCAAGTCGCAACAAGAGTGACCTAGACAGGACATGGCAAGTCATGTTGTGAGGTTATTAGCAGAGAAGCAGATACTATAGCATAGAAAGTAAATATCTGCCCAGCTCTAGTACTTCAAAGACTTATTACAAATATAAAAGATTGTATGTCTTTTATCAGGGATCTGAATGATCAAAGGCAGAGTAGAAACCCCTGAGATTAAATGTTTACTACAACAAAAGTAGAATAAAGGTCTTGAGAAGTTGGAGTACCTAGTGAGTGGGGGATGGGAAGATATTGAAGGAATAAATATAAGAGGTCCATTGTTTAGCATCATAACTACAATAAATGACAACCTAATCTTAAAATACAAAAAAATGAGTAAGAGTTCTCAGCAGAAATGATAGCTATGTGGAGCAATTTTTGTTAGTTAGACTAATTCTATGATTATATATATATATATATATATATATATATATATACTGTTACATATCAATTTGAATGGGATAAGTATAGATAATTTTATTTTTCAACTTAGAAGAAAATGACAGCAGAAAAGAAGGAGGAAGAGAGAAACATGAGAGACAGAATAGAGAGGTAAATGTATATTGACATTATTGAGTATGTTATGGTTCAAACTAGACAGAAAAAGTCAAATGGGAATTTTTTAATGGCCTCCTTTGTCATGTAACACATGCTTTAATACTCAGGTATAAGCTTGCATTGAAGTCACATGGAGGCTCACTAAAACACAGATGCCATGTGTTGCTGCAGATACTTTGTGCAGTAAAAACCAGGTGTGACCTAGCTTCTCAGATGTTGCTCTCCAGGCCTGGGAAGACACTTTGAAAAGTGTCACCTTGTCTGTGAACTCAGCCTTGTATCATCTTACTGACATCCTACTCTGGCTTTGCACAAGTAAGTTGTATGCTAGGACATGGCGAAGGCTACCATATCATACCCACTTCTTATTTGGTATGATTGGGTCTATGGGTAAAATAAAATTACCCATGTCACATAATTAATTTGCTTTATTCCTCCGTTGCTCCCAATGAAAAGGTTGTAGTGATGCTCACATTAAATGATAAGTATATTAGGACAAGAACTGGAGGTTGGAGAAAATATGTTGAACCCAAAAAAAGGATTAAAGCCAGGCATTGTGGTGCACACCTTTAATCCCAGCACTTGGGAGGCAGGCAGATTTCTGAGTTCGAGGCCACCCTGGTCTACAAAGTGAGTTCCAGAACAGCCAGGGCTACACAGAGAAACCCTGTCTCAAAAAAAAAAAAAAAAAAAAAAAGGATTAATAAAAAGAGTGATCTGGAGAGATGCCTCAATAGTTATTAATGCTTTCTACTCTTAAAAAGAATCTGGGTTCACTTCCCAGCAGCCATATTGTAGTTCATAGTTGCATATCTTTTAGTTACATAGGTCATAACCACTTATAATTACAGTTTCAGGAGATCCAATGCCTTATTACTGATTCCTCGGGATTCTACATGCACAATGCACATACAAATACTTATGCAGGCTTACACACACACACACACAGACACACACACACAAATAAATGAATAAATACATAAGTTCTTTTAAAATAGAAACAAATAAATAATAGGAGCATAAGAACCTGTATCATTTTTCGTGCTAATTTTTAAAGCAACCAAAGTAAGAATGGTGGGAATATGAGTCCATAATTATCAGCATATAAAACATGTGTAGAACAATCTTCTCCAAAGACCCACATATGTGGATTTGAAATAATGAGGAAAGCAAAGAGCAGTTGAGAAGGAAGGTATGATATGAATAGGTGCTAAAAGTAAAGACACGGAGGGTATGTTTGAGCCCACAATGAGGCTGGCTGAAGATAAGGCCAAGCTCATTTTGAGGAAGAGAAAACAAGAGTCCTTAAACCTAAAAGTGTTGGCTCTAAAAGATCTCAGGCCTCAGTGCTCATCCTAGCCACAACCTGAGCTGAGCTGACTCACTGGGAAAGCCAGCTTAACTTCCTACTGAGCACTGGGCATGTGTCATAAAACATCAGCTGGCTCCTGGCCTGGAGAAAGGCCCAAGGGTCTGAGAGATTGCACAAGGTAACCCACCGTAAAACAAGCATGGACACCACTTCTAAAATGCTCAGAGACACACACAAGCAAAATCAGCTCCCCTAGTATGCCCACAGGGTTTGCAAGGTGTCTCATGGCACAGTTCACCCTCCTGTCATGTGGTCAGACTTTCCAAATTACTAAGACATTTGGCAAAGCTGGGTCTTACATCTTCTGTCCAGGGACTCTTCTCCTGCCAGGAAGGGAGGAGAGGCTGAAAAGGAAAATCTGAGGCTGTCCATTACAGCCCACTTTTGTAGTCTCCTTTGGGTTCTTTCCTCCCCCAACCTGCTGTGAATCAAAACAACCTCAACCTTATATGTCCTAACATACCATGTGGTACTAGTAGCATCTTTCTGAATAAACAGCTAAATAAAGAGCATTTGCTTTCCAAGCAAGTCTGTGAGAAAAGAAAGGGCAGCTGAGTGGCTTTGGCTCACTGTTGGTGGCACTTAGTTTGCATTTGTAATCAATATGAGCCTCAGAAGTGAAGGTGCATGGATTCAGCTCCCCTTAGCTGGAGCTTACAGTTTATGTTTGACTTTCTATCAAATCCATCCAGATCATCTCTTATTATATTTTCTATAATGCTCCAGGCTTGGGCTCTGAGGAGGACCAAGTGGAAAGGACAGTACACCTCTGGGATACTTAGTGAGCAACTGAATATTTAGGTGCTCTGCCTCTTGCTCTGCTCCCTCTTTTAGTAAACATTTGGGAGGTTTGCTCCTGGATCTTTGCAATTCGCAAAGATACTCTTTGTGCTCAGAAAGGCAAAACAAGACAGACGAGGTCAATGGGGGATGTGAGATATCTTGGATAATCAGTTGAAATATCCACATCTCTAATTCAAGGCTTCCTTTGATTTATCAATGTCATATTTCACATTAAGGTCCCCAACATCCATTTTCTTCATTTCCTTTCTAATTATTGCTTCCCAACTCAATAATTTGCTGTTACATAGTTTCTGACGTCTTGCATCTAGTTTGTTCAGTACCTTGGAATGTGATGGGGGGAAAAACGGGCTCTCTGTTAGAAAAGCCATGTGAGTTTTCTTTTCTCTTCGTTTACTTTTCCTGACTTCTCCTTTGTCTCAGTAATTATGTTCAGCCCAGTGGCTAATGATGTTGCAGGAGGAGTATATGGCTTTCTGAGATCACTGGGAAGGGGTTGTAGAGAATGGAGGCTCAGAAATCAGAAAGCTGGATTCAAATCAGTTTTACCATTTAGAGGGACAGAAGCGTTAGGCATGTATTTTTAAGATTCAGTCATCGCTATATACAATCTCTGAGACTTCACACTGGAGAATTCCATTTCTAGGCAAACTACAGCTGACTGATCTGAACTGTTAAGGGAATCAGAATGGAAGGACGTCTGTTTCCTGTCCCTCTGTGTCAATGCAAGTACTGTCTTTTACTTGGAACAACCCCCAGAACAGCTCTTCTTGCTTATCCTCTCCCCCATTCCTTTCTTTGCACATTAGCCAATGAGCCTTGTAGGACATAAATCAGACCATGTCATACCCTGACACTCTGCAAAGGCTCCATGTCTCCTGCAGAAAGATGAACAAATGGCTTAATAGTCTAGCTGATCCCATAAAACAGCCCCAGATTGCCTCCATAACCCACATCCCTGCTTCTGTCTTCTGGCTTTCAGTCTTATTGCCTCTTCCCTCTCATTTGAATGGATCAATTATGTGCCTGCTGCGGGGCCTTTGCCCTAACTGTTAGCTTAGGGAGAGCTGTGCCTTGTTTCATCCCAGTTGAAGCATTACCTCCTGGAGAAAGAAGGAGATGTGTGAGGCTCAGGAATCCAAGAAAACTGCAGAGACTCTGGGAACTCAGGAAGTTACTAGATTTATGAGGCCTGTCCTCAAGTTATAAAAGCAGGAAACAGTTGCTAGGAAGACAGAGATTGTCCAGCGGAGCTTACTTCTGGGTAGGCTGAGAGTTCCAGAGATGAAACTTTCCTTTGTCACCATTTATGCCTGAGTTGCCTGACCAATTATAGAACTCCCTTTGAGTCAACTATGCTCTTGTAAGCAACCGCAGCAAAACACCTTGGTTCACTAAGCTAGACTTGGATGGAATTGCTCCTCCAGTTTGTTGCTTGGTAAGATGTGAAAAACTATTTGTTCAAGCCTCCCCAGGATGTCATCCTAATATCCTGCAATGCTCTGAATCTGTACCATGCCCCATCTTCTCGACAAATCAGACTTCAGCACAGCTCCAGTCGGCTATTCTGTGAACATTGTCCTCTTGACATCATGACCATGGCACACTGCTATACTGTTCCTAGAATGTCTCAGGACCCAGAGAACACAGCTGGAGCATTAGAAGAGGTATGCCATAAATCAACAACATGGGAACACGTCAGTGATGTTTCCAATCAGTACAGAATGAGATCAGTGAGTAATCTCAAAACCCCTTACATTTCTGTGAGACAGACTTGAGGAACCCCATCTGGCAGAGAAGTGAGCACCTGTCAAGGGCACCTCCTGCTGCTCTATTCACATCTCACCTTTCCCACACTTACTTCTGCAGTCCAGGTCTGACTTTCCAACATCCATGGATGATTAGTTTCTGGGAAAAGTGTGGGTAGTCAGTTTTCTCCAAGAGTACAGCCCCTGTGCTGCAGCAGAAGATCATACACCTAAGAATATTTGGGAATTACAAATCAACCTTGATTTAGGGGAGGGAGATATAAAATTGGGTCAGTAAGAGAAGTGGGAATGGAACTGGAAAGGGTTAGGAGAGGGAGGGTAATATGATTAAAAACTTACTGTGCTGGGTTACCCAAAAAATACATGCAATGTGCATATTAAAGTACATATTTAAGTATGACTCCTTCAATAATTCAACAACCTCATGGACTCCTCAACAATTTACTTTATTAAAGAGTTTCACATGTTCATTACATCATTTTATCTCTCAACAGTCCTGAAAGGAAAAAGACAGCATTCCTTGATCTCGAGAAGAAATCTGAAAAATAGTTCCTCCACATGACTCCTGCCATTCTCTCCAAGCCATCCTTATAGTGTTTTTAAACTTTTAGTGTGTGTGTGTGTGTGTGTGTAGTCATGTATGTGCTAATCTGTACATGTAGATGTCAGAAGATAATTTTGTGGAGCTAGTTCTCTCCTTACATCTCTGTGTGAGTTCCAGAGATTGACCTCAAAGCATCAAGCCTGCACTGTAAATTCTGTTATCCACTGAGCCATCTCACCTCCCCAAGCCCTCTTTATCAGACACAGGGTCATTATTGTAGTACAACCAATTGAAGCTTATCCACGACTAGCTTACAAATAAAGAAGACTCATACTAGGATTATTTTATTTGTTTTTGACAATTTCCAGGGGATAACCCCTAATCTACTCTTCTAACTGGCTGACCTGACTACCTCCCTAGCAGTATATCCCCAGATACTGTTTCTCCAGCCATGTACTTATCATCTATCTCTTTCCATGGCAGCTTTCTCCTCCTTCCTCCTTCCTCCTTCCTCCTTCCTCCTTCCTCCTTCCTCCTTCCTCCTTCCTCCTTCCTCCTTCCTCCTTCCTCCTTCCTCCTTCCTCCTTCCTCCTTCCTCCTTCCTCCTTCTCCCCCTGGTCTCTCCCAACTAGGTCACTCCAAACTGACCTACCTCTAATCCCTTCAGTAATTGGCTGTAGCCAATTTTATTTAACCAATAGTTTTAAATTAGGGAACAAGGTTTGCACAACAAAAGCTTGTAGATATGAGAAGCCACTGCTAGGCCTAGACCTTTGGATATACAACTTAGCATTACAAAACATAGCAATAGACCAAATGTCAATACAATATAATCCAAATTGACTTCAAACTCACCATGCAGTCAAGCATCACCTTGAATTTCTTATTCTTCTACCTCAAATCCCTAGGGTCAACAGGCATGCCACCATGCCCAGTCTATACAAAGTTGGGGGTCAAACCTCGAGTACATGCTAGACATGTACTCTACCAGCTGAACCCAAAGATTTCGGCCATCTTATACCAAGAATCAAAATCTGGCCATCTGGGTGAAAGCCAGATTTCCTACCTACTAGACAGGTGGTTCTTAAACTTCCCAATGACACAAACCTTTACTACAGTTCCTCATGTCATAATGACCCCCTAACCATATTATTATTTTGCTGTTACTTCATAACTTTAATTTTGTTTATATTATGAATCAAACCAAATGGAACCATCTGATATGCAGGATATTTGATGTGGCACCTCTGAATGTGTTGTTTTACACACACACACACACACACACACACACACACACACACACATCAGAGGGCATGCAAACAACAGGTTGAGAACCAGTGCTTTAGACTATATAGAAGACATTCCTTAACATCTGGTACAAAATTCTTGCTACAGAATTCATGTGCTGGAAACTCAATCCCTAAAGTCATCTTCAGTGGTACTTGCCAGTGAGACTATGGGAGGTGAGGGTGTTCATGAGGGTGGAGCCATAGGACATCACCTGTGGCTTGACAAGATGAGGGAGGTATGAGAGAGCACTCTTGTTCAGTACACCTAAGTCATGATCATCAACATGTTCAGGTGAAGAACCAGTGTCATGTTGACAGACCTTCCCAGAGCTATGAGCTAAAGAAGCCTCTATATTTCATAAATTGCCCTCATTGTGAGTGTTTTGTTACAGTAACAAAAATACACTGAACAATTCTTAGGTTAATCTTTATGTAAAATATATGAGGAATAATCATATGCAAATTAATATGGTATGAGAAGTAATTAAATAAATGCTTTCTACATTTCTTTAAAACAAATTCCATTATAAAAATTTCATATAGTTCTATTAGCCACTCCATTATTTTTATTTTCTAGAGCTACTATAACAAAGTACCACAAACTGGGTGGTTTTAAGCAATATAAAGTCACTCTTTCACAACTTTAGGAGACTGAGTCTGAATGGACATATCAGAATCTAGTTCTCTGTTAAGACTGTTAAGGTAAATTTTTCTTGTCTCAGCGTTTAGTGACAGTGGCCACTCTCAGGTGTAATTATCATGCAATTTCTGCCTCTGTTTTCCCATGGCTTTTTTTCTCAATGTATCTCTCATAGAACATTATAGGGAGCCATTGGATGGGAGTCCACCTGAATAACATATGACTTCATGTTATGCCTTAGCCCTTTTCCCAAATGTCCACAGGACTAGGAGTTTAACACATCCTTTGGAGGACATGGTTCAATCCACACTAGTATGGAGTGGACTCCACAAGAGGACCTTGGGAGGCTCAGGAAGGCACCTGCCTCAGATCCAGCTAGGGAACGCCAGACTGAAAACTCCTGGGCCTCACCACACAGTGCCGTGAACTAGGAACCCAGATTCCTTTGTGGTGAAGGAAGACTACATGTTCTTTGACACACTTGACTTTGGGAACAATATATCAAAAGATCTGACAAGGATTTGTAAGTGTGTAGTAGAAACTGAATAGAGAAAGCTGCTTATAGGTCCAGGCACACGGGCTTCTCATTTCTTATTTCCTTAGGACACTACTTTGTCCTGGGGTTGGCTTCATTATCCCAGTTGTGCAAGTGTCATTCCTCATCCCTTATTGTTCTGTTTGGTGTTGCTATAACAGAATACCCTTAACTGGGTAATTTATAAAATCAGAGAAAGTCATTCTTTCCAATTTGGAAAGTTGGAAAGTACAATATCAAGGTGTAATACCTGGTAAGGGGTGTCTTGCTGAGTTGTCTCATGGTGGAAGAAGGAGGCAGGGAAGACCAGTGGAAGAGAGCAAGGAAGGTCCCAATTTGCATTTATCACAAACCTCTTGCAATTATAAGTCAATTCATAAGATCTCAAACACAATCTAACAGTAATGTAGTAACATAACAGTATGTAAGTAACATAAATCCATTCAATCCAAGTAAGAGTCTTAATGACCTGCTCACATCTTGGGTTGTTTCCTTGTTTGCTGTTTGTTTGTTTGTTTGTTTTGTTGGAACAGAGTCTAGTTAGGTGGCCCTTGATGGTCTGGTACTTTCTATGTAGATCAAGATAGCCTAAAACTCTTGGCAATCAGCCTCCAAGTGCTGTATTACAGGCTTGGTTCTCTCACCCCTTAAAGTTCCAACCTCTCTTAGTAGATTGCACTGAGAACTGACTTTACAACACATGACCTTTGAGAAACACATTCAGAGTAGACTATGTCATATATGTCCTGCCCAGGCCTCTGAGGGATGTGTATAAGTTATCACTAAGACACATGAAGAAGCCCTAGCCCTTACTACTCATTGCTGCACCAACCCTTATTTGTGCTTTTCTCTTTAAAACACTTGATTAATTCATGTGGAAAGGAATTGGTTCTCACACAGCACCTGTGTCCTCTACAGTTTCTTACATTTTACAGCTTCTCATTCTAAGGACTATACCAAGTCTCTCCAAAAATCATTTTCAGACAGGTATAGGTTTTAATTTTAGGAATTTCTTCCTAAGTCATGATACTGATTTTTATCATGTTTATCCTTCAAGCAAAATGTCATACTAATAATTCTCTTTCTTTTTTGGAGAGACACTCTCATTGCACTCACTTCATGGAAGAGCAACTAGGTTCTAAAGCCATGATCAGTAGCAGGAATTGATGTGCCTTGTGCTAATCTGCCTCTCTATCTTTCCTGGGTGATCCCTTTTAGTTCCCTTCCAGGGTAGGGCTCCTTTTTCTAATTACCACTGCCTACAGTGACTATCCACCTACTCTTGCTTCCTCAGCCCCACCCCCAAGCTCCTGGAGCTGCTTATTCTTACCTTCTAATCATCCAAATATGTGCATTTGGACCTCTAACATATACTGTTGTATCATGTTATTGCATGTGTGTAAGAATAAGATTGTATTTCCATCACTCATCTTACTAGGAGGGCAATGGGCACAGGCAACCCTATGCTGATGGCTAAAGGAAACCCAGCCCCGGACAGACACCTCTGTATAGAGTGCAAGGCCTGTAGGGATATCCAAGAAGCCTGCCTGTTGCCTTGTCTCCGTATTTCTAAGAATTGTATCTGGACATGTCAGGTCATCTCCTTGGCCTGTATGAACACCAGTTCCACTCCATTGTTTCAGAAGTTCCATCCAGGTTTAACACTCTCTAAATCTAAGTCTTGCTTCTGTGAAGGCATTCCTGTAATCCCAGCCAATACTGATTACTTCCATTCTTAATTAAGTCAATATTTTTCAGTATTAGAAGTCTGAACACAGTTTGACAGAAATATTTTATACTACTTTTGGATTTAGGAAGCAAAGAACTTGTAGCTTGAGGGCCAACAATGATGTTATGCTTGGACACGTCAGTAGGAAAGAGTCTGACACTATGCCTGGGCATGCCAGCATTCTACAACAAGAAAGGTGTGGGGTGTGTTAAGCCCTCGGTGTAGATCCCTGTGAACCTTTTGTAATTTTGCATGTTTGTTTGTTTTTTTAATTTTCTGTATTGAATATGTATGTAAGTCTCAGTTTCTTCATCAGAAAATTCCCAGAGGTTAATGTTGCCCTACAGACCCTGGACAAATGAAACCTCGTAACAAACACATAAAATATCTATTTCTGAACACAACAGCATATACATATAAATATACACATGTGTATATATATTATGAAATATATACATATATTATGTATAGTATGTATAATATAATATGGAATATTCCCATTGATTACACTTGACATGATGTCTGATATATACAGTTATCTAGAACTCCAAGAAATATGTTATCTCATGCTAGTTTTGCTTCAGTTTCTAATTATTCTAATCCACTAAAATAATGTTGTGACTTTTAATAAATCTTTAAGTACAAAAACTCATAACTTCACTTTTTTCCATAGTCACAATAGACTTGGTTATACAGCTAAAGGAATACTGGAGTTAAGAGAATCTAAATTCATAGGTTCACATCGTCATAGAAGACTCCTTATCAATGCAGTCTGCCTTTAAATTTTGAGAATTGAAAGAAATTGAAAAATTCATCTTTCTTGCTTTGCTGATAAGGACAATGGAATTGGGGCACACAAGGCAAATCAAAGTTACAAAGTGAAATAAAACTTCAGTGGTGACAGAAAGGACTCCATTGTTTTAGAATTTTGTTTTGTTTTGTTTTGTTTTTTCATTGGATTTGTGATGGTTTGTATATGCTTGTCCCAGGGAGTGGCACCCTTTGGAGGTGTGGCCTTGTTGGAGTAGGTGTGTCACTGTGGGTGTGGGATTTAAGACCCTACTCCTAGCTGCCTGGAAACCAGTATTCTGCTAGCAGCCTGCAGATGAAGATTTAGAACTCTCAGCTCCAGCTATACCATATCTGCCTAGATCCTGCCATGTTCCTGCCTTGATGATAATGGACTGAACCTCTGAACCTGGAAGCCAGTCCCAATTAAATGTTGTCTTTATAAGAGTTGTCTTAGTTATGGTGTCTGTTCATGGCAGTAACACCCTAAGATAAGATGCACTGAAATGTATTCACCAAGATGCTATGGCTGCCTATAAAAAGGTTTTTATTGTCTGAAGTCATCTCTCCTCCCTGCCTTTAACTTTCCAGTATGGTTTAGGAGTAGGCAAAGAGGATTATTGGAGGTAGTACTGGAAGTTGCTATGCAGGTGCCACAAGGTCTTATCATGCATGCTACAATACCTATCTGTCAGGCAACATGTGCCCACTGATGTAATAGTGGTGAAACTGTTTATGGAGGTCACTAACTGCTTTCTTTTTTTTTTTTTTTTTTTTTTTTTTGGTTTTTCGAGACAGGGTTTCTCTTTATAGCTCTGGCTGTCCTGGAGCTCACTTTGTAGACCAGGCTGGCCTCGAACTCAGAAATCCGCCTGCCTCTGCCTCCCGAGTGCTGGGATTAAAGGCATGCGCCACCACGCCCGGCTACACTAACTGCTTTCTTGTTTAGAGTTGAGGCCAGATTCCCAGGATAGAATTTATGCCTGATACTGTAAGCATGTTCAAAGCATATGGCTAGGAAAGTCTTGGGCTGTAGGGGAGGACATATTGATATTTTTTTTCTAATAGTCATGATATCAAAAGGCCTTCTAGATATTTGCTATTTATTTTGTTTTGTTCTGAAAATGTCATACACCAGTACTGTGTTTACAACATTTTCACCCCTCTGCAACTCTTCCCATGCTCCTCTCACACATCTCCCTCTCAAGCTTACAACCTCTTCTTCTTAATTACCATTACATATATATGTATGTACATATGTCACATACAAAAGACACTATCTCACAGCCTATTCCCTGGTCCTTTGGCTCTTACAATCTTTTCATGATTTTTCTTGGCACTTATATGTAGAAATTGTAGTGTAGATATATTCATTCAGGGTGAACATGCTATGTTCAGGGTTCTCTGCAGTTTGACCAGTGGTAGATTTCTGAAATGGTCTCCATCTGTTGTCAAAAGAAGTTTCTTTGATGAGAAATGAGTAAGTGTTTAAGAAGAAGTTGGGCATTACAGTCATTTGGGAAAGTGGCAGTAATAGGTTCTTCTTCTAAATCCACAACCTCACTACATGGGTGGTTGGTTAGGTTTACAGTACCAGACATGAATTCCCTCTTATTGAACAGGCTTTAAACCCAATTAGACAGTTTTAGTTTGTCCCCAACATATAATTGCTAGTATTGCACTTCATCTTGCCATGCCTGTCATTGCTGTGGTTCATTGGCTTTACAGCTGGTTAGAACCATTGGTTGCTTTTCTCCCTTGATCTTTGCATAGCATATCAGCTACAATAAGAGCTAGTCCTCAGGGAAGAATCCTTCATGCCATTTCCTGCTTGATTTATGTGTTTCTTTTTGTCTTCACTGCAGTATTTATAGTAATAGGGTCTTACCTTCAAGTTTTGGGAGATGATCAAGGATAATAGGAATAGAGTATATTTACTCTGTAGTCTATCCAACTTTCCTGACCCAAAACTCCAAGATATATTTTCTATGCCCAGCACTGGAAATTTTATTAGATTGTGTGGTGGTTTGTCCCCTATAGGGTTACATATTTAAACACTTGGTCTCAAGATGGTGATACTGTTGGTTAAGGTCTGGAGATGTAACCTTGCTAAGGAAGGTATATCAAAGGCCTTAATATTTCTAAAGCCAGTGCCATTCCCAGTTCACTCTCTCTGTCTTTGTCTCTCTCTCATCCTCACTCTCTCTCCTTCCCTCCCTCCCTCCCACCTTCCATCCTTCCCTCCCTCTTTCCCTCTCTACTCTGTGCTTGTGGCTTGAAAGGTCAGTTTTACCTTACTGTACCAGCCTGCTGCCATGATGGTGCTGGACTTCTTTCCCTCTGGATCCATAAGCTCAAATAAAACATTCCTTCTATAGTTGCCTTGGTCATGGCATTTTATCACAGCAACAGAAAAGTAACTAATAAACATAGTCAATTGCTCTTGGTAAGTAGATTTTTGCTGCACCCAACCTTGGTCAGAGAAGCTTCTTGTTACAGTGGGTAGTAGTTAACGCACAGACTCATTACTGAGGATAAGCAACTGTGCATGCTCAGCTAGAGATGGAACATCTATATCATGCTCTTCCTTACTCAAGGCTCAGAGAACAATTATAAAGAGGGGACAGGAAGGATGCAAAAGCCATAAGACATGGAGGAATGCTGTCCTCTGGACATAGCATTTCTGTTGCATATATAAATTTAAAGCCACTATGGTTACCTATACAGCATCTATACAAGATGAGCGAGTTAAAATTTCTATCACAAAGATGAGAGGGTATGACAAGGTCCTCTGCCTCTAGTCTGAAGAGTAATTGGCACAGTGGACCAGTGGATAACTGCATATCTATGTACATACACACAAGTAACATGAATTAAACTCATTGTGTTTAAACAAAAAAACAAACCAACAAACAGATTAGTAGATAGATAGATAGATAGATAGATAGATAGATAGATAGATAGAAGACATGAATTTGTGAAGTAGATGTGATGAAGGGGCCTTGGAGGAATTTGCAAGAGAGGAGAATAAGGGAGATATATATATATCAAGATACATTGCATAGGCATATGGTATTTTCAAATACATTTTCTAAAGGAAGGCTAGTTAGTCGTTTACTCGTGGGTGGCATGATCCACACCTTGTTTGTCCCAGAAGCTTATGGGCTTTAGACACTCAGTTTGTTCAGCATATTTTAGAAAAGCCTAAGTTTCATATTTTGTAGTTTCTCATGTTGTGTTGCCCCAGAGAAACTTATTTCCGTGCATGCCTCCAGGGAAGATCCTGTCAGCTCTAACTCTTCTGTTATCAGGCATGTATGCATCACCCAAACACATGCAATAGTGCACCAGACACTGGTTCTGTCACATTGAGCATGCTTAACACATGTGAGCTTCACTTTCTTCTTCTATGAGGGTAATAATACCTAATCTGTAGAATAATTTTAATAATCTACAGAGTATTTTGTTATTAGTCTGACAGGCATACATGCTATGATGATCTGCACATTATCAGAATGGTTACTGAACCTAGGAAATGTGAGCTCTTATGAAACTAGCTTCCTTCCCTGCTCTGACCTTAGTTCACATCCTCTTAAAAGCTACTGGTTGCTTTCCTAGTGTCTTAGGGTTCCCACTGCGGTGAAGAGACAACATGACCACAGCAACTCTTAGAAAGGAAAACATTTAATCGGGGATGGATTACAGTTTCAGAGGTTCAGTCCATTTTCATTATGGCAGGAAGTATGTCAGCGTGCAGACAGACATGGTGATGGAGGAGTGAAGAGTTCTACATCTTCAGCCTAAGGAAACCAGGAAAATTCTGTCTCTTCTGCAGGCAGTCAGGAGGAGGGTCTCTTCCACCTTAGGTTTGAACATAGGAAGAGACCTCAAAGCCTGCCTACAGTTGACACACTTCCCCCAAGAAGGTCATACCTATTCCAAAGAAGCCATACCTCCTAATAGTGCCACTTCCCACAGGCCAAGCATATTCAAACCATTACACCTAGTATCCTCCCCTGATGTTTACTCCAGAACTCAATGAGTTCAGCTTAACATGGCCCTACTGGGCTGGAGTGATAGTTCACTGATTAAAAGCAGTAGTTGTTCTTCCAGAGGACCTGGCTTGGTTGGCAGAATTGACATGGTAACTCAAAATCATCTATAACTCCAGTTCTAGGAAATCTAATACCCTCTTCTGGCCTCTGTTTGCACCAGATATACAAGTGTTACACAGACATACACAGGGAAAAGAATATATTCACATAAAAATAAAAGGGATAAATAAATAAATATGTCCACTTCCTGAGACTTCCTTGCATCCAGAGACTATCACTTGATTCCAGTCTACCTAAAGTTATATAAGCTGAAAATCTTGGTTAGGGACTTCAGGATGCTTGGTGAAGGGCTGAGCATGGCACCAGGACTTTTTGGGTCTTTGTCTTTTGTCCTCAACTAGGATTGGCAGATTTATTTTGATATAATTTTAAATTTAAATCAACAAGGTGTCATGTATGTTTGTTTATAATTTTGGCAGCACTCCCCCTCTGCTTTTAATTCCTTCGCCCTGTGTAATAGGTAGATACCAAGCCTGGAGTTGCAAGTATCAGTCTGAAACCAGTACATAGGAGGAAGGGATAATGGTGGAGAATGTTGAGGGATACAAGCAGCTGAGGTCATCCAACATCAGGTTTCTCCAACAACCTGTACTAGTTAACCTAGCACTTCTCTTGCAGATAACTCAATGGAAGCCTTATCTGATGTGCTTGCAGGCATCACTTTATTCTCATTTCCTATGACCTTCTACTCTGTTATATTCAACTGATGGTTGCAATGATCACTTTCATGCTATCATCCCCCCCAAAAAACCTCCATTTCCTTGCTTTCCTCTCTTTGTTAAGGACACTTTATAATAGTCTTTAACATGGGCATATTATATTCTCTAAAGTCATGCAAAAAAGGCTTTAACCTCTCAAGAGTTAAAAATGTATCCCTCAAATGTACCTTAAGTACAATATTATAAATATATCTGGCCACAAATTCTAAAATCAGTCATAATTTTCATTACATGCATTTGCATTTGATTCTGTTTAGTTAACAAATTTCATAGTTTGAACTTTAAAACATAAAACTTTTCAGAAAACAACCTGCTTTTTTTCTTTCTCTCAACTAAACATTAAATTAAATGGAAGGATTGGGACGTGAAGAGCTCTCAATCCCTTGGCCTACTCATAGATTCCCCCACCCCCACCACAAGCTGACTGCCAAGCCAGGAACTAATCATTACATTCAGTTTCCAACTCATTTCCCCATAATTGTGTCCTGTATTGTGCCCCAGGGAATATTGTAAAAGTGACCATCTCAGAAGACTACTCACTGTCTCAGAAACTCTCTTCCTCCCCAGTCTATTCCCCTTGTCTGATTCCCCAGTTTCTGGCTAGCAGACACATGGTTCGAAAGTGGCCAACAATTACAGCCTTGTCACTTACCCAGCCATGTCTAGCCGTACTTACTTTCTCTCTCTGGCCTGCCAGCATGCACAGTTCCATTTCAAGTTTCATGCCCATGCCATTAAATCCTAGAGAATACCCTCTCCTCTCTAGTGGTTACTCTGATTCCTACTTGACATCTCAGGTCTGGTTTCCTGAGCTGCTTTCAGCTACACTGATTTCTCTCTGCAGTACAATCCTAAACAGCCCTACCTTGGCTTACACAAGTTCTCCTTGTCACCTGATTAAAAAATACTGCCTCTTAGTATAATGTGGTTTGTACAGATATTCTCAGAGAAAATATAGAATAACTGAGGTGAAAAGGCTTATGGAACTCTTCTGTTCCAGAGGGGAAATATATTTTTTTCTCTGTTTCCAAGGAGCTTCCATTTCACTCATACACTGATGCATCATCACCTCTTTCCCTGGCAGCCACTGACAGTAACTCAGAGCATCCTAGGCTGTACATGAATGGCTCTGCATCATCATTGTTTATCGGTGGCTGCAATATATCTTCTTACGGTATTATTTTCAGTTGTCACACAGTGCTGAATGCTTAGCCTCTCCCCTCAGATTATACCTTAGGTTTCATTTTCCTGTTGCCGAAAAAGTACTCTGACAAAAGCATCTTAATAAAGAAAAGCGTTTATTCTGGCTCATAGTTCAAGGATCACAACAGCGAGGAAGTCAAGATGGCATGAGTTTGAAAAGGCTGAGCACATGGCATCCACCATCAGGAAGTAATGAGTGACAAATGCTTGCTTCTGCTCCATTCCCTTTCTCCACTTATACAAATCAGTGCTACAGTCAAGGAATAGTGTCATCCATAACGTGTGGGTCTTCCCACTTCAGGTAATGCAATCAAGATAACCTGCACAGTCATATCCAAAGACAAATCTCCCAGGTGACTCAATAACACATTAATTAGATGCCACATACACCAAACCCAATCCCACTCCTTGTTTTTTTGTAAATCAAGATTTTCCTGTATTTTTCATCAACAATGTAAAGTGTATTAATGTGGTTCCTCAATTTTATAAATGTTGCCTTATTTATTATTCCTTCTAAAAACATTAAGGGGCTTGTACAATGCAAAATACATAGCTTATGATGAATGAATAAGGCCAAGAGTCTTACAAAAAATGAGGGGCACCGGGGAACAAATATTTGTGATTAGGACATTTGTAACCAAAATTCCCCTCCTGTTCAGGAATGGTTTACAGTGACAGGTCATATTGAAGAATTACCACAAGTTATTTCCACAAGTTTATCTGGAGACAGTAACAAGTCATTGCCTATAAACCATCATAGCTAATGCCCCCCCCCCAAAGGGACAACTGGTCAGCTTGATTGCCATCAGAAGGACACAATGTCTCAATAAGTTATTAATTATCCCCTACTGGCAACCAACCTTTATAAAGAAGTGAACACTGTATCATATAGATAGCAATGCATATTTTAAATCCATGACTCAAACAAGGCAGATATTTATATATGTAACTTTTGTGTAAATTCATAGGAAAGACTGTTTTAGAAGTTTCCAGGGATGTGTTATCTTTAGCCAAGTAACCCATGGCCCCAGCATTCACTATTATAGTGGTTGATCTCCCAGGACATTTCCAGGATATGGCTTTCCAAACTAAACACCACCTTATGGTTCAAAACAGCTGTTAGTCCAGTTATTATTTCTATGTACAGTTTAAAAAGAAAGCTAAAGAGGGAGAAAGGATTTCCCTAGTTTACTTGAGTCCATGCCCTTTAAGAAGCTTTCTAGGAACTAACTACCTAAGATTCCAATTTCTGTATAAGTTAGAGCCTCTCAGAAAATCTGAGCCAACAGAATATAAATAGGTATGTAGGTAGAGAGTAGAAGGACAGATTGATGTGATATGATATGATATATTTGATAATGAGAAGGTACTTGCTATGGAAATTGCCTCATGCATTATGGAAAGTCTCATGATGTGCTGACAACAGGCTGGAGAATGAGGATGTCAAAGGCATGGAACAGTTTAAGGTCAGAGACCTCAGAATCAAGTGATGTAACTCTCAGTATGAGGTATTGGACATGACAACCCAGGGGACAGAAGTAAAAGCCTTCAGTCATAAGGCCAGAGAAATTGGAGCTCTGGGAGATGCAGGGAAACAGGATCTCTGCAGTAGAGAGTGCACATCACTGTTCCTCTGCCTGGTGGTTCTCTCTAGGCCAAGAAGATTGCGCCCACCCACACGGGAAGGGTGGGTCTTCATCACCAATCAACTGAATTGCATACGAGCTGCTCTGGGGATCCCATAATGCAGTCAAATTGAGACAAAGGTTTGCCCAATGCCACATTCCTCTCTTGGTTCAGGACACATCCCACTGGCACCCACTCTGAAAAGGAGCTCATTCCCCTCTGCTTGCTTTCAGGAAGAATTCATTCTATCACACTTGGTCAATGTAGAGTCAGAGAACTTATGGAATGTCTCTCTATATTGAGGGAATTTTTGTGTTGACTTATAGTCTATAGTCTACCCTAACAATGGTCAGATGTGAATGGAAAGTGCAAGAATCTAGTAGGTGCTCAGTCTCACAGGCTACTTGTTTCAGCTGGTCTTCTGTAGAAGAAGATTCCAACAAATGTGCTGGAAAGTAAATGGAAGCAAAGAAGAGCAAATCTTTCTTCTTCCAATGTCCTTATGTAGGTCTCCAGCAGAAGGTGTGGCCCAGATTAAAGGTGTGTACTACCATGCCTGGATCTGGGACTTGCTTTGTCCCAGGCTGATCTTGAACTCATAGATCTCCTTGCCTTAGTGTCCTGGGATTAAAGGTGTTTACTACCTTACCCAGGCCTAAGCTTTTCATCGTCACTATACCTCAAGATCTCTATCCCAAGATCCTGGTGAGAAACTTGTGTCTTCCAGCCTCAAGATCTAGATCACAGGTGAGTCCTCGAATTCTGGATTGCAGTTCATTCAGATATAGTCAAGTTGACAACCATGAATAGCCATTACAATCAACAAAGTACAGAAAGACTAAAAGCTAACAATATTTACATTTGTATCCATCATCTTACCACACATCTCCAGAGGTAGCACCCAAGGACTTCAGTAGATTCTAGAATCCACAGCTAAAGAAATGGACTATTCCTTGCCTCAATTTTAGGTCCCAGAAAATAGAGTCCCAAAACCCCAGATAGACAAGTAGATTTTGTGTTTGGATTCATTAGAATTAATTTTTCTCTGCACTCCAGGATGGCTATGAATACTGAGGACAGCCTGGAACCCCAAATAATTCCAGGAGGCATTTTGATGGCCTCAGCGGCAATGTGATCACTACTCCCACTGAATATATGTGTAAATAAGGAACTAAAGTAGATTCCTTATATAGAACAAGGCTGTTAGCAGGTCAGGAGCCCTAGGAGAAAGGCTGTCTGTAAGAAAGGATGGCCTAGCACTTGCTTTAACAGAGACATGTTATACTATCTATCATTGTTTTCTTTTCTCCTTTTGAATACCTTAAGTAGTCTTTAAAAAATATAAAGGGAAAACCACACACATAGGCTCAAGCAATAAAAAGCCAGAGGCAGCCAGAAGAGGGCAATAGCAGAGGAGGCCACTTTCAACTCCCTCCTATCAGACAGCTCCTTAGAGATGGAATCCAGTATGGCTGGGTGTGTTCAGGACAGATGCAGTCAGTAGGAGCATGGAGGCCCTAACTAAGAACTCCAGCCTCTGCTTCTTTCCTACAAGGTCCTTAAACTTTAGTTAGGCCCTTAATAAGGAGCCATCAGCAAGCCCTGCTTCAGTAGAGGGACAGGGTTAAATTCCCACACATGCCTAAAGGCATTTCCATCTGTCTTTCTAAAACACTTAAGTCTTGTGATGACATCACTTCCTGTCACTGCATCCTGCAACCTGGCATTCTTTACTGCTGAATAAGAATCATAAGAAAAGGAAACAGCAATACAATGTAGCCCCTAGAAAGCCTAATGTTATTTTCCAGGAAGTTTCATGTTCTTTTGATAAATCCTGTTCATTTTCTATATAGCAAATGCACTTTAACCCTAATTAGAGGTTGTGTGTCATCATGCTACTCAGCAACACTAGCTTTATGACCTATGGGTGTTAGAAAACATTTTTGTATGTGTATTCTTTTGACAAGTGACCTGTACCCCAACCCCTGCCATCCTCCTACCATGTGCAGTTTATGGCACTGGTCTTCCATAATATAGCTATGTTGGCCTCTGGGGAGAAACAGACTGGATTGTATCTACAGATTTGCTGAGGTGTATTCTCCAAGCACTAAAGTACCATTCTCTCTCCAAAACAACACAAAACTGAAACACATCAGCCAGCTCTATACCACTGATCTCAACACAGGTTCCAGAACACTAGCAAGCAAACAGTATGGAGCCAGTCCTAGAGAACAAGCCCTCATTTACAAGAGATGCTGAACCCCAAACAAGTCTCAACTCTTCTCCAATGATGTTGGTCACATCGTGGTTACCTCAGGGATAACCTCCATCTGATGTCTGACTCCTCATAAATAGGAACTAAGAGCACCAATCCTACAGCAAGTAAATTACCTGTGTTCAATTATAATTGACCTGCTTTACTGCAAGCATTGCACTTGGAAAATTATAGCTTTATTGCAATGGAGCCAGAAAGGGTTAATTTACCTCCAAAGGGAGCATAATTCACTCCTTCCTTTCCGGAAGCATTGGATCAAGAAGTAATTATAATGACTGACAGCCATATTTATATTTTTATTGGATTATTATTAAGCATTATAGTATCCATCCTCATTACACTAGCAATTCCACTTTAGGTAGATCTAGAGAATGATAATTAGGAAGCCATAGACCAGAAAGTTCTCCTTTATGAATTTTAACATTTTTTAACGGATGAAAGGTCCTATTATTGAGGGGCAAAAGAATTGATCTGTTTCCTGAGTGCACAACAGAATCTACTCACTATTATTCAGACTACGGTAGTAGAAACTACTACTGCCCTACAGGCTTCTCTCAGTAGACAGACACTAAGAATATTTTTGCAAAGCTCAAGGGCCACCTTCAAAAAAAAAAGAGAGAGAGTTGAGCAGTTAAGGTCGCATGCTGCTATTGCAGAGTATCAGAGAGTTCATTTTCAAGCAATCCATATAGTGACTCCATCCAGCTCCAGGGGACTCGGCACCTCTGACATCTAACCATAGGCACCTACATTCTCGTTTACATATATACACACAGGCACATATTCATTCACACAATTTAAAATGAAATAAATCTTAAAAAACTGCAACTGGAAGGAAAAGCTGGACACTGAAAGGAACACTTGGGTTCATGTTTAAAATTTTCTAAACAGTAATGATCCATGTTTTATATCTAGTAGGTATTAGTCAGATATATTTCCTGTCCTGAATAGCTCAGTGTTGGAATTAAATAATAATAACTATGGCGGGTGGCATGAAAGAAGAAGTGTGTGGTGATGATGCATAATAAAGGGTCCTGTGGAACATGCGTGGGAAATATAGACAGGGTTAGGTTCCTTTGTGAAGTAGCCATATATGCAGACCTGAAGGTCATGGGGAAGGTAGGATGTACACGTGAAAATCCAGCATATAAACAAAGATGTCCACCATCTTCTCTATCTGAATGGATTGCTTTCATCAGACAGATAATGTACCACAAGAGAAGCTTACTTCATGGTCTGTCCCATTCCCCTTAGAGAGCGGGAAGCAGAATGCTGGACACGTGTACTTCTGCTGCCTTACTCCTTTAACTTTTCATCTCGGATCTATCCCAGTAGACCCACCTTGTCTCCTGAACATCCCTTCTTCTCTCTACTCCATTCTCCAGACAACAACAACAACAAAAAAAAAAAAAAAAACATGCTTTCCAAATCCAGACTTGATTCAATTCTTCTATATAAAGAATGAAAGGCAGCTAATGGCAAACTCTTTTTTCAGGCTCCTCTCTTGCTGGTTTGTACTCAAGTCATGTACACTGCTTCAACTCTTCCAAACTTCATTTCACCCAAGTTTGTCTCCACACCACCTTTTTGCAGTCACCTCCAAGATGGACTTTGTTCCTACAAAAGATGCTCAGAGCCTATATCTTAATGCCTCTGAAAACATTCTCAGTTTCATTTCAACCTCAGTTGTGATGTACTCGCTTTCCTGGCACCTTCTCTATGGACAACAACTGCAGGTCCACAGTTGCAGGTCTTTTGTTTTATGTTCACAGTTGCAATCATTAAAGGTATATCTAGATTGGAAATGTATTGGAAGACATTGGGCAAATATTTATGCACATCATAATGTCTAGACTTTTCACTTTATACTTGTGTTTTCCTCTGCCTGGAACAGCCTTCCTTCATTTCTTCACATAGCTACCTGGTTTTGATTAGTTAGCCATCAGTTTAAGATGTTACTTCCCATTGGGTCCATACATAAATAGTCAAATTGATCTCCTCCTCCCTCCTTTCTCTATATACTATAAACACATGTATGTTTATGTATATAATGTATGTACATGAGCATATGTATATACATATTTAGCACATAGATATGTAGGCCACCATTATAATTATATAAATATATTAATATGTAGATATAACACTACATCATTTGTTTCAAGCATACTATTAGCATATGCTTGTCACCCATTATCATTTATGACCCACAAAGTTATTACTAATTTAGTCAGTTCTTCATATACCCCTTCTTCAGTCTCTTTCTAACATATAATAGATGCCCACTAAATGCTTGTGTGATTTGAACTGAACAAAGAAAATAAAATAGTTGTAAATAACAATCCATGACTCTTTAATTCTTTCTAATGGCATGTACAATTTGTTGGCCTAACATATATGATCTACTAATTAATCAGGGGCTCGATATTGGTAAGGTGGCAGTAGGGTGCTGCCTAGCTTAGTCTAATTGGTATGAACTCACTCTTTTGTTTGTTTGTTTGTTTGGGTTTTTGGGTTTGTTTGTTTGTTTGTTTTAAGACAGGGTTTCTCTGTGTAGCCTTGGCTATCCTGGAACTCACTTTGTAGGCCAGACCAGGCTGGCATCGAACTCAGAAATCCACCTGCCTCTGCCTCCCAAGTGCTGGGATTAAAGGTGTGCGCCACCATGCCCAGCATGAACTCACTCTTAATACTCACAGTCTACTCTAGTCTTAATTCTCATAGACTAATCTAAATCTCTGAAAACACTTGCTACTTTCTCTTTGTACATATGCTTTTTCTAATAACTTCATACCTCGTTATAACTAAAATGTAAAATAAATGGTTATATCAAGCACATAGTAAATATTCAATATGTGAGTGATAAATAGATGTCATTTACTATTTCGCTAAGTCACATGTGATAAAAGTTTGATATAAATACCAACATAACCATATAGTTGTCAATAACATACAGTGAATGCCAACACACTGTATTAAGACTGAGGACAACAGTATCAAACCTAACTATAATACTGATATTGCAAGCAAATGGAAGCCTAAGGATTACTCAACTTTCCAAGATCCTTAAGTGTCAGGAACGTGGAAATGTTTTTAAATAGTTCAGTTTAAATATATACTTTAGGGTACTGATACTTACTTCAAAAGGGGGGATTGATTAGAATTAAAGAATTGTATTCAGTTACACATACTAATAAGTAGTCTCCCACATACATAAAACAACTACTATAGACTACTGTAAGATTCAGATCATGTAAGAATCTATTCATCCTAAGAGTTGAGTTTGGGCAGGAATAAGGAAAGAATGTATTGTGGATGAAATTCTAAGCACATAATCCACTTCACCCTACAATATTATTAATGATGATTGACATTTTGACTTCCATAAGACTTGTTGTCATAGGCAATTGCATCATAGATGCAAATAACTATGTGATTGCTCAAATGTGAGCTTAGTTTTAGCTACCACAACAAAGTTTGATCTTGAACATTTACTAAACCAATAATCAAGAGACAGACACCTTATAAAGTGGTAGGTTAGACTATTAGAACCTACCCTGGTTCTAATAAAAGCCTGGTTTGCGTTCATCGTACATGAAAAAGAAGAGATATCTCACTCATAAGTAATTCCACTTGTTTCATATATAGGAAACAAAATACATTGCATAACAAAATAAAATGACCTTAAAGTTTGATTTGGAAGACTGTCCATTGGTTGGGATATAAAGGAAAACACTCAGGAGGTTGTGGTTATAGAATAAATAGTTGCTTTGATAGCTTGGATGTGCTTCAAGCATGCCTCCCAAAATGTTTCTGCTTCATAATCGTTAATAACACTTTTACATTTTAATGCATATCTATTTATTATATTATATGTCCTGTATATGAATGCATGTTGAATATAATCTATAGCAACTTGTAATCGGTATTATTTATGTGTATTATTCCTTCTATCATGTGGCTTTATAGTTTACTCTCTATTCTTTTTGGTCTTTGGGGTTTACATATGCTTATTCATTCACTTTTGTTTGTTAATTTGTTTATTCTTTTGCTGGAGGTTGTTTTTTATCCTACCAGGAACCCAATCATTTTGGAAACAAATAGTCTTTATAGTTACACTGATAATTAATTCGATATAATTTTAAAATCCTCTAGTATACATCTTTTTTCCAGAAAGGAAACAAGGGTTTTGAACCTTTACCAGTCTGAGATTGTAAGCCTGAGAAATGAGCACTATTAGTGTTACTGCTTCCCGTTCCTCCTTTTGGTCTGCCAGAGAGAAGGTTCTGATGTTTACAATCATCCTATCCTTATCATTGTTTGTTAACATTGTTTATATTTTCCTTTTTTGTTTCATTTTATTTTGGTTTTTCCATTTAATTTTCTAACAGCACCCACTACCACAGTTAGCTCTTGTCCAACATTTACTATCTGGTTTCCATACCACCATTATTCCCTGACTTCTGCTGGTTTAATTTTAGCATATTTACCATTCATTTCTGACATACCTGTGAGCATCTTTATTTTGGGGGGCAGGGAGGGGGGTTCCGACACAGGGTTTCTCTATATAGCCCTGGCTGTCCTGCACCTCACTTTGTAGACCAGGCTGACCTCTAACTCAAAATCTGCCTGCCTCTGCCTCCCACGTGCTGGGATTAAAGGCATGAGCCACCATGCCCGGTGGCCTGTGAGCATTTTTAGAATGAACATGCAGGTGGTTCACTGATTAACTTTCCCTATAACTTGATATCAGTGGCTCATTTCTTTCTTTCTTCTCTTAGTCCTGTTCTCTCAGTCTCTTAGAAACAGGAATTTCTTCCTATTTTCCTTATGCTCAATGTTCAGAGTATTCTCCATATTGAAGCTTGCCAATAATTACAGCACAGGGAATCATGAGTCATTTGGTCCCCTGCAAAAATCATATGAACATGCACAGAGTCTTCTCTGATCTGAAATAGGGAATTGCCTTATTTGCATAGGTCCCTATAAAGATGTGGCTTTTAACGCTACAGAATCACTGCTCGAATAATGGGGTAGCACCCCATGTGACCTCAACACTGTTTTTCTTTCTTGCACATTTATCATTGTTAGTATGTAATATATTTGCACTCTATTTCTTACTGTTGTGTAACTCAAACAGCATGCCCAAAGTGGAAATCAAAACAGAAGTAACATTTGGATAAAATAACCTAGGCCAAATCAGAAAGCAATTGTTCCATCCTTTAATTGAGGAAGGCACAAGAATTTGAAAATACATAGGCCTGTAAGGTGAAAGAGACATTTTCTTCATCTTTTTTCATCGAGTTTCTCTTCCTCGCCCTGTCTAAGATCAAGTAACTGTAACTGGACATTTTCCCTGGCTTCTCCCACTTCACTAGTCTATATTCCTGATCACCTGTACTATAGAAACTTTCATCTCTAACTTTATTTCCATAACATTTCAACAAGAATTTGAATACATGTGTGTGTGTGTGTGTGTGTGTGTGTGTGTGTGTATACATATAACTAGATATTATCTTACCTGGAAATTTTTTCGTAGAGAACGGACAGAAGGAAAGCAACCCTGATATTAGGTTGAAAGAAAAAAGTAAGTTTTTCAAGCAGGCTTCATCCCAGGGATGCAGGAATGGGTCAGTGTATGGAAATCCATCATCATAATCCACTGCATAAACAAACTCAAAGACAAAAACCACATGATAGTTTCAATAGATGCTAAAAACAATTGACAAAATTCAACACCCCTTCATGTTAAAAGTACTAGAAATATCAGGAATTCAGGCCCATATCTAAACATAGTAAAAGCAATATTCGGCAAAACAGTAGCCAACATCAAACTAAATGGAGAGAAACATGAGGCAATCCCACTAAAATCAGGGACTAGACAAGGCTGCCCACTCTCTCCCTATCTATTCAATATACTACTTGTAGTTCTGGTTAGAGCAATTAGACAAGAAAAGGAGGTCAAAGGGATAAAAATTGGAAAAGAAGTAAAAATATCACTATTTTCAGATAATGATAGTATACTTAAGTGACCCAAAAAATTCCACCAGAGAACTCAAAGTGGCTGGATATAAAATTAACTCAAAGAAATCAGTAGTCTTCCTCTACTCAAAGGATAAACAGGCTGAGAAAGAAATTAAGGAAATTACACCCTTCACAATGGTCACAAGCAGTATAAAATATCTTGGCATTAACTCTAACCAAACAGGTGAAAGGTCTGTATGCGAAGAATTTCAAGTCTCTGAAGAAAGAAATCGAAGAAGACCTCTGAAGATGGAAAGATCTCCCATCCTCATGGATTGACAGTATTAATATAGTAAAAATGACCATCTTGCCAAAAGCAATCTACAGATTCAATGCAATTCCCATCAAAATTCCAAATCAGTTCTTCATAGAGTTAGAAAGAGCAATTTGCAAATTCATTTGGAATAACAAAAAAAAATGCAAGATAGGAAAAACTATTCTCAACAATAAAAGAACTTCTGGAGAATCACCATGCCTGACCTCAAGCTGTACTACAGACCAATAGTGATAAAAACTGCATGGTATTGGTACAGTGACAGGCAGTTTGATCAATGGAATAGAATTGAAAACCCAAAAATAAACCCACGCACCTTGGGTCACTTGATCTTTGACAAAGAAGCTAAAAGCATCCAATGGAAAAAAAGACAATATTTTCTTTTCTTTTCTTTTCTTTTTTCTTTTCTTTCTTTTTTAAATTAGATATTTTCTTTATTTACATTTCAAATGTTATCCCCTTTCCTGGTTTCTCCTCCAAAAACCCCCACCTTCTCTCCCCTCCCCCTGCTCACCAACCTACAGACTCCTGTTTCCTGGCCTTGGCATTCCCCTATAGTGGGGCATAGAACCTTCACAGGACCAAGGGCCTCTCCTCCCACTGATGACAAATTAGGCCATCCTCTGCTACATATGCAGCTAGAGCCATAAATCCCACCAAGTGTTTTCTTTGGTTGGTGGTTTAGTCCCTGGGAGCTCTGGGGGTACTAGTAGGTTCACATTGTAGTTCCTCCTATGGGGCTGCAAACCCCTTCAGTTCCTTGGGTACTTTCTCTAGCTCTGTCATTGGGGACCCTGTGCTCTGTATAATGAATGGCTGTGAGCATCCACTTCTGTATTTGTCAGGCACTGGCAGAACCTCTCAGGAGACAGCTATATCAGGCTCTAAAACAGTATTTTCAACAAATGGTGCATGTTCAACTGGCAGTCAACATGTAGAAGAATACAAATTGATCCATTCTTCCCTGTACAAAGCTCAAGTCCAAGTGGATCAAAGACCTACACATAAAACCAGACACACTGAATCTAATAGAAGAGAACATGGGGAGAAGTCTCGAACACATGGGCACAGGGGAAAATTTCCTGAACAGAACACCAATGGCTTATGTTCTAAGATCAACAATTAACAAATGGGACCTCATAAAACTGCAAAGCTTTTGTAAGGCAAAGGACACTCTCAATAGGACAATAACAGAAACCAACAGATTTGCAAAAGATTTTTACCAATCCTACATCTGATAGAGAGCTAATATCCAATTTATACAAAGAACTCAAGAAGTTAGACTCAAGAGAACCAAATAACCCTATTTAAAAATGGAGAACAGAGCTAAACACAGAATTCTCAACTGAGGGAACTCGAATGGCTGAGAAGTACCTAAAAGAAATCTTCAACATCCTTAGTCCTCAGGGAAATGCAAATCAAAACAACCCTGAGATTCCATCTCACACCAGTCAGAATGACTAAGGTCAAAACCTCAGGTGACAGCAGATGCTGGTGAGGATGCGGAGAAAGAGGAACACTCCTCCATTGTTGGTGGGATTGCAAGCTGGTACAACCACTCTGGAAATCAGTCTGGTGGTTCCTCAGAAAATTGGACATAGTATTACCTGAGGACCCAGCTATACAGCTCCTGGGCATATACATGGAAGATGCTCCAAGATATAACAAGGACACATGCTCCAATATGTTCATAGCAGTCTTATTTATAGTAGCCAGAATCTGGAAACAACTCAGATGTCCCTCAACAAAGGAATGGATACAGAAAATGTGGTACATTTATACAATGGAGTAGTATTCAGCTATTAAAAACAATGACTTCATTACTTTCACAGTCAAATGGATGGAACTAGAAAATATCATCCTGAGTGTGAAGTAACCCAGTCACAAAAGAACACATGGTATGCACTCACTGATAAGTGGATATTAGGCAAAAAAAAAAAAAACCTCTCGGAATATCCACAATGCAATTCACAGACCATATGAAGCTCAAGAAGAAGGAATACCAAAGTGTGGAGGCTTCAGTCCTTCTTTGTAGGGGGAACAAAATGTTCAAGGGATATAGAGGGTAGGAGGTACTTGGGATGGAGAGAGAAGGGACAGGGGGAGAAAGAAGAGCAGGATCAGGTATGGGAGCAGATAGGGCTGCTATATAGAGGGTCAGGAAATTGAACAGAGGTATGTAGCGATGAAGGATGGGGAACTAAGGTAGCCACCAGAAAGTTCCAGATGCCAGAAAAGCAAGAGTTTCCCAGGAGCCCATGGGGATGACATTAGCTGAAATACCCCATTAAAGGGAGGGAGAATCTGTTAAGACTATATCCAGAGGTTAAGCATGGCCCCCTGGTTGAGGGATGGAGTTACCCACCCATCTTCAAAATTTCAACCCAGAATTGCTTCTGTCTAAAGGAAATACAGGGACAAAGAGTGGAGCAGAGACTGAAGGAAAGGCCAACCAGAGACTGCCTCACCTGGGGATCCATCCCACATGCAGACACCAAACCCAGATGCTATTGTGGATGCCAAGAAGTGCTTGCTGACAGGAGCCTAATACAGCTGTCTCCTAAGAGCCTCTGCCAAATTCTGACCAATACAGATGTGGAGACTTACAGTTAACCATCAGTGAGCACAGGAGCTAAAGAGGCCTTCTCTGGCATCAGTGGGAGGGGAGGCCCTTTGACCTGTGATGGCTTGATGCCCCAGTGTAGAGGAATGCTAGAGCAGTGAGTTGGGAGTGGGTAGGTGGGTTGGGGAGCAACCTTATAGAAGCAGCATAAAAGGAGATGGGATAGGGGGTTTGCAGAGAGGAAACTGGGAAAGGGCATAACATTTGAAATGTAAATAAATTTTTAAAAAATTAAAAAGAGTATGTTTCATTCAGTTTTTTATAATGGTAAATAACTAAGTAAAAGTAGTATATATATATGCAAAATAGAGTATCAATTCTATCAGCTTCTTTCTTCTCACTGGTAATCAACTAGGCAATGGGTTTTTGCCTGGGATAAGCAATCCTCTTGCACTAGTAGTGTTCCCCGAATAGAATTAACTAACTCATCAGCTGGTCTAGCAAGCCAAGAATGCTCTAAGAAGGGGCAGATAGTTTCTACATGGGCTTCTTTGTCAGAGGAATGCTAAATGTTACTGTAAAGTTGTAGAAGAGAGCTTAGTACTCAGATTCTGGCCTCTAACTACATGCCTTCACATCCCCATTCTTCTGGCAGATTTAGCTGAGTCCATAGAAAGAGAGTATCTCCTGGGTCCTCAGTGCACATATTTTAAAAGGTAGCTTAACTAGTTATTTTTGTATTGCTCTGATAAGACACCATGACCAAGGCAATTCCGACAAGGAAGGGTTTATTTTGGACTTATTTTTTTCCAGAGATAAAAATAAAAGTTCATCAACATCATGGGAAACTAAGCATGACAGCTATAACATATTGAACAGAATTCACATCTTGAACCATAAGCAGAATGCAGAGAGCAAACTAGGAATGGGATATGGCGTTTGAATCCTCAAAGCCAGCCTCACTGACATACTTCCTCCAACCAACCACACTTTATCAACCTCCTCAAACAGTTCCAGTAACTGGAGACCAAGTACCCTAATGCCTAAAACTACCAAAGTCATTCTCCATCCTAGTCACTACATTTCACACCATTATATGCAAATTGCACTTAATTCTACTTTAAAATTCTTCCTTTACAGTTTCAAGAATTTAAAATTCTAAAGTTTCTTCTGAGGCTCAAGGAAGATCTCTTAACTGCACCCTTTAAAATCAAAAATCAAATTACATTCTCTAACATGAAAGAAAATAGAATATACTCCAAAGGGGAGGAGTAGTGCACAATGAGAAAATACTGGACTACAGTAAGCCTGGCATCCATCAGGGCACATATCTGATGTCAAAGGACCGAGATGGTTCTACCCCTTCAGCTTTGCTAACTGCAGTATATACCTCTCTGATCTCTGGTTCCACTCCTTGGTATGGCTTTGGCATCACAAATATTTTGTGGATTCCAGTGCTACCCAGACTTCACTTTTATAGCTTTAAAAAATGGTGTCTCAAAGCCTTTTGCCCTTTCAGGGCCTTTATGCAGGGTCTCTTCTGCCATGTATCTGGCATCTGAAACCATGCAAGACTTCATTATCTCTTTACCCTTGAAATCCTGCAACATAGATGACACTGCCAAGTTCAGCTATCCGCTTGGGATAGACTCTGATCTTCTTTAACCACAATAAGAGTTTTTAAAACTGCAGTTGCTTTGGAGAAGCAGAAAACGCCTTAGGTCTTTCTCTTCATAACTGAGAAGTGGCAAAGGTAAGGCCTTGCCCAGATGGCACCATCCACTTTATTCCAATGGTATCTCTCTTTCTTTTCTTTTTTTTTCTTTTTTTTTCTTTTTTTTTTTTTAGATATTTTCTTTATATACATTTCAAATGCTATTCCGAAAGTTCCCTATACCCTCCCTCCACCCGGCTTCCCTACCCACCCACTCCTACTTCTTGGCCCTGGAATTCCCCTGTACTGGGGCATATAAAGTTTGCAATACCAAGAGGCATCTCTTCCTAGTGCTGGCCGACTAGGCCATCTGCTGCTACATATGCAGCTAGAGACACGAGTTCTGGGGGTACTGGTTAGTTCATATTGTTGTTCTACCTATAGGGTTGCAGACCCCTTAAGCTCCTTGGGTGCTTTCTCTAGCTTCTCCATTGGGGGCACTGTGTTCCATCCTATAGATGACTGTGAGCATCCACTTCTGTATTTGCCAGGCACTGGCATAGCCTCATAGGAGACAGCTATACCAGGGTCTGTTCAGCAAAATCTTGCTGGCATATGCAATAGTGCCTGGGTTTGGTGGCTGATTATGGGATGGATCCCTGGGTGGGGTAGTCTCTGGATAGTCCATCCTTTCATCTTAGCTCCAAACTTTGTCTCTGTAACTCCTTTCATGGGTACTTTGCTCCCTATTCTAAGGAGGTATGAATCCACCCATTGGTCTTCCCTCTTGATTTTCTTGTGTTTTGCAAATTGTATCTTGGGTGTTCTATGTTTCTGGGCTAATATCCACTTATCAGTGAGTGCATATCTAATGACTTTTTTGTGATTGGGTTACTCCACTAAGGATGATATCCTCCAGATATATCCATTTGTCCAAGTATTTCATAAATTCATTGTTTTTAATAGCTGAGTAGTGCTCCATTGTGTAACTGTACCACGTTTTCTGTATCCATTCCTCTGTTGAGGGACATCTGGGTTCTTTCCAGCTTCTGTCTATTATAAATAAGGCTGTTATGAACATAATGGAGCATGTGTTCTTATTACCAGTTGGAACTTCTTCTGGGTATATGCCCAGGAGAGGTATTGATGGATCTTCAGGTAGTATTATGTCAAATTTTCTGAGGAACCTCCAGACTGACTTCCAGAGTAGTTGTAGAAGCTTGCAATCCCACCAGCAATAAGTGTTCCTCTTCTCCACATCTTCGCCAGCATCTGCTGCAGCCTGAATTTTTGGTATCTCTTTAAGGAAAGTAATTTCTATAACAAATTGCACATTATCCTGAGTGAGGTACCCCAATCACAAAAGAACTCACATGATATATACTCACTGATAAGTGGATATTAGCCCAGAAACTTAGAATACCCAAGATATAAGATACAATTTGCAAAACACATGAAACTCAAGAAGAATGAAGACCAAAGTGTGGACACTTTACCCCTTCTTAGAATTGGGAACAAAACACCCATGGAAGGATTACAGAGACAAAGTTTAGAGCTGAGGCGAAAGGATGGACCATCTAGAGACTGCCATATCCAGGGATCCATCCCATAATCAGCCTCCAAACGCTGACACCATTGCACACACTAGCAAGATTTTGCTGAAAGGACCCTGATATAGCTGTCTCTTCTGAGGCTATGCTGGGGCCTAGCAAACACAGAAGTGGATCCTCACAGTCAGCTATTGGATGGATCACAGGGCCCCCAATGGAGGAGCTAGAGAAAGTACCCAAGGAGCTAAAGGGGTCTGCAACCCTATAGGTGGAACAACAATATGAACTAACCAGTAACCCCCCCGCCCCCCGGAACTCATGTCTCTAGCTGCATATGTATCAGAAGATGGCCATCGGTGGAAAGAGAGGCCCATTGGTCATGCAAACATTATATGCCCTAGTACAGGGGAACGCCAGGGCCAAGAAGTGGGAGTGGGTGGGTAGGGGAGTGGGGGGAAGGGTATGGGGGACTTTTGGGATAGCATTGGAAATGTAAATGAAGAAAATACCTAATTAAAATAAAATTTAAAAATTTAAAAAAAAAAACAATTTCAGCCTCTCTTTCAGCAGAAACTTGCACTGTAACATTGTTTGTTAGTGTTCTTTTTCTCTCCAAACTGTACTATTTGTATTTTATTCTGCCTTGTTTATTCTTTTTTATTGTTGACCTGCACAAGTATGATTAGTAATTACCACAGGACAAAGTCAATATTAAGCTGTTTTGAATTTCTCCATTAGGAAATTATTTTTCAATTTAAAATTTAAATTTAGCCTTGAGCAAGTTATTAGGCCATAGGCATAGGGTAACTACATTTTTGGATGTGGGCGGGGAGTGTTAAAATATCACAGGAATAAACTCTAGCTCAGTTGTTAATACTGGTCCTTTCTGAAGCCTCTTGAACTGGGCCTTTACAGTCCACAGAGTTCTTAGCAGTACTGTCTTCCAAGCTCCTGCTTGTATAGCCTATAACCTTTTATAATGTTCAACTGGTTTTCTAGTCCAAAGATCCAAGTCCTCAACATTTCTCAAAGAGCAAATAATTATAGTCAGATATCTTATGGGTGCATTTATCTGAGTGTACAGCTCCAGGGGTAAAAGAGTTCACCACCATTATGTAGAAGCAGGCATGGCAGCTATAACATCAAGATGAGAATTCACATCTTGAAACATAGGCATGAAATAGAGAAGGAACTAAGACTGTTATGTAGCTTTTGAAATCATAAAGCCTGTCTAAATGACATACTTCCCCCAGCAAGGCCACACATTCTAAGCCCTCCCAAAAAATGCTACCAACTGGGATCCATGTACTCAAACATACAAACCTATGGAGAACATCTCATTCAAACCATGAGGGCTTTAAGGGAAAATGACATGAAACAATCAAAATGTTTTCAATAGTACTTGGCCCTGGGTGAAGGCTCATTCATGCTAAGTTTTAACATTAATTTCTTCTGGAAATTTGAGGGCAAGTTGGTCACAAATCTAGATTTAGGTAGAAGGGAACTATGAGAGTGTATAAGGAATAGACTCTAGACCAGAATTCAATAGTATAAAGACTCTATGGAATTAGAGCAGTAGCTGTTTGGAAATCACTGTGTTTTCTAGAAATAGCTTGAGGTCCCTGTGTAATAGACATTTAATAAGTTTTTACTAGTTCAACCACTAGGATAAAGACAGATATAGACTAACCAGTGTAGACCAGAAGTATTTCAGAAGTAGACAGTCACAATGTTAGATCCAAAATAATAGCATGCTCTGTGTGGTTCAGTTCTCACGATCTCTTGGTAGGTTCTCCACAACACAGATGATGATGTTCCAAACTGAAACCCTGGAACTGCCTACACAGCTTGTAGAGAACTCAACAGTCAAAATATCTCTGACTTTACCCAGTTTGGCAGTTCAGAGTCTCCACCCTAGCAACTGTTTATTCCTTTTGAACCAATGCTGGTTAGGGGCCCTCATGAATCTTCCAAATTTCTGTTCTCTCAAATCTAATGTTTTGTTACTTCTGAAGCTTGATGTCTTTCATTTTTCCTGTAGCAAATGTTTCAGTTTACAAGAAATGCTGCAAGACCTACAAAAGCACAAAACTGTAAATTCTTCCTACTTCCATGTTAAGAAAGTTGAGAGCCGGGCGTGGTGGCGCACGCCTTTAATCCCAGCACTCGGGAGGCAGAGGCAGGCGGATTTCTGAGTTCGAGGCCAGCCTGGTCTACAAAGTGAGTGCCAGGATAGCCAGGGCTACACAGAGAAACCCTGTCTCGAAAAACCAAAAAAAAAAAAAAAAAAGAAAGTTGAGGACCACTGTCTTATAACTCTGTTTCTCCAAGACTTCCCAGATGCAAGATAATTGCTGAGCCACAGAATATATCAAAAGGGAACCAACTACACATCAACTACATGACATTTACCACAACATGTAAGAGATACTGATTGGTATAGTCTCTTAGGCCTCTGAGGCCAACTTTTGGGGTATCGGAGCTATTTTTCTATTGCTATGAGCAAACATCATGACCAAACATAGAAAAAGTATATTTGAACTTATAGTTCCAAAGAGTTGCGTCTGTAGTAGTAAGGAAGCGTGTATGGTAGCAAACAGCAGTCTTGATATCTGGTCCAAGAAGCAGAGGCTTGATATCCTGAACTTTAAGTATCAACCAGAGAGACTGAAGTAGAAATAATATGTCTTTAAACACTCAAAATCTGTCTTTATTGAAATACTTTCTTCAGAAAGACCTATTCTTTCTTTTTTATTTTATTTTATTTTGGTTTTTCGAGACAGGGTTTCTTTGTGTAGCCCTGGCTTTTCTGGAACTCACTCTGTAGACCAAGCTGGCCTTAAACTCAGACATCTGTCTGACTCTGCCTCCCAAGTGATGGGATTAAGACATGTGCCTCCACTGCATGGCTAGCAAGGTATACTCTTAAGCATCTGCAGAAGTGCCACCAAATTAGGGACTAAATATTCAAATGAAATAGAATATGTGAGACACTTATCATTCAAACCACCACATTCTACTACCTAGCCCCATACTTTTATGGTCATATCATAATATCAAATGCAATAAGTCCAACATCTTTTACAGTCCCCAATACTGTTGAATAGTCTAAAATCTCTTCTGAGACTTAGGTCAACCTCTTAATTACAATATAATGTAAAGTCAAAAATCAAATAATGTTCTTCCAACATATAATGACAGAATATAAATTACAATTCAAATGTGAAGAAATCCTCAACAGGAAAATCACCAGTTGTTTAGCTCTAGGTCTGATTTAAGTGATTCAGAAAGCTTCTGTGCCTTCAGCTTTGCTGACGGTAACATATTTTTCTCTTTTACCCTGGTTCTACTACCTGCATGGAACTCCCTTTGGCAAGTATCTCAAAGCTGTGGCAGCTCCAGCATCTCAGGGTTTCCAATATAACCCAGGCCTCACCTAGACAACTTGACACTAATTTCTCTTGGGACTTTTGCAAGGACTCCATGTTTTCTGGCCTCAGCATCTCACTGAAACATCAGAGGAAGACTCCATAATCCCTTTACTTATTATTCCTAGTAACCACAGGACAAAGTCAATCTTAAAGGATATTAAAATATCCTTCATTCGAGACATTAGTGCATACCTTACAAATTTAGTGTCAGGAAAGTTCTTAGGACATGGGCAGAAGGTAGCTATATTCTTGGTCAAAATATGGTATCTATCAGAGTTCCTATTATATTCTCCTCTGAAACCTCTTGAGCTGGGCCTCCATAGTTTGCATAACTCTCAACACTACTGTCTTCTATGTCCCTAGCAGGATGGTCCATTAAATTCTGCTTACAATGTTCAGTCATTGTTCTAGACCAAAGTTCCAAAGTCTTCCACATTCCTCCAAATGTCTACCATGAAAAAATAGCCTACGCCCTGATATTGGTCTGTATTAGTTACTTTTCTATTACGGTACTAAAATATCATGACAAACAACTTGTAAAAGGATTTGTTGAGTTTATGGTCTCAGAGGGTTAGAGGCCATGGTAGTTGTACAGAAGCATGATAGCAGAAACAGGAAGCTGAGGACTCACATCCTGAACTGTAAGCACGGAGCAGAGAACAACTAGAAGTGGGCAACAAGTCTTTAAATTCTCAAAGCATGCCCCAATCTCTGTACTTCCTCCAACAAGGTGACACTTCAGAAACCTTCTCAAACAGTGGCACCAACAAGGGACCAAGTATTCAAATGTCCAGTAATACCCAAGACATTTACCATTTAAAACGCCACAAGATGTCAGCCTCATTAGAAGGGAGAAAGCAAGAAAGAGAAGGGAAGAGTAGCTCAAACTTGTCTAAGTGGTGATTTACTTTATCGTCACAGACACTATCTAGGTTACCAGTCACAAGTCAAGTCTACAAGTCCTGGAATCCACAGGAAAAACTTAACCTGAATCTCAGACTCCATTTAACTTAGCATAAAGCTCATTACCCCTTGATACTAATCCCTAGTTCTGTACCTGCTGCCTTAATGAGGTCTTAGTCATTAGTTCATCCTCACATGTGCCAAGAGCTACACCCATGATCATAAGCCCAGAGACTACAGGTTTGTTACCTGGGGACCTGTGCCAAGCTCCACCTTCAGTCTTGTCTGCTCCAGAACCCTGGGGCTAGAGCTGCTACAAGGTTCCTATTTCAGGCTTTGTTGGGTAGAGTTACAAAAATAATTATATAAACAAAATCAAGTCAGTTCTCAGCAATCCTAAGAGGATCAGAAAAATGATCTTGGGCTTCAATGTTGCAGCATGGCTCAGAATTAAGCTCCGAGATAAGCCAGGATCTTCCAGCCAAAGGGCCTAAGGCAATGAGTACATTATAAACCCTCAAATAGATGTTTAATGAGTGAAGTTTGTTATACTCCATGTCACAGGCCATTGTACCTACCATGTGGTGGTGACCCAAGAAGTGGGCTGGGCTGCTGCCTCACCCTTGTGTGTGCTATGATATGTTTTCCATGTTCTCTAGAACAGATTTCTCCTTAAACTGTTGGCAATTGTGTTAAGGTCCTGACAAGCTTTTCTATTATCTTGGAAACTGGTTCTCCTTCTGTGTGCTCCCAACCCAACTGAAGGAGATTAGCTTAAGCCAGGATCAGCACACATGCTCCATAAGAGCTAAAGAGTAAGCATCCTGGGCTTTGGGAAATATGCAGCCTTCTCAGTTATGCCCTTGTAGCCTAAAAAATGTAAATCCAAGTGTTCTCTTAGTTATAGCCAGCTCATAGAACCCTCTGGAAAGCAGAGGAAGACAGATTCCAGTTGCCAGAAAGTGTTGGGCTCAACTGCCACTCCTGGAGGTGGCAGGGATGATAATAATGCATATATAATGCACTATATATCACATATAATGCATATATAATGCATATTATCATCACATACAATGATGATAAGCAAGCAGTCGAAGTCCATAGTAAAAGAGCAGGTATGGTCATAGCCCAGTGTCCAATAAAGCACTAGCAAGCAATAGAGACAGGGATCTGGATTTGACCTAGGACCAGAGAACCAATTCCTAGCATATCAGTCAAAGAGAAAAGAGCTAATGACATCTTTTGCCTACCTGTTCATCCTTAGGCAAACTGCCTTCTAAGATTTCTATCTGCTCCGTGCTCTTCTTAGATATAATTGTAAAGCTGAAAAGGTTTCTATGCATCACCCCTGCCACCTCTAGGAGTGGTAGTTGAGCCCAACACTCCCTGGCAACTGGCAGCTGTCTTCCTCTGCTTTCCAGAGGGTTCTATGGGCTGGCTATAAGTAAGAGCACACTTACATTTACATTTTTCATTGGTGCCTGTCCTGACTGAATCTATCCAGTGCTTCTGGACTTCTCCCTCACTCTACTTCTGGCTAAGCCACTTGGTCCCATTGTTCCTCAATCATCCTAGACAAAAGCCTGGGCCAGTGAAAGGGGCTAGATTACTTATGCTATCGTATTTCGAGTTAGTGTTTCCTGATGGTGTTCTGGGGGCTACTTATTCTATGGATGTGTTTGCAAAAGTGCAAAGTTTCTATAGTCAAATATTTTGGAGGATCTCAAAGATAAAGACAGTTTGAAATATTCTTTCTTCTAGGACTTCTCTGGATCTTTAATAAGCTCTTATACATTGTTTATCTTCAGGAGAGAAGTCAAAGCATTCTTTAGCCACTCCAAAAAATGTATTTACTACAAAGCAGTTTTTGAAGGCCATCACATACTAACAGGAATGTAAGAAACATTAGCAGGAAATTCAATTTAGGGCCAATGAATGACATTAATCACAAGCTCTGAGTTGATCGACTGCAACATTAACCTTGTGTATGTGTTAGAGAAATCTTTAAATTCCTTCTTGTTTGCTGTCTATGTGTTTATATACTACATTAGTATGGTGGGCCCTGCCTGGCTGGCTTTAGAAGGTCAGTTTTCTCAGCATAAGGCCCTCCAATAACTCTGCCAAGGCAGACCAGCTGGATCTATAACAATCTCCTAGTTAGTGAAATACAATGCCCTTCCTTCCTGAAGCCTCTGGTCCCCCCAAGTCAATCAAGTTCTTTTTCCTCTGTGACTCTTAAAAGAAGTTCAAAGTGGCCTACAATTCATGTCAAATAGACTGGCCTGCAGCTTCCTAGTTTGTCCCCATGGGCTCCTTTATAAAACCATGGCTTTATTGGTCTTAGGCATCCTATGTCCTCAGGGGGCCTCTGCTGAACTCCATGAACTTATTTAAACTTCCCAGGGGCTTCTCCTGTTTCCCTCCGCCTCTTTCCCTGAGCCCAGAACCTGGTGGGATTGACCTGAGGAGGCATTGTGGAAATGCTAAATCTTTCCAGCAATTCCCATCTTGCTGTTTGCATTCCTCTTCCTCCATCTGTGTCCACACAGCCTCTGCCCCTTCTCTGGCTGATCTGGTGGGATGGAGCATCTAACTTTACCCCAACAAGAATCCATGCTAAGACTCTGACTCCCAAACAATCCTACTGGTACTGTCTTCATTGACAAAGGACTTCTCTTCTTCTCGTCATTGTAAATCAGAGGGGAAAACACTTGCAATCAAACAATGCCTGGGAAGAAGCTTCAAGTCTCCTTATAAAAGGTGTTACATATTATTATTTCTTCAAACAAGGGCAATAATAGCCTGTTGCTTCATCTAATTCTTCTGAGTGGGCTCAGGCTCTGTAATTACCTGGGTTATAGGACACTTGCTTAGAAGGCTGCATCTGAAGGTTATAGGGGCCACATGGCCCTGATAGAGTTTCATGTCTTGTGACCTCAGACAAATGTGCTACAAGGCCCACATGGGGGTTGGGAAAGGCTAAGGTAGGGGATTTTTTGATATGTGGAAATTGATTTTAATAGAAGGACCTACAGACCTCTGAGGCAAGTTCAAACCATGTCCCAGGTACCCATGTGAAGCTGTCTTTCCTAACCAAGGTCTGAGGCTCCAGAAAGAAACTCTGAGAGAACAGGAGGAGTTCTCCCTAATGTGGACTTGAGGTTACCTTCTAGTTCAATGTTCTTCATTTCCCTTCAGTCCACTAATTTTCAAAATAAGAGGGTAAATAAAGCCTACCATGTCTAGAACTTTCTTCTGGGCTTAGGATATAGAGGATGTCTTATGACCAAGAAGCCAGCAGAACACCAACTAAGACCAGGGCCAAGGGCATCAGGCCCCATTTCAGATCTGCTCCACTCAAGCACTTGTGGCTTGCCATAAGATTTTACTGGAAGAATTTTCTTTTCTATGAAAACAATCCGGTTAAAATGCCTGTCCTAAGGTCTTTTCCTATAATGCCCTTCCTTCCTAAGTTTAAAATGCCTACTGCAAACCTGGTTTTTTCTCTTCTTTTCTTTTCTTTTCTTTTCTTTTCTTTTCTTTGCTTTGCTTTGCTTTGCTTTGCTTTACATTTCAAATGTTATCCCCTTTCTGAGTTTCCCCTCTGCAAACCCCCATCCCATCCCCCCTCACTCTGCTTCTATGAGAGTGCTCCCCCACCCACCTACCCACACCTGACTCACTGCCCTAGCATTCCTCTACACTGCAAACCTGGTTTTTCATCCTCCATGTTTTCTCCCATATTTATCCAACTGTCTGTGAAATTGTTAGGATGTTTATGGGAAAATAAGAATTCCTGTTTTTTAATCTTGTCATCTTGGGAATTAGAGATACATCGTTCAATTTGGTTGCCAATTGTATCTGCCAGAAGTTTCTCCATTCTGTTTTTCTCAGGCTTTTCCTTCACACACACCACCACCACCACCACCACCACCACCAACACCAACACCAACACCACCACACACACACACCTCACAGGTATGCCTTGAGTCAATTTCTACTAGCCTAATATAGGTGCTGATATCTTGCCCAACATGAAAGCCAGAAATCACTGGCCTTTTATACCCAATGCCCAGTGCCTTAAGCCTGCATCCCTTTCAAAGGGCCTTCCTGCAGACACTTGGCCAGGACCTTCTATTTGTGTACTTTTCCAGGGCTCCTGTGGATCCATACCTTGGCTTCTAAAGAAAAGCACAGCACAAGGACCCATTTCGTGCTTCCGTTGTTGTTGTTGTGGTGGTGGTGGTGGTGGTGGTGGTGGTGAAAAGGTCAGTTCAGGACATTTTGAAAATTACACCAGACCCTTCTCCATCAGAAGGGGAAGGCAGGAATTAACATTCTGCAGGATGGACTTGCAAGTAGGGGAAGCCTAGACCAGGTAAACACATTCTGCAGGACAGACCCTGCACCTCATTCCCCAGAGACCAATCAATTTAAACGTCACACTGTTCTGCCAATCACATTGTGCCTAATGGCTGCTGCTCTGAAAAACCGTATTAAGACTGACCAAATGGGCTGGAGGCGGGCAGGGTTCGCCATCTCTTCTTCAGGATAGGATGGCCCCAACGCATTGGAACAATAATTTCCTCTTGCTTTTTGCATCAATTCCTGCTCCGTGTGCTTCACTCAGTGGGTCCCTCAATAAGCTAAGGCTCACCAGAGTCTTACAGTTGTTGTTGTTGGTTCCCCAGTCTTCCTCCCATTTTACTTTTACCATGCACCAGTATTCCTACAAACTCTGACCAGACCCTTCCAGGCCTTTCTTCCTGGGCCTCCAAGAGCAGGGTTGCTCACCTCCTACCATGCTAGTATCTGTGCACCTCTACCAGTCTGAACTATCTGGGTCTGTCAAAACCTTACAAAGTACTCGTTACCCTTCCCACCCCTCCCTGCAGACTCAGCAGAGCAGGCAGCACTGACGACCTTTGAAATCACGTTCTTTAGAAGGACAAGGAGAGAGCTGAGCTGTGTTTACCAAGGAAGTTCTTAGGTTAGCAGAGGCTGCCCTGCACCGCAGCAGGCACCAGAGTTCCTGGTCACCACTGGAAGAATTCTCTGGCTCTGTGATCTTTGGTTCCAGCCTTTCTAGTGAGGTTTCAGATCAGCCCCATATATGCTTTTATTGCCCTCAGTGGCCCCCAGCCCTCATCTGAGTCACTTGGCAGTATTTCCAGTGGATAGCTTGGTCAGCTCAGAGGGGCTACACACATGGGTGGAAGGACACAGGTTACCTCATGGTTAATGTTTCTAAGAGAAATGGTTTCCTGAGCAGTATTCTCCTCCTGCCCTACCTCCTGGCTAAAATATTAACACTCCCCAGCCTCAACACTTCATCCTCTCTGTCCTCTACTGCCACAGTCAACAGGCACTGGGAAAACCACATTCCTTGTCGTGCATCATTCTAGACTTTGTACAGTTCCTGGGTTTTTAAGTCACTCCTCACCCTTGCTGGTTCCTTCCTTGCCTTCATCTCAGCTTCAGGGTTCATGTGTATGTCCACCCAGATGAGGGCTCTGCAGGCAGCACTTTCCTTCTGGTTCCCTTTCTCCAGCAGGGCCAACCACGGCTCACAGCAGTAGAGTCAGCAGCATCTGGCTTGGGTTGGTCTGTGCATATCTGGAATCCAAACAGTTTAAAGAGTTATGGCTCCAGGAACTGTGGATGGCAACGTTTTCTATTATTAACAGTTCCAACTTTCCCATCTGGCTGTTTTCAGAGTGAAAGCTGGAGATTACTGTCAGCATTAATTACAATCAGGTGCACTTTTCTTCTACTCCATGTTGTCCTGACTGCTTCTCACACAGCAAGAAATCCTTAAAATGCATGTGCCTTGAAATGTAGCACATAAATCCTGCTGCTGGTGAGAGCAGCTGTCAGCCCCCTGAGCTCTTTCTGGACCTGGGTGAGCCTCCCCAAGGTCACGGACACTTCCTCAGGTGGAGAGGTCCACTGGAGTCCTTGGCACTCCACCACAGGAAATGTCAAGAGAATTGGTTACTTTGTGAGATTTCTGGCACTTCCTGCTTCCAGTCTCACCAGAGCTACTTCGCAGCGTGTTGCTTGGAATGTCTGCCTTCAGGATCCCAGCTGAATCAGAAGGCAAGGTCACAAAAACCAAACAAAACAAAACAAAACAAAACACCCCCACAAAACAGACATACAAACAAAAATGTTCTCTCCCGCCTTAGGAATCACAGCCCTACCTGCTTGTCGCCTCTTTTCATCCAGCTTCCCCTGGATATGTCTAGTCAGTGTATGAAAATAACTCGATTTTGAAGTCACTCTTTCCCTTCATGTCCTTATATGCCTATTCACATGCTTGTTGCTATGTTCTCTGGCAATTTCTTTTTATTACTCTCATTATTTTTCTCCTCAGACTCTACAAACCTGAATCCACACAGCAGGAACATTATGCTTTTGTAAAGACATCTGAATTTAATTCTGATTCCCCATTATAGGGTTTTATTTATTCCTTTGTAATGGCTGTGGTAGTAAAGGCATGTCTCTCCCGTTGCTGAGGGACTCTGGGCAAGTATCCTTGCTGTATTATAGAACTTCACTGTCCCCCACAAGATCCGTGTAGTGATGGCTTGTCCCCCAGATGGTAGAACATACAAATGTTGGAGCCTAGTGAAAGGTCACTAGGGATCACTTCAGAAGCAGGTTATGCCCCTATCTCCTTCTTTGATCATTGGCCACAAGGTAAGCAGTTTCCCTGCCAACAACTGGGACAGTTAATAGAGGACCATGATTCAAAACAACTGTTCTCTTTTAGAACTGGTAGTTCCAGTATTCTCTTATAGTAATGGACAGGCTGCTTAAACCTACTGAACTTATTAAGATCTGCAAACTAGAGTTGCTAGAAATTCACAAAGTAGCTGAGACGGCTTAGACAAGAAATGACAAGGTTGTAGGTATGAGAGGCTGTTTGGGAGCATGTTGCATGATTTGGGCTGTTAGAAGAAGGATCAATTCTATTAATATTGTCCATAGGGTGTTTTTCTTAGAGGGAGAAGGAGAGATTACTATTGTACACTACATATATGGAAGTGGTGTGTGAACTCTGTGCTATTGATTCTGTTATCTTTACATGAAACCTGATCTTCATAGGCCTTTCCTGTTATCTGCGACTCATGCATCTGTCTTCCATTCCCCACCTTCCTGAGGCATACTACTCACAAAACAGTAAACTTGGTGGGGCTCGGGGTAATAAGGACCATCTTGTAAGATCCACACAGGACTTGCTTCCTCAATGAGACTGAGCAGAAGAATTTATCACAACCACATTGGTTGTGCTGCTAACTCAGTCCAGGTCATGACTTCACCAGGCTGTGTTGCTTGCCGGTGTGAGTTCTGTTCTGATACCTGTTCTGCCCATTCTACCTGCCGCTGGCTGCTATACTGTGCTGCCTGCACCCCTGACACAGTGCATCTTAGCCATGGCTCTGTCGAACTACTACAGCTACCTCTCAGATGGGTTCTCCAGCTGCATTCATAATCCCGGCAGGATAAATGAAGTTTCTGACAGTTAATTTATTTGCCTGATCTATTTCAGATGTCTCTTCAGACAAAGCACTGGGTTAGTCCTGCCGGTTGTCTTGAATCGGATATTAGGTGAGAACACTTCCGGACACCAATCAATGAGGAGGGCATTAATTGTATTTGCACACAGTGAGAGAGTTCAGAAACCTTCTGAGCCTGTAATTTTTCTATTTCATTAAACTCAATGGAAGCTATTTCTGTGGATCTCCTCAGAGTTGGGGCACTCATACCTGTTCTCAGAGCTGCAAAGATATCATCAGTCCCTAGAGAATAAGGGAAATACATTATGCAGACAGATGGCTTAGTCAAACACTCTCTTTTCCAGATTTTAAATAATTTTATATGAGTGGTTTTTATTTGTAAAGTTGGTGAGTCTTATTTCTTCTTGCATAGCTATAAAACTTTAGGAATTGTGTCTCCACTTGACCATCTGTCCCATGAGCTATGGAGTACAGAGTACACAAGGAATCCTCTGGGGTCAGCAGGGCACACAAAAGAGATTATTTGCTGAATAAAAATAAAATTCTGATGTGAATGTGATGTACCCAGTATACCCATTCTTTGGGCAGCTTTTGCACTGGGGAAGCCATAGCAATCACTGGGATGCTACTGTTAAGGGGACTCCCTAGACATCAGACCACCCAGCTGCCTTCACATGAGGGAGAGAGGCATCCCTGTACTAGTGATAAGGATGTAACATCTGGAATCAGACAGATTAATATTTCAAACTGGTCCCTGCTACTAACACTGGGATATAAAAGGACCAATCGTAGGATTTCTAGTTCTCTGTCTGTGCAATAGAGTTCTGCAAATTTCGAGGATTTAATACAATAACGAATATAAAACTTGTAGGACCGTTTCAAAGCCTAGCAGACAGAACTGGCTATGTGTGTGGTATCTTTATGATAGTAGCCCAGGATGGATAAAGAGACAGGATCCACACTGGGATCTGCTGACTTTCTTTTTACGGAGGTATTAACTCTTTCTATCCTAACTACTAGAGTATAAAACTGTGAAGTGTTTGAGGCTGCATGACAAATGCCTACTTTGTTACTTCAAACAGCAGGTGTCATATATTCTGGATTGACATGGGTTATGGGAATGGGCACTGCTTCACTAGGTCCCATGGTTAGGGTTGTACAAGGTTTCTTTGGCCTGTTGCCTTGTTTTGGAGACTAGGAGAGAACTACACCTCTAGAGTCATTTCAGGCCCTGGCAGATGTTGGATCCCTTCTCACTGTAGGACTGAGGATATTTTAACAACCAACGCAACTATACCTAGATCCTAAAAGCTGTCTGTTGTTATTGCTGTATGGGCTTTTCAGGAAGTCTTCCCACAATATAGCTACTTGCTTCTTAAAAAGTTAGCAACATAGAAAAGGGAAACATATTAGCATCAGAGGGTTTTTTTCTTTTCTTTTTTTTTATTAGATATTTTCTTTATTTACATTTCAAATGCTATCCCAAGAGTTCCCTATACCCTCCCCCACGTTGCTCCCCTACACACCCACTCCCACTTTTTGGCCCTGGCATTTCCCTGTACTGGGGCATATAAAGATTGCAAGATCAAGGGGCCTCTCTTTCCAATGATGGCCAACTAGAACATCTTCTGCTACATATGCAGCTAGAGACACAAGCTCTGAGGGTACTGGTTAGTTCATATTGTTGTTCCCCTTCAGCTCCTTGGGTACTTTCTCTATCTCCTCCATTAGGGGCCCTATGTTCCATCCTATAGATGACTGTGAGCATCCACTTCTGTATTTGCCAGGCACTGGCAATGCCTCACAGGAGACAGCTATATCAGGGTCCTTTCAGCAAACTCTTGCTGGCATATACAATAGTGTCTGGGTTTGGTGGGTTTGGTGGTAGTCTCTGGATGGTCCATCCTTTCATCTTAGCTCCAAACTTTGTCTCTCTTACTCCTTCCATGGGTGTTTTATTCCCTATTCTAAGGAGGAATAATAATAATAATAATAATAATAAGTATCCAACTTTGGTCTTCATTTTTCTTGATTTTCTTGTGTTTTGCAAATTGTAACTTGGGTATTCTAAGTTTCTGGGCTAATATCCACTTATCAGTGAGTGCATTTCAAGTGACTTCTTTTGTGATTGGGTTACCTCACTAAGGATGATATCCTCCAGATACATCCATTTGCCCAAGAATTTCATAAATTCATTGTTTTTAATAGCTGAGTAGTACTCCATTGTGTAAATGTACCACATTTTCTGTATCCATTCCTCTGTTAAGGGACACCTTAGTTCTTTCCAGCTTCTGGCTATTATAAATAAGGCTGCTATGAACATAGTGGAGCATGTGTCCTTCTTACCAGTTAGAACATCTTCTGGATATATGCCCAGGAGAGGTATTGCTGGATCCTCCAGTAGTACTATGTCCAATTTTCTGAAAAACCGCCAGACTGATTTCCAGAGTGGTTGTACAAACTTGCAATTCCACCAATAATGGAGGAGTGTTCCTCTTGCTCCACATCCTCGCCAGCATCTGCTGTCACCTGAATTTTTTATCTTAGCCATTCTGACTGGTGTGAGGTGGAATATCAGGGTTGTTTTGATTTGCATTTCCCTGATGATTAAGGATGCTGAACATTTTTTCAGGTGCTTCTCAGCCATTTGGTATTCCTCAGGTGAGAATTCTTTGTTTACCTCTGAGCCCCATTTTTTAATGGGGTTATTTGATTTTCTGGAGTCCACCTTCTTTTATCATGTATGGGTGTTAGATTTTGTCAAATGCTTTCTTAGCATCTAAAGAGATGATCATGTGGTTTTTGTCTCTGAGTTTGTGTATATAATGGAATACGTTGATGGATTTCTTTATATTAAACCATCCCTGCATTCCTGGAATGAAACCTACTTGGTCAAGATGGATGATTGCTTTGATGTGTTCTTGGATTTGGTTAGCAAGCATTTTATTGAGGATTTTTGCATCGATATTCATAAGGGAAATTGGTCTGAAGTCCTCTATCTTTGTTGGGTCTTTCAGTGGTTTAGGTATCAGAGTAATTGTGACTTCATAGAATGAATTGGGTAGAGTACCTTCTGCTTCTACCTTGTGGAATAGTTTGTGAAGAACTGGAATTAGATCTTCTTTGAAGGTCTGATAGAACTCGGCACTAAACCCATCTGGTCCTGGGCTTTTTTTGGTTCGCAGACTATTAATGACTGCTTCTACTTCTTTAGGAGGTATAGGAATGTTTAGATCATTAAACTGATCCTGATTTAACTTTGGTACCTGGTATCTGTCTAGAAATTTGTCCATTTCATCCAGGTCCTCCAGTTTTGTTGAGTATAGCCTTTTGTAGAAAGATCTGATAGTGTTTTGGATTTCTTCAGGATCTGTTGTTATGTCTCCCTTTTTATTTCTGATTTTGTTAATTAGGATGCTGTCCCTGTGCCCTCTAGTGACTCTGGCTAAGGGTTTACCTATCTTGTTGATTTTCTCAAAGAACCAGCTCCTCATTTGGTTGATTCATTGAATAGTTCTTTTTGTTTCCACTTGGTTGATTTCGCCCCTGGGTTTGATTATTTCCTTCTGTCTACTGCTCTTGGGTGAATTTGCTTCCTTTTGTTCTAGAGCTTTTAAGTCTGCTGTCTAGCTGCTAGTGTGTGCTCTCTCTAGTTTCTTTTTGGAGGCACTCAGAGCTATGAGTTTCCCTCTTAGAAATGTTTTCATTGTGTCCTATAAGTTTGGGTATGTTGTGGCTTCATTTTCATTAAACTCTAAAAAGTCTTTAATTTCTTTATTTATTCCTTCCTTGACCAAGGTATCATTGAGAAAAGTGTTGTTCAGTTTCCACGTGAATGTTGGCTTTCTATTATTTATGTTGTTATTGAAGATCAGCCTTAGTCCATACTGATCTGATAGGATACATGGGACAATTTCAATATTTTTGTATCTGTTGAGGCCTGTTTTGTGACCAATTATATGGTCAATTTTGGGGAAGGTACCATGAGGTGCTGAGAAGAAGGTATATCTTTTTGTTTTAGGATAAAATGTTCTGTAGATATCTGTTAAAACCATTTGTTTCATAATTTCTGTTAGTTTCACTGTGTTGCTGTTTATTTTCTGTTTCCCCTATTTGTCCATTGATGAAAGTGGTGTGTTGAAGTCTCCCACTATTTTTGTGTGAGATGCAATGTGTGCTTTGAGCTTTACTAAAGTTTCTTTAATGAATGTGGCTGCCCTTGCATTTGGAACATAGATATTCAGAATTGAGAGTTCCTCTTGGAGGATTTTACCTTTGATGAGTATGAAGTGTCTCTCCTTGTCTTTTTTGATAACTTCGGATTGGAAGTCGATTTTATTCGATATTAGAATGGCTACTCCAACTTGTTTCTTCAGACCATTTGCTTCGAAAATTGTTTGCGAACCTTTCATTCTGAAGTAATGTCTGTCGTTTTCCCTGAGATTGGTTTCCTGTAAGGGGCAAAATGTTGGGTCCTGTTTGTGTAGCCAGTCTGTTAGTCTATGTCTTCTTATTGGGGAATTGAGTCCAGTGATATTAAGAAATATTAAGGAAAAGTAATTGTTGCTTCCTATTATTTTTGTTGTTAGAGTTGGCATTCTGTTCTTGTGGCTGTCTTCTGTTAGGTTTGTTGAAGAATTACTTTCTTGCTTTTTCTAGGGCGTGGTTTCCGTCCTTGTATTGTTTTTTCCATTATTATCCTTTGAAGGGCTGCATTCACGGAATGATAATGTGTGAATTTGGTTTTGTCATGGAATACTTTGGTTACTCCATCTATGGTAATTGAGAGTTTGGCTGGGTATAGTAGCCTGGGCTGGCATTTGTGTTCTCTTAGAGTCTATATAACATCTGTCCAGGATCTTCTAGCTTTCATAGTCTCTGGTGAAAAGTCTGGTGCAATTCTGATAGGCCTGCCTTTATATGTTACTTGACCCTTTTCCCTTACTGCTTTTAATATTCTATCTTTATTTAGTGCATTTGTTGTTCTGACTATTATGTGTTGGGAGGAATTTCTTTTCTGGTCAAGTCTGTTTGGAGTTCTGTAGGCTTCTTGTATGTTCATGGGCATGTCATTCTTTAGGTTTTGGAAGTTTTCTATAATTTTGTTGAAGATATTTGCTGGCCCTTTAAGTTGAAAATCTTCATTCTCATCTACTCCTATTATCAGTAGGTTTCGTCTTCTCATTGTGTCCTGGATTTCCTGGATGTTTTGAGTTAGGATCTTTTTGCATTTTCTTTGATTGTTGTGCTGATGTTCTCTATGGAATCCTCTGCACCTGAGATTCTCTCTTCCATCTCTTGTATTCTGTTGGTGATGCTTGCATCTATGTTTCCAGATTTCTCTCCTAGGGTTTCTATCTCCAGCGTTGCCTCACTTTCGGTTTTCTTTATTGTGTCTACTTCCCTTTTTATGTCTAGTATGGTTTTGTTCATTTCCATTACCTGTTTGGATGTGTTTTCCTGTTTTTCTTTAAGGACTTCTACCTGTTTGGTTGTGTTTTCCTGTTTTTCTTTAAGGGCTTGTAACTCTTTAGCAGTGTTCTCCTGTATTTCTTTAAGTGAGTTATTAAAGTCCTTCTTGATGTCCTCTACCATCATCATGAGGTATGCTTTTAAATCTGGGTCTTGCTTTTTGGGTGTGTTGGGTTGCCCAGGACTGGGCGAAGTGGGAGTGCTGCATTCTGATGATGGTGAGTGGTCTTGCTTTCTGTTAGTAAGATTCTTATGTTTGCCTTTCACCATCTGGTAATCTCTGGAGTTAGTTGTTATAGTTGTCTCTGGTTAGAGATTGTTCCTCTCGTGAGTCTTTTAGCCTCTATTGGCAGACCTGGGAGACTAACTCTCTCCTCTGAGTTTCAGTGGTCAGAGCACTCTCTGCTGGCAAGCTCTCCTTTTACAGGGAAGGTGAAGAGATATCTGGCATTCAGACCTCCCTCCTGGCCGAAGATGAAGGCCCAAAAAAGGATCTTCCCAGAAGCTGTGTTGCTTTGGCCTGTCACAGAAGCTGTTAGCTTCTGTAGTCTACACTCTCACCTGCACAGACTAGTCTCAGAGGGATCCGGGAACCAAAATAGCTCCCCCAGGTGCTCCGGCAAAGCCCTCCCAGGCAGGGCGGTCACCTCTCTCTGGCAGGGAAGGTGCCCAAATGTCTGGAGCCCAAATGGGGTCTGTCTCAGATGCTGTCCTCTATGGACCTTGGGGGAGTCCACCGACTCTGTGCCCAAGGTGACCTACTGCTGGCGCCGACCAAAAGGGACTTGTTATCCTGGTCAGGCAGGGTTTCCTGCTTTCCTAACACTGTCTAAGGTCCCATGCGATTGGATTGGAACAGAAATTGTGTTCCACTCACTGGTGGTCCTAAAATCGTGTGGAGTCCTCTAGGGGACCTTGGGGGTGTCCACTGACTCCGCACCCAAGGTGAACTGGTGCTGGAGTCAACTGGATGGGACTTGTCTGTAATCCATTTTTTAATGGGGTTATTTGAATTTCTGGAGACCAGCTTCTTAAGCTCTTTGTATATATTAGATATTCGTCCCCTATCAGATTTAGGATTGGTAAAAATTCTTTCCCAATCTGTTGGTGGCCTTTTTGTCTTATTGACGGTGTCTTTTGCCTTACAGAAGCTTTGCAATTTCATGAGGTCCCATTTGTCAATTCTTGATCTTACAGCACACACCATTGCTGTTCTGTTTAGGAATTTTCCCCCAGTGCCAATATCTTCTAGGCTTTCCCCACTTTCTCCTCTATAAGTTTCAGAGTCTCTGATTTTATGTGGAGTTCTATGAAACACTTAGTCTGGAGCTTTGTACAAAGAGATAAGAATGGATCAATTCACATTCTTCTACATGATAACTGTCAGTTGTGCCAGCACCATTTGTTGAAAATGCTGTCTTTTTTCCACTGGATGGTTTTAGCTCCCTTGTCAAAGATCAAGTGACCATAGGCATGTGGATTCATTTCTGGGTCTTCAATTCTATTCCATTGATCTATCTGTCTGTCGCTGTACCAGTACCATGCAGTTTTTTATCACAGTTGTATTAGAGGGGTTTCAATACCCTCATTTCATCTCTCTCTCTCTCTCTCTCTATATATATATATATATATATATATATATATATATATATATATATATATATATTCTACTAGTCTGGTCAAAAGCTAGAAACAACACTCAGTGAGAGGAAAGTATAATTGGGTGACCTGGATCTCTGTTGCATCTAGGAAAGCTCATAGAGGGTGGGATTTACAAGTAGGGTCAATTAGAGTTGTTTGTTATTTGTGCTTCATAGAGTCTGCCTGGCCCCTAACTAGCAACCTCAGCATTACTCTATATTCCTGATGAGCACTCACTCCAATCCTACTGCATCCTATTGTGATCTTACAATTCTCAAGGTCATCTAAAATGCCAAAAACCAAATGCAGCCAGCAAGGCTGCACTTTCATTGTTGTTGAGATGTCCAGGGAGATGAATGCACTTCCCCTCCTTTCTGAGCATCAAGAGGCCGCTCCATCTCCGATGTATGGTTAGGTCACTTCATCATCAACATCAGCTTGAGTAATGAATGGTCTTCTGACATTCCATCTGACTTCCTGTTCCAACCTGTCCCATTTCTGTAGCTTCAGGATTATATTGGTTGTAATTGTTTAAGTCAGGATAATTTGTTTCCTTTTTTTTGTTTGTTTGTTGTTCTCTTCTTGTTTTTATTTGTTTGGTTTCATTTGGTTTGCATCAGAGTCTCACCACTTAGCCCCAGCTGGTCTGGAGCTCACTACGTAGACCAGGGTGTTCTTAAACTCAGAGATCCACCTGCCTCTGCCTCTCTCTGCCTCTCTGCCTCTCTGCCTCTCTGCCTCTCTGCCTCTCTGCCTCTCTGCCTCTCTGCCTCTCTGCCTCTCTGCCTCTCTGCCTCTCTGCCTCTCTGCCTCTCTGCCTCTCTGCCTCTCTGCCTCTCTGCCTCTCTGCCTCTCTGCCTCTCTGCCTCTCTGCCTCTGCCTCTGCCTCTACCTCTACCTCCCAAGTGCTAGAATTAATGGCACATACCACCATATCAAGTGCCTGATTTTTTCATTTTAAGATATAAAAGCTTACACATATGTGTGTGAGCATATGTGTTTGAGTACAGCTGAAATCAGAGGCAAGAGACCCCCTTAAGCTGGAGTTTGAGGTGGTTATTTCCTGACCATTGTGTGTGCTGAGAACCAGTCACAGGTCCTTTGCAAGAGCAGAACCTGCCTTTAACTGCTCAGCCATCTCTTCAACCCCAATCTGCTTATTTGGAGATGTAGGCTTTAACAAACTGAATTATGTTTGCAAGCTTAATTCTCCCTTGTCATGTGCTAAAACACCCACAGGTTACAGGGATTAGGATATGGTCATTGTTTGGCTATTATTCTCCATACTAAAAATCAGATGAGAAGGGTCAGTCACCTCTCTTAACAAGTCTTCCTGATAATAATGATATACATTCAATTGGAAAGCAATGATCTATACCTATAGGAATCTATAAAATAAAGTTGTATAAACAATTTGTTGCTAGAAAATGTTAAGTAGAAAATTATTATAATGATTAAACCATATTAAACAAAATATTAGAGAACCCATCAGGAGTGAATGACCAGGTTTCTAATCAGAATTTCTGAAACCTATGCTCCAACCCAAATATCAGATGCAACAAATCCCTCCCTCCATGTCAATGCATTTGAAATACTCTAGAGAAGATGAAGTTAGAAGATAAGCTGAGGAGGGCCACAGGCCTCATCCGGCCGGATCAGCGCCGGGGTAGCGGGAGCGCAGGGTTGCCTGACACCCGCCAGCTACCCACGACCCCCGCCGCAGGATTTTGGGACTGCTGGTGAGTGGAACACAGCTTCTGCTCCAATCCAATTGCGCGGGACCTGAGACTGCATTAGTTAGGGAAGCAGAAACCGGCCTGAGTAGGGCCACAGGCCTCATCCAGCCGGATTAGTGCCGGGTAGCAGGAGCGCAGGGTTGCCTGACACCCGCCAGCTACCCACGACCCCCGCCGCAGGATTTTGGGACTGCTGGTGAGTGGAACACAGCTTCTGCTCCAGTCCAATCACGCGGGACCTGAGACTGCACTGGTTGGGGAGAGAGAAATCCAGCCTACATAGGGCCACAACCCTCTTCCGGTCAAAAAAGCACCTGGGCAGCTGGGGCGCAGGGTCAGCTGACACTCACCAGCTACCCACAACACCCACCACAGGATCTTAAGACTTCTGGAGAGTGGAACACAGCTTCTGCTCCAATCCAATTGCACGCGGGACCAGAGACTGCATTAGTTAGGGAAGCAGAAAAACGGCCTGAGTGGGACCACAGGCCTCTTCCGGCTGGACCAGCACCGGGGTACCATCAGCTACCCACGACCCCCGCCGCAGGATTTAGAGACTGCTGGTGAGTGGAACACAGCTTCTGCTCCAATCTTTAAACAGTGACAACGATAACAACTAACCCCAGAGATTACCAGATGGCGAAAGGTAAACGTAATAATCTTACTAACAGAAACCAAGACCACCCACCATCATCAGAACCCAGCACCCCCACTTCGCCCAGTCCAGGGCACCCCAACACACCGGAAAAGTTAGACACGGATTTAAAAGCATATCTCCTGATGATGATAGAGGACTTCAAGAAGGACGTTAATAACACACTTAAAGAAATGCAGGAGAACACTGCTAAACAGGCAGAAGACAATAAAGAGGAAGCACAAAAATCCCTTAAAGAATTTCAGGAGAACACTGCTAAAGAGTTACAAATCCTTAAAGAAAAACATGATAACATAATCAAACAGGTAGAAGTCCTTACAGAAAAACAGGAAAACACATCCAAACAGATGATGGAAATGAACAAAACCTTACTAGACCTAAAAAGGGAAGTAGACACAATAAAGAAAACCCAAAATGAGGCAACACTGGAGATAGAAACCCTAGGAAAGAAATCTGGAACCATAGATACGAGCATCAGCAACAGAATACAAGAGATGGAAGAGAGAATCTCAGGTGCAGAAGATTCCATAGAGAACATCGGCACAACAATCAAGGAAAATGTAAAATGCAAAAAGATCCTAACTCAAAACATCCAAGAAATACAGGACACAATGAGAAGACCAAACCTACGGATAATAGGAGTGGATGAGAATGAAGATTTTCAACTCAAAGGACCAGCAAACATCTTCAACAAAATTATAGAAGAAAACTTCCCAAATCTAAAGAAAGAGATGCCCATGAACATACAAGAAGCCTACAGAACTCCAAATAGACTGGACCAGAAAAGAAATATCTCCCGACACATTATAATCAGAGCAACAAATGCTCTAAATAAAGATAGAATACTAAAAGCAGTAAGAGAAAAAGGCCAAGTAACATATAAAGGCAAGCCTATCAGAATTACACCAGATTTTTCACCAGAGACTATGAAAGCCAGAAGATCCTGGACGGATGTTATACAGACACTAAAAGAACACAAATTCCAGCCCAGGCTACTATACCCAGCCAAACTCTCAATTAACATAGATGGAGAAACCAAAGTATTCCACGACAAAACCAAATTCACACATTATCTCTCCACGAATCCAGCCCTTCAAAGGATAATAACAGAAAAAAACCAATACAAGGACAGGAACCACGCCCTAGAAACAACAAGAAGGTAATCCCTCAACAAACCTAAAAGAAGACAGCCACAAGAACAAAATGCCAACTTTAACAACAAAAATAACAGGAAACAACAATTACTTTTTCTTAATATCTCTTAATATCAATGGACTCAACTCCCCGATAAAAAGACATAGACTAACAAACTGGCTACACAAACAAGACCCAACATTTTGCTGCTTACAGGAAACTCATCTCAGAGAAAAGGATAGACACTACCTCAGAATGAAAGGCTGGAAAACAATTTTCCAAGCAAATGGCATGAAGAAACAAGCTGGAGTAGCCATTCTAATATCTGATAAGATTGACTTCCAACCCAAAGTCATTAAAAAAGACAGGGAGGGACACTTCATACTCATCAAAGGTAAAATCCTCCAAGAGGAACTATCAATCCTGAATATCTATGCTCCAAATACAAAGGCAGCCACATTCATTAAAGAAACTTTAGTAAAGCTCAAAGCACACATTGCACCTCATACAATAATAGTGGGAGACTTCAACACACCACTTTCACCAATGGACAGATCATGGAAACAGAAACTAAACAGGGACACAGTGAAACTAAGAGAAATTATGAATCAAATGGATCTGGCAGATATCTACAGAACATTCTATCCTAAAACAAAAGGATATACCTTCTTCTCAGCACCTCATGGTACCTTCTCCAAAATTGACCACATAATTGGTCACAAAGCAGGCCTCAACAGATATAAAAATATTGAAATTGTCCCATGCATCCTATCAGATCACCATGGACTAAGGCTGATCTTCAATAACAGAATAAATAATAGAAAGCCAACCTTCACGTGGAAACTGAACAACACTCTTCTCAATGATACCTTGGTCAAGGAAGGAATAAAGAAAGAAATTAAGGACTTTTTAGAGTTCAATGAAAATGAAGCCACAACATACCCAAACTTATGGGACGCAATGAAAGCATTTCTAAGAGGAAAACTCATAGCTCTGAGTGCCTCCAAAAGGAAACTAGAGAGAGCACACATTAGCAGCTTGACAACACACCTAAAAGCACTAGAACAAAAGGAAGCAAATTCACCCAAGAGGAGTAGACGGCAGGAAATAATCAAACTCAGGGGTGAAATCAACCAAGTGGAAACAAGAAAAACTATTCAAAGAATCAACCAATCAAGGAGCTGGTTCTTTGAGAAAATCAATAAGATAGATAAACCCTTAGCCAGACTCACTAGAGGGCACAGGGAAAGCATCCTAATTAACAAAATCAGAAATGAAAAAGGAGACATAACAACAGATCCTGAAGACATCCAAAACACCATCAGATCCTTCTACCAAAGGCTATACTCAACAAAACTGGAGAACCTGGATGAAATGGAGAAGTTCCTAGACAGATACCAGGTACCAAAGTTGAATCAAGATCAGGTTAATGATCTAAACAGCCCTATATCCCCCAAAGAAATAGAAGCAGTCATTAATAGTCTGCCAACTAAAAAAAGCCCAGGACCAGATGGGTTTAGTGCAGAGTTCTATCAGACCTTCAAAGAAGATCTAATCCCAGTTCTTCACAAACTATTCCACAAAATAGAAACAGAAGGTACTCTACCCAACTCATTCTATGAAGCCACAATTACTCTGATACCTAAACCACAAAAAGACCCAACAAAGATAGAAAACTACAGACCAATATCCCTTATGAATATTGATGCAAAAATCCTCAATAAAGTTCTTGCTAACCGAATCCAAGAACACATCAAAACAATCATCCATCCTGACCAAGTAGGTTTCATCCCAGGGATGCAGGGATGGTTCAATATACGGAAATCCATCAACGTAATCCAGTATATAAACAAACTCAAAGACAAAAACCACATGGTCATCTCCTTAGATGCGGAAAAAGCATTTGACAAGATCCAACACCCATTCATGATAAAAGTCTTGGAAAGATCAGGAATTCAAGGCCCATACCTAAACATGATAAAAGCAATCTACAGCAAACCAGTAGCCAACATCAAAGTAAATGGTCAGAAGCTTGAAGCAATCCCTCTAAAATCAGGGACTAGACAAGGTTGTCCACTTTCTCCATACCTATTCAACATTGTACTTGAAGTCCTAGCCAGAGCAATTCGACAACAAAAGGAGATCAAAGGGATACAAATTGGAAAAGATGAAGTCAAAATATCACTTTTTGCAGATGATATGATAGTATATATAAGGGACCCTAAAAATTCCACCAGAGAACTCCTAAGCCTGATAAACAGCTTCGGTGAAGTAGCTGGATATAAAATTAACTCAAACAAATCAATGGCCTTTCTCTACACAAAGAATAAACAGGCTGAGAAAGAAATTAGGGAAACAACACCCTTCTCAATAGTCACAAATAATATAAAATATCTTGGCGTGACTCTAACTAAGGAAGTGAAAGATCTGTATAATAAAAACTTCAAGTCTCTGAAGAAAGAAATTATAGAAGATCTCAGAAGATGGAAAGATCTCCCATGCTCATGGATTGGCAGGATCAACATTGTAAAAATGGCTATCTTGCCAAAAGCAATCTACAGATTCAATGCAATCCCCATCAAAATTCCAAATCAATTCTTCAACGAATTAGAAAGTGCAATCTGCAAATTCATCTGGAATAACAAAAAACCTAGGATAGCAAAAACTCTTCTCAAGGATAAAAGAACCTCTGGTGGAATCACCATGCCGGACCTAAAGCTCTACTACAGAGCAATTGTGATAAAAACTGCATGGTACTGGTATAGTGACAGACAAATAGACCAATGGAATAGAATTGAAGACCCAGAAATGAACCCACACACCTACGGTCACTTGATCTTTGACAGGGGAGCTAAAAACATCCAGTGGAAGAAAGACAGCATTTTCAACAAATGGTGCTGGTACAACTGGTTGTTAACATGTAGAAGAATGCGAATCGATCCATTCCTATCTCCTTGTACTAAGGTCAAGTCTAAGTGGATCAAGGAACTTCACATAAAACCAGAGACACTGAAACTTATAGAGGAGAAAGTGGGGAAAAGCCTTGAAGATATGGGCACAGGGGAAAAATTCCTGAATAGAACAGTAATGGCTTGTGCTGTAAGATCGAGAATTGACAAGTGGGACCTCATGAAACTACAAAGCTTCTGCAAGGCTAAAGACACCATCAATAAGACAAAAAAACCACCAACAGATTGGGAAAGGATCTTCACCTATCCTAAATCAGATAAGGGACTAATATCCAATATATATAAAGAACTCAAGAAGGTGGACTCCAGAAAGTCAAATAACCCCATTAAAAAATGGGGCTCAGAACTGAACAAAGAATTCTCACCTGAGGAATACCGAATGGCAGAGAAGCACCTGAAAAAATGTTCAACATCCTTAATCATCAGGGAAATGCAAATCAAAACAACCCTGAGATTCCACCTCACACCAGTCAGAATGGCTAAGATCAAAAATTCAGGTGACAGCAGATGCTGGCGAGGATGTGGAGAAAGAGGAACACTCCTCCATTGTTGGTGGGATTGCAAGCTTGTACAACCACTCTGGAAATCAGTCTGGCGGTTCCTCAGAAAATTGGACATAGTACTACCGGAGGATCCAGCAATACCTCTCCTGGGCATATATCCAGAAGATGTCCCAACCGGTAAAAAGGACACATGCTCCACTATGTTCATAGCAGCCCTATTTATAATAGCCAGAAGCTGGAAAGAACCCAGATGTCCCTCAACAGAGGAATGGATACAGAAATTATGGTACATTTACACAATGGAGTACTACTCAGCTATTAAAAAGAATGAATTTATGAAAGTCCTAGGCAAATGGATGGACCTGGAGGGCATCATCCTGAGTGAGGTAACACAATCACAAAAGAACTCACACAATATGTATTCATTGATAAGTGGATATTAGCCCAAAACTTAGGATACCCAAGATATAAGATACAATTTGATAAACGCATGAAACTCAAGAAGAATGAAGACCAAAGTGTGGACACTGTGCACCTTCTTAGAATTGGGAACAAAACACCCAGGGAAGGAGTTACAGAGACAAAGTTCGTAGCTGTGATGAAAGGATGGACCATCTAGAGACTGCTGTATCCAGGGATCCGTCCCATAATCAGCTTCTAAACGCTGACACCATTGCATACACTAGCAAGATTTTGCTGAAAGGACCCAAATATAGCTGTCTCTTGTGAGATGATGCCGGGGCCTAGCAAACACAGGAGTGGATGTTCACAGTCAGCTATTGGATGTATCACAGGGCTCCCAATGGAGAAGCTAGAGAAAGTACCCAAGGAGCTAAAGGGATCTGCAACCCTATTGTTGGAACAACATAATGTACTAACCAGAACCCTGGAGCTCTTGTCTCTAGCTGCATATGTATCAAAAGATGGCCTAGTCGGCCATCAATGGAAAGAGAGGCCCATTGGACTTGCAAACTTTATATGCCCCAATATAGGGGAATGCCAGGGCCAAAAGAATGGGAATGGGTGGGTAGGGAAGTGGGGGGCGCTATGGGGGACTTTTGGGATAGTACTGGAAATGTAATTGAGGAAAATATGTAATAAAAAAAAAAAAGAAGAAGATAAGCTGAGGTTGCTGATACTATGCAGAGATGATGGATCACAGGAAAACACACCTCATCCAATGAATGGTGAGCTAAATCATGAAATTCTACAGGTAGAGAATATCAGAATGCTTTATAGCTAACAAAAAACACTCCCAGGCAGACAGTGTGGATATGGTTATGTGAATCACAGATGCATAGGGCTCCAAACACCTATAAGTCACAAGAGGCTGCTTTGCCTGACCAAGTTATTACCAAGTAGGATATAATACATGACTTGGAGCTAGCCATTGAATGCTACATATGGTCTATTGCATATTGTAGGAGTTACTTGGTGGGGTGTGTTTTTTTTTCCAGAATCTTACCTTTCTTGTTGATTGATTCACAGTACTTCCTTGCTTGGAAGAATGAGGAAAGATGTACAAAGACTATAAAATGTCCTAAGACCAATTCAAACTCTAGACTCTGACCATCTGTATCCAAAAAGTAAATTCATTGTTTCCATTTTCTTTTTATTTTTTTATTTATTAGGTATTTACTTCATTTACATTTCCAATGCTATCCTAAAAGTCCCCCATACCCTCCCCACTCCCCTACCCACCCACTCCCACTTCTTGGCCCTGGCGTTACCCTGTACTGAGGCATATAAAGTTTGCAAGACCAAGGGGCCTCTCTTTCCAATGATGGCCGACTAGGCCTTCTTCTGATACATATGCAGCTAGAGACACGAGCTTCAGGGGGTACTGGCTAGTTCATATTGTGGTTCCACCTATAGGGTTGCAGACCCCTTTAGCTCCTTGGGTACTTTCTCTAGCTCCTCCATTGGGGGCCCTATGATCCATCTAATAGCTGACTGTGAGCATCCACTTCTGTGTTTGCTAGGCCCCAGCATAGCCTCACAAGATACAGCCAAGATACAAGATACAATTTGCAAAACACATGAAACTCAAGAAGAATGAAGACCAAAGTGTGGACACTTTGCCCTTTCTTAGAATTGGGAACAAAACACCCATGGAAGAAGTTACAGAGACAAAGTTTGGAGCTGAGACAAAAGGATGGACCATCTAGAGACTGCCATACCCCGGGATCCATCCCATAACCCCTCCAAACACTGACACCATTGCATACACTAGCAAGATTTTGCTGAAAGGACCCTGATATAGCTGTCTCTTGTTTCCATTTTCTATTGAAGACTTAAGACAGTGGATTAAGAAAGAAGACATAAACAGTAGCTACATCACCACCACCAGCGCGACCAGGATAGATTATTACCCTATAGATTCCTTGACTTTATCCCAGATAGTTGACCTAGGAGATGAAAAACTGTTTCATACAGTGCTCAGAAACAAGAGGGAGAAATTAATAAACAAATTGATAAAACAGTAATACAACTCAAATTCACTTTTTCTGAAGTTCAACCCAGAGAAGCAAAGGGGATTAGATAAATTAAGATCACTGAGATGGCGAGGAAGAAAAGCATATCCCCAAATTGCTCACCCATATTTCTAGCTAAAAGCTTATAGACCCATACTCACATAGTACATTTACCTAAACAACTGAGTTAATTCTCATCCTGTGGTAGGATGAAGTGGGCCTGCATTGTGTGGATCTGAAATGTGGTTCTGAAACTAATTTTTTAAAATTTTAAATCATTGTAAAAAAAATCTATTATTAAATCATGTTACAATCATCATTGAAAATGGTACTATAGTTGAAATAAAAACCTATAATACACATACATATGTAACATATGTTTGTAGTGAAGTTAGAAATTTTTACCATCGAATTTTTACTTTTGCATATATTTCTTCTTTTAAATACATAGTTCACTTTAGTTGGGGTCCATGTAATGACTGGCTCATCCTAAAGGACTCAATAAGTACCACATAATTATGGTTATCCTATTTAGTGGTGCACTATAAACCATCAATTAGTGAACATGCTTGGGAACAGAGTGCTTTTTCCAGTCCGTTGAATTTACTGGTACATTCCAGCTCCACTGGCAAATTCTTTCTTCTCACGCTTGTAAGGAATCTGTCAAAAAAGCATTACTCCACATTACAGTGTGTTAACAATTAACATTTGATAGTCACAGACGATCACTCCCTTTGTCCCTCCTTTTCTATCAGTCTAAACATTGGTTCTTTTGCAGCACTGGGTTTTCAGGATGGATTATTACTTCAAGCATACAAAGTGTAATTTGCTTTTTCCCTAACATTGAAGTGCAATAAAATACCTCAGCTTACTGGAGGTCTTCATGAACTGGGTACCTTTAACATATATTACTATAATTACTTTTACAGATCAAAATTGCAAAATATACATTTTATCTTTCAACAACAAATAAACAAGTAAAGACTCTATGTCTTATAAACTTAAGCAGGCACCTCTGTGGAGGTGAGTTTCATTCCTCAAGATTTTATAGTCAGAGCTATAATTATAGCCATGAGAATGGGAGCCTCAGCCTAAGATAGGTGTTTTCCCTCTTTTCAGATACTTATCTTAATATGCTGCACAGTCGAGTCTATAAAATGGGGTGGGAATTTCACTAGGGCAGATATGAGTTGGACCAGGAAAGGTACCCAGGTCTGTGTTTGCACTGTGTCTGTGTGAGCCCTCAATGAATCTTCTAGAAATATAATCAAGGATCTCTGTCTCCATAATGTATGACCATGGACATGTTTATGCATATGTACACTTTTAAAACAGTGAATGAATAGTTATAGGGAATTATAAAATATGTATTTTATGCTTTGACCTCTACTATCAGACACTCAAGGGATTTGAAGTCAACTGCAAAATGAGTGTGTGTCTTCAGAGACATTAGTTTCCTGGTTAAGGAAAATGGGTACCTGTGAAATTCACAAAGACCAGTTTACTGCTGTAACTCTCCAGTACCATGCTCATCCATTTCCTGAAACAGGACAAAAGTTTTGTCACAGCCCCTGTAGCTAATCTGTAAGAGTCGTGTTTTGAAATATTGTCTCAACATCAGAGCTAGAGCCCCTTCTTACCTCCAATTCCCTGAATTTCCATGCATCTGTCCATAGAAGACAGGCTCAGACCCTCTTGGACCACACACCCCGGCTCCCTAACCTTCTTCAAACTGTTCCATACAACTTCTACTGAAACTATCAGATAATCCCACCTCAGAACCTTCTCAAATATTGTATCTTTCTCCTGCAAGATTTTCAGTGACTTATTACATTAAAGTGTCATTTGTCAAGTGTGGCCCGTGGACACCAACATGTCCCTCCACATTGATGGTGGCATAGAGCAGAGATTATCAACATGCCATCAGGCTGCAGCATGGACCACAAATATCAGCAAGGCTTCTGGCAGTAGCACAAGCCACACACATCAACTTGGTCGCGGGAGGTGACAAAGGCCTGGGACAACATGATCCAAACACCATGTAGACGTCCATGATCAGGGTTGCCACGGGAAACCATGCTGACCATATTGATGTCTAAAGTGTATGATAGGGTCATGTTGACTTCCATAGTCCTTGCTGCCACTGGAGGTCACAATGACTTCCATAGTCCTTGATGCCACTGCAGACCGTGAGGATATCGGTGATTGAGGCAGCCATAGGAAGCCATGTGGAAGCCCATGATCTGGGTCACCCCTAGCTGTTACGGACAGGGAAGCTTCCATTGCAATGGTATCAATGACCCAGAGTTGAGCATGGGAGACATTGAAGGCTTATGCAACAACCCCCTCCCACAACCAAAATAAAACAAACAAACAAACAAAAATCCAGAAAAAAAATAGTTTACATATGAAGACATTGAAGAGAGTCCTTAAAGATTGTGATAAAAACATTCTTTTCCCTTCCAAGTGGGACTGAGGCTTCCTCACTTGGGCCCTTCAGCATGTTGACTTATTTTATTTTATTTTATTTATTTTATTTTATTTTATTTATTTTATTTTTGGCTAATATCCACTTACTGGTGAGTACATATCAGGCATATCCTTTTGGTTGTGAGTTACCTCACTCAGGATGATATTTTCTAGTTCCACCCATTTGTCTGCAAAACTCAGGATGTCCTCATTCTTAATAGCTGAGTAGTATTCCATTGTGTAAATGAACCTCATTTTCTGTATCCATTCTTCATCATGGTACATCTGGGCTGTTTCCAGCTTCTGTCTATAACAAACAAGGCCTCTATGAACATAGTGGAACATGTGTCCCTGTGACATGGTGGGGCATCTTTTGGGTATATTCCCAAGAGTGGTACAGCTGGGATGCCTCAGTCCAATTTGGGAGGGAGAAGAAAGCAACCACAAGGGGAGAGGAAGAGAGGGACATGGAAGGGAGAAGGGATGTGGGCAGAGGGGAATATGATCTGGTATTGGGTGGGGGAAAAGGACTGAAGTCCTGAGGGCCAGCAGAAAGAATGGAAACAGGCAACCTCAGAAGGAAGGAGGTTAGGGGACCCTCCATAATGTACCAGAGACCTAGGAGGTGAGAGACTCTCAGGACTCAAAGGGAGGGAGCTAAGATGAAATGTCCTATATTGGGGGGAGGAAACTTGTAGAACCCACCTCCAACAGAAAGACAGGGCATCAAGTGAGGAATGGGGTTGACATCCCACAGTCAAAACTCTGACCCAGAATTGTTCCTCCCTGAAAGAACTACAGGGATGGAAATGTAGAGGAGCCTGAGGAAAGAAGGTCCAGCAACAGGCCCAAAGTGGGATCCAGCTCAAGGGGATGCCCCAAGGACTAACACTACTACTGAGGCTTTGGAGTGCTCACAAAATGGGACCTATCATGACTGCCCTCCAAAAGACCCAACAAGCATCTGAAAGAGTCAGATGCAGATATTTGCACCCAACCAATGAACAGAAGTTGCTGATCTCTGTGGTTGAATTAGGGAAAAGCTGAAAGAACCTGGGGAGGAGGGTGATCCTGTAGGAGGACCAGCAGTCTCAACTAACCTGGACACCCAAGATCTCTCAAACACTGGACCACCAAACAGGCAGCATACACCAGCTGATATGAGACCCCCAACACATATACAGCAGAGGACTCCCGGGTCTGGGTTTAGTCAGAGAAGATGCACCTAACCTTCAAGAGACTGGAGGCCCCAGGTTGTTTAGAGGTCTGGGGGTGTAGGGGTGGGGACATCATGGTGAAGACAGGGGATGGGGAGGAGGAATGGAATGTGGTACAGTCAGAGGGTGGACAGGGAGGGGAATAAAATCTGGAGTTTAAAATAAATAAATAAATAAATAAATAAATAAATAAAAGATTTTTACAAATTGTGATAAAAATGCTCAAGTGTTGTTCTTTACAGTTGACAACTTCTACTGAGGGTAGGGCAAATAGACTCAGTTATCTTTAAGGGGATAGTCACTGGGCATTTGACCATGCTCCAATGAGTATATGAGGAGCACAAAATGTTGTGGGGAGGGCAGGAAGGGTATAGAGTGGAAAGGTGGACCTGGGAGAAATAATAAGTGAGTGAAACTTGCAAATAATCAATAAAAATATTATTTTGAATAAAAATGTCACATCTCTTTGCAACCAAAACCGTTACAGAAACCTAAAACCAGTCAATATGTAGAGATGTAAAGCCCAATCCCACCTGATACATAGGCAATATAACTCTTGCACCTAAGGCTCAAGAAACACTGAGGAAGTGGGGGGGGGGTGAAAAGATTGTAAAAGCCAGAGGAAAGGGGAGTATTCTGTGAGACTATGTCTCCTAGTAATGTCAGAAGCCACACCCATAAAGTCTCATCAACATTACTACCCAAACATAAGTTGAACAAGGTTGATACCAATCGAGATGCTAATGTGGACATGGAGTATCTGTGGGACTGCACCCCCCCCCACACACACACACACACAAAGCAAATAAGGAATGCTGAGAACAGGTATGGCCCCATAGACTCATGTATTCAAATGCTTGGCCCATGGGGAATGGCACTATTAGAAGGTGCAGCCTTGTTGGAGTAGGTGAGACCTTGTTGGAGGAACTGTTTCACTGTGTGTTGGGCTTTGAGGCCTCCTCTGCTCAAGATCATCCTGGTATGGAATTTCAGTTTACTACTGTTGCCTTGGGATCAAAATATAGAATTATTAGTTCCTCCAGCACCAAGTTTGCCTGCACAATGCCATACTTCCCACCATGATGATGATGGATAGAACTGTAAGCCACTACAGCTCAGTTGTAACTACAGTTCACTGCAATAGGAATAGTAGCTATTACAATATCAAAAGTGAGCCCCAATTAAATGCTTTCATTTGTAAGAGTTTCCTTGGCTGTGGTGTCTCTTCACATCAATAAAGCACTAACTAAAACATAGTCATCCTCAGGGAAGAATGGTCAGCCCTCAAAACATACATGTGAATAACATTATACAGCTCTGATCATGTGATCATGGACCTCCACATGATGTCCAGATGTTTCATATATGTGTGTGTGTGTGTGTGTGTGTGTCTGTGTCTGTGTGTCTGTGTGTCTGTGTGTCTGTGTCTGTGTGTCTGTGTGTCTGTGTGTGTCTCTGTGTGTGTGTGTGTAAAACAAGAACTAATGAAAAAGAGGCCAAGAATTTGGAAGAGAAAAAAAGGAGGGTTATATGGAGGGAAAGATGAAACTATAGAATTGCACTATAGTCTCAAATATATAATTTTATTTTAAAGATAGGAAAACATGTCATTTTTCTACACTCTATATTTGCCTGCCTGCCCATTTTGTCCATCAAAATTACTGACCAACTTTACTCTTCCACGGTTTCTTCACTAAACTCAGACTTTGTACCTAAATGTGTATGTGAATGTTTAGGAATCTGTTTCTGGTGGAGGGGGGGTGCTCAAGTCATTTTCACTTACCTCTGTGTCCATAGCGCCTAATGAAACATATAAAATGTTCACTAAGCACCTGCTGAGAATGAGTCCAAGACAGAACAATGTGACATAGACTTCGATGTAAACTATATCTGCCTTAAATAATACTGTTAGCAACAAAGACCTTCAGGAAATTTGTTCATGAAACAAGGTTATCCGCTCTGTTCTGTGTGTTTTAGAGTGTTCTTGAGAGTGCACAGCTCTGAAAGAAGACTAACCCTTCTCCCAATTTTTTAGATTCTCTTTCTACCAGTTTCTGTATGTGTGTATGATATGACTTGATCTATTTAAACTCTGTTGACCAATGTCTTCTCATATGCAAAACAAGAAAAAGTACCTGTCTTTTGTGTTTGCTTTTTAAACAGTTAAGCAAGGAAGGAAATTAGAACAGACACCAGAGCACAATAAATACTATCTATGTGCCAGCTGTTCTTAAGGCCAGGCGATGGACAACTGGATTGGATTGCTATGCTGGAAAAAACAATTTAATCAGCTGCTGGGGCCAGGTGTCAATGTCATTATATACACAGTCGAGGAGTCAAATAACAGACTACAGAGGTCAGGTAAAGGGTCTGATGGTCTATACAGATTATGACAGGATCCAAAATTATAGAAGATAAGCCTCTGGCCGTGTCTGTGAGAGAGTGTCTTAGTTAAGTTAATGTGGGTGGTAATATCCTGTGAACTGAAGTCTAGACTGAAAAAGAACGAGACAGTAAGCTGAACAACAGTATTTACCAGTCTTCCATATTCACAGTGAATGCTCTATGATAAGCTGCTTCAAAATCATCCAGCCACAATTTTCCCACCTGAAACCATGAGACAAAAACAAACATTTTCTCTATGAAGTTGTTTTGGTTTTATTTTGTTGCTGTTTTTCTCTACAACATGAATAGTAGCTAACGCAATGTCACAAATAAGATCCTGTAAGCTCCTCCCTGGTAATGGGCTGGTGGTAGATGTTATTATATCAGTCAAGGGCAGAACCAATGTTAGTCCTTTGTTCATCCTAGCTTGATTTCTGGCTTGGTAGACAAAGCTGTTTTATGCCTAGGATTCATAAAATCAAAGCAAAGCAAATCCATACATCACAGAGAGGAAGAAGATACTTAAGGACTTTCATGTCACCTACAGTCCTGCACTGCATAGCACAGATGACTACATTGGCAGGGGTCAGTGTCATTGTCTGTGGTTTATATTACCACAAGAGAATATTTGGATGTCCCTGGTTTGGGTAGCCATCTGGGACCACACAGATTTCCAGGGACTGTGCATCACTGGCTTTATGCACCTCAGTGTCTGTGGTGTTCTGGAAAGCTGGCCCTGCCTCTCCTTGGCAGTAGCACTGAGGAGAGTAGGCTCTGTGCCTCACCTAGGGAGCACAGTGGAGGTGTCTCAGGTGCCAGGGTGGGGAGAAGGGGCTTAGAGGAGGGGGAGGTAGGGTGACAAGGGTAGTGAGCCAGCCCCAGGGACATGAGTGTAGAAGAGTTGACCCTGCCATTCATCTGCCATGGAGTAGCAGAGAAACAGAGGTGATGGTCCCTACCCCCACTTCTTACCACCTCCAGCAGTCAGAAAAGCTGCCCATAGGGTCCTGAACATAGGAGAACTATCCCTGCCCCTCACCAGCTGCAATATACAGCAGAACAGTCTCTGTATCTCACCTGGACAGCACAGGACAGCTGACAGTGGTGAACAGGGGAACAGTTGAGGCAGCCCCGTGTGAGAGTAGGGGAGAGCTGGCCTTGCCATTCATCTGCCGTGAGGTGGCATGGATATGAAGGTGATATCTCCCTCCGACCTGCATCTGGCCTCTAACTACCTACTACAGTTGGCAGAGCAGACCCTTTTCTGGGCAACACAGTAGAGTTGGCCTTGATGGCAATGGCATGAGTGAGCCAGCCAAGAGAGTATGAGAAGGGGAGAGCTGGCCCAGCCCCTCACTGCCTGCAGCACATGGGAGAATGGGGCTCACACCTTGACTGGGCAGCGTAGTGGAGCTGCCTCTGGAAGTACGGGTGTGGGCCAACTCACCCTGAGGATCTGAGAGCAGGAGGGCTGACCCTGCCTCCTGCTGATAGAGGCACTGGTTAACCTAGCTGGACCAGTGCTGGGAGAGCTTGCCCTGACAATGCGAATAAGAAAGAACAGATAAGGTAACCAACCAGCTCAGCCTCCACTCAAGGCCAGATCCATAGCTCTGAGTTGACCCACTCCAAAATCTATGTCATCTGCAAACAGCTGGGATGCATAAAAAGGCCAGTCCTGCTGTTCCAAAGCTGCAGGATTTCCATGACACAGGGCAACAACAGGATGACCTAAGGAGTCCTAATGAGGATCCAATATTGAGGGTATCACAGAAGCCAGCGATTTGGAACCAAACCAATGACTCATTGCAATGAACATGCAAGTGAAGATGTATGGACAGAGGGATAAACTGTGGGACACACTATGACATACCACAGCTTATGCATTGTATTTTTTGTTGTTCGTGTGTGTGTGTGTGTGTGTGTGTGTGTGTGTGTGTGTGTGTGTGCTATTTCATTTATTTTGCAGGGGAGGTTGAAAGGGTAAAGGATGGATCTGAGGGGTCAGGAAGATGAGCAGGACTGAGATGCATGATGTGAAACTCATGAAGACTCAATCAAAAGTTAATTAAATAAATCCTGTAAACTAAAAAAAAATCAATTCTGGGATAACATAATGCCTTTTATTAGTAAGTCTTATTTGGCTTATATTTAAAATCTTAAGGTAATCAATTATCTTCTACTCTTTCTAAATGTTCATTCTACTTCATTTCATAATTTTATACTTTAGTTAGTATATAAGGTCACTGTTCACCTTTCTTTTTAATATTTTATGTAAATAAAGCTTAATGTCCTACTATTGAGCATCAAAGGTTATTCAAAGTTGAAATAGAATTTAGTGGGATTTTCAGTAAAATATGTATATTTTCAGTATCTTTTTAATAGAAGTATACTGTTATTTTTTTGTTATATTCATTTCCAAAACTGTGAAATCTGGATATATTTTCAGACCATTGGCAGAATTTCTGGGAAATTTCTCAGTTACCTATTTATTCTTCAGTGAGTGTTTTTGCATAAGGGTATTAGTTCAAATGTATATTGATGTGTATAAAGTAGAGATATTGAATGCACAAGGGTTATGCTTAGATATCGTTTGTGTTTTCTCAGTGGTGCTATAAACTTAATCCTTCCCTCACAAGTCACAATATGACCCCTTTGCGGGTTGTTCTCTTATTTTGGTTTTGTAGTATAAGACAGCAATTTGATAATGAATATGATATTAAATATTCTGACTTTCTTCACTTATCACAAAGAGCATTTCATAAATTATAAATTCATGTCATTATTCTAACACTTCTGTACCATGCTCTCAATTACCATTTTTTATCTTGCCTTCTGTGTAAGACATACTATTGTGTATTAAGGAGTCTTAGCTATACCTGGTACAGAAGAGCACTGACACTATGTGAAGATTATCATCCCTATCTCCGTTAATAATAATAATCTTAGGGAGGAAATTGACATTTCTAGATGTTCTATGATTGCAAAATAATAATCATAGCAATGCCCATAATATCCTGAGAAATATAATGATCATTTATTAACACAGTGACTCATAATTTCAAATTTTATCATTTATGTTTAATTTTGAAATTGATGAAAATTATTATTTCCAATAAGTAAGAATGCAAGAAACTTCAGAACTCAGGGGGTTAATGTGGAAATAAGAAATATAATATAAAGAAATTTTACTTGAGATTTGTTTAAAGAATTAATTGAAAACAAAGTTAAAAATTGCAAAACATTTAACCACTCATTTTTCTGAGCTCTAACATAGAGATGACATTTCTAGATTGTCGACAGTATCCTTACATGTCCTACAGCTTCCTCCCATATTTCCTTCAGAAATATGCTACCAGATAATGAGGGACACAAAGCCCCAAGTTGATATCTCATGTAACCAAATCATACTTCCAGTACCAGGGATGGATCACATCTAATGGAGCTCTTAGCCAGTGGGGTCCCATAGGAACCATCAAATATCCCAAGGCTATTGGTAGCTCTCCAAAGATAGATGGTAAGGCCGTATTATTGATGATTCCACACAACTCATTGAATGTGGTGAAGTTGAGCTGGTACCTATCTATAGCCTTCACTCCTACTGGAGTACTGGGATGTAATCTGTATATTACCAAAAGAAAAAAGTAAACACCACCCAGCTACAAATTCTTTGATCTGCAAGACCTGTCTACAAGATGTGCTGGTGCACAAAGCTTGTGGGAATAAACAATCAATATTTGATTTGAGCTAAGGTCCTCTCCATGAGATCCCTCTCATGTACAATATGCTGGAGTGGCCATTACCCTGAGACTAGATAGGTCAGAAATATAAAGGAAAACTAAATGCTATTGGTTCACTAATGTAGCAATAAAATTTCTAAGCCATTTGAGATTCCTCTGTTGTGAATCTCAGTTTAGTTCTATACCCCTTTTTTGATTGGGTTGTTTGGTTTTTGGGTGGTTAGCTTCTTGAATTCTTTATATACTTTGGATACTAGCACTCTATCAAATGTGGGGTTAGTGAAGTTTTTTTCCCAATCTGTAGATGGCTGATTTGTCTTATTGGCTATGTCCTTTGCCATACAGAAGCTTTCCAATTTCATGAGGTCCCATTTATCAATTCTGGATTTTAGAGGCTGCGCCATTGGAGATCTGTTTAGAAAATCCCACCCTGTGCAAATGAGTTCAAGGCTCTTTCCCACTTTCTCTTCTATTAGATTCAGTGTATTTGGTTTTATGTTGAGGTCCTTGATCCACTTGGACATGAGCTTTGTGCAAGGTGAGAAATATGGGTCTATTTTCATTTTTCTACATACCAACTGCCAGCACCAGTTGTTGAATATGCTTTCTTTTTTCGTTGTATATGCTTGGCTTCTTTGTCAAACATCAAGTGCCCGTAAGTGTGTGTTTTATTTCTGGGTCTTCAATTCTATTCCATTGATCAACTTGTCTGTCTATGTACCAATACCATGCAGTTTTTATCACTATTGCTCTGTAGTAAAACTTGAGGTCAAGGAATGTGATTTCCCCCAGTCTTTTTGTTGTTGTTGTTGTTGTTAAGAATTGTTCTCTCTATTCTGGTTTTTTTTTTTTTTTTTGCCTTTCCAGATGAATTTGAGAATTGCTCTTTCCATATTTTTGAAGAATTGTGTGGGAATTTTTAGGGGAATTGCATTGAATCTATAGATTGCCTTTGGTAGGATGGCCATTTTTACTATGCTAATTCTGCCAATCCATGAGCATAAAAGATCTACATTTTCTGAAATCTTCTTCACTTTCTTTCTTGGGAGACTTGGAGTTATTGTCATACAGGTCGTTCACTTGTTTGGTTAGAGTTGTCCCAAGATATTTTATATTGCTTGTGGCTATTGTGAAGGGAGTTGGTTCTCTAATTTATTTCTCAGCCTGCTTATCATTTGTATAAAGTAAGTCTCCTGATTTATTTGAGTTAACTTTATATCCAGCCACTTTGCTGAACTTTTCAGCTGTAGAAGTTCTCTAGTAGAGTTTTTGGGATCACTTATGTACACTATCATATCATCTCCAAATAGTGATACCTTTATTTCTTCTTTGGCAATTTATATCCCCTTGATCTCTTTTTGTTGTCTTGTTGTTCTAGCTAGAACTTTGAGTTCTATATTGAATAGATATAGGAATAGTGGGCATCCTTGTCTTGTCCCCAGTTTTAGTGGGATTGCTTCAAGTATCTCTCCATTTAATTTGATATTGGCTGTGGGTTTGCTGTATATTGCTTTTATTATGTTTAAGTATGGCCTTGACCTCCTGTCTTTAATGGCTGGCAAACACTGAAAGAAATGTTCAAAGTGCTTAGTGATCAGAAATGCAAATCAAAGTGACCCTGAGACTCCACCTTACACCAATGAGAATGACTAAGATCAAAACCTCAGGGGACAGCACATGTTGGCAAGAATGTGGAGAAACAGGAACACTCCTCCATTGCTGGTGGGATTGCAAACTGGTACCCAAAAGATGCCCTACCATGCCTGGAAATCAATCTGGAGGTCCCTCAGAATATTGGAAATAGATCTACCTGAAGACCCACTCTTGGGCATATACCCAAAAGATGCCCTACCATGCCACAGGAGCACATGTTCCACTATGTCCATAGAGGCATTGTTTGTGATAGCTAGAAACTTGAAACAACCCAGATGTCCTATGGTAGAAGAATGGATACAGAAAATGTGGTTCATTTACACAATGGAATACTACTCTGCTATTAGAAAGGTGGACATCCTGAGTTTTGCAGGCAAATAGATGGAACTAGAAAATATCCTGCGTGAGGTAACTCAGACCCCAAAGGACATGCATGTTATGTACTCACTAATAAGTGAATATTAGCCAAAAAAAAGTACAGAATACCCAAGATACAGTCCACAGAACTCAAAGAGGTCAAGAAACTGAAGGGCCCAAGTAAAGATATCTCAGTCCCTCTTGGATGGGAGAAGAAAGCAATCACAAGGGGAATAAAAGGAGGGACATTGGAGGGAAAGTGGATGGGATGGGGCTGAGGGGAGCATAATGTGTTATTGGGTGGTAGAGAGTGGGGATGGACTGAATCCCCTCAGGACCATCAGAAAGAATGGAAACAGGCAATCTCAGGATGTAAGAGGTTGAGGGGACCTTCCATAATGTACCAGAAAATTGGGAGGTGAGAGACTCTCAGGAATCAAGAGGAGGGAGGGAACTTGGACAAGACGCCCTACAGTGGGGGAAGAGAACTTGTAGAGCACACCTTCAACAGAAAGACAGGGCATCAAGAGAGAAATGGGGTTGATATCCTACAGTCAAAACTCTGACCTATAATTGTTCCTGCCTGAAAGAACTATAGGGATGGAAATGGAGAGGAGCCTGAGGAAAGAAGATCCAGCAACAGGCCCAAAGTGGGATCCAGCTCAAGGGGAGGAGGGCCCAAGGACTAACACTACTACTGAGGCTATGGAGTGCTCACAAAAAGGGACCTATCATGACTGCCCTCCAAAAGACCAAAGAAACAACTCAAAGAGTCAGATGAAGAGAGTTACATCCAACCAATGGACAGAAGCTGCTGATCTCTGTGGTTGAATTGGGGAAAAGCTGAAAGAAGCTAAGGAGGAGCGAGACCCTGTAGGAGGACCAGCAGTCTCAACTAACCTGGACCCCCAAGATCTTTCAAACACTGGACCACCAAACAGGCAGCATACACCTGATGCTGTATGAGGCCCCCAACACATATCAGCAGAGGACTGCTGGGCCTGGGTTTAGTCAAAGAAGATGCATCAAACCCTCAAGAGACTGGAGGCCTCAGGGAGTTTAGAGGTCTGGGAGAGTATGGGGGGTGGGGAGATGAGGGTAGGGGTCGGGACATCCTCATGGACACAGGGGGTGGGGAGGAGATATGGGATGTGAAACAGTTAGAGGATCGACAGGGAGGGGAATAAAATCTGAAGTTTTAAATAAATAATAAATAAATAAAATATAGCAATAAAATTACTGCTATACTTATAGTAGGATGTTGCTCAGTCATTATCAGAGAAGCTTCCTCCTACAGCAGATGACATCAAATACAGAGAGCTACAGCCAGACAATATGCAAAGAATGAGAGACCTTGGAACACTCAACTCAAAAATAGATGTCTCCATAAAATCCCTCCTCTAAGTGATAGGAAATTCTGTAGAAGAGGAGGCAGAAACTATGTAAAAGCCAGAGGGGTTGGAGGACACTATGGAATCAAGGTTTGGTAGATACAATAGGGCTGGTGCACATTTGATACAATAGGGCTGGTGCACAGAGACTGAAATCTTATATGAGAGATAAATGTATGTTTAAAAAAAAACTACAAAAAAAAAACACAAAGAAAAAAGAAAGAGGGGCTGGTGAGATGGCTCAGTGGGTAAGAGCACCTGACTGCTCTCCCGAAGGTCCGGAGTTCAAATCCCAGCAACCACATGGTGGCTCACAACCATCCATAACGAGATCTGACTCCCTCTTCTGGAGTGTCTGAAGACAGCTACAGTGTACTTACATATAATCAATAAATAAATCTTTAAAAAAAAAAAAAAGAAAAGAAAAAAGAAAGAAAATAAATTCTTTTCTCATACAATATATTCAGATTTCAGTTTCCCCTCTATATACTCCTCCAAGTTTCTCCCCACTTCAACAACCCATCATATCCACCATTCTGTGTCTCTCAGCAGAAAAGAACAAGCTTCTCTAGAGACTTTGAACCAATGACTTATTTCAATGAGCATTCACAAGTGAAGATATGTGGACAAAGGGGTATATTGTGGGACACACTGTGACACACTACAGCTTCCATAATGAGATATTTCCCATGCTTTGCTTTCTTTTGTTTGTTTTGTTTGTGCATGAGCATACATCTGTGTGTGTGTGTGTATGTGTGTGTGCATGCACATATGTGTATGTGCATATGTGTGTGCATATGTTTATATATGTGTGTTTTATTTTGGGAGGAATGTTGCAAGGGCGAGGGACAAATATGAGGAGAATGGGAGATGAGCGAAACTGGGGTACATCATATGAAACATAAAAAAAAATCAATAAAACATTTTTTAAAACTGGATTCTAATATATATCAATGAATCATAGCAAAAATAAAATATAATAAGATAAAACAAAAGCTAGCACATTCAAGCCCTCAGCTTCTGTAGAGCAAAGGACACTGCTATTCAGACAAAGTAGCATCCTAAATAATGAATTTTTTTTACCTGTTCCACATCCAACAGAGGACTAATATCCAACATATGTAAAAAACTCAAGAAACTAGATATCAAAATTCCAAATAATCCAATTAAATAATGGGATACAGTTTTAAACAGAATTCTCAATAGAGAAATCTCAAATGGCTGCGGAACACTAAAAGAAATGTTCCACGTCTTTAACCATCAGGGAAATCCAAATCAAAACTACTATGTGATTTGATTACATTTTACACCTGTCAGAATGGCTAAGGTGAATAGCACAAGTGACAGTTCCTGTTGGTGAAAATGTGGGACAAGTAGAACACTCCTCCCTTGCTGGTGGGAATGCAAACTTGTACACAGCCATTATGGAAATTAAAATGGCATTTCCTCAGAAAACTGGGAATCACTCTACCTCAAGATTCAGCTATATCAGTTTAGGGCATATACCCAAAAGATGCTTCATCCCACCATGATGACATTTGCTCGACCATGTTCACTTGGTGCTCTATTCATAATTTCGAGGAACTAGAAACAACCTAGATTGTTCTTCCTCAACAGAAGAAGGGATAAAGAAAGTGTGGTACATTTAACCAATGAAATATCACTCAGCTGTTTAAAAAAATGACATAAAAATTGAAAGCAAGTAGATGGAACTAGAAGAAAAAAGTCTTTCTGAGTGAGGTAACCAAGACCCAGAAAGATAAATATGGTATATATTTGTTTACATGTAAATTCTGGCCACTAAGAAAATGACAACCAAACTACAATCTGTAGACCCAGAGAAGCTAGGGAGGCACATGGACCTCCCTGCCAGAGGGAATGGAATCAATTTCACAGGTAGACATGGGCTAGGGTAAAGATGGGATGAGAGGATCAGACAGGGAAGGGAGAGAGGATTAAAGGGAAGAAGGTAGAGGGTGGAGGGACAACCTGGTATTTGGGAGCTCTTAGAGGATGACATGGAAATCTAGTACAGAGGAAGCTTCTCAAATGAAGCAATTGTAATGAGATCTCCTAATGATGGGGGATATGAAGTTTCAACTAGCCATCTCTTGTCACTAAGCAAGTCTTCCAATAGTGAGTGAGGCTAGGTTACATTCATTTGAGTTGTTGGCTATGGCGGTCCAAATAATCCAGGCTATTGCTGAGACAATAGATTGCATTCCAAAAACTGGCAGTGGAGTACAATCACAACTCATTGAATAAGGAGAAGCCAAGCTGGTGCCTACATGGAGCCTTCATCCCTAAGTTCTATCTTTAGTACAGGACTGTACTTTACAGACTACAAAGACAAACAAACATAAACACCAACTCAACTACAAAACCTTTGATCCCTACTCTGTCCTGTCTAAAAGGTATGACAGGGCAACAGTGGCACAAAACTGGTGACTTGTGAGAGTAGCCAACAATGTCTGATTTGACATAAGGACCACTCCATGAGCTAGAACCCATGCCCAAAACTGCTTAGGTGACTAAGAACCAGAGACTAGATAGACTAGAGCTAGAGTAAAACCAAACACTATTGGTCTAAAAAAGTATTAACAACATGACTCCTGATGATATTATGCTATCCTCATTGATAAATGCCTTATTCAGTCATCATCAGAGACACTTCCTCTCTGATGCAAAGACCTACATCATTATGTTGAGTCTGAATTGGACCCCTACCCTCAGAGCTCAGAGACTCACATGGAAGACAAGAGAAAAAGTGTAAAAGAGAGCCTGAGGGGAAGGTAGACACCAGGAAAACAAGGCCCTTTGAATCAACTCTGCCAAGCTCATATGAACTCACAAAGACTGAAGCAGGCAGCACAGGATCTATACAGGTCTGCACTAGATCCTGTTTTTATTATAAATTTCAGTTTAATATTTTTATGGGATTCCTTAGTGTGTAAACCAGTAGGTTGCTGATTCTTGTGCTTGCTCTTTTTGGGGATTGCCTTGTCAATCTTTGATGTAATGGCTTTGCTTTCTTTTATTATATTTATTTTTACCATGTTTGATTGTTATCTCTTAAAAGTTTCTTCTTTTCTAATGAGAGACAGAAAGGGAGTTTTTTTCCAGAGGAAACAGGAGGTTAGAGTAACTGAGAGGAGTAGAAGGAGACAAAACTCTTAAAAAGTATATACTGTATGAGAAAATAATTTATTTTCAATAAAATAAAAAGAATGACAAAATAAAAATCCAAAGTTTCCTTTAAAACCTAAAACCTCTTTAAAATTCATCCTCTCAAATTAAAATTACAGTTTTTCCCATAAAATCAAAAATAAGTTAAATACTTCCTTACTTCAAGAGGGACTACTAGGGAAAAGTCACAATCAGATCAATGCAATTTCCAATATCTGGGATTCACTCAAAATCTTCTGGGCTCCTCCAAAGAGCTTGGGTCAATTCTACAGCTTGTCCCTCTGCAGCACACACAGCTTGTCTTCTAATCTTAGGCAGGCTTCCCTCCGAAGCTGCTGTTGTTCTTGTTGGTGGATATGCCTGTGGTACTGGCATCTCCCAATGCTGTGATCTTCTGCTGAAATTTGACTGCCCTTTCACTGACAGCCTCTCATAGTCTGTCTTTATTGTGTCAAATCTCAACTTTTCTGCATGACCCCTTCAGTCCTGTGTCTTCAGTTGCTACTGATGCTGCATTTTCACAAATGGCCTCCCTGCCCTCTCACAGTGCTAAGCCTCAGTGACTCTCTAAGACACATTTAGGCCTTCAAAACCAGTACCACCTTAGTGACTTTTATACTGCTAAGTTCAGCTGTCAGCACAATATACAACCTTGGCTGCCTCTGGAATACGCCTTCTGTGTGCTCACTATCAGGAAACACTTCCTAGAAGATTTCACCTCAATGATGCTGAGTTTTTTAGGGGTGCGAGGAGGGCTGTTTGTTTGATTGGGTTTGTTTGTTTGGTTTGGTTTTTTTTGTTTGTTTGTTTGTTTTTTAATCACCATTAATTTCTCCTCTCCAGCTGACCTGCATTGAGTATCCCAGCAAAGCAAAGATTTCACTTTAGTAGTTTCTGGTATCTTGATAATCACAGCTGATTTGGCCCCAGCTAATCAGAAGCACAGAATGTTAATCCAAAATAAGAAATGACCCCAATAGAGTAAACTTTTCTCTGAAACGTCACAAGCCAGACCTCCATCTACTGCATTGATTTCAATATTCTTATCTTCCAAGCTCCTACAGAACAACTCAGGCAGAATTGAACACTCCATGATTTTTCTTGCACAAAGTTCCAAAATACTTCTACAGTCCCCAAAACACATTGGCAGGTCTGTCATAGCAATATCTCATAATCCTGATACCCACTTGTCTTAGTTAGGGTTACTTTTGCTGTGATGAAACACCATGAGCAAAGCAACTTGGGGAGGAAAGGATTTATTCAGCTGATGTTTCCACATCACAATTTATCATCAAAGGAAGTTGGGATAGGAACTCAAGCAGGAGCTGATGCAGAAGTCATGGAGGAGTTCTGCTTGCTAGTTTGTTCCCCATGATTTGTTCAGTCTGCCTTTTTTTTTAATGGAACCCAAGACCACCAGCCCAGGGATGGCAACATCCACAATGGGCTGGAAACCTCCCCCATCAATGACTGATTACGAATATTTCCTATAACCAGCTCTTGTGGAGGCATTTTCCAAATTAAAGTTCTTTCCTTTCCTTTCAGTTAACTCTAGCTTGTGTCAAGTTAACATAAACCTATTCAGCACGCTTACCCATCTGTGAGCTCTGTTTGCTACAGTAATGACTAGCCCCGTGAGACATGTGCCACTGGAGAAATAGACAATCATTTTCTGGTTAAAATTAGATCCATTTCACAAGTTGAAACCTAAACATGACACCATTTTTAAGAGCACTACATAGGTCATAGACCCTAAAGGAGAACATATTATTCTGCTAAATGGACATAGTTCTAAACTAATGCTCTGCCTACCTAGCCAAGTTCTTCTCAAAATACTCAGGGTATCCACAAACATCCTTAGCAAAAATAAGCATGGTACAAGAATTACCATTCCAGTTTTTAAGATATACTACAGATCATAGTAATAATAGTATGCTACTGTCACAAAAAAAAAAATGCAGACTGTACTGGCTATTTTTGTGTCAACTTGACACAGCTGGAGTTATCACAGAGAAAGGAGCTTCAGTTGAGGAAATGCCTCCATGAGATCCAACTGTAAGGCATTTTCTCAATTAGTGATCAAGGGGGAAAGGCCCCTTGTGGGTGGGACCATCCCTGGGCTGGTAGTCTTGGGTTCTATAAGAGAGTAGGCTGAGCAAGCCAGGGGAAGCAAGCCAGTAAAGAACATCCCTCCATGCTTCTGTATCAGCTCCTGCTCCCTGACCTGTCTGAGTTCCAGTCCTGACTTCCTTTGGTGATGAACAGCAGCATGGAAGTGTAAGCCGAATAAACCCTTTCCTCCTCAACTTGCTTCTTGGTCATGATGTTTGTGCAGGAATAGAAAGCCTGACTAAGACAAATTGGTACCAGCAGAGTGGGGTATTCCTGTGACAACCTGACCATGTTTTGGGGAGGACTGTGGAAGGACTTTGGAACTTTGGGCTTGAAGATCCATTCGTTGTTAAGAGCTCTATCAGATGTTGTGTAGGAGCATGGAAGATAATGCTGAGAACAGTGCAGAAGATGGAGGCCTGGTTTGTGAAATTTCAGGGGGAAAATTAAAGACTCTCTTCAGGGCCATTGCTGTTTTTATTGTGAAGATTTTGTAGTTCTGGTTAGCTGGGGCTGAAGAATCAGCTGTGATTAACAAGATACCAGAACTACTAAAGCAAAAACTTTGCATTACTGGGACTATTGATGCTGGTTAGCTGGAGCTAAGAAATTAGCGGTGATTAAGAAGAGACCAGCATCGTTGAGGTGACATCTTCTGGGAAGTGTTTTCTGAAAGCACAAAGAGGCTGTGTTCCAGAGATAGCCATGGTTGTACTCCTTCTGCAGTGGGACTTGGTAATGTGTAAGGGTCACCCAGTTGGTACTGGTTTTGAAGGCATGAAGGGGTCACACAGCAGCTCAGGCTTGGCACTGTGAGAGGCCATGGAAGGCCATTGGTGAAGGTGCAGCCCCAGTTGTAATTGAAGACCCAGGACTGAAGGGGTCACGCAGTGTTTTGGAGATGCCAGTACCACGAGATGACCACCAAGAGCAGCAGCAGCAGTGGAGTACAGGCATCTGGAGCCCAGAGGACGACGTGTGTGCTACAAAGGGCATGGCTGGAGAAGTGACCCAAGCCCTTGGAGGAGCCCAGAAGATCGTGAGTTGGATCCCAGACATTGGACGGTTGGAGATTGATTTTTGCTTTGATTGTGACTGTGCCCTGATATTTTCCCTCTTGAAGGAAGAAACTGTTTTAGTGGAGCCCACAGTTAAGAGACTTTTAATTGTAAAACGACTTTGGATTTTAAAAGAGATGGATATTTTAAAGAGATTGAAATTTTAAGAATATGTAAAGACTGTGGGACTTTTAAAGTTATTTAGATCTTGGGGATGAATAAGAATGTAAGGGTTGAGGCTTACTAGTGATGTGTTTGTGTGTCAAGTTGACAAGGGGTCAATTGTACTGGCTATTTTTGTGTCAACTTGACACAGCTGGAGTTATCACAGAGAAAGGAGCTTCAGTTGAGGAAATGCCTCCATGAGATCCAACTGTAAGGCATTTTCTCAATTAGTGATCAAGGGGGAAAGGCCCCTTGTGGGTGGGACCATCCCTGGGCTGGTAGTCTTGGGTTCTATAAGAGAGTAGGCTGAGCAAGCCAGGGGAAGCAAGCCAGTAAAGAACATCCCTCCATGCTTCTGTATCAGCTCCTGCTCCCTGACCTGTCTGAGTTCCAGTCCTGACTTCCTTTGGTGATGAACAGCAGCATGGAAGTGTAAGCCGAATAAACCCTTTCCTCCTCAACTTGCTTCTTGGTCATGATGTTTGTGCAGGAATAGAAAGCCTGACTAAGACAAATTGGTACCAGCAGAGTGGGGTATTCCTGTGACAACCTGACCATGTTTTGGGGAGGACTGTGGAAGGACTTTGGAACTTTGGGCTTGAAGATCCATTCGTTGTTAAGAGCTCTATCAGATGTTGTGTAGGAGCATGGAAGATAATGCTGAGAACAGTGCAGAAGATGGAGGCCTGGTTTGTGAAATTTCAGGGGGAAAATTAAAGACTCTCTTCAGGGCCATTGCTGTTTTTATTGTGAAGATTTTGTAGTTCTGGTTAGCTGGGGCTGAAGAATCAGCTGTGATTAACAAGATACCAGAACTACTAAAGCAAAAACTTTGCATTACTGGGACTATTGATGCTGGTTAGCTGGAGCTAAGAAATTAGCGGTGATTAAGAAGAGACCAGCATCGTTGAGGTGACATCTTCTGGGAAGTGTTTTCTGAAAGCACAAAGAGGCTGTGTTCCAGAGATAGCCATGGTTGTACTCCTTCTGCAGTGGGACTTGGTAATGTGTAAGGGTCACCCAGTTGGTACTGGTTTTGAAGGCATGAAGGGGTCACACAGCAGCTCAGGCTTGGCACTGTGAGAGGCCATGGAAGGCCATTGGTGAAGGTGCAGCCCCAGTTGTAATTGAAGACCCAGGACTGAAGGGGTCACGCAGTGTTTTGGAGATGCCAGTACCACGAGATGACCACCAAGAGCAGCAGCAGCAGTGGAGTACAGGCATCTGGAGCCCAGAGGACGACGTGTGTGCTACAAAGGGCATGGCTGGAGAAGTGACCCAAGCCCTTGGAGGAGCCCAGAAGATCGTGAGTTGGATCCCAGACATTGGACGGTTGGAGATTGATTTTTGCTTTGATTGTGACTGTGCCCTGATATTTTCCCTCTTGAAGGAAGAAACTGTTTTAGTGGAGCCCACAGTTAAGAGACTTTTAATTGTAAAACGACTTTGGATTTTAAAAGAGATGGATATTTTAAAGAGATTGAAATTTTAAGAATATGTAAAGACTGTGGGACTTTTAAAGTTATTTAGATCTTGGGGATGAATAAGAATGTAAGGGTTGAGGCTTACTAGTGATGTGTTTGTGTGTCAAGTTGACAAGGGGTCAATTGTACTGGCTATTTTTGTGTCAACTTGACACAGCTGGAGTTATCACAGAGAAAGGAGCTTCAGTTGAGGAAATGCCTCCATGAGATCCAACTGTAAGGCATTTTCTCAATTAGTGATCAAGGGGGAAAGGCCCCTTGTGGGTGGGACCATCCCTGGGCTGGTAGTCTTGGGTTCTATAAGAGAGTAGGCTGAGCAAGCCAGGGGAAGCAAGCCAGTAAAGAACATCCCTCCATGCCTCTGTATCAGCTCCTGCTCCCTGACCTGTCTGAGTTCCAGTCCTGACTTCCTTTGGTGATGAACAGCAGCATGGAAGTGTAAGCCGAATAAACCCTTTCCTCCTCAACTTGCTTCTTGGTCATGATGTTTGTGCAGGAATAGAAACCCTGACTAAGACACAGACCAATGGCACAAAATAGATGAGTCAAATATGAGTACACACAACTATAGCCATCAATATTTAACAAAAGTGCCCCGAACATCCATCGGAATAAGGACAGTATCCTCAACAAATCATGTTGGGAAAATCGGATCTTCATATGTAGAAAAATGCAATTAGACCCTACTTTTCACTTTGCACAAAAACTAACTCCAAGTGAGTCAAAGACCTAAATGTCAAACCTGAAACATTGAACGTTCTGGAAGAAAACCCAGGCAGTACCCTATAAAATATAGGTGTTGGAAGGGTGTTTCTGAATAGGACTCCATTTGCCCAAGAATAGAGACCAACAGTCCTCAGGTGGGATCTAATAAATGTAAAAAGCTTTCATACAACCAAGGAAGCAACTAATCAAATGAAGAGAAAGTCCACATAATATGAAAGGACCTTTGCCATCTGTACATATGATGGATTATTAATATCCAAAATATAAAGAACTCAAAAAATAAAGTCATGACAAAATTCCACCCATTCAAAAAAATGGGCCCTAGAGCTAAACAGCTCTCAAAAGAAGAAACAAAAATAAGTAAGGAATTTCTCCAAAAAATATTCATCATCCTTAGTTAAGAAAATGCATATTAATATAACTTCAATATTTTGTCTTACCCCAGTGAAAATGGCTAAGATCAAACATGTAAGAACCAATGCTGAAGGGTATTTGGGAAAATGGAAACCCTCATTTGCTGTTAATGGAACTGCAAACTGATCCAGGTCCTCTGGAAATCAGTGTGAAGAAATCTCAACCCAATAAAAATAAATCTTGCATATGGGCCACATATATCACTCTTTGGTTTATGCCGAAAGGGCTTGACATCGTACTTCACAGGTATATATTCAGCCGTGTTCATTGATGCTCTCTTCACAAAAGATAGAAAATACAAACAGCATAAATGCACTTCAAGTGACAGGTGGATAATGAAATGTAGTACGTATGCACCAGAGAATACTATTCAGGTGCAAAGGAAAATTGAATTCCATGTGGAACTGGAACATAATATATTGAGTGAGGTAACATAAAGACAAACAATACATAATCTCTCTCATCTGTGGTTTCTTGCTCCAAATCTTCATATGTGACTACAAAACCTGAAGTAACCATAAAAACCTGTAAAGAAAAAAGGCCATGGGGTTGGAAGGAACATTAGAGAGTGGGATACCATGATAGGATAAGGTTAATAGGAAATGGGGACAGGGAACTAGTTGGTAAAGGAAAGGGATGTCAACACAGAAGGAAAGGGAGAGAGGAGGAAAGGAAGTAAAATTTCACTGAGTTCATCTGGAAAAGCCATCAAGAACTATATACATATACACATATTCACACACATAAATAAGTGTGTATACATATATATTAAGGAAATATACCATATATTGAATGGTATGGTATATTGAATGGAATGGTATGGATGTGGCTCTTTTGTAACCATGTCAGAATTATTTCAAGAAAAGAAAGATAGGAGCTTATGCTCAGTAAAAGAATATGTGATTGGCATGGGCAAATCCAAGGATTCAGTCCTTAGCACCAAATGACGATAGATGATAGGTAGAATGTATATGAGAGAGAGAGAGAGAGAGAGAGAGAGAGAGAGAGAGATGATAGAAGATAGATTTCTTAAGTTGTATATAATATAGATTTCTTGAATTGTGTTATTTTTACTCCTGGCGATTTGGAGTCTGTATTGTCTTTGACTTTATAACAGGTTTTATAAATTTTTGTATTGAGGGCCATTCGCAGAAAAAGCATTATGGCTGACTAATCATTACAGGTCTCTACTCAGCACTAGGCATTACTTTCACTTTTGTTGTTGTTTACTGTTGTTGTTGGAGAAGTTCTGTAGTGTATAATTACTTTTTTAAAATATCAACCATGCTATGTCCAGCTATGCACCAGCAATGGTGGTCTTGCCCACCCCCATGGTTCCCTCAGTTGCAGTTTGTCCTGGTTCCTATGGCCTGCTGGCTGCTGAACCACTTATACTTCCCAGACAGCCTGCCCCCTGTGCTAGCCTGTGGAAACCCGCTGCCAGTAACTTTTTTTCTCTAGCCCCATATAATGAAAACTCCAGAGACTTGTAATTTACCAGCCAAATTTATAAAGGTAAAATTTCAACCCCCAAAATGCCCACACAAATAACTCAAAACTCAATTAATATAAATACAAGCTGCACACCTAGATTGGACAAATGTGCCCTACATTACTCAATCATCTATCTGTGAAGCCCCAGTTACTTTTGGCTCCTAGGACCATATGGTTCCAGCTCATCATCCTCTTCTACTGGTTGGTCTTCTCTTCACAGTTCATGGATGTCTCTCTTGGTTTTAGACCAACATGGCCACATGATAGCAGTTCTGAAGGCCTCTGTGGGATGAGTGAATGTCTACTCTGAAGTAAAGAGCCATTGCCCATCTCTGAAAGAATGTGTCAGCAGCTTGATTACTGATCAGAGCAGTATTTGGTAGCTTAAAATTCAGGCCCAACCTGAGGCTGTTTGATGTCCCAATGTTGGGGAATGCCACAACAGGTAGTGTTTGGGTGGGTGAGGGACCACCCTCATAGAGGCAAGGGGAGGGAGGATGGAATAGGGAGTTTAAATAGGGGGGAGTTAGAAAGGGGAAAACATTTGAAATGTAAATAAAGAAAATATCCAATAAAAAAGAAAAAATAATTCAGGCCCAAATGTACTTCCCCTCAAACCCATTATTACCCACTCCAGAAGCTGTCAGGATATTGTTATGCAGAAATATAGAGAAAAGATATGCTGTATGTGTGTCCTTCCACCCATGTGTAAATAGTATGTTCTGGGAGCAATCTTAGCTTGGAGTACTGTTGTGGGCACTGAGCACATACACTATCTAAAAATGCTAATGTAGGATGGTAACAGGCATGGAAACAAAGGGTCTATGTGCCTTGCCCATCTGAAAAAAGAGTCTGCTTTTGCTTTGTCACATATAAACACTAGGTGGAATTCAGTTTCCCAACATTCCTCCAAGAGGAAGCCAGGTATGCCTTTAGAATAGTCACATGAGAAGAGCTTATCAGATCTCTGTATCTGGAGATGACCTGTGGATATCAGCGCACAGAGGAGATTACACTCTACTGATTACCAGTTCTTCTCCCCCGTGTAAACAAACTCTGTGGACAGGGTCCTCTTTGCCACCCAAGGACCGCTGTAGAACTAGGCAAACCTAACACATATTTTCTGAATATTGGCAAGAAGAAACTGCTAAGCCTACCGCAGTTTACTCTTGGGCTCAGAACTTTCACCTGTCTCTAACTGAGCTGAGAATACTTCTAACACCCACCATTTACATATCAATACGGAGTTGCCCAAATACCGAGTCTCAGGAACTATTCAGCTGATCCATGCCTGAAAAGGTGAGGTAACAGCAAGCAAAGATCCAGGCACCACTCAACAAAAGTTAGATCAGGGCTGGAGAGGTGGCTTTGAGGTTAAGAGTACTTGTTGCGGGGAACGCCAGGGCCAAAAAGGGGGAGTGGGTGGGTAGGGGAGTGGCGCGGGGGGGGGGGGGGGTATGGGGGACTTTTGGCATAGCATTGGAAATGTAAATGAGCTAAATACCTAATTAAAAAATGGAAAAAAAAGAGTATTTGTTGCTATTGCAGAGGACCTGGGCTCACTTACCTGTACTCACGTGGTAGTTCACCGCCATGCTCAACTCTAGTCCTAAGGGATTCAATAGCATCTTCTGACCTCTGTGAGCACCAATCATGCATCTGGTACACATACAAAAATCTAATAAATAATTTTAAAGACTAATTACTCCATATATCCTGTTTCTTAAAAAGTGATATAAAATATGCATACCAAGGACTCCTACCAAAAATCTAATTCCAGAAGCCGAGGTACCATTGCAAAAACACAAACTATATGAATAAACAAGACAATATGTTTCCTCCAGAATTTAGCATCCTCATTGTAATGCTCCCAGAGAATGGGTACACAAGAAATTATTTCAAAATAGCATTTATTCATAAGATCAAGGAATTCAAATTATACATATATAATTATATATATTATTATATAAGTATATATAGTGTGTGAATTAAAATCATTAAAATACAGTTAAATGAAACAGTGAAAACAATTTAAGATATAAATATAGAATTTAATAAAGAGATAAAATTCCTAAAGAAAAGCCAAAATAAAATACAATTCTAAATAAAAAAACTCAGGAAGTCGTATAAAAGCTCAGAGGAAAGCCTCATGAATATACTGAATCAAATAGAAAAGAATAACAGATTTTTGAAGGTAAGGTAGAAGAATTAGATCACTGGGTCAAAAAGAAATCTGTTAAATAATAATAATGTTTAAAAGTTCAAGAATAGAGAACATGATGGGACTCTGGAACACTATTTTAAAAAATAAATAAATACCAAGACTAAACCTACAAGTTCTGTACATAAAAGAAGGAAAAGAAACAGATCAAAGCATAGAAAATATTTTCAACAAAAATCATAGAAAAAAAAAAAAAACTCAAATCTGAGGCAAGAGATGCCTATCAAATTGCAAGAGGCATGCAGAGCAACACCAAGTACATAGGACCAGAAAGAAAATGTGCTAGATTACATAAAAACTAAAGCACTAAATGGGTAGAATAAAAAGGGGATACTGAAAGTTACAAGAGAGAAAAACTAAGAGACATGTGAAGGCAGTTCCATTAGATCCACTTCTTAGTGGAGGCTTTGAAAGCCAGAAGGGCCTGGAATGGTGTTCAACAGATTTGAAAGACCACACATGCCAGCTGAGACTAGACTATACAGCAAAATTTTTGGTAGTAATTGAAGGAAAAAGAAAAAATATTCATGATAAAAATATTTAAGGAATATATGACCAGTAATCCAGCTCTACAGAACAAAACTGGAAGGAATATTTTACTCTAAAGAGAAGAATAAACACACTCAGAACAGTTAACCAAAAGAGATTAATCCAATTTAGTGAATCCATTTAATATTGTTCATATGCACATACGTTTTTAGGGCTGACTCCTTGAAACTGGATAAACACAAAGGAGCTCATGGCTAAGGGAGACTGATGCTCGCTCTCCCAGCAGTCATTACTTGCCTGTAGTCTTTTACGTAGTGGTGGGGCCTCATGAGCTCCCCCCGCCCCATTGGTGCTGACTGTCACTGTTCAGATCTTATTTAGGCTGCTCTATTGTTGATATTTTGTAGGTGCAGCTTCACTGTTCTAGAAGACGCAGCAGGTCACCTGAACCACTGGCTCTACATTTTTCCACCCATCCATTCCTGCATTTCCTGAGCCTTAGAAATAGATACATAGGTGTTGTATTATAGACAGAGATGTACCAATTGGAGCAAGGCACTCAACAGCCAGCTGTTCTCTCCATTTTTCTTATGTACAGCTTCCTTTAAGGGTCTCCATCTGCTGCAAAAAGGAAGCTGCTTTGGGGAGGAATGAGCTACACTTTCCTGTGTATAAGAAGAAATATTAAGAATTTTTTAGATCTAGGACAGCCAGCACTACACAGACAAACGGTCTCAGGAAAGAAAGAAAGAAAGAAAGAAAGAAAGAAAGAAAGAAAGAAAGAAAGAAAAAGAAAGAAAGAAAGAGAGAAAGAAAGAGAGAAAGAAAGAGAGAAAGAAAGAGAAGAGAAAGAAAGAAAGAAAGAAAGAAAGAAAGAAAGAAAGAAAGAGAGAAAGAAAGAGAAAGAAAGAAAGAAAGAGAGAGAGAGAGAGAGAAAGAAAGAGAGAAAGAGAGAGAGAGAGGGAGGGAGGGAGGGAGGGAGAGAGAGAGAGAGAGAGAGAGAGAGAGAGAGAGAGAGAGAGAGAGAGAGAAAGAAAGAAAGAAAGAAAGAAAGAAAGAAAGAAAGAAGAAAGAAAGAAAGAAAGAAAGAAAGAAAGAAAGAAAGAAAGAAAGAAAGAAAGAAAGAAAGAAAGAAAGAAAGAAAGAAAGAAAGAAAGAAAGAGGAGGGAGGGAGGGAGGGAGGGAGGGAGGGAGGGAGGGAGGGAGGGAGGAAGGAAGGTAGGTAGGTTAGAGGTTTTACTGTTTTGAGGAAATGTCAATAGTCACTTCTTCTCTAGAATACATGACCTCATCAGTCATAGGTAGCTGTCTAAGTTTACAGCGCTAGACACTGAGTAGGCCTTAAGTCTAATTAAATAGCTGTTGTTTACCAATAGGCTGCACCTTTAAAGCTATCATGCTTGTTGGTCATTGCAGCTTGTGGATTACGCAGTATGTGGTGCCTTCACTAGGGACTTGCTTTCCGTTTCAGATAGCCAACAAAAGGCAATGAGAATAGTCCTTGGTTAGAGATCTCTTGGCATCCCCAAGACAATAAATTGAAAGAAAATTTCTCATGCCTGGCATTGAGGTTTTTGTGAGATAGACTGTGGTTCATGGGGGAAGAATATTCACCTCTAGTGGCACAGCTTCATTTAAACTATATATTTTTACTTTTAAAATAATTTGAGATTATAATATAATCACATAATTCCCCTTTCCTTTCCCTCCTTTCAAATATTTCTATAAATCTTTCCTTGATCTTTTAAAAATATGTGACCTTTATTCATTAACTGTTGTTTCCGTATGTGTGTATAAATGTGTGTGTGTTACTAAATACATAAGTACAACCTGCTCAATCGGTATAATGCTTCTTTATGTATGGTTTCAAGGCTGGAAATTTGGTATTGGATGACCAGTTGATGCCCTCTTCTATGGGTAAGCCTATTTCTCCCACAGAATTCATTAGTTATCTATAGTTCTTGCGGCAGAGGTGAGGGCTCTGGGGAACTCCCCTGTCTACAATAGCATGCTGCTCACCTTGTTCAGCTCATGCTTGGGCAGTCATGTGGGTGAGATTTTATGAGTGTAGCTTCCTATAAACATTGCATACACATAGAGATATAAACGTTTATATGTAATTTTAGGTAAACATAAAATAGTATGATTCCTTATGAGTTTTCAAACATGTTCAGCATTGTTCATTACTTCTCCAACTCTCTCCCCTCTGTATTGCTTGCCCTCACCACTCCCCATTTAAATTCTCCCCACTTTTCAAATTTCCTACTTCATAGCATGTATGACTTCTTCTTGTGTTCTCCTGAGTTTCTCATGCTCCCCTCACCCAGTATCTTTTTGTTCAGTCCATTTCTATTGTCACTGCAGGTTATATATACTCACATCTAAAGATTCTGAGCAGTGAATGATAAATAAAGAGAACATGTCATCTTTGTCTCTGTGGTTCTGGATTACATAATTTAAGATATTTTCTAGATATATCTATTTACCTGCAAATTTCATTCATCTTTACAATGGGACTGAGTTCATTTTCATTATCCATCCATCAGTTGGTAGACATTTGGGTTCTTTCCATTTCTTCTATTGAGACTAGAACAGCAATCAACACTGCAAAAGAAGTGACTGTGGAGTAGGATCTCAAGTTCCTTGAACAAATGCCAAAGAATGGAATAGCTGAGTCATATAGCAAAATTATTTTTGCTTTCTGAAATTTATCCTCCACACTGATTTCTACAATGTCTGCAGCAGCAGTTTGTCATCTCACCACAGCAAATTAGGGCTATCCTTTCCCCATATCCTCCCCAGCATTTGTGATGAGATGTTTCTTTTGTTGGTTTCATCTTAGCCATGCTGACAGTGGTAAGATAAAACCTCATATTTGTATGATTTTTTATGTCTCTGACTGCTAAGAACAATGAATGTTGTTGAAATATTTCTTAGCTATTTTTATTTTTTCCTGAGAAATCTCTGTTCATATCCATAGCCCATTTTTGAATGGGTCATTTGTTGCTGTTTTGCTGTTTATTTAGCGTCTTTGTATATTCTGCATACTAATCCTTCTCAATGTTTAACTGAGAAACATTTTTCTTCCAGTGTGGATCTGCTCTTCACTTGGTTGATTATTTCTTTAGAAGTGCAGAAGTTTTTTTCATTTTATGAGGTTGCACTTATTAATTGTTGGCTCTCATTCATGGCCAAATGGAGTCCTATTCAGAAAGTCCTTTCTTGCACTTATATAGGTACAGCTTATGTTTCTTGTTAGCAGTTTTGGTGTTTCAGGTTTCACATTTAGGTCTTTGATCCATTTGGAGTTAGTTTTTGTGCATCATGAAAGATACAGACCTAATTTTCCTCATTATTCATAAACATTCAGTTTTTGCAGTCCATTTTTTGAATAAAATGTCTTTATTCCAGTGTGTTTTAGGTATCTTTGCCAAATATTAGTTGGCTGTAGTTACATATACCCAACTATGGGTCTTCTATTTTGTTCCATTGATCTACATGTCTATTTTTGTACCAGTGCCATACTGATTTTATTATTGTGTCTCTGTAATATATCCTGAATTCTGTAATGATAATCCTTCCAGCATTGTTCCTTTTACTTTTGATGATTCTAGCCATCCCAGCTCTTTTGTACTTCCATATGAATTTTAGAATAGTATTTTTTCACTTCTGTAAAAGGATAAGATGGAAAGTTTGAAATTGAACTGAATCTAAAAATACATTTTGTTAGACCAGTCATTTCCATAATATTAATTTATCAATTTTTCTAATACATTAATTAATTAATTTTTATGCTTGTGAGTACACTGTCACTGTCTTCAGACACACCAGAAGACGGCACCAAATCCTGTTACAGATGGTTGTGAGTCACAGTGTCAGGAAAGCAGTCAGTGCTCTTAACCTCTGAGCCATCTCTCCAGCAACTAATTTTATCAATCTTAGAACATGTATTTCCTTTCTAGTTTCTAATGTCTTTCTCAGTCTTGTTCCTCAGAGATTTAACGTTTCCATTGTAAAGGTCCTTCACCTGCATAGTTAGCTATAGTCTTATATTTTTACATTAGTATATGAATGAGAGTGAGTCTGCAATCTCTCTGATTCATTTGGGTTTTTTGTTGTTTCATTTTATCCTTTAGAATTTTTGTTGTTGTTTTGTTGGTTGGTTGGCTTTTGCTGTTGTTCTTGATTCAGAGAAAAATAGTGGTTCTTTTGTAAGTTATTTCTATATTCTGACAGTTCACTAAAATATTTGTTTGTAGAGATTTTCTGCTAGAATTTTGGTGTTTTCTTATGCATAACATATAATCTGCAAGTAAATATAGTTGATTTCTTTCAAAATTTGTATCCTTTTTGCTTCTTTTTCTTACATTAATGCTACTTCTATTTCATCAGGCACTAGATTGAAAAGGAGTGAAGATAGTGGGCACTCTTGCATCCTTTCTAATATTAATGGGCTTGCTTCATATTTTTCTCCATTTAGAATGAGGACAGACATGGGTTAGACAGACATAGACTTTTATTAGGGCGTAATTCCTCATTTCTACTCTCTCTGAGACTTTTCCTATAAAAGCATGCTGCATTTTGTCAAAGATATTTTCTGCATCTATTGAAAATATGAGATTTTATTCTTTAAGTTCCTTCATATGATTTATTATGTATATTAACATGTATATGTTGAACCATCTCTGTATCTCTGGGATAACTCAAACTGTATCACGATGAATATGTTTATGTTGAACATGTAAGCATTTAATTGGGCATTTTTGAATCTGAGTTTATGAGGAATATTGGCCTGTCAGATTTTTTGATAGTTTGTACTATTTTGTTTGTTTGTTTGTTTGTTGTTGTTGTTGTTGTTGTTGTTGTATCTTTACTTGGTCTTAGTCTTAGAGTAATAATGGCTTTGTAGAAGAAATTTGGAGTTTCTCCTTCTGTTTTTATTATCTTGACTAGTTTAAGAAGGTTTGGCTGTAGATCATCTTTCAAAATCTGATAGAATTCTGCTGTGAATCCATCTTGGCCTGGAGTTTTTTCAATCAGAGGATTTTTTTTTTTATTGTTTCTTCAATCTCCCCCTTTGTTATGGATATGTTTAGGTTGCTGATCTCTTCTTGGTTTAACTTTGGTTATTTAAGTAAATCTAGAAATTTGTTTTGTTTTGTTTTGTTTTTTAGACTTTCAAACTTAAAGAACTGTGGGTTTTTAAAGTAGTCCCTGATAACACTGGATTTCTTTGGTGCCTGTGGAAATGTCTACCTATCCATTGCTGCTTGTATGAATGTGGATTATCACTTTCATTCTTTTGGTTAGTTTGGGCCAAGGAGCTGTTGATTTTGTTTGTCTTATAAAGCAGTGAGATCCTAGATCCGTTGAATCTTACTAATTTTGTATCCATATCATTAATTTCTGCCTCAGTTTTTATTTATTCTTGCCATCACCAGGATCTGGGTTGCATTTGTTCTTGCTTTTCCAGACTCTTGATTTTCATTATTATTTCTTTATTTTATTTTTGATATTTTAAATGTAAGCTTTTCATGCTGTAAATTTTCTCATAGGACTTCTTTTAATATATCAAGGGAATTTTGTTTTGTTCTGTTCTGTTTTCATTTTGATTTATTTCCAGGACATTTGTTTTCTTTATTGATTGATTTTTTTGACACAGTGATCATTTAACGATGGAATTATTTAATCTACAACAGTTTGGGTACTCTTACTAGGAATTTGTTTGGTGTCCATTTTCAGCATGGTGGTCATATTGAATACATGAGCTATCTCAATGTTTCTGAAGTTGTTAAGACTTCTCTTTTATCTATTTTAGAAAATCTTCCATGGAATTCCATGAGTAGAATGTATAGTCTTTTGTATTTAAGCAGAATATTCTACAATATCTTTTAAGACTATTTTATGAATGATAACATTTAATTTTCATATTTCTGTTACTTTTTGTCCAGTTATTCTACCTGTTGGACAAAGTGGTGAATTGTAATGACTGGCTATTAAAGGACTGATGTTAATTTGTTTCTTCATTTCCAGTAGTATATATATATATATATATATATATATATATATACATATATATGCAAAATAGCAATATCTACTTGGTTTATTGTTCTCTTGATTAGAACGAAGTGTCCTTTTCTCCTTAGTTTTTGTTTGAAGTCTATTTTATTGGATATTAGGATAGCAAGATCTCTTGTTTCCTGGTCACATTGGATTGGGATACTTTTTCCCTACCTTGTACTTTAAGGTGGTATCTATAGTAAAGCTGTCAGTTTCTTGTAGACAACAGAAAGATAGATTTTATTTGTTAATCAATTAAGCCAGCATGTGCATTTTGACTGGAGAATTGGGGTCATTAATATTAAAAGATACTATTGAATGATGCATGTTGATTGCAGTTATGTTCTTGCATTTATTGTGGCTGTTTTGCTCTTTTTCTTAGGGTACTGGTGCCAGTACAGTAGAACAAGATTGAAGCGTATAAATAAGCCAAGATCATTGCTTTCTCCTAAAAGCTTTTCTGTTTCAGGCTGCTGTGTGGACCTGGTTCAACTATTAGAGAGAACACTTTCTCCTGAAAACCTTTTTGTTTCTGTCTGCCATATGGATTTGATTCAGCTCTTTGAAAGGAACCTTCTACTCCTATCCTGCTTTAATATATAAGCCTAATATTTACAATGTCTGGAACTTTGCTTTTTTTGGTTATTTTAAAATACTTTTTAAATTAAAATGTGCATAATATTTCATCAGTGCTCCTTTAACTCTAAAAGTCAAAAGGCCCAGAAATTAAGTCAAGCAAGCCAAAAAATAGTGGTGAAAAGAACAAACTAGGAGCATATTGAGCCTTGGATAGTGACCATTACAAGCGATCATAGCAGATTCTGAAAAGAAGACTAGGAATACAAACTAAAGTCCTGAATGCTAGTCCCACAAAAGAAAAACAACATCTCAACCATTTTATAATTTAGTCCTCTCTTAAATACTGTGTATACCTCTATTGAGGAAAAGGGTTTTTTGGTTTTGTTTTTTTTTTTAACAGAAATGAGAGGGAGAAATAAGGAAGGAAGAAGGCAAACTCAATTAGTACAGTGGAACAAGTCCCAAAGCAAAAACAAAAGCAACATGAAAAACCACACACGTTTATCCTCAAAAATACTAATTTTGTAGTTCTGAGTGCCAATATGAATGATGTAGAAGAACTTCCACACAACAAACTCAAAAGAAATAATTATAACTGTTTGAACAACTCAAAATTATTAATATACTATAAGAATAAAATCAAACAGCTAAATGAAAGGAAGAACTCAATCCAAGATATGAAAATGGAATTTAATAGATAAAATTACTGAACAAAAGTCAAATTGAAATCATTCTGGAAATAAAAAATTCAATAAGGTTTGAAACCTCAACGAAAATCCTGATCAATGAACACATCAAACAAACAAACAAACCCACAAAATGTCAGGGATAGAAGGCAAAGTAAAGAAATTAGGTCACTCAGTGAAGGTCAATGAAAAATTTAGAAAAAAAATGACCAGAATATGGAAAAGCTTTGGAACATGATGAAAAACCAAAATTTTGAATTAACAGGCATAGAAGGAAAACAAAATCATACCAAAAACATATGGATATATTCAAAAATTATAGAAGAAAAATTATAGGAGAGGTGCAGCCAGTTACAAGAGACTGATAGAAAAACCAGTAGATAAATAGAAAAGGTATTTCAAACAAATGGAAATAGGAAATGAGCAAGTCTTGCTATTCTAATATCTGATATCATTCACTGAAAACGAAAACTAAACAGAAGAAATAAGGAAGAGCAGTAAATACTTTTTGAAGGAACAATATGCCAAGAAGACATTATAATTCTAAATGTACATTGACTAAACACATGCATAGCCAATTTCATAAAAACAAATAGTACAAAATATAAGATTATAGATGAAGCACAACACAGTGATAGTGCTATGATTAATGTACTACTCTCACCAATAGAATGGTCATCTTGACAAAACTAAACAGAAACACTAGATTTATATGACCTAATAAGTCAAACAGATATAACAGACATCTACATAATATTCCATCATACAATGACAAATACTCAGCTCATAGAACTTTCTCTGAAATTGATCTCCTACTATGACATAAAACAAGTCTCAGCAAATATAGAAAAAATATTAAGTCCATATGACCACAATAGAATAAAGCTGGATATCAAAAACAATAGGAGTCATAGAATGTAAACAAACTCTTTGAGACTAAACAACTTGCTATTGAATAATAATTTTGTCACTGAAAAAATAAAGAAGAAAAATTTTTTAATTCATAATTTTAAAATATTAAGCTTTAAAAATATATAATGTACCAATGTACTTAATTCTATATCAATATATAAACTCTGTACCAGTATAAGAAATTATAGCATTATAAAGATTTCTATCAATGTAAGATTATGGCTACACAGTGCTTTGATGAAGAATAAAATTAGTCATCCATCCCATCTATTTCCTTCCTGTTCAAAATTATGATCATTTCCAAATTATCCCTAAAAATGACATCCTATCTATAATTTATAAAATATCATAACCAGACACCCAAACCCAAGGGATCAGGATGATGACTCTCCACAACTTATTCCTGCTGAACAGGGACAAATGAAAGTTCTTTAAAGGGGTAAGGAAAATTAGAAACTTTGGTTATACTTAAGAAAGCTAGCTTTAGCATCTGTTATCCAGTCTCTGTTTAGAAGTTTGACTGAAGTTCTGATGAAATCCATATGAAAGGTTGGATAAGGCAAGGTCATCTGGAATCACCAGCTATTCCTGAAGCTATGTTGTAAGCAATTCTCTAGAAACAGTTTCAGGAGGTAGGGGGCTGCAACAGCATGTCATTTCTGCATCCCAGCAGATAGATAAATCCTGTCAGAGCTGAACATTCTACAATATTCTCACAACCAAAATTTCAGTACTATGAAGATATTCATATGGAATGTGCAAGGTGTACAGATCAATTAAGGATAAAATTTTGCTCCTTGTTTAAGTAGTGAAAGACAATTGCCCTTTTTATGAGTTAATTTGATCAATAACCAAGTGTGATAAATCTTCATTCTTCACATATGAAGGATGGCATGATGAATTTTAAGGATTCTATAACCAACAAGATTTGTCTAAATTTAGCTGAAGTTTTGGCTAGAGACATTTTTATGTCTAAGCCAGTTATCAGGCCATTCCCATGTCAAGGAATCAGCAGATCAAGTTACCTGTCCTGTTTGACTTTCTTGAGTTTTCTTTTCTGTATCCAAGATCTTCAGGGGAACTTCCCCTGTCGTATCTGATCCAAATCACTCTGAAAGGAGTCCAAAGTTGCCACACCCACTCCAGTGGAGACTGAGAGACAAGTCCAAAAGCTTGGTCGCGGTTCTGAGGTAAAGAGTTTCACAGAAACTGGTCTCCTGGAATCTTTGGCGTTCCATAACATGGATGTGGTCCAGATATGTCCTTGTGACAATCTGGTGAAGGGTTTTGCATGCTTTCTTCCGTAATTGTTTTATTATAAGTACCTCCAAGAAATGATTTGACAAATAGCCAAGTTAGATTAAACATTACTTTCTGGTCTCCACCAATGTTCCAACATCCTAGACAATCATTGAGCCGACTTTGGGCTTTGAAATCAAAAGAATGTTACTTATTCAGACGAAATGCTTCCAGTATTGAAAAAGAGATAGTGAAAGAAATCAGGTATTGCAGTTTACTGGATTAGAGTAGAAATCTCAAGCCAAGTTCTACAAAGTAAACTTGGACTCCTAATTACAGTCATGAATGGCAGACTACATTACATATTAGAAGAAAGTTGGTGGGCTCCTCTGATAAATGAAGGTTCCCTAGAGATGCTTAACAACTAAGTCACTCCCATATTTAGGAATTTACAATGGTCTAGGAAGAAGGTGGGTTGTGGTCTAAGAAAGAACTAGAGTAAATATTTAGAATAACAGCTTAGTCATTCCCATATACAGGAATTTTCAATGGCCTAAATGGAGAAGGTGGATTATACAATAGTCTAGAATTGGAATTGTGGCAAGGGCATGAAGTCCTAGACCCTGGCTGCTAAGAAAAAGCTGACCTTAAGGTAGGGCTGAATTTCATCCCAGTTGTAAAAACTGATTTTTAATCCCAGTTGTAAACACTGTCTGGTTCCTGCTGACTTTTATGTATGCATTTCTCTATTGTGTGTAGAGTCATTATGCATCAGATGACCTTAATGTATCACCTAACTTCCTTGTTTTCTTCTGTAATATAAGTCTGATGCTCACTTTGAGAAATTACATTCAGATTCAGCACTCTCTTGTGTTCATGTCTGATTTTCACTCGCCGACTCCTTGCCCACCTGAGTACCAGGACCTTGATTTCTCCCCCAGGTTGAGGGACCAACTGAATCCAGCTCATGGCACAAAGCATTTTTCCTTTCCTGTCAACACAAATACAGAGCCCCCCCCCCAAACTTGCATGTACTTGGTCCATTAACCAGAAACCAATAAAGATATAGATTAAATTAATTTAATAGCTTGTCCCCTTTCCCAGACAAATTTTAATATAACCACTAAATTTATAACCACATTATTTTGATAATTAAAACAACTCAAAGCAATTAAAACAATTTAAACAAATATTATATTCTGTTGAGATAATACTTCCTCACCATCTCCTGCTTTGATCTTAAACAATTTATTTTTAATAATGAGATCAAGGCCTGTGGAATGTAAAACCATGACAGGAAGTTTGATAAGGTAGAGCAGGTCAAGACCCAGAGACTAGGTGGGCACACACCTGAAGCTTAGGTGACTCCCAGCTCCCTGCCAGACTCATGTGCCTTGGAACACATGTGCCATGCTTCTCACATAAAAGAGAGATCACTGAGGCTTAAGACAGAGGTCTCCATCCTAATGAGTTACATAGAGGCCCAGAGGGCATAGCCAATAAGCTTTCCTTTCCAAACGTTGCTCCCTGCAAAAGGTATTTAATCTCAGGCCCACCCTGAGAAGGAGGAATGGTTTTATGCATCCACTTTCCACTATGGCAATAAATGATTCAGAACCATGGACTGTCTCTTTTCATCAGGAGACACCATGGGGAGCCATGTAGGTCATTGCCTACAGAGCCTCTGTCTAATCTCCCATAGAAGGCCTCTCTGCACTGTCAACCACAACTTCCACCAAGCCTGCTGCCTGTTAACCCAAGGACTATCTACCCTCTTTTCCACCTCCCCAAGTCAAGCCAAGAACTATTCCCATGGGACCAGCCTGAAACCCTCTTTCTGCCCCTCTCAGGGCTAGAACCAGCCCTAGGGCCCCCATTTCATTCTCAGCTCTTTCTAAACTCCTAGCAGCACCTGGGTGTCCAAAGGTCTGAATACTCCACGGCTCCCCAACCCACGCCTTGTCACCACAGGCCCAAACCAGCTCTAGCTTTCCCACAACTCAGACTGCGTTTTTCCACCCCCATCAGTGTTCCAGGGCTTCCCTATGACCCAACATCTGCCAGTGACAGTGTGGGATAAGGGTAGTCAAATTCTGCATGTTCTGCCTCCTCAAGTGGCCATGTCCTGTAGCAGAATGGATGCAGGACTCACAAACCTACAACCCTACAAAGGTCTACTATCTGAGATAGGTTAGGCTCCCTATCCCCTGCTTATTGACCTAATTTTTAAAAATCAAAAGCCTCAATTATTTATATATTTTATACATCTATGTATAATTAAATCCTCCCTTCTGTGGAGATTAATATTTTGTGGGTACTTATGTCCCCTTTCTTTTTATATAATTATCAAGGCCTAAGTTTTTACGATCTAAGGTAGGTTATGCTGCCTATACCCTGCATATGACCTGCAATTTAAGATCAAAAGCTTAAAAGTATTTATACATCTATGTATTTAACTTCAAATACATTCCTTTCCATTTATTGTACAGGCCTATTTCCAGGCTCTAGATTTGTCATACCAGGCAATCCCAGAAATCCCATGGAGACCACATTCAAAGATCTTGAGTATTTGTCCTTGCAAGACATTTTCAAATCTTCTTTAAAGCATTTTTTTTTCAGTCAATCTCCCTAAATTCTCCCTTCTGCAGAGCTTAATATCTCTCTGGGTATATAGTCCCTTTCTCTTTATGTAACTTGAATTAACATAAGTTTCTTATGTATTTAACGTTATTTAAGTTCCCTTCTACTTACTGTATACACCTTCTTTAAAGCATTTTGTTAATTCAATCTATTATATCTTCATGCCTTTATTTCCTACATTTGAAATCAAGGGCTTGGATTTCTTTATTCTATGTATATTTAAGAACATTTAAACAATCACCATTATACTCCCTTTTATCCTTAAAAACAATTAAATGAAATTCTATATATCTCTATCCTTTATTTACTAGGTTACAAGAGACAGGCAGCATCTATTGTCTGTCTGTCTTTGTCTTCATCCAAGCATCCAGCCTCTTTGCTCAGCAGGGGCTCCCAGTGCCTGTTAGGTTAAGTTCTCTGAGGCAGCTATAAACCTTTAGATGGGCCCAGGTTAAATCCCCACTGGTCCTTTGTTCTAGTTTCATGCCTTATGTGAGAACTACATGACTTGGCTCAGCTCAGCTTGCTGGGAAACCAATTCTCCCCCTGCACCTCCTAATTTTATATCATGATGTGTGTGTGTATTCCATTTGGGAATCTCCAATTAATTTTTTTAAAATGAGTTTTTGCCTACCAGGTTGATGCCATCTGTAGCAGTGCTCTATGCTCCCATTATGTCTTGCTTCCAGCCACCCTGGAATTCATGAACGAAACACACATGCACACACACACACACACACACACACACACACACATTAATTTTAATATGCCTTGGCTAGCTCAATGGTTGGACACTTCTAATCCTCCCCACAGCTAGTATATATTTCCTTCCAGTACTCCTGGCTTAACACATTCTAGTTCTATGTTTTATCTTTGCTGCCTGTCACCTCCTGGGCAGCTCCCCTCCCCCCTTTCCTCTCTCACCTACATTTTGAATGATTTTTCTTCTGTAGCTCCTAAACCTGATCCCTCTGCCTCCAAGTCATAGGTAATCTGCCTCCTCTCTCTCTCTCTCTCTCTCCCTCTCCCTCTCCCTCTCTCCCTCTCTCCCTCTCTCCCTCTCTCCCTCTCTCCCTCTCTCCCTCTCTCTCCTTTCTGTCCCAAGCCCAGGAAATCTAAGAGTCCTGCCTCTGTATCCCCTGCCCAGTCATTGGCTGGTGGCATCTTTACCAATTAGAGCCAACTGGGGGAAGGGTTCCCCCAGTGTCATACATGGAGATACTCTCATGTAGGCAGTTTTGGGGACAAAAATTAATATTATAATACAAGCAGCATTAGACTAAACCCACTCCACTAACCCTTACTGCTGAGACCTTTTTATCTCTGTCTCTGGCAGGCCAGTAGGCTAAATTCCAATCAGTAGGCCAAGTCCCACCTCTGCTAGCCATAGGTACACCTCAAGGTGGGTTTGTCTAGGCCAACTTCCTACCAGCTGACTAACTCCTCCCTTTCCCAGCTGCACTGAACATCACTAAAAACAAGCCATGGTGGGCTTGGAGAGCTTACTTCACCAGGAGAATTTCAGAGGTCTACACTCTTGCTATCATTTAAAATGACCTAACCAGCTAAATGCATCCTGACTGGTCCAATTGTAAAAGTAAACAGAGACAAGATTTGCTCCACACCTTATTAGTAAGGAGTAGAGTAGAGTAGAGTAGAGTAGAGTAGAGTAGAGTAGAGTAGAGTAGAGTAGAGTAGAGTAGAGTATAACTTGTGCTGCAACTGTACTTGGTAATGTGTAAGAATCACCTAGGTGGTACTGATTTTGAAGGTATGAAGGGGTCATGGAGAAAAGCTGAGCCTTGCTACTGTGAGATGCCAGGGAAGTCCTCAGTTGAAAGTGCAGCCTCAGTTGCAGGTGACAGCCTCGAACTGAAAGGATCATGCAAAGAAGTTGAGGTCACCATGAAGAAATCCTATGAGAAGCTATTGGGGAAGCCTAGTTGCAGCCCAGTGTATTAGAGATGTCAGCACTATAGAATGATCACTAAGAACACCAACAACAATGGAGCAGAGTCAACCAGAGTCAAGAGTTCTACAGAGGGCAAAGCTATAGATATGACCAAACCCCTTTGGAGGAGCCCAGAAGATCATGACTGGATTCCAGACATTGGAACAAGAAGCTGTAACATTGATGTTGCCTTGGAGGCACCAAGATGTTCAAGATGACAGAGCCATGAGATATCTGCTGAGGAAAGCTTCTAGCAAGGTGTGGAACTAGCCCAGGAAAAATAACTTTGCTGCAGCCAATAAAGACAAAAAAGGAGTGGATATCTGACTTTGAGATCAGACATGGAGATGCAGAGCTTGGAGTTTGTCCAGCTGGTTTCCTGTTTTGTTTAGGAATTACAGCAAAGTGATTGCATGAATCTCAGAAGAAACATTGAACTTTGGACTTTGAACATTGTTGAGACTGCAATAGACTAAGGGGCTTTGAAAGTTAGACTAAATGTGCTTTTTTAGTATGCTATGAGTAGGTTTGGCCCCATAGACTCATGTCTTTGAACAAGCCTGTGGGGGCAAGGGAGTAGATGGTTTGTATATGCTTGTCCTGGGAAATGGCACTATTAGGAGGTGTAGCCTTGTTGGAGTAGGTGTTTCACTGTGGGTATGGGCTTTAATACCCTCATCCTAGCTGCTTGGAAGCCAGTCATCTGCTAACAGCCTTCAGATAAAGATGTAAAACTCTCAGCTTCTGCTGCACTATGCCTTCCAAGATGTTGCCATGTTCCTACCTTCATAATAATGGACTGAACCTCTGAACCTATAAGCCAGCCCCAATTAAATGCCTTTATATGAGTTGCTTTGGTCATGGGATTTGTTCATACCAGTAAAACCCTAATTAAAAAGGTGTCAATTTATTTAATAAGAATAATAAAATTTTGCCTCATTATATTTGATGAATCCGTTTTCCAAAAATATTTGACATTGAAAGTAGATTCCAGAGAATCCAAAGGCTATCCAAAGACAGAGTGTATATTGTATTAGTGAGTTTTATGTAACTATGGTATAATATCAGAGATAATTCATTATGAAAAGAAAAAAATGTTGGGATTTGGGGGGGGTGTTGTTTGTTTGTTTGTTTTTATTTCAAAAGCTGTAATCCAAGATCAAAAGGACTCATTGCTTTGTACTCTGACAACAGTTGGGACAGGAGTATAGAGTTCAATTTTTCATCTCTTGATTCATGTAACTAAGAATAAGACCAAGATCCTAAGCTTCCTACATTCCCCTTCTAGGGTACCCCACCAGCTCTAACTCCTGAAGTTCTACTGTCTCCCAGTGCCATCAGTCTGGGGGTCAAACTTTTAATACAGCATTGACATGTAGGGATACACAAACTCCAATTCATAAAATATACATTACTCATACAATGTTCTTACAGATGAGGTTGTCTTTGTCAGTGCTCTATTTCTGTGAAGAGAGACCATGATGCAGTAAGTCTTATAAAAGAAAGGATTAAGTTGAGATTTGCTTACAGTTTCTGAGGTTTAGTCCATTATCATCAAATCAAGGCATACAGCAGCACACAGGCCAACTTCCAAGAGCTGGAGAAGTAGCGAAGAGTTCTATAACCAGAAACACAAGCAGCAGGAAGAGGGTGTCACTGGAACTAATGTGGACTTTTGAAACTTCAAAGCCCATCCCCAGTGACATACTACCTTCAATAAGAACCACAGTTCCTAATCCTCTAGAAGTAGTACCCCTCCCTAATAACTAAGCATTCAACTATATGAGTCCATTGTGGCCATTCTTAGTCACATCATCACAGAAGTATAGGTGAGTTTAAGAATTTAAACAATGTGGAGATGATCTTGTCCAAGATTTCATTCAGAATCTCAAAGAACACTTCTATTCCTCTGCTACTGTCTGCTTGTAAAATAATTAATATTCTGTATACATTACCTAAAGCTGTAAATTAATATGGTGACAATTATTCCCTAACCAACTACTTCCCCCAAATAACTACATAAAAATCCTTTAATATTTTAAAGGTTAGGCCTTATCTGGGAAGACTCTCAACAAGCTCATCTAATTTAATCTGACTGCCTAGCACCATCCAGTCAAGTGGCTAGCTATATCTTCCAGGGCCATAGTCACATCTATCTTGGAGAAAAGGATTCTTCTTTCTTCTTCCCAGAATTCCTTTTCCCTACCAGGAAGTCCTGCATTCTACTTCCTGCCCAGCTAAATGGCCATCAGAAGGAAAAAAAGTGCTGGTGTTGGAGTACACCAGGTGATATCGTGTCTCTGTCTTCCTCAACGTCCTACAGCATTCACTGGCTTTATCACATTGTGTACCAACACCAGCACTTTTTTTTTTCTTCAATGGCTATTTTCTTTTCATTAGAAAAAAGTTGTTTTGGGTTTTTTTGTTTGTTTGTTTGGTTGGTTGGTTAGTTGGTTTTGTTTTTCTTCATTGGATTATTCCTGTCTTCTCACTACTCATCTGCACCTCTATGATTGTTTGAATAGGAATGGCACCCATAGGTTCATATAGTTGAATGATTAGTCATCAGAGAATAGCAGATACTTCAAAAGGATTAAAAACTGTGGCCATGTAAATAAAAGAAAGCTTGGAGATCTCTAAAGATGTGTTTGGAATATATGGTACTTTTAGGATGCCTAAACTAGCCCAGAGGATTCATGACTAGCAATCCTTATTACTTCTATTAGTAACTCATCAGCAGGCCCAAACTTCACAAACCAAGTTTTCTACAAGGTAATTAGTCAGCAGTATCACTGGTGGCTTCTTCAAATCGGCTAATTGCTGTCTTCAAAGGAATGATACCAGTGCTTGGTTAGAAAAAAAGTTAAACTAATCAAAAGCTATTTTCAGAGAGGAGTTCAGATATTAAAGAACTCACACTGCTAGCTTCTGGGAGTCAGTGGATGAGCATGCTTAGAATTTTGAAATCAATCTTATTACCCCACATTATCGACTAAGTCATGGAAATGTGTAGCTAGGTATATCTACCACCAAAGAGAAATGTTGTAAGCAAACTAACTCCAACTAGTTTCTTTTCCAACAAACAAAAATTGAAATGACAAAATAACTTGCTCAAAAACTGGAACAAAATTAGATCAAAATCCAGCCCTTTTTAAAAAAAAAAAAAGTACTAATAACACGTTTGATATTTTAATTAAGTCAAATAAAGCAAAAGAAAGAAATTTATTTTATGCATATTGGAATGCATTCTGATTTTCATGCATAACAATCACTAATGTATAGTATTTACAAATGTGAGTCTGATTACTCTAATTTCATAGATTCAAGGCAAGATGTCTGGGCTGCCACATATTTTGTTAGCTTGACAATTGCTTGCTCAAGCCCTGTAGAGTTTACAAGATGGCATGCTCAGCATTATCCACAGGGACTTACCACCTCTAGTTGGTGGCTGCTTTGAAAATGTAGAGCAGTGGGTCCCTCAAATAAGCTCAGGCTGGAAGAAAATGCAATGTGAACAAAGAGTAGCAAAAACTTGTGCTTGGGGATTATTAGAAAGCTGGTAGGTTTATTATGGACATTTCCTTGTGTTTTCATTCTTTGCATAGATGTCAATAAATCCCTTTCTGTCTAACACCACTAAAATATTCTCCTATACTTTTCTTTAAAGAGTTCTGTTGTCTTATCTTTTTTCTACAACAAGAAGAAATTTCTCTAATGAGAGTTAAAAACTGCGCTGTTCTATGAGTATAAAAATAAATTGTTAGATGTCAACTTAATATTGTGTGCATTTAACAGAGTAAAGTTATTATGATAGGCCCCTAGGGCCTATATCCTATCTAGCAACAAGTTCTTTGCTCCATTCAACTTGCTACTTAGCTGAATGTAAGTATTACCTGTTGGAATTTTCTGATGGATTCTTTAAAGTCTTTTCATCATCTTAGAATTATCATCTGCAAACTGTTAGTTGACTTCTCTTTTTATTTGTATCTGTTTATCTTCTTCACTTGTCTCATTGCTCTAGCTAAGATTTCAAGTACCATATTGAATAGGAAAGAAGATAGTGAACAATTTTACCTTGTTCCTGATTTTAGTAGAAATACTAATGTTTTTTCTCCATGTAGTAAGGTTTTGGCTGTGGGTTTGTTGCTCGGTGCCTTTACTGTTGAGGTATTTCCTCTGTATCCCTAGATTTTTCTGTTCTTTTATCATAAAGGGATGTTCAGTTCTCTCATAAGCTTTCCTATATCTAATGAGACAATTATGTGGTTTCTGTGCTTGAGTCTGTTTATGTGGCAGATGGCATTTATTGATAAGGTATGTTGAACCATATCTTCCTCATTGGCATGAAGCTGACTTGATCAGAGTGGAAAAATATCTCTGGTGTATTACTGAATTCAATTGGTAAGTATTTTAATGAGAACTTTTACATTTTAGATTCATTGGATAGATTTGCCAATAATGTTCCTTATTCTCTGATTTAGGTATCATGGTAATTATGACCACATAAAAAATTTTAGAAATCTTTAGAAATATTCTTTTTTCTAATTTTGAAGTACTTTTAGAAGTATTAGCATTGGTTCTTCATTGAACTACCAAGAATTTTACATAATATATATATATACACCAGGGAAATTTTTTGGTTGGGAGATCTTTTTTGGTGTGTTCATAGGTGTATCCCTGCATATGTCTCTGAACATTATACATGCACTAAGAGAGTGTTCAGTTCCCCTGACAGTTATGAGCTGCACTGTGAGTACTCGGATTTGAAACCAAGTTTTCAGAAAGAACAGCCAGTGCTGTGAACAGTGAGTGACCTTTGCAGCCCTAGATGGGAGACTTTCTATTCTTTCTATCACATTAGTTTTTATAGGTCTATTTAAATATACATTTCATCTTGACTTAATTTTCATATGTCATATGCATATAGAAATCCATCCACTAACTGGTGGCGGAACCTTAACCCTAACATTCAGAAGAGAGGGGCAAGTGGATCTTTGTGAGTTCCAGGACAGCCTGGTGTACAAAGTGACTTCCAGGACAGCCAGGATTACACAGAGAAACCTTGTCTTGAAAAACAAAATAGCTTCTGGTTTCCAAACTGTGATGGGGAGTTGACCCTGTGCTCTCCGCAGCCCAATCTTACCAGAGAAAGCTTGATCCACAGGAGGGCTAGCATACTCAGACTGACAGGCTCACAGGAGGGACAAGCTCCAGTCAGAGACAGCAAGGCCAGCTAACAAAAGAGATGATAAAATGGCAAGAAGCAAACATGTTGGAGACCATATCGTGAGAAAGCAAGCTTTTCACTGTCTCCCACCCTGACAAGCCAAATGGTCTCATGCTAGGAGCATGTCTTCACTCCCTTCTCCCTGTTCCCTTCCTGGCACCTGAGCTGTAAAAGCTGAATTATATTCCCCTCTTCCCTATCTCTTCCTGATTCCCATGACTTCCAAGGACATGAGTTACATGCTGAGCCCAGCCTGACACCCAAGACTGTTAAGGAGGATCTATGTTCTGGAAATAAGACACAGAGTGCCCGCCACCTGGAGCCTGACTTTGGCCCTCATGTCTCCTGATGACCACTTCTTTGTTCTTTGTTAATTCCCCCTCAACCCCTTCCTATTCCCCTCTATGTATGCTTTAAAACCCAGCGTCTAAGCCTAATAAACTGAGACCTTGATAGGACCCTCTACTTGGTCTCTGGCTCCTTTTTCTCTTTCTCCAATTTTCTCCCAGGTTTGTGGTCCCCCTCGAACTCACAAATAACTGAGTCCCACAGGACAGGATACAAGCACAAGAACATAAGCAAAAGAAACAATGCTACTTGGTATCATTAGAACCCAGTTCTCCCACCACAGCAAGCCATGGATACCCCTAACACACATGAAAAGCAAGATTCAAATCTAATGATGATGATAGAGGACTTTAAAAATGGCATAAATGGCACCATTAAAGAAATACAGGAGGACACAGGTAAACAGGAAGAAGCCCTTAAAGAGAAAACACATAAATCCTTTAAAGAAATACAGTAAAATATAACCAAGAAGGTGAAGGAATTGAAAAAGACCATCTCGTATCTAAAAATAGAAATAAAAAGCAATTTTAAAAAATCACAAAGGAAGACAACTCTGGAAATAGAAAACCTAGGAAAGAGATCAAGAGTTACAGATGCAAACATCACCAACAGAATACAAAATATAAAAGAGAATCTTAGGTGTAGAAAGCACCACACTAAACATTGACACAACAGTCAAAGAAAATCCAAAATGTGAAAAGCTCTTAACCTAAAACATCCACTAAATCCAGGACACAATAAAAATTAAAATAAATAAATAAATAAATAAATAAATAAATAAATAAATAAATAAATAAATAAATAAAAGGGCCAGTAAACATCTTTAACATAATTATACATGAAAACTTCCCAAACCTAAAGAAAGAGATGCCCATAAACATATTATAAGCCTAAGGAATGCCAACTAGACTGGACCAGAAAAGAAATTCCTCCTATCACATAATAATCAAAACAACAAACACACAAAACAAAGAAAGAATATTAAAAGTAGCAAGGGGAAAAGGTCAAGTAACATATAAAGACAGAATTATAAGAATTACACTTGACTTCTTAATAGAGACTGTAAAAGCCAGAAGACCCTGTGCAGATGTCATATAGACCCTAATAGAACAAAATTGCTAATCCAGAAAAACTGATAATTACCATAGATGGAGAAACCAAGATATTCCTTGACAGAACCAAATTTAAAGAATATCTTTACAGGAATCCAGCCCTAAAACGGATAAGAGATGGAAAACTCCAACACAAGGATGGAGGCTACACCCAAGAAATTAATATTCTTACAACAAACCCAAAGCAAACAGAGGCACACAAATATAATTCTACCTCTAACAACAACAATAACAGGAAGCAATATCCTAATATCTCTTAACATCAATGGACTCAATTCTCCAATAAAAAGACATAGACCAACAGACTGGATATGTAAACAGACCCAGCATTTTGCTGCATACAGGAAACACACTTCAGTAACAAAGACAGACACTACCTCAGAGTAATAAAAAAAAAACAGCTGGAAAAAAATTTTCCAATCAAATGGTCCCAAGAAACAAGCTGGAGTAGCCAATCTAATATTGAATCAAATTGACTTTCAACCAAAAGATATCAAAAAAAAAAAAAAAAACAAAACAAAACAAAAAACAAAAAAAGGAAGGACACTTAATACTCATCAAAGGAAAAATCTACCAGGATGAACTCTCAATTCTGGACATCATTACCCCAAATGCAAGTAAAAGAAATGTTACTAAAGCTAAAAGCACACATTGAACTTCACACAATAAGAGTGGGAGACTTCAACAACCTATACGCACCAAGGGACACATCATGGAAACAAACTAACCAGAGACACAGTGAAACTAATAGAAGTTATGAAACAAATGCATTTAAAATCTATCAATAGAAAATTTCACCCTAAAGCAAAAGGACCTACATTCTTCTCAGCACCCCATGGCACCTTCTCCAAAACTGACCATATAATTGATCACAAAACAAGCCTCAACAAATACAAGATTGAAATAATCCTATCAGATCACCACAGAATAAGGATGGCCTTTAATAAAAACAAAAACAACAGAAGACCCACATAAACAAGGAAGCTGAATAAGTCCCTACTCAATGGAAACTTGGACAGAGAAGAAAGAAAGAAAGAAAATGAAGACTTTTCAGAATTTAATAAAATGAAAGCACAACACTGCAAAAATTATGGGACACAAAGAAAGCAGTGCTGAGAGGAAAACTCATAGCTCTGAGTGCCTCCAGAAAGAAACTAGACTGAACATACATTAGCAGCTTCACAGCACACCTAAAAGCTCTAGAACAAAAAGAAGCAAATACACCCAAGAGGAGTAGATATCAAGAAATAATCAAACTCAGGGCTAAAGTCAACAAAGTAAAATAAGAAGAACTATACAAAGAATCAACAAAACCAGAAGCTGGTTCTTTGAGAAAATCAACAAGATAAACGCTTAGCCAGACTAACCAAGGGACACAGAGACAGTATCCAAATGAACATAATAAGAAATGAAAAGGAAGACATAACAACAAAAACCTAGGAAATTTTAAAAAAAAATCAAATCCAACTATAATAGCCTATAATCAACACAACTGGAAAATCTGGATGAAATGGACAATTTCTAGACAGATACCGGGTACCAAAGCTGAATGAGCATCAGATAAAGATTTAAAAAGTCCCATAATCCCTAAAGAAATAGAAGTAGTCATTAAAAGTCTCCCAGAAAAAAAAAGCCAGGACCAGATTGATTTTAGTGCAAAATTCTGTCATGCCATAAAAGAAGACCTAATTACCAAAACCACACAATGACCCAACAAAGGAAGTAACTTCAGACCAATTTTCCTTATGAATATCAATGAAAAATAGTAAATAAAATTCTCACAAACTGAATTCAAGAGCACATCAAAATGAACATTTGCCACAATCAAGTGGGCATCATCCCTAGGATGTAGGCTTGGTTCTGTATAAGGAAAGCCACCAACATAATTCACTATATAAACAACCTCAGAAAAAAAAAAAGAAAAAAGAAAAAAAAAAGATCATCTCATTAGATGCTGAGAAAGCATTTGACAAAATTCAACACCTCTTCATTTTAAAAGTCTTGGAATGATCTGGAAATTAAGGTCCATACCTAAACATAGTAAAAGCAATATACAGCAAGCCAGTAGCCAATACAAAGTAGAGGCTCACAGCCATCCATTGGACTAAGCACAGGGTTCCCAATGGAAGAGCTAGAGAAAGGACACACAGTGTTGAAGGGGTTTACAGCCCCATAGGAAGACCAACAATATGAACCAATCAGTAACCCTAGAGCTCCCAGACACTAAACCACCAACCAAAGAGGGCATAAGAAGAGACTCAAGACTTCAGCCACATATGTAGCAGAGGATGACCTTGTGGGACATCAATGGGAGGAGAGGCCCTTGGCTTAGTGAAGGCTCTTTTCCCCAATGTAGGGGAACTTCAGGACAGGGAAGCATGAGTGGATGGGCTAGTGAGCAGGGGGAGAGGGGATGGGATAGGAGAGATTTTGAAGGGGAAATGAGGAAAGGGGATAAAATTTGAAATGTAAATAAAGAAAATATATAATAAAAATGAAGAGAAATAAAAAATAAATTTTAAAAAAGCTAAATGGAGAGAAACTTGAAGCAATCCCACTAAAATCGGGAACTAAACAAGGCTTTCCACTCTCTCTGTATGTATTCAAGATAGTACTTGAAGTTCTCACCAGAACAATTAGACAACAAAAGGAAGTCAAAGGGATACAAACTGGAAAGGTAGAAGTCAAAATATCACTATTTGCAGATGATATGATAGTATACTTAAGTGACCACAAAAATTCCACCAGAGAACTCCTAAACCTGCTAAACAACTTTAGCCAAAGAGCTGGTTATAAAATTTATTCAAGGAGACATCTCCCTTCCCAGATCCCGACAAGACTAGTCTGCACAGGTAAGAGTGTGGACTGTGGACTACAGAAGCTAACAACTTCTGGGACAGGCAGGAGCCACAGAGCTTCTGTGGAAGACCCCGTTTCGTGCTCCAGACATCTGGAACCTTCCCTGCCAGAGGACAGGTATCCATACCACGCAGGAGGGTTTTGCTGGAGCATCCGCAGAAGCCATCTTCCTTCCCGGATCCCACCAAGACTAGTCTGCACAGGTGAGAGTGTGGACTACAGAAGCTAACAGCTTCTTGGACAGGCCCTGTTTTGGACCTTCGTCTTCTGCCAGGAGGCAAATCCGAACAACAGATATCTGTGCACTTTCTCTGAGAGAGGAGAGCTTGCCTGCAGAGAGTGCTCTAACCAATGAAACTCAGGAGAGAGCTAGTCTCCCAGGTCTGCTGGTAGAGGCTAACAGAATCACAAAAGGAAAAAGCTCTAACCAGAGAAAACTATAACAACTGACTCCAGAGATTACCAGATGGCGAAAGGCAGACATAAGAATCTTACTAACAGAAACCAAGACCACTCACCATCATCAGAACCCAGCACTCCCACCTCAGCCAGTCCTGGGTACCCTAAAACACCTGAAAAGCTAGACCCATATTTAGAGGCATATCTCCTGATGATGGTAGAGGACATCAAGAAGGACTTTAGTAACTCACTTAAAGAAATACAGAACACTGCTAAAGAGTTACAAGTCCTTAAAGAAAAACAGGAAAACATATCCAAAAAGGTGATGGAAATTACCAAAACCATACTAGACCTAAAAAGGGAAGTAGACACAATAAAGAAAACACAAAGTAAGGCAAAGAAACCCTAGGAAAGAAATCTAAAACCATAAATGCGAGCATCAGCAACAGAATACAAGAGATGGAAGAGAGAATCTCAGGTGCAGAGGATTCCATAGAGAACATCGGCACAACAATCAAGGAAAATACAAAATGCAAAAAGATCCTAACTCAAAACATCCAGGAAATCCAGGACACAATAAGAAGACCAAACCTACGGATAATAGGAGTAGATGACAATGAAGATTTTCAACTTAAAGGGCCAGCAAATATCTTCAACAAAATTATAGAAGAAAACTTCCCAAACCTAAAGAAAGAGATGCCCATGAACATACAAGAAGCCTACAGAACTCCAAATAGACTGGACCAGAAAAGAAATTCCTCCCAACACATAATAATCAGAACAACAAATGCACTAAATAAAGATAGAATATTAAAAGCAGTAAGGGAAAAAGGTCAAGTAACATATAAAGGCAAGCCTATCAGAATTACACTAGATTTTTCACCAGACACTATGAAAGCCAGAAGATCCTGGACAGATGTTATACAGACACTAAGAGAACACAAATGCCAGCCCAGGTTACTATACCGAGCCAAACTTTCAATTACCATAGATGTGGAAACCAAAGTATTCCACGACAAAACCAAATTCACACATTATCTTTCCATGAATCCAGAACTTCAAAGGATAATAAAAATAAAAACAAAAACAAACAAACAAACAATACAAGGACAGAAACCACGTTGTAGAAAAAGTTAGAAAGTAATCCTTCAACAAACCTAAAAAAAAGACAGCCACAAGAAGAGAATGCCAACTTTAACAACAAAAATAATTGGAAGCAACAATTCCTTTTCATTAATATCTCTTAATATCAATGGACTCAACTCCCCAATAAAAAGACATAGACTAACAGACTGGCTACACAACAGGACCCAACATTCTGCTGCTTACAGGAAACCCATCTCAGGGAAAAAGATAGACACTACCTCAGAATGAAAGGATGGAAAACAATTTTCCAAGCAAATGGTATGAAGAAACAAGCTGGAGTAGCCATTCTAATATCGAATAAAATCGACTTCCAACCCAAAGTAATTAAAAAGACAAGGAGGGGCACTTCATACTCATCAAAGGTAAAATCCTCCAAGAGGAACTATCAATTCTGAATATCTATGCTCCAAATACAAGGGCAGACACATTCATTAAAGAAATTTAGTAAAGCTCAAAGCACACATTGCACCTCACACAATAATAGTGGGAGACTTCAACACACCACTTTCATCAATGGGCAGATCATGGAAACAGAAACTAAACAGGGACACAGTGAAACTAACAGAAGTTATGAAACAAATGGACTTAACAGATATCTACAGAACATTTTATCCTAAAACAAAAGGATATACCTTCTTCTCAGCACCTCATGGTACCTTCTCCAAAATTGACCATATAATTGGTCACAAAACAGGCTTCAACAGTTAAAAAAATATTGAAATTGTCCCATGCATCCTATCAGATCACCATGAACTAAGGCTAATCTTCAGTAACAACATAAATAATAGAAAGCCAACATTCACATGGAAACTGAACAACACTCTTCTCAATGATACCTTGGTTAAGGAAGGAATAAAGAAAGAAATTAAGGACATTTTAGAGTTTAATGAAAATGAAGCCACAACATACCCAAACTTATGGGACACAATGAACACATTTCTCAGAGGAAAACTCATAGCTCTGAGTGCTTCCAAAAAGAAACTAGAGAGAGCACACACTAGCAACTTGACAACATACCTAAAAGCTCTAGAAGAAAAGGAACCAAATTCACCCAAGAGGAGTAGATGGCAGGAAATAATCAAACTCAGGGGCGAAATTAACCAAGTGGAAACAAGAACTATTCAAAGAATCAACCAAATGAGGAGCTGGTTCTTTGAGAAAATCAACAAGATAGATAAACCCTTAGCCAAACTCACTAAAGGGCACACAGACAGCATCCTAATTAACAAAATAAGAAATGAAAAGGAGACATAACAACAGATCCTGAAGAAATCCAAAACACCATCAGATCCTTCTACGAAAGGCTATACTCAGCAAAACTGGAAAACCTGGATGAAATGGACAAAATTCTAGACAGATACCAGGTATCAAAATTAAATCAGGATCAGGTTAATGACCTAAACTGTCCTATATCCCCTAAAGAAATAGAAGCTGTCTTTAACAGTCTCCCAACCAAAAAAAGCCCAGGACCAGATGAGTTTAGTGTAGAGTTCTATTAGATCTTCAAAGAAGATCTAATTCCAGTTCTTCACAAACTATTCCACAAAATAGAAGCAGAATATACTCTACCCAACTCATTCTATGACGCCACAAATACTCTGATACCTAAACCACAGAAAGACCCAACAAAGATAGAGAACTTCAGACCAATTTCCCTTATGAATATTGGTGCAAAAATCCTCAATAAAATTCTCACTAACCGAATCCAAGAACACACCAAAACCATCATCCATCCTGACCAAGTAGGTTTCATTCCAGGGCTGCAGGGATGGTTTAATATATGGAAATCCATCAATGTAATCCATTATATAAACAAACTCAAAGACAAAAACCACATGATCATCTCGTTAGATGCTGAGAAAGCATTTGATAAAATCCAACACCCATTCATGATAAAAAAAAGTCTTGGAAAGATCAGGAATTCAAGGCCCATACCTAAACATGATAAAATCAATCTACAGCAAACCAGAAGCCAATATCATAGTAAATGGTGAGAAGCCGGAAGCAATCCCACTAAAATCAGGGACTAGACAAAGCTGCCCACTTTCTCCCTACCTATTCCACATTTTACTTGAAGTCCTAGACAAAGCAATCTACAAAAAAAGGAGATCAAGGGGATAAAAATTGGAAAGGAAGAAGTCAAAATATCACTTTTTGCAGATGATATGATAGTATATATAAGTGATCCTAAAAATTCCACCAGAGAACTCCTAAACCTGATAAACAGGTTCAATGAAGTATCTGGATATAAAATTAACTCAAACAAATCAATGGCCTTTCTCTACACAAAGGATAAACAGGCTGAGAAAGAAATTAGGGAAACAACACCCTTCTCAATAGTCACAAATAATATAAAATACCTTGGTGTGACTCAACAGAGGAATGCATACAAAAAATGTGGTACATTTACACAATGGAGTACTACTCAGCTATTAAAAGGAATGAATTTATGAAATTCCTAGGCAAATGGATGGACCTGGAGGGCATCATCCTGAGTGAGGTAACACAATCACAAAAGAACTCAAATGATATATACTCACTGATAAGTGGATATTAGCCCAGGAACTTAGAATACCCAAGATATAAGATACAATTTGGGAAACACATGAAGCTTGGGAAGAACAAAGACCAAGGTGTGGATACTTTCCCCTTCTTGGAATTGGGAGCAAGGCACCCATGGAAGGAGCTACAGAGACAGACGAAAAGATAGGCCATCTAGAGGCTGCCATACCCGGAGATCCATCCCATAATCAGCCTCCAAATGCTGACACCATTGCATACACTAGCAAGATTTTGCTGAAAGGACCCTGATATAGCTGTCTCATTGAGATTATGCTGGGGCCTAGCAAACACAGAAGTTGATGCTCACAGTCAGCTATTGGATTGATGTCAGGACCCCCAATGGAGGAGCTGGAGGAAGTACCTGGGGGACTGGGGGGATCTGCAACCCTATAGGTGGAACAACAATATGAACTAACCAGTACCCCCAGAGCTCGTGTCTCTAGCTGCATATGTATCAGAAGAAGGCCTGGTCAGCCATCAGTGGAAAGAGAGGCCCATTGGTTGTGCAGACTTTATATGCCTCAGTACAGGGAAATGCCAGGGCCAAGAAGTGGGAGTGGGTGGGTGGAGGAGTGGGTGTGGGAGGGTGGGGGGGACTTTTGGGATAGCATTGGAAATGTAAATGAAATAAATACCCAATAATAATAAGAAGAAAGGGGAAAAATTTATTCAAACTAATCAGTAACCTTCCTTCACTTCAAGGATAGACAGGCTGAGAAAGAAATTAGGGAAATAATATGCTTTATGATAGTCACAATTATTATTACAAAAATCTTTGTGTCACTCCAACCAAGCAAGTGAAAGAGCTGAATGAAAAGAACTTCAAGTCTCTGAAGAAAAAAAAAAGTCAAAGGAGATCGCAGAAAATGGAAAGATCTCCCATGCTCATGGATTGGCGAGATTTATATAGTAAAAATGACCATTTTGCCAAAAGCAATCTACAAATTCAATTCAATCCCCATCAAAAGTCCAACTCAGTTCTCCATAGAGTTAAAAATAGCAATTTGTAAATTAATTTGGAATAACAAAAAAAAAAACAGGATTGCAAAATTATTTTTAACAATAAAAGAAATTCTGGGGAAATCACCTTCCCTGACATCAAGCTGTATTACAGAACAATAGTGATAAAAACTGTATAGTATTGATACAGAGACAGGCAGGAAGATTAAGAGAATATAACTGAAGATCCAGAAATTAACCCACACACCTATGGTCACTTGGTATTTGACAAGCGAGCTAAAACTATCCAGTGGAAAAAGACAACATTGTCAAAAAAATGTTGGTTCAACTGGAGGTCAGCACGTAGATGACTGCAACTTGATTCATTCTTATCTCCTTGTACAAAGCTCAAGTCAAAGCACATCAAGGACCTCCACATAAAACCAGATATACTTAGACTAATAGAGGAGAAATTGGGGAAGAGCCTTGGATACATGAACACCTCACAAAATTGCAAAGCTTCTATAAGGCAATAGGGAAAAAAAACAGCAACCAAAAGATTGGGAAAAAAATCTTTACCAATCCTACATCCAAAAGAGGTCTAATCTCCAATATACAAAAAACTCAAGAAGTTAAGCTCCAGAGAATCAAATAACCCTATTATAAAATGGGATACAGAGCTAAACAAAGAATACTCAACTGAAGAATATCAAAATATGAAATTCTCAGGCAAATTGATGAAACTAGAAAATATCATCCTGAGTGAGGTAACCCAATCATAAAAAAAAGACACATGGTATGCACTCACTGATAAGTTAATATTAGCCCAAATGCTTGGAATACCCATGATACAATTCACAGAACACATGAAGCTCAAGAAGAAGGAAGATGACAGTATGGGTGTTTCAGTCCTTCTTAGAAAGAGGAATAAAATAAGGGACCAAATACAGAGACAAAGTGTGGAGCAGAGACTGAAGGAAAGGCCATCCAGAGACTGCCCTACCTGAGGGTCCATCCCATATACAGTCACTAAACCCAGACACTATTGTGGTGGTAAGAAGTACATGCTGGGCTCTCTGCTCCTCCCTGTTCCAGAGACAGCCGCATCTTCTTGTGCAGTGCCAGCCTCGTCCAGTAGACAAAATGGTGAAGGTTGGTGTGAACGGATTTGGCCGTATTGGGCGCCTGGTCACCAGGGCTGCCATCTGCTCTCCACATGGCAAAGTGGAGATTGTTGCCATCAATGACCCCTTCATTGACCTCAACTACATGGTCTACATGTTCCAGTATGACTCCACCCATGGCAAATTCAACGGCACAGTCAAGGCTGAGAATGGGAAGCTTGTCATCAACGAGAAGCCCATCACCATCTTCCAGGAGCGAGACCCCGCTAACATCAAATGGGGTAAGGCCGGTGCTGAGTATGTCGTGGAGTCTACTGGTGTCTTCACCACCATGGAGAAGGCCGGGGCCCACTTGAAGGGTGGAGCCAAAAGGGTCATCATCTCCCCCCCTTCTGCAGATGCCCCCATGTTTGTGATGGGTGTGAACCACGAGAAATATGACAACTCACTCAAGATTGTCAGCAATGCATCCTGCCCCACCAACTGCTTAGTCGCCTGGCCAAGGTCATCCATGACAACTTTGGCATTGTGGAAGGGCTCATGACCACGGTCCATGCCATCACTGCCACCCAGAAGACTGTGGATGGCCCCTCTGGAAAGCTGTGGCGTGATGGTCGTGGGGCTGCCCAGAACATCATCCCTGCATCCACTGGCGCTGCCAAGGCTGTGAGCAAGGTCATCCCAGAGCTGAACGGGAAGCTCACTGGCATGGCCTTCCATGTTCGTACCCCCAGTGTGTCCGTCGTGGATCTGACGTGCCTCCTGGAGAAACCTGCCAAGTATGATGACATCAAGAAGGTGGTGAAGCAGGCATCTGAGGGCTCGCTGAAGGGAATCTTGGGCTACTCTGAGGTCCAGGTTGTCTCCTGCGACTTCAACAGCAACTCCCACTCTTCCACCTTCGATGCCGGGGCTGGCATTGCTCTCAATGACAACTTTGTCAAGCTCATTTCCTGGTATGACAATGAATACGGCTACAGCAACAGGGTGGTGGACCTCATGGCCTACATGGCCTCCAAGGAGTAAGAAACCCTGGACCACCCACCCCAGCAAGGACACTGAGAGCAAGAGAGAGGCCCTCGGTTGCTGAAGAGTCCCTATCCTAACTCGGCCCCCAACACTGAGCATCTTCCTCACAATTTCCATCCCAGACCCCCATAATAACAGGAGGGGCCTAGGGAGCCCTCCCTACTCTCTTGAATACCATCAATAAAGTTCGCTGCACCCACAAAAAAAAAAAAATAGAAGTACATGCTGACAGGAGCCTGATATAGCTGTCTCCTGAGAGGCTTTGCCAGAGTCTGACAAATACAGAAGCAGATGCTCACAGCCAACCATTGGATTGAGCATGGGGTCCCCAATGGAGAAGTTAAAGGGCTGAAGGAGCTGAAGGGTTTGCAATCCCATAGGAAGAACAACAATATCAACCAACCAGATGCCCCAGAGTGCCCAAGGACTAAACCATCAACCAAGGAGTACATGTAGAGGGACCCATGGCTCTAGCCACAGATGTAGCAGAGGATGGCCTTGCCAAGCATCAATGGGAGGAGAGGCCCTTGGCCCAGTGAAGGGTGGATGCCCCAATGTAGGGGAATTCAAGGATGGGGGGGGGGGTTGATAGAGGGTGGGTAGGTGAGGATAGGGGGTATCCGGGAGGACTGGAAAAGGTAATAACATTTGAAATGTAAATAAAAAAAATATTCAATTTTTTAAAAAAGAAAGAAAGATAAAAGTGGGAAAGACCCTTAAACTTATGGACACAGGGGAAATTTTCCTGAACAGAATACCAATGGCTTATGCTCTAAGATAAAGAATTGACAAATGGGACCTCATAAAATTGCAAAACTTCTGTAAGGCAAATGACACTTTCAATAGGACAAAACAGCAACCAACAGATTGGGGAAAGATCTTTACCAATCCTACATCCAATAGAGGGCTAATATCCAATATATACAAAGAACTCAAGAAGTTGGACTCCAGAGAACCAAACAACCCTATTAAAAAATGGGATACAGAGCTAAACAAAGGATTTTCAATTAAGAAATAACAAATGGCCAAGAAGCACCTAAAGAAATGTTCAACATCTTTAGTCATCAGGGAAATGCAAGTCAAAATGGCCTTGAGATTCCACTTCACACCAGTCAAGATAGGTAAGATCAAAAACTCAGGTGAAAGCAGATGCTGGTGAGGATGTGGAGAAAGAGGAACACTCCTCCATTGTTGGTGGGATTGCAAGCTTGTACAATCACTCTGGAAATCAGTCTGACAGTTCCTCAGAAAACTGATTATAGGCCTCAGGACCCAACAAACTCCTAGACATATACCCAAAAGATTCTCTAACATATAACAAGGACATATGCTCCACTATGCTCATAGCAGCCTTATTTATATATAATAGCCAGAAGCTGGAAAGAACACAGATGTCCTTCAACAGAGGGATGGATACAGAAAATGTGGTAAATTTACACAATGGTATACTACTCAGCTATTAAAATAATGACTTCAGGGAATTCTTAGGTAAATAGATGAAACTAGTAAATATCATCCTGAGTGAAGTATCTCAGTCACAAAAGAACCCACATGTTATGTACTCACTGATAAGTGGATATTAGGCAAAAAGCTCTCGGCATACCCACAATAAAACTCACAAACCGTATAAAGCTCAAGAAGGAGGACCAAAGTGTGGAGGCTTTGGTCCGTCTTCATAGGGGGAACAAACTATTCAAGGGATATAGAGGGTAGAAGGAACTTGGGATGAAGAGAGGAGAGGCATGGGAAAAAAGGAGGGCAAGATCAGGCATGAGGAGAAATGGGGGTAATATAAAGAGGGTCAGGAAATTGAACACAGGTGTGTAACAGTGGGGGATGGGGAACTAGGGGTAGCCACCAGAAAGTCTCAGGTGCCAGGAAAGCAAGAGTCTCCCAGGACCCAACCAGTATGCCACTAGCTAAAATACCCAAAAAAGGAGAGAAAGAACCTGAAGAGACCATATGCAGAGGTTAGGCATGGCCCCTGGTTGAGGGATGGGGCCACCCATTCATCTCCAAAAGTTTAACCCAGAATTTTTCTGATCTAGAGGAAATACAGGGACAAAGAGTGAAGCAGATACTGAAGGAAAGGCCATACAGAGATTTCTCCACCTGGGGATTCATTCCAAATGCAGACACCCAACCCAGACACTATTGCTGATGCCAAGAAGTGCTTGCTAACAGGATACTGATATAGCTGTGTCTCCTAAGAGGCTTTGCCATGCCTGACCAATACTGATGTGGATGCTTGAAGTCAAATATCTGACTGAGCATGGTGACCCCAACGGAGGAGTTAGGGCAAGAACTGAAGAATCTTAAGAGGTTTACATCCCCATAGGAAGAACAATATCAACCAACCAGACACTCCAGAGCTCCCAGGGACTAAACCACCAACCAAAGAGGACCCATGACTCCACCTGAATATATAACAGATGATAGCCTTATCTGGCATCAGTGGGAGAGGAGGCCCTTGGTCCTGTAAAGGCTTGATGCTCCAGTGTAGGGTAATGCTAGCATGATGAGGTGGAAATATGTAGGTGAGTGGGGCACACCCTCACACACGGGGGAGAGAATGGGAGAGAGGGTTTGCCGAGGGGTAACCAGGAAAGGGGATAACAGTTAAAATGTAAATAAATAAAAATCCAATGAAAAATAAATTTTTAATTATGAATATTAAGACAACTCTGTGGAGGATTATAGAAATAATATTTTAGCCTGAAAAGAAAAATACATTCAAAAAGTTACATGGAAGGAACAATGCCAGACTAAACAATCAAAGCAGATCTGAGAAAACATAACAGAATGATAAGAAAATAAATATTTTTATAATAACTAAATATTATTGATCACAATTTTCCAATAAAAAGTCAATAATAGATTGGATGGGAAAACAGAATTCTTCTTTTTGCTGCTTCCATAAAAATATACTTCATTCAAACTAAATATCACCTTATTATAAAAGGATGAAAAAAGGTATTCTAAGCAAATGGAACTACTAAACAAGTATGCATGGGCATTCTTATATTGATAAAGTAGGTTTCTAGCTAAAATGATTCTGAAGAAATAAGAAATGTCATTTCATATACATTAAAGGGAAATCCACCAACAGAATACCACAATCTCAAACATATATGCACAAAACACAGGGATACCCTCCCTCTTTAATAGAAGATACACTATTAGATATAAAACTGCTGATTAATCCCAATCCAATACCCAATTCTCACCAATAAAGAGGTTATTCAAATTGTATCTTATATCCTGGGTATTCTAAGTTTCTGGACTAATATCCACTTATCAGTGAGTACATATTGTGTGCAAAACACATGAAACTCAAGAAGAACGAAGACCAAAGTATAGACACTTTGCCCTTCTTAGAATTGGGAACAAAACACCCATGGAAAGAGTTACAGAGACAAAGTTTGGAGCTGTGACTAAAGTATGGACCATCTAGAGACTGCCATATCCGGGGATCCATCCCATAATCAGCTTCCAAACGCTGACAGCATTGCATACACTAGCAAGATTTTGCTGAAAGGACCCAGATATAGCTGTCTCTTGTGAGACTATGCCGGGGCCTAGCAAATGCAGAAGTGGATGCTCACAGTCAGCTATTGGATGGATCAGAGGGCCCCCAATGGAGGAGCTGGAGGAAGTACCCAGGGAGCTGGGGGGATCTGCAACCCTATAGGTGGAACAATAATATGAACTAACCAGTACCCCTCCCCCCCAGAGCTCATGTCTCTAGCTGCATATGTATCAGAAGATGGCCTAGTCGGCCATCAGTGGAAAGAGAGACCCATTGGTCATGCAAACTTTATATGCCTCAGTACAGGGGAATGCCAGGGTCAAGAAGTGGGAGTGGGTGGGTGGGGGAGTGGGTGTGGGAGGGTTGGAGGGACTTTTGGGATAGCATTGGAAATATAAATGAAATAAATAGCTAATTAAAAAATAAATAAATAAACAAAGTTAAGAAAAAGCAAAAAAAAAAAAAAAGGAGAGAGAGGTTATTCAGAAATAACTAAGAAAAGAAACACCCAAGCTAAATGTCATTATAAATCAAATGAACCTAAAAGACAGCTACAGAATATTGATTTAAAAACTAAAGAATAACTAGTGTCAGGTAATGCATTAGAAGATGAAGCAAGTGTCAACAAATACAGAACAATTTAAATGACATCCTGCTTATACATAACAACAATTGAATAACATTGGATATCAACAAAAACAAAAACTACAGAAAGTATACAAACTCATGGAAACAAATGATAATTGTGCTAAAGAAGAACTCAAGAAGAAAATTAAAGCTACTTAGGATTGAGCGATAAATGAATATGCACAACATACCAAAATCTGGGACACAATTAAGGCAGTCTTGGGAGGAACATTTATAGTGTTTAGTGCCTACATCAAAAACTTTGAGTAATACAAAATTAATAATTTAATGATTTACCTGAAGACATTGGAAAAACAATAATAAACAACACACAAAAATAGAGATGCCAAGAGATAATCAAAATGCAGCTGAAATTAACAAAATACAAACCCGATCAATTAGGAAAAAGGAAAGGGGGACAAAGAGAGAATAGAGAGGGGGCAGGTAAAACTAAGGGCCATTTGAGGATACATGTGGAAACCTACTACAGAAGAAGCCATCTGCAGCCTTCACATCTATGGACTAGTATTCATATTTCTGGAAGGTAATCTGCATGCTACCAAAGAAGAAAGTGAAAGACCAAACCAGCTGTAAACTCCTTGCTCTACAAGATGTGCTGGTCAATGGTAGCACAAACATTGTGGAAGTAACCAATCAATATCTGATTTGAGTTAAGGTCCACTTCATGAGATAGAACCCAACCCAATAGTGCCTGGGTGCCCAAAAACCTAACACTGGATAGGCCATGGACCTAGTGGAAAACTAAAAACTACTGTTCCACTAACAGCAATAAAATTGACAACATCGTGCTATATTCATAGGTATGTGCCTAGTTCAGCCATCATCAGAGAAGCACATAGGAACAAATACAGAGATCCACGGCCAGATAATATGCAGAGAGTGAGAGACCATGGAACACCTAGCTATAAAAGAGATGTCTCCATCAAATGCTATGCGGATTCTGCACAAGAGGATGCAGAAAGAATGTAAGAATCAGAGGAGTAGATGGGGAACACCAATGAATCAAGGCCTTCTAGAGATAATAGGCCTAGTGCACATTTGAACTCATTGAGACTGGCACAACCTGCACAAAGCCATAACAGGTCTGTACCTGATAGGGTTCTAGAGTTGAAAGGAGAAGTAGACAGATGCCCTATCTGTAAGCCAGAAGCTATCTTCAATTGATAGCCACATGCAAATGAAAACTTAGTTTTCTCCAAAGGACTGTCACTGGAGAAACAAACCGCTCATTGTTTTTTGTTTTTGTTTTTGTTTTTTTTGGGGGGGTATTTATTTACATTTCAAACATTATCCCTTTTTCCGGTTTCCCCTCCAGAAACCCCCATTCCATCTTCCCTCCCCCTGCTTCTACGAGGGTGCCCTCCCCCACCTACCCACCCCCACCTCCCTGCCCTGGCATTCCCCTATTGTGGGGCATTGAGCCTTCCCAGGACCAAGGGTCTCTCCTCCCATTAATATTCGACAAAGCCATCCTCTGCTACATATGTACCTGGAGCCATGGGTCCCTCCATGTGCTCTTTGGTTAGAGGTTTAGTCTCTGGGAGCTCGTGTCTGGTTGGTTGATATTGTTGAAGGAGGATAGTTCCCATGCCCAACAGATGGCCAACATAAATGTATTCCATGAAATCTTAGGAAGTCCCTTGTCTCATAATATTAAGTCATGGTGGGGTTTTCTTTTGTTACCTTTGTCTGCTAGCTTTTCATATGTGTATAGATTATGACTTCCAGTTTGAGATTTTTATGGGATTTCTGAGTGCACAAACCTGTGTGTTTCTGCATCTGCATGTTCTTTTGGGCTTTTCTTGGGCTCCTTTTCTTGTTTGGACATATTTGATTAATTTTTTTAACTTATCTTATCATATTTTTTTATTATTATTATTCCTTAGATTCCTGTTTGTTTTCTAAGAACAGACAAAAAAAGAGTTTGGATTCAGATGGGAGGAGAGGTAGGAAGGAGCTGGGGGGAATAAGAGGAGGGGAACCATAACCATATATATTGTATGAAAAAGTATATATTGTATAGCAATACATATTGTATGAAAAAACATATATATTTTTTAAATAACAGAAAAAACAAACACACAATAGACCCATCATCTTCTGTGAAACTGATTCAGTAATCAAAAATCTCCCAACTATGAAAGACCAAGAACTAATAGGATTCAGCAGAAAATGCTACCAGACGTTCTACGAAGAACTAATATCAATAATCCTCAAGTTATTTCAAACAAAAATGGAAACAAAGGGAGCATATCAAATTATTTTTTACAAAGCTACTATTACCAAAACCACAAAAAGATTCAACCAAAAGGTGAAAATTATAGATCAATATCCCTTATGAACATAGATGTAAAGAGTTACAATAAAATACTTGGTACCTGGATTCAAGAACACATCAAAAAAATTATCCACCATGATCACATTGGCTTCACCCAGATATGTAAGGATGGCTCGATGTTCATAAATCAATAGATATAATTCAAAATATAAATATAATAAAAGTCAAAATGGCATGATGCAATCCAATTATACTTACATGATAAAAATCTGGAAAAACTTTAAATGCAAATGATGCATCTCAACATAATGAAGACAATTTATGTTAACTCCACAACCAACATCATTTTAAAAGAGGAGATTCTCGAAGCATTTTCATTAAAATTAGGAACAAGACAAAGATGTCTACTTCCTTCATAGGTTTTGGATTCCTAGCTTAAAGTCTCAGCTATAGCTATAAGACAGCTGAAGGAGGTCAAGGAAATACAGATAGGAAAGTAAAAAGTCAAAGTATTCTTATTTTTAGATGGTATTATTTTATAAATAAAAACCCAAAAGATTCTACCAGGAAACTTATACAGATGATCATACTTTTAGCAAAGTAGCAACACACAAGATGTACACACAAAAGTGAGTAGCTTTTTGTATATACAAGTTACAAACATACTGAGAAAAAAAACAGGGAGTTGGTACTTTTATAATAGCCTCAAAAATATATCTTGGAGTAACACTAACTACACAAAGGAAAGACATATGGAATAAAAACTTTAAAACACTGAAGAAAAATTAAAGAAATAATTGCCCAATAAAATACATGTGATCATAAGAAGAAATGAGATTGAAGGGAAAATAAATGAATTCAGAAGATCAAGTTAATGAAACAGATGATGTCATATTTGAACACATTCTGTGCCTTTTTGTTTTGTCCTATGTTCATCTCTAAGATAAACAGGATCCTGTTGCTTGCCCAGAAACCACAGTACTGGGCAAGATGACTGTTCACACTGTACAAAGCAACCCAACTGTCAGTAATAGTGACAAAGTTAGAAACACTGTTCCTCTGGATCCAGGCCCACAATTTCTGACTCTTGCTTTCCTGCTTTAACTGATGTGATTTCCAGAAATGGAAAAATTCCCAGTCATGAGGCCACAGCCATGAACAGAGACCAGCTTTCATTACTGTTGGAGTCAGTTCTAATGTTCATGCTGCGTTTACCCTTGAGCCAGTAATAAAGATGGAGCTGTGGTCTTGGGTTGGGTGTGTGAAGTAGGATGCTAAGTGGTGTCTTATATTATACATTAGACTATAAATCAAGACATCTGGGAGCAGCAGGGATCCCAAAATCTATACAGTCCTCAGAGAAGAAGGAACATTTAAGATAATCCCTTACAGAAGAGAAAAATATTAAATACATTGAACACAATTAATGTTTGTTTTTGCTTACTTGATGTCTTGTGAATTTTGTACTGGGGACTAAAAATCACATGTAACCATGTGGAGGACAGACACATAAATCCTCCTGCAAAAGTTATATAACTATGAGTATTTTGACAATGTCATTTTATATCTCATCCACATGCTTTTAAGATAACTATTTTTAACAATCTCATATTTATAACATGTTCCAATAAAACATGCACTAGTAAAAGAACCACATTTCAGTAACATTATTTGGTAAAATCAAACATTTCCTAGCATCACCTGATAGTTTAGGTTTTTTGTGCTCTTGATTATACTAAAAATATTACATGGATAGTTTATTGAAATCAAACCTCAGTAAGTTCAACACATTTAGTTTATGAATCTCTAAGGTTTCCTTTAGTTTCTATTATTGTTCTCTCCCTCATTTTCTCTTATACAATCTATTAAATGCATTTCCTAAAATAATCAGGTGATGAGTTCTACTCCCCTTCCAAGTTGGCTGGTTCTGACTCTGGGGTATCATTTAACATAGTCTTTAACTTCCTGTATGTACTCTAAGGTGATAACCAGAGGAAGCTTTATTAGATTTCATCTTACCTTTTGCCACTAATATATAATGAGCATCCCTTCTAAGCAATGCTACACAGTGGGAGTAAGGCAAAAGATAGCAACAAAACCACATTGCTATCAATCATTATGAAAGTCCCCATGGATAAACATTTGATGGCTTTAGCATGCAACATTTATTATTTTCTAAATCCAGTTTCTCATTGGGGTTGTAAAACTCCTAATTCTCCCATTCCTTCTGCATTTAGTAGGTGGAATTCTGAAATATATGTCACTTTGAAATAAACTTCATGCTCTACCTAAAATGGTTCCTTTTATTTATTAGCCCTTCTCCCACAATAATAACATGATAGAAGTTTCTAAAAGAGTACAGTGTTGTTAGACATCACGAAGCTTTGCATAATTAAGATATTTCAAGATGTCCATCATTATTTCACATACTAAAATGATCCCACATTTAGCAGGAACATCTATACAGACTAATGTGACTGTTGATGTCTTCTCATAGTGATCCAGACCTCTGTCCTGTATTCTAGATGGAAACTTTCCACACTAGAGTCTAATCTGAAAGAGGTGATTACCCAGGAGTCCTTGGTAACCCTTGTATGCGAAACAGTATTTTGTGAATACTATCTAGATAGATCCTCACAGTGTATCTTAAAATAAAACAAAGCAAAACAAAACTGGTTGTTTCTAGTCTATCTTGGAAATTTATGCTGATCTTACCTAAAATTGTCTATTAAAACACAAATATGTAGAAAAAAATGGCTTCACACATCCTCACCAGCATCTGTTGTCACCTGAATTTTCGATCTGGCAAATACAGAAGTGGATGCTCACAGTCATCTATAAGATGGAACACAGGGCCCCCAATGGAGAAACTAGAGAAAGCATCCAAGGAGCCAAAGAGGTCTGCAACCCTATAGGTGGAACAACAATATGAACTAACCAGTACCCCCAGAGCTCGTGTCTCTAGCTGCATTTGTAGCAGAAGATGGCCTAGTCGGCCATCACTGGGAAGAGAGGCCCCTCAGTATTGCAAACTTTATATGCCCCAGTACAGGGGAATGGCAGGGCCAAGAAGTGGGAGTGGGTGGGTAGGGGAGCAGGGCGGGGAGCGGGGTAGAGGGGACTTTTGGAATAGCATTTGAAATGTAAATGAAGAAAATATCTAATAAAAATTAAAAAAAAAAAGAAACGGCTTTGTGGAAATAATATAAACCTTGAACCTCTTGCAATGTTATTCTTAAAAAGAAGTCAAAACTGTTGAACACTAGACAATAGAAAACCGAAGTCAATGAACTGCTGCTTTACAGCACATAAAAAACTGCCTTGTTATGAAAAACTGACAAAATTGTATAATTAGCCACAAGTGCACAGCTGGAAGAGAAGGGGGGCCTGAGCCAGAGTGAACAGCAGTTATATATGAGGATACTACAGGACCAGGCTCTACTGGACCTAACTTGAGGACTCCCTCTCCTTCATCAGCCCTTCATTTCCAAGCATGTGCCATTCCCTGAGGAGTGGATTACAGACTGACCTTGAAGGTGCTGACAAAGCTCCTTTTCCTTCTTTCTTTTGGCAGTGTAGCTTGATACACTGTTTGTATGGAAAACATAGATGTCACTTAAATTTATCTCTTTTTGGTTTTTGTTTTTTCAGTTTTATATAGTTAAACTTTTCCTACAATAAGAAAGGTTTTCATGGGTGACTTAGGCAGAAAAGAAAACATAAATTTGGGTCATATGTAGCTGCCAGATTAAATATAAAAATTATTTAAGTTATACATTATTTGAAACCATGATTACTCCTCAAGAAATCCTTTGCAAAATAAGAGAATAGAAGAGAAAGTGCTTTTAATATTATCTTCCCTTTTGTCTTCAATTCTCCAAGTCTTTGTTCTGAAGGCAGCACACTGTCTCACTTCCCTGAAGCTACTGATAAAACTATGCAAGAACATCAGAGAAAAAAATGAAGCCAAGATAGGTGCTCTCCCCAAGGGAATGGAGTACTTCTTTGTTTTAAATTTTCATTGGAAATCTAAAGATTTTGCATGCAAACATCTTATTTCATGGCACTGCTTCACAAATTGAGAGATTAAATCTAGCTCCACATAAAGGTTTTTCAATAAAGTAGGTTGCAGGCTCCTGCTTATGGAAAATTGATGCCTCATCTGATATGCTTTCAATTGCTAACTTTTGTTTCACAAAGCTGGGAGGAATTTCAACCAACCATTATCTAATCATGAAAATATTTCCTACCTATCTTGTCTTCAACATAGCTTGCTGCCAAATGTAGTTTTGACTATTGTAAATCACTATGCATTTTAACAAGCAAAACAGAGTCTCGTTTTACTCAAAAAAGTGAATATTGTAGAAACTATCCATCATTATCAGTGGAATGCCTCCAATACTATGCCTGCTAAAGAATTGTTGTGACATAATTTAATATGTTCTTTAGACTCCTTTATTGAAGTAGAATTTTTACAATCTTGAAATACAAAGAGCTATTAGAATAATTTCATTAAGTCTTCCTCTGTTTAGACTCAATTCTCACTACAAGGTAAAGCATGCACTTTGAATATTTAGTTAACCATAAAATTTCACAGTGACATGGACCATAAATATTCCTCCTGAGTTCAGCATAATATAAAACAGAAAAAGCAAATTAAACAGAAGTTGGTTTCTGTGGATTTCAAATATCATTTCAATCTATCCACCCACAAATTTTTGCAGGCACATAGTATGCTTGTGAAAACACCTTAACCTAAAATTGGTCACCCTGAGCTGTGTTAAAAAAGACAGCAATGTATATTAACAAAGTGGGAACTATTCAGAGAAAGCTTTTCAAAGACACATTCTTGAGCCTTCTGGAATACATGTTTGAGGGATCAGGGAGGAGGCAAGTGAATGCTGGAACTCCAAAGCCTGGGTTCACTGACCTTGGCTGTGTCACCTCACATGAGATACCATCTCCTTTGGCTGACATTCTTGGAAAATAGAAAATATTTTATTCAAAGGTCTAAATAAGTAAATCTTTGTTTGGAATAATCTCTGGCATATGAAAAATAATAATACATGATGGCAATTTTTATTTATATGGATATTTTATTAAACTATTAGCTGCTACCTATACTTTCATTCATTCTTTCAACAAACATACACTTGTGTTTGCAATGGAGGAATGTTATGATGGCCTTTTAGCATAAGGGATTACAGTGACACAGAAAGAAATTTCAATGGAACAACACAACCCCAGATACTCTCTCCACCAGTAGATGCTCCAGAGAACTGGAAAACCAGAAAGATAAAAATATTTACTACTTCCTTCAACCTCCATGGGTCTCCCCTTCATGATTAAGAGGCTGTAAGTCTAGTATGTAATACTTGATCTTAGAGGCTGGAGAGGTGGCTCAGCTGATAAGAATACTTACTGCTCTTGGGGAGGACCCAAAACAGTTACAAGCACTCATATGCCAGTTCTCAAGGATTTACAACTCCAGGTTCAGGAAATATGAGGTCCTCTTCAGGCCTCCATGTTATAAACATGTATTCAGGCAAAATGCTCACACATATAAAAAATAAAAATAAATCAAAAAAAATCTTAGTCATGGCTCTGGTAAACACTCTGTAGACAAAGACAAAGGTCTGTTTATACCAAACTGAATAACATTAAGGGCATATTGAAACACAGAGGGTGAGTACATATACACACACTACATTTCCCAGCAAATCACAAGCATCATGCCATTATATATGTAGTTATCTATTTACTCAGTTGCTCTATGATTCAGTCAATGGTATGATGACTCCTACGTGCTTTGTGGCATGCACTGAAGATATTCTGGTCAACAACATATGCTATCCCCAGAAGCTAACAGTCTAGCATGGGTGTTCTAAAATATAATGTGTAAATTGCCTGGGGTACCTGGTAATGTTTTCTGGGTCCGGTACTTAGAGTCTTTGACTCAATATTTCAGGTTTATGGTTTGGCAGCCTGGGGCTTGCTACCACCTCAGGTGTTGTAGGATGTGCTTTGGGCATGGTGGCACATACCGTTAATCCCAGCACTCTGGGAGCAGAGGCAGGTGGATCTCTGTGAGTTCAAGATGTGTCTATCTATTGGCCAGACGGGCTGAGATGGTTATTAAAGGTGCTTTGTGAAAAACAGAGATGTAGCATCTGCTCTCCAGAAGACACGATATCCTGAGCCATCCCAGAAAATCTGCTGCACTCAAAGCAGTTGGTAAGAATCCCTCCCCCCAACCACCTCACCCCCCAAACACACCCCCTGAAGTCCCAGAGCTGCTGCTTGGGAGCCCAGTGAACTCATGACCCAGAGGCCATGCAGACTCCAAGACAACACAAATACCAGCCCAGGCTATTATATCCAGCAAAACCCTCAATCAACATAGATGGAGAAAACGAAATATTCCAGGACAAAACCAAATTCAGTCTCTATCTACCAATCCAGCCCTACCAAGAATCCTAAAAGGAAAAGTCCAACACAAGTAAGGTACCTATATTAAAGAAAATACAAGATATTAAGCATCTCACAACAAACCCAAAATGAGAGAACCACAAACACATAAAGTCACCTACAAAAACAAACAAATCAGAAAGAAATCTCTCAATATTAATGGATTCAACTCACATATAAAAACACATAAGCTAACAGACTGGATATGCAAACATGATACGTATATTGCTGCATACAAAGAAACACACCTCAATAACAAAGGCAGCACTATCTCAAAGTAAAAGGATGGAGAAAGGTCTTGCAAGCAAATGGGTAGCAGGAAACAAGCTGGAGTTGCCATCCCAATATCCATTAAAATAGACTTTCAACCAAAAGTTATCAAGCATGCTAAGGAATGACACTTCATATTCATCAAAGGGAAAATTCACCAAGAGAAAGTCTCAATTCTGAAGATCTATACCCTAAATGCAAGGGCACCCACATTCATAAAAGAAACTTTACTACAGCTCAAAGCACACATTAAACCCCACAGAATAATAGTGAGAGACTTCTTTTTTTGTTCTTTTATTTTTTTTAAGGACATACAAGTTTTCTTTATTTTTTAAAGGAAATCTAATACTTGTAAGCAAAGAAATATTGAACATTTACTAAGTGAAATACTATATTATTATTTTTTAAATCTTAGGACATTATTATATGTAGTCTTTTAACCAGTTTTTAAAATTTATTTGGAACATTAAACATGATAGAAGTAGAAAAAAAATCTCTTCTGAAGTCTTTTATGAAAGGAAATGGTGACAGGTTCCTAATTAGACAGAAATCATTTTAGCTCCAAGAAAGAATACACAGTGCAGCATAACTGTGGGTTCATAGAATGAATTTGGGCAGTGTTTCTACTCTGTCTCTTTTGTGAAATAGTTTAAAGAGTATTGATAGTAGATCTTCTATGACGGTCTGATAAAATTTTGCACTAAATCCATCTGGTCATGGGCTTTTTTTGTTTGGCTGTTTTATTTTAATGACTGTTTCTATTTCTTTAGGGGGTATGGGACTGTTTAGATGATTTAGCTGATCCTGTTTTAACTTAGGTATTTGGTATCTGTCTAGAAAATTGTCAATTTCATCCAGATTTTCCAGTTTTCTTGAATATAGGCTTTTGTAGTAGGATCTGATAGTTGTTGTTGTTGTTGTTGTTGTTGTTGTTTTTAAATTTCCTCAGTTTCTGTTGTTATATCTTCCTTTTCATTTCTGATTTTGTTAATTTGGATACTGTCTCTGTGCCCTCTGGTAAGTTTGGCTAAGGGTTCATCTATGTTGTTGATTTTCTCAAAAACTCATATCCTGGTTTTGCTGATTCTTTGTATTGTTCTCTTTGTTTCTACTTGGTTGATTTCAGCCCTGAGTTTGACTATTTCCTGCCATATACTCCTCGTGGGTGTGTTTGATTCACCACACACGGGGTGGAATCAACACAGAATTCAACCAGACCTACAAAGAAGAATTAATGCCAATACTTAAATTATTCCACAAAATAAAAGTTGAAGAAACATTGACCAATTTGTTTATGAGCCCACAGTTACCCAAATATCTAAAGTATATAAAAACCCAACAAAGATTGAGATTATAGACCAATATCTCTTATGAATGTGAATACAGAATTTCTCAATAGAATCATTGAAAACTCAATATAACATCATCAAACATCATCAAAAATATAATCTGTAAAAAGATCATCTACCATCATCAAGTAGGCTTCATTGCAAAGATGCAGGAATGGTTCAATATACAGAAATCAATAAAGGTAACCTACAATATAAATGAGATTTTTTGAAGAAAAAATAAAACACTATCATCTCATTAGATACAGTAAAGACCTTTAACAAAATCCAACAACCCTTTATGATAAAAGCCCTTGAGAGATTAGGGATCCAAGGGGAATACCACATCATAATAAAGGCAGTTTACAACAAGCCCATAGCCAAAATGAATCTAAGTGGACAGAAACGCAAAGCAATTCCACTAAAATCAGGAACAAGATTAGATTGCCCAATCTCTCCCTACCTACTTAATATAGTACTTAAAGTCTTATCTTGAGCAATAAGGAAAATGGAGGAGATCAAGAGGATACAAGTAGGAAAAGTAGAATTCAAAATATCCTTATTTGCAGATGATATGACTTTATGCATAAAGGACCTGAAAAACTCCTTCCAGAAACTCCTACAGCTGATAGCGTGTTTAGTAAAGAAGCCAGATACAAAATTAATACAGTAATTATACTTCCTGTATAAAAATGACAACAAAAACCTTTTTTAGGATAACTCTAGTCAAACAAATGATAGGCTACGATAGCAAAGAAAAAAAAAAAAAACCAACAACAACAAAAACTTGAAGACATTGAAGAAGACACCAGAAGATGGAATGCCCTTTCAGAGACCAGTAGGATTAAAATTGTAAATGCTCATCCTACCAAAAGCAATTTACATATTCAATGCAATCCCCGTTAAAATTCAAGCACAATTCTTTACAGAAATTGAAAAAGCAATCTTCAGCTGCCTATGAAAAAACAAACAAACAAAAATAAGAACTATTTGAGATATCAGTATCCCAGATTTCAAATTGTACTACAGAGCTGTAGTAATGAAGACAACATGGCGTTAGGAAGGGGGGACATGTTGGTCAAATGAATTGAATTTTCAAATATAACTCTGTATCTTTGAACATCCAATTATTTTACAAAGAAGCCACAGTACGCTGGAGAAAAAACTGCAGCTTCAATAAGTAGTAATGGTCAAATAAAGTAGCCACATGTATAAAAATGAACACGATCTATAATCCTGCATAGGACTCAATCCAAGCATATCAAGAACATCAACAAAAGATTGGATACTTGGAATTTGATAGAAGAAAAGATAGAAAATAAGCGTGGATTCATTGGAAAGAATTTTATGACAGAACTCCAAAAGCACAAGCAATAAGACCAATAATTGATAAACAGGAGCTAATGAAACTGAAAAGTTATTGTAAAGAAAAGAACACCATCATATTACCAAAGTGGCTGCCTACAAAATGGAAAAACAAAATCAATACCAATTACAAATTTGACAGCAGATTAGGATTTAAAGCTGAGCATAAGAAAACCATGTTAAATATTATCTCTTGTCATCCATAATGTTAATGACTTGCATTTTCTCTCCGTCTCTCTCAGTACCGTTTATTGCATAGATCAAGTAGTAATTTACAACATTTTTCAAAGACACACTAATGAAAAACTTGATTTTATTATATACATACTTTTTATTTCACTTATTTCCATACTTATTCATAATTATTTTTCAAAATTATTCCCTTCCTTCTGCCTTCTTCTGATTCTCTTTTTCCTCTCTTTGTCTAGTTTCCTGAATTAAATACTTAGGCCAGGATTTTTATATACTGCAAGGCAACTACACGTATGAACTCACAGTGGTGTGACAGCATAATATAAGATCTGTAATACTTAATCTAGACCAAACCCTAGCATGAAGAGGGTAGGTGGATATAAATCTGTAACTCTGGAGTTACTGGCATTTGATAGCTGCTGGGAAAGTCACTTTTCCCTAAGAATCACTTTTGATATGTTAACCATTCTCTACTGAAAGTCCAGATATCCAATAGTATATGGACAGCACAATTTGGACTTGATAGGAAAGAAGAAGAGGAAGATGGAGGAGGAGGAGGAGAAAGAGGAGGAGGAGGTGAACAGGAGAGAGAGAAAGAGAGAGAGAGAGAAAGAGAGAGAGAGAAAGAGAGAGAGAATAACACAAATTTCAGAGTGTAGGGAAGGAAGTAGTGCATCTGGGAGAAGTTGGGAAAGGGAGGATGAATATTGTCAAAACACATTAACATTCTCAATGAACAAAAAATTATATAGAAAAATAGTTTTTCAAAAAAACTAATGATCCAGCTTCAAACCCTGAGACCAACAGAAACTCCCAAAAGTTGTTCTCTGAACTACATGCACATCTCCCAACATAAAAGTAAATGTAGTTTAAAGATTAATTAATTAAGCCGGACAGTGGTGGCTTTAATCCCAGCACTTGGGAGGCAGAGGCAGGTGGATTTCTGAGTTCGAGGCCAGCCTGGTCTACAGAGTGAGTTCTAGGACAGCCAGGACTGCACAGAGAAACCCTGTCTCAAAAAAAAAAAAAAGATTAATTAATTAGTTAATTCCTGATCTTCCCAATTTCAAGGATCATAGCCCGAAACTGATTACTGTTCAATATCTAATGACAGATGCTTTGCTTTATGATCTATAGAACTGTTGATACCAAGTCTAAAGACAGGTATCTGTTCCACATGGAAGCATAATAAAGAAAACTATTTCATATTTATATTTTTATTATCTAAAAATCCATGATTATCATTGAAAACATGAGGCTCATACAGTGAGTGTGAATTAGAGTGAAGGATGGAAAGGTGTGGATAGATAACTGAGCAAAGCAAAAAGGGGCTTGTGACACATCATGGAACCATTCCATAAACTTTACCTTGGGCACCTGTTGTCCAACAACACACAAACAGTCTCTGCTGAACACAGAAAGATGATCATATGAAATGGAGTGGCAATGATGGACTAGAAGGGTGTTGTCCTGGCAGGGATTTTGTCAACTTGACACAAGCTAGAAAAAACTCAATTGGGAAAACCCCTCCATCAATTTACATTTAGGCAAGTCAATAGGGAATTTTCTTGATTAATAATAGATGTAGTAAAGTACAGATCACTGTAGATTGTATCACCCTTGCACAGGTGGTCTTAGCTTGTATAAGAAAGCAAACTGAACAAGCTATGGGGAGCAAGTCAATAAGCAGCCCCCCTCCATGGTCTGCTTCAGTTCCTGCTACAAGGTTCCTGCCTTGGTTTTCCTCAAAAGACTGTAACCTGAGATAGGTAAGCCAAATAAACCCTCTCCTCCTCAGGTTGCTTTTGGTCGTGGTGTTTTATCAAAACAACAGAAAACTAAATAAGACAGGCACTTAAATGCCTGCATCAAAAGCTAGTAGCTAAGAATTAGCAGTGAATGATTGCCTATGATTTGGTTGAATCTTTTTCTGAGTCTTTAATTAGTATGGAAAGAAAGGTGGAACAGACAGCATGCTGGTTGAATCCATACTCAGCATCTTAGAGGTTAAAAATATTGGAGTGCATATCCTAAATTACTGCTCACAGGTGCACAAAAGGGAAGCTAGAAATTCCTTCTCATTGCTGAGCCCTCTGTTTTGTAAAAAGCCAAGGAAACCCTACAGAACAAGCCCCACTACTTTTCTCTCACTCTGATTTCATCTGGCATGTAGTTATTCTCAATGACTGTCTTAGTTTGTAAGTTTTATTTTTATATTTTCAATCTTTTCTGTGTCTTTATGGATGTTTTAAGAAGAAATCAAAAGGTAATACACTGAGGAGTTCCAATCAGTTGCTCTATTCAAATTGTCTGACTGGAATCATTGTGTTAATTTCAAAGGCTGCTCATTTTTGAAAATTTCCCTAACTCATATTTAATATTTCCTTTTACAGATTTACATGATAGCTTTTAAAATTTTCTCTGAAATTTAAAATATATTGAAATATACTTTTTTAAAGGAGATAGGATTTATATGAGCAATGAATGTAAAATATGTAAGAGCGGCAGATGAAGAAAGGGCTCAGTGGTAAAATGCTTGTCACCAAATATGATGACTGAAGTTCAGATCCCATCACCCTACAAATGCCAAATAGAGATGATGTAACCTACTGTAATCATAGACAGTGAATCCCAGGAACAAACAGGCTAGCTAGATAATCTGGACCTTTATTTTGAATGAATGAGAATATGGGACTGAGTAAATACCTTGCAGATAGATAGATAGACAGACAGACAGACAGACAGACAGACAGACAGACAGATAGATAGATAGATAGATAGATAGATAGATAGATAGATAGATAGATAGATATAGAGGGATGTATATAGAGATGCTTGTGTGTATATTTGTGTGTGTATAAATATATATATGAATGATATATACATATATACACAATATCTTAGAAGTCTCCCAAAAGTTATTCAATAGATAGATAGATAGATAGATAGATAGATAGATAGATAGATAGATAGTATGAATGCAGATCAAAGAGTTCACATGGAAAATACACAATATTAGCCATAGGAGTATAATATAGGCAAATGAATAGGGAAATTAAAATTATATTTGAGTTTTAAATATATCAATATAACTTAAATATTTTTAAACCAAAGATGATACAAAGAAAAATAGCAACAACAGAAATTAGATCATACTTACCAGATAGCTAGCTAAATATTAAGTATCTATAGTCTCAAATGAAACACAAAAGCTCTTAGATTACATTATATATAAACAAAAACTCTTGTGTTTATACTATTCATAGAATATTCTTTAAAATGCTATGGAAGAAAGCTATACACATATAAAACAAGTATAAATAGGGATACAGTATTATGAAGCAGATATAATAAATGAAGACTGCATAATTACTGCAGCAGACAGTAATGAGACAGAGAGGTCACTCTGCATTGTTAAATATATAGTTCATAGTAAAGATTCACAATTTACAAAGTCTTGCTTAACAAATAACCAGTCAGAATATTTAAAGTAAAAAGAAAATATGAAAAAATAAAAGTCTTCTAACTTTTTCAATGAAACATTTTTTTTATTACATATTTTCCTCAATTACATTTCCAATGCTATCCCAAAAGTCCCCCATACCGCCCCCCACTTCCCTACCCTCCCATTCCCATTCTTTTGGCCCTGGCATTCCCCTATATTGGGGCATATAAAGTTTGCAAGTCCAATGGGCCTCTCTTTCCAGTGATGGCCGACTAGGCCATCTTTCAATACATATGCAGCTAGAGACAAGAGCTCCGGGGTACTGGTTAGTTCATCATGTTGTTCCAACTATAGGGTTGCAGATCCCTTTAGCTCCTTGGGTACTTTCTCTAGCTTCTCCATTGGGAGCCCTGTGATACATACAATAGCTGACTGTGAGCATCCACTCCTGTGTTTGCTAGGCCCCTGCATAGTCTCACAAGAGACAGCTATCTTTGGGTCCTTTCAGCAAAATCTTGCTAGTGTATGCAATGGTGTCAGCGTTTAGAAGCTGATTATGGGATGGATCCCTGGATACGGCAGTCTCTAGATGGTCCATCCTTTCATCACAGCTCCAAACTTTGTCTCTGTAACTCCTTCCATGGGTGTTTTGTTCCCAATTCTAAGAAGGGGCACAGTGTCCACATTTTGGTCTTCATTCTTCTTGAGTTTCATGCGTTTAGCAAATTGTATCTTATATCTTGGGTATCCTAAGTTTTGGGCTAATATCCACTTATCAGTGAATACATATTGTGTGAGTTCCTTTGTGATTGTGTTACCTCACTCAAGATGATGCCCTCCAGGTCCATCCATTTGGCTAGGAATTTCATAAATTCATTCTTTTTAATAGCTGAGTAGTACTCCATTGTGTAAATGTACCATAATTTCTGTATCCATTCCTCTGTTGAGGGACATCTGGGTTCTTTCCAGCTTCTGGCTATTATAAATAGGGCTGCTATGAACATAGTGGAGCATGTGTCCTTCTTACCGGTTGGGACATCTTCTGGATATATGCCCAGAAGAGGTATTGCTGGATCCTCCGGTAGTACTATGTCCAATTTTCTGAGGAACCGCCAGACTGATTTCCAGAGTGGTTGTACAAGCTTGCAATCCCACCAACAATGGAGGAGTGTTCCTCTTTCTCCACATCCCCGCCAGCATCTGCTGTCACCTGAATTTTTGATCTTAGCCATTCTGACTGGTGTGAGGTGGAATCTCAGGGTTGTTTTGATTTGCATTTCCCTGATGATTAAGGATGTTGAACATTTTTTCAGGTGCTTCTCTGCCATTCGGTATTCTTCAGGTGAGGAAACATTATTTTTAAAGATTATAAACATTTTAGTAAAGTATGTCATGAGTAACAATTATTTAAAATATTAATCCTAATTTTTAGCTTTATAAGTACCATGTTTTGTAGTTTTTAGAAATTATCTTAGTTTTAAGCTGCTAAATCAATCTCAAATATAAAAATATATTCTTTGCCTTTGTTAAATAAACTAGAATTTTTACAATGGTCTTCTAAATAACTCATGAGTCAAAGAAGAAATAAAAGCTACACATGCAAAAAGTTTGTAGACATTAAAAAGCCAAGCTGATTGTGGCGTCACATGCCTGTGATTCCACCCGGCATTTGGGAGGTGAAGGCAAGTAGAATGTGAATGAGTACAAAGTCAGCCTGAGCTGGGTTGTGAGCTTGTGTCAAAAACAACAAAAAAAATGGTAATAATTAAGATGACAATTAAGATGTCAATTCAAGAATGTCATATATTAAAACTTGCAAGAACCAGTGTAAGAAAATGTAACTTCAATTCTGCAACAAAATATAAAGATTTCTACCAACATAAGATTATAGCTATAGAATGCTTTGTTTAAAAGTAAATCTAATACTCCACCCCCATTTATCTAATTTCCTTTTTTTAAGATTTATTTATTTATTATATGTAAGTACACTGTAGCTGTCTTCAGGAACTCCAGAAGAGGGTGTCAGATCTCATTACGGATGATTGTGAGTCATCATGTGGTTACTGGGATTTGAACTGAGAACCTTTGGAAAAGCAGTCAGTGCCCTTAAACACTGAGCAATCTCTCCAGCCCATTTATCTAATTTCTTATAAAGTTACTCTATCCCCTCATTTTCTTTGCAACCCCCTTCCTTTTACCTAAGAAGGAAGGATAGAGAAGAGGAAAGGAAAGATAAAGAGCCCTGAGTCTAAGCTTTCCATTTATTTCCTCCCTGTCCAAAACTACAACATTTGCAAATAATCCCTTAAATGACAACATATCTATAATTCATAAAATAACCAAAACCTGAGATTGGGATGACAGCTTTCCCTGACTGCTTCCTGCTGAATTGGGGCAAAGAATTCCCCTGTTTTTTTTTTCTTTTTTAAAATGGGGGGAGGGATTTGCATAATTGCTACAAATTTGTTCAATTTATATCTTTGAAAAAAAGAGCCTTTTATTAAACTAAAAGGGGGGATTGTTAAGGTTTTGTGTTTTACTGTTTATTGTAATACTAAGTGCTGGTCTCCAGATCTAGGTCTACAAGTAGCTTCTGGGACCATGTCTCCAAGTTAATTATGATTAGTGAATAAAGATGCCTGCAGCCAATAGTTGGGCAAAAGAGACACAGGCAGAGGGCATTGTAGGTTTCCTGGGCTTGAGAGTATGAGGAGGAGAGAAATAAATAGAAGCCACTGCCTGGGGATAGAAGAATGTGCAGGTGAGAAGAAAAGAGAGCTACCATGTGTTAGCTGAGCCATAAACATGGCCAAGTGGGCTGACCAATTGGAGTGAGGAGTAACCCAGAGAAAACATAGTAAGTGATAATGGGATATACAAAGGTAGATTTTTAACAGAAAGTAGGATAGGCAGTTGCCCAGGTATATTAATTTATATTTATATATATATATATATATATATATATATATAATTAATTTAAAAAACTTGCAAGAACCATTGACACTTTGCTCAGAAGCAACAGCATGCCTTTGAGCATTTATTAATTCAAGAAATGATTATATAAGTGAATCTACTCCAAAAGAATAAATAATAAAAACTAAAGAAAGAATTTAAGAGTTATAGTCCTTATATTAATGAGTGAACAAATTTCCTTTTAATATAATCAAGAAAGTACAAAAGAATAATAACAACAAAAAGCACAAAATATTAGCTATAAGATTATATTATACTTTAATCTGAGTACTTGTAACACAGAGGCAGGTAGATCTCTAAGTTCGAGGCCAGACTGGTCTACATAGTGAGTTCCAGGACAGCTAAAGCTATATAGTAAAACACTTGTCTCATAAAACAAAACAAAACAACAACCAAAAAAGGTGAGATTTTGGAAATCTAGAAATAATTTTAAAATACTGTCTTTAAAATAAATCAGTATAAATTTTAGATAAAAAAATATTAAGGAAAAAGGAGAGACATTAATATTAATATCTGATTAATGTTTATCCCAGTCCTTTGTTAGTTGCTTGCTAGGAACCTGCTTGCATGAAGTAACACACAAGCAAGCATTCTCCAACAAAGCTCCGTCTCAGTCTAGTCACTCTGTAGCAGCTCTGCAGGAATGATATCTTTCCTTGGCACTTTTGGATTCCAGACCCATCACCACAGGGGTCCCTGTAGTCCCGTTACTTGGTGTGGAGACACAGGTAAGAAACCTGCACATAGCAACACCCTCTGCCCCCAATCCTTGTCACCCAGCAAGGGTCTGAAATTCCTTTGAGAATCTCTCGGCCACAGACATCTCCTTACAAGAGAATCTCTAGCCAGCACACTTAGCATAGAGACCTAGGCCATCCACTCTATTCAAGACTCAGCAGAGTTCTGCCAGCTATCCAGCTAGGAAACATCCATTACTCTAGCCAGCCCTAAGAACCAAGACCAGTCTTCACTGGCACATGGATACTTGTTCCAAGCTCCTTGACCAAACCTCTAAAGTCACCAGATACAAACACTGCTATGAATTAGCCCCGTCCTGAACACTCTAAACATTCCCACTGAAAAAAATAAAGGTTACCTCAACAACAACAACAACAAAAAATCCTCCAGGCACTCAAATCCCAACTTATAACATCATGAAATATCAAAATAACATCTCCATTAAAACATATAAACACCAAAGAAACAGTTCTAATAAAAATAACCTGGCAAAACTCCCAGATATAGAACTCAAAAGAATGATTATAACTATGCGTTCAAAAACTCAAACAATACAAAGAAATTAATAAAGTAAGTATGTGAACCCAAAACATGAATATAGAGTCTACCTTGGTTTCGAACTCAGCGGAAAACTCCATGATCCCCAGAGGAGGTACCACTTCCAGGTGCTCTAACACACCCAGGATCTGAGGATCCCAGGGTCCTAGGATCCCAGGAGCTTGGTCACACCAGGATCTCTGGGACTCAGAGAAAGTTTCACTGCCAAGAACTCTGACATACCCAGAATCTCAGAATCACAAGATCCCAGAATCACAGGATCACAGAGAAAGCTGGATTCTTAGGAGTTCTGACTCAACCGGGATTACAGGAAGGACAGGCTCCAATCAGATAAATCCAGGGCAGGAAGCACTTGAAATAATCAGATGGCAGGAGGTAAGCATAAGAACAGAAGCAACAGAAACCAATGTTACTTGACATAATCAGAGCCAAACTCTGCCACCATGGCATGTCCTGGATACACTATCACACCAGAAAAGCAAGATATGGATCTAAAGTCACTTCTCATGATGATGATGATGGAGGACTATATGAGGGACATAAATACCTCCCCTAAAGAAATACAGGAAAACATAGGTAATCAGGTAGAAGACCTTAAAGAGGAAACACAAAATTCGCTTAAAGAATTACAGAAAACATATCCAAATAGGTGAACTAATTGTACAAACCCATACAGGATCTAGAAATGGAAATAGAAACAAAAAAGAAATCACAAAGGGAGATAACTCTGGAGATAGAAAACCTAGGAAAGAAGTCAGGTGCCATATATGCAAGAATCACCAACAGAATAAAAGAAACAGAATAGAGAATCTCAGGTGCAAAAGATACCATAGAAAACATTGGGACAACAATCAAAGAAAAAGTGAAATGCAAAAAGATCCTAACCAAAAACATCCAGGAAATCCAAGACACAATGAGAAGGCAAAACTTAAGGATAATAGGTATAGAAAAGAAGGAAGATTTCCATCTTATAGGGCCAGTAAATATGTTCAACAAAATTATAGAAGAAAGTTTCCCCAACCTAAAGAAAAAGATGCCCAGGAACATACAAGTTGCCTACAGAACTCCAAAGAGATTGGACCACTAAAGAAATTCCTCCTGTCACATAATAATCAAAACACCAAATGCACTAAACAAAGAAGACTATTAAAAGCAGTAAGGGAAAAAGGTCAAGTAAAATATAAAGGCAGAGCTATTAGAATTACACCAGACTTCTCACCAGACACTATGAAAGCTAGAAGATACTGAGCAGATGACATACAAACCCTAAGAGAACACAAATGCCATCCAAGGCTACTATACCCAGCAAAACTCTCAATTACCATAGATGGACAAACCAAGGTATTCCATGACAAAACCAAATTTACACAATATCTTTCCACAAATCCAACCCTTCAAAGGATAATAAAGGGAAAACTCCAACACAAGGAGGGAAACTATGCTCTAGAAAGAGCAAGAAAGTAATCTTTCAACAAACCTAAAAGAAAATACCAGCAAGAACAGAATCCCAACTTTAACAACAAAAATAACAGGAAGCAACAATTATTTTTGCTTAATATCTCTTAATATCATTGGTCAAGGAAGAAATAAAGAGATTGAAGACTTTTTAGAATTTAATGAAAATGAAGAAACAATATACCCAAACTTATGGGACACAATGAAAGCATTCCTAAGAGGAAAACTCATAGCTATGAGGGCTGCCAAAAATAAACAGGAGAGAGTATACAATAGCAGTCTGACAGCACACATAAAAGCTCTCGAACAAAAGGAAGAAAATTCACCCAAGAGGAGTAGACAGCAGGAAATAATCAAACATAGGTCTGAAATCAACCAAGTGGAAACAGAAAGAACTATACAAAAAAATCAACCAAACCCGGAGCTGGTTCTTTGAGAAAATCAACAAGATAGATAAATGTTTAACCAGACAAACTAGAAGGCACAGGGACAGTATCCTAATTTAACAAAATCAGGAATGAAAAAGGAGGCATAACAACAGAACCTAAGGAAATCCAAAACATCATCAGATCCTACTTCAAAAGGCTATACTCAACAAAACTGGAAAACCTGGATGAAATGGACAATTTTCTAGACAGATAACAGGTACCAAAGTTAAATCAGGATCAGATTAACGATCTAAACAATCCCATATCCCCTAATGAAATAGAAGCAGTTATTAGTAGTCTCCTATCCAAAAAAGCCCAGGACCAGATGAGTTTAGTGCAGAGTTCTACCAGACCTTCAAAGAAGACCTAATTCCAATACTCCTCAAACTATTCCACCAAATAGAAACAGAAGGTACTCTACCCAATTCATTTTATGAAACCACAATTACTCTGATACCTAAACCACATAAAGACCCAACAAAGAAAGAGAATTTCAGACCAATTTACCTTATGAATATCAATGCAAAAGTACTCAATAAAATTCTTGCAAACCGAATCCATGAACACATCAAAACAATCTTCCATCATGATCAAGTAGGCTTCATCCCAGGGATGCAGGGATGGCTTAATATACAGAAATCCAATGACGTAATCCACTATATAAACAAATTTAAAGACAAAAACCACATGATCATCTTGTTAGCTGCTGAGAAAGCATTTGACAATATCCAACACCCATTCATGATTGTCTTGGAAAGATCAAGAATTCAAAGCCCATACCTAAATATAATAAAAGCAATATATAGCAAACCAGTAGAGAACATCAAACTATATAGAGAGAAACTTGAAGCAATCCCACTAAAATCAGGGACTAGACAAGGCTGCCCACTCTCTCCCTATATATTCAATATAACACTCAAAGTCCTAGCCAGAGCAATTAGACAACAAAAGAAGATCAAAGGAATCAAGATAGAAAGGAAGAAGTCAAAATATCACTATTTGCACATGATATGGTAATATACTTACTTAAATGACCAAAAGATTCCACCAGAGAACTCCTAAACCTGATAAACAACTTCATCAAAGTGGCTGGATATAAAATTAACTCAAACAAATCAGTAGCCTTCCTCTACTCAAAGGATAAACAGGCTGTGGAAAAAATTAGAGAAAGGACACCCTTAACTATAGTCACAAATAATATAAAATGCCTTGATGTGACTCTAACCAAGAAAGTAAAAGTTATGTATAACAAGAACTTCAAGTCTCTGAAGAAAGAAACCAAAGAAGATCTCAGAATATGGAAATTTTTCCCATGCGCACAGATTGGTAGGATTAATATAGTAAATATGGCCATCTTACTGAAAGTAATCTACAGATTCAATGCAATCCCCATCAAAATTCCAAATCAATCTTTTGTAGAGTTAGAAAGAGCAATTTACAAATTCATTTGGAGTAACAAAAAAAAAAAAAAACAGGATAGCAAAAACTATTCTCAACAATAAAAGAAATTCTGGTGCAATCACCATCCCTGACCTAAAGCTGTATTACATAGCAATTGTGATAAAAACTGCATGGTATTGGTACAGAGACAGGCAGGTAGATCATTGGAATAGAATTGAAAACCCAGAATGAACCCATACACCTATGGTCACTTGATCTTTGACATAGAAGCTAAAACCATCCAGTTGAAAAAGACAGCTTTTTTTTTTTTAACAAAATGCTGTAGCATGTAGAAAAATACAAATCTATCCATTCTTATATCCCTGTACAAAACTCAAGTCTAATTGGATCTAGGACCTCCACATAAAACCAGATACACTGAATCCAATAGAAGAGAAAGTGGGGAAAAGCCTCTAACACATGGGCACAGTGAAAATTTTCCTGAACAGAATACCAATGGCTTATGCTCTAAGAACGGACAAATGGGACCTCATAAAATTACAAAGCTTCTGTAAGGCAAAGGACACTGTCAATAGGACAAAAGGGCAACTAAGAGATTGGGGAAAGATCTTTACCAACCCTACATTCAATAGGGGGCAAATATTCAATATAAACAAAGTCTAACTCTGAAGTTAGACTCCAGAGAACCAAATAACCCTATTTTAAAAATGTGTAACAGAGGTAAACAGAGAATTCTCAACTGAGGAATATTGAATGGCCAGAAAGCACCTAAAGCAATGTTCAACATCTTTAGTCATCAGGGAAATGCAAATCAAAATGACCCAGAGATTTCATCTCACACCAGTCAAAATGGCTAAGATCAAAAACTCAGGTGGTGGTGAGTATGTGGAAAAAGAGGAACACTCCTCCATTGCTGGTGGGATTGCAAGCTGGTACAACCACTCTGGAAATCTGTCTGGCAGTTCCTCAGAAAAGTGGACATAGTATTACCTGAGAACCCAGCTATACCACTCCTGGGCATATACGCAAAAGATGCTCCAACATATAATAATGATATATGTTCCACTATGTTCATAGCAGCCTTATTTATAATACCCAGAAACTGGAAAGAACCCAGATGTCCTTCAACAGAGGAATGGATACATAAAATGTGGTACATTTACACAGTGGAGTACTACTCAGCCATTAAAAACAATTACCCCATGAAATTTGCAGACAAATGGATTGAACTAGAAAATATCAATCCTGAGTGAGGAATCCAGTTACAAAAGAATACACATGGTATGCACTCACTGATAAATGGATATTAGTCCAAAAGGTCGGAATAACCAAGATACAATTCAGAGATCACATGAATCTCAAGAAGAAGAAAGACCAAAGTGTGGATGCTTCAGTGTTTCTTAGAAGGGGAAACAAAATACTGACAGGAAATACGGAGAAAGGAGAAAAAGTGTGCAGTAGTGACTGCAGGAAAGGCCATCCAGAGACTGCACTACCTGGAGATCCATCCCATATACAGTCACCAAACCCAGACACTATTGTGGATGCCAAGAAGTCCTTGCTAACAGTAGCCTGATATGGTTGTTTCCTGAGCGACTCTGCCAGAGTCGACAAATGCAAAGGCAGATGCTTGAAGCCAACGATTGGACTGAGCACAGGGTCCTCAATGGAGGAGTTATAGAAAGGACAGAAGGAGCTGAAAGGGTTTACAACCCAATAGGAAGAACAACAATATCAATCAACCAAATTCCCCAGAGCTCACAAAGAGTACACATGGAGGGACCCATGACTCCAGCCACATATGTAGCAGAGGATGGCCTTGTCAGGCATCAGTGGGAGGAGAGGTCCTTGGTACTTTGAAGGCTCAATGCCCCAGTGGAGAGGAATTCCAGGGCAGGGAGGTGGGAGTGTGTGGGTGGGTGAGCACTGTCATAGAAGGAGGATGAGGGGAGGTGGGAGCAAAAAACCAAGAAAGTGGATAACAATTGAAAAGTTAATAAATAAAATATCCAATTTTTAAAAAGAGGGGGAAAAGGAGAAGAGGAGGACAAAAGGGGCTGTGAGAAGGAGAGACTGGAAGGAGGGGGACTACAACTGGAATGTAAAGTGAATAAATAAATTAATTAATAAAAAAAGAAATCCTTCTCAGTTTTAAAGATAGGTATCACTTCAAAGTGAAAGAGTAGACAAAAGTATTCCAAGCAATTGGGATAAGGAACAAAGCAGGCATGGACGTGCTAATACCTGACAATATTAACTTGAAACTAAAGCAAACCAGAAGAGAAAAGAAGGATGCAGTATTTTAATCAAGTGATCAATAATCTAAGAAAATACTACTATTTAAAGATATAGACACCAAACTCAAGTGTACCCAATTTCATAACAAACATACAAATCAAATTAAATATACAGATTCACATAAATACAGTACTAGATGATTTCAACACCCCACTTTCTCCAATAGATAGGTTGTCTGAACTATAAGCAGTGAAACCACAGAAGTAAATGACATCTTACATCAAATGGACCTAACAGATAACTACAAAACATCCCATCACAGAATACACATTCTACTCTGCAGCATACGGAAATGTCTCTAAAATAGACCACATCCTTGGCTGCAAAATAAATCTTTACAAATTCAGAGCAAATGAAATGCCTCTGTGTATCCTTTTTAAGTATAGTAGCAAGATGCTAATGCATGTATAAATTGTTGGAGATTAAACAGCATACTACTGAATGATAGATGGGTTAACAAAGTAATCAAAATGGTGCTAAAACTAAATGAAAATAAAAACACAAAACTTTGGAGATACAATAAAAACAGTTGAAGGGAAAAGTTTCTGTCCCCAGGGGCCTATAGTTATAAAAAATAAAGACGAACACATACACACAAAAAAAAAAAGACTTAATGATAAAACCCAAGAACTTTGAAAAACAAGAGCAAACCAAACCCAAAGGCAGTTGATGAAAAACAAAAAGCAAAAATTAATGAAATAAAAACAAAGAAAACAATACAAAGAATCAATGAATTTAAAAATCTTGTTCTTTAAAAATATTAACGAGATTGGTAAACCCTTGACCCAGCTAACAAAAAGGAATAGAGGACCAAAATTACCAGAATCAGAAATGAACAGAAAACCATTACAACAGATATCAAAGTTGAGATATTCATTGTAAGAGAACACTTAAAAACTTCACTAAGTTAAATAAATAAATAAATAAATCCAGATTCAGCCATACCACCAAAATTAAACCAAGAAGAAATCAACAACCTAACAGACGCATAACAATTGGGAAATGCATAGTCATAAAAGGCCTTCCAACTAAAAATGTCCCAGGGACAGAAGAATTAATAGCAGAATCCTATGACACTTTCAGTGATCTACAACCAACAAAATGTTGTTTTATATTATTCAATAAGTAGAAACAGAAGGAGCATTCACAAGATCCAGTTATAAAGCTTGTATCACTCTAATATCAAAACCAGATAAAGAAAAAGAAAAAAGAAAAAAGGACAGGCCAATACTACATGCCAATATTCCTAGTGAGCACACATTCAAAAATGTTTAATAAAATCCTTACAAACTGAATAGACACACATCAAAAAGATTGTCGACCGTGACCAATTTGAGATTATCCCAAAGATGTAGGGATGGTTCAACATACGCTACTCAATAAATACAGTGCATTACATAAGTGAGCTAAAAGATAAAAATCACAAGGTCATCCCAATAGATTAAGAAAAATCTTTTGATAAAATCCAACATGACTTCATGAAAAAAGTACTGGAGAAAGTAGAAATGAAGAGAAAATCCTTCAACATACTAACAGCTACATATGAGAAATTCACAGTCAACAATATCATAAACAAAAACTTGAAGGAATCCCATTCACACCAAGAATGAGACAGGGCTGTTCTTTTCAGTGTTGTGCTTGAAGCACTAGCTGTAGCAACAAGAGAAAATAAGGAAATTAAATACATACACTAAGAAAAGAAGTCAAACTAACCTTACTTACAGATTACATAAAAATTAACAGGAGACCACAACTATGTTTGCCAGAAAATATATAGAAGTGATAAAAAATCATCTTCAGCAATGTGGCAGGATACAGAATCAACTTGAAAAAAATCCATAGTTTTTCTAAATGCCAATAAAAGACAGAGAAAAAAATCATAAACACACTTTCATTCATACTTCAAAAAATATCTAGGGATAAATCTAGCCAAAGTGGGAAGAACTTGACAATGAAAATTTTAAGTCTGAAGAAAAACAAAGACATCTCATTTTCTTGAATTTGTACTCATGAATTTATTGCTATGGTAGAGCCATAGTAATAAAACAAAATAGTACTGGAACAAAAACAGATATGTAGACCAATGGAAAAAAACTCAAAGACCCAAAAAAAGAATACATGTAACTACAGCCATTTAATATTCAACAGAACTACTAAATATTGGGAAAAAATAGCGTACTTTCAACAAATGGGGGGGGGGGGCGACTGGTAGCTTGAATGAGAAATAACCCCCCAGTCTCAGACATTTGAACGCTTAGTTGCCAATTGGTGGTGCTGTTTGGGAAGGTTTAGGAAGTAAGACCTTGCTGGAAGAGGTATGCCACTGTGGAAGGCTTTGAAGTTCGAAACCAGGATCCAGTCTTAGTATGTACTCAGCTTTCCTGCTTGTGGTTTGTGGTTGAGATGTGAACGCTCAGGTCCCTGCTCTGCTGTTGTGTGGCTTGGTCTCTAGCCTCCAGACCATGATGGATTTTTAATCCTCTTGAATCATAAGCCTAACAATATTCTTTCTTATAAAAGTTGCCTTTGTCTTGATGCTTTATCAAAAAGGCAAGGTGAAAGTGGTGGTGGTTGAGATCTCACTATATACCCTTTGTTGTTTACAAACTCTTTATGCCAATATTAAACATAGATGGACACACAATTATATAGAGAACAATTGCTCTGATAAACAAAGACACAAATTTTTCAATAAAATGCCTCAGACTAAAGACCACATCAAAAGGATCATGCACCACAATTAAGTTGGTTTTATTTCACAGATACAGGGTATAGGATTCTTCACTCTGATTTCTCATACATGAACCATGTCTCAGTTAGGGTTTTACTGCTGTGAACAGACACCATGACCAAGGCAAGTCTTATAAGAAACAACATTTAATTGGGGCTGGCTTACAGGTTCAGAGGTTCAGTCCATTATCATCAAGGTGGGAGCATGGCAGTATCCAGGCAGGCATGGCGCAGGAGGAGCTGAGAGTTCTATGTCTTCATCCAAAGGCTGCTAGTGGAAGACTGACTTCCAGGCAACTAGGGTGAGGATCTTATGCCCACACCCACAGTGACACACCCATTCCAACCAGGTCACACCTATTCCAACAAGGCCACACCTTCAGATGGTGCCACTCCCTGGTCCAAGGATACACAAACCATCACAAACCATGAAAATCTAGGACACATCACACTGAAATACTATTTGAAAAGACTACTAAATGGTTTCTTTACAAAGGTCACTTAAGTAGATGTGTATTCAGGGAGTATGATACCCCTGGAATTAACTACACTGCACAGTTTTTATAATTGTTAGGTCTAATATGTAAGGAGAGGAACATATGAGTAATACAAGAGCAGTCATGGAGTTAAGAGATTGTCCCTCACAATCTTTGGTGGAGAATCAACCAACCACAGCAAAAATAAAACTCTCAATATCACTGTTCTCTGATTCCAGAAACTGAAGTACAGGGGAAAGCCCATGGACCAATATATCAAGTTCAGCTTCTCAGAGAAGGAGAGAGCAGTGAGATATGCAACAGATGTAGAGAGAACAAAGAAACAGTACAGCAGCTCTCAAAGCATATGAACAAAGTACAAGAATTAAATTCTCAATATCTGGGGTAGTTTTAAAATGGTATCCTTCAAAACAAACAAAAAAAATTGGCACCCTTCTAAACCATTTCTTAGAAATGTCTGTTTTCCCCTTTAAAACATCTGTGCATCTAGTCCAGTCTGGCCTTGAACTCATAATCCTCCTGCCTCAGCCTTCTAAGTGCTGGGATTAGAGGTATTCATCTCCAAGCCCAGAGATTTTGTCCAATCTTTTCCTTTCCTGGTCCACTGGCTCCCAAACAGTTGCTTGGCTGAGATATAGGCCTTGGGTGAGATACATTATCATTTCAAGATGCTCTAAAGTTCTCGTTCAAGTATGGTAGTACTCCCAGGCAATGCCCCATTCCATCCTGACCTCTTGCCATGTAAAATAAAAAACAGCTCTAAGCCTCCAGTATTTGTCTTGTAGCACAGTATGTCTGTACATTGTTAAGCAGCTGCCACACTTTCCCCCAGAGATTGCTCCATTTCAGGGCTGGATGAGGTAATGGGGATATTTAATCCAAGTTAAGCTTGTAAACGTGCTTTGGGAATCTTTGGAATGAAAAGAACTGTGCATACCCAAAAAGTTTGTAACTAATTACATAATGTATACCCAGAATTCGGGAAAAAAAATTCTATTTGGGCACCTCCCACCTGATTTAAAAAATGATTCCTTTGCATGGACAAGATAAATCTAAAATGAAAATGTAAAATTGAAATGTATCAAAATGCCAACTCAAAATGGCAAGTACAATACAAAACTTTTAGATTATAACCATACCTGTAAGATGGGACTTTTGGCTATTACATAAGCACATTTGGGAGAAGAAAAGGGGTTTAAAAAGAAAACAAAACAAAAAAGACAAAAAGGAAATGACTAGGGAGAAGGAAACAGTTGTAATGTGTTTGAATCAGTTGATGAGTTATTTGGAAGTGTCAGATGGTTTCTTGGGATAGTGGTTTAAGTGTCACAAGAGTCCATGTAGTCAAAGGCCTGTCATAGAGCGATCTCTACAAAATAAATGCAACTTCATCCTCCCTCCAGGTTGTATCTTGGACTATAGCCAAGCATGACTCAATTAATTGAGGGAACTGAGGAGTTTGAAGACAGGAGAACTGAGGAAAGGCCAGGGCTATAAAGCCAATCTTTTCATTTGTCGGCATTAGACAGGTGGTAGGCAGATTGACACAGCTGCTGATGTTTGGAAAATGTCCAGCTCACAGGCAAGGTTTGGCATCTGAGCGAGAGGCCAGACATCAGGCCAAGAGGTGATTTCAGATACTACTGTAGGACCATGAAAGGCAGCCTGATTTCTGGTCGAGCACGGACTTGAAACCCCAGTGACCCTGCAGGGACAGTAGGCATTTTGCCACGCTCCCAGACACTAAGCTCCTGACATGAGGTCGCAGCCCACCATAGATTTGTGGTCATCAGTCACATAAGGGTAACACCCTAAGCCCCTCCATAGGTAGAAGATGTGACCACATGTCACGTAACCTCAAGACAGATCTCCATTTAAATGAGGTATCTGAACGCCTGGAGCCTTAGTCAATAAACTCTCCTTCCCAGACACTCCTCCCTGCAAAATGTATTTAACCTCAGGCATGCCCTGAGAAAGTGGGGTTTTGTTTAACTTTCCACCATGACAAAAAATGCCTTAAAACCATGGACTGCCTCTTTCATTGGGATTCACCATGGGGAGCAATGGAACAGGCCTTTGCCTAAAGAGCCAGCCATCTAATCTCCGACAGAAGGGCTCTCATCACTCCCAGCCACTGCCTCCACCAAGTCAATCGACCTGCTGAACAAGCCCTAAGGACTCTCTCCTCCCCGAGGGACCCAGCCTGAACTTTTCCTGCCTTTCCCCCTCCACCCCAGTTAGATCCAGCCCGAGGGCCCCACTCCATTCTCAGCTCTTCTGTGGCATCCAGGAGCCCCTGGGTGCCCAAGAGCTTGAGAATCAGACGGCTCCAGCCTCCCTGCAGGCCCGGACCCGCAAGCCAGCTCTGCTGTCCCTGGGGACCTCAGACTGCAATCCCCCATCCCGGAGTGGTGTCCCACAGCTTCCCATAGCCCAACACCTGCCTGTCAAGTGGGGTGAGTTCAATCAAAACTTCCTACGTCTTGCCTCTCCAAGTGGCCTGAGCCCTATGGCGGAGTAGATGAGGGACACCCATAACCCTACATACTACTAGAAACATGGCAATGACAATCATGGCTAACTGAGCAAGTAAGAGCTAAGATGGGTCCTCCAGCAAGGACCATAGCTACTAACATGGTGCTCAAAATCTAATCTTTAAATCTGTGCAAGGGAGGCTATCTGCAAGCCATAGGCTGGAGTATGAACCAGGAAAACTGTGGAGAAAGACAGCTGAGGTCAGGGAAGCTAATCAGTAGCAATTCCAAAATTTCCACATAAAATTTATTTGGAAAAGCATTCTGCACATAGAGAAATATTTCAAATAGTTTGCAAAGAGGTATGAATAAGGCTCATAAGATAATGTTTCCTACTTTTCAAAAGTATAATAAGAGGTGGAGAAATGTGTATAAATTGTATTTCTACAATGAAGTATTACTCAGCTGTTAGAAAAAAAATGACACCATGAAATTTTCAGGCAAATGAGTGGGACTAGGAAAAAAATCATCCTGAGCACGGCAGCACAGACCTCGAAAGACAAACTTGATAAGGTACTCATTTTAAGTGCATATGAGTTGTAAAGAATAATCAGACTACAATCCACAGATACCGAGAGCCTAAGTAACAAAGAGAGCTCTAGAGGGGACAAACAGATCTCTATGGGAAGGGGAAACAAGAGCTTTTGCTTCCCATGGACTGGGGTAGGAATGGGAACTGAAGAGATGAGGTTGGGGAGGGAGGGGTAAAAGGAAGAGGAAGAGTAGAGATAAAGACATGTGAAATAGGTGGGCCTGTAGAGGGTGTTCTGGAGACCTAGTGCAGTGGAAACTTCCTGGAACCTGTGAGGGTGACCCTAGCAAGGACTTCTAATAATGGACAGTCTGTACCTGACCTGGCCATCTTCTTTAACCAGACAAAGCTTCTAGTGGTGGGACTGGGACACAAACCCAGCCACAAAATCTTTAATCCTATAATCTGTCCTGCCTGCAAGATACACTGGAACAATCGTACCTCAGAGCTGTGGGAGTGATCAACCAATGACTGGCCTAACTTGAGCTCTAACTCACAAGAGGAAGCCCGTGCCTGACACTGCCTGTGTGCCTAGGAACCAGAAGTTGGATGGCTCAGAGACCTAGGGTAGACCCAAACATGACTGGAAAAAGAAAAATCAGAGAGGCTTCCTCTAGGAGTTAATTGGAACAAATGCAGAGACCCACAGCCAAACAGTAGGCAGAGGTTGAAGAACCCCATAGAAGAGCAGAAGGAAGGATTGTAGGAGCCAGAGCAATTGAGGACACTGGAGAACATAGCCCACAGAATCAATTAATCAGAGTTCATAGGGGCTCACAGAGACTAAAGTGGCAATCACGGAGCCTGCATGAGTCCATTTTAGGTCCTCGGTGTACATGCTATGGGATTTAACTTGGGGGTTTTGTGGGACTCCTAACAGTGTGGATGAGGGTGTCTCTGACTCTCTTGCCTGCTTTTGGGGCCTTTTTTCTCCTAGTGGGTTGCTTTATCCACCTTTGATATGAGGGGAGGTGCCTAATCTTATTGCACCATGCTATGCTGTGTTTGCTTGATACCCCTTGGGGGGGGGGGGAGGCGCTGCTCTTTTCTAAGGGGAAATGAAGAAGCAGTGGATCTGGGGGAGAGGGGATGTGGGAGGGGCTGGCAAGAGAAGAGGGAGGGGAAGATGTGGTTGAGATGTATTATATAAGAGAAAAATAAAGAAAAAGAAAAATATATAATAGGAGCTACAGAAATATATAATAGCGGCTCAGCTTAATGTGGTTCTCAACTGGTGGGTCATGACCCTTCTGGCAAACCTCTAGCTCCGAACGCATTTATATTATGATTCATAATATTAGCAAAACTACAGTTATGAGGTAACAATGAAATAATTTTATAGTTAAAAGTTTGCAGCATTAGAAAAGTTGAGACCTTCTGGCCTCAGTAGTTATAGTACTTCCTGCTCTTCCAGAGGACCGGAGTTTGGTTCCCTGCATCCAAGTCAGGAGGCTCATAACTACATGTAATTCTATCCAGGGTATCTGGCGCCTCCTTCTGGCTTTTATGGGCACTGCACACATGTGCTGCTCATATATTCAGATGGAGATAGCAACATAAAAAAATTTTTAATGTAATAAACATGGAGAAAAGAAAACTGAATATCCTGTGTGTGTTTCTCTCTGTCTCTCTCTGTCTGTGTGTGTGTGTGTGTCTCTCTCTCTCTCATACACACACACACATACACACACAGGCTATTTTCATAAAAAAATATCCATTAGAGGCTGGAGAGATGGCTTCTGCTAAGAGCACACACTGCTCTCACAGAAGACCCAGGTTCAGTTCTTAGCACCCATATCAGGTGGCTCACAATTCCCTGCAAATCCAGTTTCATAAGACCTGACCTTCTCTTCTTACCTCTGTAACAAGCATGTGGTAAACACATAATATAATTTTTATAGAATTAAAGTGCAATATTAGGGTGACCAAGCATGTAGCAAGATTGCTGTAGTGCCATCTTTAACTCAGCATACTAGGCTAAACACCAAGGGTGACTGTAAGGCCCATCCCAATAACAGCTCAAATTGTTGCCGTTCACTCCTGATAGTGATGTTCACATTTGGAGAACTGTCATCTTTGTACCATTCCCTTAGGCACAGCATGTTATGAGACCTCAGTGCTTTGTATTTAGTGAGCGAACAAAATGCCTAAAGTTGTAGTTGAGTAGGATAATGAATTGGAAGCCTTCACAGACAATGCATCTCATTATTCTTCTATCACTGTCCAGGAATCAATGCCAGAAATATGATTTTGCTCTGTCGATTATTTTTTTGTTTTCAGTCTAAGGTGGTTTAACTATTTAGGAAGAGCACTTGTTTTGTCGTTTCTAGACAAAGAACCTCTAAGCAATATTTTTTTTCCTTATAACAGGTTAGTTTGGTTTCTTGGACTGTCATTTTGACTAAGATTTAAAACAGACATTGTCAAGAAGTTAGAAAATACCCATATTAGAGAGTTGGCAGCATGTCATTAACAGACTCATCTGGAAACTCTGCCTGTCCGTCAGGACTGTTTGTAAATCTGGAGATAATCATGGGTACCTGAATATTGCAGTCAAAGATAGGAGTCTATAGAATTGGAAAGGCATATAGTAACTTTAAGGTTATTGTTATGTCCAGAGTCCTAATGCAAGCTACCCAATTCCAAGCAATGGCCACTAGAAATTAAAGCAATTTCTAAGAGATCAGCAAATGTATTTTCCTGGGCTGGGACAGAAAAGAGAATTCAAATCCAGACACAATATATAGCCTCTACTGTTCCATTTCAGAAACATAAAGTCTTCTATGTCATTACATGTCCTCAGAGATTGATCCCAATTGAGAAGCCAGCACTAGGAACATAACTAATATTCACTGCCGGCTTGGTGAAGACACTTAGTAAATCCGAAACAAAGAGACTCTGACCATATTGTGTCGATTTCAGGGATCTGAGAGGCAACTGAATTCATCATGACCTTAGGACAGATGTTTCCACTCAGTTTTTCAGAGCCATAGATGGTAATCAACTAACAGCAAATCTTTATCTCAGACACAGTCACCTGGCTTCCTAGAGCAAAACAGCAGCATTTTAGCAGATCTCTGAGCAGAAAAGCTTTGAGAAATGCAAAGAAATGGGATGCTTTGTAAATGCCAGTCATGGTGGGTGCTCAGAAAGAGAACTGATTTGGATCAGAAAGATTGCAAGATACATTCTGTAATCAAGGACCTTAGGCCAAATAGGATTTGTGTATCAGGATACCCTTAGAAGATAAAATTTCAGACTCACCAGACTTTAATGTATAAAAACCACCTGTGTAGTGCTGGAGAGATGGCTCAGCAGTTAAGAGTGCTGCTTGTCCTTTCAGAAGACCTGGGTTTTGTTCCTGGAACCCACATGGTAGCTCACAACCATCTATAACTCCACTACCAGGGAATCCAGTACGACTTCAGGCACTGCCTGAATGAAGTACACATACATACACTCAGGCATACTCATAACATTTTTCTTTTTAAAAACTAACCTGCAGCTTTGTTAAAATGCAGATTCTGATTCAGTGGTGGGTCCTAAGCATGCATTTCTATGTCTCCTCAATAATGTTGATGTGCCAAGTCCAAAGTCAGACTAAGGATATCCTAAGTTGCCACAGCCTGGTCTGGAGTGTCACTGCTCCAGAGACCACAAGACTTACTTGGCCCTCCTCAGGTCACCTGGGGGATATTGACTCATCTACTAAAATCAAACTAAATTTACATCTTCCCTCTCCCTCTCTTTCTGATGAGACTCTAGAGAAGCTCACATGTTGATTTGGGATAGTTTGCTATTGTGATTAAGTGAAAGAGATTCAACAAGATTTCAATGGGGAATAAAAGAATTCTCTTTCTGAGGAAATGTTTAATTCTTGCTCTTCCAGTTGATTTGTGGGGGTGAGGGTTTAAAGTTTAGATCTAAAATGCTACTCACTATTCTTTTCCTAGTTTAATAGTTAGCTGCATTTGGGCAGAAACTGGGCACAACTAGCTGTCAAATCCAGTTCTCTGATCTCCCTGTGACAGTGTGTGATTCTGGGCTCTGGTTAAAGTGTTCCTTTGATTAAGACCCACTGAACCCAGGCCTGAACTGCTCATAGCAGCCTTGTTAAAACAACTGAGTAATCTACCAACTGACATAACCAGTGGAGAAAACCAACTCAGGTGGGAATGGGTCCCAAACTCCATGGCTAAAACAGTGACATACAGTTTTAGCCCATTTCTTAAAGTTTAGAACCACATCTGGGCATCAGGACCTTTCCCTCCTGCACTGACAAACCACACTCCATTGTCTCCTCTACTGTAAACTTTGCTAACAACCAAGAATTGATAAATATTTGTCTAGAAATTTTCTCCATGTTATCATAAAGAGGAAATTTATTCTAAAAAAAAAACAAACAAACAAACAAACAAACAAAAAAAAACCTTGCTGGGGCTTATGAACGGGCTATAGGACTCATTAGAAGCAAGCTAGGAGAACAACCCAGTAGCTCATTTCTCCATTATCAGCATGACTAATGCTTAAACCAGATTATTTGCACTTTCCATGGTATATTTAATAACCATTTTTTTAAAAGAGCTAAAGAACTTGCTAACCTTTGTAAAGAATATCATTTTCAGCTAACAGCATTCATAGTAAGAAGATTCTTCTACCACCTGACTATTTCTTTGTGTCAAGAATTCGCAAAGGAAAAAGGAAAAGAAAGGTCACAGCTCAATTGCCATGAACCCACGTCCAGTGTCACACCTGCTCACGCACATCTTCGGAAGCATGTCCCCTGTGGGCTCAGAACAAAATGACAAGACCATTACTGAGTATCTCAGACAAGCCCTGGGGGGACCGGGGGAGGATGCCAGCATGCTCCTGGTACTAATAGTTTCCAGGCATTCTTTCCCAATCAATATAAATAAAATGTGTTTTCAAAATTCTATTTATTTATATTTAAAATCTAAACTTGAACACTCAGAAAATAAATACAGGTTCAAGTGGTCAATGGTTACCTATATATAAGTCTGAAATTATTAATGTCCAGTTATATTAACATTAATTTTAAACACACCTGCAATAGCCCAAGTGCTCAATAACTATGAATGACTAGCAGGTTTCATATATCAGACAGCAGAACTCTAGAACATTTCATCAGCACAGGACATTCAAAGGGACTGTAGCCAGCATGGACATATACCAGACTAATTGTGACAACTAGCTCTAGAAATTAAGATCAGAATGAGGCAAAAGAGTATTAGTATTTTTAGTTTTAGTTTTGTTCGTTTTTTTCACAGTATTATATACTTGTCTTAAATATGAAAATCATGAAAAGCTTGAAATGTTGGATGGAGATATCATTTTTAATTAAACATGTTTAATGGCAACTTTTAACTATGTAATTACTTTCTATGGATCTAGGAACAAAACCTTTAAGTAGATATAAAAATGTGTTTGTATAAGTATTATTCCATAAACATATCAAAATGCTTCATTTTTATTGGATATTTTCTTTGTTTACATTTCAAACATTATCCCCTTTCTCGATTTCCCCCTTTCCCAGAAATCCCCTATCCCACCTACCTCCCCCTGCTTCTATGAGGGTGTTCATCCACCCACCCATCCACTACTGCCTCTCCACCCTCAATTCCTCTACACTAGGGCATCTATCTAGCCTTCATAGGAGCAAGGATCACTCCTCCCATTGGTGCTGGACAAGGCCACCCTTTGATACATATGCAACTGGAACTATGTGTACTCGTTGGTTGATGTCTTAGTCCCTGAGAGCTACAGGGGTCTGGTTGGTTGATATTGTTGTTCTTCCTATGGGGATGCAAACCCCTTCACCTCCTTCAGTCCTTTCTCTAACTCCTCCATTGGGGACCCCACGCTCAGTCCAATGGTTTGTTGCCAGCATCCACCTCTGTATTTGTAAGGCTCTAGCAGGGCCTCTTGGGAAAAAGTAATATAAAGTCCCTTTCAGCAAGCACTTCTTGGCATCCACAATAGTGTCTGGTTTTGGTAACTGTGTATGGGATGAATCCCTAGGTGGGGCAGTCTCTACATGGCCTTTCCTTCAGTCTCTGCACTACACTTTGTCTCCGAATTTGCTCCCTTGACTATTTTGTTTCCCTTTCTAAGAATGACCAAAGCACCCACACTTTGGTCTTCCTTCTTCTTAGGTTCATGTGGTATGTGAATTGTATCTTGGGTATTCGGACCTTTTGGACTAATGTCAACTTATCAGTGAGTGCATACAATGTGTGTACATTTGTGATTGAGTTACCACAAGCAGGATGATATTTTCTAGATCTATCCATTTGCCTACAAATTTCATGAAGTCATTTGTTTTAATAGCTGAATAGTATTCCATTGTGTAAATGTACCACATTTTCTGTATCCATTTCTCTTTTGAAAGGCATCTGGGTTGTTTCCAGCTTCTAGCTATTATAAATATGGCTGCTATGAACATAATGGAGCATGTGTCCTTGTTATATGTTGGCAAATCTTTTGGGTATATGCCCAAGAGTGGCATAGCTAGGTCCTCAGGTAATTCTTTATGCAATTTTCTGAGGAACTACCAGGCTGATTTCCAGAGTGATTTTATCAGCTCGCAATCCCACCAACAACGGAGGAGTATTCCTCTTTTTCTACATCCTCACCAGCATCACCTGAGGTTTTGATCTTAGCCATTATGATTGAAATCTCAGGGTTGTTTTGATTTGCATTTCCCTGATGACTAAGGATGTTTAAACATTTCTCCAGGTGCTTCTCAGCCATTCAATATTCCTCAGTTGGAATTTCTTCGTTTAACTCTGTACCCAATTTTTAATAGGGTTATTTGATTCTCTGGAGTCTAACTTCTTCAGTTCGTTGTATATATTGCATATTAGCCCTCTATTAGATGTAGGATTGGTAAAGATCTTTTCCCAATCTCTTAGTTTTCTTTTTGCCCTATTTACAATGTACTTTGCCTTACAGAAGATTTGCAATTTTATGAGGTCTCATTTGTCAATTCTTGATCTTAGAGCATAAGCCACTGGTGTTCTGTTCAGTAAAATTTTCCCTATGCTCATGTGTTCAAGGCTCTTCCTCACTTAGTCCTCTATTAGTTTCAGTGTATCTGGTTTTATGTAGAGGTCCTTGATCCATTTTGACTTGAACTTTGTAGAGGGAGATAAAAATAGACAGATTTGCATTTTTCTACATGTTGAACCAGCATCATTTGTTAAAAATGCTGTCGTTTTTCTACTGGATGGTTTTCGCTCCTTTGTCAAATATCAAGTGACGATAGGTGTGTGGGTTCATTTCTGGGTTTTCAATTCTATTCCACTGATTTTCCTGTTTGTCTCTATACCAATATCATATAGGGTTTTGTTTTTGTTTTTGTTTTTGTTTGTTTGTTTGTTTGTTTGCTTGTATCAGTATTGCTTTGTAATAAACCTTGATGTCTGTTTCCCCCAGAAGTTCTTTTATTGTTGAGAATAGTTTTTGCTATCCCAGGGTTTTTGTTATTCCAAACGAATTTGCAAATTGCTCTTTCTAACTCTGTGAAGAATTGATTTGGAATTTTGATGGGGATTGCATTGAATCTGTAGATTGCTTTTGGCAAGATGGCCATTTTTACTATATTAATCCTGCCAATCCATAAGCATGGATGATCTTTCCATCTTCTGAGATCGTCTTTGATTTCTTTCTTCGGAGACTTGAAGTTCTTGTCATACCAATCTTTGACTTGCTTGGTTAGAGTCACATCAAGGTATGTGATACTATTTGTGACTATTGTGAAGGATGTTGTTTCCTTAATTTCTTTCTCAGCCTGTTTATCCTTTGAGTAGAGGAAGGTTACTGATTTGTTTCAGTTAATGTTATATCCAGACACTTTGATGAAGTTGTTTACCAGCTGTAGGAGTTCTCTGGTGGAATTTTTGAGGTCACTTATGTGTACTATCATATCATCTGAAAATAGTGATATTTTGACTTCTTCCTTTCCAATTTCTATCCCCTTAATCTCCTTTTGTTGTCTAATTGCTCTAGTTAGAACTTCAAGTACTATATTGAATAGGTAGGGAGAGATTGAGCAGCCTTGTCTAGTCCCTGATTTTAGTGGAATTGGTTCCAGTTTTTCTCCATTCAGTTTTATGTTGGCTACTGGTTTGCTGTATATTACTTTTACTATGTTTAGGTATGGGCCTAAAATTCCTGATCTTTCCAAGATTTTCAACCTGAAGAGATGCTGAATTTTGTCAAATGTTTTTTCAGTATCTAATGAAATGATCGTGTCTTTTTTTTTTCTTTGAGTTTGTTTATGTAGTGGATTACATTGATTGATTTCAATGTACTGGGATGAAGCCTACTTCATCATGATGGATGATCATTTTGATGTGTTCTTGGATTCGATTGGCAAGAATTTTATTGAGTATTTTTGAATCAATGTTCATAAGTAAAATTGATCTGAAGTTTGCTTTCTTTGTTGGATCTTTGTGTGGTTTAGATATGAGCATAATTGTGGCTTCATAGAGCAAATTGTGTAGTGTTACTTCTGATTGTTTTTTGTGGAATAGTTTGAAGAGTATTGGTATTCTATTTTCTTTGTAGGTCTGATAGAATTCTCCACTAAACCCATGTGGTCCAAGGCTTTTTTTGGATGGGAGACTAATGACTGCTTCTACTTCACTGGGGGTTATGGAACTGTCTAGATGGTTTATCTGCTCCTGTTTTAACTTTGGAACCTGTTATCTGTCTTGAAAAATGCCCATTTCATCTAGATTTTCCAATTTTGTTGAGTATAAGCTTTTGTAATATGATCTGATGATTTTTTTAAATTTCCCAGGTTTCCATTGTTATGTCTCCCTTTTCATTTCTGATTTTATTAAGTTAGATACTGTCTGGCCCTCTGGTTAGTCTGGATAAGGGTTTATCTATCTTATTGATTTTCTCAAAGAACCAGCTTCTGGTTTTGTTGATTCTCCTGAGTTTATTTCCTGCTGTCTACTCTTCTTGAGTGTATTTGCTTCTTTTTGTTTTAGAACTTTCAGGTATGCTCTCAAGCTGCTAGTGTAAGCTCTCTCAAGATTCTTTCTGGAGGCACTCAGAGCTATGAGTTTTCCTCTTGCCACTGCTTTCATTGTGTCTCATAAGTTTTGGTATGATGTGTCCTCATTTTTATTAAGTTCTAAAAGGACTTTAATTTCTTTCTAAAAAGAGTTATTTATTTCATATATGTGAGTACACTGTCTCTGTCTTCAGACACACCAGAAGAGGGAATCAGATCCTTATTACAGATGGTAATAAGCCATCTGTAATAGGCTTATTGTGAGCCACCATATCGTTGCTGGGAATTGAACTCAGGACCTCTGGAAGAGCAGTCAGTACTCTTAACTGCTAAGCCATCTCTCCAGCCCTAATTTCTTTCTTTATTTCTTCCCTGACCAAGTTATCATTGAGTAGAACATTGTTCAGCTTCCATGTATATGTGTGCTTTCTGTTGTTTTTGTTGGTATTAAGACCAGCCTTAGACAGTGGTAATCTGAGAGGATGCATGGGATTATTTCAATCTTCTTGTATCTGTTGAGGCCTGTTTTGTGACCAATTATATGGTCAATTTTGGAGAAGGTATCATGAGGTGGTGAGAAGAAGGCATATTCTTTTGATTTAGGATGAAATGTTCTATAAATATCTGTTCTAGATCTACTAGGTTTATAACTTCTGTTAGTTCACTGTGTCTCTGTTTAGATTTTGTTTCCATGATCTGCCTATTGCTAAGAGTGAGGTGTTGAAGTCTCCCACTATTATTGTGTAAGGTGCAATGTGTGCTTTGAGCTTTAGTAAAGTTTCTTTTATGAATGTGGTTGCCCTTGCATTTGGAGCATAGATGATCAGAATTGAGAGTTCATCTTGGTAGACTTTTCCTTTGACCAATATGAAGAGTCCTTCCTTATTCCATTTGATACGTTTTGGCTGAAAGATGACTTTATTCCGTATTAGAATGTTTACACTAGCTTAGGACCATTTGCTTGGAAAATTGTTTTCCAACCTTTTACTCTGAGGTAGTGTCTGTCTTTGTCACTGATGTGTGTTTTCTGTATACAGCAAAATGCTGGGTCCTGATTATGTATCCAGTCTGTTAGTCTAGGTCTTTTTATTGGGGAATTGAGTCCATTAATGTTAAGAAATATTAAGGAAAAGTGATTGATACTTCCTGTTATTTTTGTTGTTAAAGGTGGAATTATGTTTGTGAGGCTATCTTCTTTTGAGTTTGTTGAAAGATTACTTCTTGCTCTTTCTAGAGTACAGTTTCCCTTCTTGTGTTGGTGTATTCTATCTATTATCTTTTGTAAGGCTGGATTTGTGGAAATATATTGGCTAGATTTGGTTTTGTCATGGAATAACTTGGTTTCTCTGCCTAAGGTAATTGAGAGTTTTGCGAGGTATAGTAGCTGGGCTGTGGAGTTTGTGCCCAGCTTCTACTCAGGGCACTGGCCCAGACTGGAAGGAACCTGTGTTACTCACCCGGTGGGGTTCCTGCATGACTGTGTCCCTCTGGTCACCCTCAAAATGCTTCTTAATTTCTTAGTTTTCTCTCATTTCTCTTCTATAAATAAATTAATGAAGTAACATGGGCTTTGGAATCACCCCTCTCCAAGCTAAGTTATATTTAGCTTACTTTAACAAATGTTCATTGAGCTTGTTGCTCTGGATGGAGTTTGTGTTGGGCAAGTAATGGAAGAGTGAATCTGACCTTGGGGATTTTACAGTCTAGGGAAAAGATAGGTATATAAAAAGATTATTCCATCCTGAAAGTGTTATTTAATGAATGTTCTGTGAATAATTTTGTAATACAAAGGGGTCTCCTAGTACACAATGTACTCCAGATAAACTGAGTTCAATCACTTAGAAATAAGTATTATTTATATACATAAATATTAGAACTGGAGAGATACTGGCTAGATCCAGAGGACCTAGATTCAGTTCCCAGCACTCACATGGCAGCTCACAACTATCTGTACCTCCAGTTACAAGAGATCCAACTCCTCGCTGGGTGTGGTGGCACACACCTTTAATCCCAGCACTAAGGAGGCAAAGGCAGGCAGATTTCTGAGTTCAAGGCCAGCCTGGTCTACAAAGTTAGTTCCAGGATAACCAGGGCTACACAGAGAAACCCTGTCTCGAAAAACCAAAGAGAGAGAGAGAGAGAGAGAGAGAGAGAGAGAGAGAGAGATACAACTCCCTCTTCTGGCCTCCATGGGCATCAAGTACACATGTAATACATGTAATACATAGATGTACATGCAGGCAAAACACCAATACACATAAAATAAAATAATGGATTTTAAAAAAATAATTATGAACCAACTTTTAGGGCTGCATCTCTGTAGTCTCGGCAAATGGTAGGTATAGGCAGGAGAAGCAATTTGCAGCTAGCCCAGGGTATCATAGTAAGACACTGTCAAGAAATTGAGTGAAGAGAGAGAGGAAAGAAAAGAGAAAGGCAGAAGGAAGGAAGAGACAGAGAGAGGTTGGAAGCAGGAAGGAGGAAAGGAAACAGTTAAAGGAGTCTGAGGAAGGGGACCTGCTTACAAAGCAGCGTGAGCAGAGTACAGACAGGCTTCAGTCAGAAGAGAAGGGTACAGTCTTGCCAAGCACCGTCTGGTTGAAAGGTTGTACTCTATAAGCTTTCAGAAAAAAAAAAAAAAAAAAAACTGCACATTGTACATTGTTGAAAGCAACATAAACTGTGGCAACTCCTGGGCCAGAGTCCTGACTGCTTGTATCCCAGCTGATTGATTACACATGGAAACTGTCTCCCATGGGTTGCCTTCCCCTTAACTCAATGACTAATGATACTAACATGATGGTGAGGACCTAATAAGATGGGGTGGCTGAAGACCATGGGTTCTTATACATTTCTTCTTACCTCACTGCATTAGCTAATATCAACATCACTAACAGCTACCTGCCTTAAACTATGCCCTCAATGTTCCCTCACTGACCCAATGGATCCCATAGTGCTATTTCCGCACACCTAGAGAATCTCTTAAATATGCATTGCTTCCCCCATTTTATGGAAGGAAAAGTTAAGATTTGCATATGAGACCTCCTCCGTCCCAAGAGCCACACCCTCCTGTCAGTGATGTCTGCAAAGCTATGGAGCTGCATAGTAATTTCTCTCCTCTATGCTTTCATCTTCAAGGAAACCACTGAGAGTCTTTGTGTTGCTGCCCAAGGGTTTTGAGGAATATTTTGAATAAAGAACTAACATCAGCAGTCTTGGTTGGTACATCAGACTGTTTGGGGTGGAACACAAAGTTTCTCTTCACAGTCTCCCTCCAGGATCTGACTTTATTCTTTGTCATTCAAAAAGGACAGTGGAGGCCCCAGCTACAATACTCAATTAACCCTGGGCAGACTTTGGCTTACTGTTTTCAATGCTGAGAAGATCCCAGTGGCTATAAAGCATCTCCAGGAGATGCTGCACACCAAGATTCTAGCCACTCACGTTCTGACCAACAACTTAAATAATAATCATTCAAATGATAACTATAAGGTAAGCTGGTTCGCCTTCAGCGTTAAGAATATCTTCAGACCTCCTTCACTGTCAGGCACTGACCCGGGATAAATGTAACCAAGTACAGAAGCTAACAGTCTGAGCCCAATCAATTTATATAAACTGCCACTTCACCCCAGCCCCTAGCCTGCAATGTCCTGCCCATTGCCTCTCAGAGGCTCTCTGCTTCTGGCCAATTGCTTGTTTAGCGAGAGAACAGAGGGAGCCTCAGACCAGGAAAGAAGTTTTTAATCAGTTCCCAGACTCCTTTGAACTTCAACACAAGTCCCCTCAAGGTGTGCTTCAGATTTACAGTGGAGGTTGCTGGGAGAAGCTGTCTGAGATAATCCAAACCAGAGAGGCAGTGGACAGGACTGCATGTGTGTGTGTCAGCCAGGCCCAGGACCCTGCCAGGCTGACACAGCCATGAGGTACAACTGGGGCCTGAAATCCTTTGCCTCTTTCAGTTTGTCTTAGAAATTGCGACTGTGCAGAGTGGAGACAGAATGAATGTTCCAGCTCTGATATTCTTTCTTAATTGTATGTCTTTATTAAGACATTAATAAAGACTAATAAATTAGTTCATTGCTGTACAAAATATCACTTAGAACCACTTTCCTTTATAGTGAACATTACACTAGTCTACACACACACACACTGAAACCTTGCCCCCAAAAAGTATAGGTTGTGCGTGCCCAATTCAAAATTCCCAAATCTAAGGTGCTCTGAAATCTAAAACTTCTTGAGTATGAGTATAGAGATGATGCTGCATGTTAAAAGGAAAGAAAAAAGAGAGAAAGAAAGAAAGAAAGAGAAAAAAAGAAAGAAAAGAAGGAAGGAAGGGGGAGGGAGGGAGGGTAGAAGGGAGGGAGAGAGAGACAGAGAGAGAGAGAGAAAGAGAGAGAGAGAGAAGAGAAAACTATACACTTGATCAAATGTATTAAAATACAGGTACATAACAGATGTTAGATGAAATTCTATTGAGACTAAGTATATAAAGTAAATATAAAACGTAAATTAGAATTGAAGTCAACTTGGGTCCCATCCCCAAGACATGTACACACAAATATTTAACAAAAGAAGACAATTGCTGGACACTGTGGTATACTCCTTTAACTGGCACTAGGGAAGCAGGTGGTTCTCGGGGAGTTTAGGGCCAGCCTGGTCTCATAGCAAGCCCAGGCTAGCAAGAGCTGTATCATGAGAACCTAACTCAGAAGAAAGAGGGAGGAAAACAAATTCTGAAATTCAAGACCCTCCAGTCTTGGGGTATAGTCGAGCTATATCATTATCTGCTGCTTAGAACACAGTGGCTTCCAGAAGTCAAAGTGCCCAACAGGGCAAGATGGGACATGTTGCCATCCTAGGAAATAAGAACCGTAGATAGGAAACCCGAATTGGGAGGAAGAGTGTTGCCCGCCTCTAAGTGAGATCTGGGAAATTAGCCCCTTTGTTGAACTGATCTTAATTTCCTCTGGGTCGCAAATGTCCCCTCAGGAAAACAGGACTCACAGCTCTGACCAATAAAGACCACCCCAGTAATTAATTGAGTCATCTATATCCTGCAAGTGCAAGATGAAGCATTTAAATCTATCTGTTTCATATTACAAATAGCACGGGCCAAAGTCATGCAGGCTGCAGTGTGAATGTATTCCCGGGTAAAAACACAGTATCTACTCACCAAGCTTCACCAGCTGAGGCAGAGCTTGGGGTCCTCTGAAAATCAAATTTAAATGGCAGAGAGCAGTGGAGAACATATCTCCTCAGAAAAACAACGGGGCCTTTGTCTAATTGCCCATTTATTACGATTTTATCTCAGTCTGCCAAAGAAAAGGAAAAGGTGGCAACTGATTTAGTCGTCTTCATCCACAACTTTAACCAGCATGTGGTTCTAATGAAGTCGAGACTTTCTGCTAACCGAATGTTGTATCACCTCCCCTAATTGAAAAGTAATAAAAACATCACAAACAGTGTCAATTAGCCAGTGAAGGGCTGCTTGCCTCTTTTGAAGGCACCAAGTGGTTCTGGAAAGTACTCTAAGCTGTACACAAGACAACACACACACACACACACACACACACACACACCAATTTCCCATCGTTTCCTCCAGGAATGACAAGAAAGACAATCCCTGGTTAGTGTCTAGCCACTAAATATGTGTTGAAATCTCTAACTTGGGCTGGATCCAAACATTCAATCACAGAATGGGGGGTGGGGTGCCGTCAAAATAACTGCAAAGGAACGTGTTGGTTAATTATGATCTGAGAGTCAATAAAGTCATCTGATGGCAGATTTAAGGGCACTCATTAGAGAGTGGAATTCAGATGCAAAGAACTGCAGGCTGCCAGCCTCCAAAAGCTGTCCATTTCATTAGGGTCTTCAAAAAGGATGAAGGAACCACCAGAGCCATTGCCCCTATGAAGCTGGGAGCACAGCCACTAGAGAAGCTGCCTAAACCGGAACTTTCCATTTCTCATAATTGAGATCACGGGAATAATCAGCTCTCTTTTTATGAAACCAGCCAAGACTAAATGGCAGCAAGACTGCTGGAGGTGCAAAGTCACAGGCTTCAAGAGTGGTTTCCATGACCACATAGTGTGACTTGCTGATGGGGAACTAGGAAGAGCTGGGCTGTGAAAGATGTCTGCAGGAGTGAGTGCCCTGCGGACCCATGCAGTTCATTTTTCTATGGATGGAATTGGTTGTGTGGGCTGTAGGATTCAAGTCTCTTTAAGCAAGCAAAGCTGTAAACAGAATACGTTTACCTCTGCTTTCTAGCTGCCAAAACAACAGAGGAGAGGTCCTCTGCTGCTCACTTGTTCTCTTTGCTTAGGACAATATACCTCTGTCTTGTAAAAGTTACACAATAGTCCCTAAGTTATCGAGTGCCCATCTTGTAACACCTTGCCAGGCCTCTACAGGGGTAATAAAAAGAGGAAGTGAATTAAAGTACAGATTAAGATTATCATCTTTCTGAGATATCCCCTAAAATTGTTCCCCAACCCCTCTCACAAGCAAGGTAATCAGACTGAGTTTCAAACAACTTGGCCAATAGCCATCTATTCAGATGCTCACACCCAAAGCTAGAAACCTTGTAAAATTGAAGCATCTTCTGAAACAATCAGGGAAAGATGAGAAGAGAGAACCAACAGTAAATAATGAGGAGTTTGCATGGCTGGATTCACTGACCCTACTGCCTGTCAATCAAGCATTCCCTGGAAGTCAACTTTTCTCTTAAACTCAGACGTAAAGAACTGGAATTACATACTTCTCACAGGTCTTACTTCCCCTCTAGGTAGGAATCAAAATGAAATAAAGAGGCCACAAAATAAAAACAGGTGAGTAAATAAAAAATAGCAAAGGAAGATTGCTCAAAAAAAAAAAAATCAATGTGAATGCCTAGACCACATTGAGAGAGAGAGACAGAGACAGAGAGAGACAGAGATACAAACAGAGGAAGAGGAAGAGGAAAGAGATGAATCAACTTACTAACAACAACTGTAAATTGTCCTTTTCATCTGCTGTAAAGGCTCAGCGTTGTTAAGGATGGGAAGGATAGAGCAGCTTGCCCTAGAAGTCCAAACTGCTAATCTGTGAAATGTTTTAATCTGGTAAGCATAAAACTGTTCATGGCCTTGGGCCTGATCATTCTTCCAAGAATGCATCCTTAGGAAATAAACAGAGGTGCATTTGAAACTGAGCGCAAAAGCCATCCATCATCCCCACATATGCTGCTGCTCCTGTCCCAGTCCTCCTGGGGTGGCTTCTTTATCCTGGCTGTACAGTAAGCAATATTCTAGATCTGCTACCCCCTACCCTGGAAACAAGGCTTTTCAAACACACTAAAGGAATCCAGATGTTCTCCTGACCTCCAGATGGTCTAACCTTGTGTTCCCTCCATCCCCGCCTTGTTATTTTAAGTTAAGTTCTATTAGCAGCTTTCTGCATGTGTTTCTGCCACTTTGCCTGTACATGGATCCTCTCCCACTTAGGGTGAGTCATGAGTTGGCCTTTTCTTTCAATTCATTCTCTTCTAAGTGAAATTCTTGGAGATTTCATGTGCACATTTCAGCCTTTCCAAGCATCAGCAGTGGTACAGGGTCCCCCCCTTTTATTTTTATATCTATCAGTCATTTTAATGGGGATCTGGAAGGAAAGGAATTAGACACTTGTGCTGACATCACACTCTCACCCACACATCCTGTACTGTTTTTTTTTTCCTAAAAGCAAAAGACAATCTGAAACAGAGAAAGAAAAGGCAGGAGAGAGGCAGGGTAGAAAGGGAGCAAAGGGGGAAATATCCATTTATAACTGTAGCTAACTCTGTGAAAGATTGCTTATTGATGTGAATTATTGTAAATGGTTTGCCTAGATGTTACTGAACAAAGATATGGAAGGAGGGGGCATAGGAGGCAGAAAGAAAAGTAACTGTAGAATGGCCTGCTTCTTGGCAGGGGGATAAATCAGGTGTAATAATGATACAGGGAGAAAGGTCTGTTTGCCTTTCAAGACTTAGAATCTAGAGGTAAAAATGGTGGCATCCAGAGAAGGTATAAAATTAGTGAAGTATATTGTAAAGTAAAAGAATAAAATAAAACAGTGTAACTATTGTCCTCCATGTATTGCTGCCTACAAATAAAGCCGTGGCAACACTGTATTTGCAATCCTGATGGAAGGTCTGCCTTGCAGAACCTTTGAAACCTTTGCTATACAAAATTGCTGTCTTTTAGAGAGTAGATTTGACATGCAATTGCTATCATTGGTAATGGTTTGTCTCAAAGCTTTCTGATCTCACTAAACAGTGCAGTTGTAGCAATTATATCATGATTCACCTTAGACTTGCAGATCTCAGTCCTGGTCCATCTTTTCTGTGGCGCACACCTACGATCTGTAGATGGTTTTCTATGTCACAACATACACACATATAAAACCCAGGGTTTATTCTGGTGTTATTTTCAAATCATAGATAATGTTCACTTTATTGTCATTCATGTTGACAAAAATTCTCTTTACAATATTAATGAGATGTGTGAATGTGTATATACATGTAAGAAATATTTTTAAGCCAAGCTGATTGTAACTGGGAGGGAAATGCTTGTGAAGAAAACAAAAAAAGAAAAAGAAGAAATGATCAAGGAAATTTGGGTGATGTTTAACAGCTGTTTCATGGATATGTATCTATTATATTTTCAGGCCACAATTAAATGTGATTTTAATAATCATTTGGTATTTAAATAATATACTATGATTGTCAAATGGAATTTTAATTAAATGCACATTTTCTTCTAAAATATGAAGTGTTACCCCTGCAAAAAGACCTTTTCTTTCCTAAGCACACTTTTTAAAATAATGCTCACTAGTTTGGTAAAGAAAGACTGTCTTTACAGTCTTCCTTACCCTTTCACATTCATCCAGCATTTGATGAGTCTTGAGGGAATTAAAGGCAAGAATTTAAACTAAGTAAATGTTCTTATAATCTCTAATGAGGATAATGAAAACAGCGCTCAGAGGGATGCCTAAGATAAAACACCCTTCAAGTAAGTAGAGAGAGCAGTCTCTCCCCTACCATCTCTTTGGGGGTGTTTCCTGTTCTCTATGTTTGGGAGGCAGTCACATTCCATCTCCTTTACCTTTGTTCTTGGTCTCTGTAGGAAACTTTATATCATATTACCCACTCCCCACCCCCAGCATTCAAAAGCTGAATGAGCTCTTAGGCCTTAGTTAAAACCAAGCTTCATAAAGGAACTGCTCAACTTAGTCTTCTTGCTTTGTTCTGTGTTTCAGAGCTCATCAAATTGGTTTAAAGGCCCTCTACTTTCCACTGGTTTAAAGATTTCTTTTTATTAAAATATGACTGATGTGACCTGCCCGTCTTTATCTTTACCTCTGCTCTCAAGACATACACATTATGTGGATGCTAACTATAACAGACAAAGGTAGTACTCCACATACCAAAACCACAATAAATTCAATTGTGTTTTAAATTGAAAAAAAAGCAAGCAAACAAACAAAAAAACTAAAATAAACTTATAGATATGCTCCTTATACAGCAACAACAATTCTAGCATTTGTTTGTTTGTTTGTTTGTTTTTCTTTTTGTCTTTGCTTCAGTTTCAGTTCTCATTAGAAACACATTAAAGACATTTCAGACAGGTTCAAGGTGAAGGACAGTTTGTCACAGAACTATGAGACCAATTTGTTATTTTTAAAGGCAGGATTAATTTGAATGTTATCTCTTACCAGTTGTTGGTATTTAAGATGAATGTATTGAGAATAATTGGAAATGTTTGCATAATAAATGGAAACCATTGAGCCTATAGTTATGAAAATTCCAACAGCTTTCTTTCCGATATAAAAGCTATAGGAAGGCTTTCCCGTATAAAAGCAATATAAGAAAGCTATGCCTCCTTACAAGGGGAGAAACATTTTCTAAGGGATGAGACATTATTGATTTTTATTCTACCTTCAAGTTTTAATCTGTCCTATGGAAAGAAAGCATGGGTTGAATGTGACAGAGCTGCCAGAGGAGATCTGCTGAAGTATGTATTTGAAGTGTCCTCCAAAGGCCCTGTGATAGTTCCTCCTTAGTGATCCTAAGAGTTGTTGGCAACTTTACATGAAGAAGCCAGGTAGGGACTCTCCCATCCCTTTTATTCATTGCCTGGAGATGCTGTGAGCATATTTGCTCCACAATGCATTTTCTGTCCTGATGTCTGTCTACCACAGGCTCATAAGCAACATGTCCAGGTGGCTATAGGCTGAAAGTTCCCAAACCAGTATTCAAAATACAACTTTCTTTTTTATAAGGTTGTTGTCCGTGTTTTTCACAGTAAAGGCAAAGCAACTAACAAGTCCTCTGTGGGCAGTCAGGAAAATCAGCTAGGAGGAGCTAAACGCAGTCACCCAGCCTCTTCCTACAACTGAGGGGATGATGACAGAAAGGAGGGGTGACAAGAAGCCTCATCTGAACAAAGAGAGATTCCTTGAGTTTCAAGTCCAGTTAAAAAATGACTCTCCAAAACACAGGATGAACTGACAAGACACAGCTATCTGAAGCGTATAAGGGTTTATACTTCAGAGAACAAAAGAGGATGCACAGAGGACATCTTAAGTCCAAAAATGAACCAAGTACTGTGGCTATGGAGACAACATTGTAAAATCAAGGGCCACAGAACTCCAGTGTCAGCTGGATCCTGAGGGTCAGACTGTCACTAGGAGCTCCAGAGCTTAGGAGGGGACGTGGAGGGCAGAACCAGAAATGTAATGTAGGGGTAGAGTTGACAGCATCAATGACAGAAGCAGCCAGGGAAGTGGCTCCAATACCTGGGAAGAACACAAGACTATATTTTATCTGGAAAGAGATGCAAACAAACCCTCTATTCTTTTATGTTACTTTACTGCTTAAATATGAAAAATATATCCAGGAAGCTACATAAATATTCAAAACGAAATTTAACATAATTTCCTCTTTAAAAACTGTTAGCAATAATTCATTGCACAAAGTAATGAATCTCACAGTGCTATTTTCAGTCAAGTACATCATGGAACCTGACCATAAGCACATATTACCTTCTCCTGTTCTCCCTGTGCTCTTCCCTTCCCAATAGTCCTACTTTGGCTTTCACTAATATATGTATATAAACAAATTATATAATATATACATTCATAAATAGAACAAAAACTGCCAGTAGACTCTCTGAAAACATTTCTGATTATTCTAAACATAGCCATTTAAAATACCAACAACTAGTAAGAGTTAACATCCAAGTTAAGCCAATTTACCATCTCTATTTCACTCTGTTATCTGATATGTAGACAAACTATCTTTGTATCTTTATTATCTTCAGTTACTAAAAGCTCACAAAAAAATTGAAGGATTCATCTTTAAGAATCTTATGAGATAGTTCTTAAATCTATCTGTTAAGACTTGAATTATACCACACACCTATGGTTACTTGATCTTTGACAAAGAAGCTAAAACCATCCAGTCAAAAAAAGACAGCATTTTCAACAAATGGTGCTGAATCAACTGGAGGTCAACATGTAGAAGAATGCAAATTGATCCATTCTCTTTTTTATTTATTAGATATTTTCTTCATTTACATTTCAAATGCTATCCCAAAAGTCCCCTATACCCTCCCCCCGCCCTGCTCCCCTACCCACTCACTCCCACTTCTTGGCCCTGGCTTTCCCCTGTACTGGGGGATATAAAGTTTGCTAGACAAAGGGGCCTCTCTTCCCAATGATGGCCAACTACGCCATCTTCTGCTACATATGCAGATAGAGACACAAGTTCTGTGGGTACTGGTTAGTTCATATTGTTGTTCTACCTATAGGGTTGCAGAGCCTTCAGCTCCTAGGGTACTTTCTCTAGCTCCAACATTGGGGGTCCTGTTTTCCATCCAATAGATGACTGTGAGCATCCACTTCTGTATTTGCCAGGGACTGGCAAAGCCTGACAGGAGACAGCTATATCAGGGTCCTTTCAGCAAACTCTTGCTGGCATATGCAATAGTGTCTGCATTTGATGGCTGATTATGGGATGGACCCCTGGGTGGGGCAGTCTCTGGATGGTCCATCCTTTCGTCTTAGCACCAAACTTTGTCTCTGCAACTCCTTCCATGGATATTTTAATCCCTATTCTAGGGAAGAATGAAATATCCATGAGTTGGTCTTCCTTCTTGATTTTCTTGTTTTGGAAGTTGTATCTTGGGTGTTCTAGGTTTCTGGGCTAATATTCACCTATCAGTGAGTGCATATCAAGTGACTTCTTTTGTGAATGGGTTACCTCACTCAGGATGATATCCTCCAGATACATCCAATTGCCCAAGAATTTCATAAATTCATTGTTTTTAATAGCTGAGTAGTACTCCATTGTGTAAATGTACCACATTTTCTGTATCCATTCCTCTGTTGAGGGAAATCTGGGTTCTTTCCAGCTTCTGGCTATTATAAATAGGACTGCTATGAACATAGTGGAGCATGTGTCCTTATTACCAGTTGGAACATCTTCTGGATGTATGCCCAGGAGAGGTATTTCTGGATCTACCAATAGAACTATGTCCAGTTTTCTGAGGAACTGCCAGACTGATATCCAGAGTGGTTGTACAAGCTTGCAAACCCACCAGCAATGGAGGAGTGTTCCTCTTTCTCCACATCCTCGCCAGCATGTGCTGTCACCTGAATTTTTGATCCTAGTCATTCTGACTGGTGTGAGGTGGAATCTCAGGGTTGTTTTAATTTGCATTTCCCTGATGATTAAGAATGTTGAACATTTTTTCAAGTGCTTCTCAGCCCTTCAGTATTCCTCGGTTGAGAATTCTTTGTTTAGCTCTGAACCCCATTTTGTAATGGGGTTATTTGTATTTCTAGAGTTCAGCTTCTTGAGCTCTTTGTATATATTGGACATTTGTCCCCTATCAGTTTTAGGATTGGTAAAAATTCTTTCCCATTCTTTTGGTGGCCTTTTTGTCTTATTGACAGGGTCTTTTGCCCTACAGAAGCTTTGCAATTTTATGAGGTCCCATTTGTTGATTCTTGAACTTATAGCAAGGGCCATTGCTGTTCTGTTTAAGAATTTTTCACCTGTGCCCATATCTTTGAGGGTTTTTCCCAATTTCTCCTCTATAAATTTCAGTGTCTCTGGTTTTATATGGAGTTCTTTGATCCACTTAGAATTGAGCTTTGTACACGGAGATAAGAATGGATCAATTCGCAGTATTCTACATGATAACAGCCAATTCTGCTGGCACCATTTGTTGAGAATGCTGTCTTTTTTCCACTGGATGGTTTTAGCTCCCTTGTCAAACATCAGATGACCATAGGTGTGTGGGTTCATTTCTGGGTCTTCAATTCTATTCCATTGATCTACCTGTCTGTCATTGTACCAGTACCATGCAGTTTTTATCACAATTGCTCTGTACTACAGCTTGAGGTCAGGCATGATGATTCCACCAGAGGTTCTTTTACTGTTGAGAATAGTTTCTGTTATCCTAGGTTTTTTTGTTATTCCAGATGAATTTGCAAATTGCCCTTTCTAACTCAATGAAGAATTGAGTTGAAATTTTAATGGAGATTGCATTGAATCTAGAGATTGCTTTTGGCAGGATAGCCATTTTTACTATATTATTCCTGCCAATCCATTAGCATGGAAGATCTTTCCATCTTCTGAGATCTTCTTCAATTTCATTCTTCAGAGACTTGAAGTTCTTATCATACAGATCTTTCACTTCCTTAGTTAGAGTCACACCAAGGTATTTTATATTATTTGTTACTATTGTGAAGGGTGTTGTTTCCCTAATTTCTTTCTCATCCTGTTTATCCTTTGTATAGAGAAAGGCCACTGATTTGTTTGAGTTAATTTTATATCCAACTACTGCGCTGAAGCTGTTTATCAGGTTTAAGAGTTCTCTGGTGGAATTTTTAGGGTCACTTATATATAATATCATAACATCTGCAAAAAGTGATTTTTTGACTTCTTCTTTTACAATTTGTATCCCCTTGATCTCCTTTTGTTGTCAAATTGCTCTGGCTAGGACTTCAAGTACTATATTGAATAGGTAGGGAGAAAGTGGGCAGCCTTGTCTAGTCCCTGATTTTAGTGGGATTGCTTCCAGCTTCTCTCCATTTACTTTGATGTTGGCTACTGGTTTGCTGTATATTGTTTTTATTATGTTTAGGTATGGGCCTTGAATTCCTGATCTTTCCATTACTTTTATCATGAAGGGGTGTTGGATTTTGTCAAGATGATCATGTGATTTTTGTTTTTGAGTTTGTTTATATAGTGAATTATGCTGATGGATTTCCTGATATTAAAACATCCCTGCACCCCTGAGATGAGGCCTACTTGGTCATGATAGATGACCATTTTGATGTGTTCTTGGATTCGGTTTGAGAGGATTTTATTGAGTATTTTTGCATCAGTATTCATAAGGGAAATTGGTCTGAAGTTCTCTTTCTTTGTTGGATTTGTGTGGTTTAGGTAATAGAGTAATTGTGGGTTCATAGAATGAATTGGGTAGAGTACCTTCTGTTTCTATTTTGTGGAATAGTTTGAGGAGAGTTGAAATTAGGTCTTCTTTGAAGGTCTGATAGAACTCTTCAAAAAACCGATCTGGTCCTGGACTTTTTTTGGTTAGGAGACTATTAATGACTGCTTCTATTTCTTTAGGGGTAATGGGACTGATTAGACCATTAATCTGATCCTGATTTAACTTTGGTACCTGGTATTTGTCTAGAAAATTGTCCATTTCATCCAGGTTTTCCAGTTTTGTTGAGTATAGCCTTTTGTAGTAGGATCTGATGATGTTTTGGATTTCCTCAGGATCTGTTGTTATGTCTCCTTTTTCATTTCTGATTTTGTTAGTTAGGATCCTGTCCCTGTGCCCACTAGATAGTCTGGCTAAGGGTTTATCTATCTTGTTGATTTTCTCAAAGAACCAGCTCCTTGATTGGTTGATTCTTCGTATAGTTCTTTTTGTATCCACTTGGTTGATTTCTGCCCTAAGTTTGATTATTTCCTGCCATCTACTCCTCATGGGTAAATTTGCTTCCTTTTGTTCTAGAGCTTCTAGGTGTGCTGTCAGACTGTTAGTGTATGCTCTCTCTAGTTCCTTTTTGGAGGTACTCAGGGCTATGAGTTTTCCTCTTAGGACTGCTTTCATTGTGTCCCATAAGTTTGGGTATATTGTGGCTTCATTTTCATTAAACTCTAAAAAGTCTTTAATTTCTTTATTTCTTCCTTGACCAAGGTATCATTGTGTAGAATGCTGTTTAGTTTCCACGTGAATGTTGACTTTCTATTATTTATGCTGTTATTGAAGATCAGCCTTAGTCCATGGTGATCTGATAGGATGCATGGGATAATTTCAATATTTTTGTATCTGTTGAGGCCTGTTTTGTGACCAATTATATGGTCAATTTTGGAGGAGGTACCATGAGATGCTGAGAAGAAGGTATATCCTTTTGTTTTAGGATAAAATGTTCTGTAGATATCTGTTAGATCCATTTGTTTCATAACTTCTGTTAGTGTCCATGTGTCTCTGTTTAGTTTCTGTTTCCAGGATCTGTCCATTGGTGAGAGTGGGGTGTTGAAGTCTCCCACTATTATTGTGTGAGGTATAATATGTGCTTTGAGCTTTACTAAACATTCTTTAATGAATGTGGCTGCCCTTGCATTTGGAGCATAGATATTTAGAATTGAGAGTTCATCTTGGTAGATTTTACCTTTGATGAGTATGAAGTGCCCCTCCTTGTCTTTTTTGATAACTTTGGGTTGGAAATCGATTTTATTCAATATTAGAATGGCTACTCCAGCTTGTTTCTTCGAACCATTTGCTTGGAAAATTGTTTTCCAGCCTTTTACTCTGAGGTAGTGTCTGTCCTGTTCCCTGAGATGGGTTTCCTGTAAGCAGCAAAATTTGGGTCCTGTTTGTGTAGTCAGTCTGATAGTCTATGTCTTTTTATTGAGGAATTGAGTTCATTGATGTTAAGAGAAATCAAAGAAAAGTAATTATTGCTTCCTGTCATTTTTGTTGTTAAAGTTGAGAATTTGTGGCTGTCTTCTTTTAGTGTTGCTAAAGGATTACTTTCTTGCTTTTTCTAGGGTGCAGTTTCCATCTTTGTGTTGGTGTTTATTATCCTTTGAAGGGCTGGATTCGTGGAAAGATATTGGGTGAATTTGGTTTTGTCATGGAATACTTTGGTTTCTCCATCTATGGTAATTGAGAGTTTTGCTAGGTATAGTAGCCTGGGCTGGCATTTGTGTTCTCTTGGGGTTTGTATGTCATCTGCCCAGTATCTTCTAGATTTCATAGTATCTGGTGAGAAGTCTGGTGTAATTCCAATAGGCCTGCCTTTATATGTTACTTGACCTTTTTCCCTTACTACCTTTAATATTCTGTCTTTATTTAGTGCATTTGTTGTTCTGATTATTATGTGTCTGGAGGAATTTCTTTTCTGGTCCAGTCTATTTGGAGTTCTGTAGGCTTCTTGTATGTTCATGGGCAACTCTTTCTTTAGGTATGGGAAGTTTTCTTCTATAATTTTGTTGAAGGTATTTGCTGGCCCTTTAAGTTGAAAATCTTCATTCTCATCAACTCCTATTATCTGTAGGTTTGGTCTTCTCATTGTGGCCTGTATTTCCTGGATGTTTTGAGTTAGGATCCTTTTGCATTTTGCATTTTCTTTGATAGTTGTGCCCATATTCCCTATGGAATCTTCTGTACCTAAGAGTCTCTCTTCCATCTCTTGTATTCTGTTGCTGATGCTCACATCTATGGTTCCTGATTTCTTTCCTAGGGTTTCTATCTTCGGAGTTGTCTCCCTTTGGGTTTCTTCATTGTTTCTACTTCCATTTTTAGATCTTGGATGGTTTTGTTCAATTCCATCACCTGTTTGCTTGTGTTTTCCTGTAATTATTTAAGGGATTTTTGTGCTTCTTCTACCTGTTTAGCAGTGTTTGCCTGTAGTTCTTTAAGGACTTCTACCTGTTTAGCAGTATTCTCCTATAATTCCTTGAGGGATTTTTGTGCTTCCTCTTTAAGGGCTTCTATCTCTTTAGCACTGTTTTCCTGTATTTCTTTAAATGAGTTATTAATTCCCTTCTTTAAATCTTATACCACCATCATGAGATATGATTTTAAATCCACCTCTTGCTTTTCGCATGTGCTGGGGTATCCAGAAGTCATTGTGGTGGGCATACTGGTTTCTGATGATGCCCAGTGTTCTTGGTTTCTGTTAGTAAGATTCTTATATTTGCTTTTCGCCATCTGGAAATCTCTGGTGTTAATGATCAAGCTGTCTCTGGTTGGAGTTTGATCCTCCTGTGACTCTGTTAGCCTCTGTCAGCACTCCTGGGAGTCCAGCTCTCACCTGAGTTCCAGTGGTCAGAGCACTCTCTGCAGGCAAGCTCTCCTCTTGCAGGGCAGGTGTCCAGCAGTCTGGAGCTCTGATCCACCTCTTGAGTTCTGATGTCAGAACCCTCCCTGTAGTCCAACTCTCCTCTGGCAAGGAATGTGCCCAGGGGTCTGGTTCTCAGCTCTGCCTCCTGGCTGAAGATGAAGGCCTGAGGGGACCCTGACCAAGAAGCTCTGTTGCTTCTATCACCCATGTGCTCTCAGGTGATCAGGAGGTCCTGGGTGTGTTAGGGGTCCTGTGATGTTGAGAGCCCTCTGGTGCCCTAGATGCCCTAGGCTGGGTTCATGCAGAAGATGGAAGGGCTAGCCCCGACCTGAATGGATCCCAGCCTCTGGTCGGGCGGGGTTCCTTTGCCCCTATTCTTGCTGGTACAAGACCCTCAGCGATTCTTTGGAGCTGATGTTGAGCATTCTACTCACCCATGATCCCAAAGTGATCCCAATGTTCTGAGGTGTGGAGAGCACTCTGGAGCCCTTAGCTGCCTCCACTGTCCTCAGAAGGAAGATCATATTGATCCATTCTTCTTCTTTTTTTTTTTTTTTTTTTTTTTCTTTTTTTGGTTTTTCGGACAGGGTTTCTCTGTATAGCCCTGACTGTCCTGGAACTCACTTTGTAGATCAGGCTGGCCTCAAACTCAGAAATCCGCCTACTTCTGCTTCCCAAGTGTTGGGATTAAAGGTGTGCGCCACCACGCCGGGCATATTGATCCATTCTTATCTCTCTACACAAAGCTCAAGTCCAAGTGGATCAAGGACCTCCACATAAAACCAGATACAGTGAATGTAATAGAAGAGAAAGTGGGGGAAACCCTTGAACACATGGGCCTAGGGGGAAAGTTCCTGAATAGAACACCAAGGTTTATGCTCTAAGACCAAGAATTGACAAATGGGACCTCATAAAATTGCAAAGCTTCTGTAAGGCAAAGGACACTGTCAATAGGACAAAACAGAAACCAACAGATTGGGAAAAGATTGTTACCAATCCTACATCCAATAGAGGGCTAATAACCAATATATACAAAGAACTCAAAAAGTTAGATTCCAGAGAACCAAATAACCCTATTAAAAAGTATAGAACAGAGCTAAACAGAGAATTCTCGACTGAGGAAACTCAAACAACCAGGAAGCATCTAAAGAAATGTTAGACATCCTTAGTCATCAGGGAAATGCAAATCAAAACAACCCTGAGATTCCACCTCATACCAGTTAGAATGGCTAAGATCAAAAACTCAGGTGACAGCAGATGCTGGTGAGGATGTGGAGAGAGAGGAACACTCCACCGTTGTTGGTAAGATTCCAAGCTGGTACAACCATTCTGGAAATCAGTCTGGTGAGTCCTCAGAAAATTGGACATAGTACTACTACGTGAGGATCCAGCTGTACCACTCCTGTGCACATACCCAACATATAACAAGGACACATACTCCACCATATTCATAGCAGCCTTATTTTTAGTAGCCAGAAGCTGGAAACAATCCAAATGTCCCTCAACAGAGGAATGGATAAAAAAAAAAAAAAAAAAAAAAAAAAAAAAAACACACATGGTATGCACTCATTGATAAGTTGCTATTAGCCCAAATGCTTGGAATACCCATGATTGAATTCACAGACCACATGAAGCTCAAGAAGGAAGACCACAGTATGGGTGTTATATTCCTTCCTAGAAAGAGAAATAAAATAGTCACATGACCAAATACAGAGGCAAAATATGGAACAGAGACTGAAGGAAAAGCCATCCAAAGACTGCCCCACCTGGGAATCCATCCTATACACAGTCACCAAACCCAGATGCTATTGTGGATGCCAACAAGTGCTTGCTGACAGGAGCCTGATATGGCTGTCTCCTGAGAGGTCCTGTCAGAGCCTGAAAAATACAGAAAAGAAAGCTCACAGCCAGCCATTGGACTGAGTATGGCACCCCTGATATAGGAGTTGACAAAGGGACTGAAGGAGCTTAGGGGGGTTGCAGCCTCATGCAGGAAGCAACAGTGTCAACTGGCCAGACCCTCTGGAGCTCCCAGGGACCCATGGCTCCAGCTGCATATGTGGCAGAGGATGACCTTGTTGGACATCATTGGGAGGAGTAGCTCTTGGGCCTAAGGGTGTTCAATGCCCCAGTGTAGGGGAATGCCAGGGCAGGAAGGAGGGAGAGGGGGTAGCACCCTCATAGAGGCAGGGGGAGGGGATAGGGAGTTTCCGGAGGGGAGACCTGGAAAGGGGATAATATTTGAAATGTAAATAAAGAAAATATCCAGTAAAAAAAAAAAAAGAGTTGAATTATATAAACCTATAGTGAAATTACTGTTCAGGGTTCTTTTTTTTTTTTTAATATTTTTATTACATATTTTCCTCAATTACATTTCCAATACTATCCCAAAAGTCCCCCATAGCGCCCCCCACTTCCCTACCCACCCATTCCCATTCTTTTGGCCCTGGCATTCCCCTATATTGGGGCATATAAAGTTTGCAAGTCCAATGGGCCTCTCTTTCCATTGATGGCCGACTAGGCCATCTTTCGATACATATGCAGCTAGAGACAAGAGCTCCAGGGTTCTGGTTAGTACATCATGTTGTTCCAACAATAGGGTTGCAGATCCCTTTAGCTCCTTGGGTACTTTCTCTAGCTTCTCCATTGGGAGCCCTGTGATACATCCAATAGCTGACTGTGAACATCCACTCCTGTGTTTGCTAGGCCCCGGCATCGTCTCACAAGAGACAGCTATATTTGGGTCTTTTCAGCAAAATCTTGCTAGTGTATGCAATGGTGTCAGCGTTTAGAAGCTGATTATGGGACGGATCCCTGGATACAGCAGTCTCTAAATGGTCCATCCTTTCATCACAGCTACGAACTTTGTCTCTGTAACTCCTTCCCTGGGTGTTTTGTTCCCAATTCTAAGAAGGTGCACAGTGTCCACACTTTGGTCTTCATTCTTCTTGAGTTTCATGCGTTTAGCAAATTGTATCTTATATCTTGGGTATCCTAAGTTTTGGGCTAATATCCACTTATCAGTGAATACATATTGTGTGAGTTCTTTTGTGATTGTGTTACTTCACTCAAGATGATGCCCTCCAGGTCCATCCATTTGGCTAGGAATTTCATAAATTCATTCCTTTTAATAGCTGAGTAGTACTCCATTGTGTAAATGTACCATAATTTCTGTATCCATTCCTCTGTTGAGGGACATCTGGGTTCTTTCCAGCTTCTGGCTATTATAAATAGGGCTGCTATGAACATAGTGGAGCATGTGTCCTTTTTACCGGTTGGGACATCTTCTGGATATATGGCCAGGAAAGGTATTGCTGGATCCTCCGGTACTACTATGTCCAATTTTCTGAGGAACCGCCAGACTGATTTCCAGAGTGGTTGTACAAGCTTGCAATCCCACCAACAATGGAGGAGTGTTCCTCTTTCTCCACATCCTCGCCAGCATCTGCTGTCACCTGAATTTTTGATCTTAGCCATTCTGACTGGTGTGAGGTGGAATCTCAGGGTTGTTTTGATTTGCATTTCCCTGATGATTAAGGATGTTGAACATTTTTTCAGGTGCTTCTCTGCCATTCGGTATTCCTCAGGTGAGAATTCTTTGTTCAGTTCTGAGCCCCATTTTTTAATGGGGTTATTTGACTTTCTGGAGTCCACCTTCTTGAGTTCTTTATATATATTGGATATTAGTCCCTTATCTGATTTAGGATAGGTGAAGATCCTTTCCCAATCTGTTGGTGGTTTTTTTGTCTTATTGATGGTGTCTTTAGCCTTGCAGAAGCTTTGTAGTTTCATGAGGTCCCACTTGTCAATTCTCGATCTTACAGCACAAGCCATTACTGTTCTATTCAGGAATTTTTCCCCTGTGCCCATATCTTCAAGGCTTTTCCCCACTTTCTCCTCTATAAGTTTCAGTGTCTCTGGTTTTATGTAAAGTTCCTTGATCCACTTAGACTTGACCTTAGTACAAGGAGATAGGAATGGATCGATTCGCATTCTTCTACATGTTAACAACCAGTTGTGCCAGCACCATTTGTTGAAAATGCTGTCTTTCTTCCACTGGATGTTTTTAGCTCCCTTGTCGAAGATCAAGTGACCATAGGTGTGTGGGTTCATTTCTGGGTCTTCAATTCTATTCCATTGGTCTATTTGTCTGTCACTATACCAGTACCATGCAGTTTTTATCACAATTGCTCTGTAGTAGAGCTTTAGGTCCGGCATGGTGATTCCACCAGAGGTTCTTTTATCCTTGAGAAGAGTTTTTGCTATCCTAGGTTTTTTGTTATTCCAGATGAATTTGCAGATTGCACTTTCTAATTCGTTGAAGAATTGATTTGGAATTTTGATGGGGATTGCATTGAATCTGTAGATTGCTTTTGGCAAGATAGCCATTTTTACAATGTTGATCCTGCCAATCCATGAGCATGGGAGATCTTTCCATCTTCTGAGATCTTCTATAATTTCTTTCTTCAGAGACTTGAAGTTTTTATTATACAGATCTTTCACTTCCTTAGTTAGAGTCACGCCAAGATATTTTATATTATTTGTGACTATTGAGAAGGGTGTTGTTTCCCTAATTTCTTTCTCAGCCTGTTTATTCTTTGTGTAGAGAAAGGCCATTGATTTGTTTGAGTTAATTTTATATCCAGCTACTTCACCGAAGCTGTTTATCAGGCTTAGGAGTTCTCTGGTGGAATTTTTAGGGTCACTTATATATACTATCATATCATCTGCAAAGAGTGATATTTTGACTTCATCTTTTCCAATTTGTATCCCTTTGATCTCCTTTTGTTGTCGAATTGCTCTGGCTAGGACTTCAAGTACAATGTTGAATAGGTATGGAGAAAGTGGACAGCCTTGTCTACTCCCTGATTTTAGAGGGATTGCTTCAAGCTTCTCACCATTTACTTTGATGTTGGCTACTGGTTTGCTGTAGATTGCTTTTATCATGTTTAGGTATGGGCCTTGAATTCCTGATCTTTCCAAGACTTTTATCATGAATGGGTGTTGGATCTTGTCAAATGCTTTGTCCGCATCTAAGGAGATGACCATGTGGTTTTTGTCTTTGAGTTTGTTTATATACTGGATTACGTTGATGGATTTCCGTATATTGAACCATCCCTGCATCCCTGGGATGAAACCTACTTGGTCAGGATGGATGATTGTTTTGATGTGTTCTTGGATTCGGTTAGCAAGAACTTTATTGAGGATTTTTGCATCAATATTCATAAGGGATATTGGTCTGAAGTTTTCTATCTTTGTTGGGTCTTTTTGTGGTTTAGGTATCAGAGTAATTGTGGCTTCATAGAATGAGTTGGGTAGAGTACCTTCTGTTTCTATTTTGTGGAATAGTTTGTGAAGAACTGGGATTAGATCTTCTTTGAAGGTCTGATAGAACTCTGCACTAAACCCATCTGGTCCTGGGCTTTTTTTAGTTGGGAGACTATTAATGACTGCTTCTATTTCTTTGGGGGATATAGGGCTGTTTAGATCATTAACCTGATCTTGATTCAACTTTGGTACCTGGTATCTGTCTAGGAACTTCTCCATTTCATCCAGGTTCTCCAGTTTTGTTGAGTATAGCCTTTGGTAGAAGGATCTGATGGTGTTTTGGATGTCTTCAGGATCTGTTGTTATGTCTCCTTTTTCATTTCTGATTTTGTTAATTAGGATGCTTTCCCTGTGCCCTCTAGTGAGTCTGGCTAAGGGTTTATCTATCTTGTTGATTTTCTCAAAGAACCAGCTCCTTGATTGGTTGATTCTTTGAATAGTTTTTCTTGTTTCCACTTGGTTGATTTCACCCCTGAGTTTGATTATTTCCTGCCGTCTACTCCTCTTGGGTGAATTTGCTTCCTTTTGTTCTAGTGCTTTTAGGTGTGTTGTCAAGCTGCTAATGTGTGCTCTCTCTAGTTTCCTTTTGGAGGCACTCAGAGCTATGAGTTTTCCTCTTAGAAATGCTTTCATTGTGTCCCATAAGTTTGGGTATGTTGTGGCTTCATTTTCATTGAACTCTAAAAAGTCCTTAATTTCTTTCTTTATTCCTTCCTTGACCAAGGTATCATTGAGAAGAGTGTTGTTCAGTTTCCACGTGAAGGTTGGCTTTCTATTATTTATTTTGTTATTGAAGATCAGCTTTAGGCCATGGTGATCTGATAGGATGCATGGGACAATTTCAATATTTTTATATCTGTTGAGGCCTGCTTTGTGACCAATTATGTGGTCAATTTTGGAGAAGGTACCATGAGGTGCTGAGAAGAAGGTATATCCTTTTGTTTTAGGATAGAATGTTCTGTAGATATCTGCCAGATCCATTTGATTCATAATTTCTCTTAGTTTCACTGTGTCCCTGTTTAGTTTCTGTTTCCATGATCTATCCATTGGTGAAAGTGGTGTGTTGAAGTCTCCCACTATTATTGTATGAGCTGCAATGTGTGCTTTGAGATTTACTAAAGTTTCTTTAATGAATGTGGCTGCCTTTGTATTTGGAGCATAGATATTCAGGATTGATAGTTCCTCTTGGAGGATTTTACCTTTGATGAGTATGAAGTGTCCCTCCCTGTCTTTTTTAATGACTTTGGGTTGGAAGTCAATCTTATCAGATATTAGAATGGCTACTCCAGCTTGTTTCTTCATGCCATTTGCTTGGAAAATTGTTTTCCAGCCTTTCATTCTGAGGTAGTGTCTATCCTTTTCTCTGAGATGAGTTTCCTGTAAGCAGCAAAATGTTGGGTCTTGTTTGTGTAGCCAGTTTGTTAGTCTATGTCTTTTTATTGGGGAGTTGAGTCCATTGATATTAAGAGATATTAAGGAAAAGTAATTGTTGTTTCCTGTTATTTTTGTTGTTAAAGTTGGCATTTTGTTCTTGTGGCTGTCTTCTTTTAGGTTTGTTGAGGGATTACCTTCTTGTTGTTTCTAGGGCGTGGTTCCTGTCCTTGTATTGGTTTTTTTCTGTTATCATCCTTTGAAGGGCTGGATTCGTGGAGAGATAATGTGTGAATTTGGTTTTGTCGTGGAATACTTTGGTTTCTCCTTCTATGTTAATTGAGAGTTTGGCTGGGTATAGTAGCCTGGGCTGGAATTTGTGTTCTTTTAGTGTCTGTATAACATCCGTCCAGGATCTTCTGGCTTTCATAGTCTCTGGTGAAAAATCTGGTGTAATTCTGATAGGCTTGCCTTTATATGTTACTTGGCCTTTTTCTCTTACTGCTTTTAGTATTCTATCTTTATTTAGAGCATTTGTTGCTCTGATTATTATGTGTCGGGAGGTATTTCTTTTCTGGTCCAGTCTATTTGGAGTTCTGTAGGCTTCTTGTATGTTCATGGGCATCTCTTTCTTTAGATTTGGGAAGTTTTCTTCTATAATTTTGTTGAAGATGTTTGCTGGTCCTTTGAGTTGAAAATCTTCATTCTCATCCACTCCTATTATCCGTAGGTTTGGTCTTCTCATTGCGTCCTGTATTTCTTGGATGTTTTGAGTTAGGATCTTTTTGCATTTTACATTTTCCTTGATTGTTGTGCCGATGTTCTCTATGGAATCTTCTGCACCTGAGATTCTCTCTTCCATCTCTTGTATTCTGTTGCTGATGCTGGTATCTATGGTTCCAGATTTCTTTCCTAGGGTTTCTATCTCCAGTGTTGCCTCATTTTGGGTTTTCTTTATTGTGTCTACTTCCCTTTTTAGGTCTAGTATGGTTTTGTTCATTTCCATCATCTGTTTGGTTGTGTTTTCCTGTTTTTCATTAAGGACTTCTACCTGTTTGATTATGTTATCGTGTTTTTCTTTAAGGATTTGTAACTCTTTAGCAGTGTTCTCCTGCAATTCTTTAAGGGATTTTTGTGCTTTCTCTTTATTGTCTTCTGCCTGTTTAGCAGTGTTCTCCTGCATTTCTTTAAGTGTGTTATTAAAGTCCTTCTTGAAGTTCTCTATCATCATCAGGAGATATGCTTTTAAATCCGTGTCTAGCTTTTCCGGTGTGTTGGGGTGCCCTGGACTGGGCGAAGTGGGGGTGCTGGGTTCTGATGATGGTGAGTGGTCTTGGTTTCTGTTAGTAAGATTATTACGTTTACCTCTCGCCATCTGGTAATCTCTGGGGTTAGTTGTTATCGTTGTCACTGTTTAAAGATTGGAGCAGAAGCTGTGTTCCACTCACCAGCAGTCTCTAAATCCTGCGGCGGGGGTTGTGGGTAGCTGACGGTACCCCGGTGCTGGTCCAGCCGGAAGAGGCCTGTGGTCCTACACAGGCCGTTTTTCTGCTTCCCTAACTAATGCAGTCTCTGGTCCCGCGTGCAATTGGATTGGAGCAGAAGCTGTGTTCCACTCTCCAGAAGTCTTAAGATCCTGTGGTGGGTGTTGTGGGTAACTGGTGAGTGTCAGCCGACCCTGCGCCCCAGCTGCCCTGGTGCTTTTCTGACCGGAAGAGGGTTGTGGCCCTATGTAGGCCGGATTTCTCTCTCCCCAACCAGAGCAGTCTCAGGTCCCTCGTGATTGGACTGGAACAGAAGCTGTGTTCCACTCACCAGCAGTCCCAAAATCCTGCGGCGGGGGTCGTGGGTAGCTGGCGGGTGTCAGGCAACCCTGCGCTCCCGCTACCCCGGTGCTGATCTGGCCGGATGAGGCCTGTGGCCCTACTCAGGCCGGTTTCTGCTTCCCTAACTAATGCAGTCTCAGGTCCCGCGCAATTGGATTGGAGCAGAAGCTGTGTTCCACTCACCAGCAGTCTCAAAATCCTGCGGCGGGGGGTCGTGGGTAGCTGGCGGGTGTCAGGCAACCCTGCGCTCCCGCTACCCCGGTGCTGATCTGGCCGGATGAGGCCTGTGGCCCTACTCAGGCCGGTTTCTGCTTCCCTAACTAATGCAGTCTCAGGTCCCGCGCAATTGGATTGGAGCAGAAGCTGTGTTCCACTCACCAGCAGTCCCAAAATCCTGCGGCGGGGGTCGTGGGTAGCTGGCGGGTGTCAGGCAACCCTGCGCTCCCGCTACCCCGGCGCTGATCTGGCCGGATGAGGCCTGTGGCCCTACTCAGGCCTGTTTCTGCTTCCCTAACTAATGCAGTCTCAGGTCCCGCGCAATTGGATTGGAGCAGAAGCTGTGTTCCACTCACCAGCAGTCCCAAAATCCTGCGGCGGGGGTCGTGGGTAGCTGGCGGGTGTCAGGCAACCCTGCGCTCCTGCTACCCCGGCCCTGTTCAGGGTTCTTAACTCTATTATATGTACATAGTAGAAATGCCACAAATTATTCAACCACAGCACACGTTGCCTCACTTACACTGACTGCCATCACTGATGCTGGCTTAGGATCTTATAGAGCCTCTAGTTCTTCCCCCTTAGCCTAATGATCCTGTTTAGATTTCTACTCCTGTGCCTTCCTGCTGTTTTTCCTCAAAATGACTTCTGGACCCAGGACCCTCCATCTCAGGGAGACAACTTTCATTTTTTTTTTTTTTTTTGTCTGCCTATGTCCCTCTCGTTTATTGCCCCTCTTAGAGACAGACACTGAATGACTGAATGCTGTTGGGGGTGGGGAGGATGCAAGTGATTTGCTTCGTGTTGAGACAGTGCAGATTCTAGGAGTTCTTGGTCCAAGGAAGGCAGGGGTGACTTTCATGAGGTATCTATAGACAGCCCAGGGGCTTTGATAAAGTTCTGGCAGGTGGTGGATCCCAAGATTCACCTGTAGGACCAGTGGAGTTGAAGGAGTAGAGAAGAGAAAGTTGGAGGTCATTATAGTATATTCAACAGTAGGATGACTATTCCCAGATATGCCTCACATAGTAGCAATTGTTCCAAGGCTGGTCTTGAGAATGATGAACTCAATATCTGATTTCAGGTACATAAATAGCTATTGGAGTGGCTATCACCACAGTGCGATGTCCTTCCCACGAAGCAGAGGGCAGATGTATAGGAAGAGGAGGAGGAGGAGGAAGAGGAAGAGGAGGAGGAGGAGGAGGAAATTATTCAACTATCACTTGTTGGTTAGGTTTAAACAATTATGGGCATATTTATCTCTTGGCTTCAGGTAGGCATGAAGTGATGAATTGAGACAATGTCATAATGTTTTATATCTGGATAGCATTTCCTTATCAAGAACACCACTAGTGAGAAATAGTTGTCTAAACAGCATCTCATATGAATTTATACTTCATATCTAGAGATTGTGCTTACTCACACGTTAAAGAAACATACCAATCATGTTATTTTTTTTATTATACTACCCTGTTTTGTGTTTAAAGCCATGCAGGTAGCTAAAATCACTCACTTCTACTGTTTTCTGTCAAAGCCAGTTGAGAATCTGGTCCTCAGGAGTCACTTAAGCTTCAGAGGCCCCTCTAGTCATTTTTATTTTATTTTATTTTATTTTATTTTATTTTATTTTATTTTATTTCTTACAGTTGTTCTACAGATGTTAAAGGCCTTGCTTGACTTTGGATTTCTTAGAAGAATGGAGAAAATTTTCCCTCTGTATTACAACTCCTTCCTCTAGACTAGACTAGAGCTCCTTGAATGATGTTTGCATGCCCATACCCCAAGCGAGAGAACTAACAATTCTTTACTATTACAAAACATTTTGAGAGATGCCTCACAGTCCTCTGAAACCCAGGTGAATGTGGAGGACAAGTGGGAATATTCTCTCTTTCAGTCCCTCTGGCCACGTTCATATCACACCAAGTATAGTTAGGGAACACCTAGGAGGTCAGTTAGACCAGTCTGGTACTTTCAATTATTGTATAATATTTAGATCAAACCAGAGTAAAAATCAAACAATAAAATAAATGGTTCTTAGGCATACATGTTTGTGGGGGTGAGAGAGGTAGCTGCTCTTCTAGAAGACCTGGGTTCAATTCCCAGCATTCACGGGGCAGCTCACAACTGTCTGTAATGACATGAAATAGATAGATAGATAGATAGATAGGTAGATAGATAGATAGATAGATAGATAGATAGATAAAACAATAGGTTTTTTAAGAACGTAAACATACTTTTTTGTTCCTTAAGATGATCCTTGTCATTGTTACTTAATGTTGAAAAATAATTTAATTGATTTAAGCTGAAGTTTAACATCAGTGTATTGAACTTTGACCTCTGCAAATCTTATCTGATGTGTCCAGACTACTGTAACTTAAACTTTACAGCTTTTTTTTTTTTTTAAATTCTGGAAAAACATGCAGCCCATCTTATGGATCAGTAATTGTAACAAATTAGCAATCAAGAAATCTAGTTGCACTGATCTTTTACAATTGGCACAGCTAATGTCATGACAGTTGTTTGACTTGGAAGGTAATGCTGTGTAATGAATGTCACCTTGAACCCAAACTAAATACATAATAAATAAATATTACCTGTGTAAACACAGATAAACTGTGGGACTCAGGCAGTTCTCAAGTAAGTCACACAAAAAACACAAGCCAGTCTTATGAAAGTACATAAAGCTATCTACCTGTGGGTTTTTTTTTTTAATCTTTGAAAGCCTATAAGTAGCAGACATAGTCAGGTCTTTATATGATAGAGAAATAATACTCATAACTTTTCTATTTTATTTTGGTTTGTTTTTATTCTTGTTTGCCTACTATGGAATCAGTATGTAAAGAATCATATCACTGCTTTGGTAGAGAAGGAAGAAATAGAAGGCCAGGCTAGCATAGCTCCCATAACAATAGCCAAAATCAGAGTTTGAAGAGCCCTGTAAGTTAGACACAGGGCGCATGGCAGGAAACGTTCATGCACTGCATTCTCCCCAGAGTCTCCAGAACCTGACCCTTATTAGTCCTAAATTCAAATGATGATTTCACAATAATTTTTTACTTTGATGATCTTAAAAGATTAAAGATTCCAAACAAATGTGGGAAGAGAACTTCAAAAGTTCCCTTCACAACTCTTTTGGATCAAAGGAATTTTATTTTCCTGGTACTGAAGAACTCAAAGGTAAATAAAAAGACACTGAATTTTATAGGGTTCTCCATTAGTGCCTGTTCTTAACTGATGAAGAAGAAACTATATAACACTCCTGACTATTTACTTAGTGTGTATCTAAAGCCAGTGTTCTGCTGTGCTTGAAGAACCTTAGATGTGTTAATGGGTGGGGGGATCAAAATCATTGAAGAAGGGCATCTTCACAAATTCTTCTTTAATTATCAATGGCCTGCCCTAAGCCTTGTCTCCTAATCTATTGGATGTACATGGTGGCTGAGCAAGCAGACTCATTGAAGTTACCTACAAGAGCAATCTTGAAGACAATGTTAGAAATTAAAATAATTGGTTTTAGGAGCATAGTGCTTTTCAGAAAGTAACGCTCTAAGGCACGATGATGACTATAGGTCAGAACAGGGAGAAACCAACAGCAGAGCAGAGATAAGAGCTGGCTACCCAAGCTGACTCTGCCACCTTTCAGGACTACATTCCCCATCTCCTGCAGTCACTCAGAATAATCATAGCACTTACAGAATAGTGCCTATATATACAAAATTCCCATAGAAAAGGAAGGTGGTATTTTTTTCAGTTATCTACTCTAGTTTGTGCTCCCCATCTTCCCTTCCACAAGCCCTCTGTTCCCCAACCGAAATTGCTTTGTACGTTCTCCCCTTTGTCTTTGTAGATGAAAGGTTCTGCTCCTTTTAACCTCTGCTCTGAATTTAACGAGCATGCTCATAAAAGCCTACAATAATATCTTCTCCCCAGAAAAGCTTACCCAATCAGGACTACTCCTTGCCTGAAACAGTCAGCCTCTGAAGATGAAGGGCATCCTCCACTCTGTCCCACTGAGATAATCCCTTTTCGATGTGCATGCTTTCTGACTACAAAACCAGACGCATCCTCAACTCTCTTTTTCTGTTAACCTTTTCCAGGAGCATTTATTATCTATGGCTTGACAACTCTAGGTATTCTGTCATTCCAAGCCATATTCCTTTGCATAAATATAAACTAAGTCATCAGAATAACTAACAACATGCACATTTTTTCAATTATATATTTTTGGAAATGTGATCATGGCTGAAAGCTTTGTAGTCACATTGTACTCCAGGCTATAATGGGATATGGCTTCTTCCCATATCAGCTTATATTACTAACATTACATACCAGACCCGTGTAGTTAAGTCATTCTGGTGAATTTTTGAAGTAAAGGCTTCTAAATATGATAACGTCTAAAAAATACAGCTGAAAAATGAAAAATGTGTCCCTATGTACAACCTTGGTACTAGGTTATAACAAGTAATACCTACGGTGAGCTGAACTGTGTCCCCACAAAACTCATGGTAACCTCCTAACCTACATCAGAATGTGACTGTATTTGAAAATAGGCAGTTCAAAACGGTAATAAAATCAAAATGACTGTTGTGAAGGGTGTTGTTTCCCTAATTTCTTTCTCAGCCCATTTATTCTTTGAGTACAGGAAGGCTACTGATTTGTTAGAGTTAATTAAATTTAGCCACTTTGCTGAAGTTGTTTATCAGCTTTAGTTCTCTGGTGGAATTTTTGGGGTCACTTAAGTATACTATCATATCATCTGAAAATAGTGATATTTTTACTTCTTCCTTTACAATTTGTATCTCCTTGACCTCCATTTGTTGTCAAATTGCTCTGGCTAGGACTTCAAATACTATATTGAATAGGTAGGGAGAGAATGTGCAGCGTTGTCTAGTCCCTGATTTTAGTGGATTGCTTCAATTTTCTCTCCATTTAGTTTGATGTTGGCTACTGGTTTTCTGTATATTGCTTTTACTACGTTTAGATATGGGCCCTGAATTCCTAATATCTCCAATACTTTTAAAATGAAGGGATGCTGTATTTTGTCAAATGTTTTTTCAGCATCTAAGGAGATGATCATGTGCTTTTTTTTTATTTGAGTTTGTTTATATAGTGGATTACATTGATGGATTTCTATATATTGAACCATCTCTACATCCTTGGGATGAAGCCTACTTGATTGTGGTGAGTGATCATTTTGATGTATTCTTGGATTCAGTTTTCGAGATTTTTACACAATGGAGTACTATGCAGCAATTAAAAACAATGACTTCATGACATTCGCAGGCAAATGGATGGAACTAGAAAATTTCATCCTGAGTGAGGTAACCCAGTCACAAAAGAACATACATGGTATGTAGTCACTGATAAGTGGATACTAGGCAAAAAACTTGGAATACTCACAATACAACTCACAGTTCATAGGAAGCTCAAAAACGAAGACTAAAGTATAGATGCTTCAGTCCTATTTAGAAGAGGGAACAAAATAATCACAGGAGGTAGAAGGTAGGAAGGACTTGGGAGGAAAACAGGAGGGGCAGGGGAGAAGGGGGGCAGAATCAAGTAAGGTAGGAGAGGGGAGCGATGTACAGAGGGTCAGGAAATTGAACAGAGGTGTGTAGTAACGGAGTATGGGGAACTGGGGGTAGCCACCAGAAAGTCCTAGATGCCAGGAAAGCAAGAGGCTCCCAGGACCCAACCAGGATGAGATTAGCTGAAAACCCAACAAAGGGGAGGGAGAACCTGTGGAGACCATATCCAGAAGTTAGGCAAGACTCCCAGTTGAGGAATGGGGCCACCCCTCACCTCTGAAATTTGAACCCAGAATTTCTCCTGTCTAAAAAAATACGGGGACAAAGAGTGGAGCAGAGACTATAGGAAAGGCCATCAAGAGACTGCTCCACCTGGGGATCCATTTCTTATGCAGACACCAATGTTAGGGAGGTGGAGCAGGAGTGGGTGGTGTGGTGGGGGAGCTCCCTCAGAGAAGTAGGGAGAGGGGGTTGGAACAGGGTGTTTTGGGAGGGGAAACCAAGAAAGGGAATAACATTTGAAATGTAAAGAAATAAAATATCCAATAAAAAGTTTTTTAAAAAATGAAGTTATTAGAGCATTTCCAAACCTAATACAAGTGAAACTGTTAGGAGAAAATAAGAATAATCTCTGAGCAAAAACCAAATGAAGGAACAGAAACATAAATCTATAAACCAAATGAAGGAACAGAAACATAAATCTATAAACCAAATGCCTCGGAAGAAACAAACCCTCAACACCTTGATCTCAGACTTCTAGCCTCTAGACTTATGGTGAGGGCTGGGTGTATGTATTTATTTCTAGTATAAGCACACAACTGTGCTATTGGCCATCAAAATTCTCATAAGGTAGTATAATGCAAGCGGAGTCTTCTTTACGTTCACAGTCAGTCAAGAAGCAGAAACAAGAGTAAGACATACCAAAAGGAAAGCTCTGTTAGTTGTAGAACTCATTGGAAACCCTGCCTTGTTTTTGTGGCTCAGTGAGCTTGAAAATATCTCCTGAGCTGGACAAACATCACTAGTCATTTACATGCCTGGTCATATAACCTCAAGCCAAAGCCACAGAAGTCAGTCAGCTCCCTACATCGCAAAAAAAAAAAAAAAAAAAAAAAAAAAGAACACAGAGCTTATGTTTCTTGTAAACAGGAAGATCTGAAAAAGAAATGAATGAGGGGCTTATTGTCTTCTAGAAAATCCACCAGTGAGTTAGGGCTGGATGTCGTCTAGAAAAGGAGCTGTTGTTGCTAGAGAAGTCTCAAGCTCAGAATCAGAAAGGGAATAATTTTAACCTACAGGAGAGAATGAAGGAAAATGAGCAACGCTGGGGAACACATGCCTACACATGTCAGCCTGCAGTGGCTCAATGTTGAGTGACAGGGCCAGCATCACTGAATAGTGTGCTAATATCTTCCAAGAGTGTGAATCTACAGAACTCTCATCATACAACAAAGAGGCCTGTGAGCTGCTGTATCTCCTCTCCATTGTCATGCCTATCAAAATACCACTTCATATCCCCCCAATAATTGAAAATCAATAAAGCCAGAAAAATGATTTAAAATAAAATGGTATTCTTCAAACTATGGGGTAAAAAAATTCACTGTGAAACTTCTCAGACTTATAAGAAAGGCACTCTCTCTCTCGGTCTAGAGAGATGGCTTAGCGGACAAGAGCACTGACTGCTCTTCCAGAGGATTCAGGTTCAATTCCCAGCACTCACATAGTGACTCACAATCAACTATAACTTCAGTTGATGGAATCTAATGTCCTCTCCTAGCCTCTGTGGGCACCACACACACCCATGGGGCACAGACCTACGTGCAAGCAATATACTACTATACATAGAATAATTTCAAAATTTTTAAAAATAAAATTGAAATCTATCATAAAATCTTCAGATGGGAGAGAGATATTCATGTTTATTCACAAATGAACATGAATTACAATAATAAGGTCCTTAGGAGAATGCTAGGAATGGAAAACAAATTTCAGGAAACAAGAGTTTTGAACCTAAAATTTTAAGGCTAGCACACCATCAGGATTTTTCTACATACCAGTTCTGAAAAGTGTTACTGAGGGTGCACTGTATAAAAATGAAGCAGAAATCTAACAAAGGAAAGACATAGAATGCAGAGTGGAACTACACTAAACATGAACAGAAAAGAGATCACTGTGTAGCCAGTGAAAGCCAGAAAATATGACAAGTCCCAAAAGTCACTTCAAAAAGAAAGTCATTAAGACACTGTAATCAAAGAAAGATGTCAAAGATCTTTTCTTTATTTTACTTTTACTTTATAATTGTGTTTATGCTTGTGTCTGTGTGAGAATATATACATCTGCATTTTGGTAGCAATGTAGGTCTGGAAGCTTTCCATCCCCTGGAGCTGGAGTTACAGGCAGTTATGAGCCACTAGACATGGGTACTAGGAACCAAATTTAGGTTCTCTGTGACCACAATAAGCACTCAACTGCTGAGCTATCTTTCTTCTCCCCAAAAGTTTAGTTTTAAGAAGTAAACTTTCACTGATAAGAGTTGCTTTGTCTTTAGGATAAAAAACAATCTGAGTTTGTGCCTGCACTGCTCAGAGCAGTAGAAAAATGTATAAAATAGTTCTGGAAATTGGTGCTAGGGTAGATTAATCTGCAAATCTTATAGTGTCCTGTTTGGACTGCACACCTGCAGATTTGACAGAGCATTCACAATGTTAAGGGTATGATGTGGCATAAAATATGCAAAATCATAGAAGCACAGGGAAAGCAAGGATTTGTTGAGCAGATAGATAGATAGATAGATAGATAGATGATAAAGATAGAGATAAGATGCTAGATGCATAGATAAGTAGATAGATGATGGATAATATGTATATAGATGATAGATAGGTAGATAGATGGTAGATAGATTGATGGATAGACAATAGGTAGAAATAGCTAGAAGATAGATAGATAGATAGATAGATAGATAGATAGATAGGATAGAGACAATACATAGTCACTTTGTAAGTTGTTTTTCATTCTCAGTTTAATCCCCACCGTAATATGCTCCTGATTATCCTCATTTTACTTAGGAGACGATTAAGTATCTTGCCCCAAGTCACAGAACTCTATATAGTAGAATCAGCTTCCTAAACAGGCCTACTTATGTTACTAAACATTAATGGTTAGCTATTTTCTACTTTACCCATGTGAGGGATATATAAATCTGATATAAGGAAGACTTCGGTGTTGGTGGTAGAAATATTTAAGACTCACCGTAACATTTTTTTCTAAAGACCAGAATCTCTATATAAGTCATATATGGCTTTTTACTCCAAAACTAGAACATGTCCTTGGTTTGTAAACATCAATGAAATGCCTTAATCAATTAATTCCACATATGAAATGAATCAGTATAAAAATCATGAAGCCTATGAACTTAAACATTCTTTCCATTGAGAAAATATCTCAAAATGCTTGTCAATGTGGGAAATGGATTTATAAGGAAGAGGGGATGTTGACGGAGTGAGAGATAGGAGCAATTAAAATGAATTTAATACATGTGTGTATATGTAATGTCAACAAATTTAATTAGTAAAAATAATTATTGAAAATGAAAAGAAGTTTTACTTTTTTTGAGATTATAATTATGATTCTCCTTTTTCTTTTTTCCCTCCAAACCTTCCTATATACCCTTCTTCTCTCTCTTTCAAATTCATGGTCTCTTTTTCATTAATTTTTATTTATGCATATATAATATATATACATATATATATATATATATATATTTCTAAATATAACATATTCAGTCTGTATAATGTTATTCATATGTGTGTTTTCAGGGAAGACCATTTGTTATTGGATAATTAACCTATATGTACTTTTCTGAGGAAGATGGTTTCTCCCCCTCCCAGCATGCCTCAGTTTCCTGTAGTTCTTTATGCAGTGTTTACGTTTCCTGGGCTTCTCCTCATCCACGTTGGCATGTTCGTTGGTCATGCCTATATTCAGCTCATAGTCATGTTAGTGAGGCTTAATGGATGTGACTTCTGACATTGCTAGGATACACAAATCTTACAACAAACTCTGGGATCTTCTGGGCCCTACAGTTTTTCTGCCCCCTCTCCCTTGGGATTCCCTGAGCAGTGGATGCAGTAGGGCTTTGTAGATGTATCACTCTTTATTTTGGTTGGTTGTGGTTTTCTGTAATGGTCTCCAGCTGTTGCAGAGAAAAGTTTCCTTAATGAGTAGTGAAGACTGCAGTTATCGGTGGGTATAAAGACAAGTGTTTAGATTGTTGTTAGGGACTGTGCTGTTTAAAGGGCAAATGCTTAGATCATTGTTAGTGATTATGATTGTTAATAGACTCTTTCAAATGCCAAAAGAACACTAATGCAACTCTAAAAACAGAGAGATGAAATAAATAAGCATTTCTCAAAGGACATGAAAACAACAAAACTCACGAGAGAAGATCTGAACACCAGTGGTCTCTAAAGAGAGGTGTACTGGCTATTTTTGTGTCAACTTGACACAGCTGGAGTTATCACAGAGAAAGGAGCTTCAGTTGAGGAAATGCCTCCATGAGTCCAACTGTAAGGCATTTTCTCAATTAGTGATCAAGGGGGAAAGGCCCCTTGTGGGTGGGACCATCTCTGGGCTGATAATCTTGGGTTCTATAAGAGAGCAGGCTGAGCAAGCCAGGGGAGGCAAGCCAGTAAAGAACATCCCTCCATGGCCTCTGCACCAGCTCCTGCTTTCTGACCTGCTTGAGTTCCAGTCCTGACTTCCTTTGGTGATGAACAGCAGTATGGAAGTGTAAGCCGAATAAACCCTTTCCTCCCCAACTTGCTTCTTGGTCATGATGTTTGTGCAGGAATAGAAACCCTGACTAAGACAAGAGGCAACTGCAAATTATGACAAAATACAAGTACATATCCACTAGGACACTAACAAAACACAGAAACAATATGTGCCGATAAAGATGTAAAAAGAAGGGGGGCTTATATGTCACTGATAGATATATAAAATAACATACCTACCTTGGGAGAAAATGGTCAGTTATTGGAAAATGTGAGCACAGAGGTATCATATGCTTAGTATTCCATTTCCAGGTACAGCAAAACCAAACGAAGTATGGCTACTCAGACACCTGCATATGAGAGTTTATAATGGCATAATAATTTATATTCACCTGAAAGTGAAAAGAACCTAAAGTGTCTGTTCACTGAGTAAATGAAGACAGTGTGCTGGCCCACATAATGGAATATTATTGGGAAATAAAAATGATTGAACTATTAATGTTTCTACATAGATGGGCCCTGAAGACATTATGCTACATGAAGGGAGCTAGACATAGGAGACAACACAGTGCATGGTTGCACTTATAAGGAAAAATGCCTAAATAAGCATCCACAGAAACAGAAAGAACTGGCATTGCTTCTGGCTAGGAGAGTAGGAAATGGTAGATAATTTATGAAAACAGGACATCTTTAGGATGAAATATCAATATAAAATGTGCCCAGTTCTATGAATGGTCTAAGAAACACAAACTTGTACATTTTGCGTATGGACTTTATAAGATATAAACTTGTTTTGTTGAAAAATTCCAATGCCCATCCATGATCTAAAACCTCTTTATAAATTAGAAATAAAGGGGAATTTCCTCAACTTAACAAAGAATTTCTCTGTGTGTAACTAATAAACTTAATGATGAGAAACTAGACTCATCCCCACTGACATTAGAACAAGGGTCTCTCCACCACTACTCCTCAGTATAATACTAGAAATCGCAGCTGAAACAATAAAAGAAAAAGAAGGTCTGAAAGTATACAGCTTTGAAGCTGGGTGGTAGTGGTACACATCTCTAATTCCAGCACTCTAGAGGCAGATCCATAAGTTCAAGACCAGACAGAGAAAACTCTAGAACAACCAAGGTTACATAAAGAAACTCTGTGGGGGGATGAGGGAAGAGAAAAAGAGAAAGAAAAAAATGTAGGTTTGAAAGAATGTCTTTTTTCAAAGCTGACCTGATTATGAAGACAATCCAAGAGAATGAACTAAACTCCTGGAACACATTCCAGATTGCAAGTCTAAAGGAACCAACACACTCAATGTTACAAAGGCAAGTACTTACCTAAATACCAACCATGAACAAATAAATGTTTAGATGAAAAGCAGTTTTTACACTGGGACCTCTCCAAAATTAAAAATGCTTATGTGTAAATTTAACAAAATATATAAAATCTCTATACAAGAAAAACCTCAGGATTCTAATCAAAGAAATCAAAGAAGTACTAGATATGTGGGGGAATGTTCCATATCTGTGGGTAGAAAGACTCAATATAAAACAGTTACTTCTTCCCAACACAACATATGTAATCAATGAAAATCCCAATCAAAATCCCAAGGAACTCATTTTGTGGATATCAGCAAATTGATTCTAAAGAACCAGGGGAGGGGTAAAGGGCCAGAATGATCAGCATAATATTGAGGAACAACAGAATTGGGAGAAAGCTTATCTCAATTTTAAAAGCTACATATAAACTGCAGGAATCACAGCAGCAGAGAAGACTTGAAAGGGGCAAGTAAGCCAATCACAGAACAGAGTAGAGGCCCAGAAGTATAACCACCTAAACACAAGGAACTGATCTTCAACAAAGGATCACAGACAATGCTCTTAGCAGTGATTCTGGAATAGCTGGACAGCAACTTGCATTTTAAATCTGTTTTAAATACTCAAGATATGGAATCAATACAAGTTGATAGAAATGGATAATGAAAATAAAATATGTACAGATCTAGAATAATATTTAATTTTTAAAAATAAGAATACTTTGTCATCTGTTACACATGAATGAACCTGAAAGATACTGTATAAAGTTAAATAAGCCAGGCACAGAAAGACAAATGTCTTACTATCATATGTATATGTAGAATTTAAAAACAACTAACTCATAGAAGTAGAGAGTAGGTGATAGAAATCAGGGCTGGGGGTTGGAAATGGGTTAGAGGGAATTTCTAAAAGACCACATTTCTATTAGATGGGAGAGAGAAGTTTTAAAATATCCACTGTACAATAACTGATGGTTATACTAACAAGAATATACAATATACTTAGAATTGTTTAAAAGATAGATTTTAAAGGCTTTCACCACCAAAACCAAAAAAAAACAAAAACAAAAAACAAACAAACAGAAAACAAACAAACAAATAAACAAAAAACCAGAACAAAACTCTGTATGTCTGTTATAAATCTGTAATTTATACTATGGACAACATCTCACAGTTACCCTGATTTAACTATCCTCAACTAGTCTAGCTGTACAATAAAACATATACAATTTTTATTTGTTATTTTCAATAAAAAATTTAATCTAGGTGTAGACCTTACACTTTTCACAACTATTAACCGAAATGGATCACAGAAATAAATTTAGAACACAAAATAAAACTCCTAGATGTAACAAGAGAAAATTCTACATGATCAGTGATTAGGCGATAACTTTCTGGTTATAATATCAAAGGCATGATCTTGGGGTAAAAAAGAGTTAACAACCTGGATTCTATTAAAACTAAAATTTTCTTCTCTGGGAATGATTATCATTTTTTTTTAAAATAAGCTAAAGATTAGCAGAAAAAGAATATTGCAAGAGACTGAAAACTTTGGCAGCATTGCAAAGACAAAGACTACCCAGTACACACACAACTCATGGTGTTTGCCCCAACAAAAGTAAACCTCCAATAGGCATACAAAGAAAAGCCTGTGTAGCTAGAAAATCAGTTGTTAAAAGATTATTTTAAAAGAAAGCATCGCATTAGTAGTATCTTATGAAGGATGGATGATGATGATGATGATGAGCAGTTGTTTGCACAGTGAACATTGATGTGGCACAGCTTGTGAAAGCATCTCACCACACAGCAGTTTCATGTGTGCAGGACAGGAAGATCTAACACCCAAAAGAGGAAAGACAAACCACAGAGCTCTGAAGTGGAGCAGCAATGAAAGCAATCTGAATTCTACCCACCTCTTCTCTACGTAAAGTTAACACTTAAGTAAAGAGTACATGCTTTGCATTTAAATAAATCTAATTTTTAAAAAGCAGAAGGTAAAAGAGAAATTAAACTAAATCTAACATAAAACTAAGCCTGAGATCACTAAGAAAGGGACTTCAAACCCAACTCTTAGTTTTATTAAGGTTATATTCGTTAAGCGGAATCTGGAAAGAATGGGGATCTCTGTTTTCCAACTGTAGTAATCAGTTTGAGGGCGTCACACTTACAGAATGGGAAGGTGAGCACGTGTTCCCATGGGCTCATGTGTCTGGTAGTTTTACTGCTTGCGTTGTGTTTTCTTACACAAAGCCTTGGTGTCTAAATCAAGGAAAACCCAGGATGTTATAAACACAAAAATTCTTCCAAGTCTAAACCAACTCCTTTGAAATGTCTCCAAACAAAAGCATCTATGCCTTCTTTTGCACAAAGGGTATGGAAGATTACAAGAATATTTCCAAGGGTAATACCATATCTAGCATTCCCCAGGGATGGACCTGACTGGAGCAGTGCAGAAATGAAGACAGACATACAGTCAGATAAGCTGGGATTGAGTGTACTTGGCTCTCAGATGGAGAAAAAGCAGCACCCAGAAAACTCAGTGTGTTTTACTGCTTACACTTGAACAGGGAGGTTGAGTTATTGCATGCAGATAAACAAGGAGGCAGGGTTTATGGTATAGAGCTAGATCACGGAGACAGATTCAACTAATGTGAGTAGAAGTAAGGAAGCAGTCTTCAAAGGTAAATATTTGTAGTGGGAGATGATAAGCTATGGTGGGCATCTTTTGCACAAACTATTACTACTAACATTTCAACTACAGGAAGGCCTTGCTGATTCTCTGAGCCTCACCCTGGGGAAAAGCCTTTGCCTTCCCACAGGTCTGAAGCGGTGGTCCTAGACACTACCTTGACCCCTGTCAAAGGCACACTCAGGAGTGCACTCTTGCAGAGATTCCTCTAGTCTCCACAGAGCAGTGCCATTATCTTTATCACTACAGTTTAGAATTTGGTAGGTGATGGGGGGCTGTCCATTATTTTAGTCTTGCCAAAGCATAAGCTGCTTCTCAGGCTCTCACCAAAGCAACCCTATTTAACATGATCTGGTTGTTAGAAAAAACACCTCCATCACCAGCTACATTTTCCAGCTAAGATCAGAAAAAGTTACTATCACAATGTGTGTTTTACTTTAAGAAAAAGTAACTTTGAGAAACCAGACAGTAGTTGATCTGGTGAGACATGAAGAGTTTCCATATTGCCTCATCATAGAAATAAAATGCTAAAGGAAAACAAATGTTTGCACAGGAAAAGGGAGGGTCTGATTTATTAACCCTAAACCTAACCCTACCCTCTAACCCTACCCCTCTAATCCTACCCTTCTAACCCTAACCCTAATCCTAACCCTAACCCTAACCCTAACCCAAGCACAACCCTAACCCTAATCCTAACCTTAACTGCTTTGGATTTGTGGCTTGCCAACAAGTTAGACTTCTCTGTAGGATGGTAGACTAGAAACAGCCATCCTATGATCCAAGGTAGAAGAATCAGAAGAAAAGATGAGTTTCAGAAAGTCCCAAAGGCTGTGGTAGGATAGCTAAAAAATGTGGGGTGGAACATGGAACAGAAGGAAGCCAAGCAGAACACAGATCTAGCTGAATGACTGGAAGGCTCAGGGAGGGAAAGCAAGCTGTTCTCAAAATGCAAGCCAGGTAGCCATGATGAAAAGAAACAGACCAGCAAGCCTACCCTTAGGAGAAGCATACAACCAGTTGAAAGATTTACTGACAACCCTGATTCCTCCAGCATATGGTTTACTGGTGGAAAAGGATTCCTGTGGTTCTTTCAATAAGAAACACCTCTGTAGTCTCATATATTTGAATGCTTAGTCATCAGTGAGTGACCCTATTTGAGGACTAGAAGGCATGGCCTTGTTATAGTAGGTGTTGCCTTGTTGGAAGTATTGAGGATTCAAAAGTCCATGCCAAGCCAGTTCTCTCTCTTCCTGCTTCCTATAGACCAAGATATAGGAAACTCAGCTACTGGTTCAGTACCTCAACTACTAGTATATCTCCATGGTCCCTGCTATGATAATGGACCAGGCCTCTGAAACTGTAGACCCAAATTAATTTCTTTGTAAGAGTTGCCTTTGTTGTGGTATATCTTCACAGCTGCACCAGTTAGAACAGTGATGAAAACAATCCCATGTGACTTGGAGGTCAGGGGTCTGGCACTATCTTGAGAGGAAACATGTCTTTTTTTTTTTTTTAAACAATACAGTTGTTATTCCCCTCCCAGTATACCATATAAGAGTTCCTCATCTCATTCTTCCTCCCCCATCTCCAAGAGGTTGTCCCACACCCCCACAACTCCTACACACCTTGCCAGACCTCCCCTCTTCCTGGGACCTCAAGTCTCTCAAGGGTTAGGTGCATCTTCTCTCACTGAGGCCAGAAAAGGCAGTCCTCTGCTATATATGCCCTGGGGCCTCAGACCAGCTAGTGTATGCTGCCTGGTTGGTGGCTCAGTGTCTGAGAGATCTCAGGGATCCAGGTTAGTTAAGATTGCTGGTCTTCCTATTAGGTTTCCCTCCTCCTCAACTTCTTCCAGCCTTTCCCTAAAACCTGGCTTTTAAAATTGAGTTATCCTGTGTCCCTGAGAATAGGGAACAATGACAGGCTGAATTGAACTTGCCCTAGGCTGGCATGGGGAGGGGAGGGGAGGGGAGGGGAGAAGTGGAGGAAGCAATTCTGGGGATCAGTTTTAGAAAGCAAAAGGGCCACTAGCCTTGACTTGGCCACTAGCCACTTTGCCCTTTGACAGAGCAAAGACTTGGCTCTGTCACTGAAGGGCTTAAAAGGTGGCTCCACCCTTGGTGGTACTGGTAGTGTTGTAGATAAAACTGTAAGCAAATGTTCTGGAGTGGAGAGGAGTTGTCAATCTCCTCCAATAGAGCTGAGTCTTAGGAGGTATGGAGTTTTTCTGGGCAACCTAGGTGATCCAAAAGTATTCAGGTTCCCAACAAGAGGACACAGGTCTAAGCCAAGAAGGGGGTCTTCCTCCAGAGAAAGCCAAGGGAACTGGTGCAGTGACAGTTGCCTCTGGAAGAAGGAGCAACACAGCATTGGTGTGCAGTCCGATGGGCTGTGAGCCTGCATGAAGTTGTGTGTCATCTCAGAAGCAGTGACTGCAATCTCAAGACTCCAACAAACAAAACTGACAGAAACACAAAAGGAGACACACAGTAAGATACACTCAGATAAACACAGAATAAAAATAACCAAGGTAGGCTACCATATATATTCGTACACTTAAACAGATAAGGGGAGTCCAGTAAAGTTTCACATGAATATCACACAGGATCTAAGATCACATCTGACTGACCTCCCATCTTGTGTCCTAATCAGATGCCCTTATGCAGACCAAATTTATCCCCAGAAGTACTCAGATCAGATGAATTTTGAGGTACCTCCAGAGTGCATTGTAGTGATCAGTCTGAGATGATTTTCCCAGGAACTTGGAACATCACAGGTATCCACTCCCTAGGAGTCCTCTCCAACTTTTCCCCACTCCTGGGGTCCCAAAGCCCCTAAGTATTAGGGTCCAGTCTCTGCAGATCTCACTGTAGCCTCTAAAATGTTACTGGGTGCCCACCAGAAACAACCACTCAAACACAGTTATAGCCATTTGAAAGTCTTTATTCTAGCCAGCTGGGACTACACTCAAGCATTTGGAACAGAAGTATGATGCTGAACATTTAGAGGAGGGGCATTTTAAAAACAAAAACCACATCTTGGTATCTCATTCGGAAGTTTTGTACAAGTAGGCAGTTTAGCAGAAGCAAAGTTAGCTGCAGCACCTTGACCTTGTATTCTTACAAGAGAGTTGAAGAATTTTCCATGAGACTTCCCATCAAGGAGATCAAATTCTAGCTAAACCTAAAATGGCCTCAACAACAATACAAGATGGAGGAATCTCTGCACTGTCTTGTCCTGTCACAGTAGGAAAATATGAATTCTCTCTTTGGAATTCTTAGTCTTGTTAGTAAAATAATTTAAAACACAGACTCATAAGGAAGCTCAAAGATAATTTTATCAGAGCTTAAGACAAAAACAAGGCAGGCAAAGTTTAAATCTCAGAACCTGCCTAAGAGAGAAGAAGGGAGAGAGAGAAAGAGATGGAGGACATGTAAGAGAGAATGCCATGCCTTTTTCAATGGAGGTAAGCCAACATCTACTGGTACAGGGAGGGGTGCTTCAGAGACCAGATAGGGAAAGCCCAGGCCATCAGGAAAAGCATGCTTTGGCCAACTATAAGAAAAAGGGGGAAGTTGGGCTTTCTGGATAACTGAGAAAACTGGGCAGTCTCTGAAGTATTCATGGAGGAATTTTTGTCAGCATCTGCATGAAGGAGAGGTTTCCTGGGAGTATAAATCTCAGTAAGGACATAATATCCTTTAGCATAGTTTCTGGTGAATCAACTTTTCTGGTGCTTGATTGGTACAGCTGGTTTAAGGAAAAGACAATAGAATGTATTGTTTTGAGGAAGCTTAGAATGACTCCACCCAGAGCCTAAGGTAGAATTTAGATTCTGCCCTTGACCAAAGGAATCTAGCTTTCTCTTAATGGGCCTCAACAAAGCCCTAGTATTTCCCTCTCATAAGATAGTAATTTAGATCCTAAAGTGGGGGAGAGCTGATGTTTACTTTTCTATTGTTACCAAGGAAACAGCAGGTGAAATTCAAAATCCATCATGGAAGGTAGGGGTAGGGGTTCACCTTCAATGTTCTCCAAGTCTATTGATCTCTGAAATAGTCCCACATCAGAGTTGAAACCCTAAAATCACTTAGGAACCAGTCAAAGAACCAAAGCCCCCAAGTGCTTCTAAAATTTCTGCTTTCAGGATAGAATAAATGGTGTTTCTAGTTCTGTCTAAAGGCATAAATCAAGGCCCTTATCCCTAAATTACTTGGCCATTTCTATCTCCTATCTTCATCCTTCCTCCTTCTGAAGAGAATTTCAACTGCCATTAGAGAATTTGAGTAATGAAAGATCTAGCTTCTTCCAGATGTTATATATTTGGGGTACCTTTCAGTGGACCTATCTAGGGGACCTCAAGTGTGCACCAGTGCTTTTATTTGTATAACAATCAGGTATCGTGAAGAAAGAAAGCACTTGAACTACATAGAGATCTGAAAAAGAAGGAGTAGAAGCAAGAGGAGCGAGAGAGAGAGATAAATACTGAGTAAATTAGAGAGCCCAGAGTGTTGGCCCCCACTCTTTTAAACTTTCAGGGGTTGAAAGCCAACCATGGGGTAGATTTCAGCATCTTAAATGACCTCAGAGGCTGTTAATCCCAATTACAATGGCAGTTATTGGGTTACCTGATAAATTGAAAATAACTCTAGAGTTTAAGAACTGGCTAAAGCAAAAAGGAACTCTACTAAAACTTTTCCTACAGCATGAAAACAGGCTCTGAAAATTGTAAGAAGCTGTTAGTGGTTCATTTCTAGAAATACAGACTTAACCACTATCTCACTCCCCATATACCTTAATGTGCACTTCATAACACCTTTAGAGGAAGAAAGATAAAGATTATTTTAACCAAATATGTTTCAGAAATGTTTAAGTATTACACAAACAGTGAAGGAATATCCAGTTACGAGACCCAACTTCTTCTCGGAAAATAATTTAAAAAGCAGTTCAGAAAGTCGGACAGCTAAGGAGATAACTATAAGCTATCATGCTAGGACCTTATTTGGATCCTAAATTGTATCCTGAATAATATTTGAAAAAAACCTGAAGTCCAAAGAAAGTCAGTACAGCCTTTGGAGGCAGGTTTTTCTTGGGGGTCATTTACTGAAGATGGAGGAAATGGCCTGAGGTTAACTAACACTTTTAGTTGCCTCATAGAATTAGAGATCGACATTTAGTGGCACTGTCTCATCCTCCAAACTTTACTCTGAAGCACAAAGAATTGATCTTCCATGTAAGAATGAACCGAAAACATGGAGAGATCTTCAGAGGCTTAGAGCACGTGTGCTCTTATGGAGGACCCAGGTGTGGTTCCCAGCACCCCCATGACAGCTTACAACCATCTATGACTCCAAATCCCAGGGGAGCACATGCTACCTTCTTTTCTTTTACTTATGAGAATATGATATAATTACATCATATCTCCCTTTCTTTTCTCCCTCTAAACAATCCTATATACACTTATGATTTTCTTCCAAATTCATGGCCTCTTTTTTCAATAACTATGCATATATACTAAATAAAACCTACTCAGTATAATGTTGCTCTTATATATGTTTTCAGAACATTTAGTATTGGATAAGGATTAGTGTGCTCTTCCTTAGAGAAGACTTTTTCCTCCCTCTCACACCATCACTTAGCTGCCTGGAGTTCTTTTTGAAAGGTTGAGGCCTTGTGGCTTTTCTCTGTTAACACCTGTCCATTGATGCTATTCTTGTTCAGCTCATATTTAGGCAGTCATGTTGGTGAGTCTTGCTGGACGTAGCTTCTGACATTTCTAGGAAACCTAATCTTAGAGCAAACTCCCTGATCTTCTGGATCTTACAACCATTATGTCTCCTATTCTTCAATGTGCCCTGAGCCTTAGGTGCAGAAATGTTTTGTAGATGTATCCATTGAGACTGAGCTTCATAACTCTCTACTTTGAGAGTTATGGTTATGATTTTCTATAATGGTCTCCATCTGTTGCAAAGAGCATATTTTTTTTCTTGTGACCTCCTTTGGTACCAGACATGCATATTGTGCACATACATACATACATCCAGGCAGGCAAGACACTCATACGTATAAAGTAAGTAAATCCAACCTTAAATAAGAATGAACTGATATCATAAGGTTGGTGCTACAGACTCAGCCCAGCTTAGAATCATGATTAAGTTCAGGTGATCCTGTTCCCTGATGTATCAGAATTCTCAAGCTCATGATGGCTTCACACATCTGGCAGACACAAAAATAATCCTCTTTGAGAAAAAAATAACCTCATATTCCTTTACAAGTCATATTGAAAACACATTGTCCCCTATATTAAAAATGATCATGTACACTAGGAATATAAATATCACAAAGAAAGGCACTATGAAAATGTTGTTTTTTTTTTGTTGTTGCCAATTAATCTCTTCTCTAATTGACCCAGCGAAGGCAACACATTCCTCGATACCCACCCCAGTGTTCTGGGTTCCCAAATGAAAGAAACATACATGCAGCCTTAGATTTTAATATGCCTTAAAGAGCTCAATGACTGGGCCAGTATCAAACCTCCATGTAACTAACACTTCCTCTCCAATATTCTTGAGTTATTACTTACTAGAATCTATATTCCTTCGTTGTTGCCCTATACTGGGATGGGAAGTTGGGGGAGGGGAGCGACAGGGCCGCTCTTCCCCAGCTCTTACATTTTGGCTGCCTCTCTGTACTGCCTTCTCAGGAATGGCAGCTGCTCCTTTCTCAGCATGGCAGCTATATATTCTTCCCACTCTCTCTCTGGGCCCCTTGCCCAGGAATCATAAAAGTCCTGCCTCTGTCTCCCTGGCAAGCCACTGGCTGCTGGCAACTTTTTTACCAATCAAAACCAACTGGGGGCAGGGTACCTCAGAGTCTTATGTGCAGAAGTGCAGATTTCCATGTAATTTTGGAGATCAAATTAACATAAGTAGCATTAGACCAAATCCACAACAAAATGTGATGATAGAGATTGTGTATGTTGAAGTTTTGAACATATCCTCAATGTAATATATAATTATCTTCTGTATGAATGAAGAAATGAAAGTAAACTGATTAAATCCTCACAAATCTGTGTGTTTAAAATGGTATGTCCCAGGAAATCTAAATTTCCAGAAAAAGAAGAGGATTGGCCAGACAACAGTAAGAATATCATTGAAGAACCAGAAGCTATAAAAGCATGTAAGATCTACAAATAGAACCTATAGAAACAAAGAATTCACTAACCTTCATAATCACACTACAGATAAAATTAGTAAGAGAGCTCAAGAGATAATACCTAGAAAGAAGGAAATACACAAAGGATAAGTTAATGGAGGTAAAAATGAACAGGTAAGAATTGGAGCATACAATACATGTAATTTGAATTCAAAAGAGGAAGTGAGAGAAAGTGGTTTGTTATTATTTAAAATGTTAGTAGCTGTGAACAGATTAAAGATATCAAGCCATCAGTTTAAAAAGAACCAGATGAACTATAACTGGGATAGAATTGTAAGACCTCAAGGTAAAACAGAAAACTAAGGAAGTAAGAAAACTTGTCAGAGAAACAGAAGTAGTTGTTGTCTACAGAGTGATGTTTTGACTTCTGACTTCCAAACAGAAAGAGTAAGATCTAAACCCAATAGAAAAATATACCTGAAGAAACAAAAAAGAAAAATCTCCAGGACATTGGTAGTATACAATCAGTCACCGAAACCTGAAACTAATAAGATGACAGAGAATAATGAAGATAGCACCTTAAACCACCATTAAGTCGGCCTGCATCACAAATAAGAAACAATGCATTTCACAAACTGTGCGGAGCAGATAAAGTCCTGAGTGAATGCGTATTGATGTGAGCACATCTCTGTCTAGGGCCTCAGTGTCAAAGACTACCAGGTCAGGATCAGAGAAATGGCAACCAAGTCTTCCACTGTTATGTATATGGATAATGACAAGGTGTGCAGAAAATACAGACAGCAGTCTCTGGATGGTTATAGCCTGAATCTGCTCCTCTGTAGAGACCTCCTACTGAGATTAGCTAAACCTGCCTCCTCTTTCAGCTGTATGCAATAAACCTGCCTCTTTCATTCATACAGATGAAACACACACACACTAGAGTTCCCAGGCTTCTGGTGCATCTCCATGACAGTGCGCCAGAGCCCAGTCCCACCAGAGCCCAGCTATTCTGAAGGTGTATCTGAGCTTTCTTCATTCCCTCCTAGGCCCAGTCAGTTCTACTCCAAAGCTGTGCAGATCATACCAACAAACCAAAAGCTGACATGAAAACAAACATTTCAAAAGCAACAGAAACAGCACCACCGGGATAATAAATTAAGTAAATGGATAAATGGATATTCTGTCACTTCTCTCAATGAGTTAAAAGAATAAATGAAAAAAAAAACCCTTCTCTCAGAAGTTAATTCACTCAATGAACAATGATTAAATTAAAAACCTTTCTCTCAGAATAAGTTTAGATCTGAATTAAGAAATGCTAAATAAGTCTTAGACCTGCCTAGACCTGGGAATAGAGGAAAGGAGAAGGAAAGAACCACAGAGGCTGGCATCTCAGGAAGGTACCACTTTGGAGGTAAGTGGTACCACTTTTCTGAAAGCAATAGTTGTATTTTATAGTCTCGGTGGTCATGGGAAATAAGAAATGTTTAGCAGTGAAAATTAAAGGCCTTCAGAAAGGAAAAAAAACACTCTCAAATTCAGAAAACATGAAAACTGTTTCCAGAAAGGGCACCATTTTAAAATTATACTTTATTATAAAATCAAAAGAGTGTTCTTAAGATACATAATAAGTCACTTAAAGCAATCATTACCTGCCTACTCTTGTTTTTTTCCTTTTTTTCATAAAAGAAGGGGTAAAAAAAGATTATTCCAGAGCTGGAGGGATGGCTGTGTGGTTGAGAGCACTTGTATCAGAGTGTGATTAATTAATTACTGTGTGAGGAATTAATGCATGCTTTTCATTGATAACTCTGAACATCTATCAGTAGACTCAGTTGCCTACTCAAAAGATGCTGATAAGCAGATTGGATCAGCTTTTTGCTGCCTTCAAGTAACACTCTTCATAACTAAAGACAGGGTGAAACAATCGGCAAAGTTATTCTAATAAAATGAAGTCGTTATTCTCCTATCTTCAATGGACACAGTTCAAATAAAATAAGCTTACTTCATAGAGATCAAGGGAACAGTCCCTCAATAGAACATTGCCATTTTATATATATATATATTACAATATATAAATATATATTTATATATTATATTAAGCATATAATATATAAATATATATTTAGAATGGACAAAATATTGCGTATATCTGTGTTTTAGATAGATAGATAGATAGATAGATAGATAGATAGATAGATAGATAGAAAGTATTGGGTATATCTGTGTTCAGTATATATATTGAACACAGATATACCCAATACTTTAAAAAAAATACTACTAGAGTTAAAGTCACAAATTAACATAGCATAGTAATAGTAGGTGTGACTTCAACATCAAACCGTCACAGATCATACATGCAAAAAATGAATTGAGAAACACTAGAGCTAACTGACACTATAAATCAAATGGACTTAACACATATTTAATGAAGATGTCAGTCATTCACTACTGAATATACATCCCTCGAAGTAGTTCATGGGATGTTTTCTCGAACTGATCACATACTAGGCTATGACAGTCTAAATAAATGTAGGAAAATGTTAATAACTTCCTGTATTCTCTCTGATCACAATAGGATTAAAGGTAGAGCTCAATAAGAAGAAAAAAGCCAAACCTAGGGAGACTAACAACACTATTGAGTAATAACTGATATCCAAGAAACTTAAAAGTTCCTGTAATCAAAGGAAAATGAAATTATATCTATTAAAGTCTATGACATAGGAAGGCAGTGCTGTGGTTGCCTCCTCTTACCCACAATGCACATGGAAGACAACCCCGCCCCCCAGCTAGAACATGAGTCACCTCAGAGGTTACAATTTAAAGAATCTCAAGAGTGTAGAGAAACTGCCTAGAGCACAGAAGATAAAGTGAAGTGTTGAAGTTTGGTCATGTTGTCTATTGTAATTCTAAGTGTGGCCTGAAAGACTCGGGCTTGCAGACCCGAGTGTGACTCTGCCCCAAGTTATTTCTGATAGGTAAATAATGATGCCAACAGCCAATAGCTGGGCAGAAGAGACATAGGTGGGGTTTAGGGTTCCTGATTTTGGGGGTCAGAGGAGAACCACGAGGGGGGAAAAGAAGAAGCCACCACGGGTTAAGTGACTCATAAAAATACAGCCCTGTCTTTTGTTTCATAATTCTGGTATAAGACGAAATCTCAAAATAGTTTTAATTCTTATTGCTCTGATGGCCAAGGATAAACATTTTTTAAAAACATTCTTGCGGATTTTAATTTTCTCTGAGAACTCTATTAAGTTCTGTAGCCCATTGTTTAACTGAGCTTTTGTCTTCCTGACATTCAGATTTTTTAGTACCTTGTATATTGTACATAACAACCCTCTGCAAAATTTGTAATTGGCAAAGACAGTTCCTGTCATTATATAGGTTTCTTCTTCAGTTAACAGTTGCCTTTTGCAGTAGAGAGATTTTTTTTTTTATTTCAAGTGATCCTATTTCTTAATAGTTGGTCTTGTTTTGAGGTTGACCAGAGTCCTATTCAGAGAGCTCTACTGTTTCTATATAAGTTTACTCCTTACTCTTTGTTCTAAATGTTTAGAAGTTCAAGGTCTGCCATGGAGATCTTTGACCTATTATGCATAATTAGGTAGAAAGATCAAGTTTTATTCTACACATTAAATCACATTTTCCCAACATAATCCATTATTTATATCTACAATATTTTTTTTAACACTGCTATAGGTGTGTGAAGTTATATCAATACCCTTAGTTCTAATACACATTTTTGAGACTGAGGAGGGGAGAGGGGGGCATGGGACAAATGATAGAAAAGAGACAAAGGGTAGGAAATTATGTAAAGACAGAACACATTAATGAAAACAATTTAACTATTACCCATGTCTCAAAGTGCTTCCTTATAGAATACAGCATTTTACGATTCTTTAGAGCAGCCTGTATCCTTCTGTCAAAATGGTTTTATCTAGGAGGAAACTGCTACACATCATGTGCAAATAAACATACTTTGACTTATTTCCCTATTTTGATCCATTTTTTCCTTATCTTATTGCTTCAGCTAAGATGTCAATCACTCTATTAAACAGGAGTAGAAAAAGCAGCCACCCTTGTCTTGTCCCTGATATTTGTTAAAATGATTCACATTTTTTCCTTGTTTAGTATGATGTTGGTAGAGAGCTTGTTGTGTGATATCTTCTTTAGGTTGAGATATAGGCCCTAGATACTCCAGAACTTTTATCCTGAAAGAATGTTGAATTTTATCATCAGAGGCCTTTTCTGCGTCTAAGAGATGAAACTGTGATTTCTAACCTTGAGTCTCTTTATGTGGTGGACTACATTTTTATTGGCCTCTATTTGTTGAACCATCCCTGCATCTCTGTGATGAAGCTGAATTATCATGGTAGGTAGTCCTTTGTTGTGTACTTTTGAAGTCTATTAGCAATTATTATATTGGGAATTTCTGTTTATAAGTTCACTGGTGAGACTGGTCTATGTTTCTCTTTCTATGGTTGGGTCTTTGTCAGGTTTTCACTATCAGTGTAACACTGGCTCCATGAAATGAATGTGAAGGCTTTTTCTGTTTTACAAATTGATGAGTGCTGGTATTATGGCTTCTTTGGACATCAGGTAGAGTTCTATGCTGAAGCTGTATGTACCTGGACTCTTTTCGGTTAGAAGACACTGCTTCTCTTTCATTTGTTATTGCTCTCTTGCTCTCTTTAAATTCTTTACTTCACCTTGACTCTGAAGGGAAAGTAGGTGCTTCTCCTGCTTCTGGCTCCAGGCCCCTGTCATGTAGCCACAGCCTCCCATAGAGAGAAGTGTGGCCATCAGTTACATAGGGGCAGCCCCCAAGCCCCTATCTCAGACCAAGCCAATGGGACGCACCTACTGTCAGACCCCAACCTACCCCAAAACTGTATGCAAGATCGTATCTGGAAGCAATAAAGGTGTGTGAGAATTACTCCATCATGTGAGAGCATCTGTCATAAGAGCTGTAACACTGCCTGTGAAGAGAAAGTTCTCCCAAAGCTTTTGCCACCAGAAGCTCCCATGCACTCCACTTAATGGCTAGCCAGCCCCTCACTGGCTCAGCGCCCAGAGGTGATGGAGACAATTCCTCCATCTGACCAGGTCGGGCCAGAGATCTCCATGCTTAGCCTCCTCCAATACACAGATCAGCACCTCTGCCTCCTCCTATGTGCTGAGATTAAAGATGTACACTTCCATTGCTATGTTAGAACACAGATTTTTTTTTAAGTAAATCCTTATAATTCTCTAAATCTCAGCGACTGTTGAAATGTCTACCATTTCATGACTGCTTTTATTAATTTGAGTCTTCTTTTGATTTATTTGGATAAAGATTTGTTGGTTAAATGTTCCTCCTCTTTTACATTGTATTTTTAAGTTTTAAAATTAAAATTAAAATTCCAGTTATTCAATTTCTTTCCGTGGTGGCGTAAGTCCTAGTAAAGTTGAAGCATCTTTTTCCTTGGAAATACTGGCTTTTAGGGCCAAAGACTCTGTCTCGAGTTTTCATGGGAGGGTTAGGTATTCAGATGAGCTAGCTTGGGCCTCCTACCTGCCTCTGAATCTTTCACTGTGAGTCTGGAACTCTTCACATGCTCATCACATGTCTAACCCAGAGTCAGTTCAGTCCACAGTCTGGCTTAGTAGCTTCCTCTCAAGCCACCGAACAATGTGGAATTCCTCTAGAACCATAGGCCTCACTCCCATCTAGTCATAGTCCACTCTCTGGGCCCACAGGACCCCCTGGAGCTGCTGGGATATGGGAACTTTCCACAAACCTATAGATCTAACCCTTGATCCTACTTTCTAAGCAACAAAATTAAAGCTTTATATTTTCAATGTTTTTCAAATTGAACATACATACATACATACGTGTGTGTGTGTGTGTGTGTGTGTATGTGTGTGCTCATGTATCTATGAGTGTATATGTGGGTTCATGCATATATGAGTGTATATATGAACATTTCATGGATGTTCTGTGCCACAGGGAACACACGGATATTAGAAGACAATATGTGGGAATCAGTTCTCTCATTTCACCGTACAAGTTCCAGGTATCAAATTCAGATCATCAAGCTTGAGAGTAAGTGTCTTTACCCAAGGAGGCACTTTACTGTGCTATATTCTCAAATTTAATTTCTATTCTAACATTTCTCTAGTTTTATTTTCAAGTTTACTCATCATTGGGAAGTCTTTTTCTTCTTTTAAAAAAAATTCTTTCTTTTCCTCTCAATGATATTCTTTTCACATCCTTTTATTTTTATTAAATTTTTTGAAATATAATTTATTTATATAAGTACACTGTCACACTCTTCAGATACACAGAAGAGGACACCAGATCCCATTACAGATGGTTGTGAGCCACCATGTGCTTGCTAGGAATTGAACTCAGGACCTCTGGTAGAGCAGTCAGTGCTCTTAACCACTGAGACATCTCTCCATTATTTTTAATTTATCCTTATTTCTCCTCTACTTTCCCCTGCCCCTCCTCTTTCATTATCTTATTCATTTGCTACTTAAATGCATATCCTAAACAATTTAAAATTCCTAAATCACCCCACGCTAGTTTTTCTATTTTCTATTTTATGTATTTTATAACATTAATAATATATTATTAGATTTCAATTGATTGTGTTTTTCTATACTTTGCATGATTTGATATCATTATTGATGCTCCCAGTTTGCTGTTAGCAAGGCTGTTAACTAAAAATATACCCACATCGACCTGAGAGCGATACACAAATCAAAAGATGTGCAGATCACAATGAAGAAACACAGTAATGTGAGAAAACTAAGCAACAGAACTCCTCCAACAAACTGCACTCAAAAACACTGAGGTCAGGTGCCACAGTCTCTGACCCGAGGAAACAAGAACAACATGGACGCCAAGACGGATTCTTGCAGCTTCCGCAGCTTCCTTCTTTACTTGCAGCTCTTTTACTTACAGCTTTTTTTTTTTTTTTACTTAGGGCAAGGGCTATATTTATACAGTAGCAACAACTGACCTCATCTCGCTCCACACCACCTCATCCAATCAGAATCACACATGCTCCAGGCACGAGCTCAGGTCGGTCACAGATAGGCTGACAGATCCAGATCACGAGGAATAATCTAACTTGGCAGGCAGTTTACGCATGCAGTTTCATATATATATGGACAAAACATAAACAACTGTTAACATGTTGTCTAAGAACTCATGTATCCAATCAATAGACCAAAGGCAAGACTACACAGGATTAAAGGAGGTGAGATAAAAAGTAAACTAAAGCCTCGTCCACTGGAGCAATAGTGGTCTGATACTTATAGGTTAACTATCCACATTCTTGCTGGAGGTGAGGCCTGTTTCACAGAAAGAGTTTTATGCCTTGCACTATAAACCTGGAAGAAAAGCTCATAACTAGGGAAATCATAGGCCAGGATCCACAAATGAGGGAGAACATATGAGTTTTCTAGCTGGCTTGTTTCCTTTCTTTCTGAGTTTTGAGTGACTTCAGTTAATACTGTACATTCTCAGTCTGTCAATTTTTCTTAAAATTTCTAATGGAATAATATTCCATTTTGTATAGGTACCTACCACATTTTTATTATCTATTCATCTGTTGATGGGGATTTAATTTGTTTCTGTTTCCTTGCTATATTATAAATAGAGCAGCAGTAAACAAGATTGTGCAGATATTGCCTTGGTGGGATATGGAGTTCTCTGGGTATATGCCCCAGGGTAAGTACATGAGTCATATAGCAATTCTCTGCTTTTTTGAGGAAACTTTAAACTGATGTCCATGACTGTAATCATTTCCACTCACACAGGCAGGAAATGAGAATGCACCTTTCCCTGTATCCTCTCCAACAGTTATTGTCACATTTTTTGATAAGAGACATTCTTTCCAACATAAGGCGATATTTCATAGTCATTTTAATTTTCATTTCCATTATGATAAGAAAAAATGAACACTTTTTAAAATTGTTATTGATTATTTGGGGTTTGCTCTTGGTAACTATTTGTTTAATGCATTATCCCATTTGTTGAGTGAAATTTTTATTTCCTTGCTATCTAATTTCTTCCGTTTCTTATATATTCTGGATATTAGCCTTAACAAGAAATTTAAGAGGTAAGGATTTTCTCCCATTCTGTGGTCTGTCTGCTCTTGTGATAGATTCCCTTGTTGTGCATATACATTTTAACTTTTATGTAATCCCATCTGTTGTTATTAGGATCTAGTCTGCCTGGCTGCATACCTGCCTTACCACATAATGGGGGTCTTCAGTCTGTGTTTTCCCAGAGTGGGAAACATTGGGAATCTGGGACAATGACTGCTGTTTCCAGTTCCCATTGTACCCACGCACTGCTGGCCTACTGCTGGGAGGCAGAATGAGGGGTCTCTGGACTATGCTTCCCCTAAGGGTGCCCACACACCAGGCAGAAAGGAGAAGGCAGAATCTATCATGGGGGTGGAACCTGGTTTGATTCCAAATGAGTGCCAAGAGTACAGAGGAGCTGGAAGAGAGAAGATCTTCTCTGGGAAATTTAGGCAAACCTCTTTATGATGAAGTCCCCCTACAGCACCCCACCCCCACCCCAGGTGATCCTTGATGAAAAGACAGTCCTTGCTTGTTCAACTGTTTTATTTGATGGCAATGTGAATGTATATACCTTACTCAGGGTGAACCAGGGATTAAATATCTTTTGCAAAAAGGAATGCCCAGGAAGGGAAGCTCATTGGCTAAACCCTTGGGACCTAGCTAGATAACTCAATAGCATGGAGAACTCCAGGTTTTTATGCTACATGACTGACTGCCATGATTGTCACTGAGTTGTTGTAGTTATGTGTTCCAGAGCTGGTAGAGGTAGGCAGGGAGTGGCTTCACTCCTACCATTCTAAGTTCTGAGATTCCCGGGGTTGGGACTCACAATCCACTTGAGCCACACTAGTCCTGTGCTATTGGAGTTCTGTTCAGAAAGTTCTTGCCTAACCCAGTGTCTAAAAGAGTAATTTCTATATTTACATCTATTAGCTCCAGTATTTCAGGTTTTAAACCAAATTTCATCAAGTTGATTTTTTTTTGTACAAGATAAAAGATATGAACCTAATTTCATCTTTTGTAAATAGATATCTAGTTTTCCAGCATTACTTCTTGAAAATAATTTTTACTGTGTGTTTTTACCTAGTTTGTCAAAATTTAGTTTCTAAATCAAGAAACCCTTAAAATATCCTAACTTCAGTTCCCTAAATCTCAGAACTTTGCCCTTCAAAAAAAGCACCAAGGTAGTTTACCTCCTCTAGAAGCCAGCAACCCTTTTGCTATAGGCCTGAGAAAAGCAATTTAGTTAAAATACGAGACAAGGACTAAAATAGTAATCATGAATATGTTCAAGACCTTAACATGGGTATTAATAAATATTTTAAGAGAGAACATTAAATGAAAACAATTGAATGAAATAATGAAAACAAGTCAAGCTGTAAAAGTAGAATTTAAACAACAACAACAAAATAGAATCACTAAAGAAATGGAAAACTGAAATAAAATTGGACATGAAAAACTCAAGATTGCAAACAAAATACTCAGAGATAACCCTCACCAAGAAATTATATGATGTAGAAGAAAGAATTTCAGATCTTGAAGACAAGGTAGAAGACATGGATAACTCTGGGAATGAAAACATTAGATCTAAAAATGTCTAGGCATTTCAGAAATCTGAAACATCCATGAAATCTGGGAAACCATGAAATAACTAAATCTATGAATAATGAGTATAGAGGAAGGAGAAGAAACTTAAGTCATAGGAACAGATTTAAAATGAAATCATAGAAAAAAATCCCAATCTAAAGAATGACATGCCTAACTAGGTGCATACAGAACACCAAACTTGCAGGACCAAAAAAGGAATTTTCTGGAACCCATAATAATCAAAACACTAAATTTAAAGAACAAAGAAATGATATAACCAAGTCACATAAAAGCAGGTCCATTATACTAACAGCTGACTTTTTTAAAAAGTGGCCTCTGAAAAGTCAGAAGGGCCTGAACAAGATCTGAGAGACCATAGATGCTATCCCAGACTGTTATACCCAGCAAAACTATCAATCACAATCCACAGAAAGAGATGAACATTACACAATAAAACCAAATTTGAACATTTTCTGTCTATCAATCTCATTCTACTGAAGGCTCCAAAAAGAAACCTAAAGGAATGTATCCATACCCAAGAGGATACAAATTATAAATAATCTAATAACAGTAAATCAAAGTGTAAGGGATACATATATCACCACAACAAAATAATAAAAATCAATAGCACTGCTCCTTAATGACTCTCAATATTAATGGTCTCAATAAAAAGACATAGACTGAGCCGGGCATGGTGGCGCACACCTTTAATCCCAGCACTCAGGAGGCAGAGGCAGGCGGATTTCTGAGTTCGAGGCCAGCCTGGTCTACAAAGTGAGTTCCAGGACAGCCAGGGCTATCCAGAGAAACCCTATCTCAAAACAACAACAACAACAAAAACCAACCAACCAAACAAACAAACAAACAAAAAAGACATAGACTAACAAATTGGATGAGAAAACTAGATTCATCTTTCTGCTGCCTCCAAGAAAACCACCAAGGATAGACAATACCTTACAACAATGGTTCTCAACCTTCCAAATGCTGTGACCCCTTAATACATTTCTTCATGTTGTCCTGATCCCTAACCATAAATTATTTTTGATGCTGCTTCATAACTGTAAATTTGCTACTGCTATGAACCATAATATAAATATCTATGTTTTTGAATGGTTCTTTCTAGGGTAAAAGGATGAAAAAGTTCTTCCATGCAAATGATACCAAGAAGCAAGCAGGTGTAGACCTTTCAATATCTAACAAAACAGACTTCAAACCAAAACCAGTCAGAATAGAGAGGGGATGACAGTACATAATTATTAGAAGAAAAATTAATAATAAACTGAAATAATAAACTCACCAATAAAATAATCCAAACTGGATAGTCAGATTAAAAAAGTAGTTTCTTCTACATGTTGTCTTCAAGAAATATTACTGGTAAAGATACCCACTGACTGAGGGCCATGTGGTAGTATAAAATTTATAAAGCAAATATAAGCTAAAAACCACCTGACATAGCTATTTTGAATGCAATTCAATAAACCACAAATTCAAATTATGCAGAAGAGAAATGGCAAATCTCTACATTTAATTAATAAGACAAATCATTGAAAATATATAATAATTATAAATGTGTACTAAATGTTGGGATTCTCAAGTTCATAAAGACAACTGTAATGGATATAAAACATCAAGTAAGTTCTGGCTATAAATAAAAAACAGCTATACACCAATTTCCTTGATGAACATAGGTGCAAAACTTCTCATTAAAATTCTTGCAAACCAAATTCAAAAATTACATTTTTAAGATTACACACCATAGTCAAGCTGATTTTATTCTAGGAATGTAAGGATGATTCACACCAAAATTGATACTGCAATACAGTTTATAAAAGAGCATATAAAAGGTCTTAGAAAGAGCGGTCACAGGATCATAGCCAGAACAGATCTCAACATTGTAAAGGCTGTGTTTAACAAATCTATATCTAACATTATTTCCCTAAAGGAAAAAATCTGGAAGTGTTTCCTCTAAAACCTAGAATGATACAAGAGTGTCAATTCTCTCTTCTTACATCAGATGCAATGCTCAAAGCCAAAGTAAGAGTGTAAGACAAAATAAATGAAAGTGATACAGATCAGAAGTCAAATTATCCCTATTTGCACAGTATGTAATTCTATACTTAAAAGACTCTAGCAGGAAACTCTTAGATCTGATAAATCATTTCAGCAAAATACTAAGATACAAAATCAGTTGCCTTTCTAAGTACCCACAGCAAACTTTCCATATTTATTCTATGGGGCCAGCATAATATCAAAATCAAAACCTAAAACTAAAAGACAACTTGAGAATTTTTTCACAAATTTTGATGCAAAAATTCTTAAGAAAATGTTATAATATGGACTCCAGTGACACATAAAAGGGGAAAGTTACAACAGTAGTCCTCTGGAAATATACAGTTAATTTCATATTTACATTTAAAAAATGTTCTTCTAGTCTAAAAAGAAAATGCTTAAGATAAATAAACTTGCACTGATGAAAGATATGATTTACCCCAGGATTTCAGAGATCCAGGTCATCATAACTTGGTACTTGCTGCTTTGAGCATGTGGAAGGACTTTGAGCATGTGTTAAAAGAGGCCTTTTCACCTCATAGTGGCCAGGAAACAAAGAGAAGCAGGTCAGGGCCATAGTGACAATACTTCCATAATGGGTGTACTTGAGACCTAACTCTGTTCCACCAGGTCATACCTTCTAAAGGCTTCACTCTCTCCCAGTTGTACCCACATATTGATGGCCTTAACCTTTGGGAACCCCTCACCCACACAATGGTAATATTAAGAAAATCAATTCATATAAAAAGTAAAAATATTATCTTCATGTCACCATGTGAAGCAAAGACTTAATAGAGGCACCATTTATCTTGATTTTGTTAAACATGCTTGCAATCAAATAGACTCCTTTAATTTAATAATTAAGAATAATTTTATAATTAAAGTAATTGAATTATTTAGATGCCTTACTTTTAAAATATCAAAAGTAAAACCTGGGGGGAAAAGGAGAAGGACTAAAGAAGAAACAGCCAAAGTCAAGTACAGAATTCAGTCTGTTCTGCATCAAACATTTCTCAATGAACTAAATATCTTGGAAATGTTTTAATATATTCTTATATAAATAGATCAGATCATACTTCTTTTAATGAGAAGATCAACCCCAAGTAAATATTGACATGAATTTCATCTTCATTATTGAGAGATTTGGATTGCTTTCAGTCATATACTAATACAAATATCTGCAATGAACATATTTATATGACTTTCAGTGATATATGAAAATGTACACAGGTACATCTCTGGGAGAGAGATTGTCAGGTCATCAGAATCTGTGTACACCCTGACAATGGTGTTTGAAAGATCTTTTCCTTTCTTTCTTTCTTTCTTTCTTTCTTTCTTTCTTTCTTTCTTTCTTTCTTTCTTTCTTTCTTTCTACCTTCCTCCTTCCTTCCTTCCTTCCTTTCTCTTTCTTTTTTTCTTTCTTCCTTCCTTTCTTTCTTTCTTCCTTCCTTCCTTCCTTTCTCTTTCTTCCTTCCTTCCTTTCTTTCTTTCTTTCTTTCTTTCATTCTTTCTTCCTTCCTTCCTTTCTCTTTCTTTCTTCCTTTCTTTCTTTCTTTTTCTTTCTTTTCCTTCCTTCCTTCCTTCCTTCCTTTCTCTCTCTCTCTCTCTCTCTCTCTCTCTCTCTCTCTCTCTCTCTCTTTCTTTCTTTCCCTCTCTCTTTCTCCCCTTCCTTTTGGTTTTGTTTGTTTGTTTGTTTGTTTGTTTGTTTGAGACAGGGTTTCTCTGTATAGCTCTTGCTATCCTGGAAATCACTCTGTAGATAAGTTTGGTCTGGTACTCACAGCAATCTGGCCCCTCTGACTCCTGGGGTGCTAGGATTGAAAGCGTGTGCTACCTCTGCCCCCCCCCCCGAGAACTTGCTTTATGAAATTCACATTCATGCTCTATATTATTTAATGCTTCTGTGTTTGTCAATTGAATATTTAAAAATCATTCTCTGGTTTAAATTTATATTTCTTTTGTTAAAAGTGAATACTTATCTTTATTGCATCTTATCTTTATAAACATTTTTTTTCTGTGAACTGTTTATTTATAGAATTCCCCACTTATATTTGAAATAGATAATGCATTTTCTAGATCAGAAGTCAAAAGTTCCAAGTAAGAACAGTATGGTTTATAAAAAGTAATACAATTCAGAATTTCTCTACCATTCCATCTTCTCACTGCCTAGTACCCTTTCGCATAAATAACCAATTCCATTACTTTTCCATGTTTGTTTCCAAAGAAATTGATGCATAAGCACAGAAATATTTGCATGTGTTTATGTCTGTATGTGTTTTCCTTTGTTTCCCCTCAACTGGTAGCTCATTACACACATTCTTCGTGTTTTGTTTTGTTTTGTTTGTTTTGTTTGTTTTGTTTGTTTTGTTTGTTTTGTTTGTTTTGTTTGTTTTGTTTTTAAGTAAAATGTTTCTGAAGACTTTTGAAGCTTTCCCCAATTCCACCTGACCAAGAGTAAGCCTGTAACAAGGACCATAATTCTCACTGATTAAATACAGTCAGGGAGGCTCCAGCTCAGAGGAGGAAGAAAACAGGAGAAAGAGGTCTGTTTCTAAGACATGTTGTTCATAAGCTTCTGCCCTGAAGCTATTTCTTCCCACCAGAAACCTCAGGACGGATAAACAGCCCCTCCCAGATTACTGAGAAAAGCAAACAGCAGATGTGCAGCCATGGTCTGAACACATCCAGAGGGGCACAGCACAGACCTTGGGGAATTAGACAGCCACAAGATGAAGAAGGATGGTCCACGCTGAAGCCACATGAGTATAACTCACAGTTGGCATAGTGAGGCTGCCAGCAAAGCAGAAATGGAGCTCTGATCCTAGGAGCTGCTGGCCCTCTTTCTGGGTACAAGGTGATGCCATGTCAAGAATGGGAAGGCTAGACAAGCCAAGAACATGCTGTGGTGGTGGGACACGGAAAACCCAAAGAAGCAAACAATCCCAAAGCATAGGTCTGGAGTCAGCCACCAAGGGTGGGGCTGAGTCCCACAAAAGCATACTAACAGACATGGCCTCTGGGCACTGTGACTAACCAGGAAAGATGAGTGATTAAACAAGATCTTACCTGTACTCTGCATATTATAATTAGCTTTGTGCATGTTTAAATTAATTAGGAGATAGATTTATATGTGCCTTGCTCATAGGATCATTTGCTTCTGTTTGATTCTACCCCTCTTACCTTTTTGTCATATCGCTAATCAAGGAACCTCATAAGTTGCTGAAGAATGAAAATTTCTAAATACCCAACTCACTATCCAGATGTGGCCACAGTAGAAAAAGGATTATTTTAGCTACTTCAGTTCTATCATTTACACATTGATCAATATTAAGTCCCTATGAAATTCCAGACAAAGCAGACTGGAGACCTTACTTTTAAGGAATTCAGTCTAGTGTGGAAAAGAGAGAGAAATAACTGAGCAAGTGCTTCGTTCCAGTACAAAACTGTGCAATGGCAATAATAGCCCAGTATCTCAGAAGTAAAAAGGAAGCATACATCAGTGCATTCAAAGTTCTTAGTAAAAGATTCCTCAAGGAAACGATGTTTGAGCAAGATGGACTCAAAAGGGTTTGTAGGGATTATCTTGGTAGAAAGGTGAAAGCAAGCACTTCTGGCTCTGGGACCACTGTGCATATAGATACAATCAAATGGAGAAATGGCTCAGAAGTTTATTGCTACTGAGGCAAGGGAGCAGAGAGGTGAGTGAAAATATATGGGCAATGTCAAAGCTGCTAAAGCATTTGAGAAATGCACCCTTTTCAATCCCAACGAGTTCCAGTCCCGATGAATTCCACTGAGTGTCCATCTACAAGATCATCCAGGGTCACCAGTTTGTGAAACATGAATTGCACAGTTCATCCAAGATCTGAGATAGGATAACACAAGCCATCACATTTTACACTCCAAAACCAGGATGGAATACTCACTCCCACCCTTGCCATTTCCTATTGCTTCCCAACCAAGGGAGTGAAGAACAAATTTATTCACAGTACAAGGGTGTTCTGGCATTTAGGAAGTAGAGGCCAGGGGAGCTGCTGTACATCCTACCATTCATAAGAAATCCCCACAGCAGAGCTAGTCAGTTCAAATATCAATGGTGCAGAGTTTAAGAAATCTGCCCTTCAGAGTAGAAACATTCTCCCCACAAACAGCTATACTGTGCAACGGTGCTGTCTTTCGTAAGTCTGATCTTCCCATCATTCACCTCATTTATTCTCCTTGACGTTCATGTCAACACCTACCTCAGTATCAACCCTTTTCCTCAAGCTCTTCTCATCCTGGTGTTCTTTAGTTTCCATAACACTGCCTGTGTTCCTCACACTCACCCTCATACTTGGACATGTAGCTTTACTACAAAGTAAACGTGGTAGCCAGGGTTTGTGTGTCCAGAACTCAGGCTCCCATTCTCCTGGAATCAGTGTCCTGCTCCAATCTGCACTCCAACACGGAAAGCAATGAGTCACATATGTGAGTATTTTTTTTATGTGTGTATTAGGGCTTTTGAGGAAGATTAACTGAAAGGGTAGGTCATTTTTTGGATGTGAAGGGCACCATTACATACAGTGGAGTCCTAGCCCTAGAACGAATAAAAGGAAAGAAAGAGAATGAACTAGCTTAGTACAGAGTCAGTCTCTGTCAGTGGATCCAATGCAGTGTGAGCAAGCAGCCTTGGTCATACACCACCACAGAGACTCCTTCTGCACGCTCCTGCCATGATGGACTGTATCCTATTAAACCATTAACCAAAATAAAATCTCTTCCTAGAGTTGATTATGCTGGTTATTTAGTCATAGCAACGAGACAAGTAACCAATACAGTGTTTAATGGCAAGTTGTTGCTCATTGTTTTGAGACAGGGTCTCACTAAGTAGCTGAGACTGGCATTCAAATCTTGTTACCCTTCCTGAGTCTCGAAAGGGCTGGGCTTATGGACATATGGTACCACATCTGGTTTAACTATTCTTGTTTATACTCAGGTGAAAATGACCCTTACTTTCAATGCCCTTCTTTCTTTTTGACATTGCTACAACATTTTGCAGTGGCCACATTTATGGGTAGGATATCTAATGAGTAAGTTTCCTGCCCCAGGGTCCTCTTGGTACCCATGACTTATTCCCTTCTTCCTGTCAGTCCAAGCCCATACTTCTGAAGAGTTAGACAGTCAGAGCCCCTTCCCTGGGATGTGATATTAAACTATGTATAGGGTTTAGCATTCCCACTGGTCACTGTAACAACCATAACATATAAACTTGGGAACTGTTGGTTTTATATATGTCTGATATATGGGAGGAAGAAAAGCTAGAAAAACTAGTTTTTAAAAATAGGATTATAGAAGAAATAAAAAATTCTTTTATTAATGGATATTAATCCACACCAGAATGAGGCTAGACCCTTTGTGATAGTTTGTATATGCTCAGTTCCTCCTCCACCATATCTGCCTGGATGCTGCCATGTTCCTGCTTTGATGATAGTCTAAGCCAGCCCCAATTAAATGTTTTCCTTATAAGAGTAACCTTGGTCATGGTGTCTGTTCACAGCAGTAGAACCCTAACTAAGAAGTTGTATCAGGGACTGGAGTATTGCTGTTATTGGCCTGACCAGAATGTGGATTTTGGGACTCTGGATTTGGAAAGCAGTGGAATGCTTTAAATGGGGCTTAATGGGCTATCCGAGTAAGCATATGGAAGACTTTGTTGCTGAGAGTTCTACATCTTCATCTGAAGGCTACTAGCAGAATACTGACTTCCAGGCAGCTAGGATGAGGGTCTTAAAGCCCACACCCACAGTGACACACCTACTCCAACAGAGACACACCTTCTAATAGTGCTATTTCCTGGGCCAAGCTCATACAAACCACTACACCTTTCTCTACTCCATGCACAATATTTAACTCAAATGAATCAGAGCACTGAAGCTAAATGCAGAGGTGGTTTTTAAAAAATTCTTAGACGAAAATATTGCCATAATATTTCTGAGACCTTGGAGTAGAAAACACTTTCTTGAACATTACAACAAAAGCACAAACAACAAAAGAATGATAGATGAAATGGTTTGTATTATGTTTAAAGACTTATGCTTAAAGGACATCCAAAAGTTAAAACACAACCCAGAGACTGAAATAAAATACTTGCAAATCATGTATCTTACAAGGAAGCTGCATCCAAAATATATCTATTACTCATAACTTGACAATAAAAAACAACCTGTCTGAAAGTTTTCTAAAGGCTTTGGTTAAAAACCTTGGCTGGCTATAACATGCTATGAAAACCAATCGTTTGCCAAAATTAAGAAGCAGAGTAATGAAGCCTGTGATGGTTGGTCCGAGTTATCACCTTGATAGGCTCTAGAATCATCCAAAAGACAAACTTTTGAGCGTGCCTGTGAGGAAATGGTTAGCTTCTGAGAATGCTTGTGATATCTAGGTTAGGATAGTCAAGGTAGGAAGACTCACAAACACTCCATGGATTGGACCCCCGAAACTGAGTTCAAAGGAGAAAAAAGATGAATAGAAGCATTTATCACTCTCTGCTTCCTGACTGTGGATGCCATGGCCTTGGCTGCCCGATTTCCTGCAGCCGTGACTGCCTCACCATGGTGGACTATGAGCTAGAATGAACCCTGTCTTCCTTATGTGACTTTTGTCAGATGTTATATTACAGCAGTCCAGTAAAGTCATTAAGACAAGAGTGGAAGAGTCATATTTAACCAACAAGTTTAAAAAACATGCTCAAGGGCTTCCTCATCAGAAAAATATGTCTGCAGGTACATTTTCCTTCATTTGAATTATTTCTGTGATTTGATTGCTGGTCACATGCTCGTCCATCCCATAGATGGTCCACAAAGCCATGATGAGTAATGAAGAATGCATCTACTGAATGGGTTTTGCATCAGATCAATATGAAGGGCCTTGAATAAAGTTTCAAAGACAAAACAATCTGAACAGATACAAAGATTATAAAATAATAGTAATATACTAATCTCTTATGTCTAGAATATGATAGAAGGACTGGTAAGTATCTATGCTCTGCCTTTAGCCAAAACTTAAGAGATGAGTAGAAATTAGCCTAGAGTAACAAGATATGAGGAGGAATCTTGGCCAGAGGAAACAATATTGTGCCATAAAGTTTACTCACAATATTGGGAATAAAGTTTAACAGAGTTTGTGCACAGTAGTGAAACTTCAAAGGACTTCAGACTTTCCAGGGGACAGAGCTGCACATAGTGGTTCTCAGTGATATAGAATGATAGTGTTATCATTAAGATAAAATTGATATTGCATGTGAATTAAGAAAATACGGTCAAAGAAATTAGAAGGGAGTTAGACAATGATTTCAATATCTTTCCCCAGGAGATGATAAAAATCAGAACAAAGCTGGAACCTTATATCTAAAGACCATGAGGCTGATGCAAGACTCTCTGAGATGGTTCACTGCAGCAGGGGTGTATTGAATAACCATGGAGCTCTGACAATGAAACAAGCATAAAAAGAAGGTATTTTCCCAATTAAGACTATGACTTTCCAGGAATAACTATAGGGCCGTTTTAATTGAGATAAGTCTTAAACAACAAAACACATCTTTTCCCTCAGTAGATCTATTAATTTTCACCAGTGTACAAAGAACACATAGCACAATTCTTTCACCCTCACCCCCAAATCTTTCTCAGAGCCTTCTTGCAATTACCACCTCTTCCTACTCCACCTTTTGCATTTACTCTCTGTCCCTTTGAATGTTGTAGAAATGGAACTATAGTGTTTATATGGCCACTTTCATAAACAACATGTATTTAACATACAGTCAGAATTATTGCCTGCTTTGGCGGGTCCTTTGTTGTGTGTTAGGTTTTGGAAAGGGGGTGGCAAAAGTTCAAGAGGGCACTGAGATAGATTATTGGGGAACAAGGAGTTTATTAGAAGAGTTATTAAGCCATGGACAGCCAGCCAGACAGCCAGCCAGAGAGGCAGCAGTAAGACAGGGCTTAGAAGAGAAAGAAACCTGAGCACTTGGGGCAGAGGAGGGAGGCTCTTTGCAGAGCTCCCTGAGGACGGGGGAGGTTTCACAGCAAGAGCCTGGAGCCAGGCACTTGGATTCCCTGGCAGGAGGCAGAGAAGGGGGTGGGGAGCAGGATGTGTCACATGCCAATAATCCCTTTGATGTTAACTCACTTCCCAGGTAAGAAATAATGGCTAGGGGATTGTCTATTCACTAGGGACTCACAGACAATGTATCAGCAGGGTGCCTGTCGGAATCTGTGCAGGCTGCACAGATCTGTGCAGAGAGAAGGCTGCAGCAGGTATGGTGGCCTGCACAGGGGCTAGACATTCTTATATTCCTAGTATCTTATATTCCTAGTATCACATCCATACAATCAAGCCCTTTTGTTTACGTACTTTTTAAAAAAGACTAAAAAAATGATTTTACAGGAGAGGGAGGTAAACCCAAAGCGACAGTTGGCTTGTGGCTCATCCAGCTTCTGAGCTGAACAAGGACACAAGTGTGTGTGGGGGGGGGGGGGGGGGGGAGGGTCTTCTGTAGTCCCCTAGTGGAGGTTGCCATTTGCATTCTCCCATCCAGAGGTTGCTATTCAATTCACATGATGTATAAACTGAACACTATTCTGGATGAGCTAGACGAGAATGCAGAGTAAGGAGGAGCCTGCTTATGGATGGAATCAAAATCACATGATACGTCAGAAGTCCTTGGAGAGTTTCAGTTGGAATTATTGACAGGCAAGGGTGGAGGATAAGCAGAAGACATTTAATTAGCTTCCAGTGTTTGGTTATTATGAATAAAGCTGCTACCAACACATGCACATAGGTTTCCTATAAATAGCAATCTCATTTCTTTGGGTAAATGCCTGAGGAAAAGTGTGCTGCTGAGCAGCACAGTAGGAACATGCATGACTTTATAAACAAGCAATGCCTTTCCAAAGACTTGTAATAGTTTGCAATGTTACAAAGACAGTAAGTCAGAGCTCCAGTTCCTCATGATTCTCCCCAAAGTCAATGCTATTAGCATGATTCTTCTGTTTCTTGTTCCTTGAGAGGCTGTTCTTAGCCATTCTCATAATACATAGTAGTACTTCCCTATGGTTTTAATTTGCATTCCCATGATGCTAATTGTGCCCCGTATCCCATTCTACAGTAATTAACCATCCATGATCTCTTTCTTCTTACCTCTCTTTTCAGATTTTTTCAATTGAGTGGCTGGACTTTCTTTCTCTCTTTCTTTCTTCCTTCCTTTCTTTCTTTCTTTCTTCCTTCCTTCCTTCCTTCCTTTTTCTCTTTCTTTCTTTCTTCCTTTCTTTTTCTCTTTCTCTTCCTTCCTTTCTTTCTCTCTTTCTTTCTTTCTTTGTTTCTTTCTTTCTTTCTTTCTTTTTTCTCTCTTCCTCATTATTGAGTTTTCAGAATTGTTTACATGTCCTGGAAGCAGGAACAGTATCAGGTCTCTTCTTTGCTATCCTGCATTGCTTATCAACACAGATGCATCCTCAGCCGTGCATTGTGAGTGACACCATGAAGTAGACTTACACAGGTTTGTGTGGTCAGTCACTGGAAAGGACCTCTTGATGTCATCAAGAGGTGGCTGCTGGTACCACGTGGCTTAGTGTTTTACAGCTAATTCTTTTAGTAAACAGAAGGAGTATACATTCAAAACAATAAACAACCAGTGTAAGTTGTTTGTTGTCGTTATCAAGCATTGTATACATCCATAATTATACAGGCTAAACTTCTCTGTGTCTGACACCACAGACGGTTTGTTCACACTGGCATTACCATAACACATACATAAACTTGTGTTTCTGTATATGTCATATACATATGTCATATATATGTCATATACATCATCATAACTGTCATGTCAGGATACTATAGGACAGTTTCAGGTCCATCATAGTTTTAAGAAATCTCTGTCATACATGAGGTTTGCCATTGACTGAAATGTCAGTGTGCACACATGGCTGTCTTTTGTCCCTACAACCTGTTTTTCATTCTTTCACTAGTGTTTGCCAGAGAATCAAAGTATTTAATATAGTAAGGGGGGCGAAGGGGGTTCGAGTTCCCCCTTTTTCTTTGATGGTTTATCATCCTGAGTTTATATCTTTGTCTAATCTAATATTACAAAGACGTTGTTCCAAACTTTATCCAAGTTGTTTTATACTCTTAAGTTTTTATTTATGTTTATACTCCACTTTATTTGGTTTTTATACATGATGCTGATAAAGTATTTTTTTTTTACTAAGGCCTGAAAACTGACATTTGCATTCTTAGGACAAATGCTTTCCCTATGAACTGAAAAAGAAAAGTCTACTCCAGATCAAAAGTAGAAGAGATAATACCTGGCTAGGACCAGAACCTCCAGAAATACTTAAGAGGAATTTTAAAACAGCAGGTGGTTGGATTTCTTAAACATTTCTTTTTTTTTTTTTTTTTTTTTTTTTTTGAGACAGGGTTTCTCTGTATAGCCCTGGCTGTCCTGGAACTCACTTTGTAGACCAGGCTGGCCTCGAACTCAGAAATCCACCTGCCTCTGCCTCCCAAGTGCTGGGATTAAAAGTGTGTGCCACCATGCCCGGCAAACATTTCATTCTTTATCTAGACTAAATAGCCAGTGACTCTAGCTTTATCATTGTAGCTTGTTTCTATGATTTCCATAAAAAAGTTAGGATAAAATCTAAATTAAGATGACTCTTTAACTTTTGGTTTTTAAGTTCTCAGGTAAAGTTAGACTCTAGTGGTATAAGACTCTGGAGAGCCTTAGCTTACCAGGGACCCCCTGAGTGAACAACACAGAGCCCGGAATTGATGCAAAAAGCAAGATGAATTTATTGTTCCAACATGATGTGGTTGTCCTATACCCAATAGAGAGGTGGCCACCTCAGGCAGCACATTTGGTGAGTTTTTATATTGTTTTTTAGAGCGGCAGCAAATAGGTACAATATTACTGGCAAAACAGTTCATCCTTTAAACTGATTAGTCTTACTATTGCATATGCCAGCAAGATTTTGCTGAAGGGACCCTGGTATAGCTGTCTCGAATGGCAAATACAGAAGTGGATGCTCACAGTCATCTATAATATGGAACACAGGGCCCCCAATGGAGAAGCTAGAGAAAGCACCCAAGGAGCTGAAGGGGTCTGCAAACCTATAGGTGGAACAACAATATGAACTAACCAGTACTCCCAGAGCTCGTGTCTCTAGCTGCATATGTAGCAGAAGATGGTCTAGTCGGCCATCACTGGGAAGAGAGGCCCCTTGGTATTGCAAACTTTATATACCCCAGTAGAGGGGAATGCCAGGGCCAAGAAGTGGGAGTGGGTGGGTAGGGGAGCAGGGCTGGGGGGGGGTATAGGGAACTTTCAGGATAGCATTTGAAATGTAAATGAAGAAAATATCTAATTTTTAAAAACCTGATTAGTCTTTAGGAAATGAGGTAGTAAGGGCTTTCCTTGGCTGCAGAGGTGCAACAGTCCCTCTGCCCTGAGGAATGTGTCTCCATGCCCTGGGCTTCCCTTGTATGCAGGTGGTCAGTGATCATCCCCTCTGTGCTCTGAGGAATGTAATTAGCTTCTCCCTTCTGGAGAGGAGGGGTGCCTATGTGTTCTGTGACCTTTCTCTTCTAGGAGGGGAGGGGAGGGGTCTGGTGGAATTTCCCAAAGTCCCTGAGCTGACCTTTTCATTCCCCCCTTTTCATTGTGCATGTTTCAATCCTGAAGCTATTGTGGATAGCTATGCAGCTCATATCTCTGGTCCTCTGTACTTAGCTCTTAATATCTTTGTCTCAGGACCATCAAGTGTACTGTATCTATGCAATCTTTAATAAAAGCAACTAAGTGACTTAGAATGTAAAGGCCAAAGGTCAGAAGCAGGAACAAAATGATCAGGGGTCCTAACAATGCAGAAATCCAGGGGGGGGCGGGGCTGTTAAACGAAGACTCGAACCATCCTTGGGCTTGTTTTCTTTCTCTCCTTCTCTTGGCTAGACGCTCTTGTGCCTTTGCCATAGAATCTTTAACCACCCCTGAGTGGTCAAGGTAAAAGCAATACTCTTCCCTTAGGACTGTGCAAAGCCCTCCCTGTTGTAAAAAGAGTAAATCTAGACCATAGTGGTTGTGTAGGCCTACTTCAGAGAGGAAGGGTAGGGACTCTTGAAAGTGGGTGATTGATTCTTCAATCCTCTCTATGTCTAAGTCTATGGCAGCCCTGAGCTCTTGGTAGCTTTTGCCTTGTAGTACCAGGGAAGAAGTCCCTGTCGCTACTCCTGCTGTGCCCAGTCCAAGTAAGGGAGACACTGTCAAGGCAGTGATGGGTTCTTGTTTGGTACAATAGTACCCATCCCATCTATCTAACAGTTCTTCATAAGGATAGTAAACCAGCCTGGGCACCAACTGAACTAATATACAAAAATCTCTAGATATACTTAGGACACAGGGGTGTACAGAGGGGATGAGTGAGCCCAGCTGAGCAAAGGGACCCTTGGGAGGAGGGGACATTGCCCAGGCAGATTCCCATGCCAGTCACTGCCTGTAGGGTGATCCCTACACCCAACTTCTGGGCCCATCAGCAGGAAGAGGACTTGTTAGACAGGCTAATATTGGGGAAGACAAAGGCAATCCCTTCATAATATGGGGGAGCTATATCATAGCAGAGCCAGCAAGAACAAGTCACTTTGGGCCTGGATTCACTGAGCACTGGGAAGGTCTTACTGATAAGCTCAGTCAGTGGGGCCAGTTCTGAGAGAAAAGGAAGGGTTGTTCCTGGATATTGGGGGTCATAACAGTAGTTGACCCTACCTGGGTTGGTGCTGGGGGCTTGGGCATGGTAGCTTATGGCAGACATTCATAACCTACTTATTGGTTACCACAGGGTTGGTAGAGGTTTCTATCTTGAGTTTGACGGTAAAAAAAAATAAAATAAAATCTATCATCATATCCTTCCTGGTATAATCTGAGAACTCATGTCACCTATCCTTGGCCTCTTTCCCTTTCTGGGTAAACTGCACAGTGATTGGGTTGCAAGAAAACTTGAGGCATTGATCCTCTCCAGTCCACATTACTGAGGGCTGTTGGCTTCCCCAGGAGACTTCTGGACGTGCTCCTGAATGAATGTTCCCCAATGAGCTGTGATATCCCCCACAATTGCTGTACATGAGTTCCCTTCCTTCAAAGGATCTGCTCACCGGGATTAAATCCGGGCTTGAGCTCAGGTTCCAGCAGGTATCACCCAAGGTCTCACAGCCCCAGGCAGCACAGAAATTTTCTGGGCCCCCGCACTAATAAGCTAAGGACCTGGATCTCTCATCTCGGGGGCATACATGAATTGGGACCTCACATAGGTGTCTCTTACTTGGGGGTGTCCACATCCTATGCTCCTTCCTCCCAGCCCTTTTCCTGGACATGGCATTAGTGACCATGATGCTTTCCTATGACATTCTGGCAAGCCTCCCTCCCTCCCTCACTTTACCTTTTGGTTTGGGATGTCCCAGGTGTCCAATCTGGCTGCCAGGTCACACAGATCAAAAGTTAGAGGGGGCCACCAAGTGAAAGGGAGTGGTCTTGGGTTACCCTGGCCACCTCATTGCCCGTAAGAGTTGATGATACAATCCAGGTCAGTTTGGTGGACTGATGTGGGCTAGATTCAGCACTCAGCTCCTTATACCATATCAGAATCAGAAACCCCATCAGGGTCAGGAAATTCTTCATCCTTGGTGGCTCACCGAATGATCTTGAGCTTTAAAGTGCTGCTTGTCTTCTTCACTCTCCAAGGTGGGTGGTCTCCAGGGGGTGGACAGGTCACTGGTTTCATGTGAGGAGCGTGCATCCAGGCAACTATGCCATCTACCTTTGTCTATCTGATGTCAGCGAACATGGACACTGCACTGACCTGGAACCAATGTGGCACCTCAGTCATTCCTGGAACATAAAGGGCAGACAGCTGGGACCATATTTCTCTCTGAACTGCCTCAAGGGACACCAGTCTTTTGACAACGTCTTGATCTCCTTCTTGGGAGATCTCTAGTATAGGCCCAGTGGCTACCAATGGAGCTGGGTCTCCATAGTGGATCTTGAAAGGTGTTAGGTTGAAATGAGAGGTAGTGCTCTGGCCTGGGAACAAGACCAAGGGAAGGAGTACCACCTAGTCTCTGCCAGTTTCTAAGGTCAGTTTAGTCAAGGTCTCTTTTAAGGTTCTATTTATCCTTTCTACCTGGCCTGAACTCGGGGGGGACAGTATACACAATGAAGTTTCTAATCTGTCCCAAATACTTTTGCCAACCCCTGGATTAACTGAGAGATGAAGGTGAGTCCATTATCACACTAATTACCTTTGGTATCCCAAACCTGGGAAAAATCTCTTCTAGGGTCTTCTTGGCCATGACTGAAGCTGACTCCTGTTTCATGGGAAAAGCCTCTATCCATCCTGAAAAAGTACCTACGAAGGCTAATAAATATTTATAACCATATTTTCCAGGCTTAAGACTCCTGGTTTATTTCCTCTAGGTCTCTTCCCTGTGCCTATCTTGGTGTGGCAGGCATTCACTTGTTGACAGACTTTGCAGCTCTCTGTTATTTCCTCTACCAGGTATTTTAGGTCCATGATGAACATCCTGGATCACTTAATGGCTGCTATCAGCTTTCTGCTGCCTAGTGAGTCCATTTATACATCTGTCATAGCAGGTCTCGAACCTGGTCCCAAGGGAGGATGACTTTTCCCTCTTGGGGTTTCCATTGATCTTCACTCTTGAGATAGTAGTTGGTAGGATAGCTAGAGATCTGGGCCTCCTCCTCCTTAGTGTAGACTAGGTGGGGTTGGGCCCTTTAACTTCTCCGCTGGTTAAGGTTTCTTAAGCTTTTCCCATTGTATCAGCACAGGTACATTGTCTTTAAAGGCTACCTCCTTGGCTGCTTTATCAGCTAGGTTATTCCCTACAGCTATATGGCTCTCTCCCTTATTGTGGCAGGGACAGTGGATAATGCTCACCTTGGTTGGCCTTAGGAGGGTGCTTAGGAGGGCCTTGATTTCAGCCTGTTTGTTTTGTTTGTTTGTTTGTTTGTTTGTTTTGAGACAGGGTTTCTCTATGTAGCCCTGGCTGTCCTGGAACTCACTTTGTAGACCATGCTGGTCTCAAACTCAGAAATCTGCCTACCTCTGCCTTCCAAGTGCTGAGATGAAAGGCGTGTGCCACCACCTCCCAGCCTTCAGCCTTATTCTTACCTTCTCTTCCATTTGATGTTAAAAGTCCCATCTGTTGGTAAGTTGCCCCATGTACATGTGAGGGGGCGAAGGCATACCTGCTGTCAGTGTAGATGTTGATCTTTTTGCCTGCTCCCAAGTCCAGGGCTTTGGTCAGAGCTATGAGCTCTGCCTTTTGAGCTGACATTCCCGGAGAAAGTGGTTCTGCCCAGACCACCTGGCACCCATCCACAATGGCGGCCCCCACCCTGTTGTCCCTCTACTAGGTGGCTGCTGCAATCAGTGAACCAGATCACCTCTGCATTGGAGAGCAGCTGATCCGATAGGTCCTTTCACCATCCTTGGTCCTCAGAATCCTGTTGGCAATCATGAGCTGGTGGGTCAAGGTCTGGGTCAGGAAGCAGAGCGGCCACATTGAGGACCACTGATGACGTGAAGGTCACCTCATCTGAGTTTAGCAACAGAGTCTGATAATTAGTCATGCTGGTGTTAGTCAGCCATCGATCTGGGGGCTTGTGACCAAAGCTCTCCAAGGCATGGGGAGCTGTCATGGTCAGGTTTTGCCCCAAAGTCAATTTATCAACATCTTTAACTAGAACGGCCACCGCCCAGCAGCAACAGAGTCTAATTTCTTTGACAGGCAACTGGGCACTTCCAGGGTCCCCGCTGCTGAGTGAGCAATCCCTTGGCTATCACCCTGTTCTCTGTCACATAAAGGTAGAAAGGTCTGCTAACATCAGGCAGTCCTAGAGCAGGGACCTCAAGCAAAGCCTGTTGCTCTTCTTCCTCCCAATGGAAGGACTGTCCATTTTTAGTCAGAAGGTAGAAGGAGGAAGCCAATTCAGTAAACCCTGGAATCCATAGCCGGCAGAGCCCAAACGTGCCCAGGTCTTCCAGTACCTGCTTGGGGCTCTGCGGAGGAGGGATGTGCAGGATGGTCTCTTTTTGAGCGTTGGGGAGCCAGCACTGGGCATCTTTCAGCAGGTAGCCCAAATAACTTAACTTTTTATGGCAGATTTAGGCCTTCTTGGCTGAGGCTCTGTATCCCAAACCTCCCAGTTCCTCTAAGAGGCATTTAGTCCCTTCTAGACAGTCCTCCTTGGTCTCAGCCACAATCAAAAGGTCATCTACATACTGGGCAAGGGTTACTTATGGATTGGACTCACAGTAGATTGTGAGATCCCAGTGTAGGGCCTCGTCAAAGAAGGTCGGGTGAGTTCTTGAATCCTTGGGGCAGCCTGGTCCATGCGAGTTGCCCATTCACCCCCTGCTCAGGATCCTTCCACTCAAATGCAAAGTAGTCCTGACTTTGGGGAGTCAATGTTAGGCAGAAGAAGAAATCCTTGAGGTCCAGGATGGTGTATCAAGTCCTAGAGGGTGGCAAGGAGCTCAATAGGTTATATAGGTTAGGTTCAGTAAGGTGTATATCAGCAACTCACTGGTTTACCTATCGTAGGTCTTGTACTGGGCAATAGTCTTGGGTCTGGGGTTTCTTCACAGGCTGGAGGAGAATATTCTAAGTCAACTGGCACTTCCGAAAAATCCCTTATTCTAGAAGCCTGGTTAATGGGGATCCTAATTCCGTCTTGGGCCTCCCCCAACATCAGATATTAGCGCACAGACACTGGGGAGGCTTGGGCTCTGAACTCCACATGGATGGGGGGCTGGTTGTTGGCCTTCCTCATCTCAGCCCAGGCCTGAGGAAAGGCCTTGAGCCACCACTCTAAATCCTGGGGTGCCCGGTCCAAGGTCTCAAACAACTTGTACTCATTCTCCAGCCTGGAGTCAGGACTTGGAGTGGTTCTCCCTGGGGACCTTTAACTTGGGGCCCCTCTAGGAGGAAATGGATCTGGGCTCCCATTTTGCTGAGCAGGTCACGGTCAAGGAGGGGGTAGAGGCAATCTGGGATATCCATGAAAGAGTGAAATACCCAGTCCTGCCCAGATCAACTGATCTTCGGTTAGTCCATGAATATTGTTTGGTCCCAGTGGCACCTTGTACCCATGATGCCTGTACTGGCTATTTTTGTGTCAACTTGACACAGCTGAGTTATCACAAAGAAAGGAGCTTCAGTTGAGGAAATGCCTCCATGAGATCCAACTGTAAGGCATTTTCTCAATTAGTGATCAAGGGGGAAAGACCCCTTGTGGGTGGGACCATCCCTGGGCTGGTAGTCTTGGGTTCTATAAGAGAGTAGGCTGAGCAAGCCAGGGGAGGCAAGCCAGTAAAGAACATCCCTCCATGGCCTCTGCATCAGTTCCTGCTCCCTGACCTGTTTGAGTTCCAGTCCTGACTTCCTTTGGTGATGAACAGCAGCATGGAAGTGTAAGCCAAATAAACCCTTTCCTCCCCAATTTGCTTCTTGGTCATGATGTTTGTGCAGGAATAGAAACCCTGACTAAAACAAATTGGTACCAGCAGAGTGGGGTATTCCTGTGACAACCTGACCATGTTTTGGGGAGGACTGTGGAAGGACTTTGGAACATTGGGCTTGAATATCCATTCATTGTTAAGAGCTCTGTTAGATGTTTTGTAGGAGCTTGGAAGATAATGTTGAGAACAGTGCAGAAGATGGAGGCCTGGCTTGTAAAATTTCAGAGGGAAAATTAAAGACTCTTTTCAGGGCCATTGCTGTTAAGATTCTGTAGTTCTGGTTAGCTGGGGCTGAAGAATCAGCTGTGATTAACAAGATACCAGAACTACTAAAGCAAAAACTTTGCATTACTGAGACTATTGATGCTGGTTAGCTGGAGCTAAGAAATTAGCGGTGATTAAGAAGAGACCAGCATCATTGAGGTGACATCTTCTGGGAAGTGTTTTCTGAAAGCACAAAGAGGCTGTGTTCCAGAGATAGCCAAGGTTGTACTCCTGCTGCAGTGGGACTTGGTAATATGTAAGGGTCACCCAGGTGGTACTGGTTTTGAAGGCATGAAGGGGTCATGCAGAGCAGCTGAGGCTCAGCACTGTGAGAGGGCATGGAAGGCCATTGGTGAAGGTGCAGCCTCAGTTGCAATTGAAGGCCCAGGACTGATGGGGTCACACAGTGTTTTGGAGATGCCAGTACCATGAGATGACCACCAAGAGCAGCAGAAGCAGTGGAGTACAGGCATCTGGAGCCTAGAGGACGACGTGTGTGCTACAAAGGGCATGGCTGGAGAAGTGACCCAAGCCCTTGGAGGAGCCCAGAAGATCGTGAGTTGTATCCCAGACATTGGACGGTTGGAGATTGATTTTTGCTTTTGATTGTGACTGTGCCCTGATATTTTCCCTCTTGAAGGAAGAAACTGTTTTAGTGGAGCCCACAGTTAAGAGACTTTTAATTGTAAAAAGACTTTGGATTTTAAAAGAGATGGATATTTTAAAGAGATTGAAATTTTAAGAATATGTAAAGACTGTGGGACTTTTAAAGTTATTTAGATCTTGGGGATGAATAAGAATGTAAGGGTTGAGGCTTACTAGTGATGTGTTTGTGTGTCAAGTTGACAAGGGGTCAATTGTACTGGCTATTTTTGTGTCAACTTGACACAGCTGAGTTATCACAAAGAAAGGAGCTTCAGTTGAGGAAATGCCTCCATAAGATCCAACTGTAAGGCATTTTCTCAATTAGTGATCAAGGGGGAAAGACCCCTTGTGGGTGGGACCATCCCTGGGCTGGTAGTCTTGGGTTCTATAAGAGAGTAGGCTGAGCAAGCCAGGGGAGGCAAGCCAGTAAAGAACATCCCTCCATGGCCTCTGCATCAGTTCCTGCTCCCTGACCTGTTTGAGTTCCAGTCCTGACTTCCTTTGGTGATGAACAGCAGCATGGAAGTGTAAGCCAAATAAACCCTTTCCTCCCCAACTTGCTTCTTGGTCATGATGTTTGTGCAGGAATAGAAACCCTGACTAAGACAATGCCTTTTTGGACATGGGCCCATCTGTTTGGAGTAATACTGAATGTTGCACCCCAGTGTCTACCAGAAACTGAATAGGCTTCCCCTTCACCTTTAGAGTTACCCTGGGTTTGGGGACAGGTTCCGAACCCCATGCCCCTTAATTGCTTTCTTCGCCTAGGGCTAACATCTTCTGGATCTGGGGGAAGTTTTCCCAGTCTTGGGGCTTTTCCCCCTGTTTCTTTTTGTTGGGACATTCCTGGGCCCAATGGCCACACTCCTTACAGTAAGCACATTGTTCTTTCTCAAGTGGGAGCCTCTGCCATCTAGCCTGAGGTTCCTGATCTCCTGTTTACCCTGACCACTGTTGCTAGAATTCTCTGTAGGTTCTTGTCTTGATGCATTTCTCTCCTAAGTTATTTCTGTTCTGCCTCTTCTTGCTTTCTTTCCTCTTTCTCTTCTTCAGTTTCCTTTTTATGATATACCTTCTCTGCTACCTGTACTATCTCTCTCAAAGATTTACCTTGCAATCCCTCTGGTCTCTGAAGTTTCTCCTTAATATCTCTCACAGCCTGATCTATGAACATTTTTCATGAAATAGGAATCATTTCTGGCATGATTCTCTCCCACTCTTCAGTTGTGAAAAGCACTCTTATGAATTGCTGGATATCATCCCAAGTGGGCTAGTGAGTAAACAAGACAGTCTCAAAAAGATTAATCAACACTTTAGGGTTGTCTGAGAAAGAGGGCTGGGGGGTGCTGAGCCTTCCAGTTATACAGGTTGGCCAAAGAGAAAAACTAATATTACATGTCTGGATTTCCATCCTCATCAATGGGACCATAGGCTCAGAGGTGGAGGGCCACCGTCATCTCTGGAGTTGTGGTCCTCTTGCTCCGGATGCCCATGGTGGGACCTGGATTCCCCTTTGGTGGTGGAAGTGAGGGGGTAGAGAACCAATAGGGATGGGATAGACACTGAAGTATCCTCCTGGGGTATCTGGGAAGCACTAGGGGCAAGGGCAGGGGGCTACAGAGAAGGAGGATCCAAGAGCAGAATGTCTACTGTCCATGGATCCTGGAGAACTTTCTTCTTATGGTCTGGCTCTGCAGGCAGCACAGTCTGTCCCTGGAGCACTAGTATCCTGTTGGGAAGGAAACCCCGTATCCAAGAGGGAAGGTCAGTTAATAAGTCCCTCTAGACCACAATATAGAGCACCTGATCGAGATGGGTAACAGACCTTCTTCTGAATGGCCACAACTACAGAGAGGTCAAAGGTCCCCTCTGGAGGCCATTCAACTTCGAAGGTGGGCCATTCTGATAAGCACAAAGTCCTGAGCATCTTTTTCTTTACCTCCAGTGACAGGTTACATGCCCACCACTGGAAATCATCCCAATGACTCAGGACAATCCTCAGCAGAGTAGAGTGTTGCTGTTCCATGTCCAAAAAATTTCATCAGCCCCAGTCCAAGAACACACAGAAAGATAATCAAGACGCAGACAAATTGCCCCATCACTGATGGAAGAATCCAGTTACCCAGGTGACACAGCAAGCTTATGCTGGGGCCCGGTCTGATGGAGGGGAGTCCTCCCTACTTCCTCTAGGGGATCTGAAGCGTCCTTCAGGCTCCCACGGTCTTGACATTGAGACATGTCAGCCTGCCACTCTTAACTGCCCCAAACACCATGGGCTCTCAGAGCTCCCCAGAGGCTTGCAAGCAAACCAAAAGTTCATTCAGGCTTATTATAGACTCAAACATTGACAAACAGCAAGACAGACAAAAACAAAATCAAAAAAACAAAAAACAAAAAACATGGTACCTGCTTGAGATCTCCAATTCACCACTCTCAGGTATATCCCCACAGGAGGTCAGATTCCCAGCCAATGCACTTTAGCTTACTAGGGAGGCCCCGAGTGAACAACATGGAGCCAGGAATCAATGCAAAAGGCAAGAGGAATTTATTGTTCCAACATGTTGGGGTCGTTTTACACCCGGCAGAGAGGTGGCAACCTCAGGCAGCCCATTCAGTGAGTTTTTATACAGTTTTTAGAGCAGAAGCAACTAGACACAATATGATTAGTGGAACAGTGCATCTTTTAGACTAATTGGTCTTTAGGGAATGAGGTAGCAAGGGCTTTCCTTGGCTGCGGGGATGGGGAGAGTGACAGGGAAGGGGGGCAACGGACCCTCAGCCCTGAGGCTGGCTTCCCCTATCTGCTCTGGGCTTCCCCTATCTGTAGGTGGTCAGTGGTCAGTCCCGCCTGTGGTCTGAATAATGTCATTAGCTTCTCCCTTCCAAAAAGGAGGGGTGCCTATGTGTTCTATGACTTTTCTCTTCCAGGACGGGAGGGGTCTGGTGGAAGTTTTCACAGTTCCTGAGTTGACCTCTTCAGTGGTAAGCTTATCTTTCAAATGTATCCAGTGTTCTTCCTGATAAATTATTGGTAGTTAAATTAAACTTCTGACATTTCTCATGAAAACATAATGTTTTATTTTACTGGTCCAAAATTCTTAGTCCTGGTGATACATTCATTAAAAGTATTGCTGAATGAATGTGTCAGGGAGATGGTTTGTACTTTGATAAATAATTTTCCCAATTCTGCTAAATAGTAAAACAGATAGGCAAGGAGTTTGCATCCTTTGGCCTACAATGACAATGAGGTGCCTCTAAAGACTTCCTGGGTTTTGTTGTTGTTATTATTTTTGTTGTTATTGTTGTTGTTGTTTTGTATTTAGAGTCATACAACTGTGAACTTTAATATGTGCCTGAATTTAATGGTCTAGAGACTTTTAACTGGCATTACCACAGTAGAGGTAGGCTAAGTGTGGACCATGGTGTAGCTAGTGTGTGAGTACATAAAGGAGAAAACAACAACAACAAAACCAAACCAAAACAACAGTAAAAACCAGTGCTACAACCTCCAATCAGGATGATATAGAAAAATATGGAGGAAACCTTACTATTTAAGGCTCTTCTCTGAGAGAAAACTATGGGAAACTAGAGATACTGTAATTGGCCTTGTGTTGATTAAATTTTGTCAGTTTGACACAAATTAAATCTTCTAGTAATAGAGGACCGCAATTTTAGAATCACCTCCATCAGATTGGCTTCTGGGCATGTGTATGTGAAATTTTCCTGACTAAGCTTTGATCTGAGAAACCCCAGTCTACCATTGGCTGTGCCAACCAGGAGGCAGGTAACCAGGTGATTGTATTAAAAGCAAACTGAGTAACAATGAGGAACATGCCAGTAAACAGCATTCCTCCATGACCTGCTTCAATTCCTGTCTCTTTGTTCCTGCCCTGAGTTCCTGACTTGGTGTTCATAAGGGATGGGCCATAAGCCAAACAAACTTTTTTCTTTTTAATCCCAATTTGCTTCTGGTCAGTGTTTTAGCACAGTGGGAAAAAAAAGGAAGAGAGAGAGCAAACTAGAACAGAAACTGGTAGTGAGAGAAAAGTATGCTGTAGTGAACCTTTGTGTATTTGCCTTTGTGGTGTAGGGTGGGTGAGATCATGGAGATATTTGGAGCTTTGGACTAGAGAAGCTATTGGCTGTTTAGAGCTTTCTGGATTGTGGGAACTCAAAAGTTAGGAATGTTGAGCAAGATAAAGGATGCCTGACTTGTGAAGTTTTCAGAGGAAAGCAAAGACTATCAGAGTTGTTTGTGTGATGTTTTGCTTTAATAATCTATAGTTTCTGGACAGCTTGAGCTGAAGAATCAACTATGAGTAACAAGAAACCAGCATCCTTAAATTGAAATCTTTGATTTACCAGAACCATCAATGCTGGTTAGCTAGGGCTGAAAAATAAGCTATGATTTTAATAGGAGACCAAATCACTAAAGTGAAATCTTCTGGGAAGTATTTCCTCATGGGCAACACACAAAAGTTGTGGTCCTGTAAAGCCAAGCCTGTGTCTAAGGCTGGAAGCAGAACTTGGCAATGTGTTAGTTTCCCATTTTGGTACTGATTTTACAGGCATAAAGGGGTCATTGAGTGCATTGATGTCATTGAGTTACAGGGATTACCCCAGCATATTGGACATGCTAGTATGATGGGGTAACAGTAGACCAGTAAGTGTGTAGAGGAGCCAACATACTACACATGCTGTGTGTACTTTGGATAGCAGATCCAGAGAGTTGATGCTACTAAAGTCCTTTAAAGCTCAAAAGATCATGAATGAGTGCCAGAGTTGGATACTGAGCTATTCATGGTGTTGGAGTTTGACTTGACTTTGGTATGAATGTGGCCTGGTTCTTCCCTCTTGAAATAAGAAGGTATATAAATTTATTTTATTTTAGAGGAGCTCACAGTTGAGGGACTTTGGACTTTTTAAAGAGAACTTGAATCGTTTCTTTGTTTAAGACAAAATCTCATTATGTAACTCTGGCTGTCTTAGAACTCATTATATAGACTAAGCTGGGCTTGAGGTCTTCAACTTTTAAACTGTTCAAAATTTTCAAGGACAGTGACACTTTTGAAGTTGGGCAGTATTTTATAATTTAATATTAATGTAAGATCTTGAGGAGAAGATAATGATATGTTTATGTGTGAAGGTTTGTCCTGATCTTGATATAGTAGGTGACATTGTTAACACTCTAATTCAGGCAAGCAGAGGACTTTGAGAGAAAATTATCTTGATGCTGTGATAAAACACCATAAGAAAAAGAATTTGAGGGGGAACAGATTTGTTTCAGCTTAGCGTTCCACATCACAGTCTATCAATGAGGTGTTGTGGTAATTTTCCAACAAAATATGCCCCAGCAATGAAAACACAACACAATTAATATGAATACAAGCTGTGTGCCAAGATTGGGCAAATCTACCACTACACTACCATCTTACCCATCTATGAGACTCCTTAGAACTTGTAGTATCTCCAGGCGATGTCCTTCTGCTCGTTTTCCTTCCACTTCCTCTCTCTCTCTCTCTCTCTCTCTCTCTCTCTCTCTCTCTCTCTCTCTCTCTCTCTCTCTCTCTCTCTCCCCCTCCCTCCCTCCCTCCCTCTCACTCTCTCTCTCTCTCTCTCTCTCTCTCTCCCCCCCCCCCCCGCCCCTCTCCTTTCAGCCCCACCTTCCCTATATCTGCCCAATCACCAGCTCTAGGCTTTATGTTACAAATTAAGGTGGGAAGAAGGTTTATAGGAAATCACCTGAGTGCTGACTGATTTGTTGTTCACAACCACTCAATGGAGAATGGAATTAGCATCAAATTACAAATAGCCCCAGAGCTATCCTCAACAATGAGGAATTCAAATGGTAAAAACCTGTACGCAGGAGCTAACAGAAAGTCCATGCAGAAGTGCTGCTTACTGCCTTTCTCCCCATCTCTAAACTCAGCCTGATTTCATCCAACCAGCATCTCACAGTGAGGCCCACCCACATCAACCATCAATAAGAAAATAATATACCATAGCCTTGCCCACAGGCCAATGTAGTGGAGGCATTTTCTTGATTGAAGCTCCCTCTTCCAAGATGGCTGTAACTTGCATCAAGTTGAAATAGGACTAGCTAGCACAGAGATGTAGTGAAAACAGAGTATGACTCAAATTACACACACAAATAAGGTAGTCTTTGGAGGTTTTCTTTGTAAGCATTGGTTTGGAGAAGCAATGCATCTGGATGATGTTGATTGGTTGATTCCTGAGGGTCTTATTGTAGTTGCTCTATGTCCAGCCATCCCACATTTATTATCTTGAAGGAGTAAATAAATGTCAGAAAGAGCTGTTGAGGTCCCACATAAAAGAAAATTAAAATTCAGGAAGAACTTTCTTTATCTTCCTGTAAACTGTAACTGAGGTCCTACTTAGCTCCCCAAGCTCTGGGTTTAAGGGAAGGAAGTTGTTACTGCTCCAATTTATAGGATAGGAAAACTACAGAGTTGGCCTCTTCATGACAAGAGCTAAAGACCCCTGATGAGTCTCAGCCCTACCTGACTATACAAAACTCCTCACACACTCCAAGAGAGGAAAGAATTGATCCCTTCTTCCTTGCCAATGCTACTCTCAAAGTGCCTAAGAAAAAACAGCTTTTTTATATCATGCCGCTACTTTGGTCAGCATCATATAATGTAATAATAATACCCAAGATAATCAAATCTCTAAAAGACAAAGTCATTCAGGCTCTGGTTCTAGAGCTTTGTTGAGTTTGTTGTTGTTGTTTTGTTTTTTCATTCCAAGGCTGGTTGATGTCATAGTTTATGGCTTTCAGAGAGGCAGCATTCTATGGCAGAAGCTCTGCACAGAGCAAAAGGAATTGAGAGACAGGAAAGAAAGGGATTAGAATCCTGTTGTACCCTTGAAGGACACAGCCCTAATAACCGAAAGACCTCTCACCATATCGTACATCTTAAAATTTTCCACTACCTCCCAATAATGCCCAGAAGATCAAGTCTTTAACACTCTGGCCTTTGAGGTATGTACTATGTCCAAGATTTAGCAACTACCCAAAGGGAAATTTGAGGCCTCTGGTGTATGACAGTTTCTCTGGTCTGCCTGGGACAGGGTATTTGTTGTTGCTGTTGCTGCTGCTGTTGATGCTGCTGTTTTAAATCATTCATTTTTAGCTCTTAATCTCCATTCTAAAGTATCTCCATATCCTGATGGTAGAAAACAAGAACAGTTTGGTTTTGCTTTACACTGATCACATTTCTTGAGAAGAATTTAGAGGAATATATGTGACAAATTTAAGAATTAATATGACCCAAGCCTTTTGGTGAGGGTGCAATCAATCAATCACTGATACACATAGAAGCCAGCTTGTTGTCCCTATTTCCTGTAATTCAGTGAAGCAGTGTAAAGCATGTACTTGTATGTTATTTAAATGAATCATTCTTATGACAAGAATTTGAATGTGCTGGCAATCCTTGGCCATTCCTCAGGGTCTGCTAGGGAGAGACACTACTGACATGACAGCCTTAGGTTGGATTTCAGCTGATATCCCCCCCTGATATTTTTTCCCATTTGTAACTCCTATTGCCATACCTCCACACACACATACACTACGAGCTTACTCTGAAGATAAATAACATGTTGGAGTCATTGGGAATGAGGGGTATAAAGAAACATAAAGGAGATTTAGTGAGCCATCTCCCACACTGCAAACTCCACAAGTTTCAGAACTGAGCACCCATTATTTTAAATGCGATTGTCCTGGACAGGGGCCAGAGCACCCAAGACTCTTTCCATAGAGCACCATTAAATGCATGAGAATCAAAAGAAGGTAATTTCCCAGCTATAATCAGACCTTCATTACTAGCCAGCTCTGAGGGGTAATTAGTCTCTTCCTCAGAATTGTTTCCTCCTCTTAAAATCTTTCACCCCACCTTACATCTTTCTTATGAATTACCCTCCAGGAAGCCTAGGGCCAAGCAGCCCCTCCCCCACCACCACCACAGACTGCTGCATTTCCACGGTTCTCTACTGAAGATAACAGCTATGATTTACATCTGTCCTTTTCAAATAGTCCTCCAAGCTCCAACTGTTCATGGATACCATTCTGCTTCTAAGCACTGCATGCTAATGGATGTACCTTTGGAAGCAGTTTTTGGAAATGATTAGAAAGGAAAGAATATGTCATTTGTTGGAGTGTGATGAGGCAGAAGATACAGAGGCACAGGAGAAAAGCTGCTCAGAGTGGCTCTTTGGATGCCACCACCAAATGGGGTTGACATGTTCCAAAAGCTACATCTCAGGCAAATGAGGAATAAAAAGTGGATTTGACAGCTTTCTGCAGTGTATAAAGCACAAGGAAAATAACGCATACTAATAAAACTCTCACCCACACAAGAAGGGTTGTAAAATCAACATTCCGGCCCACTAGTTTTGTTTGGTAAAAGGGAATGTCTGAGTAGATCCATGTTTCCATCAGCTGTCAACATGCTTTATCTTCTCAAGAAAATCCTCCCAGGAAGACAACAGGTAAAACATGTGTGGGACTGAGGCGGAGGCTCAGATGGTCCGATTTTGGATTAATCCAGTGACTAGGGTTGTTTGTTTGTTTGTTTTTTGTTTTTTAAGGCAGGAGAGATGACTCTGCAGTTAAGAGCACTGGTAACTTCTGCCGAGGACCTGGGTTCAGTCCCCAGACTCCACATGTTGACTCACAATCATCTGTAGCTCGAATTGCAAGGGGGTTTAATGCCCTCTTCTGTCTTCTGCAGACTTCAAAATGAGATGGTCCACATGTATACTCTCAGGCACACACACATACACATAAAATAAATAAATCCATTTTATTTAACATTGTTAGTGTGGGGCCTCGCAGAAGCAGCTTCACTAACTTTGGGAAACGTTTTTAGGTTCCTGATGCAGCAGGCCAGGCATCTACCCTTTAACAAGCTCTCCAAGTGAGTCTTATGCCTGCCAAAACCTGAGAGCCACTTGGCTTAATGGGCATGGAGCTCGGAAGAGGAGCTACACAGACCATCCATTCATGGAAAAACAGTAATGCAGCCATCCTCTGCAAGAACACAGACAAAAACAAAGTCCCCTTCCTGAAGCAGCTCCCTTTACTAGGAGAGAAAGTGTGGCGAGATCTTAAATTCAGTGATGGTCCTTGTATGTGCTCATTGTTAGAAACTGGGTGAAAACCCAGGGTGCACTTAAAGAAAGTGAAAAAGAAAAAAAAAAGTGAAAAGACTTCCCATGGAGATAAAAAATTATATATAATCAAAAAGACTTTTAATAAAAGATCTCTATGTCAGTCAGATCGCAACTACTGTAAGATGTACTCACAACTGCTCACAGATTGGGACTTCAGTCAGTGTTTAGTTGTCCCTAATGCTTTTGCAACTGTGGGACCCTATCACATGGAAATGCATGGTGGGTCAAAACTGCTCACCTCACAACCAAAGTGTGAAAGAGTGAGGAGGAGGCCAAGGTCCCACATTTCTTCTAAGGTCACACTTCCAGAAAGGTTTTTATTACCCGACCATAGTGCTATTGTCTATTCAAGGCTATTCAAGTTCAAGACTAAGGCCTGAACACATGAACATTTAGAGACATCTATGAACCAGTCTACAGCAGAAGAATATGAGCAGTCAGATAGGCAAGATATGAGGGTATGTAGCAAGGTAAGATTGGTGGCTACATTAAGTATCCCACCACAGAGAATGGGTTAAGCCATTCAAATTGAAGGTAGAAGGTATATTTCATTTTGCTCTGTTATGGTTTGAGTTTGAAATGCACCCCAAAGGGCGTCATCACTTTTGACACTTCATCCCTAAATAATGACACTCGGCTGGGAAGTGGTAGAGCATTTGGAACATGCTTTTGGTTTCCGGTGATGTTTGTTCTCTGCTTCCTGGTTGGTCACGATATGAAATGTAATGACACACTCTCCTGCCTCAGCCATGCCTTCTCTGCTGAGGCAGACTATATTTTCTGAAACAAATCTTTGCTTCCTCATGTGGTTTCTGTTAAGTATTTTGCTCACAGCGATGAACATGTAACTAATACACAGTGTCCAAAGAGCGCATTAAGCAGCCTAATGAAGATTTGCACTGACTGGACTAAAGTGAGGGCTCCTAACCACTCCTCATGGTGCCCTCTGTAGGAACTCTGGTCAACCTGGGTGCAGGAAGCTATGTGAAATCACCTTTGGTATCAGAAAATAGAATCCTATGGAGGAATCCTCACACTGCCCTATTAAGGCCTGGGAAGAAAGGTGATTAGAAGGTTGTCTACCAAAATTATCTTCATGGACCCTCAGCCCAATAATTGGAACAAAGGCAGGTATTTGGGGTCTGCCATCCATGAGGTGGAGGAGTTGTGCAGGCTACAGTGTCCACAGGAGTGATTGCCAATTTCTCCTAAGAAATAAAGGTGGTGATGAGGTGGCAGGTGCCTTACAACTTGGATCCACAAAGAATTGGCAAATCTGTTTTGATTTTCAAACTTAGAATACTGTATGCATGGAATTACTGAGTATAGGACCTCTGAGAATCTTTTTCACTCAGTATAATTCTTTGAAGACTGATATTAATATATTAGTTGTATATGTGCCTACCATCCTAAGTAATGTTCTAGCACTGAGTTAAACACTAAGGTTCAGTTTTTCTATTATTGAGTAATATTCCATAGTAGAGATGTACTACAGTATAAAAGTATACATCTTTAAGGATGTCCAGCTGTACATAGTTGAGGTCTTTAACTGTGCTAATATGAACATTCACCTACAAGGTTTGTATATGTTTTCATTTCTCTGGGATCAATGCCAAGAATGTAATTGCTAGGTCACATGGCCATGGTATGGGTAGTTGATAGGAAACTGCCAAGCTGTTTCCATGGTGTCTGCACAATTTTCCTCTACCAACTTCAAGAAAAAAGGTATGGTTTATGTTTTATGGGCTCTTGCTTATGTTAGGATGTCTTTTTATTGCTACACATATGTGATATACTAACAGGGAAAGTATGCTTGTGTCAGGATAGATTTTTCTTGAAATTCCGTATAACTGCTTCCAGTGTCTTCTCAGAGAGTGTGCTTGAAAGAAATCAGCCCCTAGCCTTAGTTTTACTCCTTTGCAGACAACCAGTATGTGCTGTTGAGAAATTGTACTTAATATTTTCTTTGCTTTGTTTCAATAAAAATATTGCAAGACATGATTTCAAACTCTGTCTTCATCCATGTTCCATGAGATCTTCAGTTTCTAGGCCTTGTCTTCCCATTGCGCTCTGGTTGTTGCTTTTGTTCTGAGTTCTATCATTTTCTCCCTCTTGTATCACATCCCTGGCCTTTCCTTGGGCATTCTGCCTCTTTGAACTCCAGGGGAAAGGTTTCAACTCCTTCTTTTCTGTCAGTGACCCTCTTGTCCACAGTGTCAGTTCAGCTTTGACCACTTTTAACCAGATTTAAATTCTGTGACTTTGATTTCATTTCAATCCCTCTATGTCTCAATCATCTTTCACTTTGTATAACCCCTCCAGCCTCCCCTCAGAAAATACCCAAATCCATCACATCCCTCCAAAACTGCTTCTGAAAGCACAAGTTTTCAGGTCAAAACTTATCAAAAGTGTGTGTGTTTTTTTAAACTATTCAAAATAAATCATCTTTAAAGGCATTCTTCATCCTAAAATTTCAAAGTGTTATTTCTTTATCTTGTACCGTGTTACTGCATTGTTTTTAAATGAGAAAAAATTAACATGAAACAAAATTCACTAAATTCCTCTTTTTCAGTATACCATTCAGTGGCATTTAGCAAATTTACAATGCTGTGTAATTTCTCCAGCGGCTGCTGAAATTTGAACCACTTTGCACCCCTTGAGCTCGTGTCTCTAGCTGCATATGTAGCAGAAGATGGCCTAATCGGCCATCATTAGGAGGAGAGGCCCTTGGTCTTACAAAGATTATATGCCCCAGTACAGGGGAATGCCAGGGCCGGGAAGCAGGAGTGGGTGGGTTGGAGAGCAGGATGGGGGGAGGGTATGAGACTTTTGGGAAAATACCTAATAATAAAAATACAAAAAAAAAAAATCCTATACCAATTAAGTACACCTGATTTTCACCCCTCTCCTGATGAACTGCACTCAGTCTTTTTGGATTCACTTATACTGGTTGTTTCATAAAATTCCATCATTCAGTCTGTAGTTGATTGTGCTTGGCTTTTTAAAATGTTGCTTCTTTATATTTTATTTATATTATATTTATATTTTATATTTTTATAATAGATATGATTATCAGAGTAGATTTATGTTCATAGCAAGATAAAATGAATATGCCAACTTCTACACAGTACTCACTTTCATCCATGAGGGGCAACTTTCAAAATGCTAGTCAATGCTTAAAAGTCGTCACAGGAGTAAAATTTCTTTTACACACTGTGTACCATCTTTTTCTCTACACATAAACTTCTACCTTCTCAGTACAAGCTGAAATTTAGAGTTTCTCTTTGGCATATGCAAATTGCCGGCATCTCATAGGCTCAGGTATTGTTTTTATCTAGTAAAGTGAGGGTCACTTGAACACTAGCAGAGTCTTAGTGAGATGCTTGATCTGGTCTGAAGGAGATTCTAAGGACGGGGCCTGGACAGAGTGGATATGGAGAACAGAAGAATCGTTTCCCTGCAGGCAAGAAGGCAAGAGGAACTTCCGTTCTTTCTGTTTCATCCACTTATCACCAACATTCAACACCTGAGTGCTATACTTACTGCAAAGGCTGAGCCGATACTGACACATCCTTATCATGCAGGACCTCCAACATTCCCTTTGGGGTTGAAGTTTCTATGGGTTTGGACATATATTTAGTGATATGTGTCACTGTCAGATCTGGCAGAGTTCCCTGGCTGTCCTAAGGATCTCCGTCCTGTGTCTGATATAGTTAGTCTCTTTGTTCATTTGTTGAGACAGGCCTCACTACATAGCCCTGGTCAACCTGGAACTCACTACATAGACCAGGCTGGTCTCAAACCCACAGAGATCCACTTGCCCCTGCCTCCCATGTGCTAGAATTAAAAATCAGAACCACCAAGCCCAGCATTGTGTGGTCTTTTTTTTTGTACATTAAGATTTTATGGGTTATCATTAGTCAATGCCACATAGAGGAATGTGGTTCTGATATTTGTCAAGGAATAACAGAGCAGGGTCATCTTATTGTTCTTTCCTTGGCAATGGAAGTAACACCTTTGCTATCCTGCAGTTGTAGGGTCCCCAGGGACCCAGAGGAGGTTATCCTAATGTCCTGACCTCTTCCTCTCTCTTGCACTTTCTGACTGAAAAGCCTGCCTTACTTTCAGAAAAAAAAAAAAAAGATTAAAGTAAGGTCTCTCTCTCTCTCCACTTTAAGTAAAACAATGTTGAAAATGGGCTTCTTCTGAAAAGACTAAAGCAAAAGAAACACTTTTGAAAGAAACAGACTATGAGATGATTTCTCTGAGTGGAAGGCAAGAAGTGCCCTGCTTGAAATTGAAGTTCAGGAACTAGCAGCCAGGGTTACATTTTATTCTGTCATTAGAGAAATAACACAGGCAAATTCTTTAACTGTTGTGTACATTACCAGGGCAAAATAATAATACTTCACAGTGTCATTTTGAGACGTAAACGAATGAACACTCATGTGTTAGCCGTCAGCACAGCACTGAGAAATACCTACATCAGCTGACGGGGCAGCTCAGTTGTCAAGCACTTAGTGAGCATAGGAAAGGCCCAAGTTCAAAACCCAAGAGCCAGGAAGGGAAAAGCAAAACCAAGAGAACAGAAAATATTATATTTAAGTATACATTTTTAATTAAATTCTAAAACAATGATTATTTGTACTCCATATTTTATGGCAATTCAGACAGCCATTTTTTTTTTATTATTTCTTTGACTTGGAGTAGTCAATACATGAAGGCAGTAGCAACTTGTGGCTGATTTCTTTCTTCTAAACCCAACGTTCATTGCTAATCTTACTTCTTGTACTATTTGAAAACCTCCTTGCCCAATACCGTTTGAGCGCTATTTCGATTCCAGCATGCTCCACGTAGCTTCATCACAAAGTATGCTTTTAGGCAGAGTTCCTCTTTTCTTGAAACTTCTACACCTGCAGGGGAGAGAAGCAGGGAGATCAACCCCTAGGGTAAGTCCTGCAAAGTTCCCAGTAATTCATTCTCCAAGAGACAGAGATGCGTTTGAAGGGTCAGTTCCCCAGGGTCCTTCCAAACTCTTGGTGCATGAGTCGAACTCAGTTTACTTCCAGCTTTGAAGAGGGTCCTTGGCACCTGTCACTGGAGGAATGAACATATTGAAGAAGCCAAATTTATCCCCAAATTCCAATATAGACACATCTGGACAAGAATTCTGTATGTCGTTAAAGGAAAATTATTTTTCAAGAGAAAAGTTGATAAGACGTGGAAATCAAAGACCTTCTAGAAATATTCTTGGGGAGTCCAAGCAGGCTATACAGATCTTACAGAATATGAAATAAAGGTCATGGAGGATTTTAGGGGTTACTCGTTGGGAGGGGGCCACATGTCCTCCATAGTAGATAAAAAGTCTTCTTAACACCAAGAAAAAGACTGGGAAGAAGTCCTTCTCCCTATTTGGGATTATCAAAGGTAAAAATAGAAAACCAAGTGAAACGGTATACATAAGAGACATGCACTATATGGTGATCGATTCTGGCCCATTATCCTACCCTGTCAATAGCTTCTCAGGTTGAACAACCTGGCCTTGATTGTATAAGTGGCCTTTGACCTTGCATGTGTCTAAGATGGAGCTTAATGGAAGTACCTACATCAGAAAATTAACCTAGAAAGTTAAGTAATAAAGTTACCTAAGGACCATATAATATGGAATACAACTATGCAAAGAGCTCTAGAATTGTTTTATAATATTTATTATTTCCATGTCATGTTATCTCGCATATTTCTCTTCTATAATGTGTGGTATCCAGGCCAGCAGTATTAATTAATTATATGAATAGGTAAATAATATGTAACTATTACTTCTACCTTTCAGTGAGAAATTTGACAAGGGTTGTATAAATAGAATGGATAAAATGTTTACAAATTGTAGAATGCCCGAAAATGAAAAGCACTGTGTTGTTGTTAGTAATATCAAGAATAACCTACAAGAGATTAAATATATAACTTCAAAAATTATTTTTGGTGCAACAAAAAATGTCACAAAATCTAAGAAAGTAGCACATTTCCTGTAGTACATTTGGAAAATTAAAATATTAAACTTTCTACCTACAAAAAAAACCCCACATATTTAAAACATGTATTGAAATATGATAGTTCTCTAAAAGATAGTATTCTTAAGTTTGTATTAACAGCAGCAATTTAAAAGGCTGGACAAGATAGACTGAAGGAAGGACAAGCTGACAGAAGGGAAGAAAGACTAAAACAGACTATTAAAACTCTAGTCAAGGAGCAGATTATGTAATTTAGGCACAAGTATTCAACTCTCAGGAAACCCTGTGGGTATCATTTTATTGCAGCGTCTTGCAACAACTGATATTAATAATGATGACAAAGACCACATAATTGTTGGGAGAATATACTAGTTAAAAGGCACAGAAATGATTAGTGCACATCTTCAGCGTAATTTTCATTTCAAAATGCTTCTTCCAAATGTGGTTATTTAAAGAGTAATGTTCAACTCGTGTTTTACACAATTCTATGTCATTTCCCCTGGGGGTCAGGTTTTCTTTGCCTTAAATGTTGGCTGTAAGCAAAGCTACTGACAGGTCAACGAAGTCTTCTGAGCCTCTTCCACCAAGGGCATTCCAGCTTTCTTGTTCTTGAAGTACTGCTTCTAGGGTCCCATGTAAGTGTCCATTTGTAAATTCCTGGGCATGACAGATTGATGATTCCACAGAGCCTTGGCACCCAATGTTCTATTTGTAGTTTCCTAACATATGAAATATGACTACAATTTGGTATTCATAGACTAACACCAACAAGCTCATTGACTTCATCAAAGATTCTAGATCAGCATTCTTTTAAAAATGTGGTTGCTAACACAGGTTCTGACCCTACAAAGGCCCCTTTTGCATGCACACACAGATGGGAAATTTTCCCAGTTGGGAGTGGTATGGGTATTAGTTTGTGTTTTTTTTGCTACTTTGAATCAGCTGTAATTTTTAAATGCTGCTAGTTTTACTTTTATAAATATAAATTACTATTTAATCTGTCATTATTGCATTGGTTATAGGTTGGCTGGTTAATCCTATAGTATGGTGAGACATGTTGCCTCAAACAAGATTTCTGACATAAAATTTCCAGTGATTGAGCTTTAACATGTACTAAATTTATACATAATTCATGTTTTCAAGATTTATTTCATGATTGTTTATGTGCCTGCACAAGTTTGTGTACACCATGCGTGCAATGAAAATGTTCTTGTATCTTCTGGAACTAGAATTACATTCAGTTGTGAACTACCAGTTGTGGGTGCTGGGAAGCCAACTAAGTCCTTTGAAGGAAAGCACCTGCTCCTAACTGCGGAGCCATCACTCTTGTCCCCATGTCTTGTTCTTTATCACTGAGGCATGTGCAGAAACCAGCCAGCACCTCACAGTACAGCCCTGCATGTTCTCATTGTTTGTACTCTCAAGATAATTATGAATTAGTTGTTAGGCTTTTTAAAGTTCATAGAGCATTAATTTATAACATAAAACCTTGCACAGAAAGTGTTTGCTTTAAACCATTCAGTAAATAATAATTATTTTGATAAAATTAAACATTTGAAAAGATGGATGTATTTATTTTCATGTGTGTATGTGTGTGTGTGTGTGTGTGTATGTGTGTATGAATTTCTGTGTCCCACATGCATGAAGTTACCCCTGGATGCTAAAAGGCATAAGATCTCCTAGGACTGGAGTTATAGTTAATTGTGAGACACCTAATGTAGATGCTGGGAATGGATCCCAGGTCCTGGACAAGAGCAGTATTGGCTCTTAACTGCTAAGCCATCTCTTTAGTTAATAATAAACAATTCTTACATGTTTCTCCCAAGTTTAATTCTGTAGTTTATCATTCTTTAATTTTTTGCTATCCCAAAATTATATTTTATTTTAAAGCTAGCAGTGGTAGAATGTCTAGGTTTTTTTTTTTCCTCTCCTCAACGACCTGGGGTTTTCACACAGGGAGACAAGAGTCTTTAAAAAGAGACAGAGTTGGAGAGAGAATAATAAATGGGTAGTGCTCTAGATTACCAAAATCACATTGTTCTCTAGAGTAAATCAGTCCATGCAGATGCCAGATAACTAAAGCTGTGTGTACATGGAGACCCGTCCAAACTATTTCTGCCCATAAACTTCATAAACAAGTTGTCAACAAACATGCATACATAGCTCTGTCTTCCCTGCAAAGGAAATCTCCTAACTCCTCAGGCTGGTCATCTGACTCCACAGAGAATTCACTTCTGAATAACTTTAATCAGACCAAGCTTCCCTGTTGGCTGAAGGAGCGCAGGAATTTTCATTCCTTGGAAGAAGTTGTTCTGCCCTCGGCACAGGATGCTCCGAGCAGCAGCGAGCTTCCCACCTCAGAGGTCCAGTTTTAATGCTTTGCCTCTGTTCCAGGCTGAGTCACAGGCATAGCTCTGGCATTCTTGTTCTTGCCTGCTCTTTTCTGTCGCAGCATGCTGCATTCTGCCTCGGCTTTTTGTCTTGAGGTATTCCCTCTTCTCTTTTGATATTTTAAATGAAACGAAACATGCTCTTTTTTATTTTAAAGCCTCAATACAGCATTATGCTACCTTGAAGATTTTTCCATAAATAGTCCAGGTAATGGTTTAATCAATTTTTATGCTTTCAGTGAAAGATCTGTTTCCCCGGCAGAGCTTCCTGTCCATTTGTAAGAGGCATTTGTTTTCAGTTCAGCTCTGACACCAAACTCAAGAATCACTCAGCCCTACAGCTGCTTCTCCGATATTATGAATCACAGGCATATAAAAAAAAAAAATCCATCTGCTAAGAATGTGGCTTGAGGACATCTCTGAAGGTCCATGGCTAGATGCTTTAGTCCCCGCTGTGGCAGTTTGGGGAATCAGCAGAGTCTTTAAGGAGTAAAGTCTAGTGAAAGGTGATTAGGTCATGCAGGCACATCTCTGGGAAGGGAGTAATGTAGTTCTCACAGAAGCAGGATACTTTTTATAAGAATAGATTGTTATATAAAAAAAGAGCAAGATGGCTCCTGAATTACCTGTGTTACCATATGATCTTTTCTACACACGCTCCAGCCACTGTAAGACTGGCTGTCATGAGGCCCTCACTAGAGGAATGAGGCCCTCACTAGAGGGCTCCAAACTATGAATTAAATAAACAGCCTTTGGAGCCTAGCAAGATGATTTACCAGGTAGAAACAATTGTTGCTCAAGCCTGACAACCCAGATTCAAATCCCAGAACCCGTGTAAATGTAGACAGAGGGAACCAACGCCACACGGCTGTCCTCTGACCTCCACAGGCATACCATGGCATGCGAGCCCCCACCCCATATCATGTGTATGCACACTAATAGTAGTAGCAGTAATAATGATAATGACAACAATAACAACAACAACAACGGCAATCTCCTTTCTTCTTAAAGTATCCATGTGCTATCTTTTAAGTATCTCCCTGGAATTGATTTTGCCCCTATTATGCTTGCTACTACTGTGGAACTTTAGGAAAATTTGAATAGAAAAATGTGTAGCAGATAAGGACACTCATAGTATAGAGATGGCTTTAAGCAGTGGTGTGCTTAAGTGAAATATTGGCCCTAAGTCAGGAAAAGACAAAAAATTTACATCCTTATTTCTGTCAACTGTTTTTTGAGCAGAAATATTGTGTCTTGACAAATGGATGAAGGGGTAGGTGGAGAAATCACCAATCCTTGTTCTCAAGTCCCTCCTCATTAATCTTGAATTTCATAAAAATTCCTTATGGGAGATAATTTTTAGGTATATCTGTGAGTGTCTATATAATTTAAGAAAGTTTAAGAAGTCAGAAAGTTCAGAAAGCAGTCATTTTTAACCTTTAATAAGGTATTTAATAAGAGACTTTCAGGTTTTGTTGCTCATCCCACCATTCTTTTACAGTAAACAATAAAGAAGAGTTAAGACAGCACACAAAAATGGCTCATAAATAAACATTCAGAAAATTTTTAAATTTTCTAAAACTTAGAGACATTCCTAAAAATCTTCAACAAACATATGTACTAGGAAGAGGATTGAGAAGCAAAACATTGTCTGCATCATTTACCGTATGAAATGTAAGTTCTCTCACAAAATAGGTAGGAAAACATAGACTTCTCACACAATCTTCTCCAGTTTTGTTGAGTATAGCCTTTGGTAGAAGGATCTGATGGTGTTTTGGATGTCTTCAGGATCTGTTGTTATGTCTTCTTTTTCATTTCTGATTTTGTTAATTAGGATGCTTTCCCTGTGCCCTCTAGTGAGTCTGGCTAAGGGTTTATCTATCTTGTTGATTTTCTCAAAGAACCAGCTCCTTGATTGGTTGATTCTTTGAATAGTTCTTCTTGTTTCCACTTGGTTGATTTTGCCCCTGAGTTTGATTATTTCCTGCCGTCTACTCCTCTTGGGTGAATTTGCTTCCTTTTGTTCTAGTGCTTTTAGGTATGATGTCAAGCTGCTAATGTGTGCTCTCTCTAGTTTCCTTTTGGAGGCACTCAGAGCTATGAGTTTTCCTCTTAGAAATGCTTTCATTGCGTCCCATAAGTTTGGGTATGTTGTGGCTTCATTTTCATTGAACTCTAAAAAGTCCTTAATTTCTTTCTTTATTCCTTCCTTGACCAAGGTATCATTGAGAAGAGTGTTGTTCAGTTTCCACGTGAAGGTTGGCTTTCTATTATTTATTTTGTTATTGAAGATCAGCCTTAGTCCATGGTGATCTGATAGGATGCATGGGACAATTTCAATATTTTTGTATCTGTTGAGGCCTGTTTTGTGACCAATTATGTGGTCAATTTTGGAGACAGTACCATGAGGTGCTGAGAAGAAGGTATATCCTTTTGTTTTAGGATAGAATGTTCTGTAGATATCTGCCAGATCCATTTGATTCATAACTTCCGTTAGTTTCACTGTGTCCCTGTTTAGTTTCTGTTTCCATGATCTGTCCATTGGTGAAAGTGGTGTGTTGAAGTCTCCCACTATTATTGTATGAGGTGCAATGTGTGCTTTGAGATTTACTAAAGTTTCTTTAATGAATGTGGCTGCCTTTGTATTTGGAGCATAGATATTCAGGATTGATAGTTCCTCTTGGAAGATTTTACCTTTGATGAGTATGAAGTGTCCCTCTCTGTCTTTTTTAATGACTTTGGGTTTGAAGTCAATCTTATCAGATATTAGAATGGCTACTCCAGCTTGTTTCTTCAGACCATTTGCTTGGAAAATTGTTTTCCAGACTTTCATTCTGAGGTAGTGTCTATCTTTTTCTCTGAGATGAGTTTCCTGTAAGCAGCAAAATGTTGGGTCTTGTTTGTGTAGCCAGTTTGTTAGTCTATGTCTTTTTATAGGGGAGTTGAGTCCATTGATATTAAGAGATATTAAGGAAAAGTAATTGTTGTTTCCTGTTATTTTGTTGTTAAAGTTGGCATTCTGTTCTTGTGGCTGTCTTCTTTTAGGTTTGTTGAGGGATTACCTTCTTGTTGTTTCTAGGGCGTGGTTCCTGTCCTTGTATTGGTTTTTTTCTGTTATTATCCTTTGAAGGGCTGGATTCCTGGAGAGATAATTTGTGAATTTGGTTTTGTCGTGGAATACTTTGGTTTCTCCATCTATGTTAATTGAGAGTTTGGCTGGGTATAGTAGCCTGGGCTGGAGTTTGTGTTCTTTTAGTGTCTGTATAACATCCATCCAGGATCTTCTGGCTTTCATAGTCTCTGGTGAGAAATCTGGTGTAATTCTGATAGGCTTGCCTTTATATGTTACTTGGCCTTTTTCTCTTACTGCTTTTAGTATTCTATCTTTATTTAGAGCATTTGTTGTTCTGATTATTATGTGTCGGGAGGTATTTCTTTTCTGGTCCAGTCTGTTTGGAGTTCTGTAGGCTTCTTGTATGTTCATGGGCATCTCTTTCTTTAGATTTGGGAAGTTTTCTTCTATAATTTTGTTGAAGATGTTTGCTGGTCATTTGAGTTGAAAATCTTCATTCTCATCCACTCCTATTATCCGTAGGTTTGGTCTTCTCATTGTGTCCTGTATTTCTTGGATGTTTTGAGTTAGGATCTTTTTGCGTTTTACATTTTCCTTGATTGTTGTGCCGATGGAATCTTCTGCACCTGAGATTCTCTCTTCCATCTCTTGTATTCTGTTGCTGATGCTCGTATCTATGGTTCCAGATTTCTTTCCTAGGGTTTCTATCTCCAGTGTTGCCTCATTTTGGGTTTTCTTTATTGTGTCTACTTCCCTTTTTAGGTCTAGTATGGTTTTGTTCATTTCCATCATCTGTTTGGATGTGTTTTCCTGTTTTTCTTTAAGGACCTCTACCTGTTTGATTATGTTATCCTGTTTTTCTTTAAGGATTTGTAACTCTTTAGCAGTGTTCTCCTGCAATTCTTTAAGGGATTTTTGTGCTTCCTCTTTACTGTCTTCTACCTGTTTACCAGTGTTCCTTTGTATTTCTTTAAGTGTGTTATTAAAGTCCTTCTTGAAGTCCTCTACCATCATCATGAGATATGCTTTTAGATCCGTGTCTAGCTTTTCCGGTGTGTTGGGGTGCCCTGGACTGGGCAAAGTGGGAGTGCTGGGTTCTGATGATGGTGAGTGGTCTTGGTTTCTGTTAGTAAGATTATTACGTTTACCTTTCGCCATCTGGTAATCTCTGGGGTTAGTTGTTGTCGTTGTCACTGTTTAAAGATTGGAGCAGAAGCTGTGTTCCACTCACCAGCAGTCTCAAAATCCTGTGGCGGGGGTCGTGGGTAGCTGGTGGGTGTCAGCCGACCCTGCGCTCTAGCTACCCCGGTGCTGGTCCGGCCGGAAGAGCTAGCTGCTTCTCTTTTTCTGCTTGAGGGCTATGCTCGCACAGATCCCACGCCTCTACTTAATTGGCTTCTCTTTAATTACCTTTTAATTAAGCGAGACCCACCTAGGCTTTGGTCACCTGCACCTATCTCTAAGCCTGTGGAGCTTTCTTCCGATGGAAAGCAGCTGAGGTCAGTGAACTACTTTTCCTGAGAGGCACTTTTTACTGGGTTCTTCTGGATTCAATAGGAATAGTCACCCACTCTCTGTCAGTTTCCCCAGAATTAAGGAAACATTTAAATTCTATAAATATAGAGACTGTCTCCCACAGATACACAGGTTACACTCGCAGTACAGGGAACTCCTAAGGCTCATGACTGCCTCAGTTATAGCCAGTAGCAGTTTACCTGAAAAGAAATAGACAAACACACAGACATGGTATATTATCTTTGACTTCTTCTGTTGATTAGCACACAAATGAGCCTGCATGCATTGTTTCTCTCTCTGATTCACATGGTAGAGGATCAGCTATAGATTGAGGTGTTTCTTCCGTTTAGTGCCAGAACTGGACTAAGCGCAAGATCCCTTGTGATATACTGGGAGAATTCTAGTCATAAAGCAGACATTGTTCTTCAGTGAGATGAAACCTTTAGACATGTGCAGGAAACGTGTGCCGATAATCAGACAAACACTATTTGCCTGGAAAGTGCAAATCTGTGTCTCATATTTGTGCTTGGGAGTGACAGCTGCATAGCTGTTCTTTTCTCTTTTTCATTGATTCTAAATTGCCAAAAGCAATCTACAGATTCAATGCAATCCCCATCAAAATTCCAACTCAATTCTTCAACGAATTAGAAAGTGCAATCTGCAAATTCATCTGGAATAACAAAAAACCTAGGATAGCAAAAACTCTTCTCAAGGATAAAAGAACCTCTGGTGGAATCACCATGCCGGACCTAAAGCTTTACTACAGAGCAATTGTGATAAAAACTGCATGGTACTGGTATAGTGACAGACAAATAGACCAATGGAATAGAATTGAAGACCCAGAAATGAACCCACACACCTACGGTCACTTGATCTTCGACAAGGGAGCTAAAAACATCCAGTGGAAGAAAGACAGCATTTTCAACAAATGGTGCTGGCACAACTGGTTGTTAACATGTAGAAGAATGCGAATCGATCCATTCCTATCTCCTTGTACTAAGGTCAAGTCTAAGTGGATCAAGGAACTACACATAAAACCAGAGACACTGAAACTTATAGAGGAGAAAGTGGGGAAAAGCCTTGAAGATATGGGCACACGGGAAAAATTCCTGAATAGAACAGTAATGGCTTGTGCTGTAAGATCGAGAATTGACAAGTGGGACCTCATGAAACTACAAAGCTTCTGCAAGGCTAAAGACACCATCAATAAGACAAAAAAACCACCAACAGATTGGGAAAGGATCTTCACCTATCCTAAATCAGATAAGGAACTAATATCCAATATATATAAAGAACTCAAGAAGGTGGACTCCAGAAAGTCAAATAACCCCATTAAAAAATGGGGCTCAGAACTGAACAAAGAATTCTCACCTGAGGAATACCGAATGGCAGAGAAGCACCTGAAAAAATGTTCAACATCCTTAATCATCAGGGAAATGCAAATCAAAACAACCCTGAGATTCCACCTCACACCAGTCAGAATGGCTAAGATCAAAAATTCAGGTGACAGCAGATGCTGGCGAGGATGTGGAGAAAGAGGAACACTCCTCCATTGTTGGTGGGATTGCAAGCTTGTACAACCACTCTGGAAATCAGTCTGGTGGTTCCTTAGAAAATTGGACATAGTACTACTGGAGGATCCAGCAATACCTCTTCTAGGCATATATCCAGAAGATGTCCCAACTGGTAAGAAGGACACATGCTCCACTATGTTCATAGCAGCCCTATTTATAATAGCCAGAAGCTGGAAAGAACCCAGATGTCCCTCAACAGAGGAATGGATACAGAAATTATGGTACATTTACACAATGGAGTGCTACTCAGCTATTAAAAAGAATGAATTTATGAAATTCCTAGCCAAATGGATGGACCTCGAGGGCATCATCTTGAGTGAAGTAACACAATCACAAAAGAACTCACACAATATGTATTCACTGATAAGTGGATATTAGCCCAAAACTTAGGATACCCAAGATATAAGATACAATGTGCTAAACACATAAAACTCAAGAAGAACGAAGACCAAAGTGTGGACACTGTGCCCCTTCTTAGAATTGGGAACAAAACACCCAGGGAAGGAGTTACAGAGACAAAGTTCGTAGCTGTGATGAAAGGATGGACCATTTAGAGACTGCCGTATCCAGGGATCCATCCCATAAGCAGCTTCTAAACGCTGACACCATTGCATACACTAGCAAGATTTTGCTGAAAGGACCCAAATATAGCTGTCTCTTGTGAGACGATGCCGGGGCCTAGCAAACATAGGAGTGGATGTTCACAGTCAGCTATTGGATGTATCACAGGGCTCCCAATGGAGAAGCTAGAGAAAGTACCCAAGGAGCTAAAGGGATCTGCAACCCTATTGTTGGAACAACATGATGTATTAACCAGAACCCTGGAGCTCTTGTCTCTAGCTGCATATGTATCGAAAGATGGCCTAGTCGGCCATCACTGGAAAGAGAGGCCCATTGGACTTGCAAACTTTATATGCCCCAATATAGGGGAATGCCAGGGTCAAAAGAATGGGAATGGGTGTGTAGGGAAGTGGGGGGCGCTATGGGGGACTTTTGGGATAGCATTGGAAATGTAACTGAGGAAAATATGTAATAAAAATATTAAAAATTAAAAAAAAAAAAGAGAAGCAGCTAAAATGTTAGAGCCACGGCTCAACTCTGAAGATCGCTACCGCGAAGAAGCACGGGAACATTTCACAGAAGACAGGAATGTAAAGCTCACAGGGAAGGATGAGTTCATCAAAAGATCAAAGATAAAGATGGAATACAAAACCTGATATAGCCTAAGACACTTACAGGGAGGGAAACTGAAGGGAGCACAATGCCAGCTGATGCACACAAGTTCTGTGTTTCACGTGCACGGCAGAGAGGAATATAGCAATGTGAGTTAAAATGGTGTGTATTCATATGAGTCCTGTGTGCACTGTGCAGCTCACACAGAGAGTGGGACGATGTGAGTTAAAATGCAGACGGCAGTAGAGAAGGTAATTGTATTCGTCATAATTTTCTCCATTTTCCAGGTTTATGCACTAAATATCATGCCATTAATGGGGGGAAGGTATGTTTTAATTATAAAGCAATATAATAATGTAATAAAACCCCTTTTTTCTTTACTTTTCTTTCTTTCTTTTCTTTTCTTTTCTTTCTTTTTTCTTTTTTGAGAAACAGTCTCTCTATGTAACCCCGGCTGTCCTGGAACTCACTCTGTAGTCCTGGTTGGCCCCAAACTCAAGACCTGCCTGTGTCTGCCTTCCAAGTGCTGGGCTTACAGGTGTGTGCCACCTCATTCAGTTATAAAAAAAAAAGACTTAATAAGAATAAAGATGGTTTAACTATCCTGTTACCATTTTGTAAACTCATTTCTTCTATATTTACATTTTATCTATATACATATATATTTAATATATATTAAAATCTACACATAAGTTTTTAAATAAAGTTTCAAGTTATGTTATTTAGGGATTTAACTTCATTTTATTTTACTGCATAATCTTCTATGGTTTTTAGACAGTTTCACATAGTATTCAATGTACAATAACTATTCTCTCACTACTTACCTTCTCACTTCTCTACACCGTTCTTGTTCCATGATCCCTGCTGCCCACAGATCTCTCTAATCTTCATCAGCATTTGTGAAGATTTGAGAATAGTCCTCATAGACTCATATACTTGAATTCTTGGTTCCCAGTTAGTAGAACTGTTTGGAGGTTTGGTCTTACTGGAGGAGGCATGCCACAAAGGGTATAAGCTTTGAGGTTTCAAACACTCCCTAGTGTGTGCTCTGTTTTCCATCTATGGTGTATGCTGTGAGATCTCACTTGTTCCTGCCACCATGCCTTTCGTATACCATCACCCATTACTGATCCTAACCCTCTGGAACCATGAGCCCAATAACATACTTTCTTATCAAAGTTGCTTTAGTCATGGTATTTTTATCACAGCAGTAAGAAAGTTACTATTTACCATTTTTGTGCATTGTATATGTGTGTGCAGGTATGTGATAAGTGTGATTGTGTGTACATATATATGTGTTCATGTATATACACATATGTGTGAGCATATATAAATGTACATGTGTGTGATTATGTTTGAGTCACAGTTTAAGCAAGGGAATCTTTACAAGCACTAGTTTAGAATTATCTATTGAGGATGGCTGGTTTAGTGGTGGGTACACAATTAAAGACAGTGATTCCTCCCTTCCAAAAAAGATAATGATAGCCAATATTTCAGGTCTAACAGATAGAGCCCCAAGAGCCCCTCTCCCTTCCATGACTGACTGCTGGCAGAGCCAGTTTTGGTTGGGCCATGTACTGTAAGTGCAGTTGCTGTACACTAACTACTACAATGATTGTATCAAGTCTAGGGGATGACATTTCACAGCAAGCAACCCACTAGAGAGCAGGAAGGACATTTCCAGCTTAACTCTTGCTCTCTTTTTCTCTATCTTACAACAAAGTGTGTGATATCCTCTGCGACATGATTTTCCCCTCCAGTTCCAGTGAGCAATACAGAGAATTGACAAGTATATATTGTTTCAAGGCCTCTGGGACCCCGTCGACCAAATTCTGTGGAGGTATCTCGCTCCTGAGACTAAGTACTATGCTCAGTAATATACTGTTTCTACAACAGCAGTATTCAACCGTTCATAATTTTTATAAGTGTTCACTTAATGGCTACAAAACATACCACAGAAAATATAAATATACATAGCATGTTTATTTTTCGATTATTAGTGGACATGATTAGGACTTCAAATATTTTATTTAAATCATGAAGGATAAGAAATAAATATCTTTATATAAATAATATTTTAGTGCTTTAGATTGGCTAACTAAAATAATTGGGTTGATCTCTAACATAATTGACCCTCTTCTTTAATCGTAATGACACTTCTTCGACATTAAGTATTAAAATCATTTCCATTTTTTTTTTTTTAGAAGAGGAAATTTAGCTTTAGATCATAGATGGGTGATAAGATAGGGCTCTACACGCTGCCTGGAAGTCACTTCACAGTGTCACATGACTTTTCAAAACTTAGTTCTCTGATAAACACCATCTGCAGACCTGCCAAATCGCTTATACTTCATAGAACCCTACCAGAAAAGGGATATTTAAGTTCTATTTTGAGTGACCTATCACGAGCAGGAAAAGATACCAGTTTTGTTCTGATTGGCATTGTTTTCTTTGCTTTCAAGATCGCGAAGAGGAATGTCTAAACACAGAGCAACTGCATTCCAAAGGATGAGTAACTGGATTCATTCCTGTTTATCACACTGTGCATTCATTTAAGCAGGATCAAAGCACAACGGAAACACCGCAAAACTTAAAGGAATCCCTTCCCCTTACAACAACACCTAGCGAGCGCGAGCGCGAGGGGGGGGGGGGATGGCAGCTGAAAGGAGAGGAACAGTGCTTCCTTCTCACTTTTCTCACTTCCAGAGTACGCTCTTGATACCTGATCAGAAACAATACTTTTTAAAACTAAAGTCTTTGAAATGTAAGAGGGAGAATTCTCAAAGAAGAAAGAGCTAGGAAAAAACAAACAAACAAACAAACAAAAAAACAAAAAACAGAGAGAGCAGGCCCAGAAGGAAAAAGGCAGCGTGTCTCTGCCAGAGGAGAGACTGAGAAGAGTGTGGAGAAAGACCAGACTCCCACACACCACTCCTCCAACACAAACAGTGCTAATGAAATTCAACCGGATTTGAGGCTGGAACAGCCAATCAAAGCAACTGAAAAAAAAGCCTTGGGGAGGGATCAGCTGGGCAAGCTGAGCCAAGTCCTACAGACCATCAGGATTCAGTGTATAATGTACATGGAAGGCAGAAGGCAACCATCTACTGAGAGCTGCCTAGTCCTGGAGATGCTCCGAGGCTGAAACAACCTGTCCTCAGTGATGTATGTATGATGTAGCAGCTGAAAAATTGATACCTGTAAGACATCTACGTGTGACTTTCTTCAGCAAGGCATTTTACCTGGGCCTGAGAAGAAAGAAATGCTTGCAGAGGAGGTTGTAGGAAGAAGCAGAATAGGGTGACATGGAGAAGATGGGCACATGTGTAGGTTAATTACATGAAGTGTGTCTTGGAGAGACACTATATGAGAATAATTCTAGAAGGTATCATCAGGAAAGTGGCAGTGAGGCAGAATTTAAATAAAGTACCCTTGCAGGAGCTATCTGGATTCGTGAATGAAACAGACACACACATATGCACACGCACATGTTCACACACACACACAGACACACACGCCTGGCTAGCACACATTTCTCTCCTGCAATCCTGACTTAACACTCTCAAATTCAATATTTTATTTTTGTTGCCCTGGCTCCTTCTAGGCAGCTCCCTAGTCTTTGCTCCCCAAGACACTTCCAGGCAGCCCCACTCTGGACTGCATTCCTTCTCACCTACATTTCAGATAATTTTCCCTCTGCAGCTCTAAATCTGATCTGTCCCCCTCTGAATGATGGGGGTTCTCCCTCTTTCCTTTCTCCTAGTTCCTAGTCCGCGAAAATCTAAAGGTCCCACCTCAGTCTACCTGCCCAGTCATTGACTGTTGTCTCTTTATTGGTCTATCAAAAACCAACTAGGGACAAGGACCTTTAGTGTTTAGACACAGAGATTCCTGATTTGGGGGGGCTGTATTAATTCAAAGCATTAGAACCAATCCTCATCACCATGAGTCTTCCTGGAAAAAGTACACGAGTGTCAGGGATAGTCACAAGGAATTCTATCTTAGTAAAACTTCAGGACTTCAAAGATTTTAAACACACACACACACTCACACACACACACACACTCACACTCACACACACACACACACACACTCACACACACACTCACACACACACACTCACACACACACTCACACACACACTCACACTCACACTCACACACACTCACACACACACACTCACACACACACTCACACACACTCACACTCACACACTCACACTCACACACACACACTCACACACACACACACACACACATGATGGGGCTGGAGAAATGGCTCAGTGGTTAAGAGCACTAGCTGTTCTTCTGAAGGTTCTGAGTTCAATTTCCAATACCAACACAGTGGCTCACAACCATCTGTAATGGGATCTGATGCCCTCTTCTGGTGTGCAAATGTACATGGAAGCAAGATACCCATACACAAAAATAAATAAAAAGTATATATATACACACACACACACGCACACATATATGCTAAAAGTTAACAGAGAGGGGAAATTGACTATTCTTTTTTCTTTCTTTTTTTAAAACTGGCACATGTGGGTATAACAGGTTTCTTACAGTCAAGGATGTAGGGCAGCATCTAGGAAGCAGCATCTTCACAGTGCTGAGAAGATAAGAAAGAAAGAAAGAAAGAAAGAAAGAAAGAAAGAAAGAAAGAAAGAAAGAAAGGAAAAGAAAGAAAGAAAGAGAGAGAGAAAGAAAGAGAAAGAAAGAAAGAAAGAAAGAAAGAAAGAAAGAAAGAAAGAAAGAAAGAAAGAAAGAAAGAAAGAAAGAAAGAAAAATTGACTTGGGATTATATCCTTCTTCAAATTATTTAGGTCGAGAACAATATAAAGTCATTTCATCTAAAAAATGAAAAAAGAAACTAAGAGATCATCAACCGTAGCCCTTCCCTGAAGGAAGCAAAAAGGGATGGAATTGAGCATGAAGTACAGTAGACCAGAGAAAGACTGTGATGCAAGCAGCAATGACAGGCGCAGCTAATAGCTTGATACAGTGGTAAATTCAATTAATGACTCACCAAGAACACAACCACATAGAGACTTATTTATTAATCAAATAGGTAGGGTCCCCATGAAAGGACTAAGCAGGTCAGGGTGCCACTGTTGAGCCTGATAATCTGAGTTCAGTCCCCTGAACTCACAGGATGGAAGTAGAGGATGGACTCCCACAGGTTGTCCTTTGACCTACATAAACACACCTTGGGGGTGGGATGTGGGGTGTATATGTGTGTGTGTGTGTGTGCGTGTGCGTGTGTGTGTGTGTATTGTGGGCAACAGTGGACTATGCTAGGAAACTTGATAAGGTTGAGTGGGTTCAGAAACTCTGAAACCCTCGTGCCTAAGGAGTGTAGGCATTTTACCTACTTCCTACCAGGTCCCTGTCACATGGCCACAGTACCCAATGGAGAGGACCATGGCCATCAGTCACATAGCGGCAGCACCCTGACGCCCCTCCACATGCAGATGAAGCACCTGTAACATCTCAGACCAAGCCAACAGAAAAGAAAGCATCTGCTCTTAGACCCCAACCCACCCCAACATGTATATAAGGATCCTGTCCACAAAAATAAGGGCATGAGAATTGTTTCACCAAAGATGGTCTGCGAGTGTCTGTCATAAAAGAGCTGTAACTCTCTCGGGAAAAGAGTTCTCTCCTAAAGCTTACACATCAGGAAGCTGCTGTGGTCACTTCAAGAGTGGCAGCTCAACCAGATCTGACCCCCACCTCCCTTCTCATGCTGCTTACCACAGTGGCTACCTTGATCTGACTCCCCTCTTCCCTTTCAGACAGTGCAACTCCTTGGCCACTCGCAGTATCTGATACACAGACCAGCAGGGGGTAGAATGGGGGTGGAGTGTTTGTGTGTGTGTTATATTGTGTGGTATGTGGTATATGTGGTGTGTGTGTGTGTGTGTGTGTGTGTGTGTATGTGTGGTGTGTGTGTGTGGTATATATACATAAATTAAAAAGTAAAAGAGTTATTTAAAAACACCAGTAGAAAAATTTTAAGTCTAATAATGATGCTAAAATATTTAGTTTTCATCAGGGGAATACTATAGGCACTAAACTGATTTACATCTCATTTAATATGATACACTCCACATTTAAATGTTTGTGCTAAAGTAAGAGAAGCGGTCTTCCTCCGGATCCAATAATAAATGGTCATCTCTGAAAAATATACATGCAATTATATATATATATACATACTGCGGGACTAGGTGTGGCCTCCCATTGACCACAAGGAAGCCCAGTTACAGGAACAGGATCCACAGGCAGACAAGCAACAGATTCAGGGACAGTCCCAGCTCCACTTGTTGGAGCATGAAGATCAAGCTATACTTCTGCTACATATGGTTCAGGGGACTTCGATTCAGCCTGAGCTCACTCTTTGATTGATGGTTCAGTTTCTGTGAGTTCCCAAGGGTCCACGTTAGTTGACTCTTTTGGTCTTCCTACTGAATCCCTGTCCTCTTCAGGACCCTCCATCCTTCCCCCAACTTTTCCATAAGACTCCCTGAGCCCCATCTAATGTTTGGGTCTGGGTCTCTACATCTCTTTCCATTGGATGCTGAGTTGATCTGCTCAGTGCATACTTATGCTAGGAACCTGTCTGTAAGCATAGCAGAGTATCATTAATAGTGTCAAGGATTAGTTCTTGCCTATGGCACGGGTCTCAATTTGAGCCAGTCATTAGTTGGCCATTCCACTCTGTCTCTGCTGCATCCCCACTCCTTAAATTTCTTGTTGACAGTATAAATTTTGGGTAGAAGGTTTTGTGGGTGGGTTGTTGACCTTATCCCTCCACTGGGAGTCCTGCCTGGCTACAGAAGTGGACACTTCAGGATCCGTATTCTCCATTGCTAGGAGTCTCAGCTAGAGTCTCTCTCTCAGAGACACTCTGAAGCCTCCCCATCCCAGGTCTCTGGCATGTTCTAGAAATTGTGCACACATGTGTGTGCACGCACACACACACACAAACCACACAAACTATTCTTTTTTTTTTTTTTTTTTCGAGACAGGGTTTCTCTGTATAGCCCTCGCTGTTCTGGAACTCACTTTGTAGACCAGGCTGGCCTCGAACTCAGAAATCCTCCCACCTCTGCCTCCCGAGTGCAGGGATTAAAGGCGTGCGCCACCACGCCTGGCAACAAACTATTCTTTCTCCTCTTCAATCCCTAAAGCTGATCTCTCTGTTCCACTCCCCATCCTCTTTTCCATCCACTGATATCTATTTTATTTCCCCTTCTGAGAAAGATTCAACCATTTTCCTTTGGTCCCTTGTTGTTATTTGGCTACTTTGGGTCTGTGGATTATAGCATAGTTATCTGTACTTTATGGCTAATATCCACTTATAAGTGAGTATATATCATGTATATCTATATATCTTATGTGACACAGTAAAAACAAAATGCCAGATTAATAAGATAAAAACGAATGGATAGACCAGGCATGATGTTCACACTTGTAATCTCAGAACCTAAAAGGCAGCATGGGAGTTTAAGGCCATCATTGGCTGTATGAGACCCTGTATAGAAAAAAAAAAGTTTTTAGTTTACAACTTATTTTCCTTTTCCAATATAGTGGGGGAAGGCATCCCAAAATAAAACCAATTTTAAAATGTTTGTTCTAGTTTTAGATAATAGCATTAAATGAGAATTTCTAAGGTTGATATAAACATACTACAGAATAAGAAAATAAAAATTTGTTACACGAAGTAGTGCTAAGTCTGAGTCTAAGTCTTTTACAGGTGATTGCCCGACTGCAGTGCAAGATTTGAAGATAAACTTTTCAGAAAGTAGATTAAGACGTGCAGACGGAGGAGGAGGAGGAGAAGGAGGGGGAAGAGGAGGAGAAAGAGGAGGAGGAGGAAGAGGAGGAAGAAGAGGAAGAAGAGGAGGAGGAAGGAGGAGGAGGAGGAAGAGGAGGAGGAGCAGCAGCAGTAGCTGGTCATTACTGTACCCACATCTCATCCCAGCACTTAGGAAGTGGTCAGGTTGATCTCTGTGAGTTCCAGGTCAGCCTGGTGTATGTGAGGAGACCCTGATTATGAAAAAAAAATTGTAAAAACTCTAAGAGTATAATAAAATAGAAAATTCTAACTATTCATCATGACCTCCAGAAAGAGAACATTCATGTCTTTAAAAATATTTCTAAAACATTGACTAATTTTAAGCCACCAAGGAAGTTCTATAGATTTCAGGGAATTAGCATTAATGTATAAGTGTTTGTAACCAAAAGCAATTATAACATTTAAAATGGATTGCAAACTCAAAATTAATTGTTCAGGGAAGCCTCATGTGTGCCTAGGTTGGCCTTAGATTCCTGATTCTCCCACCTTAACTTCCCAAGTGCTAGGATTAAAAACTAATTTTCAGATAAGGAATGAATTACAGAGAAAATTTGTAACCTGAGGAAGTAAGGAAGTCTTGAGCTGTACTGTAAAGCAATATTGAGAAGGAAATTTCTGTCCTTATATGCATGTGTATGAGACAAAAAAAGAAGAAGAGGAGGAGGAGGAGGAGGGGGAGGGGGAGGAAGGAGAAGGAAGGGGAAGGAAGGGAAAGGAAGGGGAAGAAGGGGAAGGAAGGGGAAGGAAGGAGAAGGGGAAAGAAGGGGAAGGAAGGGGTAGGGGAAAGAAGGGGAAGGGGAAAGAAGAAGAAGAAGAAGAAGAAGAAGAAGAAGAAGAAGAAGAAGAAGAAGAAGAAGAAGAAGAAGAAGAAGAAGAAGAAGAAGCAGCTACATTTTCCACTGAAGAGTCTAGAGAAAGGACTTTGAGAAAGTCCACAGAAGATTTTAAAATGGAACAAATAATAACGATACAAGTAAATTTTTAACATAGAAAAAAATGCAGGTCACTGAATGCATTTAAAGATTGTTCATAGAAATAATAGAAGAACTATTCACACAGTTACAGGGACAGAGAAAGAGGCTGCAGACACAGAGGGCACAAACAAAAAATTCAGAAGCAGTCTGCATTCCCTTCCTGTAAAGAGCACTGGACTGAGATAGCTCAAACCCCATGTGTTAACTTTAAGTAAGACATGGCCCAAGGTTTTTCCTGTGTCCTTTTACATACAGCTTCTAAAAAGAATAAAGCATTCAGATGTCACATTAGCCAGGGTGCTAGACGAGAGCTTTAGACTAACGTACTTTGTTGTTGTTTGCTTCTTTGTTTGTTTGTTTTCCATTAATTTATTTGTTCACTATATAATCCAATCACAGACCCCCCCTCCTTCCCATGTCTCCCTTACAGAGCGCCCCCCCCCCACCATACTAGCTCATCCTGCTACATCAAGTCACTACCAGACTAGGCACTCCTTCCTCCGTTGAGGCAATAGAGTCAGGAATAGCCCCAGATCCAGTTATTGGAGGACTTGCAACAAGGCCAAGTTGCACATCTGCTACATACGTAGGGGTGAAAGGGGATCTATGTCCAGCCTGTGCTTGCTCCTGCAAACAGATCCACTTTTACTGCCATACTTCTCCAAACTCCCCTGAAATATAAAGAAAGAGAAGTTTTAAGTTTTTAACACAAATGTAAAGGAAACACAAACAAACAAACAAACAAAAAAACCCAAAGAAAACAAACACACAAAACAACAGAAAAAACAGCAAACCAAAATCTAGGTGATCCAATTCCTGGTTTACTAACTTGGCACACAACTAGTTTCCCTGTGCACTCTCTGGCGGGAACTTGAGGCACTTGGCAATCACAGTATGTCTGAGGGCTTCTGTGCAGCATAGAAGGTGAGTGTCCTGATCCATTCCCCGGTGTAAAAAAAAAAATGTCATTTGATGTGGACTGTGTGTGTGTGGATTACTATAGCAACATACTTTGAGGGGCGTGGCTTCAAGAACAAACATATGCTTCTCACCATTTTGGAGGTGAAGTTCAAGACTAGAGTGCTGCCTAGTTCCAAGTTCATTTGTCCTAACAAAGATCAACTTCCTGTCTTCCTACTGAGTTGTCAGTTGGCTGAGAGATGACCCTAATCCCAGGAGAAGGACTCCAGCCTCAGAGCCTCATCTAAATATAACCACTTCCAAATATCAGCACATTGTGGAGAGAATTTCAACATATGAAATTTGGGGGACACAAATATTTAGTTTATAAAATGAGTTTCCCAGAATGAGAACAAGAGAACAAATATAATTTATCTTCTTCTGATTTTAATGAAGTTCAGAAGACCTCAAACCCAAATTGGTTGAGAAAAATGATCCTTTGCCTTTTAAAATGAGTATTGTGAAGACCCCCCCCCCTTTCCCTGATATTTCTCTTTAGCTTGTAAACTAACAAAGAACTTGGCTGGCTTGAGTCCATGCCTGCAGGGCTTGATGGAAAATAAAGCTCAGCAGTAATGAATTTAGAATATTTGGTGAAAAAAAATATCTACAGCAAAGTGTTCAGGCTGCTGCACTGGTGCTGCACGGCTACATTTAACCACTCAATGAAGCTATGAGGAGAAAGAGGCAAAATTTGTATGCAAAGGAGGAGCAATAAAGGAAGATTTAGAATAAAACTCAGGGTGTGGAAAAATCATTCTCTAAGGAGATTCATAATGGAGAGTGAAAAAAGGACCCCAAAGCCATTGCCCACAACATCCTAGGCCCAGGGCTCCGGAAGGGCAGAACAATTATAAGGACAGTCCCTGGTTAGCTTCTAGCTGCTCACTGCCCTCATATTGCAGTGTGCTGTTATACAACCTTTCCTGAAAGGTTCAGAGGTGGCTCAACTCACTGCCCAGGTGGCACAAATGCTAAACTTTCGCAGCATCTTCATGGCATCAATTCTATAGACATAGAGACTACAGGAGCTGGTATAGGTAGGACACCATCTGGATTGCAAAGGATAGATTAAGCAACCAGGAGCCCAAGGCAGACTTTAAGCATTAGTGGAGGCACCAGAAAGCATAAATAATACGCTTAAGGGCACTCCCAGTGGTCAGCTTCCTTCAAGCAACGCCAATTTCCACAGCTTCCACCATGTCTTAATAGCATCATCACATGAGAAATCAAAAAATGAATCTATTAATGAGTCAAAGTCCTCCTGATCCAATCATGTCTCAAAGCTCCAACTGTGAATATGGCACTCAGCACATGAGTCTTCCAGGGACATTTCTTAGCCAAACCACAAATGAAACATATTTTGTGGGCACTGGGACTAAAGGAGGAAGTGGGTGGCTAGTGAACGTAAGCAGCAGAGTTAGGCTGTAATTTAAACGATTTTGGTGGTAAAAGGAAAGAAAGAGTCGAGTAGCACAGAGAAAATCCATTCATGTGAACATGTTTGGGCATTTAATGTTTCATAGTTGCCAAGTGCATGCACACTTAAGTGTTTGTCCAGTTACTGTGCTGCAGCAGCTCCCGGAAGGCCCCTCTGACATTTTGGAGGACATCTTTCATTGCACTGGTGGACTTGTGAACAGGGTTTTCTTCTACTTTTTTGGCCACTTGACCACTGGTGATTCTTTCTTCCCTATTTAGCCTATACCCATGACTGCTGCTCTGAACTGAGCATGCTGGTGTTAGCACTATACCCTCCTGGCAAATTTGCCTATTCAAATATATCATTGTGCTCAGAGGGTCAAACTGGAACTGACCCAAAAGCCTATGCACAGACATACATACAGGCAAGACACTATCATACATAAAATAAAACTAGTTGGCATGCCAATGTGGACAGGGGAAGTTCCACATGGTTCCTTTCCTAGATGAAGAGCTACAGGTGGCCACGGCCTGTAGAGAGAAGAAGAACTGATCCCCTCAAGGGAAAATTCATACATAGGTTGTCCACTCCTGAACTGTCAGTCTTAGACACATGTACATACAGGCAAAGTTAAATGGACGCAATATATATGCACAACAATAATTAAGGAAAAGACCATTAATTTAGGAGGGAGACATGTAGGTACTTTGGAGGGGAGAAGAGGAGAGGTGAGAATGATTGAGATACAGTGTTCATATGTAAAGTTTAAAAAAGTTATTAAATAAACAAAAACAAATGTGTCACTGTATCCTTTCCAAGTTAAAAGCATATAAATAATTGCACATAGAGACATCTTTATATGTGTCTCTCAACTATTCAATGCTTTCTCAAAATTAATGTCTCCTTTCTCTAAAATTTTAGCAAAATGACATCATTACCTTTTTCAAAATAGACAACTGACAATCATGATTATTTTCTCATCTCCCTGACCTTGTCTCCACACAATTGGGTCCTGTCAAAAACACATCACTTTGAAAGTATGCCATCATCTGGTTTAAGCCACCATGCCTTCATGCACCACTCTACTCAAAACTGAAGGTTAAGAAAGTGAAATTCCCTAACATGCCCCACCTGAGGCTTGGGAGAGCTGACCATTGCCATTTCACCAGCTCTAAATGAAACCAGACTTGTCTATTCATGTTCTCAGAGTGTGCAGTCACATATACCCAATATATCCATCGCACAGGCCTTGAACCTGTGATTTCCTTAGCCTAGAATTGATTTCTAGCTTCTACCCAATCCTCAACAACTTATACTCAGTATGTATCTCAGCTCGAACATATCTTTCTCAAAGGCAATCCAATGTTATGTTTCAAGTCAAATTAAAACACTTAATGTGCCGGGCAGTGGTGGTGCACACCTTTAATCCCAGCATTTGGGAGGCAGAGGCAGGCAGATTTCTGAGTTCAAGGCCAGCCTGGTCTACAGACTGAGTTCCAGGACAGCCAGGGCTATACAGAGAAACCCTGTCTCAGAAAACAAAAAAACAAAACAAAACAAAACAAACAAACAAACAAAAAAAGATACTTAATCTACCAACTGGGTTCTTGTGGTGTCCTTCATTGGCCTTCACAGCAATGGTCCCAATTTCTAAGCTTCCATTTACTTATTTGGTGGCATTCTTCCATACTAGAACATAAGCCCTGAGAGTATAGGAATAGCTCCTAGATGACATACAACTTGTGCGATATTGAACATTTGTAAATAAGTGAATATGTGATTGAAAATAAAAGTGGAAATTCTTTATCAATTAAAAACTTCAATATTCAATGCATAGCCAAATTCAGTCTTTATATAAACTATACTCAGTCATGGATTTGGTGCTAATGATCACAGTTCACATTTGCTGAGTAACAAGGATGGGCTTTAAGCACCTCATTTGTGCTGTCTTACAAATGAGCTCCCAGCTCATCAAGCTAGGAGCTGATAGTTAATTCACATTCTCAAAAGATGCAAGTCTCAGTATAGAATAAACTGACTTTAAATCTAGGCACTCTGGCTCCAGAGCCTTCATGCTTTGGCACCACTTAATTAGAAACTTCCCAATTTGTGAGCCATGAATGAACTACAGATGTGTCACCAGAAATTGATTCGTTTGGCCCTGGGGCAGCCAGGCTGGTAGCCCCAGGCTGTGAGCAGTCTTGTCCAGGGCTTCTACGAGGGTGGGTGATCAGCTCAGATGCAATTCTCCTTCTCTCTGAGCAGGAGTGGGGAGCCTGACTCTGCCTGATGCGCTGTTTGTAGATGAGTTACATAGCCTAAACTTGCATGTCTTTCTTGGCAGCACTGTGGACTAGATACCCCGGGAGCTTTGAAAGGAGTTTTTATCCAAAGTGCACTTGTGACCCAGACAGCAGCCCTAGGCTCTGATTATTGTGGAAAGAGAACCAGAGGATGCCTAAAAAGGATTCTGTTTTCATATAATTGAGTACATCTGTCAGGTAACCACAGACATGTCCTTTAGGTGTAGGTCAGCTAGATGCAAGGTGACTGCCTGGATACTGTTCATAGATTCAGCTAATATGAGACACATCTTCATCTTGAAATGATTCCCTTAAACATTTTGAGTTGGGGAATTTTAAAGATGGCTCAGTGGTTAAGAGCACAGGTTCTTGCAGAAGACCAGGTTCCATTTCTAGCATCTATAGAGTGGTTTATAAAAGTCTGTAATTCCAGTCTCAGGGGACCCAACACTCTCACACAGACATACATGCAGACAAAATGCCAGTCCACACAAAATAAAAATAAATAAATAATTTCTAAGAAGATTTGCAAGAAATGAGTATTGAACTCTCTTAAGGGGCTGGAGAAATTGCTCAGTGGTTAAGAGCACTTACAGCTGTTGCAAAGGATCTGAGTTTGACTGTGAGCACCACAGTGGCTCACAACTATTTGTAGTTCCAGTTCCAGGTGATGCAACACCTCATCTGACCCTTTTGGACTCATATCCATGTGATACATAAACATACGCTGAGGTACACACACATAAACATACAGTTTACAAATCAATAAAATAAAATCTCTTAATTGGAAGTATTTTTGTATTCATTGACATATTAAATCCTGTTACATAATGTTATGATCACAAAATAAGGCTAAAGTTTTGGTATTGGGTTTTATTTGTTTTTGTTTTTGTTTGTTTGCTTGTTTTGGCAAAATGTTTAAAAAAGAATTGAGCTTTTATATCAGTTTTATATTGCTATCTTAATACATTTTACTTTTTTTCAGCTATACTTGTACATAAAGAAAATATACCATTTTTTTTTCATTAAGCCTATTCAGATACAGTAAACCTGACCTAACTTCCCTAGTTTGCTTTCTCTTGCTGTTAATAAAGTTAATGATCCAAGCAAGTTGGGGAGGAAAGGGTTTAACCATCACTGAAGGAAGCCAAGGCAGGAACTCAAGCAGGACAGGAGCACGGAGGCAGGAACAATGGCCACAGAGAGAGACTCCCCTATGGTTTGCCCTCTTCTAACAATTAGCAATCTAGAAAATACCCCACAGAGTTGTCTACAGGCACTCTGATGAAGGCTTTTTATTTACTGAGTTTTCTCTTCCCGTATGACTCTATCTTGGGTCACGTTGACTGAATACTAACCAGGACACCTCCATATTCCAGGGATCATTTTCGGTATGGGTTCCAGTGAGAACAGGGTTGGGACTCTCCTTTGTCTCACACTCTATTTGAAGAAGTAAGCAAGTATGCGCATGTGAGCCACGGCTCCGTGCAGTGCACCGGACAACTTGCAGTCACTTTGGAACACACTGTCTTCTCTCTTCCTCTGTGTGACAGATAAGAGTGGACACTCTGACATGGAATGCTTGCTATTAACTCCAGTTTACCACTTAAACGTGTGACACTAAACAGGCCCCCAGGCTCTCCTTTTCTCATATAAAAGGCGATTGTGACAGGAACCAGCCCATAATTGAAACAAGGTGTGGAAACACCTGCAAGTGAGGCTTGGCGTACAGTAGGTGATCTGAAATGTCAGTTTGTGTGGCTTCTCATTCCCCTTTTCCTTCTCCATGTTCCACCCATTCCTTGCTTTTGCCTAATTTAGTACCATTCCCGGTGACTGCTCCATCGTTCTTTTCTTTCCTGTCCACCACAAACTAGACCAGAAACCCTTTAAGATCACAGAGAGCTCAGTACTAGCTGCATCTCAGCACTTACTACAGAACATGGTCATTTTCATCTTCTGGTCTGTTGTTCTTCCTTATTTTCTTGGAGCAAGCTCCTTGAGAACAGATAATATTCTATTGGCCCATGAATTCCAGCTCCCACATGAGGCCTTGTACTTAAATTAATTAATCAATTTTTCATATCACCACGCCCACATTCTGGGTTAGTCTCACAAAAGTCAATGCCCAGGGTCTTGGAAAAAGAAAAAATAAAAAATAAAAAAAGAAGAAGGGAGAAAAACATTTTCGTGTTTCATGTGGTTGTGTAGATGTTCGTAGTGTAGGGGTTAAGAAGAACATGCAGAGAGGGAAGCCAGCATATGCAACGAATCTGCTGTCCTCAGGGTCTACTCTGGGCCCTGTGTGAATGTAGACTCACCTCGCATCCACGCCATTAGTTGAAACTATGTCAGAACACATATGGATGGACAATTGTAAGTAACAGTTCATTCAAAAGTTCAAGCATAAATACATTTTAAAACTAAATAGTTCTAATCTGAACCTCTCCTATCCTTCCAACCAAGAATGGGTAACAAAGCCACTAGCCAAACTTGATCTTCTATTGACTTTCTTGGAGTTATAAGTTGTGAATGATTTTATATTTTAAACAGTTGGGAGAGGACCAGAAGATAAATAACATGCTGTGACATGAAAATTATGATAGTGATATGAAATTTGAATTGCAGTCTCCAAAGCTAGAGTTAGAGTAGAATGCAGCTGCTGTTCTTTATACACTGTCTAGATGTTCTGACGTTACAATGGCAGGCTTGACTGGCTGGAGAGAAATGATCACTCGACAAGTCCACAGAGTTTCTAAAACACTGAGCATCCCTCACCCAAACAGTTATGGGCCAGAATGCTCCTATATCCAAAACATTCAGAGAGCTGGCATGATGCCACAGTGGAGAGTTCCAGATTATGAACTCACGTTGCATGCACAAAAATATTTAAACTAGGGCATACCATTGTCTAAAGGGTATATATATGTATGAAACACAAATCAATTTCATGTTTAAGCATTGCTCTTATCTCCAAAATAACCCACCGGGCATATACTAATATCCTGCAATCTAAAAGAATCCAAATCCAAAGCTCTTGTGGTTGCATACACTCCAGAAAATAGAGACGTTGTTGCATCTCTGTCTGGTCGTCCGCAGGAAAGGCTTGCTGGCTGTGTGCACTTAGAGAATGATTGCCTGTACATGTTTATGAAAGAAGGAGCAAACAAAGTGATTTTTCTCCTGGAAAATATTCTCTTGAAATTCCAAGAAGGATGATATCAGATTAATATCATATATTAAACATACCAACTTTGATCACTTTTCTGTCTCTTATGTACAGTCCTGTCTTTCCACCAGTATTTATTCTGAACAACATGCAGGGATTTTTGCTTGGCAAAAATTGAGCAGAGGGCAAGTGTGGAGACTGTCCTTTCCTGGATCTCCTAACTAAATTAAACAAGTCAGTTCAGCTCCTCTGATTTAAACTTCCTTGTCTTCAAATTGTGGCCCAGACAAGACCATCCCCATGGTCCCTCAAAGCAATAAAATTATAGGCTTCTGTGACTTAAAACATCATTTTGGACTGTTAAGTGAGCATAGAGGTTGATGGCCACGATGGCTTTGCATTTATGGCAGATCAGCGGCCATATTCATGATTTATTTTACTCCAGATCCTTAATCAGTATCTCGACCCCCAATTATGTCACTATCCTTTCAGGAAATATGAAAAGCTTCATGATAACCAGCTTCTTGAAAAGATTTCCAGTGATACATTGAGTGAAAACAGCATAAACTTCACACTTCTCTGGTTTATTACCAATTTGGAATTTGGAATTTTCAGGGGAAAGGACAAAGAAATATTCTGCTATGTATTTTAAATAGACAATTCTTTTTTAAAAAGTTAAGTAACAATACACTTTCAGTAACTGATGATAACAATATTGAATTTCTGTTTATGATCTATTTAGTCCATTGACTACAGAGCCATCTAAGATGCAAACATACATTGTGTCTTGTGGTGGTATTTTGAGCAGAACTACTGGTTTCTTCAGATTGGAGACTTCCAATAGGAAGGCTCAGAGGCAGGCTGGCACTTCCACCTAGTGCACGTTTATTCTATTCTCTATTACCACTGCACTCCCTTCAGACCATAAAATAATCTATAAAAACAAACTCTTCCCGTGTGGAGACGGCCATAACTAGGGCCTCTGGCCAGGGAACGCCATTTCTGCCATCCCGGAGAAAGAGCTGAATTGTAGAATGTGTGGAGTACCCTGTAGCCTCTGCTCAGGACAGGGTGACTCCCAACTCCTTGTTGATGCTATGGGTTTCATGTTAACCGACCTTATAAGTAAGCACAGGACCCCACACACCATAATTTTATATAGAGATGTAGAATATGGAGAAACCTATTGGTGGGCTGTAAAGAGATTGAATACGTTCCATTTTATGGACTCCTCAAATCCTCAAGGTTTTTTTTTTTTTATATATATAATTTATTTTTTTTATTAGGTATTTTCCTCGTTTACAATCCTCAAGGTTTTTAAAGGTAGGTATGACTTTAGTCTCTTGATTCATAAGAAGATGGCTGTATGTGTCATGGTCAGTCATGTTCAGCAAGAAGCCTGGCCACACAGACCCATTGGTCTCCATGAACAAACCTTGTGGTTAAACTTAACCCCAAGTCCCTGTCCAGGTACATGTATCTGTAAGCTGAAGAATGTGCATTATCACCAATAGAAGGAAGGGATTAAAACATTCCTCCTCCCTCTTGCTCAGACACATTACTAACATCCTCCACAAATTATGTGAGCAACTGCATTTGCCCACAAACTTAGAAGAGCCAGACACTGGTGAGCTTTGCCCCTCTACAACCAGCTTAATAAAATCCATTAAAATGTCTTGTGTAAACAACATAAGACTAAATCTACTAAACATTAATACATTAACCAATAGGTTCAAAAAAGTCAGTATCCCAATAAATATCTCATCCTAAACTACTCTTTCCTCCATGTCTACTGCCTTCAAATCCTAGATCCCAGGAAATCACTCCAAAGACACCAGTAGGCTCCATTACTTCAGTGAGAGTCATTTGACTCCTTATAATGATCTATATTGCATCATATTGCTCATCCTTGATGTCTAAAGTTTGACCAGCATGTCACCAGTGTCCACACCACCTGGAAGCTTATTAGGAATGCAGAATCTCAGCTCACACCAGGCTTCTAAAATAGATTGCATGTAACACAGAGCTCTCTGGGAAACGAGGGTGTGAATTGAACTTTGAAATGCACCAGAGAGATACTTACTCCTTCACCTCAGCCCAACCTCTGTCATGACGTCTGAAACACATTAGTGCTCAATGGGTGTAGGGTTAAAAAATAAATCTTGCCAAATCTGACAGGAATTGTTACTCCACAACAAATGTGGCCTCTCTCTATCTGAATAGCAATTTTCTTTTAAAAAAAAACTACCTGTCTCCATTTCCTTGACACCGAAGTAGCTTTCTCTATTAGCTGCGTTGTAATGATTAGTGTTCCACTTGCCGAGTGATCTAGTCTAATGCCTTGTCCTTCAGGTTTAGTACAATTGACATAGTTGAACAAAATCATTCCTTTCCTTTTTCTCCTGTTTAAGATTTCAAAGACTACCTCTAGCTCAAAGTAGAGTCCCTTACTCTGACTCCATATTTGTGTATCTAGTGTGCTAAGAACATTTCTCATTCTTATTGCTACCAAACTTCAAACTCAAAATATCGACATGGCACATATTATCCTCGCCTTGCTTCTGAAAAGCTCTCCACCATTTCATAATTGTGCTCTTCAGTCCTGTAACTCATAGGCAAAAAAAGTAGCAATTACATATTCCATTCCCCTCCCCATCCACCCTCCGACTGCTCCCCACCCCACAGCTCCTCCCCACCCCACCCCACCCTCGACAGGGATGCCCCCACCCCCACCCCACCTGATCTCTAAACTCCCTGGCACCTCCAGTCAAGGGTTAGGTGCATCATCTCTGAATGAACACAGACCCGGAAGTCCTCTACTGCATGTGTGTTGGGAGCCTCATATCAGCTGGTGTATGCTGTCTCTTTGGTGGTCCAGTGTTTGAGAAATCTCGGGGGCTCAGATTAATTAAAACTGCTGGTCCTCCTACAGGCTCTCCCTTCTCAGCTTCTTTCAGCCTTCCCTAATTCAACAACAGGGGTCAGCTGCTTCTGTCCATTGGTTGGGTGCAAATATCTGCATCTGACTCTTTCAGCTGCTTGTTGGGTCTTTAGGAGGGCAGTCAATGATAGATCCCTTTTTGTGAGCGCTCCATAGCCTCAGGAATAGTGTCAGGCCTTGGGACCTCCCCTTGGGCTAAGATCCCACTTTGGGCTAGTCTCTATTTCTTACTTAACAAACCAATCACCAAGTCCAAAGTTCTCTGTATCTGCCATCCTGGGAGCCTGTTGCTATTTTTAGGCTTCTAATGAATTACTCTTATTGAGTTTCTGGGACCTGAAAATAGAGTCCCATGAACCTCAGCTATGTGAGAGGCTATAGCATGAATCACCACATTCAGAGTCTGTGATTACAGACTGGCTTTCTTGGGGCTGCTGGCAGATAAAAGACTGGGGCAGATTTAAATCTATTCTCAGAAGATTTTAAGAATTTCACAAAGTCCCAGGACTTTATTTATTGAATTAGACAGTTTATTTGAGAAATGTTGGTTGAGACCCCACCTTGGAATGCAGGTTCTTTGATATAAGAAGAAAGCATATGTGCTGAGTGGCTGTGCACAGAGTGCAGCATAAGCATCCTCTCATTCGATTCTCCAAAGAACCAATTTTAATTTTGATGAAATTTCAGCACAGAAGGGGTGAGTGGCTTGTGCAAAAATATATAGCCAAGGGTCCACAGAGATGGATTAGTGGTTAAAAAGCACTGGCTGCTTTCTCAGAAGACCCAGGTTCAATTCCCAGCATCACATGGTGGCTCACAACTGTCAAGTGTTTGTAACTCCAATTCTAGGAAATTTTATACCCTCTTCTGGCCTCTGTAGGCACCAGGCATGCAAATAGTGTGAGAAACACACACACACACACACACACACACACACACACACTGCCACCACCACATATATATGTGCAGGAAAAATACTCATTCACATAAAATAAAAAGATGATTTTTAACGTAAAAAACTATATGGCCCAAAATGACAACACCCAGGCTTTATAATGAACTGAAAGAAAGCAGGAGGGCAGTTAAATGCTCGCTTTGATGATTCCATCACAGGGATGTTCCGGAAATGACAGGGGATGGCTCCTAGGAAGTCAGTGGGAGCTGAGTCCGTGGTTGTTGTAGGCAAGTTCTTCCCTCCAGGAAACATGAATCTCAGTGTCCAATCTTGCTACAGAATATGGTAAAGCTGGTAGTACCCTCCATGCCTCTTAAAACCCTAAAACTCATCCTTAATTATTAATGATGCCTCTTTCAAAATGAAAACCTTCTTTCTAAGTTTTAGATGCACACGAGAATTTAATCATTGCATCAGTCTTTTGTTTGGGCAAGCTTGAATGGGTTTTCATGGCTATTCTCTTTTGCAGACTTCACCTTTGATAGCTGTTTATCTGGTGCCAGTTCAATCAGTACTACAACTATTTAATATTTTAAAAAGAAAAAATCTTTCCTTCTGACTTCTTTGATACAGCTGTCTAGTAACATCAGAATCTGGATAATCCAGGCTAATTTACCACCTTTTGCTCTAATTACCTGGTCTATACAAAGGTGATTTACTGGATTCTCAGCCCATTTTACATGTGTAGATGAATTCTGATATAACTATTCAGGCACTATTAACTCAACAAGCAACTAAGGCTGTAATAAATTTGTATTTTAATCTCAACTTAGATTTTCATTACAATTTTCAAAAGTATATTATTGGAATGACTCTTTGGAAATGCCTTGTATAGGTAAACACTACACACAATCTTATATATTTAATGCTCTAAAATATATCTGATATCTTTATGGCTAGTGAGCAACATCAATATTTTTATTTTTACTTGACTTACATTTATCAAAGAATCTACAGGTTGTATCTTATAAAATGAAACAGCATATACAGTCAATGTTTTGGAATATGATGTAAAATTTTAAGGAAAGAAAAATGATATATGTAGCTCGATATTTTTGCCTGGGAGTAAAATTATGGATGAAATATATACTGAGGAAGGTGGATCTTTGTGAGTTTGAGTGAGTTCCAAGATACCCAGGGCTATGGAGAGAGAGAGAGAGAGAGAGAGAGAGAGAGAGAGAGAGAGAGAGAGAGAGAGAACAACAACCCACCCACCAACCAGAGCAGAGGGAAGAGGCATTCTTTCTTTGGCACGTCCCAATGGAAGCAGCAGAGTCATGACGCCATTGACTTCACCCCATTGCCTTCTCACAGTCGCTGTGAGACAGAAGCCATTTTTATGAGCTATGTAGCAAAGTGAACACAATGATCAGTAAATGGATGGATGAAGGATTTAAATCCTGGACCACCCCATCTGGAACCCTACTGTGTCAGATTAAACACATAGGACTATTTACCATTAATCTGAAAGGTAGAGCTTTGAGAGCTGAATAGAGATTTTTTTCAGAAAAGAAATGGTTAATAAATATGTTGAAAAGTGTTCACCACCCTTAGACATTAGGGGAAATGAGAGCTACAACTATTTTGAGAGTCTGCCTTACCTAGTCAGAATTGCTGTTAGCAAAAGGTCAAATAATAGGGGATGCTTGCAAAGTTGTAGGGAAAAAGAAGTCTTATTTACTGTTCGTGGGAATCTAGTTTAGTATAGGTGCTATAGAAAACAGTCTGAAGGCTGGAAAGAGAACTACCACATGATCCAGATATCCTGGGTATAGCTAAAGGACTCTAGACTTTAGACATGCTCATTCATGTTCACTGCTACTCTACTCACAATAGCCAGGAAATGGAAACAATCTAGATGCTCATCAACTGATGAATGGATAATGAAAATGTGGTATGCATCTACAACATAATTTATTAATTTATCTGTTATAAAAATGAGATCACAAAATTTGCAGGTAAATGGATGAAACTGGGAAAAGTTATAGCTAACTAGGCCATCTAGGTACAGAACGGTAAATACTGCATGTTCTCTCACCCATGGATCTTTAGATACTTATGTTTTATTTGGATTACCTATAGAAACCAGGAAGCTAGAAAAGGGTCAGGGGCAGGGTGTGGGCAGGCTTAAGAGGAGGGGCTTTAAAATGTAATTGAGAGTGAAAGCATAAAATCATAAGCAAAATTCAATTGTTTCAGAATTGTAACTATGCAGGAGTTCACTAGTTGGGGACAGGAACAAGTGTTTGTGTGGCTTCTTTAAATCAGTGGTATGGCTTTGTTTGTTTGTGAGTTAATCAGAAAAAAGCAAATTTAATTAACTAATTTCAAATAGAGGTTCGAAAGCTAGTAGAACATTGATGCTATGAAAATAGAGGGAGGGGACTGTTGGAGTGGGTGAGAAAGGTTTAAGCAGAGATAGAGTGAGGAGATACAGCAGATGAAGGGTCAGAGAAGAGAATTAACCAACATGAAGGGTGTCTCAGAAATCCATATAGAAACACGCTATTTGTAAGCCAACTGAAAAAAGATGTAAGTTTTAGAAAGCTAAAGACTTAGACGTGGGCATATTGTATGTCTGCATGATACTGTTCCTAGAGAGCCGTTGTTAATTAAACTAAATCCTAATGCTAGATATGTGATACCTCCTTATGAGCTGTTGATCGGAGAAGCCCTAGATGTCACCGAAACAATAAGTCTCTTTTTAAAAAGATTTTTGAGAGAGAATCTGGCTATGTAGCTACCTCTGGCCTGGAACTTGCTATGTTGATCACAGCCAGTTCTGTCTGCCTCTACCTACTTCCTGAATACTAGATCAAGGATGCACATCAGCATACCTGGCTGCAGTACAGACTCTTGCCATTCTTCTTGGGTGCTCAGCAAATCTAGGTGATAAGACCTGCCTGCAGAAGATATCATACACTTTGCTTGCACAGTCTAGAGAAATCAAACTAGAGTAAGCTGGAAGTTTCTTCCATGGTGGCTCACTTTCAAAGTAAGTGACGTGCTATGCAGTTTTCGGGGGAGGAGGTGATAAGTCACTGCTGATATTATGCAACTGTGAATCCTATGCACTACAGTGCTAATCTTCCAGTCAAGGTATCCACAGGTGTATAATAGTTGCACAACTATTTTTTGCTGTAATCAATTGCTCTCAGCTTGGATTTGAAGCTCACTCTAAAGGAGGAAATAAATGCTTGTATCTGGAGGTCATAACCCTGAGCAGGGGAATTCACTACCATTATTCAGGTAACTTGACAGGGAATCAAATTGCACTATAAATATTTACATTCATACCCATAGATAAATACTACTTTTATTTTCAGTCAAAGAAGCTCTTTTTGCAGTCAACGACAGTGAATGCAGAGATGCTTAGCTGTTCAAGGAGCATAGACTGACAGTTGAGTGCTCAGAGCCAAGCAAGGCATTCACATGTCCCTGACTAATGCTCAAAAAACACTGCAGGAGAAGGAGCAGAAAGAGTTTAAGAGCCATAAAATTGTGAGAAGGGATATGAAATGTTATCTTCAGATTGTGATGTAGCCATGGCATATATGCATGCATTGCATGTATTACGTGTATTGCAAACATGATCTTACAGCAACGTGTGGTTGCCTGCATTGGATATAAACATTGGGTTTGTTAAAAGTCAAACATGGGTAGGTGAGGGAATCATGGGCTACTATCCCTCTGTGCTGAATTTTTGTCTACTGATAGATTCTTTTCACTTGTGTAAACAACTGTATGCACCCGACCCTGTATACCTGACCAGGCTCCAGTGGATAGTTCCAAACAGTGGTCATATAGGTGGTCCTGACTAAACTCAGTTGCTCATAAAAATTAAACAAAAAGACATATAATAAAGGGACCTGTTATGGGGTTTTGATAATAGATTTGAGAAAAAGACTAGACAGGGTGTGGTGAGAGTAAGCAAAATGTACCATATACATGTATGAAATTGTCAAGGAGCAAATTTAGAGAAGAGAATAAAAAAGTAGAGTTCTATATATATTCTATACATTATGAACAAAAATAGACAGGTAGCTGGAAGACATGTAGCTATGTAGCTTATGCTTTCTTTTTATCTGCACCCCCCCCACACAACAGTGTATGACAATAGCAAATGTATAGCCATGTACAATAGCACCTTCATGTCTCTTCCTCTCCTGCTTGTGTTCTGAGTCCCACACATTTTACCTGGTGCTCATGGAGCTTCTCTCATGACTAAAATGCTAGGCTCTCACTAATCCCACACATCCTGGCCAATTCTGCAATTGTTTAAGGGGGTAGCACATTGCTTTCTGTAATTGTCCCTTTTAACCTCTTACTTTGATCTCAGGACTCCTCCTCAGAATCTTATAGTACGCAAGGAAGGATAGAACCTATTCAAATGAGCATTCTAGTTCTCAAACACATGGTCACTGCTTACCTAGCATGACTTGGCCTGAAATTGCATAACTGTTAATTATATCCCTAGGAGTATGAGCCCTGGTAGTTCTCAGTTCCTATGTATCAAAACATGGGCAATTTTATTTCTCATGGAAAACTCACTTTGATATATTACTGGCTGTGTGTGAGAAGAGATGAGTAGTGGGTGAGACTCAAAAGACATATCTACTAGGACATGTTATTCTAAAGCCCTTTTAAGAAAGATGGGCATGTCCTAAAGGCTACTCTATTTTGGCATATAACAGTCTCTCAGAATAGTCAATTTGATAAATTGGGTAAATTTCTCTGACTAAGACAGGAAAAAAATAGTGGAGTTAGGCACTGAACAGAAAGGCAGAGTGAATAAAAATATTGTATTTTTGATTTTTATAGAAGCATGGCTGGAAGAGGACCAACAGCAGCTATTCCAGTGGGAAACGCTGGACCTGATGGCTTTGAGATATTTGACTTCATATATCCCTTCTTTTGGAGTCTCATTTTGAGTGAAAAAGTCTGTAAAACCTACAGTTTGTGTAAGTGAATTGTTTAGGGCAAAACCAGCAAACACAGAATTCTCCGGTGATAAGGTAGGCACACTGTGTGAATGAGTGGAGTGACGTAGACTGTAGACAACCAAAGCGCCAATTTACATGTCTAATGATGAAAGACTTTTGTCCCAGAGGCCTCTTCTGATTGCCCTAACTTTGGGAAACTTAAAATCGATGTGGAGCATGGCTGCCAAGGAGATGGGAGATGATCACCAAGGTATTGGATTGGGTATTGGGCTAGAAGGGAAGAATCAGATGAGTGCAGCAGACAGAAATGCTCAACTGGGGAACAGCATTGATCACTAAGCTGCTCCGCTGGAGATCTAGAGAAAGCTTGTTTTATTTATGAAAAGGAGGGTTAGAAAAATTCATCCCCTAGATGCCTAAATCATCAGCTGAATTCTCCACGCTCCCACATACCTGCTGTGAGTAGTTTCTCATGGCGTAGGCCGACAAAAACTTTAGTGTGGGCCACAGTTCAGTATCACGCAGCATCCAAAGAGCCTGAAGTTAGCAGAAATTCAAAGAGAGGGTTTTAGATCTTCCCAAGTTGTGGTATTGGCTGAAGTCCAAGCCAATTATAGCTACATCTCCAAGGTGAAGAAGGACACAGCCAACATCTGGGTTCCATTTATAATCCCAATGTTCCAGGAAGACAGAAGAACTAGTTACACGAGTGTTGAGTGAGAAGACCTTAGAAGGGCCCATGTGCAATGCCCTTAGAAGCATTTTCCTGTCTGGCAGCTGCCCTGTGACATGAGGGAGCTTGGCTCCTTCCATTCTGTTGTATCTGTAGGAGTGCTCTCATCTTGGGAGTGCTCAATATTTTCCCTGCAATGGATACAGGCTGGTTTAGAATCCCAGTGACTGGAAAATGGGTGTGAGCAGCTGAAAAAATGGGGAAAAAAAAAGTTCTGCAGAGCCTGTTGTAGTAGGGTGTTTCATTAGCAGTCTACAAATGGGTTATCGAGGCCCTGGGAGGGGACGTAGCAAGCTTGGACAGAATGGGCAGCTCAAGCTTGGCTTGACTAATTCTGCTTGAAGTTTTACACATGGATTTACCTGCATGTAGGCACTAAGAACAGCAATGGACACCCTCTGAACCCCCAGTCTTGATTTTTATCGTTTGTCTTAGTGGTTATTTTTGTATAACATGTAACAGGCTTTCTAGTCGCTAGGCCTGGAGAGAGTACACTTACTTTCCTTTCTTATTGTCAGCTGGCACATTATTTTTTTCTGGTGTTCCTTTGGTCACAGGAAGTGAGGTGGGCAAAGAAGGTTAGGGAGAAGAAAGGGGAGAAACAGGGAAAGACAAAGAAGAGGGAAAAAAAAGTAAAAAGCTTGAGATCAAGTGTAAGCTAAGGTGGGAGAATCCTTTTGGCTACACATACACAGGATGTATTAGTGTGACTCTAGCTCACTGAGGCTCATGGAGGAGGCATGGACTGAAGGCTTCAATTCCTAGTGTACAAACTCCTTGCTGGACCAACTGAAGCAAAACCATCAGTCTTATATCCCAGAAGGTGTCTGGCCAAAATCAGGAAGAAAGAAAGGGTGACCTTTATGAAGGACAAGTGATCCAGAAATCAAGTGCTGCTTGTCTGCCTGTGTGCAGTTACTTTTTTGTCTAGCTAAGAGGAAAGTGGCTTAATCCCAGCACTCGGGAGGCAGAGGCAGGAGGATTTCTGAGTTCGAGGCCAGCCTGGTCTACAAAGTGAGTTCCAGGACAGCCAGGGCTATACAGAGAAACCCTGTCTCAAAAAACAAAACAAAACAAAACAAAACAAAACAAGCCAAAAAAAAAAAAAAGAGGAAAATGGCATCTTCTTGAAGAAGGCTCTCATTGCAGGGGAAACAAACTATAGGACAGACTATGTAAAATGCACCTGCCTCCTGTCAATCTTCCTTGATTGCTTAAAAAACGTTCATGAGATAAAGCAGAGCTCAAAGACAGGATCCTGCCCTGTCTGAAACTTATAGGCACACTTCTTGACTTTCCAGTCAATAACACACTGAAAAAATTTTGACATTTCCAATTAGCTTAAGTCAATTTGAGCTGGGATTTCATCATTTTCAACTGGAGGTTCATTAGAGTCCATGAACCATCCTCCTGGAGTTTCCCAATGATTAACTGCTAATAACTACACAAGAAGACAAAACAACCACAGCCTTGGTGAGGATGAGAATATTTATGATGAGAAATATAACAGAGAAAGCATAAAGAGGAGCATGTGAAGGTGGTGTTAGACTGAAATGTGTCTTCTCTGCTGCAGGCCCTTCATTAACTTTAATCCTCTTGTCCTTATTAGTCTGTTTCTCCTTGCTATAACAAATTATAGGGGATGGAGCTTGCTCAGTGGTTCAAGTGGGAACTGCTCTTGCAGAGGACCTAACTTTGGTTCCCAGGCAGCTCACAAATGCCTGTAACTCTAGCTCTGGGTGAGCTGATGCCCTCTTCTGACTCCTAAAGGTATCCCCTCCCACTATACAATGTATATCTACCCACACAGAGACACATGCACATGAATAAAAATAGTTCTTAACAAATTATCTGAGGCTCAAGTCTTTATAAAGCAAAAGGGTTTATTCAGCAGAACTTTAGGATCTGAAAGTTCAAGATGGAGAGTCCTCGACAGTTTGACCTCTGGAGTCATGACAGTAATGAAGTGGGAACACACCTTAGGCTCCCACATAGTGAGACAGGAAGCCAGAGAATTGGAAGGAATCCCCCTTGCTCTATTATAAGCTTGATTTCTTGAGAATAACTAAGGCTATAACAGCATTAACGTATTCTCTTCAATAGGCAAGGCAACCAATGTGTGTTCCACTTCTTAATGGTTTCAATCATCTTAACACCAGCATTCTGAGGCCCAGGTCTCCAAATAAACCCCTGTGAGGCAATGTTGCTGAATTGATTTGTGCCCTCTTCTTAAAAAGAAGTGCTCATCCCAGGAACTTCAGAAAACTATCTTATTTGAAAACAAGGCTGTAGATGCAAATTAGTCAAAACAAAGTCAGACTGAAGTGGCATAGGCCACAGCTCTCAACGCCATAAGAGGAGATGAGTGCAAGGAGAATGGCTTAAGATGACCCAGGCAGAGGTATGGGAAGTAGCCGAAAGCCAAGGAATAGCAAGCAGATCAGGGGCTCCGACAAGAAGCCTGTGAAGGCAAGGATGGCTTTCCCCACACTTTGCAGGCAAACACTGGCCCTGTAGACACCATGACTTAGCATCCTGGCATTCAGAAATGTAAGTTAGTGCCTGCCTTGTTTAAACCATCAACTGCATAATAGCTTGCTACAGCTCTGCTGACAAACCAACAAGAGGGTTGTTAAGTCTCCTGCCTCATTATGGAAAATAAATCTATCTTAAAGGTTTAAATGTTGTGAGGATAACTCGGGGTATCTATTGCTGTGGCCATGGCCAAAAGCAACTTAGAGAGGAAAAGGTTTGTTTGGTTTACAAGTCCTGATCACAGTCCATCACTAAGGGAAGCCAAGGCTGGGACTCAACGCAGGAACCTGGAGGCAGAAACTGAATCAGAGACCATGGAGGAGTGTGGCTCACTGGCTTGTTCCCTGTGGCTTGTTCTGCCTGTTTTTTTTTTTTTTATATAACCCAGGACCATCAGCCTAAGTGTGAAACTGCCCCGTAGTGGGCTGGGCCCTCTCACATCAATTGTTAATCAAAAAATTTACTATAGGTGAATCTTATGGAATATTTTCTCAATTGAATGTCCCTTTCCCCAAATGACTCTAGGTAGTGTCAAGTTGACAAAAAAACTAACATAGAGGACTTATGGCATTAAAATTTCCCAAGAAATTTGTAGTTGAAATGACTTCTGATGAGAAAAGGCAGGAGTGACTGTATAAGAGTGGAATTCAGATGGCTTAAGGAACAGTCTCTTCCCTGTGCATCCTACCTAATGGCTCCGTAATAACAGAAGTTCCTCTACTGAGTTAGAGATGACTCAGGAGCCTCTGCAGGACAGGAGGTGGGTGATGCATAAGATTTAAGGTTCCAATTTTAAGGACACCCCAACTTCAAGAATTCCTCTTGTTTCATTTTGGGATTTGTATCCAAGATTTCCCTGGGCAAAAGAGTTATGAAGCTAACATGTATTGAAACTCCATGACATTATTTAACTCACAGCGAGGCATTTTTTTTTTTTTCTTCACCATTTCGGTAAACCATGTTCACTTGCATTCGTCTGTCAGCCAACCAGAGTTGCCCACCTCTCCTAAGGTGAGGGAATCAAAGTGTAGGATGCAAAGCGGAGTTCCTTCTCGGTTATTAGCTAAGTTCTGATAGTGTGGTGGGAAGGAAGCTTTGCAATGTTTTTCTTTGTTCCAGTGTTTTTTAGAACCCCAAATCAAGATCTTTATGACTCAGAATGTGCTGCGAGACTGTAAGAAGTAAAAGTCAAAATTTATATTTTATGCTCGGTGATTTATGGGCTGTCCCTTTTGCCACTGGATAAGCAGAGAAAACTATCAAGATGCAGTATTTGCATTCTCGCGGTGGAGGCAGCAGCAGCCCCAAATGCCAGAAACAATGTATCTGACATTAATGGAACACACCATCCCTCTGACTAACTTGAAATTCCAAAAAGGAAAATAGTTCTCACACACTATATCGTCTTTTATAACTTTGCAGGTATAATCTCACTGGAGAGCCATAGCCGTCCCGGGACTTAGGAGGACTGCATTTTCTCACTCATCTATCGGTGGGCTCAGAGTCTAGAGAGGCTGAGGGAATACTCTGGGGCCTGGGGCCAGTTACCGAGGGGAGGGTTGGGGCTACATCTGTTTGTTGATATTTCTGCACTCAGAGATGAGTGACGGATGTTCCACTCTTCCTCCTCCTTTTTGCCTTACAGAGTGTTGTAGCGGAGAGAAAGCTTAAAAATGACTAAGAAGTGTCTGGAGCCCCACACTGAAAGCTTAAGTCACTCTCTGCTTTTGTCTTTGTCATAAGCAACAAGTCACCAGAAACAAATAACGAATACTACTGTCAATTCCGTTAAAAAAAAATTCCCCAGTTTAGCACGTGAATTTCAAAATGTTCTTCAGATTATAATAGCTATTCATCCACCCACTCTGCCTTCAAGACGGCTGCCACAGAGCACCCTGAGCACCCAGGCACTCCTGGTGGGCCAGCTGCTTACTCCGGTATTCTGGAATGTCTCTTGGGTTTTCTTCTTTCTTCCACCCCCTTGAAATCCTCCCTTTCAAGTTACAGGTTGGGGTGAGTACCTGGATGGGGGAGAGAGAGATGAGAGTGCACCGGCCGGTTGAAGTAACATGGGTCTTTTAAAAGAAACCAAGGACAGGCACTCTGCGTCTTAAGGAAAAGATCCCCGTGCAAGTCAGGGTTCTCGGCTCAAGTCCGGGTTCCCAGCTCGGGTCTTTGTGTTCTTTGCAAAGTGGCCCACGGGGACAGTAGGCTGTACGGCGAGACGTCCCAAACGGAGTTTAACGCAACGGGGAGGAAAGTCTTCAACTTTCAAAAGCATCATCCCGCGAGAGGAAGTTTCAGGCTTGGCCTAGGGAAAAGTACCAGGAGGTGTGCGGGGGTGGGGCAGTGGCGATCCGAGAGGTCTCTAGAGAAGGAAGGGGAGTCCAACCCGAGAGCGGGGTTGGGGGGGGGAAGAGCGAAGAGAGGAGGCATGGGCGAAGCGCCCGGCAGCGCGCGAGCCCCGGCTGCTCGGCAGCGCGGGAGCGCAGGCCTGGAGGGCTCGGGTGACATCACCCGCGGGCCCCTTCCTCCTGCCGGGTGGGTGGGGCCTGGCGCGCCGCGCGGGCGCGGGGTCAAGGAGGGGGAAGAGGAGGAGCAGGCCTGGATGTGTCTGTGTGAGGACCCGGGAGGGGCGGAGGCGGTGGAGCGCGTGGCTCCCGGCTGCCCGCGCCAGCCCTGCCCGGCCCGACGCGCGGCCTCAGTGCCGCCCCTCAGCGCAGCGCCCTGGGATCCGCGCGCGCGGAGCCGGACCCCGCCGGGCGCGGCCTGGAAAGGAGCGGGAAAGCAAAGTAAGGCGAGCACTCCTCCCAAGTTTTTAAACCAACTTCGCCCCCTGCGGCGGCGGCGGCGTCGTCCCGCGGCTCGGCGCGTCCCCCCCCAGCGCTCCTCCGAGTGGCGGAAATTAGAGGGACGGGGCGGGGGTGGGGGCGCGCGAGGGAAGAAGGAGCCGGGAAGGAGAGGAGAGTCTGACCACATCTGTGAAAACTTGGGGAAGGAGGGCGGGGAGGAGGAGGAGCGCAGGAGCGCGCGGAGGGGAGCGCGAAGGGCGCGCGCGGCGGAGCTCAACTTTTGCAACCGGGGCGCTCGGCCTGGACGGGCCCTTAGTCGTTGAAAAGTCGACTTGACGGTCGGGGGGCTCCTTTCTTTCTCTTTCTCCTCCCACCCGCGGTTGAACCAAATCAGAACTGTCACTCAGGGCCGGTGACTCAGAGGGATCAGATTACAGGATCCCTGAAACTGATGCGCGGGCTGCAGCGGCGGGAGGGAGCGGACCGGGCCGCACCGCCGGCGCCCGCACACTCGTCCGCCCGCCCGCCGCTCCCCTCCTCGCCCGCTCGCCCCGTCGCCGGCCCACGCCACACCATGCCCGCCGGGGCCGCACGCTGGGATCAGTCCGGTCATCCTCGGTAGCCCGAGCCCGCCTGCCGCTCCGCCGGCGCAGGTCTGTGGATTTGGGACCTGACAGCAAAGCCGCAGGTACGTCCCGCCTGAAGTTCTTTGTTTTGCGGGCCCCGCAGCCCTCCCTGTGGAGCTTGCGGGCGGCGTCGGAGCGGCTTGTGTGCGCTCGCGCCTTCCCGCGCTCTCCGGGGTCGGGTCTCGGCTCTCCGGACTGCAGAGCTCCTGTCCCAGGGCGCGCGGACCAAGTTTGCAGCGGCGGCGTCCGTGCCTACTTCTCACCAAGTGCTGCGCAGAGCTCCGGGAGTCCGGAGCTGCGGCTGGTCCTCGCGCCCCGGCAAGCCGCAGCTTGGCTTGCGCGCAGCGCCTGGGGATGCGCCGAGCCGCCGCTGCCCGGCTCTCCAGGGTCCCGCCTTCACTTCTGAGGGTGGGGGTGCGGGGTGAGCGGATGGAGGGCGCGCCTCCGCGGTGGGAGAGGAAAAGTGAAAGTTGTGCCATCTGTGCGTGATTTGGAACTCTGTCTCTTCCTTTCCAGAGGTAGAGCAGAAAGAAAGAAAAGAGAAAGAAAGAAAAGTAGCCGTGGCCCTTGCGGTAATCAAGAGGCCGAATTTGCACAGAGCAGAGTTGGGTACGGATCATTCTACTCTGCTGGGGACACTTAACTTTCTGGAGTTGCAGTGGGACCCCGAGGATGTGGCAGAGTTAATATTGATCATACATTTGAATAGTTGGTGAAGCGACTTTTCAGCAGATGGCCACATGCCCTCACACTCGGCCCGGCCTTTGCTTATTATCCTTTGATGAACTTAGTATCCTTCTGTGAACTTTGTGCCTGTGTCCCGGAGTGCACCTTTTTGAGTACCAAGCCATAACCCCCCTCCCCCCAGGCTTTCTTGGCTGTGTGTGTGTAAAGACCACTTAGGGAAGTTTCCTGCACCGCGTTTACCCTTTCTCCTCCCCCAACTTGGTTGTAGATTCTGGCCTTGGGTACAGTGCTCATGGCCCTCTGCCAGTTTATATGTACATATATTTATGTAAAACATTTTCTCCCAGCTCTGTGCCAGCTGTTCCACATTTTCCAGCTGCCACTTCAGTTTGAAATGATGGACTGTCGTCCTCAAGTAAAAGAACTCTTTAGTCCGAGGTATGGAGGGCCGGCCGCTGTGCAAATACAGGGGCAGTGCCATTAGCCCCGCTGGTATTATTAGTTCCAAAAACACCTCGTGCCCTTCTTTTCCTCTCCTTCTCCTCCTCAATTACAGCTTTTCACAGCCCAGTACGTGCACTCTGCTGAACATTCAAGTGATTAACCCCCCACCCCCCTTTCTAAATGATTTTGTGCAGAACTTGGATGAGACCGGCAGGCTGGTTAGCTAGCTTGCTTCTTTCTCTTTCTTTCTTTCTTTCTTTCTTTCTTTCTTTCTTTCTTTCTTTCTTTCTTTCTTTCTTTCTTTCTCTCTCTCTCTCTCTCTCTCTCTCTCTCTCTCTCCCTCCCTCCCTCCCTCCCTCCCTCCCTCCCTCCCTCCCCCCCTCCCCCCCTCTCTCTTTCTTTCCTTCTTTCTTTTCCTGAAATGTGTGTCTGGTGGAAATAACTTCTAGAAAAAGAGTTGCAGCTTGAGAGCATCGGGCATGGCTGGGGGAAGGGGAACTGTGCTCTGCCATCTGAAATAATCTCATTTTAGTCTATTTTAGGGGAAACCTTTCCTTCGTTCTCATGTCACAAGCTTGCACTGTTTGATGTCTTCACGAGTTATAGGCTGAATTCTTCAAGAACTGGCCTAAAGTATTAATTTTGAGTATTTATGTAATTGCTCTGTAATTTGAATAGGTGCCTTATTGATTGATTCCTGTAATTATTTCATTTGGGTTTTAAATTAAAAATTAATAATAGTCTGACAGTTTCTTAATTACACGTGTCAAGATTATTTTGAAGCAGGAAAATGCTGTTTTAAAATAGTGAAATAACCTCAGAATCACTTCATTTTTCTAAGGCAGCACAGTAGAGGATATATTAAAGCAGTGGAGATTGGTTTTAACAATGTAAACTGTGCAGAGTATCTACAGAATTTGTTTATGTTAGGAAATATTGGCTTTAACAATCTGGTCCACGAGCTCTGTGGCCAGTTAGATTATAGTCAGACCTTAAAACAAACATGAAATAACATTTAAATTAGCTGAAATTGCATATTTATACAGAGCAGAGAGTTTATTTTACACTAAAAGCTATTTAATTAGAAACTCTCTGCCTAAGGGGAGATCCTTTCAGGGTACGTAATTCTTAAAGTCAGCCTAGGGAAGGTTGGGTTTAGATGCATGAATAAGTTCAATGTGAGAGGTGTCTGCTGAAATTTCACACAGGCAGAAACACTTTAAAAGATATAGATTGCTTTATTGCTAATAGACTGGCAGGCTTAGCTCAGATGCCTACCAATTCCCTGTGCTTTTTACACACTCCCTGATTGAAGTCCAGTGTCCTTACAGTTTTTATTGTATGTCTGATTTGCAAAGGAGAAAATTCAGCATTGATGAAAAATAACTCTGTCGAGTTATTTCATTGCTTACTTAATGAAAGCATTGTTAATTTAACAATTGGATTCCAAGGCCTGAAAGTTGGACTCTCCTTTGTTTTGAAGCCAGTGAAGTTTTCTTAATTACCTGCATGCTGCAAGAGTTACAGGCATCCTCTGGGCTCAGGCATTTAGAAGTGAGTCCCCTGTAAGGCATCCATCCTGCTTGCTGCATTCCCCTCCCCGATTTCTGAGGACAGTTTGGAAGCTTATGAAAGGAAACACTTTAATGCTCATTGTTGTATGCACTCACTTATATGGAGACAGCAATGTTCTGAGAAAAATCAATCTCGAAGACATGAATCAGTGAGTCATGAAATGTTCAGGAAAACCTTAGTAATGGAATGTTAATGCTTTTAGACGATAGTAGATTATCTTAAAAGTCAGACTTTTCTCCTTTCTGCAATTGTTGTAAATCCCTAGCTGAAGAGTTCTTTGAAGGAGGTTTTAGTTCTCCTGGCATTCATATTCTGAGGTTGGTCTGATTTGCTTTGGAAGATTCAAGGAATTTTCTGCCAACTTTTAGATCGAGAGGCAATCACAGGCTGAAATGGCTACAGAACCAACACATACAAACCCATTTGTTAAGCAAACACAAGGTTCTCTAATAATGAGTTCAGGTTGTCTTCTCACTGGAGCCCGGGAGAAGCTGCTGCTCTTCACCCCACATTGTCAGTTTTCTACATGGAAATTGATCTGTTCTACTTTCAAAGCAAATAGAGGCAGACAATAACCTGCAACAGGGCCCGGTGCTGCTGCAAACTTTCTCAAGTACTTTCCAGTGTATTTTTCATCTTTACTTTTATTTGATGGGCCTGTGAAATAGAGCTGTAGACTGGTGAAGACTTTAAATGAAATTTCACACTTTGATGATTTTTTTTTTAAACTTTGATATATTGACAGCAAAAGGAGCTGCAAAAGCTTTTATATAACTCGAGCAGCAACGCCAAGCAGCAGTCAAACGTCTCCATGCATTTGCGTTTAACTGCAGAAGAAAAACATGTCCATGGGCAGTAGAGGTTCTTATCAGCCCCCTAATCCCAGATCCCAGCAAACCTTGAGGGCATGCCTTAGATCTTGCTGAAGCCACTGTGGACTCTCACAGTTTGCAGATTAAGTATGCTATGTGTTCCTGGCTCCAGCAACGGCTTTAGGAGCTTGCTAAGCTTCCTGTCTTAGTATCCCTTTTCTTAAGTTTTTAGGGTCTGTTGAAGGCTATGTTGTCTGAAATAAGTGGTACTTGTTAATTTAGAGACTCTTTACATATTTCATTCTCTCTTTAAAAATTGCCAAATTTATAATTTTTTTAAACTGAAAAGCTAATTATGTCTGGAAGAGGGGAGGGGAGCTGTTGGAAAGAAGCTGTCTGTGAGTGTTTATGAGCTCATTTGTTTGGAAACTTTGTTGTCTGCATTGTTTTTACCACACTTTCCCTTTGCCTAACCCCTGAAAAGTAGACTTTTTCCGTTTGAAATACTAAATGCACAGTAGTTTTCTACACATTCCTTAGCTGCCTCTGTGTGTATGTGTGTGTTTCACCTGAAAGTGTTTTTTGTTCTGGTTGTGCATATTTCAACCCGACAAAATGTCTCAGAAAATCTATGGCTTTCTAAAGTAGCTGAATGAAAAAGCCATTACATAGTTAATAAGGTGGCACTGGGACACTGAGGCCTCCTCCTGAAAGGCAATATTGTATTGAGTTCTATGTGTGCCTCTGTGGTATCTGTAAACTATATCCTCTTATATGGCATGCTAGCATTTTGTGTACGAGTCATAATTAAAAAAGAAAATACTTACATCATTGTCCAGCAACATGTCATATCATTCCCAAGAGAACCCAAGCCAATTTTGTGTTTAAAGGTTATTCAATGAATGAAATTGTGAAAGCCCATTTGTCAAAGTACTGCATGGTTTCTGTTCGTTTTCAAGCTCCAAATTCATTGTCTGCCCTAGCCCAGCCATTAGTCATCAGTGTATTAGTGCTGCCTTCAGGCCATGCTGCCCGGCACTTCTTCACACTATTACAGCTTTGAAAGTGTACTCTGTCGACTTGTAGAATTACTGCTCTGATTTCCGCTTGGCTGGTTTGAGGTAAGTCCCCTCCCTCCCTTCTAGCTGACTGTAATCCTTGCTTTCTTTCAAAGCTCCTTTCCAGTGATTTAGAAAACTTTCTTAAGGACCCTGTTGGCATCCTACCACAGTTTTGTCGTAGCATGCACTATACATTTAAATTGTACCTGAAGAAAATTGGATTGATTGCAGGCCTGAAGCATGTAGAGGGGGGCTGCTTTGCTATGGAAGGGAGGGGTGCTACAGCAATAACTATTGACATAGCACATTCGTGTACTTGTGTAATTTTTATGTTCTAGAATTAATTCAACAGAGACAAGCACCATTCTTAAATCCCTGTTGAAATAAATTTAAAATATATAACATATTCACTTATTTTTAAAGCAGATTTTTTTGGAAGATTCAATAAAATGCCTAACAAGAGTGTCTTAAATTATATACTGCCATTAAAAAAAAAAGATGGAAAACTCACCAATGAGATAAAAGATAAGTTCAAATTTTATTAATGAAGGAATGAGGCAATTAAGCCTTGTTACTGATTACATTTTATGATTTTTTTTTAAAAGAGTAATTCACTCCAAAGATTTATTAGTGTGCAGAGAAACCTCATGCAGCAGCTTTGAATGACTGAGCTGTATGGAGACCTGGGCTCCGCTGGCCAGACACATGGATCAGGCCACACTACTGTAGGACAAGGCCTGCTGTTTGAACTGTGCAACGGAATTCCACACCAGTCTCACTGAGGGTGTCTGTAGCAGCTGATGCAGGCTAGACTGACCGTCTTGTATGTATAAAGGCTGAAGGCTGAGTCAGCTGGAGAATGTTGTTTGAATAAGAAAGTTTATAGAATAAGTGGCCCATGGGTAATTAATTCTTATAAAGTAGACCCTGCATCTGAAGATCTTTAAAATTTGAAAACCTGGCTTTTAAAGTTGCAATTCAGATTTAACTCTCAAAACATTAAAAATGAGGAGGGTGAAATGAGGAGGATAGCGCTGCATGAAAACAAGCTGAGCATCTTCAGCATCTGTGGCCGATTTTAATACCTGAATATCGGTTTCTCTTGTGTGATTTAATAGTCAGGTGGTGGCCTGCTGTGGTAGCTCATGCCTGTAGTCTTAACATTCAGAAGGCCGAGGCAGGAGGATTGTCACAAGTCTCAGACAAGCCTGGGCTTTATCATCAGTTCTAGGCTGCCTGGCCTATAATGTGAGAACCTGTTTCAAACCATAATATTCATAAACGCAGTCTATCTCCCTAAGCTGTATTGTAAGGATAGAGGGTCATAGGCACTGTAAGTCATATACGTTCTATGTGCATAGCATATTTTTTTCTGCTGCTATGCAAACATGCTTAATTCTTTCAAATCTCAGTGAAGCACTCACACTTTTATGATATATATGGATGTGGTGGGAAGACTGTTACGGAGCTTAATATTTATAGACTGATGGAGAAGGTCTGATCTAGTTTTCTTAGGGAGGGAAGGTCTGGATCCAGCTAATGCAAAGGACGTTTAGGTGTCAGTTTGCTTCCACCGCTGCTGTGTCTCTAATGGCATCTGCTGTTCTCCATGCACAGGCCAGTCAGAGCACGGGAGGCTGGTGTGGTAAGAGCTGTGGGAAGCTCAGAAGTGGCACTGAGTGTTAGACCTCATACTCCCCTTAAATGTTTGTTATAAAAGACCTCTGGCAGCTGAGCAGGCAGCTTGTGATCTTTTCTCTTACATCAACACCAGAAAAGGCACAATAATGCCATTTTATGATTTGAAGTGTAGTAACTATTCATGTTGAATAGTTCCCTTGGTGATTGATTTTTAAATATATAATTTTTTGAAAAGTTTAGATATAGCTAATTTATGAAAGCAAAGTTCACTGGATCCAGGCAGTTATTTCCCTAATAGGACAACTCCATTTTGGGATGTCTGTCAAAATGCTGTTTGTCTACAGTCGGAAGCATCACAGTCATAAGGAAGGAAGATTGAAAATAATGAACTGCAGACCTGGGGCATCTCTTGGTTTTCCAATGGGCAGCCTATACAGAGTTCAGTTTTCTTATTCACTGATACGGTTTTCTGCTTTCTTGACCTTGTGGGAAGTAATCCTATAAAGGTGAAATAATTGTCTATGAAAAATACTGTAGTTAGACATTAATAAAGATTTCATTAGGAACTTACGAAGTTGGGCTTCCTTTTCTGCAGAAAGCAAGGTAGTGCAGACAGGAAGTGAAGGAAAGCCAAGAACTCCTGGGAATTGTCGGTGTGTCCCAGAGGTCGTGCATAACTAATTGATTTTAGGTTCAGAGAGATATTTTGAACAGAAGAAACCCTCAAGCACATTATAGACCTCTTAAGTTTCTCTTCCATGTGTGATTACAAGAAATGGGCTAAATTCTTCACGTTTTCCTTATTGAACCTCAAGACAGTTTCTCACTTCCAAAACTGATCAAAAAGTTTTAAAAGCAGTATTAGCTTTGTTCTTTATGTTGGGGGGGGGGTGGAGTTCTCTCTCTGTGAAGGAATTATTTTCTTTAGGAAATGGGTTATTTAATAGCTCCAGGAAGGTATAAATATTAAATAGGGCTTTTTTCCTATTTAAAAGGAACATGGTTCCTCCCTCCATGAAGTAGCAGCTGATGTCCTAGTAGTAGGCTGTATGAGACCGATCACTCTTCTGTGATACATGCAGGGAAAGCCTGCCCCAGAGTCCCTCTCAGAATCCCGGCTTCATTGTGGATTTTTGAAACATTAACATCCGAGGGATACCGTTCGGCTTAACAGTGTACAGGCAGGTGTGAGTAAAAGCTGTATTCTCCTGCAGCAGCAGCTTCTTGAGCTACAGGGTGTGATTTCTCACATTCGACCTGCTCTGAGTGCTGCTTACAGCCTTCAAATGACTTTTCCTTCTGGGCTCCTAGGGCCTGGAGATGTTCTAATGTATGAGAAGCGGACCAGGTTATCATCAGTCTAGCCTTCTGCTTAGTTGTCTTGAATCTTTAAGTGCATTAAAACAAAACAAAACAAAGCAAAGCAAACAAAACACTATCAGAGTTACTGCCAAGGTTCAGGTATCTTAACAGCAAAACCAAGTGGATTAAGGAAATAGATATTGGCAGTGTGCTGTGTGAAAAGGGCACTGCCAGTCTGACTGCAGCAGTTTCATTCCATCCTGGACTACGACTACAGCCCGTTAATTCCTTCGGGAGAAATGCCACTTTAAACTTTGGTGTGGTTAGCACTGGTATTTTCTTCTGAAAAATGTTAGTATTCAGATTGTAAAGGAATCCTGAATACCTACAGTTCGGAGATGTTGCCGCAGAGAACCGCCAAGGGAAGAGGCTGGTTTGTGCAGGTTTAAGAATTGGGATTAAAAAAAAAAGAGAGAGAGATTCTTTACTATTACAGGAAGTGTCTGTGGTGGCTAAGGCTCTCATGGAGGGCTTTCTGAGAGACAGTGAGGCCATATGCCTGCCTTGACCGTTCCCAGCACCTGCATCTATTTATGGCTGCCTGGGAAGGGGGCCAACTTGATAGACAGGAGACATTTTTGTGAATGAACATATTTGTTTTCCTGCAGAATTTTCAACTGTTCCACAGTGTTTTATAATATTGCAATGCTTGTGCATGTACGCGCACACACACACACACACACACACACACACACACACACACACACACACACACACACTGTCATACCTATTTGAATTTGGCTAGTTCAGACTACATAGATGCAACAAACAATCCTCCTTCCCACTGACTGTTGGACTTTTTTCTGTATTACCTATAGAGAGAGTTTGCAAGTTCCCAAGAATATTCCTGGAGAGCAGGAAAGCTGATCTGACTCAGGTTGATAAGGGATACCTACCTGCATGTGTTGAGCTGCTGGACCAATCTGCCCACCCTGCAGCACATACCTTACCCCTTTCTGGCTTGAGAACCTTCATTAGCAGCTCTAGAAGACAAGGCTGCAGTGGTGGTTCAGAGGTGGAGCCAGAGCTCTGAGATGGACAGGGTGCACGCACCTTGGATGGCTAAAACCTCAAGTTGCCAGCAGGGCACCGAAGAACAGTGAATGAGCAGGAATTAAGGCCCAGTGGTTGGAGGTGTGAGGTTGTTCCACTCTGAGGTGTCAGGACAAGAACCCCCCACCCCCCAATAAAATAGCTTTCAAACTAAATGGGCTGCAGCAACCAGAGCCTGTCCCTTGGTAAATAGGACATCTGTGTGAAAGTGCTTTGAAAACATAGCATTCCCTCACCTCCAAAATTCTTCATTTTCATCAATGTTACCTCCAGCCCTGTCACTTTCAGAGTGAATATCTGCTACAAGTGTTTTCCCTGGTAGCTTCAGAAAACTTTTTTTTAGTCAGTTTCAGGGGAGGTTGACGCAGGTTCACACTTGGAATTTAGAAAGAGAAGATGTACCTTTAAGGCAAATTGCTAGGAGAGGGAGTAGATGTAAAGAAAAAAAAAAGGTCTGAAATTAATTGTGCTCTGGACTTTGGCCTCTGGGAAGTTACCAGAGGTTTGGAATAGTTGAATGAAAAAAGATTTGGATGTTTTGCCTCCAGGAAGTAGCTTTTATCCTTCTTTTCTTACCTGTGGAACTGAAGCCCTTAGGAGGCAAATACTAGTTGCAGGCAGCTGACTTGCTAGGATTCATACTTAGGACCCTGCCCTCACCCTAAAAAAGAAAGAAAGGAAGAAAGAAAGAATGAAGGAAAGAAAAGCAGAAAAAAAGCCAAGTGGTTTTCTTCTGCAATCCTGCGTGCACTGTCCCAGTGGTGAAAGACTGAAGGGGACAGGCTGGAATTGTCAACAGGAAAGTGCCTTGGAGGAAAGTCTTCATTTCGTTCATGTCTGGAAAATAGTAGCATGTGTCCTACAGAGAAAAGTATTTGGAATGAAGTGCACTTACTCCCTCCCCTTAATTCTTACAGTCTAAATGCTATATATACTTTATTGCTTAAGGTAGTCTAGGCTCTCATAGTGGTATAGCTTCAGCTTGCCACGGTTTAGCATTCCAGCCAGGGTCAACTCTGGTCTGTGTTTCCAAATCCCTTAATGTCCTATGAAAAAGCCACCCCCAAGGGAGAAACAGTCACCCTTTCAACAGTTACATAGGGTGTGGGCATCTATGGTGTTAAAGCGTTTTCTTTGTGACAAGGATAAAATTGTGTTTTTATCAGTAAAATAAGCTGATATAACTCACCATGCTATACAGGAAGCAGATGTCTGCCTTGGCAAGTTGCCACATTATAGCCCTGGACTGAGCATTGACTACACTTAAATAATTAGTTGCTAATTAATGAGATCCAAAAATAAGTTGTCAAAATAGAAGAAGGGGGTAGACTTTTTAAGTTACCAAGGGCCTAGTTTTTAAAAAAATCTATTTCCAACAGGGGTAGGAATTAGTATTTTCTAAGATCATTAATTAGTAGCTTTCAGGTGGTGCCTCTTGGCACTTGTGTCTTTCTCTACTGTGATGATTTCGGGGAGGGTGAGTTGCTTTGTTAAAATGTTGCCTAAAGGGGTACCCAAAAACTGCATAAAATTCAGTTTTACCAAGGAACTAAGTGACTTGTTGGTTCTTCCCAGGAACCTTCTTTCTTGATGGGATGCTGTCTGGTTCCTTTGTGTGTTATATTTCCGCTTAGTATACTGCCCCAACTCAGCTAATAAAACCGTGTATCAGCTTTGAAGGAGAAGATTGTGGTATCTGAATTGGGTGCTCTGATTAAGGATTCCTGATAAAATTTTTAGCTTTTGTAGAGTTGACCAGTTTTCAATGGAACATGTAGCATAGAAGAAGATGTATGTAGCTAGCTCAAGGATGTTTCAAATTCAAGCCACAGCAGAGTTAGAAGTCCTGAGGACCCTGGTGTGAACCTTTGTTTACCCAGTAAGCATTTGTCTTGGTATTAGTGGTTGAGAAGATAGAAGTCTGCTCCTCAGGAGGCTTCCAGTCTAGAGGTAGCAGGGAGATGTATGCTCAACGAAGACTTCTTAAACACAGTTCTTTATCATTACAGTTGGAGATGATCCGGATAGGTTCTGTGGGTTGTGAATTCAGTGTCCAGGAATACACTTTATTCATTCTATACTTACGAATACAATTGAGGTCCTCTCATGGATACATACATGATGATGAACAAATATAAATGTGTAGAGCAGTTATTTGGAAGCTGCAGTGACCTTGACAATTAGTGCTTCTTCAAATACAGGCTCTTAGGTGTTACTGTCCATGACAGATGCATTGTGTCAGAAGTAGAACTGGAAAATCTTAGCAAGCATATAGCAATCTAGGTAGTAATGGCTGTTCAGGGAAACTCTTTGGGACTAGGAGTGATATAGATTGGGTTCAATCGTTCTTACGATGTGCTTGGTTTTTCTTTTGATTTTGGAGACAGTGTGTCACAGTCTAGCTGACCTGGAACTCCCAGGAACTCTCCTGCTTCTGCCTCCTGAGTGTTGGAATTGAAGTTGGGCGCCACCCCCAACCCACCTCCAGCCTTGTGATATATTTTAAAAATGAAGTTTAAAGCTGGGTTCAGGTTGAGGAAGGAGTATTGAGAGTTTGAGGCCAGGCTGGGCTGTGTGTTAGCAAGACCTTACCTTAAACAGTCAAATCAATTTGGAGAGAGAATAATTCTTTAAAGAGAACTATTCTGAGGTGTATGTATGTATGTATGTATGTATGTATGTTACTGTTAATGTTACTATACATGTGGAGTTCACAATGACTTGGGGGAGTTGATTCCTCTCCCTACATCTTATAGGTCCCAGGAATCAAAATCAGGTTGTCAGGCTTCACATGTTTTTCTTAGAGACACAAGCAACTATGGAAAAGTTCTCTTTAGGGGTTTTTATTCAGGCTCATGGAAGAGTTTTGGACAGTCTGTGATCCCTTGGGAATTAAGTGTATGTGTCTGGGGTAAAGTTTTTTTGTTTCTTCTCAAAAAGCAGAGGGCTTCTGTTGTCCCCTCTAAACTGAGAGGGAGTCCAGGTTGGCCAAGGTTGTGCTGGACAGCTCCTGGGGCAGCTTTAGGTAGGCTGTGAGTGCTGTCCAACCCCTTGCTGTTTTGTTCTTGTTTTTCATTGTGTTCTCTGAATATGCTTCTCAATTTAGAGTGGGTCTTAGAGTTGGTAAGTATGTCTTGTTTCTTTTTATTCTCCAAAACACTGTGGTTTAGAGTGAATGACAATAGACACTCTAGGAAAAGATGGAAGTCAGGAAATAGCCAGTGCCCTAGTGTTTTATGTGCAGCCTTTGGCTCTGAAACCATAACTGAATGGCTTGAATTTCTGGTCAAGGGGCATCTGGTGTACATAAAGAGCGTGAGTTAAAGCTGACTAAACATACATGCTCTGGCTTTTGCTCTTTGGCCAGTTAAACAGCTTCTTGTTTTATTTCACTAATCACTGTTTTGATTGAACATTGTGGCATCTGCTACATGTAGAAAAATAAGCCGATGAGCAGACAGATGAAGCAGTTACCTTGGGAGTTGCAGCCTAGAGAGCTGGAAGAAAACGTGCATGGCTGAGAGTGGACTTTTCGTCTTCGTCCCCTTTGTAGGGATAAGTATTCTATAAGGAAAGGATGCACTAGTGTGAAGGTTGATGGGTAAGATTAGTTGGGGCTATTGTCCCATCAGTGGAGCTGGTGAAGGACAGGTGACCTGAATGTGCCTGTAGTTGAGTTTTCATGTTCTGTGAGTGATCCCAGCCTTTGTTAGCCTCACTTTTTGTCTGGCTTTTGTGGTGGAATGGAAGGCTATTGTCTTATTACCTTTGTTTAGGAAATTAACCCAAATGAATTAGTGTTTTCCTTTTCAAAAAAACGTAAAGAACACAGTTTGTCTGGATGCTTTGAGGTTAAGATGTTCAAGGCAATCCAGTGCCTTATGGAAGTAGAAATCCTAGTCTACTGAGTTATTGAGGGCTGTGGGTAGGCTTGCCACTTGGTTTTTAAGATGTCTAATTAGTAATTACAAACTTTCTCTGACTTAGAAGTTCTCTTAGTGTTCCTTCCTATAAAGTTGACCACCCAAAGGGAAATGAACAGAAATAGCTAAAAGAATAATGTGACACTTGGGTTTTATACTGTAGATAATTGAAAATTGAAGTATTTAGAATGTATTATTTTTCAACCTGTGTGTCAAACCCTTTTAGCGCACCTCTATCTCTGAAAGTTTTTATATTAGGATTCATAACAGTAGCATAATTACAGTTATGAAGTAGCAACAAAAATAATTTTATGGTTGGGGGGTCATCACAACATAATGGACTGTATTAAAGGGTCTCAGCATTAGGAAGGTTCAGAACCACTGACTTAGATAATTTGATAACAAATGATCAGAAGGAACTTCGAAACTTGTACATGGTGAGCTGTTCTGTTCTCCTGTGCAGATAGCAAAGGCTGGGGTCACTTAAGGGATATGAAAACTCAGCTCCATGACTGACTGGCTCCTTAATTTAGTTATGAAATGTTTTTTTCCAGAAAACCCTTTGGGGAAATGTCCATTCAGGTTTTGCTAAACCTTTAGGTTCTCCTCAGGTAGAGGCTATAGAAGACTTTTGGGTAAAGGTTTCTTATGCCATTTTGGGAATTTGATGGCACTGTGGTGTTTTATAGGGATTCCTTTGAGAAACAAGCTGAAGTAATGAGAAGACATTATGGAGGCCCAGGCCCACAGCTCTACGGCGACTGAGAGGAAGAAAGCTGAAAATTCCATTGGGAAATGTCCCACGAGAACAGATGTCAGCGAGAAGGCCGTGGCCTCTAGTACCACTTCCAATGGTGAGTGGCCCCACAACTCCCAGCAGCTAAGCTGCCGTCAGTGCTGTGTTCTCTGCATCCCCTGAGCTGAACATCCATACCTGGACCAGTGATTCTCTAAGAGAGGTTCACATGGGACAGAGGATGGTGTATAGGGTGGGCAGACTTTAGTAATCTCTATCTTGACATCCAAGCTGCTTGTTTTCTTCAGAGTCTACTTTGGTATATAAATTGGGATAGGATAGGTTATTTATAAAAAGAAGTTCCTGTTTTGGCATTTTGAAAAATCATCTTGATTTTAAAATGCTTTGCATTTCACATGGAAAATCTATAGTAGTCAAAATAATGTAGAAGTTTTTGATTTGTGGCAGGATTTCTCCCACCCCAAATTTAAAGTTGTCTACTGGAAAGGATTTTAAAAATTTAACAGCTGAAGTTTTAAGTCCATCTTAAGTCCATAAACTTCATTGTTGGTTTTGTAAATTTAATTGATTTCAGAGATAGCACAGAATCAACGTTTTTACACTTTAAGCAAAGCATTGAGAGGCTTTTAATTCAAGCCTAGATTGCTCCAGCCTCCCTCAGCTAGGAAAACCAGGCTGAAGGTTTGTGGTGATTCCATTCCAGGTTTTCCCACTAGGTAGGCCATCAATGTCTTTGAGTTTGTAGATTTCAGGCATGCCTCCTTGCTCTGGAGTTTGTGTTTGTAGATTCCAGGCGTGCCTCCTTGCTCTGGGTTCCACTCCACTTTTCTGTGTACCCTTAGGAAGAATAAGTTGGCCCATTGTCCCGGTTCTGCTCCTGTACGACCTGGCTCACTGATCTGCCCAAGCTGACCTCCTGGCTCCTTCTCTGTGGTTTTATAATTTATGTGTTCCAAGAAAGACTTCACTGGTTTGACTTACTGTTGTTTTAAATGTGCAATTGAAGAGTGAGCTTGACTAGGAAGCTAACTGAAGCCTAGAACCTTCAGCTCCGAGGACAGGTGCTCCCGAGGAGTCTGGCTGCTGCTCTGTTCCATCTGTGGGTTACCCAGCTTTGCTTCAGGTCTGCAGCCCTTCTATCAGGGTTTTGACATAGCTCTATACTGTGCTAGGGGGAGGAAGCTAGCTGTCAGTCTTGCAGGCCAATAAGCCCGGGTTTCCATTGATCTCAAGGGAGATATATTTATGTCTGAGTTAAAAAATGGATTCACTTTACCGGAATGTGTGTAAAAATTTGTCTGTATTGCTCACCTTTTTTGTGGCATTTAAACCCAGGGCTCAAGCTTACTTAACCCAGTCTGAATACTTGTGTCTTGTTTTCAGGTGTTATAAAAAGCATATTCTATTTCAAAAACATGCTATCTTGAATTCTTTGTTTTTCTGGAGTTTATAAATATTAGGCTAATTTATCATTTTAGAAGTAGGAACAATATGTAAAGTGCTAGTTATTTGGTGGTTTTAATACTAATTTTATAAGAATAAGCACTTTATATGTGTTAAGCTTCACAAAAACACCAATGTTGTTGTGTACAGCTATATATGTGGGTGTTTCCTAGCACAAAGCCAGTGCAGATTGGTTGAGGATGCTTTTGCACCATGCGGACTATTAGAAGCCACTGTCCTGTAAATCCCAGCAGAGTGTCTTCAGTGGTCTTTGTGGGAAGATGCTGTTGCCTCTGTGGATCTTGCTTCCACACCGAGACACATACTCAGGGGCTTCTCCGTTGCTCCTCAGCTTGGCATCAGCCAGTCTCTGACCACAGGTTCTCCTCATAACCATGTTGAGGGGACTGGAACATTACTAACTAGAACCCAGTGGTGACTTGGGGGCCTGGAGGCCTGGACCAAAAGCTAGCCAGAGAAAGGACAGTGTTAAAGCTAGTTCTGCACTTGGCATAATCATAGGCCTGTTTGCTAAGCTACTCACACTCTTGCCTTCCTAACCTGATCAGTCTGTGCCCTTGAGGCCCACAGCCTGTCCAAACGTGCATGAGTCTTGTCTCATATGGACGTAAATACTCACTAGTCATGTTTGCAGGGCATATGTCTGAGTGAGATCTGTCTCAGAGTAGCTTTTCAGAATTCCTGATCTTCTAGAGAATTCATTACTTTTCATTTGGGGACTATAGGAAACTCAATGAAACAAAACAAAACAAAACAATTGATATATTTTTTCTAAAACTGGATTTCCACCCTATAGACTGACTCCAGGAAAATAAGCAAATGCATTTAAAACACAATAAACAATACAAAAGAAAGGCCAGTGAAGTTAAGCATGACTCCTGTTTGTAATCCCTGCATTTGGGAGGCTGAGGCAGGAGAATTATGAGTTTGAGATCTGCTTGGGCTATGTGGTGACAGACAGAGGAGTGTCCTTTTTCCTTTGTTTATGTGAATGCTAATAATTACAGTGATCTTTTCTTACAGTTCTGCAGTTTTCATCTAACTAGGTTGGAATCTTTTTACTGTACCATGATTGTGGGTAAGGGTTGATGGTTGGGATCGCAGTCTCCATACTGCTCACTCCCTTCTTGCCTGCGTCAAGCTCTGCCTTGCTGTTAGGCACATCAGTGTATGGACTTTTGTCCTGTGCTGCTTGGGTTAGAGCTTTTGGTAGGGAGCCTTGCAAAGATTGGTGCTCTGTGTGTGTTGACCTGTGGTGGAAATTATTGTGGTTGCTGTCTGTCCACTCCTCAGTCTGTCTATCCACCTACCTGTGGATACAGTTTAGAAGTGCCTGAATACCTACACTGAAGTCATTCACAAAAATTGGAGTCACTAAGATACCACAATAGGGGGCACAGTGATCGTACCTAATTCCAGAGGTTATGCTTGCCTTAAGACTGCTCTGACATTGAGTTTGTAACTAGACAGTTAAAAGATTTAGCTCAGATATCAGGATGTATGAACCAAATGAATATAAAGTATATTTTAGATTCTACCCTTTTTGTGATTAAAAGTAAATAAATAGAAAAGTTTTGTTATTGGTGAAGCTATTGGTTGACTTAATTAACCTTCCCAGTCATTATGTGGTATAATTTGTTCTTGATTGTGAACATCCCAGCCAAACCACGCACATTCCACTGCGTGTTCTTACAGGTCTGTTTTCTTGCTTTTCTCAATTGAGTATCTGCTCCTAGAGTTTTGTTTAAACAAACATAGAGACACAGCCAAAATGTATGGTTCAAAAATCTTGAAGAACATGGTAAATAAACATTTGCTACATGAGATTGAAATTTAAAATAACATGAGTGAAAAGTTGTGCTCTAAATCTTGTGTTGGGGGAAAGAAACCAAGTCAAATTAGATTTGTGTAGCTTTTCAGGATCCACACGTGTAAGCAAAGCCTTCAGTGAGTGATCTCTGCACAGGAACCATATTATGTGCATAGTTTCCTGTGTGCAACACTTCAGCTTTAAGCAGTTCGTGCTATTCGTGAGATGGAAGTGACACAGGCAATGGTATTTAGCCTTCTGAATGTTTTTTAAGTGCAATTGTGGCTTAAGAGATTACTTTTGACATCTAACAGGATAGCTTTCATATATAAATGTGCATTTAGAGATCTTAGGCCTCACATTGGCTTGAGGGTGTCCAAGTCTGTTAATAAGGTAAGCTCTTGGTAAATGCTTTAATGCTCTCTGTTTTTGCATGATTCATTACTTCCTAAGCTACACATTGTATTTCCTAAGTAATGAGTTTTAAATCTGCATTTCTTTTGCTCTACGTGTTTTAATTAACCTATAAAACTTCTCTGTATGACATGAATATTTAATTTAAAATGTTTTGCCTCATTTTTGGCCCATGAGTTTTTCTTTTTTAATAGTCCCTTGATAACCTATCCCTTGTATTTTCTGCTACTTTGCTTCAAGAAAACATGGTAGCACCCACCCTTAATTTCAGTACTCGGGAGGCAGAGGCAGGCACATCTTGGTGCGTTAGAAAGCAGCCTGGTCTACAGAATGAGTTTCAGGCCAGCCAGGGTTACATAGTAAGACCTTGTCTCAAGAAGGAGGGTGTCAAACTTATCAGAAGTGATCTAGGCTATGGTTTTGAGTTTGTCTTAATAAGTGAGATATTTTATAAGTTGATAAAAAGCAGAAAATTACCCAATGGTGATGAGGTGGGAAACAGAAGCTGATAGATTAATTGATGGGGCATACTCTGTGCTTTTGTTTCTTTTGTTTGTCTGAGATTTATGCTTCCAAACTCTGCAGCACATAGGTATTAATGCACGTGATGTCCGTTGGACTTATGACTAGTATTGAGATGACTTTTGAAAGCTTGAAATACATTGTTGCTCTCCGCCATACCTTCTTGTCACTTTAAAGTTCTCTCAGTGTGAGAGTCTGCATGTGCATAGGTAGCTGATTTACTCCAGATAGACCTTAGATTTTGAGTTTTAGATTTCTTTACCTTTCTTCGCTTCCCACATCACATTTCTTGGCACATGTAAGGTGGAGAGGAGGGACTTTTGGGCACTTTTCATTTTACATTAGAGGGTTCTTCTGAGCACATGCAGGGTTTGGGTCAGAAAGTTTGGGTTGAGTTCTTGTGGTGCCAAGTGCTAGTTGTGTGAAGGAGTGATTCATCTCCTAGTGTCTGGGTTTCCTCATCTCCTCAGCACGGTAATAATTACATCGAGTTTTCAAGGACGTATCTGGAGTAGTTCTCTCATTCCACCATGTTGGCTCCAGGGATTAAACTCATTTCATCAGTCCTGGCAGCAGGAGCCTTTATCCTCTGATCCACCTCACTCGCCCAGGTTTTCAGAAGAGAGGGAAAAGGTTTGGCATAGGTAATGATGAACTCACTGGATCCAAGAAGATTTGTAAATCACAAATCTAACCAAGCCTGCTCATCTTGAGGAAGGATGGATAAAAGAACAAAGTAACAAAGGAGCAAAGTGTTTTGCCCTCTTTCTGAAAGTCTCCCTAACTCAGAAAGGAGGACAGATAATGGTTTTGTGAGAACATAATTTAAAGAAGATTTATGTAGATTTCTTAACTCTTGAAACCTGGCTATTCTTCCTACGTGTTGCATTGGAAGTAGCATGCATGTGTTCACCCCTCCTCATTGTTTGCAGGGGTGAGACACCCCTCTCTGAATGCCATGCCAGCTTGCACTGTGGCTTGCACCGCATTAATGACATTCTATTTATTCTACTTGAAGAACTTTTTCTTTAAACCTAACTCAATGGCGATGAATAATCTTCTCATAGCAACTCAGTCTTGGGCTCCAAGACTACGTATCCCATATTAGTTAGCTACATGGTGACGGCTGGAAACCTTGCTGTCACCTTTGGACCCCTTCCAGGCTCCTGATCCTGCTGGATTTCCCTCTGCTCAATCACCCGTTTTCCTGCAACCCACTACACTACATTACGTCCCTTCCGTCCTTACTGTCCCATGCCATGACGGTTCAGAGTGGCCTGCTGTTCACTCCCTTGGACTTCTCATGCTCTCCCCAGCTCCTGTTAGATGAGCAGTGTTGTGATTCTTGCTGTGAAGTCCCTGTTCTGCATCGTCAGTGACTCATAGGATGAAGTGACTACAGGATGAAGCTCAGGGCCATTAACTTAATGTGTAGATATCTTCTAAAATCTGACAGCAGCCTGACTCTGATCTGCTCATTGGTTAAGTGCAAGGGCTTCTTGCTTTGCTCATGTAGCTCTCCACAGACCAAGAGTTCTGCTGTATCACAGGTGTTGGCTGTCAGTGTGCAGGTGTATGTTCTCAGTTTTGCCATGCTTTTTTTTTTTTTATCCTCTTGGAAGCTGCATAATAACTTTAACATTTTAATGTCTTGACTAATTATATCTTAATTAATAAACTTTGTATGTTAGAATGGTTTTAGGCTCATTGAAAACGTGAGCAGAAGGCCCCTTCTCTTCCTCTCCTTACTAATATTTTGTATTATGTGCTGTCAGAAATAATGAATTAACTGAAATCTGTAGTTTGCATTGGGGTTCCCAAGATCATGAGTGTGGGAGGGGATCACAAGTGACTGAGAGGTTTCAATCCTGAGTGTTTGCAGGAAAGATAATATACTTAGCCATAAAAAGGAGGTTTTGATAAATGCATACAATGTATCCACCATTGCAGTACCTGTAGAATAGTATCACTATCCTAAAACTCCTGTGTTCTATGTGTGCATCCTTCCTCTGTCTCTTTAACACTTAACTTCTAAGTTTTCATTCAACTTTTTGTAAAATAGCACGTCATTAATTTGCCTTACCCTCCTCCATAGCTTGCCTCAGTGCAGTATTGATGGCCAAGACAACCTTAGCATATGGAAATAATACTAGGATGTCATTTCCTAGGCCTTCTAGACCTGCAGAGAAGAGACAGGGGGCGTGTATGGGAGGACACTTAATAGAAGTACCTTAAAGCCTAAGTTTAAACTTTAGCCTCGCCGGAAAAAGCCATGTGATCTTGGGCTAGGGCTACATACTTGCTGACTGCCACTGTGGGTACGTAAATATTTCACTGGTAGTGACTGACTAGGTTTAATTTGGCAGGATTTAATTCACTGATAAATTTTATCTCCATCCTTTCAATGTAGTAATGAAGTAATGTAGTGTCATTTGTTACTAATCTAGCAATGGCTAGATTTTAATCTGATCTGGAGAATCAGCCAGTACTTTCTGCATTCATTCCAGATATGTGGTCACAAGGTCTAAACTAGCAGGCCAGTGGATAGTGGCAACCAAGGTCAGAGAATGCCTTTTTAAGTTGCTGGTACTGATGCTGCCCAATAGTTAATGAATGAAATGCCCATTCGTAAATACTCAGTGAGAATATCAGATAGAATCTCATTTTGTACTGAGATCGTACAGTAAGAACAAGTCCTCCCAATATTGAATCTCAGTCGTAAATTTCTTCTTCTAAAAAAAAAAAAAAGCAACATGTAGACAATCAGATTGATTGAGAGCAGATAACACCACCCTCTTGCCCAGTTCTGGCACCTTTGTAGAATAAAGAGCATGACTTGTGTCTGCTCTTGGAGAGTCCCTGGGTTGCCTGTGATTGCTGTGATCAAGCGGTGTGAGCATTTCATCATTCAGAAACACACTGGTCAGAATCAGAAACAGCCACCGAATAGTGGAAGCTCGAGGGGGCAGGAGGCCACTTGTGGGAGAAGTCCCTCTGGGAGGTGGCTAGTGACCTCCTACCTCCCAGTAGTCTGACCCTGCACCCAGGCAGGGGTGGTTCCGTTTCCTAGAAGCTTGCAGGAGGCAGGCTGGCGCTACACAACCACAGTATGTGCACAGATGCACTTCCAACACACCTGCTTCTGCTTACCCGTATTCCCTCTATTCTTATGTGGTAAACATAACTCCTCGTGGTGATCCTTTCTATGACTTTGGACAGATGCAGGTAGTTTAACCATGACCATGGTCAAGGCAGAGTAGTGTCCCCTCTTTTAAATTTGAACACATATTTGGACTTTAAAGTCAGCTTCCTAGTTAATGCATTGCTGGAGTCACTGGCAGTGCTAGGAAGGGTAGAAACTGTTCTTGGAGATTGTCTTTCACATTTTTTACAGAGGCTGTCTTTTAGGCCTGTGTGTAAAGTTTATTTGTCCTATTTTTTTTTTTTTTTTTTTTTTTTTACATTTAGTTCTTACAGACCTAAGAAGTTAATTGCAAACTGTTACAAAACACACTTCCTAGTATCTGTCAGTTTGATTCTTTTTTTTTTTTTTTTTTTGAGAATACAGACAAGGTATATTTTGGACTAATTTAAAATTGCGTTTTATGTTGAAAACTACTGGTAGCCATACTGACAAGGACTTTTTGTAGTTGTTTTTGATACTGTGAGTTACTTGCATGAGAAAATTAGAATCTTAATACTTAACACAGCTACAACCCAGAGGAACACAATAGAGAAGTCTTTGCTAAGTCGGAAGACTAAGCTGCTCCCTCGCCTCCTTTCTGCCCCCACCACGCCCTTATTTCTGGAAGCTTCTCTTCTGCTCCTTTGCTTTTATAGATAGGACTTCATCTCAGGTAGGCAGATTTTGATATAAAGTTATCCCTTAGCCTGCAATTTTTTCCCTCTCCTGCATCCCCCCTGTCTTTGGCTTTTTCCTCTTCTTGGTTTCTCTCTTCTTTCTTCTTTTTCCCCTTCAGCTGTAGAAAGTTGAGTTCCATCCTAATTATGAAATCTTCGGAGACCATTCCCACATGGTTCTGTAAATGGTAGCTCCATCCCTGTTCTTTTCATCTCTCTCAGCTCTCCAGCTTGACAGCTGAAAAGGTCTGACTGTGCCACACAATGGTTTGATTGGTTTCTCTGGGGGAGACTTTCCCCTGCCTCATCATCCGCCAGGCAGGTGGACCAGAAAGTCTCTTGATTCTTTTGTTGCCTCTCAAAGTCCGAGGTCTTTGACTGAATAAATCCGCCGTCATGGGATAATTTGCTAAAAGGAGACTGTGAGATGCCAGAGAAAAGCCTCCTGACTTGGGTGCTGCATTAATGAAATAACGGAGCCTTGGAGTTTGCAATTGAAAAATCACTAGGAATGCAATGGGTGGAGATGGGCCTCTTTTATTTCCCATAATAAACTTTGAATTCTACCAATGAAAGCATGCCTATTGTTTCGCAGGCCTGCGGGCCTAAGTGTGTGTGCATTTGTACCCATGTTTAAGAGGGCAGCCCTGCCCGACTTTGTCGGGGTGCTGTGTCTACTTAGTCACTAGATTATTACTAGTGGATAGAAAGAATTCCATGTGACAGAGCTAAGGCTGAGTTAACACAGGACGAAAAGTAATTTACAGATAGGCTGTCCCCAGCCATCTTTGTAGCTCCTGATAAGGTTTCATTTCAGAATGGATAGGCGACATTTCCACTTACGGGCCCATTCTGCGACATCTGTGATAACAGCTTCTGGATCCTAATTGAAATTGGTTTCAAAATGGATTTTCACTTTTCTCTGTCGTTGGAAAATATTGAATGGACTCAGAGCTGCCACAGAGAACCCTAGACCTTGGAAAATGGAGCAGGAAGCTAGGCTCATCTTTCATAACAGTGGTGATGATATGACAGTTTTGTTATCGGTCTTATTAATGAAATCATTGATCACTGATGAGGGAGTTAATAAACTACATCCCACTAGCATCTCTGAAGCTCAATTAGACTGCATTACAAACAAGGGTGGGAGAGGAACAAACATCAGTGTGCTCCACGGAGGAAGGATCAGTTAAGTTTTCATTTCCTCAGTAAGCATTTTGGACGAGGGCATTCATATAGCAGCTCAAGCAGAGAGCTTTGTATAAACCAACACTATATCCAAGACTTTTCTTTTTGACTCATAGAGAATTATTAAACAATTCATTAAGTAAAAAATTTAAGATAGAACAAAATTGATTTGAAAAAATAGTACTGTTTTCCTGAAATAAGATATTTAAGTAGAAATGGAAGTTCTTATTATATAAGGAATGCTTTGAGATGGGAAAAATGGCAAAACACATTTCCCCAGGACACCTCCTCCAGAGGAGAGCTTGAGGGATAGTCCTCCGTAGGTGTATTGTTGGTTAAGACCATGAAGCCCAAGGGCTCAGAACCTAGGCTCTTTGAAGGAAAAGTAGCTTATCATGTCTTCCTCTCTTAAAGGTTGGGAGAGACCTAGTCAGAGGGAATTAGGCTTGGCTTTAATGAGGGCGCTCTATTGTTTGGGCTTGGGCAGCCCTGGAATGTCCTTTCCCCCTGTCCTGAGGGAGGGGAAGGGATGCTGGTGATTTCTTGGGTTTCACAGTGGGTTTCACTCCTAGGTGTTTCTCCTTTCTCTGTGCCAGCAAGGATCAATGCAGCCCATCCCAGCTTGAAAGAGGATCTGTGATCAAAGGCATCAATGATGTCACTGATCTCCAGTGATTGATTAGGACCAGAAGTTCCAGAGACTTCGGCATTTTCTTAGAATTTCAAATTCACTTGTGTCTACCACTAGGCTTACTTGGGATTACTAGCATTTAACCAGCAAAATTGTTAAAGTGGACCGCGGCGCTACACCTGTGGCCCTGCCATTGTGCTTAGGCCCATGGAAACTATGATCACATTTTATAAGCATCATTTTTTAAATTATACTGTTAATAAATAGTATGTCTGTGAATTGGTGCAAGGAACTTGGAATTCTGTGTGCAATTGGAAGCCATTTGGGAATGAAGACCTTGTCTCTACACCAGTTTAGCTGTGTATAGATAGGTGCATGCTAAGGTTTAAATGTTTTATTGATTTTGAAATTTAAGTGTTTCATATGCAGATTTTAAAATCCTCTGAGTTATTTTTGTGGGAACTGCCTAACATTTCCCCTTTGCCTTTTGAGAGGTTAGCTTCTTTCTTTGTGTGACTATATCTTTACAAATAAAACTAGATGCATTTGATGCTGAGAGGAGCCCTGTACAGTGTGGGAGGGAGCACGGAGTGAGAGAGAGGTCTCAGTGGAACTGCTCACAACTGCACTGTAGTCACTGGCTTAGCTCCACCTACAGCAGAGACTGAAAGCGTAGGGGAAGGGGCTATTTTGGAAAGCACTGAGCCCTAAGAAAGAAGAGGGAAATGAGAATGGAGAAAGTTCACTATTATTTCTGCTGCCTTCCATGGTTGGTTGTAGGTTGTCAAGGATTCTTGGTACATGCTTGCTTATAACAAAGTTTTTTTTTTTTTTTTTTAAATCAGAAAACTTTTAGTTCTAAACTGGGTTGAAAAGTGTGTTTTGTGTGTGAGGAGAACAGAGAGTGAAAATGAGCATGGGAGAGAAAATGATGTGGCCCTTACGTCTGAACCTGCAATGCTTGTGTGAGACTCCTTTTGGTGGAATAGCTTTTACTCAACCAGCGGTGATAAACTCCTTGGTTTAGATCTTTGCCTACACATCAAAAGAACATTTTAGGAATAGAACAGTGGCATAAAGTAGTGGGACTTTCAACAATGTAAAATACTTCCTGGTAAAATAGGTCTGTACTCTTCAGTTAAAGATGTCTTCCAAGCATCCAGGAACCAGAAGATAGATCGTGGCCCATTTCATATTAAGTTTAAAACCAAATCTCACTAAAAATCAAAAACAAAACCCAAATAACCCCAAACTAATATGTCTAGGATTGTTTTCAAATCCTGGCACATTTTAGAACAGTAGAAAATTGGTTTCCTGGGGCTGCAGCAATGGCTTAGGATTAAGAGCACCCACTGCTCTTGTAGAGGACTCAAGTTAGGTTCCTGGTACACATGTGGTGGCTCACAGATATCTGTAATTCTAATTCCAGGAGATCTGGTACCCTATTCTGACTTTCATGGGCATGCATGTGGTATACATGCATACATGCAGGTAAAACACTCATACACAGAAAGTAAAATAAATGGATAAATAAATAAATAAATAAATTCTTTCCTATAAACTTTGACAGCAGTTCCTGTATAGGCTAATGGTGTTTTATAAATAGAGTTTACTTAGCAAAAACCATATGCATGCCCAGTGAAATAATCTTATATTTATTTATGTTTTAATTTATAGAAAACATATGCCCTTGACAAAGCCTTGGGCTTTTTTCCACAATTAAAAGGAATCAAGCTTAAAAAAAATAGCTACCATCTTAATAGGAAACTTTTTCACATAAATTTAAAGCATTTTCTTTGATGTATTTTACACAAAGTCAGAATGTCCATTAGTTTGACCCATAAAGTAGATGGGAGGAATTCAAAGTGAAAAAGATGTGTATAAATTTATCTGCCTGTCTATCCATCCATGACCACTCTTTCTCTTGTCTGTCTCCATTCATATACACATCAGCATAGTTACTGGTTGAATATTGGACAAATGCAGTGTTAAAGAGGCTGCGTACTCTGGGTCAGGAGATGTGCAGTGGTATAGCAGAGAAGTTACTAAAAGCATCTATTGCTTGTTCTCGTTGGGACTCCTTGGTTTAGCAGGAAATGCTACTCCTGTGCTTTTTAAGATTTATTTTTATTGTTTTAAAATTATGTGTATGTGTGTGCCTGTGTATAGGTATGTGTAAGTGTGTGCCTGTGTGTGTGTGTATGTATGTATGTGTGCCTGTGTGTAGTTGTGTGTGTGTCTGTATGTATATGTGTGTGTGTCCCTGTGTCTAGGTGTGTGTATGTGTGTGCTGGTGTGCAGGTATGTGTAAGTGTGTGCCTCTGTGTGTGTGTGTATGTATATATGTGTGCCTGTGTGTAGTTGTGTGTGTGTCTATATGAATATATGTGTGTGTGTCCCTGTGTCTAGATATGAGTATGTGTGTGTCTGTGTGTAGGTATGTGTATGTCTTTGTGTAGCTATCTATGTATATGTGGATGCAGTGGTCATGGAGTCCAGAAAGGGTAACAGATTCCCCGGAGCTGGAGATATAGCTTAGTCACTTGACAGGGGTACTGAGACGTGAATTTGAGTCCTTTAGAAGAACAATGCAGATGCTTAACCTCTGAGCATTTCTCCAGCTCATTTTCCTTCTTCTTATTTTTTTAATGATTGGACTGGGGGCAGGGATAAAATAATTATTAAATATGGAAACATCAGAAAGGAATGCTTGGGTATATTAGTGATACAAGTACCAACTATACATACAATTATATGTTAGTATGGTTTTGTATTTTATATTAACTTGGAGGATTTTCATTTTAGATGTGAGAGATTATATGTTACCTTTTACAGACATTCTGTTTCATGCACTCCCAGGCTTCTGCGTTGTGGAAAGCTCAGCTCCTTTAGTCAGGAACAAATACTACTGATGTGGTAGGTATGACTGAGAAGTGAGCCATTTTACAGCACAAGGATTACATGAACCATCCTGGAAGTTTACAGACAGGCCTCAAATATTGGGGGATCCTTTGGAACCCCACCCCCCGTTTCTTTAACCTCCTGGGACCTTGAGGAGTTTTATAACATATTATTTACTGAAGGCACTGGGTACTGCTAGATTTTCTCCAGGAGAATACTGAGTGATCAGAAATGCTCTTTGAACACCCTTGAGAAGGCAGCCTCCCAGATTTTAGGGAGCATGAGGATGACTCTTACTTCTATGCAGTGTTACAGTAGTGTAACCCCGCTAACTTTGTAGGGGATGCATTATTAAAAATTTAAGATATTCATACTTGGACATCACATATCTCTAAAAATGAAGGACCTGGTCACATAGATGAAAAGAACTCTTTGCCTCCAACCTTCTGTTTCAGTGACATTCACTTTAATTCTAAAGGAATTTAGAAGAATATAGAATAACAGGAATGATGTCAGCTATGTAAGAGCTGGTTGAGAAGAATAAATTAATAAAATTTCAGTTTAAAAAGATATTTTAGAATTCTCTTTAACTTGAACAGTGTAAAGTCCATGTGTAGGTCCATCTCAGGCTGAAAATCACTTAGGGTTTTATTTAGGACAAAGCAGACCATCACACTGTTAAATCAAACAATTAGGATGTTTTGAAAGATAATTTCCAGATGTCAGTTTTAGGAACCAATGCAGAGAGATTTCCCCAGTTCTGTCTGCTGTGTAGATGATTACAGTAGTGTGGTTGCTTATGCCTGGGAGCTGTGTGTTTCTCTGTAGCCCCGTTTCCATCTCTTACTGACCTGGCATTTTGACCTGACCTTATCTTCCTGGTGTCTGCTTGTGGGCCTAGAAGGGTTGGTAACTGCGTATGACTGAGACTTTCAGCACTGGTTTCTATTCTAGAGCCTGTGAATATCTTCATAGAGAATTTTGATTTGGCATCTGGTCTTTTGCAGTTACACTTCATTATATCTTTTCTTACAGCCTTTGCAGACTTTTGTGTTACTGTTTTTTAGATTCCTTAAACCTTCAATGAGAAAAGGAAACCAAACCAAAACTGCAGTAAAGTTTGATTGCTAGACCCCTAAACTGTGGCCCTCTGAAGTAACCTTTGCTTCAGTTTAATCCCTTAGCAGGAATTCATAGGCAAAGACTGGATAACATCGTAGCTGAGCAGTTAGGCACCAATGGTTGTACAGCAGGGGAAAGACCCCACAGTCACTCCTCACAGGAACCCCAGCAGCACTGGTCATCATGGGGGCAGTTGGCATGGCAATTCATTTTAGAAAGCTTTTCTGTGAGAAATGGAACCTACAGAGATCTGAGAAGGACTCTTCACCCCGGCAGCCAGGCACCTGATCATTGTAGAATGATGTATTGTTCATATTGTTCCTTTAACACAAACTAGGTTTATTATATCAAAGGAGTTCTGTTTGGGAAATTTAAAAAATTCTTAAAGAGAATCATGAGTGTGGCCTGGATCCTACCATTTGAACACAATGTTTGTTCCTCCTTTTGTTTATTCAGTGTCTTTTTCCCATTTACTTTTTTTTTTTTTAGTTTTTTTTTAATTAGATATTTTCTTCATTTACATTTCAAATGCTATCCTGAAAGTCCCCTATACCCTCCCCCCGCCCTGCTCCCCTACCCACCCACTCCCACTTCTAGGCCCTGGCATTCCCCTGTACTGGGGCATATAAAGTTTGCAAGACCAAGGGGCCTCTCTTCCCAGTGATGGCTGACTAGGCCATCTTCTGCTACATATGCAGCTAGAGACAGGAGCTCTGGGGTACTGGTTAGTTCACATGCAGGAACCATTTTTCCATGTCATTAAACGTCCTCCAGTTTGCTCATAAAGACTGTGAGAGTCCCCTGTCTTTGGTTATATGGCTTTTTTTTTCTCTTTTTTTCCCTTCAGTGAATAATGATGGGGAGAAAAATCATTCTCAACAAATCTCTTGCTCTGAGTATACTTGACTTAATTAGCTTCAAGAAATGTATCCATGTACATTTCCATTCAGCTGTGTACGTGAACATTTTTAGACATTCCAACATCAGTGAAATATCTTTTAATGAGATATGAATGTTTAAAACCTCAACTGTTCATTAAGCTATTAATTGAAGTATGGTACACAAAAGCATGTGTGGTTTCCCAAAATGAGTACACAGTGAAGACCATGCCCAGGACCAATGAGAAACACTGGCCTTTTCATTCATCCGGACACTGGTGGCCATAGGGAACCTTCTCTGTGGTTGCTTGAGGGAAACACCAGCTTTCAGGCGCCTGGCTTTCAGTAGACCTGACATATCTTCTCTGGGTGTGGACTGAAGAATGTGTACATCCTCAGGTATGCATATTTAGCTTACTGTATGCTACGGAGCAGTGCTCTTGAGCGGGTCTGCGTCCTTGCTGTTCATCCCTGCCAACATGACGTATTTTAATTCTAGCCCTAGTGTTGTCCATAGAGTGCTCACCAGTTGTGGTTTTGATTCGTGCCTGATGAGTTAAGGACTTAGTCACCCTTTAAAACCATGAGTGGCTGTGTATACATTCTTTTTGTGAAATGGCTGTTAAAATCTGCATAGGTAGGTGGATGATAGGTAGATAGATAGATGATAGGTAGATCATAGCTCCTTGGGATAATCTTAATCAGGCTTTCTATCCCTGGTAAAATAAATATGACCTTTATCTGATTCTGCCTTTATATATCATTTTACTGCTTTTTCTGAATTACTTTATTCTGTTGATCAGTCTGTCTGATATTTTGTCAGTACTATGCTCTCTCACATACTGTATAGGGAGTACATTTTGTTTGAGGGTGTGCATTTATCTTCTGTTATTTTCCCCTTTCAGATAGTTTATGGCTATAACTTAGTGGAACTTTAGAAACACTGTTTTAGAATCAAGTTGATGAACCACTACATATGGCAAAAGTATATGAATAGTGTGATCAATATCAGCAATCGTTTCTGTGTCTGTGAAGAGTAAAAGGAAGTAAGGTAAAGAGGGCTCAACTACGTATCATTTATTTCTTGAAAGAATAGTGTTTTAAACAAACCTGACTCCATGTCATCATGTATTCATCTAGGGGTGTGTGCCTGGGTGCTTATGATGCTTTCTGAAGCAGTCACAAATCCACGGCATCACTGAGATTTTGTTGGGTTGATGGTAAGCAGCTGTAGGCATTATTACAGTTATGGTGAGTGCAAGAACTTGCTATTTTCTGCCATGTGTGCATGCAGTTGCTTTCTTTCTAGGCAGATATCAGAACCACACAAATGCCTACTGGCTTTGGTGCCAACCTTCTGCCTTCATCTTCATAAGACCATATTTATTTATTTTTAAGAGTAACTTATAAGAAAGTACATAAGAAATAATGCTGGCAAGACCTACCAGGTGTACATTGTATTTTCATCTGTTATATTTTAATACATTCTGGTTTACATTTGTTGCATCTGCCTTGGAGTGAAAATTGCAGGTACCTTGATAAGCACTTTGGCTGAAGTGAATAACTTATATTATTTCAGGAAAATGCAACCCCACCCCAGCCCCTCTGTATCATGCTGCATTTTATCAGCCCACAGCAGCTACCCTGTTACCCACTGGCTTTTTCTTCTAAGGTTTCTCAGGCATGGGGAACATGTTGAGGCTTTATCGGTGTTGGAGTCACATTGGTAGCAACAAGTACGGCCAAAGGACTGTTGGAACTGAGCTTCCTCTCGCTTTGGGGAGACCTGAGTGGGCTAATGACTCGGGGTGCCGGTCTTAAGACTGTACAGGTCATGACCAAATTGAAAGAAGCTTATGTGAAGGATGAGGCCTGAGTATGTAATGTTTTGCTGTGATTATAACTTTATGAAGAGGTGGATCCCATGTGTCTTTGAGACTGCCAAATAGTATGCTATCCAACCCTTTGAAGGTAGGGAATGTTGTCATCCAAGGTGTAATTGAACTACTTTCCTAAGTCCCAGCCTTATCCCTTGAAAGCTGGCTCACAGTCTGCTCTAAGCTTTTGAAAATAATTCAGAGACATGAGTCCTATTTATTCCAGATCATCTAGTGTAGGGAAGACTTACCAGCCCACAGAGAAACTTGAACTTCCTTCTTTCCCTGCAGCAGTGTCTCTGGGAAATCACACATACAATAGAACTTTTCATGTCTAGACCCTACCCAGGGGATTTCTGTCTAATAAGAAAGTTTTTTTTTATCTCTCTTTTTTTCTTCTTTAGCATACTCAGAACAGAACAAAGGAAGAGGTTGTGGACAGAGTGCGTGAAAGAAAATGTAGCAAACACTGGGTCATGTATCTTACTAACATCTTCATTCTGACATATAGGCAATCTTGTAAGCACAGGGCTCAGTTTTGCTGATGTGCTACCATAGCTAACAAACTCCATAAGGCCGTGCTAAATGTTACACACATACTTGACTTGGATGAGTTAATAGCCAGATCACAGGATACTCACTTAAGCAGTATAAATAATGTCTCTAGAGGACCAAGGAAAGCCTCTATGCAAGGAAAGGCACTGCATGTCAGCAGTGAAGGCAGGGCTGAGAGGAGTGGGGACTGGGAACTGGAGAGAGAATAAGATGAAGAAGAAAGACATCCAAAATAGAAGCAGCCATGTAAGCAAAGACCTGGAACTATGGATGGCATTGGTCATTTACAGAAAGATGAATGCATTAGGTCTATGACCTGGTAGGTAAGAGCTGTGGAGAGGTGAAGGTGGTGGTTGGAAACATAACAAGTTGTGGGGTCCTATCAAACAGTACAAAGACTGTTGGCTCCATCCTTAGGGGACTAGGAAGGGTGAGTGATGAGATCTCAATTGCTTTAGAGCCACTCAGTCCCAATGGATAGTGGAGATAACAGGCATTTAGGGGTTTGCATAGGATCCACTCGGAGAGTGGAAGAAGACAAAAAGAGACAATATCAAATCAGTGTAAAGAAAGACTTCCATATCTCATATTCATTATAGTATTATCTGTATTAGCCAAGAAATGGGCCAGCTTACATATCTTAGTCTGATGACTAAGTTTAGCTGATGATTTGGTTTTGCAGACTTTGAGTTCTATGTCTTACTATTTCTAATATTAAATAGTATGTGGCACTCTAACATTGAGAGATTTTTTTTTTTAACCAAAGTATATTTTCTTTTCAGTGGTAAGGAATACCAGTACACACATGATTGTCAGAGAATTTTTCTTAGAACCAGTCTTCTAAAGATTGAAAGCTTTCACGGGTTCTGGAGTCTGCCCTTTTGTGTGTGTGAATCCACTGATGAGAGTCCTGAAAAGTGTTCTGCCTTTACTCAGAGGAAGACGTGCTCAGTGAACTCCACCATGCTGTTTCCAGGCAGTACTAGTCTGAGCATTCTTCCAGTGTGGGGCGAAGTACACCTTCCCAGAACTTCAGTACCATCTGTTTCTCTTTGTCCTGCTTCCTATAAAAGCACTTTAACATAGGAGTTTGATTGGTTGCAGGAGCAGAAAGTGGGCTCTAGAGAGTCCTGATAATTCCCAACCCCCACTGTGCCCACAGCTTGGCTTAGTTTAGCATCACATTTCTGGAGGAGTTATAGCTACTGCACCCCACTTTAATCATCATCCCTGCAAGCGTAACTGTAGGCTTGTCATCATCACGAAGGCCAAGACACACCAGGTCCCTAGTCAACATCATGGGGGCTGAAAGCCAACCAGTCCCATTCACTGTCACCTAGACTGAGATCCAGCTGGTCCTAGCCACTATCACGAGGGCTGACCTAACTAGCAGGTTGGTCACTGTCCCGGTAGTTATAAGCAGGTTATGAGACTGAGTCGTTGCCTCTGGCCTCAGTCCTATTTCACATATAATAGGCCTCATATTTTTGGTGCCTAAAGCAGGGATAAGAGAGTAATTGCGGTGAATGTTCTGAGAATAGGAAATGTTTCAATGTAAGATTGTTATGGTTACATTGACAGGATGTATTTGTATACTAGACTAACAAAGGGAAGGATAACTCCAGGGATTATCTTCACAGGGTATGAGATAGAGAGGTCAGAGTTTGATGTTGAAGAAGAAGAAGATGCAGAGGCAACTACATAGCAGCTGGCCTTGGTGGAGTTCCAGTTCAAGGCAGCAAATACACAGCAAACTGTAACCATTGTAGACACTATCCATGTGAGAGGGGCTCTCCACATAATTCATTACCAGCAATATTATCAGAATTGTGGGAATGGGAGAACTAGGGGATGGGGTGTACCTCTGAAGGGCAGGCCCAGCAATACCAGTGCTTTTACAGGTGAGGATAACATCTTAATAGATGCAGAGATCTTATGTATATTATCCCATAGATGGTGAAGTGAAAGAGATTGCAGGCAAACAAGGCGGGACATATCGTGGGTTATAGACCATGATTTTGCATAGGCCTTCTTTTCCAAAGACTGCCTAAAGAGGACGACAATGAAGAGGTTAAGGATAATCAAGAAGAAAACTGGAAGGTATAGGTAATTTTTCTGACCTCCTAGACACAGTTCTTTAAAAGCAATAAATTAGATACACATATGTGTCTCTTTATGTAGTCTTATGCATGTGAGTGCACAGTGTGTGTAAGGCCAGAAGAGGTTATAATCCTCTGGAGTTATAGGCAGTTGTGTGCCCCCCTGATAGGAGCCCTAGAAACTTAGCTTTGGTCCTCTGTAAGAGTACTTATAGCGTTTAACCACCGAGCCATCTCTTTAGTCTTCCATGCTAATTCTTTATCCCCAGGCTTCTGTTTGTCAGTGTTTGAAGAACAGGGCCCTGAGGTCTCATTACTTTGTTGCATGGTTGGCTTTGGGTATTCACTGGGGAACTACACAGTAATCAGTATGGCATAGTGTGCATATAGCACATTAGTCCACTGCAGTCTACATCAGTTCACCAATGTACTGAGTAGCCTGTATATGGTAGTTGATTGATAGATGCTCATGAAACACTGGCTCTGGGCATCCTTTCATGTCTTCTGCCAGGTCATATTTCTGGCACTTTATTCAAAATGACTTGACAGATCATGTAAAAACTGTAGGTTTTTGTTCATATTTTTATTAGTATTTTCTTCCTTGTCTCAGATCAGTATCAGGAAATAGTTGCTGTGGCTCCTGCACTCAGTCTATTGTTTGGTTCCAAGGCTAAGGAAAGAGTGTACACAAACATGTGCACCACAGTTGTTAGCCACTTGTCTACTTGTATGTGGCAACCATGCCACATAAAACAAGCTCAGCTATAAACAAATGAACTCAGACTTCTCACTCTCAACACCAAAATGAATATTTGAAATGAATTCCTCACCTGGTAGATTTGGTGTTTTAACTTGTTGGTGAGGCAGTTGCATGGAAAGGGAGATGGGGCATGGCCTTATTCATGACACATTCAGCAACTATATATGTAAATCATTCAGACTTCTAACTCTGTGTGTGTGTGTGTGTGTGTGTGTGTGTGTGTGTGTGTGTGAGAGAGAGAGAGAGAGAGAGAGAGAGAGAGAGAGAGAGAGAGAGAGAATGAGAGAGAGAGAGGGAGAGAGCCTTACTATGTAGCTCTGGCTGGCCTGGAGCTCCCTATGTAGACCAGGTAGATCCTGCCTTCTCAATGCTGGGATTAAAGGCTTGAACCACCATGCCTGGCATAATGGGCTTTTAATGCACTTTCTGTAGAGTCATTAGAAACATTATCTTGCCCAGTGCTCCTTATTTATTTTGCATACTATGCCTGTATATCAACAATGGAAAATGTTCATCTGTTCTCAAGCAGACTGCAGGCCTGAAGATCGTTTTCAGAAATTTTAGAAATGTTAGTAACCAAGCTCTGTGGTGAGTAGCTGAAACCACATCTAACATTTGGACCAAGCCTGGTCTGCTTTCAGAGCCCTGCTGCCCTTCATATGTCTAGCTGGCGCTGTCTGTTCTGTCCCAGCATTGGCGTCTGTTCTTCCTGACTGTTTGGTTATTGAACAGCTGCTTTGTGGATGCCATTTGTTATCTATCAGCATTGCAAGTTCAGGAATGAAGATGCTTGGTCATTCTAGCTGGCAGGAAGATAGCCCTAGTCTCTTCTTCAGTTAAAAAACAAAAAACAACAAAACAAAACAAAACACAAAAATCCGAAAAGGAAAACTTTCAGAGAGAGGTTTGAGAATTTTTCTTTGCTGTGTATTTTTTGACATAATTGCTTGTGTTTCATTCCATTTTTCCTAATTGCAGCCATTTAGTATTTTTTTCCTTCAGGAGAATTAATGTGTGTGTGTGTGTGTGTGTGTGTGTGTCTGTCTGTCTGTCTGTCTGTCTTTGTATCAAGGTGATGTCAGAGTTTTATAACAGAAATGAACTGATGTTTAAAATTTTATTAATTTAATTCTTTTAATTTTTAAAATTATTTTTAGGATTTTCAATAGATTTAGAAATCAGTAACTTCCCTTTACAGGGGAGGTCTTTGAGGTCTTTAAATAGGCCTTGAGAATCTCAGGTTTTGTCAGAGCTTGAGCTGGCTAAACAAAACCAAGACTTGTGTAGTGTGTGAGAACAGTGATGCAGCCTCTTCCCATCAGGAGCACAGCACTTGCTTGTGAAACAGCGCTGGGATGCTCCTCAGGCAGTGATGTTGAGCTGGAGAACACACATTTCCTGAGCTTCCCCCTGGTTCTAGGTAGTCCAGCCTCAGCCGCTGTATGCCTCCCGAAGCTCTCCTCCATAGCACACAGCACTGTCCACTGCCCGAAGCTCCTCCATAGCACACAGCACTTCCCACTGCTTTTATTTCTTTTCTTTTTCTTTCTTTCTTTTTTCTTTTGGTTAGAAATGATTACTCTGAAGCTCTTCTAGTACTTTTAAAATTTCAATTAAATACACTTACATCATTTCTTCTCTCCCTTTTCTTTCCCATATTTCCTATAGGCCCCACCTCTCAAATTCATGGCCCCCTTTTAAAAACATTATTGTTACATATATATTTATATGCTATATACAAATCAACACATAGATGCAGCCTCCTGGGTCAGACAGACATGCTTGCACATGTTTTTAGGTTTACTACTTGCTGTCAGATGACCATCTGTGGGCTCATCCCTGGATTCTCCCTCTCTTAATAGTCTTTCATTTCATGTAGCTCTTTACCTAGGGCTGGGACCCATGAAATTCCCCCATACATGTTGCCATGTCACCTGGAGCTGTCACTGTTCAGGTCTTGTTAACAAGCAGCTACACTGTTGAGATTTCACATCATATTCAGAAGACACAGTCTTTCTTGCAGCAGACTTCCTGGTCCTTAAGTGTTTGCCTATTCACTGTCTTCTCTCATGATATAAAAGCCAAACATCCTCTTTTCACCACCAGTTTGGATTTTAGGGCATAAAATAGATGCTCTGTCATGGAGGGTTGAGTACAGACTTGTTGAATAAATGCATAGTCTGAAAATGACTGTAGATGTGCTTGCAGGAGTTTAGGAGAGTCTTCATTCCCTTCAGAGAATAAATGCTTTAGTTTAGCGTTAAGGTGGTTCCCCCTCATTCACTGAGTAGATGAATGTAGCTTTTGGAAAGCTACACTGCTGTTTGCCAAACTCATCCTCTCTGCTCCCTGCGTCCTGTCTGTCTTTACTGTCAGTGGTTGGCTTCCTTATGTATCATTGCAGCCTTCTATCATATGGCTGACTTCTTGGGGATTCTTACAGGTTCTATAACACTTGACTGAGTTTGTTTCAGTGTTGAGTATGTGACCGCTGCTTACTTTCATGGCTAGGAGAGCAGAAATTGAGATGGCCTCTGATTAAACGAGTGGAGAACTATTCCTCTTGACAAGCAGAACATTGCAAAGTGGTGAACTGTAAATGTGGTGAAAGCCCCATCATGTTTGGTAAGGGCCCTGAGCCCTAGAAGCAGGACACAGGCTGTGTCACTGAGTGACTGAATTTTGTGCATGTCTCCAAGGTTGTCCACTGTTCAGCTTCCTCTATTCTGTAATGAATAGGACGTTTTAACTTGGACTTTTAAGTTTGAATGTTAAGAAAAAGGCCTTCACTTTCTCATTGCTGGGTTCTCTAGAAAGGGATTCTTGTTTTAGGACTTAATCTTTGTGAGGGACCTTCTGTGTTCAGCTGCACTTTGCTGTCTACTCGATGGCAACTGTTGCTTGGTGTTGGTTACTTCATAAGTCCTAAAAGTAGAACAATTGCTACCTGGTTCTAATTTAGTAGCCATCGCTATTGCTAGCTCCTGATAGATGTCAAATACTTTATTTTCTGGGGTTCCAGAAACAATCAACTATACCTTATGGCATGCAGAGAGACATGTAGTAGAGCGCTGTAGTGGGTAGAGGTGCACTTTACAGTAAGCTAGGTTTGAGTTCATGTTAGGCCTTTAATAGGGGAAAGGAACTTTATGGATCTCAGTTTTCTTATTTGTGAAGTAGAGATAATGCTTTGTGAAAGGTCACTGTCAGAAGCAGACGCTGTGATAGGCATAATTTGTATGCATAATTATCTGTAATACATTTTTTTCTATTGGAACATGTGGCAGTCTGGCATCTGTTGTTATTTTGTCCATATAAAACTACCATCAACCAATATTCAAATAGGTTTATTTCTTATTCTTCTTTTTTCTTTTCTTTCCTTTTCTCCCCATTATGCTTGGTTAGGAAGGACTGATGTCCTCTAATGTCTCAAAAGAAACATAGATAGACCTCTATGCAAAAGAGTCTCTTACTAAGGTTTCTTTAAAGGGATCACAGATCAAGGAATTTTCCTATCAAGAACAAGATGGTCTTCAGGAGTCTCTCCTGTCAGGCCAAGATGGAAATACAGTGTTAACTTGGCATGACCAATGTCCTGACATCTGTAAAATCTGTGTTAATAAAACTTTCATGTTTTTAGAGGTGAATGTTGGACAGTGCTTCTGTTAATATTTTTTATTGTTCCTTTTAAATGTAGGTTTTTCAAAAGGTCTACTGGGGGAGCTATTTCCTCTGCACTGAAATGTTAACCAGAACTTACTTGTAGGAGTATAAGATATTTATTTTCTTATAATAAATGCCCCCCTCCCCCGCCCCAATTCCTGCAGACCCCCTTTCACACTGGTGGGAACCCCTGGCTAAAACTGAAAGCAGAAGCCATGGGCCCATCTGCATAATCCCATGCTTGCTCCCACTCTTTTCTGAGAGATTTAAAAGGTATGTCTATCTTTACATGGAGATCCTTAAAAACCCTTCTCATGTGCTCAGGACTGTCCAACAGCTTTAGTTTTGACTCAGTAAATGGAACCAGTGGTTTGCAAACATCCTGGGGTTCTTCTCCCTTATTTATGTACTGGTATTAGTTTGGGTAAGGGAGGACATTTCGGTTTACCCAAGTCCACTAATTTTGTGTTTAACTTTGCTTAGACTTCTAGAGACATGCCATCTGGAGCAACTGGTAGCCCAATCATTTATGAGAGATACAAAGCAGGGGACACTTTGAGTTTTAGCATTCAGATTGTGAACCTTGGTGCAGGAATGCTGATACAGAGTCCTGTTGTGGGAGACAGCAACCCAGATTTGTTGAATAGCTATTTCTTATTGAACTGAGTTGGAAATGTTGGCGGTAACTGGAAAAAGAGATGAGGTCTGAGGAGCCCAGTGGAAAGGCCTGGGCCCCTTGAAACTGACCACAGATAGGTGGGACAAGAAACAAAAACAATAAGAAAACCCCACTGTTTTTGCAAAGGATTTGCTAGAGACATTAGTGTAGTATGTCTTCTGAGACTGAAATCTTTTAGCTAGAATCTTTATACTCTTATGGTAAATATTGAGTCCCCAATTATGTTTTTTCTAAGTTTGTTTTCCTCATTTCAGTGTATAGACAAGAATGTATTTGTGATGAGGTTGAATAATATTAGAATGTGAATTGTTGGGGGTAGCTTAGTGGTAATGTGTTCTGAGCATGTATAAAGTTCTAGGCTTTATATGTACGCACCTACACACATAAAATGGATATGCATGTGGGATACATATCATCTAGAGACCTGTACATCTTGGGACACATAGAGTGGTTGAGAGGTGAAAGACTCTGTGATCAGTTGCTACAATGTATTGATAGTGGCTTGGAATAAGGCAAGAGGCTATCCTTTATGCCTTTTGTTGGTGTGTGCATGCATTTGTATGTGAATTTCTGCAGCTGTGCATGTGAAGGCCAGATGGCCAGTGGTCAAAGTCAGGTATCTCACTGAGCCTGGAGCTCACCTTCTTAGCTAAACTGGCTGACTGATGAGCGCTCCAGAAACTTTCACTCTAGTGACACACCACCACTAAGCTTTAAAAAATAATCCAACATTTATTTATTTATTTCATATGTATGAGTGTTTTGGCTGCACACATAAAAGCACTGCATGCAGTGAATCACTGGTGCCCATGGAAGCCAGAAGAGGCCTCTAGACCTCTTGGCACTGGAGTTATGGATGGTTTGAGACACCAAGTGGTTGCTGGGAGCAGAACCCCAGTCCTCTACCAAGAGCAGCCAGTGCTCTTAACAACTGAGCCATCTTCGTAGCCCTGAACCTGGCCTTTTAGGTGGGTGTTGGGGATCTGAACTCAGGTCTGCAGGAATGAGTGCTTTACTGACAGGGGGAGGGCCTCAGCCTGCTTTCTACGACTTTAAATGCCAAGTTCCATCCTGTCGGCATGAGGAACAAGGAGAGAAAGTCCACAGGAAATTGCAACAATAGTTTTCTCTTTTCTTCGTCTCCTCCTTCTCTTCTTCCTCCTCTTCCTCCTCTTCCTTCTTCTTTTTTTAATTCCTGGAGCAAGAGGAAGGGAATATGTGTTAAAAGAATGGGAAGAAGGAGTTTAGCTAGCTGTGTCATCTCTTCAAAATTTTCTGAAGCACTGACATGGCAGGGAAACTGGTAGCATTTATTTTTTATTTAATTTTTCAGCTATTTTATATGCATAGGTGTTTTGCCTGTGTCCTGTTTGAGTTTCTATTGCTGTGATAAACACCATCACCAAAAGCAGCCTGGGAAGGAAAGTGTTGATTTGGCTCCCATGTTACAAGTTACAGTCCATCTTCAGGGGGAGCTTGCGTGCCAGGCAATGAAGCAGAGACCGTAGATTGACTGCTGCTTATTGGCTTGCTCCTCAGGCTTACATTTGACCTCCTGCCCAGAGGTGGCACTGCCCACAATGGCCTTCCCCTGTGCCAATCATTTAATCAAGGAAATTCATGCCAGTCATTAATCAGGCCAATCTGATGGAGTCATTTTTTTTCAATTGAGGTTCCTTTTCCTAGATAACTTAGTGTCAAGTTGATAAAAATCTAACCAGGACAGTCTTCATGTATGTCTTCACCACGGGTGTGCCTGATGCCTATGGAAGCCAGAAGAGGGAGTGGAGTTAGAGACTGTTGTGATCGCCCATATGACTACTGCAATGGAAATCAGGTCTTCTGGAAGTCACTTCAGCCCTGGTACCATTTCTTAACTCTGGGTTGTGAGCGGTTGGATAGCTATCCTACCATGCTTAGCACTTTTCTGTATGTTGGAGATATTTCATGCTCATATTTGTAAGAAGAAATAGAAGTATGGAGGTGTGATATGGGTTGGCTCCTACTTAGTTGCAACCAGTGCAGGTGATAGCATATTGAAAAGGAGCGGTTCTTAGAAGCTGGCCTTTGGTTGATGTGGATGTGGTGTGGATGCTAGACAGCTGTGTGTGTGTGTGTGTGTGTGTGTGTGTGTGTGTGTGTGTGTCCACCCCACCCCCAGCCCTCTTGCAGACTTTGGTGTTTGCTCTGTTCAGGGGAAAGTCTCACCTGAGCAAATTGAGTCTTTGTGAGCCTTTAATTTTCCTCCCCTTCTGCTACCAATAGCAGCGTTCCTTAGTAATCTGAGTCAGGATTCCACCCCTACCCTCAACCTCTCTCTTTATTCCTAGAACTACTGATCAAAGGTTTCCCCTTTCCAATACAGACAGAGTGGCTTTCTGGAGATTGGGTATTTGCAGGCAGAGAAAAGGGTGAGGGACATTTTGGGCTGTGGAGATAGACACTTCCCCCAGGGATGTTTTTAAACCCTTTGAATCGGCTCATTGTTTATAAGAGCAGTGCCTTAATGGAAAAACAAAAAGGAGAGAGGTTCTGTAATGTGTGCTCTGCTTTCCTTTGCAGGCCTCTTTGTTTATTTGATTTATCAAGTCTCAAGGAGTTGCACTGCCTGGTGACCCTTCCTTGAGCGGCTTCTCTGGAGTATCCACTTACCTTATTTAGAAACATAATATTTAAAAAAGCTGGAGCCGAGTCAAAAAATCATCACCTTTTGATGTGGCCAGCTTCCTGGGTTTTGAAATGTTACACTTGTGGGAAGCTTTGAAAGCTCAGTTGCAGTCCTTAATCAGTAGGTCCTTCTGGGTGCTGAACCCAGAACCTGGGGTCCTTGGCCTGGGGTGGGGGTGGGGCAGTGCATAATTAGAGGACATAGTGCAGAGGTTTGGTGCTAAGTGGTAGAAAGAAGGGACTTAAGAAGACAGTAACTGGGACTCTGGGGGAGGCTTCACTTTGGAGGTAGCTCTGGAGGGAGACTGAAGGATGGGCCAGTGGTACTTACAAAGAAGTGATGAACACAGATTGTGCCTGCTAGCATCTTCCCATATCTCTGGGGATTTTAATAAAGCTGTTGAACTTCTTTTGAGTCTTGTTCTTACAAATATAACTGACTGTGATAAGGACTCTTGACTCTAAAGTTTGAAGACTGAAGAGTTCATGTCATACACTTTCCTTCCAGACCTGCACCTGTCCCTTGTTGTTAGATGAGTTTGCTGTTTTGTACCTGATGCGTCTTAGCATCAGGAAGCTACCAAAGCAGAGCACAGCGTTCTGTTATGAAACTCACCAGAGGGCAAGGAGCTGCTTACATAGACGGAAGCAATATTCCTGTGGTAGCCTTGGAAAGGACGTGCAAGTTCCTATGATTAAGAGTCTGTGGATGGTATCACTTTTCTGCCTCTTCCTAGATGAAACATAACTCTGACAGGCCAGACTAACTCCAGAAACTGGGTAGGACTGCAGGAGGGTGATTTACTCTTGGAAGGCGGATGGGCAGCTTTGTCATATGCAGTATGCCTCTTGTGAAGTACACAGTATGGCTGTTTCTAGTAGGATGTTTTGTGCTAGTTGAAGGCTTTCATTTTTAATGTCTTTATGGGGTGAACCACATGTCTTCCTGATTATGTTTATTAGCATTGTGGTTTGTAATCTTTTGATTAAACCTAGGTAATACAGTGGTGGGATGCTTAGAAAGACTTTACATTAAGATCACCAAGCCTGATTCCTGGTTTGACACTAGGGAGACTTGGGGAAAGAGTGAATTCTAAACCTTGACTCTCTCACATATGGAAAATAAGTGGCCAAAATAATGTTAAAATATGTTAAAGACAATGTTTTCTGGCAGGTAGTATGTAGTTAAAAAATATATATATATTGCTAAGTTGGTGATTGTTAACATATGAAAAGTTATTGATTTCTGGGTATTTTCAAACTGATAGCAATACTGAGTGTTTTATTTGTTTAATAATTATTCCACCTTCTGTGTTTTCTAGCTTAGAATACAGTACTGTTTGCTAGTGGTAATGTTTCCTTCTCCCTTGTTCTAATCACTGTTCTAATCACTGGATTTCTGTCTTATGTAACAAAGCTTTTAGCTTCTTGGATAGTACGATTGGTAGTGATCATAAGCATCATGGCTGTTGACTCTGATGCCATTTTTAAGTCAGGTTGAGGAAACATCTTTTGACTTAAGGCTTAAATCAGTACTGAATATTTTGAGATAGTGTTTCCTTGTCTTTTGCTTTTATACCTTGTAGTTTTCTCTTTACTCAACTGTCTATCTTTGTATGTATTCTTTACAGTAATTCTGATCATTGGGACGATACTCTGTTTTGAAATGAATTGGACTTTTCTTTTTTCTTTTTTTTTTGCTTTTAACTTTCTTAGTCTAGAAAGATTCTTATCGGATAGGGTCATCTGACCTTAGGGAATTTGGATTAATGCTTCTCCTCAGATATAACCAGGGCCCAAGTCAGCAGCCATTACTTTGAGTGGTGTTAGATGTCTTTACAGTGTCTTCTGTCACTACTGGATTATCCTAGTTCCTGTAAGTCAGTTCTACTTCCTTATATTTAATGGAGTTTTAAAGCTTCATTGTGCAGACTTTTTGTAGCTTTATTAGAAAGAAGCTTTATTAGAAACACCGTGGCAAGCAGTTGGCCCCACTTGGCTTGTGTAGGCCCTTCTTCACTCGCCCTTGCTCTATGTCTGGTTGACCTCCAAGAAGTTTGCTTTGGAATATCGTGCTTTTCTAACGGCTTTCAGTTTACTCTTCTCATTCTCTTCAACTCTTATGTTTCATTTTGTTGCTTTTCAGCCTCTAAAAAACATAGGACCTGAGTCTACTTACTGGACTTTCTAAAAATACGATGGCTTTCATGCTGCTAATTTTGTTACTCTGTGAAATGCACATTAGTGACATTCTCTGCAATTGTTAAACTTCCCACCTTACAGATTTGGAAAACAGGGAGGTCTTTGTGTGTTTGTGTCTGTGTATGCATGTACATGTCACATGAAGGTCTAGGTGTGTTTATAGCCAAGCATGCATGCATTGACATGTCACGGGGGCATGGTGTTCTAGGTAGCTTATGACTGAATCTACCAAGGGGTAAAATGACATAGTATGATAGCCTTTGAAAAAACTTTACCTAAGAGCTGATTCAGTTCTGATTTTTATAATCCAAGAAGGGAAATGATTGTTCTGTTGTCATTGATCCATGGGCAGAAGAGGCTTCTGTTTCCCTGGCTAATTGGCTCTAGGACTTGACGATTTTGGTACCAGGTTCTCACATACTCTCACCATCAGGCCTTTCTAGTTATGTTGGAAGCGGCATCTTCTTCTTTACTCTTCAGTGCATGTGTGAATGAATACAAGGTGGCTTTTCTTAACAACCTTTCATATGCTTGAAAATACGGGGTAGGTTGTCTGAACTTTCCCTATTTAATTTTTCCCACACTTTGCTCTCATTAGGATCTGATTGGTAATCAACACCAGAAACAGTTCTGAATGAATGCTGCTGGTTAGGTTGTTTACCTTACTGGTCTTACTATACATTGCTAGTTCTTTCTTGTGTGGAATAGTCTGGATACTGTTCTTTCTTATATGAGTTTGGCTTACAACTTCTATGTATCACATATTTTCTTGATGATTATTCTAGTTCTGTTCTTCTAGACATCCCATTACTTGGCTATATAAAATTTGTTTTTAATTAATTTGTTATTTACATAGGATATTAGGTCCTCCCCTCTTTCTATAGATATATTTTAGAGTGGTATAGTTTCCTAGCAAAACTAAGTAGAAGATACAGAGATTTCCTAGTTCTTTCCATCCCCCCGCCAAATTTTCCTACCACAAATCCGAGTCCCTAGCAGAAAGATGCCATTGGTACATTTGGTGTACCTATATTTATAGTCTTTACCTAGCTAAAGTCTGTTTTTTATGCTAAGATCCACTGTTGGTTGTAAATGATGTTTATGGCACATGCCCACCATTAGAGTATCCTGTAGAGGAGTTTCACTGCCCTAGAAAGCCCCTGTCCTCTGCCCCTCATCCTTTCCTCCACTGCTCTCACTCTTCTCTTGATCTGAGAACCATTGATTTCCATAGTTTTGCTTTTTCTAGACCCCAGCATGCAAGCCTTTTGGTTTGGCATGCATACTGTTAGTAATACGCATTTATAAATTCTCTGTACCTCTTCCTATCCTTCACACCTCATCTTTCAATACTAAGTAGTGTTTCATTCACCAGTTGTACCAGCTGATTTTCAGTTTACTTCCTGAAGGGTAGCGTCATGGTTACTTATACGTTTTGGCAGTCATAAATACAGATACTCTAAACAGTTTTGATGTCCTCCTTTCTCAAGCTTTCTGCTTATATAACTAGCATGGTGCTGTCTTAGTAGCTAACTTTTTGTTACCTATATCTATATTTGTTCCTTAATGTGGAGTTACTGAATCCAGAAGTACATTTTTAGGTTTTGTACATACTCAGAAATACTAAACTAATTTTTCCTTCTTCCAGTCATATGTGAATGTTTATTACTGGTCTTTTATAATTCAGTGGATGAAAATATAGAAATGTTCCAATTTGAGGTAGTTTTCCTATGCTTTTGTAGCAGATTACCTCAACTAAGTCATTTAAAGCAATTTCTTTAAGTTTATAATTTCTTAGTTATGGAAACTGAAAATCAGAAGTGAGATCTTTGAAGGCTTTAGGGGAGGACACTTCTTGCCTTTGGGTCTCTGGGGATCCATCCTTGGCGTGCCTCTGGCTTCTGCTTCTTGTAGGTGAACTACTCTGTGACTCTTGTCAAACAGTGTTCTCTGCGCTGTGTATATATGTGCTTGCTAGCTTGCTTTTATTTTGTGTGCGTTTGTATTGAGGTGTTGAGACAGTTTCACTATGTAGCTCAGGCTGGACTTGAGTTTACTGTGTAATCTAGGCTAGCCTCATACTTGCCATGCCTTTCCTGCAAACATGGGAAGTACAGGTTATAGGCATGTGCCGTTATGGCTAGCATAATAGTGGTATATGCGCCAGTGTGTGTGTGTGTGTGTATGTGTGAGACATGTTCCTTCAAATAGTCTGCAGATCTGCAAAAGGTATTACCCCACCTCTCTGGTGAGCCGCCTACCACAGTGCTATTCCTCAGCTGGCTTAATTGCCCCTTCTCTGTGTCTTCCTTTGGATGGCTGTGGAGCTTTCCAGTTTCCTTCTTTCTCTCTCTCTCTTTCTTTTTTTTTTTTTTTTTTTTTTTTTGCCTCTTGCTAGCACAGTGTTGCTTGGAAAATGTCAGAAGGTATCTAAAAAACCCCTTCCCCAATCTCTTCAATAACACACACACACACACACACACACACACACACACACACACACCATTAACAACTTTGTTTTTTTGTTTTTGTTTGTTTGGTTTTTTCCCCCATAAATCTTATATCAGATTTTATGGTTGAGAAACTATAAACATGTTTGGTGATCAATTATTTGAATGGTGGAGGGCTCTGAGGGAAGTTGCTGTGGTTCTGAAAGTGGCTGGGTTTGTTTCAGACACTCTCTTCTGTAACATAAACCTATGGTTTTCATGGAGCTCTTTGGTTCTGTTGAATTGAACCACATCATAAGGCCAAATTTCATACCTGGGATTGCTGATGACATGCTCAGGCTTGTTGGATCATTTGCTTAATGCATGGTGACAGTGAGGCTAAATTCTTAGTCATTGCTTTGATTAGGCCCCTACCAGGCTTGGAGTGTCTGCTGCTTATGACAGGCAGCTGAGCATAAGACCCCATGACAGCACAGATACTGAGTAGACAGGGCAAGCCAATAAGCTTGATTTGGTGGAGATGGCAACCCGGAAAATAGTCCTGAATGCTGCTGCTGCTGTTGCTAGTGGTGGTGTGTTTGTGTGTGTGTGTGTGTGTGTGTGTGTGTGTGTGTGTGTGTGTGTGTGTGGTGGCTTACAAGTGCAAAAAGAGAGTAGGATGTGTAAACTTCTCATATGCATTTCTGAATTCTCTAAGTGGGTACTGGAAAAGATGCAGGAGACCATGACTGAGAGCCTGGGCTAAGAGAACAGCTCAGTAGCTTAGGGTTGGTGGTGGAAGAATCTTTTAAATGGCTCCTGAACGTTTTCCCATGAGTCAGGGGAAAAACCAAACTAAACCAAACCAAACCAAACCCCCCAAAAACCAAAAAACAAAAAATCCAAAAAACCCAAACAAACAAACAAAGAAAAACATAAGGAGATATTCTAATGAAAATTGCCCTTGTAGGTTTCAATGTGTGGATTTTGAGGCACTCGTGAAACACAATCTAAATCTTAAATAGTAAAAGCATTTTCACATGAGCTACAGTAATAAGGTTAACACTTCAGGCAGATGGGACCCATTGGCACGGGGAATAAAGGTGCTAGGTGTATATGGCTTTTCAGTGGGCTACCTGTTTGTACAGGTAGGGTGGGAGCCAGTTTATTTCTTTGCCAGACATCTTAAGTCCTGTAGCTTGTACTTCCCTAGAGGTAACAAGGTAAAGGTTAGTGTGCGGGAGGGTTATTAGGTGTACCTCTGAGATCTACACTTGGGGAAGGGAGGAAGAGCAGTCTGTTAACAGGCAAGTTCAAGATGCAATATAGTTGTCAGGCCACTGTTGTTGGTATGTATGAAGTATATACCACATTTCATTCCTCCCTTCATCAGTGGAAGCAATCCATTGTCATGGTGTTTGCTGTACATGGAGCAAAGCCAGACACTGTTCTGAGTCTTAGAGGTTGAGAACTGAGTCAGACAGATGACATCCCTATACTCTAGGAGGAGCTGGGACTTCTAAGTAGAAGATGATAAATAAGACAGAGGCCTCAGCTCCAAAATGATCGAATAATATGATGGCTGGAAAAATATTGGTGAGGCAGTAACTGACTGATGGCTAGAGATATCAGGAGTCACAGGCAGGGGAGGACTTCTGAGTGGAAGGTAGAGCACCCAGGAACGAAGGGAGTGTGTTCCAGATCAGAAGCAGAGAGTGGGTGCATAGAGTGAGCAAAGGCGAAAGGAGACAGGACCAAGGCCAGGAGTTTGGGCTATTTCTAAGAATGATGAGAGGTTGTTAGGGAATTTGAAAGCAGGCAGGAGCCTTCTGGCAAAGGCATTTCTTAGACAGGGTTTAGGACACGCTCATCCAGTGTTTTGAATATTTTATGTAATTAATTTAATCCCTGATAATCCTACCTAGAATGCAGTCTTCCTCTCTCGCATTTATAGATGAGGTAACCAAGGCACTGGGAGTTTTCTTAATGACTATTCTGAGACCACAGAAGGGAGCTCTGGGATCTACAGAGGAGGTCTGACTCACTGTTCTTTCCTTCTGCCCCCTACCCCCTGATGTATGTATAAAGAGAGCCCAGGTAAGACTTGAGGCAAAACACAGCACCAGTCAGGAGTCTGTGACAGTGGGTTCAGTCCTGGAAATAGGTAGAAGATGGGCACAGGCTGGGGTGCAGAGGTGCAGTTTGATTATGTGGCGGGTAAGAAACAGGAAAGAAGAATAGAAGGCAAGTCCACAGATTCTTGTCATGAACAAATACCTAAAATAAACTTAAATATAATACAGTGGATCATACATGTTTTTCATTCAAGAGTGATACAGGATTGTAGAGAACTTGTTCAGTTATCAGATATCCTTTAGTGACCTGGAGGAAAAACTCAACTAACTTTTCTGAAGGAATATGGATGCCTAGCCAGGAGTCTGTTTGATGATAAGTGTTGTGTTGTTAGGGAATTTGAGAGCAAGCAGGAACCTTCTAGAAAGGCTTCTTTCCCCTCCCACCCAGAAATCCTTCCTCTTTCCAAGACTAGAATGGCCTGAACCCTTGCTGTGGTCTGGGTGGGGTAAGATAAAGTAATGACAAGGTGCCTCAGGCCTCTTCACCACCCCTCCCCAAACAGCAGCCTGTACAGAAAGCTAATTAGCGTTTAGCCTGTTGCCGCCCGTTCTGCTGCTGCTTGCCAGCACACACTTAGAGGCAGTTCTATAGACTGGCACCGTAAATATGGAGGTGTTCACACCGTACAAGATAGAAATGCTGATGTTCAGCATGGATTTGGTTAGACCGTTCCCCAAAACATTAATCCCTATACAGACAGCATAGTCTTTTCATTTCACTGGAGGCTTCAATCCACCACTGAAGGAAAGTTGGTTCATAGTGCTAGAGGTAGGGGAGGAAGTGTGGCCTCCTTTGGAGAAACTCCTTGTGAAGAATTATGGTAAGGAACATGTCTTTACAAAGCCTGCTGTTATTATTTTAACTCAAGGATTATGTAGCAGGAAATTTGGGACTATTTGAATAGTTTTAGGTGGAAAAAGAAGAAAAGAAAATTAATGTCTAGTTGTTTGATTTCCCCACCATTTTTTTTCCTTAAGGCCAGATTTTGCTACATATTATGGTCAAATTTAAATAAATTAAGAGTGCATCAGTTAAATACTAGTCATATTAGTTGGTTCAGAAGAGCTCACTTCCCCTCTATGTGGCTTCTGAGTGGAGTCAGTTGTAGGTTGTGTTCAGAGCGTATAATCTGAGATGTCTGAAATCTTGAAAGTGTGTGCCTCAGCGACCTAGGGTTGAAAGGGTTTGTGCAGAAAGGTTTACCGATGGATCTGAACACGAGAACATGTTATTTCATCTGTAAAGCTAATTCTGTAACCCGTAGGCTGGAACCTGGCCCAATCCAGAGGTAAAATAACAATTCCTGGAACGTTGTGTACGCGATCATTTTTCTAGCTGGTTAGTGCTTGCTTTTGTTTATTAAGATGTGTGGTACCGTTTTCTAAGCACTTTTACATGAGCCTTTCTCTGCTGCAGATTGGTACAGTCATCTCGGAGGAATGCAGTGTGGGGTGACGGAATGGTTTTATTATACTTAAAAATCCTGGTGAAAGATATCTACAGTGTTGTGCTGGGAGAGCCTTATGAGCTGGTGCTTGGAAAGTTTGCTTAGACTTGGAGTTTAGATCCTGTTCCCATTAAGATCTGTGCTCTGCTGGGCCTCCTTTGGCAGATAGTAGTATTTGTAGTGTAATGTGGGAAGTTATAATTGGATAATCCTTAGGGAATATCTGCTCTAGGTTATAGGAGTTGGCCAACTATGGTTTGGGGCTTAAATCTGGTCCTTTGCTTGTTTGTATAAAGTTTTATTGGAACATAGTCACTCACACCCATTAATTTATTATAGTCTGTGACCCTTTTAGGCCTACTATTGCAGAAGTGGAGAATCGCAACTGGATGGCTGGCAAAACTGAAAATTCTCTTTTGCCAGGACCTTGTCCAGATGCTGTGTGAGTGATTGGCCTCTCCTGGTTAGAAGGCATCTGCGGGAGCTCCTCTTTGCACAAAACCTTACAGGAGCCCAGGGTGGGCTGGTCTTCCCTCCCTCCCTCCCTCCCTCCCTCCCTCCCTCCCTCCCTCCCTCCCTCCCTCTCCCCCTTTCTTTCTTCGGGTGGGCAGGAGAGCTCAAGAATTACAGTCTAGTTTGTTAGGCATCTGCTTCCTCAGCTCTCTTCCTATGTATTGTCCCAAAGACCCATCTTTCTGCATCTCCTCACTTCTCCATCGTCCCTGCTTCTTTTTCCACTGATGACCTTACTTTCTGCTTTTATGAAGTAAATTGATTCTGAAGGAAGAGAAGCTTCACCACCCCTCACAGCCTGATCCACTTACCTACCCCCCACCCCCCAGTGCTATCCCATCATTCTACACAGTGAACTGCTTGGCTACCATCTTGAGCCAGTTTCTCTAAAGGCACCAGGTCCTCTCCTGTTGTCCTAAGGCAGTCACTCCAGCCACCCTAGTTTCTCCATTTTCTGCTACTATATCAACATAGAAAGAGTCCTCCACGTACATGAAACTTATATTTGGGGTCTGGAAAGAGGACTCATCAGTCAAGAGCACTTAATTTTGTTAGAGAGGAGGGATCCACGTGGTACCTGACAACTGTCCCACACTCCCACACTTCCTCTGATTTCCATAGACTCATGCTTGCATTTCTCTCTCTCTCTCTCTCTCTCTCTCTCTCACACACACACACACACACACAAAATAAATATTTCCCTTTAAAAAGAAACTGCTCCATGACCTTATTCACTCCTATTGATAGCTACTCCCATCTTTCCAGCACAGCTCTTTCAGAGTCAAAGGTATTCCTTACTTCCATCTTCTCTTACCACCCATCCTCCACCCTCTTCCCTTCTAAACCCACTCTATCTTTTGACCTCATCGCTTGTATGTGCCGTCTGCTTTGTCCATCCCTCAGTGGTGCTCAGTTTACTCAGTCCTAGGGTCGGTCTTTAGTTCTTGGACTTGACCCATCAGGAGCCCTGTGCTTTGTCAGTCCCATCCTCTCTCTGCTCTCTATGTGTGTACTTGGCCTCCACTCTGCTTAGCAGCCCTCCTCCTCCCTTCAGCTGCCATTTCTTCTGTTTACTATCTTGTAAGTGAGTGTTCAGTGTGTGGCCCTAATCCTTGGCTTTGTTGCTCTTTGGCACTATGAGCCAGTTTAGGGATTGAAAATAATTTGCTTTGTTCACACCTCACACCATTTCTCACCTTTCTTCTGAACATCGGGGTAATGTCAGTTGTCATCTGTGCATGACCTGTGTTCTGTGTTGGTGTCTTTGTGTCACTATTTTGGAATGGAGGGGGGACGTCCAGTGATATTTCCCAGGCTGATATAGAACACCCAGGCCTAAGTGATCCTCTTGCTCCAACCACCAGAGCAGCAGAGACTACACTTGTGCACACCATGCCTAACTTTCAAAGACATCCTGAGCTCACATTGTCTCTAGCCTTCTGTAGGTTTTTCTGCTGCTTCTGCTTCTCCTCTTCCTCTTCCTCCTTCCCTTCCTCCTTCTTTTTTGTCTAGTTGTTCAGCCATTTCTTCTGAATATTAGAATTGCGTTTTCTCTTGATACTCTCTAGCACATACTTGCACCCACACATGCATCCACCCACCCACATACTTGAAATTTAGATTATCAGTAAATTTCATCTTAAAGCTAAATTTTTGTTCCCATCACTGATTATGTGTCAGAGATTGTTTTTTCTCTTAAAGTAAGAGTTTTAGATCAAAAACTACACTTTAAGGCTTTGATCCATATTCAGAAAGGTTGTTGGCATTTCACCTGCAGTGTGTTTAGTCCATATAGTGGAGGAGATGGTAGCAGTCTGTCCAGTGGTGGTTTACTCAGTCTTTGGTAACACATCCTGTAAACCATGTCTTTAAACAGGCTATTAGCTTAATGCATAATAGGAAGTTAATGTGTATTTGTTGAGAGAATGAAGGCACCCTAGTTCAGTCAAGCAGAATCCTTCAGTGTGCAAATAAAGGGGGTGTCTCTCCCTTTTTCTGAGGGGCTGATGATCTCCAGCCTAGTCTTTGAGTAATATTTTTATTTTACTTTTCTCCAAGTGGTTGGAATGGACTGTGTTTTTGAAGACTTTCCAGAGTGTCCAGCACTATGATTTTTATGGCCCTTGTCTCTGTCTTAAGATGTTTCTCAGTAAACACAGGACTAAACACCTGCACCTGTGGAGCCTGTGGTTCATGCCCATTGATTCCGCTGTAAAATAAAGGCCAGCAGAAGCTGCAGAGATGAGGTCTAGTTAATCTTGGAAACTCAACTCTTTCTGTGATGCACATTTCTCCTGGTTGTCCTCCCTGGACCTTTCTGCCCGTGGTGGGAGACTGCTGCAGCAACACGTGCTGGCTATGTACTGCCTCTGACCAGCATTGTCTTCTTAGCTGGGATACAGCTGCTCCCTCCTTAGGCCAAGAGGCAGGGCCGAGGGGGCATTTTATTCTAATACTTCTTGCTTGAGCATCTAAAATCTGCATGAACCAGTGCTTCATTTGATTCTGTTCTCTTGCTCAGCAAGCAGCCGCTGCCAACCCCCCACCCCATGGAGAGTGGCTTTCCCAACTCTTGGACAATGGCTTTTCCTGATTTGTGTGTAATTTACAGCCCACTGATTTCTGAAGTGTGAGGGATGTGTCTTAAGCAAAGTTTCATTGGATATTATGTTAACACCCATGAGTCTGCAATAGTTCAGCACTGCGTGACTGGATAGAGTGTGTCCCTTTGTTGTGGTGCATTCCATTGAGAAACACACAAGTGGTGCACCTGGCCCTGCTCTTACTTGGTCTGCTGTCTGGGCTTTTTAACAGCGATTCCCTCTGAAGTCTGTCCTTTCCCTCCCCTATCCATTGATACCCATCATTCTTCTATCAGATACAGTAGAGTGTGTATTTGTGTGTGTGTGTGTGTGTGTGTGTGTGTGTGTGCCTGCGGGGGTCTGCCTGCCTGTCTGTCTGTTTGCCTGTCTATGCATGTGGAGTTCAGAGGTCCATGATAGTTGTCTTGCTGTATCCTCACTACCTCATTTTTTGAGGCAGTATATCTCTAATTTGACTTGCCTTGCTACCCAGCATGCTCTGGGAAGCTCCTGTCTGTGATTTCCTGCATTGGGATTATAGGTATGTACCACAGTGACAAAATGTGTGTTTTGGGTGCTCAAGCTCAATTTGATAAGCAAACACTTAATTGACTGAGCTATCTTGTCTGCCTCCCGTGTAACATTTTAAATATTTACATGTTATGTCCTTTAGAATGTAGAAGTTGATAGAATCCAGTGCTCAACTGCTTGCATTTTAGTTTGTTTATTTTGTGTGTATGTGTGTAGGCATACTTGAATACTTGAATATCTGAGTATAATTTGTTGCAGTCTGATCTCTCCTTCTAACAAACAATCTTGGTTTGATGGCCCCAAAAATTGTGGGTTTGGGTGTGTCACAGCAATCTGGGTGTGTTAGTCATGGCCCTGCCAAGTGCTGGCTGTGCTTTGTGCCTCTTTATGCCTCAGTTTTTCTCACCTGTAGACTGGTGCTGCTCACGGACCCTGGCTCTTGTTTATTCCTCACTTGACCTCTTTCCTTTGGCCGACCAAAGTCCACTGGGAGAAAATATTCTCTCAGTGTGAAATCTAGCCCTCTTTATGTGCAGGTTGTTTTGTTATTTTTTTTTCTTTTCTATTAATTAATTAATTAATTAATTATTGATTATTTTTATTTTTTATTTTTGTGCGGGCTTCTGTTGTGGAATCTTCATTCTTTGTTCCCTCTGTCTCTTATACTCATTTAGCTCTGTAGGGGCTGATATTCCTTATTATTACTAATTTTTTTATTACTCAATTGAGGGCCTCTTGAAGTCTTTGCTGACACCCTTCCTAACCTCTTGTCACACAGTTCCCACTCTTCCCACCTATAGTGCACTGAACATGGCTTCTACCAGGGGCCTGGAAGCTCCCTCATGGTGGAAATGGATTCTTAGCTTCTGTGTTAACACCTTTGTGCCTAGGAAACTGTTGATGAGTCTGCTTGGCCTTGAATTTTGTAATCTGGATATTTAGGAGCGTGTGGGCAGAGAGAGGAGCACCTGGGATTTCCTAAGCCCTGGGAGCGTCCTGAAGCATGAGCTAAGGAGTGTGCCTTTCAAGCAGGTGATTGCTTTCTTTCCTTTCCCTAAGGATCCATCCCAAAGAGGGTTTAAGCCAGTTCAAGATTTGGTAGAACATACCTTCATGGAAATACTCACTGAATTAGGTTTTAGGCCTTTTTTCTTTTCCTCAGGCTAAAATAGACGATTATCATAGACACAGATAAAGTGAGCAGATTGTCTAGGGTAAGTTCAGACAGGAGCCTGCTTTCTGTGCAGGAGATGGGGTACTGCCTTCCGGGCATCAGTTGGCAGGTGTGCATGCCTGTATTGTTTCTAAGTAAACAAGCATAGTGGGAAGGGAAGAGAGTGGGAGAAAGGGAAAGAGGGAGACAAAAGACCAACAGGAACTCCATGTTCACATGTGTTGTTCCCATGAAGGATTTTGTGTCCTTAAACAATGTTAGGACCCATCGGGATGCATCATGCAGAATTGTGGAGGGCAGTCTCTGCACCTCTGCTTGGGATCTTGTTTCTATGTCTTGACGAACCTTGGAAGATATTTTTGAGTAGTCCTTGTACTACTTGTGGGTCACACATAATGGTAATGGTGCTGAATAAATATTCGATCAATTTGAAGACTGATTGGCTAACCCCTTGTTTGTCACTGTCTTTGTGTGGCCATCTTTCTCCACCATCATGTGACTTGTAATCTTGTTGACAAATTCAATCAGTACAAATATGGGGGTGGACCTGAAGACTGTGCCACCCAACTTATGCAATATAATCCATAGATGTGAGCTTATTAATCTTTGACTTTGTTAAGTGAATTTAGGGAATGTTCTTGCTTTCCCTAAGCTTTTGTTGTTTTTCTTTTTATATTTTTTATTAGCAAAATGAGAATAATAAATGTATGTGTTGAGGATTTAAGGATATCAGATATGCAGAGGGGCTTGTGGTTTGACATGCAGTAGTTATTCCTGGATATATTCATTATGGTATACAACTAGAATCATATTCTCATATATCAATCTAGTTTTAAACATATCCTTTCTATATATGTTTTTTAAAACATAATTCAGATTCATCTATTTTTATAAGCCAAGTTCCTATTTCCTCTGTTTTATAAAATGAAACAGGATTGCAGGGGTAGACTTTCTTTACTTAGCTTGTAGGACACAGGAACACACATTTCATACACTGTTGGCCCAGTGAGTGCACTTCCTTTGTATTGACCTCTGGCATGACTAGTACACAGTGACATGGCCGACACACAACTGACTGAAGATCATACATGTGGTATGCTTTTGATCAGAAAGTCACAAAGTCTGATAATTCACAAAGTTTCGTGGGTTACTGATATCAGATACCAGGTTGCATGGGCCCAGATCAGGTGAGATCTCCCACCCCCTGACCTCCTTCACAGACAGACTTCCTGTCAGCATGGGTTCTGAGACTATGCTGTGTGGACATCTATGACATGCTGCTTGTGTGTCCTCTTTTCCCCCTCCTGGCAAGCCCACTACTGTCTCCATGGCCTGCAGACAAGGAAATGCACTCTCAGAGTTCAGTGTCTGGCATGAGTCCTGTACAGTGGCTGCCAGGTCTTGAACCCTGGCAGTCAGATGGCATGCCCTGTCTGTCACCCTCTGTGTAGCCTGGGGAGAAGTTGATGAATACAGTCTATCAAAAGGAGCTGTGACTTGGGGGATGAAAGAAGAGGTCCCTGAACACACGGATGTTCTTTTGTTAGTAAATTTTGCCTTAGTTGTTTTCTGTATGTCAGGGAAGAGCCACTGTGAACTCCGAGTTTCTCTGGCAGAGCTGACTTATGAGGATTTTCTCAGATCTTCCAGCAGGTTAACAACGTGGAGTCTTGAAAGCTTTCACGAGAGGAAATGAATAAACAGGTATTTGAGGTGAAGCCGACCAAGTCTGTGGAGCTGTAGAACGGTGAATTAAATCCGTTGAAAAGGCTTGGATAAGAATTTCACATGTCTCTTGACCTAGTAAATGAGAGTCAGGAATCTGACTTTGTAGGTCAGCTTCCTGATTCATGTAGATAGAACTTGTTAGAAGAAGTTTTATTTGGCGGAGATGGTACGTGGCTTTAGTGGACTAAATCAGTAAGGAAAAACAAAATGAATTGTCCAGATAAAATCAGGTGAGAGGCAATCCTTGCCTCACTTTTAAGTTGAATTAAGTTGCCACTTCGACATTTTTGAACAGTTATAATGGTTACATTTTGCATTCTATCCTGTTCTTGCTTTATACATATTCATGTTTTCTTTTAATCCATAGACTACCTGAAACTATGTTACACTGAGTTTTTTTAAAAGACAAACACCAGCAATTGCTTACTTTCTCTGGCCTGTTTTGGCCCTTTGGAAGGAATATAAAATGTGTGTGTGTGTGTGTGTGTGTGCGCTCACGTGAGTGTATTTTCTAGAATTAAGAGTGTGTCAAGATTTCTATAATCTTTCAAGCACTCAGAAACAAGAATTTGTGGTGAAGGTCAGGTATGACCTGACAAACCGAGACTGACAAGCTCTGGTCCCCCCCCCCCCCCCCCTTGTTTCCCATGTCACTTGGCCTGTGGAGTTAACAGGACTCTCCTGAGGGCCAGTGGCTGCATTGCTGTGGATGACACTCCTGGAGTTTTCCAAAATTCTTTTTTCCTCAGGGGACTGAGTGATTCAGAACATCATTTGTAAAGTTCCAGGCTGTGTTCTTAGAGTTTTCTGACAGTCCATTTGTATTCATTATTGATGTATTCAAAACTCGTGAAAGGAGCCTGGGAGACTGAGAAACATGCTTATAAGCAGAATAAATGAGCAACTTTTGACAGAATCTAAAGTGCCCAGGCATCTTCACCCTTGGAGGGTCTCCAAACTCTGCCGAGGGCTCTGCCCAGACATTGCACAATGTTTGCAGAGGTGGGAATTGATGACAAGGAAGACAGTCTGATTCCATTGGCATCATGGTGGTCTACCCAGGAAAAAGTTGGTTCCAATATGAGGAGGGGAAGAGTGTGAAAAGTGTTGGAAAGTGAGTGTCTGGGGCTCTTCAGTTGATTGTGTAGAATAGCTCATACCCATGTTTGTTGCTGACAGTGAGGTTGAACCAGCCTGATTCTCAATGAAGGCTCCATCTCTCCATATCAGCCAGGCATTGGGTATTCCATGAATACTTACCATGCCTCTTTCCCAGGGAGGGTGATGCATATGAGCATTAAGTGTTGTCTTGACAGCTTGACTTGCCAGGAAGAGAGGAGTACCAAGTGGAATTGGCTGAATTCCTAGTCCCTGAAGTCAGGGTGCAGCTGTCCTTGGCACGGGTGCTGTAGACCTTCATGCAGGTCTCTTGCCCCAGGGTATCTCTTCTGAAGGTAGAGACTAGTAAATGTCTTTCATGTTTTGGTGCCTCAGGTGTCACAATGGTTAGTGTTCACAAAGCTCCTGTGAGAATAGCAGAAATAGAAAGGGAAGGTAAGCCTCTTCCCAGTTACTGGGTTAAAGAGAAGTGTTACTCTAAGTGGTCATTGAATTCATTTTATTTAAAGAGAACTCTGAGGTCTACTGCTAACTACACTCACAGACAACAGTTTTGGAGGTCATGGCCGGAGGCTAAGTTAGGACAGCGGAGAAGCCTTGGCCTTGGACATTTGTCTTCGTTCACTTTGCTTTGCTGTGATAAACACCATGACCAAATGTACCTTGGGGAGGAAGAGTTTATGTGGCTTACATGTCCAAGTCACAGTCTGTCATGGAGGAGATCAGGGGAGGACCTTAAGCAAGAGCAGAGGCAGGAACTTTGTAGGAAAGCTGCCTACTCTCCGTGGCTTGCTCAGCTTGCTTCCTATCTAACCCAGACCTAGCTCTCTAACAGTGGCACTGTTCATGCAGACTATATACTCACATCAGTTACTAATCAAGGAAATCCCCCTATAGATATGCCCGCAGACTAATCTGATGAAAATCTTTCTGTAATTAAGGTTCCTTCTTCTCTAGGGAGTTTGTGTCAGGTTGACAAGCACACCCTCCAAGGCTACAACTGCTCAGCCTGCAAGGAGTTCCTTGGAGACCAGGATAGAGGGAGTGGGACACTGGAGGAGAATTATGTGTGGAACAATTTTTTGAGATCATTTAATATATTATAATGCCTTCTCACTCCCTAAATATGCTGATTCAGAGAAACACCATTGACCCAGTGCCTTTGGGGGACTCCATGTCAAGTCCATGGTGACCATGCATGGTGGTAATCTACATCCTTAACTGTGGGCTTTGGTGAGTCTGCAGGATCACCTTTCCTGGTTAAAACCACACTGGAGATCTAGCCCAAAGGAGAGTTAGATATGAACAGCAGATGTGAGTCCTGTAGACATACTCTTCTTGGGGGGCTATTATCTCGCTTTTGTTCTTAGAGACATTAGGATACCTGTTTAATATTTTTGGAAATAAAAGGATGCCCCTTTCCTCCAAGGCATCATTGAAATGTATAAAGAAATTGAGTAAAGGCAGACTGTGTCTCAGTCCTCAGTTTCTTCCCTCCTGTATCTCCAGCCTCCATTATGGGTGGTAAATGGCAGAGGTTTTCTGCTGGTGCCTTAGCTTTAACATAGCTTTTGGAGGAATCTTTGGAGACTGGTGAGCTATTGAGAATCGTTACAGCTCAGTACCAAGGCCTGCCGTTTCCAGATGTCAGTTTTCCCCTCTTTACATTTTCCATGTCCTAAAATTTGAAAACTGTTGAAAAACATTGGAAAAAAGAATTACAGATATCCCACTATCTGTGAAAAGATAAATTGTTACCATTGTATGCATTTCCTTTTAATAATTTTCTACACATGTGCACACACACACCATTATTTGGGCACAGTGAAGAGGACTGGGAAGTTCTTTCAGATTCATCCCCTCTGTACTTACATTCATTATCTCCTGCCTAGTTCCCCTTGTAGAAAGGAAAGGTTTTATAAAATCTTGAAGATTTTTCCTAAGAAGAAACTAGTTCAACTTACAGAAGAATAGTCATTTAGTGACACCTGTGACAGCTACTTCTATGGTAGAAGACAGTGAAAGGACATCGCATCCAGAGTTCTGAGTGAACTTGAAAATGCCCCAGTCAAGGGTGCCTTTTATACCTCCTACCAGCTAAGGCGAGAAGCAGATCCATCGCTGTGGTGACGCCAGGAAGCCACTGCACAGCTGTGAGTGTCCTCTCCGTGCACAGGGAAGGATAAGTGCACAGCCAGCCACTAGATCGTCTGTGTTGTCGCTGCAGGGAGAAGCCAAAGCTGAATCCTCCTAGGTTATGCTTTTCTGGGGAATTGGGTTGGACTGGGCGTCAGCTCACCAAGTATCTAATTCCTTCTTCCCATCTGCCACAGGGGATTAAAGAGAAAATATATACTCAAGCAAATGCTAGATTGTGGCAGTTGGTTACTGGCTGTAGCCGTGTTGGCATCACTCACGAACCACAATTCTTCTAAACGACCCACAGCTTTCTCTATAAGAACTGTTTTACTTAGTCTCGAAATGGCTCTGAAATAAACACATTTATTTCTAAATTGAAGTCTTTTATTTTTTTTAAAATCAGGAAATACAGCATAATTAACTTTTAGAGCCAGACTTCCCTACCCCAGTCCATTTAGCTATGGGGACAAAGATGACCTTAAACTTGTGATCTTCCTGCTTCTGCCTCCTGAGTGCTGGGATTTCAGGTGTACCACTATGCATGGTTTATGTGGTGGTGTACACTGAGCCAGGGCTTCATATATACTAGGCTAGCACTCTACTGACTGAGCTACACCCACAGTCTTTTTTCTGTTTCATTGACGTTATTATTCACCTATTGTTTGTTAGTTAGGAAATTGATAATCTGCATTATAAGTTTGGTCTTCAGTGGGCACCCGTGTAACTAAGAGTCTGAGCAGAATGTACATTATTTGTTATTCCAGGTGCCTATCTGGGGAGGACTGGGTTACTTGGGCATGTGTCTGAGAGGTCATAGGTGTCACTACACTGTAAACTTTTGATTTGGTATTAATGCCGAAAAAGTAATGATATTTCAGTTCTATTGTTTATGACACCGTGACGTGAAACTAGACTCATCTTGTTACTACAGTCACCACTGTTCTTTAGTTATTCGGCTGTGCATGCCCCACAGCATTTAGGGGATTTTGTTATGGAATGACATTTTGTTGCATAAGTGTCTCTATTGTACTTTCTAAAATTGTAATGTGGCCTGGTGACAAGAGTCTATAATCTTGGCTGCTTGGGCATCTGAGACGGGAGGGTCATGCATTTGAAATCAATCTGAGCTATAGAGAGTATAAGGCAACCCTGAGTCGCTTTGTGTCCAGCTCAGCCTAGCAGACATGAAACCTGGGGTTATTCTCCAGTATCACACATACCTAACAGAGCCATGAACCTCATTTTTACGGAAGGTGAACTTTTCGAAGAGTCATAATCTTACCTAGATGAACATGTATCCATGGAGCAATACTGAAAGCATTAATCTCTCCCTTAGACACCTGACTTGTTAGGAGTGAAGCATATTTGTGAAACTCACTGTTGCAAAGTAGGTACCTGCTACTTGTATCTTGGAACTGTCTTAATCCCCAGCATGTAATAGCATAATAAATGGGTTGCTTTTGATTTCTTGTTTTTTTTTTTTTTTTTTTTTTTCCGTTTTGACACTGCTCTTAAACTTCACACAGTCAATGTGTAGTGGAAAATGCTCACTGTCTTGCTGTATAATATTCCTTTTTAAGATGCTGCTACAAATTATGAATTCATCCTACTGTTGATGGGTATTTGTTGGTTTCAAGTTATGTAGTATGAAGGCTGCTACTGCAAATATCCTAGTGTTTTAGTGCCTCTGGTATTCGGGATAGAGCTGACTCTCCATAATGTCTATGGGCTGCGTCTTTGTTTGCTTCCACTAATTTTTTGAGTAAAGAGCAATAGGGACTTGTAAGGAAAGGCAGTTTTTTTGTTGTTTGTTTGTTTGGTTGATTGGTTTTTTTTTGTCTTCTCTCCTCCTTCCTTTTATTTTATTGTGAAGAGGAGTAATGAAGTTTTCCTAATAAGATGCTGCCTTGAGGCTGCGCTGTGTCTCAGTGAAGACACTGCTTATATCCTGCTATCTTCTTTCTTATTACTTATCTGTTTTTCCTGATTTCCCTACTACACTGAGGCATGGGATGTCTTGGGAGGAGGGGCTAGACTGGCTTTCTTGTCTATAAACAGCCTCCTTAGATTGCTAGTTTAATGTGAAACACATCTATGGGGTAAGAGGTTGAGTTTAAGTAGTGTGCACACATGAGACAGGTCTGACCAAGGCACCAAATCTATACAGTGCTGCATCGTTAGATTAAATAATAATAATAAAAAACAACAAAAGGCATTAACTTTTTTTTTAAACAATTGTGTTTTATCAGTTTTGGAGCTCCACTCACTCTAGGTCTTTGAGCAGATGTGAGTTTTAAAGTCCTGTGGTAAATGCAGTCCTCATCAGAGATAAGGTAACAGGCTAAGCGTTAACGAAGCAAACGAACACCACCACTTTCACGTCCCACATAAAATTTCCCTTAAAAGGAGTGGCCAGGCAGGGCTGCCTTTCTTTTTCTCTGTGTGTCTTAGTATCCCTTAGTATTTGTAGTGAGAAAGCCTTAGTCTTGAAGGTGCCTTCTTTTGGTCTATAGGTTTGGCTGCATCTGTGTATAAAGGTAGCCAGTATGTCACATATGGCGGCCACACTGAGTCTGATGAGGAAAGGAGGCCACGGTGTGCTGGTACATCTCCAATTCAAACTATGAATCACTGCATGCTGCTTTCATGTGCATGGGCTGGATGTGAATTTCCACAGCAGCTCCCATGAGTATCGGACAGATAAAACATTGGTGCTAGAAGAGAAGAGGTCTGCAGCATAGTAGTTCTTGTCTATTTTTCTTGATCTTTCTGTTATTCACTCCATCACCATCTCTTTGATATACTTTAACATCTTATCTGCCAGTAAATTACATTAGCCTTAAGTTGGTGAATAGAACTGGAATGTTCTTTAACAGTAATCTGGAAGCCATTAAATAAGGGCATAAAAAAAAAAAATCAGAACTCAGAGTCATAGTCAGTGCCAGAGCATAAAGTTCTGGTTCTATTCACAATACTGCAAAAGCAAAACCCAATCCTGAATAGATGCCAGCCTAGGGAACTTCTGACCTTGCTCATTTGTTTCCCCTCCTGTTTGGAGTTAGATGCTTTCACTTTGGGCATCAGCCCCTGTTGTCGGTCTGTAAGAACACTCCCACATCTTTGCCTTAAAGCCCGATACTAATCATAGGGATGCCTGTTGCTGCCTATACTGCCTCAAGAAACTATCACACAGCACCAGGGCCTTTACCCCGTCTTCTCCATGCATTAATTTTTTTCATCTTTGGATTCCCATGGAGAGCCTGCTTTTACTGTATGTAAAGACTCCGGAGCTGAGTTCTTTCCCCAGTCCTCATAGAGCTAGCACTGTACTGGTGGAGGTGTGCAATCCAGCATTTGGTTAGGAAGCTGAAGACTGCTGGGTTCAGTGGCTCAGAGGATGGGTGGAGGGGCTCCTCTTTGAGTTCTGACACTAGTAAAGCATTTTAGAGTTGGCCTTCTAGACACTTGGGCTTCCCAGGACATTCAGCTAGAGAAGTGACTGTGAAGCAGGACTGTGAAGAGCGCTGTCTTCCGTTTTACCAGCACTTCAGTCTCAAGTGCTGTGTGAAGAGTCTGCTTTTGGAATCAAAGTTAAGACGGAATCTAGGTGGTGCTTGCATTCTCAGAGCATCCAGGCTGCAATGTGTTGGATTTCTCTCTGTGGTTTGAACCATCTTTGTAAAATGAGGTTCCATCTTTTAGATGTGTCTTCCAGAATATTAATGTACTCAGTTTTCAGATCAATGGATTGCGTGTAAGGAGTCTTTTAAGTTCCCCTTTTAAAGTAGGGGGAGTTGAAGGCTACAAACTTAATGATGAGACAAGACTGAGGCACACCCCAGGGTGGAGAGAGACTCCCAAAGATACCAATATTGGACTGTGATATGGTATGATAATATGTTATTTATGTCTTTGACCTAAGCACTTAAATCAAGTCAATCCAATTTTTTGTTTGTTTGTTTTCTTATTTTTAAGTGTCCTTGTGGGAAACCGGCTTTGTTTCAGGGGTAGATATTTTTGACAAAGTCATTTAAGTAAGAAATTAAATAAAATTTCTTATAACCCCGGAAACTCTGATACATTGTTTTAGCTCTTAGAACCTTCAGCTGAAACCAGACAGTTCTCAATTGTTCGGGAGCTGGTTTTGGCAGATTTGTTCTTTTTCACTATAGGAGGGCTGCTGTAAAGCTGAGAGTTTTCAGCAGACTTGGAGGATGTCAGAGTGATTTAAAAGTTGGGCCTGTCAACCTTTCTTCACTGCTTTCTCTTGCAAACATGAACATGCTTTTAGAAACAGATTTCATATATAAAACAAAACTTTTCTTTAGATCGTTTAAATGTAAATCTGACTGAAGTTTTAAACCTGCCCTGTTTAGGGCAGAAGAACTTTTAGTACTTATTCTTCTGCTTATTTTAAATAAATTATAACATATTTTTCCCACACTTTGTTCCCCTTTTCCCACCCCGACAGTACATTTCAAGTTTATCCATGTAGGATCATTGAAAAGATAAAAGGATGTAGGATTGGTAAAGATCTTTTCACAATATGTTGGCTGCTGTTTTGTCCTATGGATAATGTCCTTTGGCTTACAGCAGCTTTGCAATTTTATGAGGTACCATTTGTCTATTATTGGTCTTAGAGCATAAATCATTGGTGTTCTGTTCAGGAAAATTTCCCCTGCGCCCATGTGTTCCAGACTTTCCCCCACGTTCTCTTCTGTTAGTTTCAGTGTATCTGGTTTTATGTGGAGGTCCTTGATCCACTTGGACTTCAGCTTTGTACAAGGAGATAAGACTGGATCAATTTGCATTCTTCTACATACTGACCACCAGTTGATCCAGCACCATTAGTTGGAAGTACTGACTTTTTTCAACTGTATGGGTTTAGCTCCTTTGTCAAAGATCAAGTGACCATAGGTGTGTGGGTTCATTTCTGGGTCTTCAATTCTGCTCCATTGATCTACCTGTCGGTCACTGTACCAGTACCATACAGTTTTTCTTACTATTGCTCTGTAATACAGCTTGAGGTCAGGGATGGTGATTCCTCCAGAAGTTCTTTTATTGTTGAGAATAGCTTTCGATATCCTGTTTGTTTGTTTGTTTGTTTTTGTTTTTTTAAATTACAAATGAATTTGCAAATTGCTCTTTCTAACTCCATGAAGAATTGAGTTGGAATTTTGAGGGGGATTGCATTGAATCTGTAGATTGCTTTCAGCAAGATGGCCATTTTTTACTACATTAATCCTGCCAATCCATGAACATGGGGGATCTTTCCATTTTCTAAGACCGTTGATTTCTTTCTTCAGAGACTTGAAGTTCTTGTCATGCAGATCTTTCATTTGCTTGGTTAAGAGTCACACCAAGGTATTTTATGTTATTTGTGACTATTGTGAAGGGTATTGTTTCCCAATTTTTTTTTCTCAGCCTGTTTATCCAATGAGTAGGGGTAGGCTACTGATTTGTTTGAGTTAATTTTATATCCAGCCACTTCGCTGAAGTTGTTTATCAAGTTTAGGAGTTCTTTGGTGGAATATATACAAAAAACTCAAGAAGTTAGACTCTAGAGAATCAAATAACCCTATTAAAAATGGGGTACAGAGCTAAACAGAGAGTTCTCAACTGAGGAATATTGAATGGCCGAGAAGCAACTAAAGAAATGTTCAACATTCTTAGTCATTAGGGAAATGCAAATCAAAACAACCCTGAGATTCCACCTCACACCAGTCAAAATGGCTGAGATCAAAAATTCAGATGACAGCAGATGCTGGTGAGGATGTGGAGAAAGAGGAACACTCCTCCATTGTTGGTGGGATTGCAAGCTGGTACAACTACTCTGGAAATCAGTCTGGCGGTTCCTCAGAAAATTGGACATTGTACTACCTGAGAACCCAGCTATACCACTCCTGGGCATATACCCAGAAGATGCTCCAACATATAACAAGGACATATGCTCCACTATGTTCATAGCATCTTTATTTATAATATCCAGAAGCTGGAAAGAACCTAGATGTCCTTCAACAGAATAATAGATACAGAAAATGTGGTACATTTACACAATGGAGTACTACTCAGTTATTAAAAACAATGACTTCATGAAATTCTTAGGCAAATGGATGGAACTAGAAAATACCATCCTGAGTGAGGTAAACCAATCACAAAAGAACACACATGGTATGTACTCACTGATAAGTGGATATTTGCCCCAAAGCTCGAAATACCCAAGGTAGAATTCACAGTCCATATGAAGCTCAAGGAGAAGAAAGACCAAAGTGTGGATGCTTCTTAGAAGGGGAAACAAAACTCTCATGGGAGGAAATATGGAGACAAAGTGTGGAGCAGAGACTGAATGAAAAACCATCCAGAGACTGCTCTACCAGGGAATCCATCCCATATACAATCACCAAAATCAGATACTATTGTGGATGCCAAGAAGTGCTTGCTGACAGGAGCCTGATATAGCTGTCTCCTGAGAGGCTCTGCCAGAACCTGACAAATACAGAAGCAGATGCTCTCAGCCAACCATTGGACTGAGCATGGGGTCTCCAATGGAAGAGTTAGAGAAAGGACTGAAGGAGCTGAAGGAGTTTTCAACCCCATAGGAAGAACAATATTATCAACCAGCTAGATCCCCCACCCCCAAGCTCCCAGGGACTAAATTGTCAATCAAAGAGTACACATATAGGGACCCATGGCTCCAGCTGCATATGTAGCAAATGATGGCCTTGTCAGGCATCTATGGGAAAAGAGGCCCTTGGTCCTGTGAAGGCTCAATGCCAATGTTTAGGGGAATGCCAGGGTGGGAGGTAGGAGTGGGTGGGTGTGGGAACACCCTCACAGAGCAGGGTATAGAGGGGTTAGGATAGGGGGTTGCCAGTGGGAAAAATCTGGAAATGGGATAACATTTGAAATGTAAATAAAGAAAATATCCTATAAAAAAAAGAAGAGGTAAAAGGAATTTTCAAAAATGTAGAAATTCTGTATTAAAGCCATTCAAGTTTGAGTCATAGAAAAGGAGAGGCAAAACAAACGTTCCTAGCCAGAGTGAGGGAAGAGCGAGCTAGGGACAAGCAAAGGAACCATTGACTGTCCAGAGAGCGGTCCTTAGGAACATTGTCAAAAACTTCTTAGTCCAGGTCAAGCCACACCGTGTTAAAGAGGAGAGACCCAGGGTTAGGGAAGTGGTAGGCTTGGTAGTATTTTGGGTCATTTATGAGGTATGTGACAGGGAAGACTGCAGCTTAGTTCAGTGCCAAGAGATCACCATGGCAGGATCAGCTTTTTGGTAGAAAGCTGTTAGTTGAATATATACTTTTTACTTGTCTAGAAACACAGTTCTGTGGTGTAGTTGTGAAGATTATATTACAGAAGTAAAAGACTCCTTCCCTTCTCCCTAACTCCTCCTTCCGGGATGGAAATTAAAAGGGAAATCAAAACCAGAGCTTAGAAAGGCGGCTTCCCTCTGACCACACTGGGATGGGTTGTGATAGCTGCCAATATGCTGAACATGCCCAGAGGTACATGCTGTCGTTTTGTAGGGAAGGGCTGTGACATTTGATGTCTGGACTGTACCTCACATCACACACTAGGCCAGAAGGACACAATAGAATTAACAGAATTGTCAGGAGTAATAAAATCATGTGGATTATGTGTTTTAGTTGCTGTTTTTGCCAGCTCTTCTTGAGAACTCTGGTAGAACTGGACCAGACATGGAGATTAAGATAGAAGAATTCGTATTTGAATGGCTTGGCAGGAACGCTGTGTGAAATTATGTATTATTATTCCCCTGAACTTAAAGTCTTTCTGCCAAGAAATGCAAGTTTCCATTTGTGTCAAGAAGATGTGAATTAAGGATTAAAGAAAAGTGAAAGAAAACACAGATGATCTCAACTTAAACCAAAGATGCAGTGTTGTGGATTTTCAGCTGTAATACTGTACCCTGGGGTACATATGGTAATGGTTAGGCTGAGATTGACCAATTCTTCTATAATTTGTCCTTGAGATTTTCCTATATTGTCTTGTCAGTGTCTCCTCTAAGATCCTTATTTGTTACCTGAGTCCTCTCCTCTTTCTCTCCCTCCACAGTTACCTTCCTGTCCTTTTTTTTTTTTTTTTTCTTTTTGTACAAGTACATGAGTCGAAGCATAATGGCCATTCTGTTTCCATGCCTTAGAATGGTGATTCTCAACCTCCGGGACATTACCCCTTAAAGGGGGTAGGAGGGTTTAAGCGACCCTTTCATTGGGATCTCATATCAGATATTTTCATTATGATTCATAACAGTGGCAAAATTACAGTTATGAAGTAGCAACAATGATGATTTTATTGTTGGAGGTCAGCACAACACAAGGGAGTGTATTAATTAAAGAGCCACAGCGCTAGAGAGGTTGAGAAGCTCTGTCTTAGTAGGTCAGGTTTTGTGCTGCATGGAATCCCTGGCATGGGTACAATGTCATGAGCGAACTGGAGAAGGTCCACTAGAGCCAGTCTGTCATGATGATGTTGGTCAGTCCTCCCTTGAAATGCAGGGGCAGTGTTCATGCATTGGAACCCTTACTGCATATGTACTTTGTCTGGCTAGGAAACTCCAGTTTAGTGGGAGCAAAAAGTCTCAAAACTTTAATATTGTATTTCTTCCCTGTCTTTTGTTTACAAAGGTATATGCTGACCTAAATTATAAGACGGTCAGGTTTAGAGTTTTTGAGAGCAGAGTTGATCCCTGACAGGACAGCTTTATGACTTTGGGAGAGAGTTTATTTCTCCATCTATTTCCTTCACTGATGATACGTGATGATATTACCACGACCTCAAACTTCTAGCTTGGAAACACCGTTGGAAGTTCTTTGCAAATGGTAGTTGCTTCCTTTTTTTGTTAACTACTAGATAGGATGTATAGCTTCAGTGAAGGGTAATTTTAGCCTGTCTTGAGATGATTACATGGATGAGAGTACATATTCTGCAAAAACCCAGTCCTACTTGGATTCTGAATGTCCCCTAAAGGCATGGTCCCCAGGTTGGTGCTATTGGGAGACTGTGGAGCCTTGACGAGGTGGGAATGACTGGGAGGTTTTCAGAGCGATCTCACATGGGGTGATAGGATGCCAGACTTTTCTTTCTGCCTCCTTTGCTTCCTGGCATGAGGTCAGCAGTTTTGTTGTACCATATACCCTATACCATATACAAGATCATTCCTTGTTGTAGATGCGAAGAACTGGGCAGACTGAATCTTAGAGCAGAACCTTTAGACTTTGAGGTGACTATTTGCTCAGCTACTCCAGTGACAGAAAGCTGGTTAATGTGCTCGCCTACCATTCTGTGGTGGTGCAGATGACTTCTTCTCTCCCACTCCTGAGTTTTGCTGTCATTAGCACAAACTTGGGCCTTGACTGTATGAAAATGAAGACAACCGGATATGCTCCATTAAAAGGAATGCCCAGGATTAGGATGGATGAACTCGCCTGTGAGAGTCCATGCCCTTTCATATGGGCTGCCACCCCAGAGAATGGCCCAGATTTAAGACTTTCCAGTCAGTCTGACCTGTTCAGGCATGCGCCTCCAGCCTCTTTGGCATTAGCTGAATCTAAATGCAGTCATGTTGACAACCGAGATTAGCCATCTCAGGAATATGAGTTCTTAGGGTGGATCTTCTATGTGGACAGGGCTCTTCTCTCCTAATTGTGTGGTGTGTGAGAACCTAAGAGTACTTGGGTGGAATAGATGGATGATAGATCATTTTGTGGAATGGGAGGCAGTAGTATAGACTAGTGTGTGATTTGACTAAGGGTCAATCTTTGCACTGGAAACTGAGTCTCCCATATTTGGCTCGGACACATACATGCTGCTGCTTTGCTGTTACTGTCCTGCTACCTTGATTTTAGAAGTGACACCCTAGTAGAGGCCATTCTTTTTGTTTGTTTGCTGGCATATTTAACTCTCAGAAAATCTTATGAGTTAAGAGGGACAAGTTTGACTTTTGTAGCAGAGACAACTGGCAACCTGCAATATTTTAAGGTAACTTAGTCATTTTCTGAAGAAGTGCTGGAGGCAAGGCTTGGAGCTGTTTTTTTCTAAGCCTTTTATTGTGCTATGCTGCTGCCTTATTATACTTCGTGGAAGTTGATGTCATAAATGCCCAAACATTTAAAAATAAATTGGAAAAGACGTCACATCTTACTGTGGTTCCAGCCCTTGGCAGTGATGTTTTTAAGTAGAGGTTTGTGTTATGAGAATTTTGTTTCAAAATGCTGCATGTGCCTCTTGTAAAAAGTTAAATGAAGCAATGTTATTTTTCGTAACTGGCCCATATATGTTCATTTACTTTACTCCTTTTTAACTCCAGCTCCTTTAGCTAAATGAAGCACTGCTGTACTTTTATTGCAGATGCCATTATTAAAAGAAATCGAAAGATGCTTTAATACTGAAATGGAGCTCTTAAGAAGCAGTTACAGTTCCTAGTATATTTTAAGAAGTCACCTGGTTTTGTACTTGATTCATAAAAGAGCAAACTTCCTTAACTTTGCTATGATTTGATAACTATTTTAGTGGGGGTGGGATAAATGTCTAGTGTTTTACTGCTTTGATGTATATTGCTGGGGGCTGGCTTTACATAATGGAGGCAGCCTTTCATTTTTTTGGTATATAATCCAGGCAAAGCTGCTTCTAAGTGCAAGTCGTTGCCCTTTCTCTACAAAGCATTTGTTGCCTTATCTGATGCATATGCTTAGTAGTGACAGTGGTGGCTCCTCAAACAAAACGCCCAAAACTGCCACTGTGCACTCTAGGAATTTACTCAGGCATCTAAGTGAGGATACAACGGTGGGACAATAACAGTCACACTCAATAGGGATCCTTCTATATCCATGTGTATCAGGGTACTTTTCACAACAGCCAAGATTTGAAATCAGCGGCCAGCAGATGAATGGATAAAGGAGATATGCATATATACTGTGGAGTTTTATTCATCTATGAAGGAGACAGGCATTATCTGAGTTGGAGAAAAATCAGATAATTTGAGATGATCCTGTAAGAAAAACAAACAAAAAGAACCAAACCAAAACAAAAAAACTAGGCATAGAAAATTTAAGTATCATGCCTTTTCTCTTAGTGGAATCCACACACAGAACACAGCAGTAGAAGAGACACTGTCTAGGAAGAGAGAGGACAAAAGAGGGTAATGCAGAAAATACAAATATGCTCTAAAGCAGTGGAGCTTGGATTGGAATACAGTCTCCTCACAAACTTGCCAGGCTGCTAGCTCTACATTTGTAAAGATTCTGTAGAAGACACGAGGGTGCTCCGGAGTATGATTATAACTTGTAATGCACAATGAAGTCCGGCTGAGTTGGTCATTTACCTGAAGATTAATATTCTAGTCTGTTGTCTGTTACTCTAACAAGTTTTCCAAGACTGAGCCATTCATAAAACATAAAGGATCATTTCAGTCCTGCTTCTAGAAGCAGGATAGCCCAAGTGTCTGTGGTTCTGGCATCTGCTTAGTCTATGAGGCTTTCTTGTTTTGACCTTCCAATATGGTGGAAGGCTTTGCATGAAAAGACAGAGCAAGCTAGGAAGAGGAAGTCAAATTTTTCTCCTGTTTTATGACAAAGATGTGTCATCATGACCTAGTCATGTCCCATTCTTTGTAACTTAGCATCACCATTTCCAACAGACAGACTGTGGGGGGAATACATTTCCACCAGACAGCAGGTTGATGAACCCTGATTTTTTTCCCCCAAGACAGGGTTTCTCTGTGTAGCTCTGGCTGTCCTGGAACTCAGAAATCCGCCTGCCTCTGCCTCCCAAGTGCTGGAATCAAAGGCATGTGCCACCACTGCCTGACTGGTTAACTCTGATTAAGCCTCACAGTAGTTAGCAGAATAGTAACGGGGTGATGGTACCCCACTTCTGTCAGGCCTGTGTGCTCCTCTAGAGCTTAGAGAGTACTCAGCAAAGGTCATGGTGTTGAAGGTAGACCTTAGTATTACCTAATACATTTACTTTTTAGTTGTTGCAGTGATGGTTGGTAAATACTGAATTAATTATTGCCAGGAGGAGGAATACTATATACACTTTGTATTTGTTTGGGATGCATTTGTGTATAGGTCTGAGATAATTGAATCAGTCATATAACTTTAAATAAGTGAATTAATTGAAATATACATAAAACATTATACCAGTGACAGCTGTTATTAGTATGCATAAAACTAGCTAACTGTATATTCATTATGTTCAAGAGACTTAAGAGGTAGAATAAATATATACACATAATTGAAAATAAAAGTAGAAAGATATGCCTTTATCCTAAGATGACTGGAAAATATATAAACTTAAAGAAATAATTCATTGAAATATTTTCACATTTTGTCTACACACCAACTTAAAAAGCTTTTTTTTTAAGTTAGAAATTTAGTATATAAATAGGTATTTACTCTAAATACAATTTAGAATCATAGTACCTTAGTAGGTGAGTGGACTCTTGCTCGCCGTGTTTTCTTGGAGAGCTCTGCCCCTGTTCTTGTTTCTGTGTGACTGGGATTGTGATCTCTGTTGATGCCATCCTGTGAGGCGTTTTCAACTTTATCCCCGTAAATTGCATGGAACAAGTGCCTCTCTTATGCTAATATAGATCTAGAAAACACTGCACTGAATGGCATAGCCCTCTCTCAGAAGACAAGCACAGGCTTTAACTTACTCTCTTACTGCGACTAGCATTGGTGAGCTGTGAGAGGTGACCACCTGGGCGCAGGGTTCTGCCTGTGTGCTTGCATGTGATCTGGCTAGGTAGCCTGCACTGTCTGATGCTGCCTTTCTCATCTGGTTGACGGAGACTATGACAGTGCCTTCCTGTAAAACTACACTGAAGAATGAGGTAAAAAGACACATGAGGTATTCCCTACCCCTTTTAAGTAAATATTAGCTGTCGCTAACTGGTGCGTGGTAATAGGTTTTAGTTGGCAGGCTTCTGAAGATTGGTAGGAAGAATGAGTGAGGTGAATTGTTTGTGTCTTAGAAAAGCAGATGGGATTAATCTTTTTGTTTCACTAATTTCTCTTACTGGTATTTATTTTTTAATTCCCCTTAGGTTTGAGATGTTATGTTCTCCTGGGTGGTTCTGGGAAAAACTTAAGAGGGAAAGCTGGGCTCAGCCTGTGCTGCCCAATCTCAGTTGTAGGTGCATGAGCCCTGTGTCCCCTCTGTCCCTGTCTGCTCCACCCAGCTGGACTTTGCCTGAGGGAGGAAGGCAGCTGGGGTAGTGGCGCATCCTGTGTTGGCTGTGACTCAGGTGTGCCTAGAGAGAGGTTCGGCTTGTGGCCCTTTCTTCTCTCACACACAGTTCCTGTGCCAGTACCTGGCAGTTTGTGGCTAAACTAGGATCTGACATTCAAGGTACTTTCATAACTGTGATCATTGCTGCTTTGCTCACAGTAGCCAGGAAATGCAGTCAGCACAGATGTTCATTAAGTAATGAGTAAATACGTAATGAAACATGGTGTATGCACACAGTTATTTTATTCAACCTTAAAGAAAAATGAACTTTGTGATGAAATATGGAGGAAGCTGGAAAACATTCCATTAAGCGAGGTAGCCCAGGCCTGGAATGACAGCACTGCATGCTCTCTGTGCAGATCCCAGCATTTTGCTTTACTCTAAGTGTAGGTATGTACGAGTGTGTAGAGCCCAGAAGAGGAGTCCAGGATAATGGAAGAAAGAAGCTTTAAGGAGGGCGTGAGGAGAGTAATAGAACACATGAGACATGAGAGCAGAAGGCCAGGCGAATACTGTGAGCAGAGAGAGGCCAGCGCCATGGGACCAGCCAAAGCTAAGGACATGGAAAAGTGCCATAAAAAACCTGTTAATCTGTATGCTGATTAAAAAGTGAAATTATATTCAGAAAGGCCCAAATAATTGGCAAGTGGTACATTCATTTGCATCTGAGGATACATTTCCCTAGCTGAGGTCACAAGGAGCCACAGCTAGAGGGGTGTGTTGTAATAGGAATCTGAGCTATGCTGTACCTGGCCTTCGTCCAGAGGCTGACTCTGCATAGGTAAGTCATTATAGGGACTGTCCCTTAGGCTGTCGTAGTGGCCTCCAGCATATTTGGGCACAATAATGGCATCATTTTAAGGTTTAAGTTTACTTTCCAATAGGGTCTAATTTTTGTAGCAACTTGTGTAAAATTTATTTAAAATAATGCCAGCATATGCTTAAGCGTTTTCATTATACAATCTAAACACAAAGACATACAATATATACATCCCAGATGTTATACAAAGGCGTTCCTTACACAAGGTCATAGATTGCTGAACTGCTGTGAATTTTAGTGCAACTTAATGTTAGCTTGCTTAGGAAACATTTTGAATCAAATGGAACAAAAACGACTAGCATTTCCACATGCAGAGAGTATTGCAGTATTTAGTATGTGAGACGTTTTGAGGGCATTTTTCTCTTGTCTGTGTTAACATTTAGTGGCAATGTAGTCCTCATTATTAGGTCACTCAGGAATACATGTGTGCAGATAACCAAGTTGGGACACTCTACTTTCAGTGTATACGTATGTCAGGTCATCAGAATGACGTAAGTGACAGATATTTTTGTTTGTTTTTAAAGATTTATTTATGTATGTATATGAGTGCCCTATTTTCAAGGATGTCTGATAAACAGAAGAGAGTGTCAGAAGAGGGTATCAGATCATAGAGCCACCTCTCCAGCTTAACAAGCATTATTTAAAAGTTCAGTTTGCTATGTATAAAGTTATATGTAACTTTACATCTTTTTCTTTGTGTAAATCAGTGTTTAAACTCAGTGTCTTTATGCTTGTAAACTAAAAAATGGTATTGTTCAGTCAGAAGGAAGGCCAGAGTTCAGTGGTCAGGAATACTGAAAGAGCTGCCTAGGTTGGTTCTGTCCTGAAAGTGTCATCAGTCTGTAGTTGTATTCACAGAAGTGTCATTAAATAGTTATATAGAGGACCAACCAAAACCAACACATCAGAGCTTCAAACCCTGGGACATGGTGAGTGAAACCAAGTCCTTCACGTGAGTGACCTGATAATTCCCCTAGCTTATTTTGACCATACAAAATATTACTTACAGGAAGTCTGGCTACCTTTCCAATTGCAATAAAACATCTCAGATGCAATGCCAGATAAAATAATCCATTAGGGGCTGGAAAGCTGGTTTAGCTTCTTTGGTCTCCAGAGCAGTGGTTCTCAACCTTCCTAATGCTGTGACTCTTTAGTACAGTTCCTCATTTTATGGTGACCCCAATTGTAAAACTATCTCCTTGATATTTCATAAGTGTAATTTTGCTACTGTTATGAACATAATGTAAATATATAATACATGACCCCAAAGGGCCCCTGGGCCCATAGATTGAGAATCACTGTTGCTGCAGCTCTGAGTTCAGTTTCCAGCATCCACATCAGGTACAGTTGCCAGTATCTCCAGTTACAGAGATCCGGTGCCTTTGGCCTCTAAGATCTGTCACTAATATTCACAAACCCCACCCAGACACAGACATGTGAATAAAGATAAAAATCTTAAAAAACAAAACCATCTAGAATTTATAAACACCAACATATTAAATATCTTTAATGTTAAAAATAAGTATTTATAGACCTTAGGCTGTTGTAGTTTACGTTTTGGCCAATCATTAGTCTAGATGATAAACTTAAGGACCACCCCTGAATTTAAATTAAAGTTTGTCTATAGCTTTTATCACTTTGATAAGCTATTTCTGAATTATAAAATAAAATATTAGACTTACTAATTGAGAGTTACCAATTTTTGCACTATAGAGCTAATTCATTTAATAGTGTCAAACATCAGTCAGTATTTAAACATATTTGACCTGTTTAGTGTGAAGAATGAATGGAATAAACAACTAAGTGGGAAGTGAAGAAAGTAGCCTTTACTTTAAAATAATTAGTTGTAGACATTGGCAATAAAAATAAAGTTGTTTTGTTTAAAAAAACAAAAAGGCCAGACTTGTTGGTACACACTTTTATTCCCAGCACTTGGGAGACAGAGGCGGGCAGATCTGTGTGTTTAAGGCCAACTTTGCCTGCTTGGCATGTTTCAGATCAGCCAGGGCTGTATAGTGAGACCCTGTTTCAAAAACAAAACAAACACACAAACAAACAGCCCAGATTGACACCAGCTAAGCTTGTGCTCATTTCTACAGTTTTAAAAAGTGGTAAGATGGTTCAGAAATGGGACTTTGCTGTTGGGGTTGTTAAATCACAGGTTTACTCTCTCCTGCCAGGAAGGAAAAGCAGGCTCTGGGTCAACCCCATGCACCCCCGCCATGGCTCTGTGTTCCCCTTAAGCTTCCATAGGCAGCCACAAGCAGCACTGGGTCTCCAGCCTGTGAAACAGCAGCACAGGGTCTCCAGCCTGTGATCAGGCTCCTCGCTATGTTGTTGCTATGGATCTCATCATGGAACCTTTATTCTCCACTCTGTATTTGCAAAGGAAGGAACTACAGTTCTTTGTTTATAGAAGCCTAACACCAACTCAATAATGAAACCTCTCTGTGTTTAGCAGCATATTACACATAGGAAGAAATGCACTATTAACCAGGAGGGACAATTTTGATCCTCTCGTGAATTTATTGGACTGCTTTTGATGCCGCTCAGAACTAATACCGTAAACAGCGGATGGCAACTAAGAACAGGCTTCTAGAAGTTTCATGGTGTTTTAGAATTCCTAAGTCAAGGAAAGGCGTTCCTTCAGATTAAGCGAACTCTCATCTCCCCTTTAAAGGGAGGCCAGGTCCCCTCCAGGCCGTAGGCTTGCTCATACTTTGCTTTCCCAGGTCTATGTGTGGCTTGACCTTCTGGAACTTTGAAAGTTGCTTAGCATCACGGGATGCGTGTTCAGCTGGATCACAGCGTTCTTGCAGTCAGCTCTCAGGAGCATCCTCCTAAGGGCAAGGCTGTACTGGTAAACCCCTTAGTGTAGAGAGCTCAGAGACACAAGCAGTGGAGACTCTGAAGGATGCAGGGTGTGCTTGAGGACTCAGTCAAGTTGATAATGCTGTCTGCTCATGTTTGCCATTATCTTTGAAGAAGACAGCTGCTTGTCCCCTGAGCCCACCATCAGAGCTCTGTGCTGCAGTGGAGGTGCCAGTCATTTTAGGGTTGTGTTTCCATTTACCTAAGCTCCCATCATTCTCTGTCTGCTCCTTTCTATCCCAAGGGCCTCATTCAAAGGTAGTTGGAGCTCTGTAAACCAAGCAGTTGGGGACCGAGGTAAGAATTTAGCTTTGGGTTAAGCACAAACCTGCTATGTTTGCATTAGATAGAGTGAGTGCCCAGTGCAATGGTGGTTAATGTAGAACATTAGAAATGCTCAAACAATGGAGATATGTGCCTGCGATGGAAGACACTTTCTCCTTTCTTTTCTTTCACCCCGAGACCTCCTGGTTGATGAAAGGCGGAAGAGAGCTACTCATCACCTTGAGGGGAGGCCGTCACTTGAATTTTTCCAAAGCTTCAAATCCTGCTGTAGCCCTCTCCAGTTTGCCGGCCTGCGGCCTGCCAGTGTGGTTTAAAGGTTGCAGACAAAGCAGGTGCTCTCCCTTGATCCATCTGGGCCCCTCCCTCTGTCATCCGTCATTGTCAATGGGAGATGTATGTGCAGCAGCACAAGGGCAATGTCTGACCGCAAGGGTATTGGCTATGTTCTCAGAGAAGGTATTGTTTGTTCAGCCTCTTTGGAATCACTGCTCTAGGTGTTCCTGAGCCCCTGGCTGGGCATGGCTACAGACTGCAGGGAGAGAGGGGATATTCCGGTATAAAAACTACAGGAGCTATAGTCTCTCAGCCTAGTGTAAGCCTGTTCTGCTTATCAGTATACCCAGTCTCTTCTCTTTTTCATTTCTCCTATTTCTTTGGTCCAAGTACCTTGGGAGATTCTGAAAAAAGGGAGACAAGGACTTGGAATCTACTTCTTTTTATTCAATGACCATCGACAAGTAAATAATGAAAGAAAGGAAAGCTGATAAATGCAACAAATTCATAGTCAGGAAAAAAATGAAATAATGCTCCTTTCAAATCCAGGGAGGTGGTTGCCTGGGAGGAGAGAGTAAAGGACAGGACAGGAGGGTAGGACCCCAGTGCCTGTAGTAGCACACAGAAGCTACTGACTGTACTGGGCTGCCCAAGAACAGTTAGGCCATGCTGCCTGGAGGCTTAAGCATGCGCTCTGTCTGGAGAGAACAGCACTTGTGCAGGTATGGCACACTACCCCAGTGTCTGAACATACATTTGTCTCAGTGTTTCCCAGGAGTGAACTGATAGTGACGAAATTTTAATGGGAGAATATCTGAGTTTTATGAATTCCTCTGCATGGAAATGTCTCCCTTTCTATAAATATTACCGTAATAGTTGTGGGGTTAGAATGATCCAACTACTCTCATTCCAAAATCTGACCTAAGAGCAGCTCCCTTGTTAACAAGGAGGTGTGGATTCAGTGAGGAGTAGCTAGGATGCATTCCTTATCACGGACTGCCTGGGACCTAGGGTTTCCATCTGGACACTGGGCCCCATACCTTCTCTTCCTATAGCATATGGGATAGAGAGTGAGGAGTGATCACATGAGATGACATGAATGATGGCACTGAAGGGTTATTTATTTCTCTGAAGGAGAAGAGGTACTGGCTGGCCAGGGGATCACCATGACTCACATCCATATTATTGAGCTGCAGAGCGTGTTTTAACTCATTCAAAGATAAGTCCATCATTCAGACTCAGCAGTGTGGGGTATCAGACACTCAGACCTGGAACACAGTGTACTTTTCTGGTTAAAATCCCATTTGGCCAGAAATCTGAGGATCCAGTCTTTTCCTTCCTGCCCCTAGCATTCTGGTGCCTTCTCTCCACCCCCCACCCGCCCATCTTTTTGGCTTACTGCAACCTGAGTGCTACTTTTTCTGGGAAAACCTGATATTTGAGTTCAGTTTTATAATTTAATGATAGAGAGTTTCCTTAGTAAACCAAATTTAGAATCCTAGAATGCTTATCTTATATCCAGACCTTGAACATAAAAGGCATTTTATACCCGCAATTGTTCATTTAATGAGCAATTGCAGAGTGCAGGCCGGTTAAGGGATTGAGCTATATGCACTATTATTGCAAGAAGTATTCCGAAATACCAGAAATAGGACGTAAGCTCTGATCAGGGAGACTGCGAGCACAATTACCTTCTTTTCAAATCCTTCTGTGACACTGCGGGAGGAAAAAGGACTTTGAAACTTGAAAGGAAAGAGCTTGCTTTCAACCTCAAAAGCTAGGAGGAAAGGGCTCTGAAATTTGCTCAGAATTCCCAATTCACCATTAGCCTGTTTCTTCCTTTAGCCTCAAGGCATTCTCCGCTTTTTGAAAAGATGTTAAGAAATTCAGTCACAATAGAGAGCCTAGTTTTGAACATGTTTCACTCAGTCCATTGAGGTCTGGGCTCCAGCCTTTGTGTGGGGTGAATTGAGCTGAGCGGCTAGCTGGTTGGAGAGAGGTGAATGAGAAGTCGCTGTGCAGTTGCAAATTCTGGCAAAGAAAAAAAAAAAGCTCAGCCCTTCCTTTATTTTGTAATATGCATTCCTGTACAACCCTGCCAGTGGCAATGTGTGGAGTTCAGTCTGTCCCTAAGTCAATATGGAGTACTTGGTTTATAGCAACTCTTGTTGAGTTTGTCTTGTAATTGAAGCTGCTGTTGACCTTGCTTGGGGACCATTTGTAAAACCGTTTATTTAGCATAAACTGAAATAATAAACCCTCCTTCTCTGGGGCCGATTGTGATAGGGTGACATTAGTTTGATTTAATGATTACCCGCCTGACCCTTCTGCTGGAGAGGGAGGCTTGAATAGGGAGAGTTCACTTCCAAGCACTTGCGAAGAATACTAATGAGCTTGTTAAATTTAGCATGGCTCCAACCACTTTTAATTCCTCTAATGGGAGCCTTGCTGCCTGCAAGAGGGAGAGGGGGAGGGGGAGGGGGAGGGGGAGAGAAGGAGAGGGAGGAGAGGCCAAGGGATACTGAGACTGTTCCTAGAGGGCCGGCCCAGCTAGCGAAGCTAACTAAGTTTCTAGAAAGTAGATAGCCAGAGTCCAGGGACTGAGTTGTAAGTATCATCTGTTTGCTTACTTTACACCCCACCCCACCCCATGCAGCTTTTATAGCTGGTGGGCAAGAGAAGAGTAATGGCATTAAAATGGGTTTTCAACAACAGGGCAAAATGGGTGTTAATGGAGAGAAGAGCTAGCAGGTGTTCTTTGAGCTCCTAAACAGCCAATTTTGCAGTGAATGGAGGTGTCCTTCTTAATGATGACTAGTGGAGTTTTTGTTTCTGCATGGAAAGCTTTGAGTGGAACATGTCTTACATACTAGGTGGAAAGGACCTTGTGTCCCTTGTCCCAGGAGTTTGTGATCAAGTGTGCAGGAGTGTGGGTCCTTTCATAGAGCCAGGGCACTTCCTGATAGCTGCCTTTACACAGTGTTTGCACCCAGGCTGTGTTTGCTCTCTCTGAGTCTCTGACTTTAACTTCTCACTCCCTGGGGGTTGATTTTTGGAGGAGGTTGGAAAATCGGGGGCAGTTTCTAAGAGGGTGATGCAGGGAGCTCTGTCTTTGGGTGTGGGTTCATCCAGGTCTACCTAAACACACACACGTGACAGAAAGAAGGGGTCACCAGCAAGATTGTGGTAGCAGCACTTGAAGTAATTGTTCCCTTCCATTTCTGAGAAAATTGCATGTTTCAGCTTGACCCCCAAGCTTACAGCTTTCCAGCAGGGAAGCTCAAACAGTTGCTTGTGTTTGGCTGTTAAAGCCCATTGGCAGATGCTCTTGGAGCCCTGGGCTGTTTGCTTATGTTCTTGCTTCTGACTTCTGCTTGTTACCATGGTGGACAGTATGTTTCTGTCAATAATTTGGCCTAGTGTAGCCTGTCTGCCCTGATTCTCAAACTTTATTGAACAGCTCGCCTCAGCTGAACGAGATGAGACAGCTTTCGTCTTTTGGCATGCAGAAGTGGTTGCTAAATTTATAAGAGTAGGCAGGAGTATTGCTCGGGAGTTGCGCTTTCCTTGTGTACACAGAGCTCTCAAGTCTCTGAGCTGTTTGTATCTGGGAGCATGTGCATTGTCTAGTTTGCATGTGAATGCCCATCAAAAGCAACTCAACACAGGGAGGTAAATTCATGACGTGTGCGTGTGTGCGTGTGTGTGTGTGTGTGTGTGTGTGTGTGTGTGTGTCTTGGCATTTGGAGGCAGAGGGTTGTTGAGGGAAAAGGTCACAGTGCCAACTGTGTAATAAAAGTTAAGGTTTCCTGATGAAAGTTTCTGTATTAAAAACATTCTTGCTTGCCTTTAACTTTATGAAGTTAAAAATGCCTTCATTTTTTTTTTTCCTGTATCAACTATTGAGCTTGTATGACCTTTCCACACAAGTTGGGATAAGTCTCATTAGCAAACTCATGACCACTATGCTAGGAGGTAAGCCTGTTTTTTTCTGCCTTTCCTACTTTCTCCCTGAAGAGTGAAGGGACCTGACAGGGCTAAGACCATACTAACTGTCCAGTTGGTGATAAAGTTGTATTCACACACTCATCGTTGGAAGACACACCGCCAGAGAACCAGAGTTGATGGAAGGGATGCAATTTTAAGAGAAAAAACGATTTCCTCTGGGAGGATGAAGCCATAGAACCCCACTTTTAAACGTGGATCAGATCAGTCAGACTTGCTTACTCAGGTTCCCCAAAGAATGCTCATTAGGCATCACAGCCCCTCTCTGTTCTATAGAATGTACCTCTTACCACTCTAAGTTAACTTTAGTCTGAAATTTTAAATAAAGGATTTCCTGTGCACAAACGAGTGGAAATTATGACTTGGGCCATTTGAAGGCTGTAGGACATTTTAAAAAAATAAAACGGTTAGTTTCAGTGTTTCTGGCGCTCATCTGTTTCTTTTCATAACTCTGAAGTCCTTACTGCAGCCTGCAACCACACTGCTAATGAAGCTCTGGGGCAGACACATGCCTGTGCATGTGAACACAGAGAAGAAAAATGAAGGCTCTTATTTGGTTATTTTTTGGTAGTTTGTCTTAGAATTACCAGCAGCAATAATTTGAATTACTTTTTCAAAGATCAATGTGAAAATCTGGGATTATTTCAAACTTTGTGGGTTTTAGTTCTTATTTGATAGATTAAACTTGTGATTTACCCTTTACTTATGAGGTATCGGGTGAAAATCTGCACAAAACAATACCAAAATAATATTTCACAGTTGCTTTGTGGTGGTCAGCACATTTATTGTAAAGACTCCAGGATACCTCATCATGTTTTGCAAGGCATTTCGGGTAAAATAATTCATCATTTATTTTTCAAGCTTCATGCACAAATAAGCTGAAACTCTAAAGTTGGTATTGGCATTAGGTAAAATAGTGACTGTAATCTCAGTTTCTAATAATGTATAGTATGCATAGATCTGCTTTCCTCCAGAGCAAACCAGGGGCTATGTGCATGTTAGAAGTTAGCAGTAATCCTGGTTGGGGTCAGTTAGGTAATTACATCTATGTAGGTATGGATTACTTTGAAGCGAAGTTTACATATTGAGATATGTTAGTCTGTCTGGGATGTTCAACAATGATTATAGCCACATAGTTATTTCTTTAAGGATAGAGAATATGAAAGTTTTTCAGTTAGATATTTAGGTAGGACCTGTACAGCTTTGTTTCTGTGAGCTCTTTCTGCCAGAGCAACCACTGCTGGTTAAATGTGGTTTGTTTAGGGTGGACAGCTTACTGCATGTGATTGTACCAGGCAAGTGGGTTCACCTGCTGTGAGTTCAGAGAGCAGTTTGGTTGAAGTGTATGCCTGTGTTCTAGCAAAGGTCACCCAGTCCCATTCACAGAGACCAGTGGTGTAGAGATGGGAAGTTCTTATAAGGTGAGCTCAAGTATTAGGGATCTGTAAAGAAACTGTGCGTGGGGCTTCATTCTTCTGTTTCTTAGATGTTTGAGTCACATCTGAGCATGACAGGGAGCAACATTCCCAGGCCTTTCCTCCTTTATCTACACAGCCAGGCTACACCTGGACCTTCGGTCTCAACCAGCTTTCCTCTTGGTTCCCCGTTTTGGTGTATGGGCAGACACATGAAGTGTATCTTAGGAGGTTCTGTGCTGTCCTTGATTGACACCTTGGCCCTGGTTACTAGGGGGTTCTGAGTTTCATTTCTGGTCTTCTTAAATCTCTTGATGGGTTACAAATTCAATTCGGGGGGTGGGGAACCCAACCCAACTCAACCCAAACCAAACCCTATAACCCACAACATTTCTTGGCTGGCTTTCTAATGTCATCATCTGAGAAACAAAGACGGAGCACTTGTAGAGCCACCCAGAGCCCCACTGGGCAGTTGTACTTTCCAGTTTCCAGGGAAGTCCTATTTCTTTAGCAAGGCAGAAAGAAACTAGGTATCCACATGATCTGAGGTTGATAAAGCTTTCAGCCTGGGGTGGGGCATGCAGGATATTGGTGTATTTTGCAGAGAATACACTGCATTATCTGCCCTGTGCCACTTTTTCCCTCAGGCTTACTCCTGCTTTACACTTCCATGTGTAATATTGGCCACCATTCATAGACAACTTTGTTTTGCAGGTATCCCGCCACAGTTATGAATTTACAAGGTAGTCATGAAGGACAAAAGAGGCTTCTTTCCTACAGAGAGACAGGGAGAACTATATTGATGACTTTTTTATTGCTCCTTAAAGAAGATTCTAAAGTCTTTCATTTTCCTTCTTTCTATAGAGGATGAAAGTCCTGGACAGATCTATCACCGAGAAAGAAGAAACGCAATCACTATGCAGCCTCAGAGTGTGCAGGGTCTCAACAAAATCAGTGAGGAGCCCTCGACGTCTAGTGATGAGAGGGCCTCGCTGATCAAGAAAGAGATCCATGGCTCTCTACCACATCTGGCAGAGCCCTCTCTCCCTTACCGTGGGACTGTGTTTGCCATGGATCCCCGGAATGGTTACATGGAGCCTCACTACCGTAAGTACTTCCTGCCAATTAGCACATTTTCTGAGAGACGTGGGGTGAGGGGTGTGTGTATGGTGTGTGTGTGCATGTGTGAGCGCACCCATACTTACACATGAATATAATGTATGAATTATCAATTCTACATTTATAAAAAGTAAGTTTATTTTTGCATTTTTTTCCTACTTTTGATTCTCATCCATACCTTTTAGAGAGCAACAGTTTCTTGTACTCTAAGCAGTTTTATGTTTTTCAGGGTATGGGGATTCAGGGGGGTGATTTTGTTATGAATCCATATAGATATTTACTGGAGCTTGAACCCAATATGCTTTATCTGTGCAGGGATGCGGTTTGAGAAAATGGGCTTGAGGGTGGGAAACTGTTAAAGTGGGCTACATTAAAGCCTTTGGTGGCAGTTCTTCTCATTTTTAATGATGTGTGTGTGTGTGTGTGTGTGTGTGTGTGTGTGTGTATGTAATAGTTTTGGGTATTCCAATGCTTAACGATTTGTTGAAACAAACTAATTTTAAGAACTCAGTGCTAAATTTGTTACTATGGAAGTTTTTACTGTGAGCCCAACTCTCCTTATGAGCCTGCCAGAGACACTGGAAGTCGCCTTTCTAGTCCCATCTGAATTAAAGAAATTAAGCAGGCCTCTCGGAGTATAAGTCTATGACAGTTCTTTTCAAAGGCATCCTATAAGGTAAATGCATACGGGTTGAGTTTACCTCAGGCCTGTTTCTGGTTTAAGATATAATTTGGCTCTGGAGTAATGAAAGTCATGTTGAGGTGGCAAAGCTGGAAGCTCCTGATTACAGATTTATCACCTTGCCAGGATATAGGCTTGCCATTTAACCTTCCTGCCTCCAGTTCCAGATGACCCATTGAGCTCCAGAGAAAGAGACTGGTTTGTGTTTCCCTTTTCCCACATCGTTCAGAAATTTTAGTGTTTTAAGGCAAAAGGTCATTAACCAGATGACTGATTAGTGAGGACAGCTGATTAGAGCGTGTTATTTTGCTCAAGAAAGTGCCCAGGATAAAAGCTAATTTCATCCCTTCATTAGTTGGCTGCAAGCAAGGGGAAGGCTCACTCACTCATCAGATCAAAGCGTCTCACAGCAACCTTAAGTTCCAGCAACTGCTTCTCTCACCAGAATATGTTGGTGGGAAATATGGGCATGCAATAATTTCTAAGTAGAAAGGACAGTTTTTGTCAGAAGCACGAAAATATGATTGTTTGGATTTTGGGGAGGGGCAGTGGTTGGCTTTTAAAAAGTTAATTGCTTTTCTTGAAAATAAAATTCTCCTTGGTCTCATTATTGAAAAGGTGTCTGTTGAAGCAGAAACAAAGACAGAGGGGTTTGGACAACTATTGTCCCTTCCTCTTACTTCATTTTGTTTTTTCTTGACTTTTAGGAATGAAGATTTAAAATAGTGTTGGTAGGATGTTTTACTCTGGTCACATTTTGAAGTCTTTAGTTGTGTTTTTATTTGTGGTCTCTTTTGAGTATCATTCATGCAGAAACAGTAGGGATTCCTATACAGTCTCCACCTGGGCTTATATATCCTCATGTTAAGTACATTCACTGTGTTGTTTAAGCTGCTCATAAGCTCCTCCCAGTGTTTTGTATTTCTGTGTGAACACAAGGTTTTCCCATCACAGCGATGTTTTGTTTTGTTTTTTCCAGTGCCCACTAATTAGTGAGGTGTTTAATTAGTCCAGACAGCTGATGAGCACTTCTTTCTATTGGCTCATGGTAGTGGAACCGTTAACTTTCTATCCAGTTTGCAGCTTGTTCTCGCGTCCTTTGTTTTAACGGTTTCCCACCCAGGCGTCTCTCCATCCTTTGAGGGACTGGCTTTCCCGTCACTGGACCCCCTGTCCTCACCCAGTGGTCTGTGTGACCCATTTTCTGGTTCACCAAAGTAATGTTAACTAACACTGCCTGGAGATCAAATATTATGGTTTAGACTTATTTATTGCTTTCTAGTTTGAAGATATTGTACTTGTAAGTTGATTATTCTTGTGATTTTCCTACTTTACTGTACAAGTGAATGTAGAAGTAACCTTCCAGTCTTGAGCTGGAGCCCCTTGGCAAGTCAGTGTTGAGTCCCCCACCCCCAAATGTTTTCCCTACCTTGGGGGCATTATGTAGATAGCTATGTGCAGAAAGCCTAGAAAACTGAGCAGACTGGGTTCTGATTACAGGGCTTCACTGATAGCCCTGTGACCTTGACTCAGTCTGTTGACTCTCAATCTTTTTTTTTTTTTTTTTTCTCTCAACTATGTGCAGTGATGTGACTGTCTGTGCCTTAGGGTTCTTCTGCAGTTGAGTCAATGACGTGATGTCTTACTAAACCCCAGCACATGCTCAGTGCCTCCAATTATGAAGGCTTCTGCTCTTCTTTCTGTGCTTCCTTTTGTTTCTCCTCTTCCTCCACCACCATCATCATGCTGCTCCTCCAGCCATGTCATTTCTGAGACAGGGCAGATTTTGTTTTGTCTTGTTTTTCTGACAGACCCAGATACCTCTGCCTATAGACAGAGACCAGAAAATGAGTGGGCTCTAAGCAGGAGGAGCAAAGAGGGTCAGGAACCATGCCTGTGACTTCTCTAAAGGCAGTTGTTCCCATTGAATCCTCCTTTACACTTGCTTTTCTCTTCTTTGTCAGTAAAGACATTGAAAAAGTTTTAGGTTTTCTCTAGAGATTATAACATTCTAAATTTATGTAGCAAGTAAAAATATAGAAAAAATACACAGTATTATTTGTAGATACACAATAATTAAACTATTCTAAGCCAAGCTTATACCAGACAGGGTATGACCTTATTTTTCTAGAACCCTGTTTGGTTATTTAATCTTCTAGTTATACCAAGTATTTTTATTTTTTTAAATGTGTTTATGATCAAATCTGCATACCTCACATGGACTTAATTATCCAGGCAGAGCTAATGACTAATGTGAGCTAAAGGTAATAAATGTCCTAAGAATTTAAAAAATGTATTTGAAAGAGGCATAAACTTTTATCCCACTTCTGTTTCTGTGGGTAAAGCTGTCTCCTGCAGTGCTGTCCAAGACCACGTGCATGGCAGGCCTTTAGAACTCCGTACTCAGTAGCCTCTCTGTAGGCTATTCCGGCCTCTCTCCTGTGCTTGCCAGCTCTTTGAGACAGTTGGATAGAAAAGTCTCCATGATTCCAGTGTAGCTGGCTGTCAGTAATTCCTTCGATTCTCCATGGTTGGAAAATGTAGACTTCTCAAAATGCCTAATTTGTGCTTCTATATATACTAATTTTGTATTTCTAAAGTGTGGGTAGGTTTCCTGTAAGACAAGCAAAAGGGGGGAAAAACCCAAAACATCTTTTTCCCTTCTGAAGGACATATGTAAAATTTTTATTGCATAAGATTTTATTATAATGGGTATGCAGTGCTTCATCCTTAACAAACTATAGTTAGGCGGAATTCAAAGTATTTTAGAGTTTGTGGGTTTGACTTTAAAAATATGAAAAGAAAAGAAAGAAGAAAGCCTAGGGATAGCGGGCACTTCAAACATTCCCAACATGTGTTTGGAATAAAATCCACACGGTGGGGAGGGGTGGGGTGTTCTCTCATGAAGGGTAGCTGTAGATGGGCTGTATATCAGGGCAAGAGAATAGGCATGCAAGTTGCATGGCTCAGACATGATACGGTGCTAACAGCCTCTTGGCCACAGTATCACTCACATGTTATAGTTTGGGATACCTTGAGGGAGGTGCTAGATTTCGGGATCCTATCTGCTTATACCAGAGTCAGGCTAAGAGACTCCATCTCTTGCCCCCAAGGATTGCTGAGCAAAGTTTCTCTCCTGCTGCTCCATCTGTAGCCAGATATTTCAAATCACCATCGCCCGCTGCTTTCATTTAGTGCCGTACATTTATTGTTTTATAAACCTGGGAAGGCAGGTGACATAATAGTTCAAGCATGCCTTCTACCCTGAGTGACACTAACTTTTATTCTCTTCCCTTTTACCAAAACCATGTGTCTCACTGTCTTCCTTCTCACTTCCCAGGGTGTAGTGTTGTAGTTGTCTCTGTAGGGTTCTGTGTGTGTGAAATTTGTTGGAGTCACTGAGCATGTCATAGGTGGTCTCGTTTTTTTCTTTTTTAATGGAGCTGAAAGATTCCTTCTCTTTCAGAAGTTCAGGTCTCCATCATAGTTTTATAGTTGTGCACAGACTGCTTGTTTTTCCTGTACCTCCCCCGCTCCCAAGTAGTAATTCTTCATGGAAAATATGATGCATTCTCGCATGCAAATGCTTTGATTGAAAACACACCACTGGTATTCTCCCTTATGTTATCCAGCTCAAATGACAGAACTATTAGTTGCTAATTAGCAAAACCTGAGGAATTAGCTTAAAGAAAAGAAATGGAATTTTTAATTGGCTTGCATTTATTTTCTGTAGAAAGCTATTGTGCTGAGCCCACTTGTAGTCTTGTGTGCTTAAAAAAAAAATTTTTTTTTTAAAAAGCACATGCAAAGTGGGTTTTTTTCTTACCTGTCCGTCTTTCTGTTAGCTGACTTTCCACAGCCTTAGAAATACATCTTGTGACTGAGGGGGAGAGGATCCGTATTTTACATATTTAATAGGTGCACCTGCTCACATTCCTTCTACTTTGCAGTTGTCATCTTGAGACTGTAGAGATAAAAATGCCTACAAGGCACAAATGAACAGTTTGGTGTTGACCGAACTGCAAAGGTAGTGACAGTTCCCTGAGCACATAGTTCCAGCCTCATCTAGATTGTCTTTGCCTCCTTGGAGAACTGCTGATGAGCCAGGAAGGGTGTTTGCCTTCCCTACCGAATGTTAGATTGTATAAGTAGAGGGGTTGATGCGGGGTCGTTCTCTGGCGGTGCTCTGCTGACTATCTTGCTTCCTAGCTGTGTGGGGAGGGGAGGAGTGAAGCTGACAGAAAGTCTCCAAATCCTTGCATATCTGCTATTTATGAGCTTTAAGACACTGCTTTTCATATCTCTTCTCAAAAGTTCAGTGTTACACTGATTCTTGCTTGCAGGGACCCAGGGTAGAAACAATGACCCATTGCTGTGGAGGCTTACAGCTTCATTCATAGCTACCTTACAAGGTGACTAAAACAAGGTGATGAAAGTGGGGATAAGTCTAGCATTCTGGCTTTGAGCTTTTCCTAAGGAAGGTTGAGAGATGGTGAGTGAGAGGTGGACCTGGTAACTAAGAAAATAACGGTAGCATTTGGAGAAATGCTCTAAATTATGATTATAATTAGCTCTAGCTATAGATTTTGGGAAGATAACTTACTAGAAAGCCACACAGATGAGAAAAAGAAAGAAAAAGAAGCCATGTTTTTTTGAGGAAATCACTTAGCCTATAAGAAGATGGTTAACCCCTCTGACACCTCCAAGTTACATCCCTTCACATCAGTCAGCACTGGCTCCCTTTGGACCTTGGCTCTGGTCCTCTCTGCCTTCTGGTTCTGCTCATGTGCGTGATTCTCCTAGAGCAGCTAGACATGATTCCATCAGGTACTGTCTGCCAAAATGCCTTCCTGTCCTGGACACCGAAGAGCCATGGGAGTCTTCTGTTTAAACACATTGTTATTGCTTTCCCTTTGGTTGTCATTTGACTGAAGCCACATCTCTTTTGGAATAATGTGATCAGGTCAAAGGCTGTGCTTGGCTTTTATGTTCACCAGATTTTTGGGGGGAAGGTTGGGGAGAAGGCCGCTATTCTACCGTAGCAGGGACTATAGTTAGGAACTGTTAAGTTGCTTGACCTCCAGCCTGCCCAACAGAGGTTTCTGTGTGGAAATTGGAAGAGATGTATTTCCTTCTGTTGTTATCTTAGGGTTAGTCATTATGTGCTGTACAGCCCCTTCTGTATAGAGTTATAACGTTGCTGGGATTCCCATGAAAGATGATTTGTAGACCTTTGGAATTAGTTGACAGTTATACACAGAAGGTATATGAAAGCCTTTTTAATACTGTGCAACTAGCACAGGAGAGCAGCCTGTCTTGGTTGACGTGACACTCATGCACGATGGGACTGCTGGGTGTTTTTTCTGAAGCCGAGGGAAGCATAGTGCTGCTTGCCCTTTTCTTCAGTAACCACAGTAATTCTCGATTTTGGTAATAATGTCCCTAGTGATCCTTGTCCGGTGTGTGTGAAGTCGATGTTAATGAGACCTCCCATCACAGCTCAGCTCAGGAGCAGGAATACAGTTTTCTAAAATTGTCACGTGATTTTTTTTTTAAACCCTTCTTAATTTGACACCAACCCAAACGGCCCTCTCCTAGGGTCCTTTCCCTCCAGTCCTTCTGTTTATCTACCTTCTTTCTAACCTTAGATTGAAGCATGAAAACAATGACTCCTGCCCCTTTCCAGCTTCTAATGGAAGCAACATTATCCACGGCCCTCCTCCTTTTTCTTGTATAATTAAAGAATGTTACCTTTGATGTCTCTTGAAAGCCGTGTCTCCCATCCTGCTTTGGCTTTCTTGATCTTGTGTCTATAAATCTGTGCTGAGTCCTCACACTTCTCCATGAAAGGACTCCATTTTCTCTCTTCTGCCTTTTCATAGTTTGGATTAATACAGAGTAACAAAATTCAGTCTTTTATTGCAGTCCTGGTGGCCTGATAACAGTTTAGGTCCTTGTATCATACTTTCTCAGTTATTTGGGCTTTGGTTTGGTCTCCAGTAAATAAGATCTTTTCCACTTTCCTAGAGCCATCCTGTCTTTTGGGGGACTGAAATTTTCCACTGGCCTCTATTTCGGATTAATGTTTTCATCCTAGAACAAAGAGAAGAAAATTTTTTTCTTATTGATGGATTTGACTGTCCAGCCTTTTGACTGTGTGAGTCATTTGTTAAGTGAGCATGTACTTATTGAATGGCCCAAGTGCTGCAAAACACTGAGCAAAAAGAGCAGTCCCCTGATTCTGTGGATCATGGAGACCAGCAGACAAAGTCACTGAGAAGGACTTGAGGGAAAGACAAGTGTGGTGTCCTTCAGGAGTATGTGAGACACATAGCTCCTCTGGACATTGTTTTGTCAACATCTCTCTGTCCTTGTCTCTCCCACGATGAAGCCACCTTCTGCCCACAAAGGTTTCTTTAGCTCCCTCTGGGTATCAGTCCTCAGCCCAGAAAACTTTCTGAAGGAGGTAAAAGCCATGCAATACTAAGGCAAAGACAGGAGGAAAGACAAATCTAGATCAAGGGACATTCTCACTGGCTAGGAGGCCACAGAAAGCCTGCTATCCAAGGGGGAGCTAAAGAAATCTTTTGGGCAGAGAGTGGATTCACCATGGGAGAGACAAGAGTAGAGAGATGTTGACAAACCAATGTCTTGAGGAGCTGTCTGCTCAGCATCAAATCTAGGCTGATCCCAAAGACTCTCGATACATGGCTTTTGTGAATTAACAAACCTCTGGGTAACTTAGATATTGCAAATCGGGAGTTTCTCTGCCTTAGAGACTTGCATTTACCCTGCTTTGAGGATTTGCCTAGTCCCCCAATCCCACAGTTTACCTTCTGGGACTTGCCTGGCTGACTGCTCACTCCCACTTCTGGCAGCATTTTATATTTTCATATGAAGACAACATAGTGGCACTTTCCCTTGTCCTCCAACTGTTGCTCTTAAATGTACTAGGTAACCCCAATAATCACAGTGTATTGAACCCAAATTACAAGTCCCAAACATGGGAAATCATGTGCTCACTTTTCTGTATGAAGACAGTTTTTACCTTCAAAATCTCATTTTCACAACGAGAAAACTCAAAACATTGTGTTTGTTTTACTGTGAAGCTCCGGAGTTAGCATAGGACAGTCAAGCCCGAAAAACTGTAGGGAGGACCTTTGTTCAGCTGGAGATGGTGCCAGCAATGACTGGGAGATGAAGCTGGGGATTTGGTAGCCAAAATGTCAGAGAAAAGAAGAACAAAGACTCACATTAGTGGAAAGAGCCTTCAGTCCCCCTGGCCTAAAATATTCTGATGGGAGATGCTGGAACCCTGGAGGAGGAGACACTGGCCTCCCTGTGGGGGTCTTGGTTCTAATCAGCAGACATTGTACTGGTCAGTGGGAGCCCACTCTAGGGAGCGGGTGTTTACCTTGTCCACTGGGGGGACCCAAATCTACATGCTGATTGCACTCTGACTGGAGGGTGGAATTGAAGGAGGAGCCTGTTTCCTAGGAAATATAAAGAGAAGCAGAGAAGTGTACATAGGGGTGCAGAGAAACAAACAGCCCCTCTTCTTTTGACTTGCCTTCTTGGGCTAATTCTACTTTCAAATTGGGCAGGATTTCAGGCTCCTCTCCTTGTTTCTGTTTCTCCCCTTTGTTAAGAATGCTCTCCCCCACCCTCCACCCCACTCCCATCTTCCAGTTCTCAGGGCCTAGAAGGGAAGTACATAATATGGTAGTTTTCTTGTGGCCTGATTTCCTACCAGAAGGACTGTGATCCCTTCCCACTCAGAATCTCTTTTTCCCCTCCACACTACTAAAATTCCTTTAGCCACAAAGGCTTCTTTCCAGGCCCCCATGTGTTAGAACTTCCTTTGGTCTCTAGGCCTTTGCAAATGTTCCTTTCTCTCTAGACTACTCTTCTAACCTTCTTGCCACAAGACTGTTATATTGTCATTTCCTCCAGAAGACCTTCTGGACTATGTGGATTGATCATTTCAACCCTGTACAAAGCCTACTTATCTAATATGCAGCCCCTCCCCCCACCCCTTCCCCAAAGACATCTAGGGGATGATTTTTATTTATTTATTTTTTTATATTTTATTTTTTGGATTTTTGAGACAGAGGTTTCTCTGTGTAGCCCTGGCTGTCCTGGAACTCAGTCTGTAGACCAGGCTGGCCTCGAACTCAGAAATCCACCTGCCTCTGCCTCCCAAGTGCTGGGATTAAAGGTGTGCGCCACCATACCCGGCGGGGATGAATTTTTATATAGCCCAATTTGTCATTGATATTTTGATAGCATTATGTATCTATTACATTACTGTAAATTGACTACCTAGAGACAAAGCAGTTTGAAACACCTTTCTCAGATTCCTGTCTAGGACCCAGTACCCCTAGTTGACTACACTGACACGACCTGTGCAAGCATATAGCACTTGAAATTTTTCCTCATTTCAAAAACTAAGTTCTTTGAGAGTCTGCTGTGACTGAGACACTGTCCAGGATGGGGACACTGTGACAGTATTTGCCATATCATGTCCTTCTCTCAAAGCTGCTGAGAGGAGACACATACCGAATACCAGAGACCTCAAGAAGGAACAACAGATGGCCCCCTGTGGATGGTGCAGCTGGAGATGTGTGATGGGCGCTGTTGCTGTTGTTGCTGCTGCTGTGAATTTGTGTGTGTGTGTGTGTGGGTGGGTGGGTGTGGGAGTGTGGGTGTGGGGGGCACCTTGCTCAGGAACCAGAAGCCACAAAGTTGAAGTGATAGTCTAAGAAGGGACGAGTGTGGTCCTGGCCATGAAGAGGGATGGTCTGGGGAGACAAGTGGGAGGTTCGGTTGATCTGGCAAGGGGTGGGTAGAATGTAAAAAGAGTCCATACCTAGCAGGCTGATGTAGCTGCCCACCTAGGAGGCTCCCTCCTCAGACACTGTGGCCCAGACGTGGAGCCCCCTCCCCAAAAAACATTTTATAACATAGCCTCTACCCTTGAACTTCTAAATTTACGTATTTCATGAGATGTTGTCAAGACTTCTCTTTTGATAGATGAGGATATCAAAGCCCATGGGAGCTGAAAAAGTTGCCTGTTTCATAAGATTGACAAAAGGCTAAACTGAGGTGTGAACCCAGTTTTACTTAAAATCTGAGGTTCTTCACTTGTGATTAATAACTGACAATTTCAAAGATGGTCCAAATCTATGCAAGGGCCAGTTCTGATGGGCAGTGTGTCAGACTGACTAACTAGTGGAGACTTAGAAACTTTGTGTGTCTTAAGACCCTAGTATGGAGTAATGACAGTGGCTATATGTAGACTTGGGGTGCAGGTGTTTTTGGGGTGTTGTCTAGGATGAAGAAGCTTGTGGTTCTTTTTGTTATTTGGCTCCATCCTCGTGTTTGGGTGGCCGGTTCTGGTCATTCTTCCCCTCCCCACCACCACCACCACCAAAATGTTTTAATTTATGTTTTGATGTGTGTATATATGTGAGTTCACGCATGCAAATGTGGTAGCTGTGGAATCCAGAGAAGTAATCACCGTCTCTGGACTGAAGTTACAGGCATGGCGTGGGGCACCAAACTCCAGTCCTCTGCAGGAGACGTGTGACTTCTCTGCAGCTGAGTCATCTCTTCATCCCTAATTTTGGTCACTTTTACCTTTGTGTTCAGGTGGGTCTGATGTGGAGGATCATGAGGAACTTCTAGGTAATTAACACTTTCTCAAAGAAAGTGAGGTTACATATAACTTAATTATAGGAAGGCTCCGGGTTCTCTTCGTGCTCCATTAGCTATCACAGTAGGAGCCTGTGTGAAATACTTACTTGGCTAATCGTTGTTCTGAGGGCCTCACTAAACAACTTTTGTTTGCTTGCTTGTTTGTTTGTATAGAAACTCAGTTTATCTTGAAGAAATTGAGGGTCAGGTGGACCACCTGAAGCTGAGCTCCAGGCCTAGGGTTTGGGATGAAGGAGGGAGGTCCTGGGTGCATGGCTTTTCTACTTTGTTCCCCCAATTGTGCTCTTTTACTGATTTCTCTTGGTGGTACAGTAGTAGTACTGGGAACACGGGGCCTCTCTTTGGACCAAAGATTTCTTATTATTTGAACTCCAGTTCTAAAGAACAGTGACTATGTGTTAGGAACTTTGCTATATCAACAAATGGCACAATAACTGGTGTTCTTTATACATTTTTCTGTACATAGAACCACCAGTAACATCAAGGTCACTCAGTGATGCTTAATCTGTCCTTCTCAGTGGCTTTTCACAGGGCAGCAACCTTTCCCTGCATCAGCAGGGGAGGAAATGTAAGGGACAATGTACCAACTTTAGCTAAATACTTGGGGTTTTTATTTGGAGGGGTGCAAAGTAGGAGATGCCTAAATGTCCAGTGGTCTCACTAAGATGGACAGGACACTTCATTTGTTTCTTGACTTTGGCATCTCAGATAAATGATTGAGGGACCAGAAGGGTAATTTATGAGAAAAGATGAAAAAGACAATGTGGATGACAAAGCTTGTATAGGCTGAAGCCAGACATGGCAACTCCCAACCACTCACTGGAGAAAGACACTGAGTGGAAAAAATTGTGGCGCCAACTGAGGAAGCCTCTGGCATCTTCTGCTTATTCAGAGACCTGCAGCTAGGGCTGCTGTTTGCATTAAAGGCATCCCTGAGCCGTTAGTCTCCATCTGTCTAAAGTTGCATTCCGGGAGACTTACAGAGCTAGATTTGGGTCTGTGTAATCCAGATACATGTCATAACAATGCTGCTCCTGTGTCTGCAAAGTAAGGACAGTGAACGGCGTCGAGACTTCAGAGCGACTGTGAGCCCCTGAGAAACCTCTAACTACAGAAGTCTCAAAATTATGAAAAAATGATTACAAGCTTTTAAGAGAAAGCAGAGGGATGGATGCCTTAGATATGTTTCTGCCTCCCTCCCCCCATTAATTGATCTCTACATCCAGCTCTTGGTTTTATATTTGCGGGAGAGAAAGTATGAAACAACACACGAAAACAATGAAGTCACATATCGACAGGTTTGAACTGGTGAGATGAAAGGCTCAGGTCTGATGAGGGTGATTTCTGATTCCAAGGGGGATTTTTACAACTTCGCTTTGGCTCCATGGCAAATTAAATCCAGTATGAAATTTCTCCTAATTAACATTTCCCTCCAAATATCAAATTTATGGACTCTAAGAAATTCACGTAGCACACATGCCAGGGCCCGCTTTCTTTCTGCTTGATCTGTTCCAGCTGTTATTAGCTTTCGTGTCTGACGATCATTAATTTATGAGGAGTTCTGAATGCAATCTGAAATGTTCCCCTGAATTTTAGACGTTTGACGGCAGACTTTGCGTGAGTTCATCTTGATCCTTGCTAGTATTTCAGTGTGCTGGCTCTTTGCTCCACAGTGACCCTGCAGGGCCTTCCTATGGTGGCATGAACAGTGTGTAGCTATTCTTTATCACTGCTAATTCCTTCTATCCCTTACCAGGTTAGTCAAACCTCTACATCCTTTGGATGCCTGGTTGGCACATAGTACATGTCCCTAACATCCAATAAGGACAGAAGTGATTAGTTTTTGTTCTCTTCCTTCCTTCCTTCCTTCCTTCCTTCCTTCCTTCCTTCCTTCCTTCCTTCCTTCCTTCCTTCCTTCTGTTCCTAGCTTCTGATTATCCATAGTACAATTTTATTTCTTGGTTTTGTTTTTTCACCAAAGCTGTTAACAATGTATTTTTTTTTCTATACCTTTGTATGTCTTATAGTGGTAACAGATTGTTGGGCATATGACATTCAGGTTTAGGTCACTAACACTAGGCTTTCCTTTGTATGCTTGGCTGCTTGAAGTTACTGTTTCACATAGGCAGCACTGTGGTCTTGTTAAGCCTAGAGACATAGTGGTCAGACTAATGGGTTTGGAGTTGCCCAGCCATGGTAGAGGTGAGTGGTCCCTCTTCACATTGCCTGCCCCTTCTCTACTGGCTGGTTTTGTTTTGTTTTGTTTTGTTTTTCCACTTGATATTGTGTCATCTGAGAAGGGGGGACCTCAGGTAAGATAATCGCTCCATAAACGCCATAAGATCAAGCTATAAGCAAACCTGCAAGGCATTATCTTGTAAGTGATTAGTGTGGAAGGGTCCAGCTCATTGTGCACTGTACAGTCTCTGGATTGATGGTCTTGGGTGCCATATGAAAGCAGGCTGAGCAAGCCTGCATGAGTGAGTAAGCCACATTCTTTCATAGCCTCTGCATCAGTTTCTGCCTCCTGGTTCTGGCCGTGAGTTGCTGCTCTGCCTTCCCTCAGAGATGGTCGGTTAAATGAAAGCCCAGGATGAAATGTAAATCATTTCCTGCCCAAGTTGTTTTTGTCATGGTGTTTTGTTATAGCAGTGGCAACCTAACTAAGACACCTCTCCAGAGAAAAAGTGTCTGGGAGCCTCACATTTCCTCTGTGGAATTCTCCTCCAATAGACTGTTCTGTACTTACTGTTTTCTTCTAATCATTTTCTTTTGGTAACAGTGCAGCCTTGGGTTTTTGAAGCCATGCTCTTGCTATTAACCTGCAGGTTTTCTTGAGAGGTGACTGCTTCCACCTTCAAATACAGTTCCTTGTGTTGTGCTGATCCCAACCATAAAGTTATTTTTGTTTCTACTTCATTGTTATAATTTTGCTATTGTTATGAGTTGTAATATAAATATCTGAATGTGAGATGGTCTTAGGAGACAAGAGCCCCGTGAAAGGGTCACTTGACCCACAAAGGTTGTTATGATCCACAGGTTGAGAGCCACTGCCGGAAGGCGTACATTCCTTTGCTGGTTTGTGTTTAGCATTAAGATTCCAGTTCCAAGCTTCATCACTTAGAGCTGGGTGATAAGGTGGTGACTTGGCCTTGTTCTCACTTGTCCTGCAGAGTAAAAATGTGGTGTTGGTACAAGCCAGCTCCGCTGTACTTGACCCTAGAGTTGAGGTGACTTGGTGTGCTTATGTGCGGCGAGGCCACATCCAGATTGAGAAGTCCGGTGCTTGGATTGTTCTTCTGAGTTGCGAGGTTAATGAACTTGGCAGTAGAGCTGATGGCTGTCCTCTGGGTACGCCATGTCCTTTCTTGTGAGCTGACTGTATTGACGACCACGGGAGTGTCTTTACTTCTCCTGGAGTCTCTAGCTTTGTCTGAATGCCAACCTCCCTTTGCCAAAGAGCCTGCCCGGCAGAGAAGCAGAAACAGCCCAGAGACTCAGAGCTTTTCTTCTTTCCCTTAAAACAGATCAAGTGTGGTTTTGTATCTTATTTATGTTCTTAAGTGAGGTTTTAACTACATTTATTTATCTGTGTGTCAAGGGACACACTGGAGTCGATGCTGTCCTTCCTCCATGTGTTTCCTTGGGGTTGGGCTCCAGTCTTTAGACTTGGCAGTTTGCATCTTTATCCACTCTCCCATCTTACTGGCTCCACTGGTTGTGTTTTCAAAAACCGATTCTTTAAACCTTCCTACAAAAGGGTATTTCTTTTTAGGACTCAGTACTCAAGGAAACCTTCAGTGTTTTGAAATATTGGAATGTTTTTATACTGCGGAATGATAGTGCCACTAACAGGGGAGTTGGTGATGTGAGACAGCCTCGTCAGGACAGGGTGCAAGGATTGCTGGTGTTTGGGGCTCATGTCGTGTTGAAACATCTCTTAGGGTCTCCTTCCAATCTTGACTTACTTCTCTAGAGCCCACCAGTCCCTACTGCATCACCTCTGTTCACTGATATAGAAACAGATAGTTTTCCTGAGTTTCAAGAGTAGAAAAGAAACTCAGAGGCTGTGGCCTCTAATCCACTTAATGAGCTGTAATGAGAGTTCACTGTGCTTTTGCCTCCAAGTAATATTCCAGAGAAGGAGGTCTGTGTCAGATGAAAGAGAAGGCTTCCCTCTGGAACAGAACTGAAGAAGCAACTAAGCTTCGTGTGTGTGTGTGTGTGTGTGTGTGTGTGTGTGTGTGCGTGCGCGCGCGTGCGTGCGTGTGTGTGTAAATATGATTTTTAAAAGAAAGATTCCAATGGAGAAAAAAACCTAAACTTTTTTTATAGTTTGATACTTTATTATATTTCCATTTAATTAGAGACTAGAGAGAAGGCTCAGTGGTTAAGAGCACTGGCTGTTTAGAGGACTAGGATGGATTCCCAGCACCCATGTGGTGCCTTACAAACTTCTGTAACTCCAGTTCCAGGGAAGTCAGAACTCTGTCCGCATTGCATGCATGTGGTGTACAGACACTCAGGTACACATAAAATAAAACCTCAAAATAATTAAATTATAATTTATAGATGACCGGGGCTCATTTCAATAAGCTGTAAGTAGTTATAGACCTGAAATGGATAGCTGTAGTGACCCATCGTCCTACATCCTCTCACAGCCCTAGGGAGACTTGTCTGTCATTCCTGTTTCGTTCTTTTGATAGACAACCACAGTAGCACTTTATAATTATTTCCCGACTTGTCAACTTTGAGCATTTCTTACATTTTTCCACTCTATAATATGAAAGTTCACCTTTAATTTTTTTTTTATCACTATCTTCCTCTCTTTTCAGTACTGAATTTGTCAATTGACAGGTTAAAATCATGATCACGTGCATGTGGGTGTGTGGTACATGTAGTGTATGCGTGTCGCAGTGTGTGGGGTCAGAAGACTGCACAGTGGAGCTGATGATTTCCAGGCGTTGAGCTTGGTTGCCAAGCTTGCTGCACATGGGCCTCCATCTCTCATCTGCCCCTTGTCTGTACACCTAACTGGATCTTGACTGTTACATACGCAGGGATCATGCATGAGAATGCTTACCCCATTGTCTCTACTCAGACAACATGGAGGGAGGCTTGTCTTTCTTAGAGCAAGCTTTCTGACTACCTGTGTACACTGGCAGGATTTTTTTTAGGAATACAAGGTAGGATCTTGCACGTGCTAGACTGTGAGACACTTAACTCTGGAGGGGCAATAAGAACTCATCTGTCCTGGGCATCAACTTAATCTCACTATTAATGCGTTGTCACCCGTGCTAGAAGTTCAAGGTGGCCTAAGACTCTTGGGTACATTCCTAAGAGTGGGACAGCTGGCGTCTGTACTTCTAGTTTCTCAAGGCTTCTCCATGCTGATGTCAGTAGTGCCTGGATTAGTTTTTATTGCAGCAGCAGTTACAGAACCTGGAAAGAGAGGTACCAAAATCCATACAAAACCTTTGCGTTCTCAGAGCAGCTCTTTCTGTATTTTAAAGAAGAGACATGTAAGTATTATTCAGGAGAATTCCAGTTGGTTTGTTGCTGTGCTGTATTTTAGGAGGACAGGCCACTGATGTGGACACCACTGGAAAGTCTGCCCATGCCAGGGCCTCTTACTTGGACTGCTGCCCTTTTTACCCCATAAAGATTGTTCTAGGCAAATGCTTCTCTGCAAACATTCTCTATGTATGGTTTTAGCCTTGTCTACTTTGATTCTTGCATCATAAAATCATCTTGATTTTATTTCATTGAATGTGCTACAAGTACAGGCTTAGCTTCAAATTCTGACTCTGCCACCACAGTGGTCATGGCTATTTTATTGCAGGCCTCTCTGAGCCTCTGTTTCTGATCTATATACAAGCATCTTACAGTCTTTTTCTATGATTGTTGAGTGGCTTAAAGTCCTTAGAAGGATCTGTAGTAAAGTAGTGAGTGCTCTTAAGTCTTACTTCTTATATCATTTTTAACGTTACTACAATTCTTTATTCTAGCAGGTTTTTTTGTTTGTTTGTTTGTTTGTTTTTTAAGAGGGGTGTGAATTGTGTTTGTATATTCTGCCCCTTTGGTTAAAACTAATGGAAAATACAAAGCATTTCTCTTGTGCTGTGAAAGTTTAGTCAAGTAACTTCAGGATTACTGCCTTTCTGGCCCAATGACCTTACCCAAGCCCATAATCTTGGTTTCGGTGTGTGTCGCTATGATAAAATAAGTGATGTCTGGTATTTAACAAAGAAGTTCATTTAGCCTTCAACTGTGGATGTTTAAGCATAAGATGTTGGTATGTGGGCATTACAGTATGTGGAAACATAGCAAGGAAAGTGACTACGTGCAGTAAGGGCTGAGCATGTGCCATGACATTGCTTTTTAACAGTTCAGTTTCCCCACCAGTATTTTATAAAGATATAGTCACTGTATAAAGGGGTAAGTTTTGTGAGGGCATTTGCATTTCGAGTATATCATGTACTTGAATGTTTTCATGCCCGTTACCTGCGCCTGAGTCCTCTTATTTTCCACTAATTTCCTTTCTCTTCCCACATAGTTCCTATCTATTTTTCTTTCACACATATGTATCATATGTTGTGTGACATGCAATGTATGTACATATGAGGAAAATGGAATATTTGTTCTAGTCTGACTTATTTTACTTAATATATTGATCTTCAATTCCATCTTCTTTTTTTTTGCAGATAAATAATTTCATTGTTCTTTATAGTTGACTGAAACTCCTTTGTGTACTTACCATATTTTCTTTATGTGTTTGGCTGTTGATGAGAATCTAGGTTATTCCATACCTTGGTTATTTAAATAGTGTCACAATAAAAGCATATTTGCACTTGCTTCTGTTGCAGTTTGACTTAGACTCTTGGGTACATTCCTAAGAGTGGGACAGCTGGCGTCTGTACTTCTAGTTTCTCAAGGCTTCTCCATGCTGATGTCAGTAGTGCCTGGATTAGTTTTTATTGCAGCAGCAGTTACAAGGATTCTCTTTTTCTCTCTCACTTTGCCAGCCTGAGTTGTTGCTTGTTTTCTTAGTGTTATCCATGCTGGCTGAGTTGAGGTGGAATTTCAATGTGTGTGTGTGTGTTTACAGATATATTTTATATTTAATCATGTCTGTCTCTGTGTGTGCATGAGAGAAGGTTCCCGTGGAGTCCAGAAGAGGGTATCATATGTCTTGGGCGGGTGTCCAGTTGGATGCTGGGAACAGAACTCTGGTCCTTTGTCTCTCAGTAGTGTCTCAGTGTAGTTTTCTTTTTCATTTTGCCGATGGCTGAGGATATTGAACATCTTTTCTCATATCGATTGCCCATTTGAACTACGTCATCTTTTGAGAACTATCTGTTCTTTTTATCACTCCATTTGTTGATTGGGTAATTTGTTGGGTTTGTCAAACATTTTGGATATCATTTTCCTGTCAACGATATAGCTGGCAAAGCTTTTCTCCAACCCTCTTGTAGACCCGCGGTCCTCAGTCTTCCTCGTGCTGAGACCCTTTAGTAGCTCCTCATGTTTTGGTGTCTTCCAACCATAAAATTACTTTTGTTACTACTTCATAGCTATAATTTTGCTACTGTCATATTTCTGATGTTCTTAGGTGAACCCCTGCGAAATGGTTCTTTGACCTCAAAAAAGGGGTTGTGGCCTCCATATTGAGAACTGCTGTAGACTCTCTTTACTTAGTTAATTGTTTGCTTTGCTGTGCCTTTAAATGCAACCCCTGTTTGTCAGTTTTATTTCCTGAACTGATGTAATGTTTTTTGTTTTTTGTTTTTTTAAACCTCACCTCTGCTTATTTAAGTATTTTCTTTTATGTTTTCCTCTAGTTGTGTCAAAGTTACAGACCTTACATTAAAGTCTTAATTGATTTTCTTAGAGAAAGAGGGTGGGGGAGTGAGAGATCTAGATCTCCTTCCTCCCTTTCTTTCTTTCTTTCTTTCTTTCTTTCTTTCTTTCTTTCTTTCTTTCTTTCTTTCTTTCTTTCTTTCTTCCTTCCTTCCTTCCTTCCTTCCTTCCTTCCTTCCTTCCTTCCTTCCTTCCTTCTTTCCTTTCTTTTTTTTAAACATGTAGATATCTAGTTTTTACAGCACACTGTTAAGGAGACTTTCTTTTGGCATCTTTATTAAAACCAATTGTCTTGGGCAGGTTGGTTTTATTTCTGATTTCTGGATCTTCTTTTCCACCAAGCTGTATCATTTTCAGGCAAGTACCATGCATGTGCTGTTTCTGTTACTGTGGCTCTGGTATAATTTGTCATCAGATATTGTGATTCTTCTAGCAGTGATCCTTTTGTTCAGGATTTCTGTTAAAGGATCTTTTGTGATTCCATGTGAATTTTAAGATTATCCACTCACTCTTGCTAGAAATAATTCATTCCTAGAGCCCAGCATTGATCCCTTTCAATGGGCACTTACTATATAACCAAATGGCTTTCATGAGACCCTTAAAAGGTTCCAAGTCCAAACACCCATGGATAAACTTTTGATGGGTATATGCAAACCATATCCAAACCATCACAGGCAGTATTATAGTACAGTAACAGAAATTAAGCGAGGTATCCTGCAGCAACACTGAGCACATGGACATTTCTCACTCTGACTTCTCGAGTTCCTGTTCTTCCACAAATGATGACAGTAATGGATGATGGGTGGCTTGAAAGCCCAGGCTGGCTTTTTGAGCATTAGACTCTCTGTGGTGCTGGAGGAATCTGTCCTTCTCCTTTCTCTTGGCTTTGCCTTTGGAACGAGTGATCGATGGTTAATACTAACTGTTAACCTGATAGGATCTGGAGTCATCTAGATGACCACCCTGTGGCTATGCATGAGGGACTAGACAGTGTTACCGAAGTGGTCTCTAACCGTGGACAGCATCACTCTATGGTCCAGAGTTCTGAGTAAAAAGCAGAAAAGGAGCTGAGCATGAGGATTTATCTCTCTCGTTGCTTCCTGATGTGGATGCCATGTGGTTAGTGCATCTTGCTTCTGTTGCTGGGCCTTCATCACCAGGAGGGCCTGCATCCCCTTGAACTGTAGGCAGAATAAGCCCATCCTCACTTAAGTGGCTGCTGCTTAGGTATCTAGTCATAGAAATGAGAAAAATGACAAATAAAGAATGTATTGTAGTTATTTTTTGGTATTTATTTATTTATTTATTTATTTTTTATATTTTTATTACATATTTTCCTCAATTACATTTCCAATACTATCCCAAAAGTCCCCCATAGCGCCCCCCACTTCCCTACCCACCCATTCCCATTCTTTTGGCCCTGGCATTCCCCTATATTGGGGCATATAAAGTTTGCAAGTCCAATTGGCCTCTCTTTCCATTGATGGCCGACTAGGCCATCTTTCGATACATATGCAGCTAGAGACAAGAGCTCCAGGGTTCTGGTTAGTACATCATGTTGTTTTTTTTTGGTATTTATAAACTTGAAAAGGCTGACAGTAAACAAATTTAATTTTTCTTAGTTTTAAAAAAAGATTTATTTATTTATTTTGTGTATATTAATGCTCTATCTGCATGTAAACATGCATAACAGAAGAGGGCATCAGATTACATCATAGATGGCTGTGAGCTGACATGTAGTTGATGGGAATTGAACTCATGACCTCTGGAAGAGCAGTCAGTCCTCTTGACCGCTGAACCATCTCTACAGCCCCCAAGAAATTTAGTTTTTAATGCACAGATTAGATTTTAAAAACTCAGCATGGCGATTATATTGTGCTTGCAGAATAATATGTAAAGATACAGGTTCCCAGGTAATAAATCTCTAAAAATCTTCTTCCATACTCCTCAAAGGATGATGCAGCCATTTCCTGGGAAGAAAAAAAGTCTCCAAGCTTGCTTATTTATTTATTTATTTACTTATTTACTTACTTACTGAGGGTGGGGTGAGACAACATTTCTGTCGTCCTATCTGTCCTGGAACTTGTTTTGCAAACCAGGCTGGTCCGGAGCTCATAGTGATCCTCTTGCCTCTGCCGCATAAGTGCTGAGATCAAGCACCACTGCAGACCAGCTACCTAGTTTCTTTTTTGATCCAAGGTATATTTAAGAAAAAGTAATCCATTGTTGCCATCCAATAAAAACACATAGTGTGGGCTAGCGAGATCGCTCAGTGCTTAAGAACACTGACTGTTCTTCCAGGTAGGCAATCAAGGTTCAATTCCCAGCACCCACATGAAAGCTCACAACCGTCTGTGATTTCAGCCCCAGGGGACCTGATCCTTTCTCATAGACACACATGTAAACAAAATACTAATGCACATAAAATAAAGTTAAATAGTTAAAAACCAAACCAAACCAAAATGCATAGTGGTTCTGGACTAGCTAGTTTGCTTTGTGGGTAAAGCACTTTCCATACAAATCTAATGACTGGAATTCCATCTCTGGAACCCACAGTGAAAGGAGAGAACTGAGTACTGCAAGTTTTCCTTTGACTTTCACTTGAGTGTCATGGCGTAAATTCATGCTTGCATACTCCATTAACTCTGCTGGGACCTCTTTAGTTCTTTGTGACACACACATACACACTTAAGTACAAAAAATAATTTTAAAAGAACTATATGCATTTCAATGGAAATGTAAATTAAGTAAGTCAACTTTGACTAATATACTATGCAGTTACAAAAGCTGTGATCATTACATTAATTTAAATGCTGAAATCTATAGCCCGTTTATTAACTAACAGTTCCCTCCTCATATCTGTGTATATTCCTGTTCATGTGTCTTTTCTTTAGTTTTATCTTCATGTAGGATACTGAGTACATTTTAAGGCAATTAACTGTAATATACTGTTCTGTTTCCTATCATGACTACTGTACTGTTTTTCAAATCAATATTGCCATGCAACATATAAAACCTACCTTATTTTTCTATTGGAAACACTATTTTACATTTTCTCAAATATTATCAGGGTTTAAAGATTTTAAGTTGGTGCTGTTTTGTGGTTGCACTTGTCCTGTGTAAAAACCAGAAATGTGCGTACATGAGTATCATGTGTGAGGGGTGACATAGTATACAAACAGCTTTACAAGTCACATCTCATTGAGAAGTGGAGGTGGCCAGACCTATGTTGTGAGTTTTAAACGCATTCTGCTGCATGTCCGTGGGTGCCTTTTAAAAATTGCATGCTCCTGGGGAATATGTGATGGGCTGGAGCGAAAATATCTTTACCCAGCCTAGGAAGAAGGCCATAAAGCAAAAAATCCAAACTGAAAGGGGTAGAGGTAGGCCCATGTTTGATGAGGCCATGCTGAGGGTGGGGTGAGTTATGGCGGTGGGCGGGGGTGGGGGGAATCCAAGGTCTGGTTCTGGAACAATCTGTACCATTGGGGTTTCCGCTGAAATCTTCACCCTCCTGGGCTGGGGGCCATCCATAAGCCAGGTCCAAGAATACCATTTCTTCCTAGCCCTTGGTGCTGGTCTTCTTGAAGAAGCACTTGGAGGTCCCAGAGAAAACTGGTTCACTATTTCAGATTTTAAATGGCTTTCACCAGTATTATCTGCTTTCATAGTTTCTTTATCACACAAGAAAAGGTTTTTAAGTTAAATCAAATTTAGGTATATTTGCCCAAACCAGAATGATATAGGGGCAACTTACTATAATAAGCAACTTGGCTTGTGTTCAGGTAAGGTACATTTACTTGTGTAGATTTACAAAACATTGCACAGAGAGAACATAAAAAAGACCAAGACACCAAGAAAGTAGTGGTAGCTGATTTTATTCCTCTTGGTACCTAAGAAACTCAAGTCTAAATTCGCTGTTCTGTGACTCCAGACCTGATTTGTTTCTGCTTAGTTTTGTCTAGGTATTTGCTTTCCAGACTGTTCTCTGATTAGGTTTTTACTCAGCTAGTATGTTCTTCATTCTGACATCTATTGTGAAATGAAGTAGAATATCAAAGTAATATAGTTTTCATCAGGTGGACAGGAGTGCTAAGGTGTCAGTGGTTGCGAGCAGCAGCCATAGGGGTGTTATTGAAGCAATATGCGAGACACTTTTGAGGCTGCAGAGGTAGGGAGCTGGATGAAACCTTTTCAGTGATTCACAGCCAGTGTAGGCTTTCCCAGAGTGCTTTGGTGAAAAGTAGCAGGTAGCCCCAGTTTCCCTGGGAGGCCCAGGCCCTAGAGAAAACTGGTTCACTATTTCGGATTTTAAATGGATTTCACCTGTAGTATCTGTTTTCATAGTTTCTTTATCATACAAGAAAATGTTTTTAAGTTAAATCATGTTTAGGTACATTTGCATGTCACCATCCCCTTCCCGAGTCCCCAAGTGCAGTGAATCTGTAAGCCTGTTCTAATAGTTTAGAATCTGCCTTCCCCTGTTAAAAAACGTGGTTCTTAATCGACTTCTCTGTGATCTTGCCCTGTGTTTTCAAGTTATCTCAGATATGCAGCTTTCAGAGCTTGGCTCCCAGTTGCCTCAAACTCCATTGTAAAGTGCCGGTTGCCAGCGAGTTATACTCGGGAAATAAGAGGCTTGTCTCCGGAGGACAGCTACACATTACGGGCGCAGTATAATCCTGAACGTTGTTTTCTTTGCTCTCAAATGGCTGGGGACAGTGAGTCAGAAGTGAGAACTCCCTTTGTTTCATGTCCTGTGCATGGCAGGGGAAGAATGTCGCAGGGCAGAGGATGAAGAAAGACATAAAAGGCTCTCAGCTCAAGGAGGTCAGACCCATCAGAGGCTTAGCTTTGCCTTCAAAGATGCCTGGGACAGGTGGCAGTTCAAGACAATCCCCACTGGGGTGTCCGCTGGAGCTGAGATAAGGGATTGCTGCAGAAACCTGCTATCTGGTGCCTGATGGCTTTGATGTAACACTGCGAACAAGACTTGGGGGAGCAGGCGGCTGCTTTCCTGCGTGGTTGGCTGCTGTTGTTCAGCCTTTTAAGGTCTTATTACAGTACTCCTTGTGGACTAATCCTCTTTAAGGTTTACACGGGATGGTTTTGTCCATTGACCCTGCTTGGGACCTTGATGCCACCTGTGTAAGGCACCTCAAGCCATTTTTTCTCTCTTTTCTGCAAGTTGTGAACATTGCACAGTCTCTCTTGGAAGGAGAGCTGAAGTCCTTTGGCTCCTGCTCCTGGTTCCCTGGCCTTGCTGAGTTTATGGAGGTTGTTTGTGTCCTGTTAACAGAACCATCTGCATTAAATTGTTCATTGTTCCTCCTTGTCAGGATTTCTTCCTATTTGCTTCCACTCTATGCCTTATCTACTCTATCTGCTTTGGTTTTTGGGTGTTGTAGCACATTGCCTACCCAGACATACTGTTCTCTAGAAAGGTTTAGTAGGTACATGGTAATGTCTGCTTGTGTTGCATCTCTCTAGAACACCAAATTTAATGACACAGTGTTTTATCTATGCTAAAATGCTAAACAGGGATAGAATGCTAGGATTTGAACCCTAGACAAGTAATTGGGTATGCTTTCTTTTAAAACCATTTTTTAAAACCAAACCAGACTTGCTGTTCTAAACACTAATAGGGACAGAAGCTATGGATTTGACTTACTGCTTTGTTGATACAGGGTCAGCAATAGTAGCATCAGCAACAGCTAAGACCTAGATCTCAGAAGTCAATTTAATCTTGAATTTTGGGTGAGATAACTATTGGCTTTTATGGTAAAACCTTCAAATGACTCCTGAGGATAGGCATGATGTACCTTGCTTGAGTCATGCACTTGAGCCCATTCTGTGGTGTCATATTTTTCTTGGGGATTAGAGTTGTTCTGGGAGTGCTGATGGGACCTCAGAGTTCTTAATCCCCACTCAGTGAAAAGGGGTGACTTTCTTAGTAACTAGCAAGTAATAGACAACTCCCTGTGTTCCCTCATGGTGGTAGTCTGAGTGAGATGTCCCCCATGATGCTTATGCATTGGAATACTCTGCCTGCCTTTGAGGAGACTTAGGAGATGTGGCCTTGGTGGAGGAAGTATGTCACTGTGGGTAGGCTTTAAGGTTTCCAAAGACTCCTGCCATTCTTAGTGTACTGTCTGCCTTGTGCTTGCTGTGTGAGATGTGAGCGCTCTGCTCTGTGTCAGCTGCATGCTGTGTATGGAGTATTACTTCTACCCCAACATCATAGGCTCTAATTCTTTGGAATGGTAACCCTCCTATACACCCTTTCTTCAATAAGTTTCCTGGGTCACAGTGTTTTATCACAGCAACAGAAAGTAACTAATACAGTCACTAAAGGGACCGACTGTTGGATCTAAAATTAATACCAAAAGTAGTCATCAAGTCCCAGGTTAAGTACAGTCTTTATGCTAATTATGAAAGCAAACCTTTTTCTAATTTGAAATCTTAAAATAACAAAAAGGCATTCTTACCTCCTATTGTCAGTCTAGTGAAAGAAAAGATGCTGTGTTATGGTCCACTAGGCCATGTAGAAAGAAGGATGTATGTTGTATGTGAACTGACTGAGTTACTCAGTCAAAAATGAAGTCCCCTCTTGAGATGATTTGGGGAGGTGAGGTCCTCCCCTTCATGAGAGTGTTTGATGGAAGGCAAGGCAACGAGATGAACACGCAAGGAGCATTCGGTTATCACATAGCAGAGCGAACCCTTGGTTGTCTCTGACAGCCTTCCTTTGAGGTTGGCACTTTCATGATATCCAAGTCAACCTTGGGGTACTATATAATCATATAGCGTTTTGGACTCCTGCACTGAAACAAGGAAGCTTGTATTTGATATCCACATGCAAGCCTACACTAAATGTGCACATCATACGTACACAGACTGGAATATAAAATAATGTTTATTATCAAATGTGATTACTTTCCCTACTGGGTAAAAATTTAATACCAAACCTTAGAAGCTATAAAGAATTTTATTAATTATGTCTTGGTTTATATTTATACTGAGGTATCAGTGTGGAGTAGGATAATTTGTATAATTATGTCTTGAAAGTCAGCTTTGGTTTAAGAAATGCAAATACAGTACCCTCAGAAAAGAGGGTGTGGCAGAGCCATAAATAGTGTCAGTCTACCCTCACCCCATACACCCAGTTTGTTTTTTGGTATTTTGAGGCAGGTTCTTATAGGTAACTGTGACTAGCCTGGACCTCTCTATATGCATTAGGCTGGTCATCATCTTGCAATGCTCTCTTAATTGAGCTTTTCAGTAATTGGGATTGCAGTTTGTATCTGGATGACCCATCTCTTTCCTATACATACATACATACATACATACATACATACATGCATACATGCATACATACATACCTGTGATGAAGTTTAGTGTATAAACTGGTCCAACAAACAAGCAACAATATTAAGTTTTGTTATAGAATAGTTGTAATAATGTATTTAATATTCCCTCTTAAATAGCATTATATATATATGTATATACATATATATGTATATACACACATATATATGTGTATATATATATACACACATATATATGTGTGTATCTGTCTATATCTATCTATCTATCTATCTATCTATCTATCTATCTATCTATCCTCACCTGAAGGCAGTACTTTATGGCGTCTCCCGGCATATCTGAATCCCCAGCACCATTCATCATCTGCTTCTGGACATACTTAGAGAATCATAGTTGCTTGAAGACAAACATGATTGTGTCCTCATCATTTGACTGGTAAAATGAGAGGACTACTGCTGAGAAGACTTGGCTGGAGCATGGAGCTTGGAGCCAACAAGCAAGCAGATGACCCTCATCTCTGGGCGACACAAGATCCTATCATGCCACCAACAATATAGTAAAAATTTGAGTGTACTAGTTGCTTATTTCTAGAATTTTTCACGTAATCTTTTGGATATCAAGTGACTGTATTTCATATATCAGAACGTGCAACTCCGGGAGAAGTGAAGGCAACTACATATATCCCTCTATGTGCACTATGACATGTACTGACAGCTAAGGCAAGACCCTATTAAATATGATAAAGCAATCACTTATTAATATGGCTACCAAATTTGTTGTTTTCTGTCAAGATTTAAGCAGTCTGTGTTAAAAGTAAGTTTTGATGCTGTTACTTCCAGCACATAGAAATACCAGTGGAGTCTGGTTCTTTCTAGTTTAGTCTAGTTCTAAACTAGACATCAAAGAATTAGCTGCCTTGTCCTGTCCAATAGCCCCAGTGAAAAAACGTCCTTAATTTAAGAAATTAATTATTCATACTTTAGACAAATACAATTAAAATAAATACCAGCACTCAACTTCTTAGTTTGATTTCTGATAGTTTGTTAGCACTTGTTACCACAACAACACAGTATGGTTAGCAGGTATATCAAAAGTTGGAAACTGCACATATTTGAACTCAACATCTAAATTTCAACAGCTAAACGTATCCCTTTATTCTTTTTTGCTTTTAAAATCTAGCAGATGCTCTCATCCTGGTCAGAGCATTGCACGTTAATCGTATCTCTGCAGTTTCATCACATGCAGTATGTCTTTTCTGATGTCTCATTTGGTACACTGGGGATTAGTAAGCTTGGGATTCCCCTGTCAGTGTTAATGGATAATTATTTTATAAAATATACTTGTTTCCTGAATGTTTCTTCTAATAATGAAAAGGTAGGTGTAGATGACTGGTTAATGGAAGGAAGTCAGGTACAATTTGAAATAGGAGAAAGAGTCTATTTTTACCATTGAGTGGCTAATTTATAGGTTACTGGACAACTTGTATTTGTGACCTGCCATCACCTAGTACTTCTCTGGCTTGCTTTGAGGGTTGAAAGGGTCTGTGTGTCACTTGGTCACTTGGTCACCTGGTCACTGAGATCTATTGTTAGTGTGGAGCCATTTAAGGCAAAGTAATTGAGGCACACAACCATCAAGTTTCCTGTCCTGGTGATACCACGTTGGGCTATTTTGTGTTTCTGCCCACAGACTTTATGGCTCTTCAATTAAAAAAAAAAAGAAATCTTATTTTATATAAACATAAGGTAATGGTTTTATAATTGAAAAAAAAGGGGGACCAGCACTTTTCCATAAAATATTTTAAATTAAAAAAAAAATAACAGAGGACACCAAAATAAGATTTCCTTACCTGACCTGTTTTTTTATCTAATAGCATTTTTAATTTTAGTATTCCTGTGTGGTCACTAATTCATTTGTCTTGATGTCACAAACATTGGGAGATAAGTTTCTAGTTTAATAATGCAAGAGTTGATGTAAAAGAAAGGATGAGCTGAACCCAGGGAGAAGGTCAGTCTGTAGTGCTCATCTCAGAAACCTTCCTTTGATGCCACTGCTTGGGCTTTTGAAACGATCAGATCTGGAATTTGGTTATTATGGTTACTAAAATTAAGCTAATTCTAGTTGCTTGGCTAAGGGGATGCTTCTAGGAAACAAAGAAGCACCCTGGCTTTTTTTTTAAATATTAAATCTATTGTATTATAATGAAGATCATTTAAAAAGAAGAGTAACTATTGTTACTGTGTGTTATACAATGTGTGTTCAGCTTTTCTAGTGTAGTGCCCTGTGCCCTGTGTATAATCACTACAATCACCTAGATGTGTGTACCCTGTGGATAGAGAAGCAGGACGTGGGGACATGAGGTCTACAGTCCTTGCACCAGCAAACAGGCAAGCTCCCTCCCACTTTGCAAGGGGCACAAAAGGAGAGAGAGAGAGAGAGAGAGAGAGAGAGAGAGAGAGAGAGAGAGAGAGAGAATGCAAAGCCACTGATGAGAGGTAGGAAAGACCTGGAAACTCAGCACAGAAACATACTGGGAGGGCCATTGACTAGGATTTGATGTCTAAAATAACATGCCATTTTTGTATGAAGAAAAAAAGGTGAATTCCCCTCAGGTTGTCATTTGTGATTTAAAAATATTTTGTTGCCTTTTGTCTTGACTATAGTAAATATTTCTATGAGGCTAGCAGCATTCATATCCCTAGAGAACTTGTTAGAAATACACATTTTGGGGAGCTCCTTTACTTCCGACTTCATCAGGAACCTGTATTGACAAGCTTTTGGGGGTGAGGCTAAAGTTGAAGACCCATTTGGCTAGTTTTCTGTATCTGTCATTGGCATTAAAATATGAAAGGGGGCAAACTCTGACACTAGAGTTTTGAGGGGACTGAGTGTCACCTGTCTTCTTCTTCTTTTTTTTTTTTAATGACCATCTCATTGTGACAGTTTAAGGCCCAAAGCCAGCCGTGGCCCAAGGATTCAGTTATGGGAGCCGGGGAACATAACTCCCTTTCTTGTTATTTAAATCCCTTGCTTATGAATCTGTAACATTCTGAGCCTGTCATTTGTCCACCTTTGTCAGCTGTAGGGCAGGAATAGTAGTAGACACTTCATTGAGAAACTGGTAATTGTTGATCCCCAAGTAATGGATTCCTGGAAACTTATCAGCATTTAAAAAGTTAAGCTTTGCAAGATGCAATCAGAACGATGATCTAGAGCCATGGTTGCTATTTGAGTCCAGGTTAAGAAGCAGTATTCATTCAGAGTGTGTCCAATTTCAGCTTCCTCTTTATATTTTTTGAAAGGTTGTTTTGGCCCCTTAATTTAAAGAAATGAAAAGAGCCATACACTTTATTTCTTCTACAAGGCATCAAGGAGAGGGCAATAAACAGTACCTGCCTGAGATATTTTAATAAATGCTGCTTTACTGCATCCCACAATAGAAAGCAAATACATGCAATTACTTGCAAATTTCTTCAGTGTTTGTACTTATAAATCTCTGCCTAACCCTTCCCTGCTGGGACTTCAGTTAGTCGTTCTGCTGTGGAACCAGGGCTTTGTTCTCAGGTTCAGCCTCAGCTCAGTCTGGAATAATTCAGAAATGTATTAGAGAGGTTGTGTTCCCAGAAGGCATAAGGAAATAACCTTCAGCGCTGGCCTTAGGGAAATCAGTCCAATCAGAGGTTGGGCAGATTTCTCGATTAAACAAAGAACTAACTGTGCACAAATTACACCTCAACAATTTGTGAGGAGTCCACCTAAGAAATGTCTTAGAGATGGAAAGCTGATATTTTTTTAATCAGGGCAGCAGGGCTGCTAAAGTCAAAATGTCGCCAGCATTTTTCCATCACTCCACAATTAGCATGCCCCCAAATTAAATTTAAAGTTGCATTCATCAGCAATCCTTGGCTTTGAGACCCAGGGCTCGCATTGTCAGATGCAGATGAAAACAGCTGCCCTTGTCCATATGAGGCCTCAGAATGCAGACGAGTGTGCTGTGAGTGAGGCCTTGCATCCTTGAGTGTATATGACTCCGTTCATCTGGAACACATCCCGGGGAGCTTTGGGCTGTCGAGTTTTATTTTAGTAAGTTTTGTTTTGGGAACCAGAAAGGGGGTTGAAAGTTATTGCACTTTAATGTTGTTGTGATTTCACTTGCTCCTATTCAGTTTGTTCAGATGTCAGTGCCAGAACCTTTGTCAAAATGGATTCCTCAGGAGGGGCCTAGTAGGTTTCAGATATTTAGGAGATCTCTGTACCTAACCATCACCCTTAAGACTCTCTCTCTCTCTCTCTCTCTCTCTCTCTCTCTCTCTCTCTCTCTCTCTCTCTCTCTCTCTCTCTCTGTGTGTGTGTGTGTAATGGCTCTCTTGCTGGGATGTCTAAATTGTGTTTTAGTAGTTTCGCATTTTATTATGGGCAAGGGACTCTGCTTAAAAGTAGATAGATAGGTACCCTCAACATTCCTACCCATAGTGCACATCCAGCCCTCAAGCTGAGGTTCAGAGGGAAGTTAACATTGCCTTAAGATGGGTGACATCAGTTTTGGTCAGAAATTACAGCCTCACATCCTAAATGCAAAGAACCAACTCAGGATTGCAGGAAGGGGAATTTGGGAGCGTTCAGAGATTTGAGTTCTGCATTTGAGAAAAGAAAGTCCAGGCCCTTTGGTGGCCCACAGCTTTAGATTATTTAGGTCAATCAGCCACTTGGAGAAGATACTGAGTGTGGTTTCTTTGCCATTTGAAAGGTTTCTTCCTCGAGTGTTCTTTTTCTGTACATAGAAGTCCAAGCACATGGACACATGGGTTGACAGTTCCCGTATTTAATAAATCCTAAACAAATAAATATTCTACATACCTGAGGGGCCACACATCACCTGTTGAAATATTGACTGTTCTGCGGCAGAGGTAGTCATTGTCTTCACTTGCATACCCACTGGTTAGCCCGTCAGATTCCAGTGCATAGCTGAAAAACTGTGGTTGAACTCACTGGGTTCCAGCAGGACTTGTAAAGAGGACGGATACTGAGAGGGGTAGGAGGTAGAGAGAGTGGAGTCGTGCATTATTTAGCTGTATGAATTTGTCATAGATGAAACAAATCCGGATAGAGTGGTAATCATGAAACCTTTGCTTTATCCCTTTGCATTACTACATGAATATTTTTGCAGCTTGAGTAATGCTTCATTGCTAGTTTTTCATATTCATTTACTACTTGATGTACAATTGGATTGTCTTTATTAGGCAATTGGTAATTCATAATTTATTGTATAATATTGATCTGAAAGTGTTCCTGAATACTCTAGTTGTGAGTTTGGAATTGGAAACATAAATTATAGTAGTTTCCCATAGTTTTTGGATTATGTTATTTCTTAAATATATTCTGAAGTGTGATTCTTTTAAAGATTAAGTTCTAATTGTTTATGTTTTAATTTTATTGTCCATAGTTAATATTGTATTTTATAAATATATTTTGAACAACAACAAATAGGTCAAGGCCAGGGATATGGTTGTGATGAGCCATGTGGTAGAGCTCTTAACCATAATTTTCAAGGGCCCTGGGCTCTCAACCTGGAATTTCCTGTTGGAAGGGCTATGAATCAAAGACCAAACTTGCCTCTCGTCTTGATTTGTTGATGTGTCTTTGTCCTAGTTCTTTGGCTGACCCATGTTCTAAAGGGAGGTTCAAAGAAGCCCCGCCTACCTCCAAGGTTGTCAGGCGGTTTCTATGGGATGGTGTACTGAAAACCCCTCTTCAGTTAGGGTGGCCTATGAGGAGCAGAAGGATGACAGTGGAATGGTGTCCTTCATCTTACAGCCATAGGGACACTTCCATACCGCTGGCTTTGACATTTGTTTTTCTTAACAGTACTAGCTTACTTGAATCTGTGTCCATCTTAGAACCTTAGAGACTCATCAACAGTGGTGACAAATGTCACTCTTTGTTTTCACTGTCAAGTGAACAAGAAACTGAATTGTGGGAATCAGAGAGTTACCAAGACGTCTGGATATAGATAGTTGCTTCATTTATTTCTTTGAAGTGTTTGTTGCTTGGAAGTTGGGCATAACTATGTTCACTTCTCAGATCTGCAATATGAGATAAGAGATAGGAAATATGAAAAACTTTCAGCTTATAGGTAGTTATTTGCTCAATATTAGTATCAGTCAAAAGTATTTGTGTTGGCTAGTTTTATATAAACTTGGCACACAAACTAGAGTTATCTGAAAGGAGGGAACCATAATTGAGAAAATGCATCTGTAAGATCCAGCACAGTTTCCTAATTAGTTATTGATGGGGGAGGGCAGAGCCTGTTGTGGGTGGTTCTATTCCTGGGCTTGGGATCCTGGGTTCTATGAGAAAAACAAGCTGAGCAAGCCATGGGGAGCAAGCCAGTAAGCAGCATCCCTCCATGGCCTCTGCATCACTCATGCCTCTAGGTTCCTGCTGGTTGAGTTCCTGTCCCGGCATTCTTCAGTGATGGACTATAATAGCTAAATAAACCCTTCTTGATTTTGATCATGGTGTTTTGCCACAGCAAGAGAAACCCTAACTAAGATTGTGGTTTTTGTTTGTTTGTTTGTTTTAAAAAAAAACTAAGTCATTTTTCTTTTTTAATTTTTAAATTTAATAGGGCATGGATTTTTGAAAGTTAGTGTTAGGAACTTGTTGTTTAAAAGATTTAGTATTAAATTCATTCCTTATATTTGATAGGATCTTCTGACAGCATGATCATCAAATACATTCTTGCATTTGCAGCGTTTGATAACGAACTTTACCATTTGCATGGACATTTTATTAATCGTGGTGTTGGCCAGCTATGGAGACAGCAGCCGACAGCCCTGGGCTGTGTCTCCCAGACCATGGAATCCTCAGTGGCATGTGGGGCTGGAAAGCCCCAACCTGGGTTTCTTTTAAAATGGTATGTAAATGCACACCAGATCCACATCCATCACTTGAATCTAAACTGTACTGTAAATTAGCATGCATGGCTGTTGAGGTCACACACTCTTTACCAGAATGGCTTTAACGTAACTTGGCAGCTTCAGCATAAAACATCTTTTGCTCTGTTTTCCAGCAAGCACAGGCAAAAAGCAAGTCAAAACTGCTTTAAGTAATGAGACCTGATCTTTTTAAAAGCTAGAGTTTCCTGTGTCTCCTGTACCCATTTTCTAATTTACCAGGTAACACAGTCAGGACTGCAGTGCCCTAAGGGGAATTTCCTCATTTAAAATCCTCATCTGGTGGTCATTTTTCTTAAAACTTGGTTATGGCAGTTAGTATCTATGGGACTTTTTAATTCTTTAGACTTTCTAAAAGACTTTGGTACTTGGTACTGCAGTATGTAAGACTGCCTGTCAAAGATGGGATTATAAAGAAAGGCCAGAGCCATATAAGGACACACCTAGGTCATAGAGTGGAAACATTGCTTAAAAAGGCATCCATGGATTCAGAGGCCCTTCCTGTAGCTGCCCTCTCTCCCCTTTCCCAGTACCCAGTCTCTCTCTCTTCCATCTGGCTTCTCTGATCAGTTTACTGAATAACATCCCAGCAAAGCATATCCCCTGACATGGTAATATTTAAATGCCAAGATTAAAAATTAAGATTGGGTTAAAAACTGAGGCTCCCCAGGGAGCAGGGACTCTGGAGATAGTTTGGGCATTTGCCTCCCATTTATTTAAAGTGTGTGCCAACACTATGAGTCCTTTGTAACTGCAGGGGAAAGAGTTGAGATGCATAGTATCTGCAGGCCATGAATATTGGTAAAAGTGACCATTCATAACGGTGTTGATTGCTAAGAATTACTCTGGGGTGCAGAGATAAAAGGGACTTCAAAATGACTTGCCAGGGATTATGAGACCACAAACTTAGCTTCTGTTGCAGAATGTTCCACGATGGTGTTTCAGCTGTCTGTACTTATGCACTATTAATGTTTATGTGCTAATACTCCTGGAAACAGTCAGGAGTGACCAGCAAAGCCTAATTGGTTTCAAGATGGCTTTGGCCAAGTCTGGTAAGAAAGCTCTACCCTTTACACTGAGAAAGCCATCTACCTGGCTCTTTAAAACTTGCTCATGTGACAGGAATCAATGGAGAAAATTTATGGACAAATTACAAAATGATTCCATCAGTTAGAAAAGATAAACAGCTTCAATTTAATTTATTTTTATTTTTTATTTTTGTAAATCTGAAACTTGGACCTAATGCTGTAGATATTAGTGAAGATTTTCAGTTTACTCAACCAGTTTCAAGGGAATGGAATTTTTAAACACAGGTATAGGTTTTTTTTTTCTTTTTCTGTTTCCTTGGAGAATTTTAACCCATGTTCACACTGACTGCAGCAAATTAGCCCATGTAAACTCATGTTCTGTTCTTTGAAATTTCGAAGTTTTGATTGAACCATTATGTATAATTTAAGTTGAACATTTCAGTAAGAGACCTGTAGCTGGGCAGGTCAGACAAGATTGCTTTTCTCCACATTCAAATTTGGAAGTTTTTATAAACATGGCGTATTTGGGATCTAGTTGTTTCTGTCAGAGCAGGCTATGCAGCATTGAATGTTTCAGTTCTAGGTATTTGGCTGACCTACATTGCTGTGGTTCATGCTCCTGGGACTGGTGGCATGGGAAAACTACCTTCTGGGTTCAGTTTGCAGTAGTTTCTTCCTCCGGTCTTTGAGAAAGCTCAAGACAGCCTACAGCAACCTCTATTTCAGACTTATTTTTAATGTAGCCGTGGGAAGATTTGACAGTCATTTAGCACTTCCCTCCAACCCCAAATTATATAATGTTCTATGAAAATAAAATCTTTGAGCCAGCTCCTTCCCACTTTCAGGTGGGAAGAAATCACTTCAGATCACATCTACCTGTGATCACCATTAATTGACTTCATGCACAGAAGAAATTTTGTTTCTTCTCTCTGAGGGCAGCATGAAGTTTTCGTCCTTAGGGAACTGCAACAAATCTCATAGTTCAGGGAGCTGCAGGTCTACAGATCATGCACAACCTGCATATGTATCGAGTGCCTATTGGTTTTCAAAACCAAAACCAAACCAACACCTTGATGGTTTATGCAGTGTTCCACTTGCAGAGGTAAAGATGTATGGTTTGTTCCTGTATGGAGAGCTATATCTTCTGCTTCTCTGTCCCTGCCTCTGCTATTGCAAGTGCACTGTTATACTTCTAATTGTGCTTCTCCCTACTGTGCGTGTACACTCAGACACACGCACGCACGCACGCACATGCACACATAGTGTATTTCTGAGGTGGCATTTCTGGACAACACATGACACACTGGGAGTCTCCGCCTTCATTGCAGAGTATGGGCAGACATGTTCTCAAGCCTTTTTACTCTCATAGCCAGTCAACCTTTCAGACACTTGGCTAATAGGACAGCACATTTGCATTTGCTCACCAGGGATTCAAGCCACACATTGCCTGTCCCATCATTCCTTCATCCCTGTTATTTGTTACTGGTTACCTCTTCTTTCATGGTCTATATGGAATGTGTGCTTTCTTGCCTTCTTATGAATTGGGGGTGACTTTATTGCTTCTTTTACAGATTTGAATATTTATTGCCTTTAGACTTTTTAGTTAGTCAATGAATTTTGCTCATCATTATTATTGTTAGAAAGAATGTTAGAAAATTAAAATTGGAGGTATTATTTTCTGTAGTCATGTGACCATATAAATCTAAGTAAAGTGCTAAAGACTTGAACTCTAATTTTGTCTCTCAACAACAAAATTACCTGACTGGATTCCTGCCTATAACAGCAGTGTTTACTGGCTACTAGTATTTTTGAGTATACACCATGAAGGTGATCTACTTGGAGAACCAAGACTTGGTTTTTTAAAACAGTTCATGATATTGGGGTGTAGGCATAAATTTTCCCTCCTTAGTGTTTGGGCATCTTCAGCATCCTGGACATTGACTTCTTCCAGGCTTCTGTGATCATCCTTCATTGATTCTTCATCCATTTGCCAGCCCTCAAGCTCTTTTCTGCATTTCTATGGTGTTATAGACTGGACCAAGACAACTGTGTTTCCATGTGCTGGGTTTTACCTTTTATTCTCCATTCTCGTACATAGTCTTTGTGAATCATTGGGTGAGTCAATGCTTCCTTGCTCCAAGAAATGTGTGAAACGATCCTCTAAGAAGGAGAAAGTCTGATATTTCCTAATAATTTTGGAGGTCCAGTCCATGGATACTTTGCTTCATTGCCCTTAGGCTCATGGCAGGGACACATGATAGAACTAGTTCTGTTGACCAGGAAGAGTAGACAAGGAATAGATGGTGTCCTACAGTTCCCCATCACTGAAAGTCCTCCTTTCTAGTACTGTAAGCTGGGAATCAGACCTTTAATGCATGGGCATCTGGGAGATCCTCAAGACCCGTATTAAAGCTGTCACTTGAATATCCTTAGTTTCTCAGCCTGCACACAATGTTTGTGATTGCACTGTGCAGTCACAATAATCTGAAACCATTATCATCTTCTGTCTTTGCTCATTTTCCTGGACCAAAGAGTGGAACCTGAGGCAAAACCAAAGAGGCTGAACTGACCCAGGAGCAATGGTCAACTTCCTAGATACTTGATGCTTTAGCACTGGTTTCTTTCTGCTGTAACTCGTGCATCTGACCTTGACTGTTCCACATGTGTCTCCCTTTGGCATGGTTCCTTGCCTGGCTTCCACCTGTGTGACATTTTGAGGTTATAGCCTCCACTTGCTTCTTGATGCCCTGTTGATGCCTACATTTTGGAATAGCCTCATCTTTCAGTTCTTCAGTCTTACTGCCAGTTTCCTGCTTTGTTGATCTTCTTGAAACACCCCCCCCCCCCCCCCGCAACCTTAAAAGTGCTGGTTCTCTGACAGCCTTCCTAGTTTTTGGTCTGGCCTACAGCAGCCCTGCTACTCCAAATTTATCAGCACTCTGCTTTCTTTGGGCCTTGCTTCTTTTAGTAGATGTGTCTTTATTGGGGAGTATCAGTTACCCACTGTTGAGTGAACAACCCAGACAATGATATTTACCTTGTGGTGCTCTCATCTGGTCTGGTGTTTGCTTCCACCAACCACCAACCACATCTGGGACATGTACAGATTCTAGATAGGTATGTAGCAAGGTCTCCATGTTAGGTCTTCGCCAATCCACATCTCCTAGGAACCCTTCCCACAAAGTTTGGTTTGGATGATACTTGGTGTTTATTTCTGCTAGCTCTGTAGCAATACCTTCTCCTATTACAACTACTATCAATAGTAACAGTGTAGTAATCTAGGCTTGAAGGTCATGAATAGCCTTTCAGCATTTCCATAATTCTTGGTAAAGTTGAGATATAGCCCAAGTGTCTGACTCCCAGAGCTGTGCCTTGCTGGACTCTGTTGCTACCTTGCCTACATTGGGTGTCCACTGTGCTCTAAGTAATAAAATAGCCTTATCTTTAACAGAATAATTTATATGTATACACAAGTTCCTTTGTGAATTTGTGTGCACCATGTGTGTACAGGTGCTTGTGGAGGCCAGAGAGCATCAGATTCCTGAGGACTAGTGATTTGCCTGATGTAGAGACAGAGTGCTAACTGAGTCTGCTGCATGAGTGCTAAACCCTTGAGCCAGTCCCCCAGCTCCAGGGACTTTATGTTTTAGGAATATGCCTATGAAAAGAAACAAATTCAGCTGGTGTGATTGCTCATTCATTCTGTGTCAGCCCCATCCTTCTCTCCACCCTTGGTCCTTCTTTCCTTCTTTCTTTTTTTTTTCTTTTTCTTTTTCTTTCTTTTTTTTTTTTCCGAGACAGGGTTTCTCTGTGTAGTCCTGGCTGTCCTGGAACTTACTCTAGACCAGGCTGGCGTCAAACTCAGAAATTCACCTGCCTTTACCTCCCAAGTGCTGGCATTAAAGGTGTGTGCCACCACGCCCGGCCTTGGTCATTCTTGTATGTAGGGCCAGTTTCCTTTAAAATAACTTTATTTTCATAGTGGGTTTTTAAATGTGATAGTCAGCAGCACTGAGCATTTACAAAGGAAGTAGCAGCAGCATGAATTGCTATGTGGCACACTTCCCATGGTCCTGTGCTGACTCTGTGACTACTGGGTCATGCTGGCTCTCTTCACTCCTTTGGGCTTTTCTTCCCTTGCACTTTGAACCTTCGTTAGGTAATTGTGGGGTTATTTGATATTTGTTTCTTTGTGGAAGGGAGCAATCACCTTTGTGCTGTTGATATTGCCTCTGGAGTAACTAGCAGACAGTAGGAATTCAATCAACGTTTGTAGAAATTCAGATAAGCGAAAGAATAAATCCTGTATGCTTAGCCTGTATTCTCATTTATGTATCCTGTGTTAGATTTTCATGAAAGTCTGTGGCAAAGAGATTGTTTTTCTAGTGAGTCATATGATAAAACTGAGAAGTTTATTCATGTAGAGGAATTATAAACTGTGGACACATTTGGAAGACAGATGAAGACAGAAGCTAGTTAGTTTCCGTCTTGAGCAGCAATGACTGTGGCTACCTTCAGGCTTTAGACTTATTCTTACTGTTAGAATAAAACAAGAACTTAGATAAGATAGCTCTGCATATTCCTCACATTTCATTTTATTAGAAAAGTGGTACTTGATTTTTTTCTCAGAAAATAAAGTAACTCAGACAGGCAGAGCTAATATCCTGTAACAAAACCGCTGTACACAATATCCAGTGTCGATTTTAGGGTGCCCTTTTTGTCTTTTCCCTGATAAGCCCTATGGTTTTGATGTGGAATTTATACTTGATCAGGAGCACCTCTTCATCCTATTTATTGATTCTTCATTATTCTGAAACCTCGTGTTCTATATATACTATTAACTTCTGTTTCAGGAAAGAGATTTTTATTGATGAAGACCATTTCCAGAATAGGGATGTGGCTCAATGGGTCAGTGTTTACCTAGTATGGCTAAAACTTTGGGTTGGATTCCAAAAGGGATATAAATCAGGCCTGTGGCATATATATTTATCTCAGCACTCTGGAGATGGAAGCAAGAAAGTCAGGAGTTTGAGGTTATCTTTGAGTGTGTAGAAAATTTGAGGCCAAACCTGGGCTATATGAGACCATGTCTCAAAGGAAAACCAGGGAAATAGGGCTAAGTGATTTGGCTTAGCCATCTTGATGCCAGTTTGATGATCTGAGTTTGTTCCCTAAGACCTCCATGGTAGAAGGAGAGAACTGACTCCTATACATTGTTCTTTGAGCCTCCTGCAGCAGGTGCTCTCCATTAGACACAAAGCCTTGGCTCTTTCTGCCTGCGTGGGTTTGTATATTACTTTTTTACCTGTCAGTTCCGATATCCACCTCTTTTACTGTGGATATCTCTGTTTCTAAGGTTTCCTCTTAGGGCCATTGGGCCATATCCACTTGGATATCTGGAATATATCATTATCTTAGTACAGCCCATGATTTTTGTTTGCTTCTTTATTGGGTGTTTGTGAGGTCTTGTTTGATTTTTGAAACAGGATGTCCCTGGATGTCCTGGAACTCACTCTATAGACCAGGCTGACCTTGAATTCAGAGAGCCACCTGCCTCTGCCCCTGAAGTGCTGGGATTAAAGGCATATGCCACTATTCCTGACCCTTTTGTGTGTTTCTTAAATTTTTGCCGGTGTCACAGTTTTAGGAATTCCATCTTTTAAAACCTGGGGTTTACCCTCAGTGCAAGCTTCATCAGCCTTTCAGCAGCTCCGACTACACCTAATGTGCACAGCTTCATGCAAAGGACAGGAATTGGGGCATGGGATGACGATGCTAGAGCAAAGTGCTTCTGGTTTCCTTGGAATTCTGGCAGGAACAGAGATTCTTTCATTTGATGCCTGAGGTGTTGTTCCCTTAGTCTTTTAGGGACATTTTCTCAGGTTAAACCTTCATGTCACTAAAGAGAATTTCAGGATAAGCCAGTATGAGGCAGAGTTGTAAAGTTTACTGAGAAGTTTGATGTAGATTTTAGTGGGAGATTAATAGAAAGGCGCTTGGAAGTATAATGACACATACTGGAGAATCTGGGTGTGGCTTTTCTTTGCCAAGCATACTTTATAGTAGCTCTTTACACTGTGTTGGTAGCTTTTGGAGTTGCATCTTTAAGAGTGGCTAAGAAAGCTAAATGCAATTATGACGTGGTTCCTATGCACTGGACAGGATTACAGCTGATAAGGTCACTTAGGCTGCAGGGGAAGCTAAGATGATCTTAATGTAAATAAAGGTCTAGTCTTGTTTGTGAGTTTCCCACAAAATATCTGGGAAAGGAGTTAGGCCATGTCTGAAGGCCATACATTCTTAAAACCTTTATCAAGATTCATTGCTATTTCAATTTTGTTTTTTTCTTGGTAGTCTTGCAACAGATGCTGTTAATTGCACTGTGATTCGTGATTTTGGCTGACTCCAAAGTGAGGGGCCTCCTTTCTATCCCGATGTCCCCATAATATTCTTTGTTGTTTTATTCTATCTCAAAACAACCTAACTATGAGGGTTAAATATCAGTGTATGCTCTAGGCCAAATCACATGTCTATCAAAGTATGGGAAGGACCCAAGTAGGTACTTCACAGTGGGCGGTTTAATCTCAGCAAACTATGCCAAAGAGGCTGGTCCCCCAAGGGAGTGGGTGTAGTTTTCTGGCTCTTAATAGAACATCCGTTCATGATTTAATCTGAAGTTACTGGTTATTATGACATTTCATCCTCAGTTCATGAGGATTGAGGAAGGTCAGTTGACCCTGTCTGTGGAACTGGCAACATTCCATTAAGCAGACACTCTCTCCGACTCACCACACAGTCAGGTCTGTGGGAGACTTGACGTTTCCATTAGTCATCTAGACCCTTATATCATGTGGACATCACCCCTTTACATCCTCTGACCCCAGGACCCCCTGATGACCTTTCACTTCATTTTCAACCCTTTGAGGCCAGAAATGTGGGAAAGCAGTGGATGATCTACAGCTGTAAAGTGCAGGAACCATCTCTGACTTTCAGGCTTATCCTGACCAAAAGCATGCATATGCGTGTGAGGAGGAAGACTGTGCAAGTGTCTGCTGTACCCCACGTAAGAGGCCTCATTTTTTTTTTAAATAACAGTAATGAAAAAATAGAAACAAAGTGTACTTCAGGTTGCTAATTCTGAGCAGCATCTCTGAACTCACAGACATGCTGTGGTTGCAGAATGGTTGCAAAGTGTCTCCAGAGATAGCTTCTTAAGCTTTTATTACACTCCTCGCCATTGATTGCATGGCTTTATCCTACTCTCCAATGTGGAAGAAATACTCCACACCTCCCATTCACAAAAACCCTGGATCAGAGCCACCTTCCATCTGCCTTCTGCTGGTGCCAGCTGCAGCTCTGTCTCCTGGCTTCTCACTGCTCCGCAGCCACGGAGCACTTCTTAGGCAGTAGCCAGTGAGGATTCTCTCCACCCTCTTAACTTCTTTCCTATGCTAATGTCCAAGTTGGTGCATAGCTACCAGTTTCCTTTTACCTACCCTGGGAATTTTACATTTCATTTCTCTGCGTAACTCCCCATTGTTCATGATTACAGAATTACTGAATTCCAAGTAATTATTAGATTTTTGACAATCAAATTTAAAAACTGAATGCCTTAGAAGAGATCAATATAAGAACATGGTGGCTGGGCTAGGGTTGGGCAATGGGAAACACACATGCACAAACACACACACACACACACACACACACACACACACAAACCAAACCTGACCCAAAGCATCTATTTTCTCAAAATATAGGAAAGAACAGACTTAAATACAGCCATATATTTTATTTTGCTTTTTTTGGCAGGGGGCAGGGCGGGGATAAGAGTCTCATAGAGCACAGGCTGGTCTCAGATTCATTATGGAGTCAGGCATTGTGGCCTTGAACTCTAGTTCCTCCTGTAGAGTATAACCAGGGTTATAGGAGTGGCTCAAAGGTCATTGTGTTAAAGTGAGTAACTTGGACTATATGGGACATTCATCACTTTTATCCCCATTTTTCTCTAAATGTAATTACAGGTTTCTAGCCAGTATTTGAAGGTTATTACTGCAAATGATTCCCAAAGACAGAACTTTTCTTAGCTTTCAGCAGCAGTGTAGAATGAAAACCCACAAGAGAAATCCAACTTACCTGCTTAGCAGGCCAACCAGATATGGCCAGGGTCCTTCCCTGCACACATAAACTGTACTGTGCTTGAGGATTGTGCTGCTGTAGCTGTGGTGACCATAGAGTGTCAGCCTGAGGGACGTAAAGAAGTGTGAGGTTATCAGCCACCACCGAGTTTTGCTGGAGCGACTAGGGTGGGAAACAGCAGAACTCTGGCTCTAGTAGAGCTAAGCACCTGCGAGCATGTTCAGCCTCTGCCTTTCTTTGTTGTTTTTATTATCTCCTTTTTTCTACACAGGGTCTCTATGTGTAGTCTTGAGTGTCCCGGAACTCACTTTGTAGACCAAGTCTCCCAAGTGCTGGGGTTAAAGGTGTATGTCACCACCGCCCAGCTATTATTTCCTGAAGTGCAGATAGCAAACTTACGTACTTGGTAATTTGGAGACTGCTCTGTTTGAGTAAGGCAGGACCACCAGTACACCAATTTCCTCCATCTGCCTAGCAGCCCCCATCTCTGGCTCAGTTGACTGCTAAAGCTTTCAGCCTGCTTGGCAGAAAACTAACATTAGGACCTAGAAAACTCTCTACAGTGAGGTATATACTGAAAATTTGATTTCCCCTGTGGTGAGTCTGGGTTCCTTGCATGAGCTCATGCAACTTGGCCGTGACTTCATACCTCACTCATTAAAATTATCCTATGTGACTGCTGACGGAACATACCCAGACATGATGAGGTGAAGTTGCCTCTGTGCTGGGGAAAACTCATTTCAATTCAACAGATGCCTGTAGAGAGCTGAGTTCTCCTGAGCAGGTCTGTTGTTAGACACTGAGGGGCCTGCAAAGACTCAGGCCTTTCAGGCTGTCTAATGCTGCTGCTTGTCGACGAGGAAACAGGAGTGCTTATCTTTCATTGGCCATATATTTCCTGAAAAGGTTATTTTGTCATCTCTATTTGCTTTTTCTTGCAAGTACATATAATGTAGAAGAGCTTCGCTGACACGCTCTCTCCATCCTCACTGATCTTATGCACCTCCGCACACTTCTCTTTCTTCACACTCTTTAATGAATTAAATATGTGCTTCCCGGAAGTATGGCTCCTCCTGGGGAAAAATAGTTCTGAGGATTAAAAAAAAAGGTGATCCTTTAATTTATTTAATTTTTAATGAGACACAGAAAAAACAAGCAAACAGAGTCTATTGTCATTTTGTGCTAAGATGACTAAGTCCTGGCCTTATGCCTCCTTGCTCCTGGCTCTTTCTTATCTGATAGACTCCTGATGCAGTGTACGTTACAAAACAGAGCTTCAGGCCTGGTCCAGGCAGGCTGCTGATTCTGTTGAAACCTCAGTTTTCTAATCTATAAAATAAAGATTGAGTTTTACAACGTTATGGGAAAAAAATCAGATTAGAGTTGTTTAGTTTCTTGCAGTATATCTGTCTTAGTCGACTTAGATTCTTGGTCCAAAGTCCCATAGACTTGTTGGCTCACAAACAGTAGAAATTTAGTCTTCACCATTCTGGAGGCTGCAGAGTTCAAGATCAGCACAGATGCTGGGGTCCGATCACTAAGTTGTATGCTGTTGTTGATTCCTTTCTCTCTTCTCAGGTGGTAGTAGGGCCAAGAACCTCTCTGAGACCTCCTTTTATAAGGAGTCCTGTTTATAGGGATTCAGCATTTGTGACCCAATCACTTGTAGAAGTGCACTCAAAATACTGTCACACTCAGACAATAAGGTATTGTAGATATTTTTCTGTTGCTATGGAAAGACACTATGGCCAAGGCAACTTATAGTGGAAAGATTTTCTTGGGGGTTTATAGTTTTGGAGAGTGAATCTATGACTATTATGGAAGGGAACATAGTAGCAGAAAGGTAGCCATAGGTCTTCAATAGTAGATGAGAGTTTATATCTTATCCATAGCATGAAGCGGAGGTGTGTGTGTGTGTGTGTGTGTGTGTGTGTGTGTGTGTGTAGTTAGCTAGGCATGGCATGGGCTTTTGAGACTTCAAAACCTGCCCCTAATGACACACCATCTTTTTTAACAAGGCACACTTCATAATTCTTCCCAAATAGTTCCACCAACTGAGGACCAAGTATTCCAATCTATGAGCCTATGGGGGTCATTCTCACTCAAACCACCATTGGTATCAGCATGGGAATTGTGGGAAGCACAAATATTTACTTTACCAGTCTTGTAGCTTGAGTGTTTCCCTGGATCCATCCATCTTAAATATCTGAAAGCCATGAATTTTGCTATTTTGAGATGTATGCTTATTAAATGATAGATTCATAATCTTATACCTAATTGACTGGTAATCAGAGGTGATCTTTTGATCCAGTAAATATTTGGAAATGCCCACTCAAAACTAGATTCCTTTCTGGGTCAATGGAAATCAGAGATTATTTAGGAAGCCCCGTTCTCTCCTACCCCTGCCCTCATGAACTGTCTGCTATACACTATAAAAGTGGAAGGTGCTAGAAATAATGAATTAACAAAGCACAAGAGGGCAGCTGTCAGGTCATGCTTAACCAGGGTGGGTATTAGTGATGTTAGGTAGTGAGTTTGCCTAGGTAATTTCTGCATGATACCTGTCACCTCTTCTTCCATCTGTTTTTGATGCGGATGTACTGTCCCCTATCAAAGAAGCCAAGTCTAAGATTCCACTGAGTGTGTTGCATCCCTCACTTGTGTCCTGATTCTTTGTCACTACTTTACTATGTAGTGGTTTATTCCTTCAAGCGGCACTCACACATATCCTCCTACTCATGATACACCCCACACCCAAATGCATAGTACTCCAAAGATATTATAGTAGATGGTAGAAAGGAAAATCTGTCATAGTTTGTAGGTATCCCCAGAAAGTCCACCTGCCAAAGGCTTAGTTAGCATCCTGCAGGGCTAATGGGGGTGGTGATAACTCTTAGGGCTTAGTGGCAGGAAGTCAGATCACTGGGAGCATATGCTTGAGGAAGATCCTTGGATCATGTATCCTTATTATTTTGCTTTATTGCTGATATCAGGTGATCAGCTTTCTATGCTGGGTTCCGTCATGATGCATAATACTGGGCCACACCCATGTGCCCACCAATGAGGGACTGAAACCTCCCAAACCAAGAGTCATAATGAGCTGAATAAAATCAGTTCATCAGCTGGGCATGGTGGCACACACCTTTAATTCCAGAGCTCAGGAGGCAGACGCAGGTGGATCTCTGGGGCCAGCCTAGTCTACAAAGCAGGTCTATGACAGCCAGGGCTATTATACAGAGCCTGTGTTGAAAAACAAAACAAAATAATCAATTTATTGTATGCATTTGTTACATCAGTGAGATGTTGACTAACATTGATTTGAGAATTAGACTATTATCTGTACAGTACATACTTGTGTGTTCTGAGGCTCTCTCTTTATACTGTCTGTACTGTTACTTACAACTACTGCCATTCTTTATCAGGGGATAGATAGTGTGTTACTTGTACTTCTTAATTTTTCTGTCTCTTCCCATGCTCTTCTGTCTTTGAAGCTTGACAAGTAGTTCTAGAGCCCCATGCTAGCACCTGGGTGATTTTGGGTAAGGGACTTAGCCTTGTGCCCCAGTCTACAATTTAAGAAATGAAGATTCAAATGTCTGTGTCAGAAAGATGTAAAAAGGACCCTGTGAGATCATGTGTAGAGTACAGTGCTTGGCCAGGGAGTAATTGCTGAAAAGCGGACTTGCAGAGATGCCCCCCAATTATCTTGCAGAACCAATTATCTTGGTTCCCCAGTTACCATATTGAGCTGCTATCAGAACTTGGATCAAAGCACCATCTTGTGGCTCCTAGCTCTGCTTCCATCTTAATAGGATACATTTGATCTTTGAATCATTTCACTGGATAAATTGGAGATTAGAAAGAAGTTCAGTTATTTATGGCATTACAGGAGGGCTTAAGAACATGCCTACAAATTTTTAATACTATAGCCTCAAAAGGTAGGACTTAATTCTTTTCTTAAGCCTATACTTAAAATAACTTACTTCTAGCAGATAGGATGGCAGAGGCAATGAGTTGTCACTTCTGTAATTACATCATAGGCCTCTATCAGTAGAACTTGCTAGGATGATACCAGGGGCTTGGAACTCTCTAAAACTCTGAGGGTCGGTATCTGCAAAAGCGCAGAAACAGGAGACATGGCCAGGCCAGCAGGAAGCACAGCTGTTCGGCTGCTTGCTCCTTCCTTGCCCATGGTGCAGGCTGTTGGTAGGCCTTGCCTGCTAGGGGTAGGTGGTCTGGCTATCCCACAGAGTGAGGCAGGGGTATGATATCTTAACACATCCTTTATAGAACCTAAGTATAGTAGCATAGAAGTAATTCTGCAAAGTATGGAGAAAGCATTGTGAGGAGAGTGCATAGGTACTTCGTACCCACGCTGAGAAAACGAGCTTCTAAACAACAACCAAAAGAACGGCCACTACAAATGAGCTTCCTCAGGTTTCCTGAGAATTTTTATACTCTTCGCTGTGAAAATTCATTATTAATTCTGCCACAGGAGAGGGTTCTGTGCCCTCTTCTCCATTAGTTCCAATGTAAAATTGCCTTCAGAAAACAGGCTGTGAGAAAGCCCAGAAGTATGTGCTTGCTGGGTCTTTGAAAACAGATTGCTAATAATTGGATCACTTAAAAATAGATAGTCATTTCCACTTACTACAGGATCTAATCAGTGCCGCCATAGTCACCATCCTTCTGAAACTCCTAGACAGGCTCTTTTGCTTCTTCCACCTTCTAGAAATTGCAGGTGTCCTTTGGCTTCTGGTAGCATAGCTCTGTTCTTGGCCTGTTTATCGTGTTTAGCTCCGTGTCCAGATCGACTTCTTCTGATAAAGATTGAGTCACTAAATTGTGGACACAGAAAATAGAGTTTAATGAATTCAAAGGACATGATAACTCAGCATAAGGGGGCAATAAGATCAACTTTTGGTTTATCTTTTCATTTCCTAATACCAGTTTTTAGCTTTCAGCTAATTAAACATGCCAAGATTGTTAATAAAACAACTGGTTTTTTTTTTTTTTTCTGAAATTGGTATTTTGCAGAAATTACTATGTGGATAATTTAAACTTAGGCTGCCTTAGTTCAACTACCGCTTCTATAGAGATCCTCAGATTTGCTAAATTTTACACAGTGGAAGCTCACTTTTATCATGTTTCTGCAACCCAAGTGGCCTATGGTCAAGGAAGTAAATGTAGCAAGGCCCTTCTTTTGCATCTAATGCTGAAGAAGGGTTAGCAAGAAGATGTGAGGGAGAGCACAAAATCAGACTGAATTCAGAATAAACCCACACCGTCCTGAAGAGCCTGTTGTGAAAACATTGCTCTTAGCCCTAGCATGAAGGGAATTCCCAAGAAGTTCTTAAAGATCCTACCTGTTAAACACAGTTATGTTCTGGGTTCCAGAATGAGTTTTGAAGAACATTCAAACAGCACAAAGAGCCTGAAAGCTCTGAGCATAACTTCGTATCCCCATGTGGACTGATATTCCTGTTCTTTTCTCAGTGGTAAAGGGGTACACAGCATCCCATCAGAGGTAGATGTGTTCCTGGAAGAATATCTGTAGTTCGTTGCTTTAATGAATGTCTTTGAATCATCGCTTGTGATACTCGTCATCCATCCTGTTTGCGCCCAGATGCTGCTCCCATGGTATAAGCACTGTCAGTTTGGAATTTCTGTGGGAAAAGCTTAGCAAGTCCATTCATTAGGGAGTCTAGGGCATTTTGAAGTTAAGCAAAATGTTCCTTTAAAATTAAAAGAAGGGTTGGTACTGTGGCTCAGTGGAGGAGAGCTTATGTGTTTTGCCCAAGGTCCTGGGTTCAGCCTATGGCACCAGGAGATACTGTCACGAATGAGCTTCATAAGTGCTTTGTAATGCAGGGCAGACACCTTCCTCAGTTGATGCAGTGCACAGAACATTGTTAAGCACAGTTGATGCAGTGCACAGAACATTGTTAAGCACATACATGCTAGCATCACATTTGGTTTTGACTCCTGATATGAACTGGAGCTTTCTGTCAGATCCTGTATCAGAAAACTGGACTGACCTTACTAGGCTCTCCTGGGGACTGTCTCCCTTAGATCCCTTTGTTGTGGGTTCCATGGTACACAGAAGAATGTAATGGAGTCTGTAGCAAACAATTTGAATAGACACTGGCTGACTATGATTGAAATTAGTTTTCTTTTCTACTTTCTTGTGCACATATCTTTTCCTGCTTTTCTGATGGCTCTATGGCATACTTGTGCCCCCTCTCTCTGGTAGCAGGAGGGAGTAGTGGGAAATGTGGGTGCTTTAGGGCCCTGAGGTTCCAGGTTTAGATCATTCTTCTTCCTGTGATCTGCTGTGAGGTGTGGAGTTGTGGGTCCCCCTCTGTGAGTACAAGTACCTTCTGGGATTACAAAGAGGAAGCCATATCTCATGGCTCCTTCCTTGATTGTGGGCTCTGAAGGGTTCAGTGGGTGATTTTCATTTCCGTACAGGTCTGGCCCAGAACATCACATCATCAGGTGCCAGAGGTGTCCTCAAAGGGGGCATGTCAGTAGCAGCACTGAGACCCTTCAATGATATGTTGCCATGAGAGGCATAGGGACACTCCTGTCAGGATGGGGAGAATGGTGTGGTAATCTTTAAAATGTCAGTTTTTCATTTTCAGATGTGTTATGGAATTTAAATCAATAAATAAAACTTGTCAAATAATGTCTAAGCGCTGAGGCTCAGCCATTGGCTTGGGACACGAAGGGCTTCGGTAGGGTGCTGTGCTCCTGGCCAAGGAGAGGACTGTGGTGGCCACTGAATGGCACCTGTTCTCCTGTCCGCACTCTCCTTGTTCACATGAGCCACCGTGCCTGGGGTCCAATGCCTGCTGGCTTTCAGGTCCTTCATCTCCCTCTCCAGCCTCTCTATTCCAGGGAGAGTAACTGTCTGTAATAGGGTGGCTGTGATAGATGCTGTGGGAATTCTGAGTTTGGGATAATGAGCTGTCATATGTCATTTCACTTAAACACAATAATACAAATATTTTGATCAAACATTTTCTCCAGCTGTTGAGCGAAAGCAATAAAACCAGCGGGAGTGCCAGTGAGTTTGCTGCTGCTGCTGCTCCTCACTTTATTCCTTCAAAGCTGTTACCTGTTAACCCTTTCTGTCACTCCTCTTGCTCCTTTTTCTGCCTCCGTGGAATTCTTACACAATGCTCAAACCTGGAGTATGGATAAACTGAAGATAAGGATAAAAAGGGGTTGAAAGAAACAGTCTTGGATTTTTCCCAGCCTCTTGTACCCCACCTTTAGACCCCTTTCTTTCTCATTAGGCAGAGAAATACACAGTCTCTAGCAAGTATCATGGTGCTGAAGGCATCCTGTCTGCTTGCTCTATAGACAGTCAGGGTGTGAACATTCTGATTCCGGAAACAGGCCAAGACTGAGAGACAAAATAGCCTACCCACTTGAGCCCCCTTGTTAACAACTCCAGTTCCCATTGTGAAGGAAGTCTCTGAACTCATCCCTATGATGAGCCTCACTGGGTTTAAGTTTCACCTGCTGACACTCAGAGGCACGTTGACACACCCTTCAGAGCCACTTTCTGTCATTTCCCCCTTCACTCTTGTTTTTTTTTTTTTTTTTTCCCAGAGGTGAATGAATCCCAGCTAATCTCCATCCTCTCTGGTGTTTAGAGCTCAGGGTGCTTGGCCTCACTCAGAACTGTCACTAAGTCTTCAAACCTCCACTTTCAGCACCTCTGCTTCCATGTGTTAGGTGCAGTTCTGCCGACAACCAGACCTGAACTAGGCCTACCAGGACACCCCGGCCTAGCATCTCTTTTTGTCTACACCTCTGCTCTCAGACTGACTCCTCAAACAAGAGAGCATTTTTGGTCCCTTGCAGCTCTCTTCTCAGCACAACAATTCCCTGTAAATCTGAAGACACCTTCGAGGAACAGCATCCTCTCCTTAGCACCTTGGTAGCTGTTGTCTACTGCTTCTCTGGAGCCTCAGTATTTCTGTGTCTATTCTTGTTATTCTACACCCCTTGTGGACAGATTTTCCTCATCTGATATCATTATTACTCTCCCTGAGGGGGTATCCTTTCCATTGATTAGGAGGACAGACTTGACTTGGCTGTAGAGTTCCTGCCCTGGATGGGCTTCTCTTGGATGTCTGCTTGGCATATGGAAGGCAGATCCCTTGAATTTCCAGATTCCAGACTGAACTCATTCTTTCCTGTCCCTTGTCCCATGGCTCTGTCTCCCAGTATACCACTGGCCTGAGCCACACACAGCCTTCGTTTCTTTTGCCATCTTTATTCTCTGTCCTTTTTCTTTACCCAGGGATGCCTTTCCATTCCAGTGACCTCCATTCCCACACCTCCTGAATTCTGAGCCTTTTTCTCTCTTGTCTCTGTTTACTGGGACATCTCTCATCTCTCTGTAACTGTTTGACACATATTACCACCAAAGCAGTGCTTTATAAAGCCACACCTATCTGTGTCTCCCGACTGACCCTCCTTGGCGGCTGGTACAGCCTGCAAAGCCTTCTGCAGCCTGCCTTCTCTTTCTTCCAGGATGCTCTGAAAAGACAGGTCTCCAAATGTGGTTGCCACAGCGAAGGCATAAGGTTATTAGGGAACTTAGAGATCCCCTGGATTAACCTGGCTGCTGATTGAGAAGCACTGGGGTGGGGCTTATCAGTTCTCATTGTAATTTTTACATTGCTGGGGGTTTAACCATGGCTTAGAGGTTGTTCGGCAAGCATTCTATCACGGAGTTATACCCTAGTCCACACTTGGCATTTTAGTTAGTTGTGATATGAAGGTTATGGAAGTTCTTGGTGGTGGGCCTGAGAATAGGCTCCCTGACTGTATCCTGTGGAGATGGATGCATCTCCTCTGTGGTCCTTCTCATCTCGGAATCAGCCTTCCTATGAGGGGGGCGAGTCTCTGACCCTCTCTCTTAGCTGTTCCTTTGTACCTTATTATCTTTCTTGTCATGCAATCTCAATTTGAGCTGCTGTGCCTCTTGGTACTCAGTGTCAACATGTTCTTGGGGCATCTGGGAACGTGCCTGTCCCTTTGAGTTCCCAAGATCTAACAGTTTTGGGAATCTGGGAGTGCTGGTGTGTCTGTTTGTGGAATTATATTTTACTTACATATTTTTTTGACAATTCGAGTTCTGAGGTATTTGCACCCAAGCAGCCTAGAAAAAAAAATCCTATTTCCAGTTGTTTAGTCAGATGCAGATATTTGCACCCAACCAATAGACAGAAGCAGCTGACCCCTGTTGTTGAATTAGGGAACACTGAAAGAAGCTGAGGAGAAGGGCGATCCTGTAGGAGGACCAGCAGTCTCAATTAATCTGGACCCCCAAGATCTCTCAAACACTGGACCACCAAACAGACAGCATATACCAGCTGATATGAGGCCCCTAACACACATTAAGTAGAGGACTTCCGGGTCTGTGTTCATTCAGAGATGATGCACCTAACCCTCAAGAGACTGGAGGCCCCAGGGTATTTAGAGGTCAGGTAGGGTCGGGGGTGGGGTGGAGACAGGGGAGTGGAGAGGATGTGTGGGATATGGAATAGTCAGAGGATGGATCAGGGGTGTGGGGGGGAATAAAATATGGAGTGTAAAAACAAAACAAAGCAAAACAAAACAAGAAACCCTTAAGATCCAAAGTTGGCGTACAGCCAAAAATGATTGTTTACTGAGTGTGGTGGCTAATACTTATTGTGAAGTTGACAGATCTAGAATCACAGAGGAGACAAGCCTGCAAGCATGTCTGTGAGGGAGCTTCTAGGTTCGGTTAACTAAAGTGAGAAGGAATTCCCACCTTAAATGTGGGTGGCACCAGACCATGAACTGGGCTTCTGACTTGAATGCAGAGGGAAAGTCAAGCTGAGTAGAACCCTTCTCCCTCTCTTCTCCTTGACTGCAGATGGAGTACAGCCAGCTGCCTCAAACTCCTGCCACCCTGTTTTCCACAACACAATGAGCTATGGCTTCAAACTCTGAGCCAAAATAGCCCAACCCTCCCTTCTGTAAACTGCTTAAGTTGCTTCTTTTAGGCATTTTACAGCAGCATTGAGAAAATAACTGAAGCAGCATGACTAGTAATTCTAAAGTCAGTCCACTAAGTAGTCACCAACATTATGAACATCCTGTGGCTCTTCCATGAAACCCCTGTGAGGCCTCGTGCTGCCCCTTGAGTACCAGACTCTCCTTGCCTCCCACCCCTGCTTCTCCTGTGCGAGAAGCAAGTCACTGGCCCTTTCTGTCCGACCTGTTCCTTTGTTCTCACAGAGAAACCTCCTAGAGCTTCATTTCTCTATAGCCGGTTTCTGGTTCCCTTAACAAGATAAAGCAGAGATGCAGCTAGCTTTTGGTATATTTTAACCTCAGCCCTGAACTTATTTGGGACCACTTTGTGTTCACTTGTGGTATTGGAAAGGAAAAAGGACATTACCATTTGGGTCATGAAGATTGCCCTTCAAGTTCCCAGGCAGAAACATCCTCTTCTAAGATTCCCCACTATTGTATATTTTTTTCTTTTATAGATTTATTGCATTAGCATTTAATTACTCTTCATGACAGTATTAAATTTTATGAGTGATTTATAGTTTTAATAGAGTCTTGTATAATTTATTGTTCTTGGCACTTAAGGTTTACAAAATTCTAAGAGCCATGGGTACTAGAATTACTTATGTCCAGAACATCAACATGGGTGAGACCCCAAGGAGGCCATCTGCACTGCCACCCTAATCTTATTTGATGTCACTGCCCACTACTGTGATGTGTGTGGCACTGGAAGCAAGTGCATTTGCACTCTCTTAAAGAAATATTAATTCTTTCAATTTTCTCTTGGTGTGCATAAGAGAGACTTTCTTTTCCCATCAAAGGCAGTTAGCCTGACAAAAGCCTATATTCCCTGAACCTGTCCTTTCTCCTTTGTACTAATAAGTGGATGGTGTCAGAGTGTGAGATCTCACTCATAGGAATAAGACATCACACACAACAGCCAGAGTGAGGAATAAAGACAGAAGTCATCTTGGCCCTGTGTGCTTGCCACTTGCTTGGGTTCTCGAGCACCACTTTTGCAAAAGAATGACCTTGTTGAGTTACTTTTGCTTTGTGTGTTTCTTTATGTGGTGGTGGCAGGTAGTGGGTAGAAGGCAGGGATAGAGAGACCAAGGCTTTTAAGTGGAGATCGGTATATGACTGGATGGCATGGAAGTCCCCTTCCACCACAATGGGGCTCCAACTTCAGTTCTTGAGTTTGATGGTAGTTATTCTCATCTCCTGAGCTATCTCACTGTCCTAACTTTTGTTCTTTTGCCCCCCCCCCTCTCTCTCTCTCACACACACACTCTCCTTATGTTCTTTGGGCTAGTTTGGAACTCACTGTATATAACATCGTCTGGCCTCTAACTCAGAGCTCTGCCTGAATCAGTTTCCCAGGTTCTGGGATTAAAGTCCTCATGCTTGTGTTCTCCAAGGCAACAGAATGTAGCTCATCTGATTTTTAAAGATGCAAACAGTTCCCTGAGTTTTACATCAGTAGGTGTGATTGGGCATCTCTTGTTTAGGGTTCCTGCATCTTTAGTCATTCCCCAGATGCACAGGGATGGAAGAAGTTGTTCACAAGCCTAGGGCTCTGTCTCCCTCTGTAAACGGCTTCTAGGACCAGGGCAGGGCACTGAGCATCCTATGGGATTCAGTAGGTTTTGCCTGCTTTCTAGCATGACATGGGGCCTCAGTGGTCTGTTGACTGTTCTGTTAGGGGCTCTGGAGGGGAAAATGCAGACTCAGTCCTGCTCACAAGCTTCCCTGGGGTGTTTCAGTGTATCCTGCATAGTAGCCTTCCCATCCTGTTTAGATCCTGTGAATTCACTGCAGGCTCTGTGCTCTTGTCTGTTGGAAAATATATTGTATTATTTTCAGGGGGCTTTTGTTTCATTATTTTAAGTAGGGTCCAGCAAGAGGATTATGTCTCACTTTTCTGTGTTTGTAGTTGAGTTATATCAACTTGCAGTTACAGAAAAAAGGTAGGTGTGTGTGTGTGTGTGTGTGTGTGTGTGTGTGTGTGTGTATACTCATACCCACACACCCACTCTTGGGCTCTGCTTTCTATTCTCTTTTGGTGTGGATAATCCTCAAGGGCCCTTGGCCCTTAGGGCAGATAATCTCTTCAGGGTTATCTGTTAATTACCGCTGAATGTGTGAAATATTTGTGAAAAGGCTTTTCAAGTGAGCTCCATGCTCTGCTGCTGCTGCTGCTGCTGCTGCTGCTGCTGCTGAGCTCTTACACTGGCTTCAGAGGCCAAGGTTTCCCTCTCAGCTTGGTTCCCTTCGAGAGCTGTTTGCTTTTCTAATGAAGTGAGCTGTTTGTTTGACTCTGTGGTGGAAGGTATTTAACTAGGGACTAAAGTAAACCTAGGGGAGATTCAAATAAGCCATGCATATCTGCTTTGTGAAGGGAAGGCAAAGAGTTTGGCCTCCCTCACCTCCAGGAAGAGTCGTTAAGAAACTGTTTAAATAATAAACTGAGCAGAGCAAGCAGAGATTGCCTCTGCTTGTCCTAGGGCTTTTGTGCTAGCCCAGCTGGCTGGCCTGGGAATCACTCTGCAGTGGCCACAAGGGGAGGAGAGAGCTGCTCACTTCCTGCAGTTAGTAATTGTTGTTTATTTATGTGTAGAGATTGAAACACACCCTTTATTCCTCAGGACCAAGGCAAGTGAATGGCAGGGCAATATTGTCATCAATGGCCAACGTCCTACTTGCATCCTGACTGTTGTCCTAGGGTCTTCATTGTGTCCTGGAGGCCAAGCTCATGGTTTTAGAACAAGTTAGATCCCTATTGAGTTGCCTGAGGTATCTGCATGATAGGACAGGAGAATGCATGATTAATGTGTAGCACTGGTGGACCAGTGGCTTGTTTAGATGAGGTAGGTAGCTGCTGGGTCTTGATAGAGGGCTTTGAGAGGAGCTAGCTGGCAAGGTTACTCACCCAGTCACATAGAAAATTTTGTGCCCTCAGAAACCAGAGACCTCTGAGGGCTCCCTGAGAGCAGGCCCAGGGTCACTCAACTCCCAAGGAAGAAGAGTCCCCAGGAGCTCCCAGCTAAATTGTAAGGTTTGTTGACACCCCCAGAGTTTTCACTCCCCCAGCCCTAAAAGCAGAACAATAGTCCTTTGAATTTCTTTTGGTCTGTATGACTATTTCAACTTGTGTTGCCTCCAGGAAACAGGGAGATGAAAGGAAAATGAAGACCAGCTATCCCCAGTGGGCATTTCTGATTTGGGAGCCCAGGCGAGATGCCATGGTCCTTACCATGGAGCTGGTGCACTAAGAGTTGGAAGATTGAAAATAACGTAGAATGTATTCAGCATTCCGTATGGAATTCAGCTGAGGATCAAGATGGGAAGCCACATGGAATAGTGATGACATCTAACCAAGGACGGTCTGTGGAGAACTTGAGGGAGCAAATCTTGGAATAGCTGGATCAGACAGACATGCAGAACCTTATGGGCTTGGTATCTATATACTCAGATAAGTTTTGAACAGCTATGGGCCAGACATGGGTCTGGAGAAGTTGCTCTTATGTAGAAAGAATTTTACAATCCCTTAGATGATAACATCTGCTGCAAGCCCACATGGCCAACATCTTTGAGGACATCTGCAGAATATGTGACTAGAGTCTGAATCAGGATTGCAGCGGAAAGGAAATTAGGACGGGTTTTCCTGCTTGCATTCTCAGGAGCTAAGCACGTGAGAGGGATTCCCCCCCCCCCCCAGCACTGGGGGATTCTTTCCTTTCTCTCATTTCCTTGTGCGTCCTTGAAAAACAGCCTCAGCTGTACTTTATAATTTTACAGTCATGGTGAGAGAAGCTCCTAAAATAAACTCATTGCTTAAAAGCTTTGTGTGTTCCTGCTAGACAATGAGAGTTCAGAGTTTAAAAGACAAGAAAGTGGGGCCTTTTTTAGTGCCCCCAGTATGCAATAAACATGCTGGAATTTCAGTGGAATCCAAAGGCTCATGATGCTAGCATGAAGAGCAAGCCTTTGATGCTATTGACAGAAAGAGGGGAGGGATAATAGGGCCCCTCTCATTTTTTTTTCCAGGAGCCTCTAAACTTTTGACCTCTAACCTTTTGTGTCAAGGAGTTCCTTGCAAATGGGTATTAGCAGCCTGGTCAAGTATCCTCAATGTGCCAGAGCATCAACATCTTCTTGGAGGCAAAGGAGTCTTGAAAAATTTTTATTGCCCACTGTGGACAATAAATATCAGTTAGTAATTATCATTATATCCTAGGCTTAGCTAGGCTGTCAAGGCTAGAATGCCTCAATTAAGAGACTGAACTGATACAGGCAGAATATTTTATACACGACATATTAGGCAAAGAGAGGGTGATGGGTCCATCCATGGTCTGTGGAGCACAGTTGTCCCACTATCCATGGGGGCTGCATTACAAGACTCCATGTGGAAGGCTATGGTAAAGTGTACTTTATAAATTAGGTGCAGTGATTGATAAACAACAACTAATAATAAAATCTAACAGTCACAAAAATACATTACAAAAAGGTATAAAAATGAAATCTTTGTCAAAATATCTTACTATATAGTGTAATATGTTTCTAGGTATCTAAAGAGTGCATAATATGGGAGTCCTATATAGCTTAGATAAGAAATGATGAAAACAGGGCTAGAGAGATGGCTCAGTGGTTAAGAGCACTGACTTTTCTTCCAGAGGACTTAGGTTCAGTTTCCAGCACCCACATGGCAGCTCACATTGGTCTATAACTCCAGTTCCAAGAGAAACAACAGATGTACATATAGGCAAAACACTATTGCACAAAAAATAAAAATAAAAAAATCATTTTAAAAAGTGAATTCGAGGCCCGCCTGGTCTACAGAGTGAGTTCCAAGACAGCTAAGGCTACACACACACACAAAAAGAATGATTGAAAAAAATTAAACTTTGACAGTGTTAAGTAGATTGTGTAAGAGCATTGGCCTTGGAGTCACGACACTCAGATTCTATATTCTTCCCCCATGTACCTCTGGGCACAGACCTTACCTGCTTATTCCATCTATTTGTGTAAGACTTACTTTTCAGGGTCAGGCCATATGAAGAAATAAAAGGCTGTCTAAAAGGTCTTCTTAGTACTTCAAACATATAAACATATTCTATCTATTTCTATCTGTTCTATCTGTTTTTCACTATCATTTTGATTATTGCTGTTTTTGAGGGAAACATTGGAAGAACTTTAGCTCTTCATTGACAGGAATGATAAATGGGATAATGGTGGAAATTAAACAGAGAGGAGAATAACCCAGTTTTTTAAAAAGGTGTCTAATTTTGAACAGAAACAATGCATATGTCACTCATTTCTTTTAAAATTCCCTCTAATTCTCCACCCCTCGCACTGGAAACTAATTTAGGTCTTTCTGCATGCTAAGCATGTTCTCTACACTGAGTTATAGAGTTGCCAACCAGTATATTCCAGATGTTGGTAGTTTTCCATTGCCTTCCACAATGCGTGGCTCTCCGGCTAATAAGCATTATTCTCTTTGTGAGGTCTATGGGGGCCAGTGTCAGCACCTTGTGCCTTGTGCCAGCCCTTTCCAGGGAAGCACGGCTGTGCGGTGCCTGATCGCTCCTCCGGATTCCTGCTTCAGATGTGATGGAGAGGGAAGTTGAGGACTTAGAACTGGGCCTGCACTTCTTTCTGCTGACAGGCTTTTCTCGGGTGTACTCTGGAAGTAGGTGGAAGCACTGTCTTGTTTGCTTCACAGGACTTTATGGGACTTAGGGTAGATCTGAACAGATCCTAGAATTTCCTTTCATCTTAATTCTAGGAAATACAGACAGATCAGACGTGGGGACCATAAAATGCTTAGGAAATGCAGCTTTCAAAGTGGCTACGGAGATCCTTGCTTGGGTATGAAAACTACTGAAAGGTGTTTGAAGTCTTTTCTGATTGGTTCTTTCAGACAGAATACAGCTCCTAGACCTAACCTTTGCTGATCTTTAGTTTCCTAACTTAGGCAAGTTCTGAATACATGAACTCCAAGGCCTCTGCTTGTGGAACTAAGGTTGCTGGACGATTATGAACATATCCAGCCTCTTTGATAAATCATTAGCACTAAGGATCCAAGTACATGGTTTTGCAGCTATGGGTTTGGCTTTTGAATTGTGCTATTAAAAAGTACTACTCTTTTATAAAAGTACTTTTTGTCACTAGGAACTAACTTATCTTTTAGCTTTTAAGTTTATATATTGGCGATGAACTTTTCAACAAATATGTCAACAGCCTATTTCAGAGTAATGGATTGTTATGCTTTTACGTGATTTTCTTGGGTGAATTTGAAGATTAGATGCAGTTGCCGTGCGTGTACCTTCTCATACTTCTTCTCTTTGCTGCCTCTCTCTAGTTACTTTTTTTTCCCGTGTCTTGGCATGGAAGACTGCAAACCAGAAGTATGCCAGATTATACCTGTTTTGGGGAGCATAGCCTAGACACATTCCAGAGACCTGGGTGGCCTGTATGGAGGTAGGGTTTATTTTTTGCCTTTGGGCATCCAACACATGGGATCTAGAGATGAGAAGCCTACAAATCAGCTGACAAGGGAAGGTTCAAGTTTCCAGAAATGAACAGAAGCAACCATCTCTTCACTCCCAAGACATAACCAAGGAGCTATGATGATCCTTTTGTCAAATCACATGTAGAGAGTCATTTATCACTTCCCTGTGGAAACCTGTAATTATGTCTGTTAAAGGGCATAGCATGGTCCCTCTTTCTAAGTAGGACTGAAGTATCCACACTTTGGTCTTCCTTCTTGAACTTCATGTGATATGTGAGTTGTATCATGGGTATTTTGACCTTTTGGGCTAATATCCACTTATCAGTGAGTACATACCATGTATATTCTCACTCAGAATAATATTTTCTAGTTCATTCATTTGCCTGCAAATTTCATGAAGTCGTTGTTTTTAATAGTTGAGTAATACTCCATTGTGTAAATGTACCATATTTTCTGTTTCCATTCCTCTGCTGAGGGACATCTTGGGTTGTTTCCAGCTTCTTGCTATTATAAATAAGGGTACTATGAACATAGTGGAGCATAAAATGTCCTTTTTATATGTTTGAGCCACCAGAAATTCCCAGATGCCAGGGACGCAAGAGGTTACAAGGACCCATTGGGGTTGACATTAGCCAAAATACCCAACAAAGGGGCTATAGAACCATAGAGACGATATCCAGTAGATAGGCATGGCCCCGGTTAAAGGATGGGGGTACCCACCCATCTCCACAACTTTAACCTAGAGTGATTCCTGTCTAAAGAAAATGCAGGGACAAAAAAATGGCGCAGAGACTGAAGGAAAGGCCATCCAGAATTGGCTCCACCTTGGGATCCATCCCATTTGCAGACACCAAACCCAGACACTTTTGATCATGCCAAGAAGCACTTGCTGACAGGAGCCTGGTAAAGCTCTCCCCTAAGAGGCTCTGCCAGAGCCAGGTCAAAACAGATGTGGATGCTTGCAGCCACCCATCAGACTGAGCCCAGGGACCCCAAAGGAAGAGTTAGAGAAGGACTGAAGGAGCTGAAAGGGATTGCAACCCCATAGGAGAAACAACAATATCAACTAACTGGACCCTCCAGAGCTCCCAGGGGCTAAGCCACCAACTGAAGAGTACACATGGAGGTCCCATGGCTCCAACTCTCTATTTAGCAGAGGATTACCTTACCTGGCATTAATAGGAGGGTAGGCCCTTGGTCCTATGAAGGTTCAATGTCCCAGCATAGGGGAATGCTGAGGCGGTGAGGGCTGAATGTGTAGGTGGGTGGGGGATCACACTCATAGAGGCATGGGGAAGGGGTATGGGATGGGAGTTTTGTAGAGGGAAAACTGGGAAGAGGGACAACATTTGAAAGGTAAATAAATAAAATAACTACAAAAAAGGCATAACATGAATTTGAGTGCTTCAAAGGGGTGAATTATAGTATGGCTAGAATGCTGTGGTGGTAGCAGTGAGGTCTAAAGTATCAGTTAAATTAACTTCATATTGTCTACATATTTGCACAGAAGTAGTGAAGGCTTCGCATTTGAGTAGCTTGGAAATAGTCTTGGATGTTCATAAACCCATTCAGAACTTACGGTATTTGCCAGAAGTAAAGTTACTGAGTTTTAGAAATAGGAGGTGTTGCATTTAATTTTGGTTTTGCTGGTCAACCTTCAGTATGAATATATACATATTTTTCTTATTCTGTAATTTCAAGTTAGAACATTAAATGATTAGTACAGCTGGTAGATTTCAGGTTGATTCCGTCCTTTGTGTTTACCTTAACAAGTCTCTCCTTCCTGTAAATTCACTAACACTAGAAGTATCCTCCTTCTAGAGTGTGCTGTAGCCACACTCTAACGATATTCCTAACCAATGTGGTTTGATGTTTAGGCTGGCCTACCTGAGGTTGTGTCACTCAAGTGTGTGTGTGTGTGTGTGTGTGTGTGTGTGTGTGTGTCTATCAATGCAAGCTTTCTGCACTGTGTACAGTTTTGGAAAAGTACTTTGTGATCTAACAACAGATATGTCAAACATTTTCTGTAAATTTGGGTTTTGTGTTCCCTGTGTTGTGTCTCAAAGGTTGTCCCTTTGTTGTGTGAATGTGACCATAGATAACGGGTAGACAAGTAAGCAAGACAGAATTTCAGTAAAACTTTAATTACAGAAGCTGTGTGGTATGACAGTTCCAGATCCTTTCAGTACCATGTCCTATCCAACTCGAGTCTGCCAGGCTATGAACTGACAAACAGGTTCTTTGAGTACATCTGCCTCATTTCTACAGTATGCAGAGCCACCATTTCTTAACACTTTCATGACATGGTGTCATTTGATCATAAATATTGCTGTTATATCACCCCACATCTTCTGGGTGGAGGGGATCGGTCCTTTTACATCACCTGTGTCATCGTAAAAGGATGATACATATTTGTAACCATTAAGAGGTTTCAAACTCTTGACAGCATACATTTTAGAAGAACAAGATCTTGGTGCTCATGGTGTACTACAGGGATACTGAACAGGCAGGACCATTCTGTCCATGTACAGTAGGAATCCCTAGATTCACCTCTGCAGACCAAGGAGAACCAAAGACTGTCTTATTGAAGGCTTGTGGCAACATGTCTGGGATGTCTCCTGAGGGGCCAGATCAGTTCCCCACTGGGTACCATGTGTCAGTGGGCAAGAGTAGCAAGAGTCTGAGCTAGTGAGTCAGTGGAGACTTGATGTTACTCAGTGTCTCCATCAAGCCACTGGAAAAGGTGATTATTCAAAATGCCCCACGTTCGAGAGGCTATTGTAAGGTCTAGGGTGCCTCTCTCTGTCATTTCATCAGGGCAATATCTTGCTATTGCTTTGGTTTTCCTTCCCTCCTTTTCCCCTCCTCCCAAACTTGAGACCTCATTTTATATAAGGAGAGGGGCTTGTATTGAATTTTGGCCAATGGATTTCAGTACAGAAGCCCATGCATCCTTTTCCTGGTCTGTTTACTGAGAGTAGGGGCAACATTGCTACCTCTGGTCTTGAAACAGTCTCAAGGCCAGACCACGTTGGCACCTAAATCAGCCAGGAGGACTTGTGCACCTGGAAGTTTACTTCTGTTGATTTCTCATCTACTGTCTCCTGGGCAATCAGGGCACTCTGACATCATTTGGCGAATTACTCCTTCAGGGCACTAGCTGAGTTGACTTTGATCTCTCCTTTTTTAATCTACAATTTTTGTATGTAAATTTGAAACCTTAAAAGACAATTTCCCAGGATGGCATCCAAGAGATCTTATAGCCTGAGGCTACTAAAACTATTTCCTGGGAGAAGGCTGCAAGTAAAGATCAGTCTCCGCATGTCCTTGGTTATTCCCTGGCCAGAGGTTTTATGATCAACCCATGCTGTTGTGAGGAGACCTAAAACTCAATGCCTCTCATGTCTAATGAACCCCCTAATACTTGGCATGATGACAGGCAGTTTGAAGCTGAATACTGACAACTCTACCCAGCTCAAATATTTTTACTATGCATTTCTATTTAAAGACATATCAAGCCAGTTACATATTCATAAGGTTGGAAGACTTTTACACTAAGTGCTCTGCTAGGACACACTTTTCAAATCTCGGTTTTGTATCGGAGGCCTCTGGTATCACAGTCAAGCCTTGTGTAAGTCTGTACTAAATCATCTTTGCAGCCATGCTTGTGTATAGTCGACTGCTTGCCATGGCTCTGCAGACCCACCCCTACCTACTGGAATTTTAATTCCCTCAGTAAAATTGATTCCACCAGGTCTGCACATTATTCTCCCTGTCTTCCATTTAGCCCGTTAGTTTCCTGACAGTAGAGTACACAGCACTTAGCAGCTGGTTTGTGGAACCATCAGTCAGGAAATTGTATGATAAATAGGAGGTAGCCAGGTTTAGTGGCACTTCCTTCTGCTTCAGCAGTTTTTGCCTGACTTTGGAGAAGTCATCATGGAGTGTTTTGTTACGTCCTGGGGCAAAAGATGGCTGTGGTGCTGTAACATATTATACATACATTGAGTTATGATGTGCCCCAGCTGCACTGCTCATGTGTGAAAAATAAACCTTGAGGTGGCAGATTTTGATGGCTGCTGGCAACAGGGACGGACCTTTTTGGGTCTGTGATGGAATATGCTGCTGATGCTTAGAAACAACAAACCACGATGCAAGGTGAGGCAGGCATTTGTGGACTGGCATAGTCTTCTAAGCGCTATTGGGATCACTCCCGTGTGATGCCACACATGTTAGAGGAGTGCTTGTCCTGGGTTATATTCTTTATCATTTCAAGGTATGTCAAGCATTCCTTGAAGCAAAAGAGGGTTGTCTTTGCCAGTTCCCCCCAAAATGTGGCTTATTTCCATGAATAACCAATAAAAGCTATAATTGTTCACATGTGCTGTTTAAATCCTGTTTAAATTTAATCAATAGAGAACCATATGAATTGGAAAAGAGCAAACTAAATCCCTTTGTCCTTTAGTTATATAACATGACATCTATTAATTTTCTGTCCTTTATTTAGACCCAGTTCCAGAATTAAGAATTAGTAAATTTCCTTGACCATAACACTTTGTATAACAGTGCTACAAGTTGTGTTTAGAATTAACTTTCAAACTCACAAAGTGCTGTAAACCTAACAGGTGAGGACTTCACTAAATGCCACAGTAATGCACTTACCATCTACTTATCTGATGGATGAATGTTAATAGTACAGTCATGCAGCAAAATGGAAGGAAGCAAAACTCTTATCTTCCAACTCAGACACAGTTTTCACAGTGTCACTTGAGACAGACTCGTGTGAGAAGCTCCTCAGAAGTGGACTTTTCTTTACAGTTGCTTGATTTACATACAGTTCTATTAAATGTGGTTCCCAAGAAAGATGACAGGCCTGAGGAGAGGGGTGCTGCAGAGCCAAGCTTGTTTTGGTGTGGGAAGGAAGGGAGTCCTGCCCATATTTGATGATTACCTGTCTTTACTCTAGATTTGAGTGTGATTAATGTGGATGTATTTTAAAAAATTAAATTTAAAGTTCAGACACATTCCGTAAGAATTTGGCCAACTTTTCAACCAGTCTCAAAGACTGTTCCATTTAGTTTTATATTGTCATAAGGAGGATGGATAAGATAACTTTCATCAAAACTTGTTGAATAAAATAGGGATATTTTGCTTTTTATATTAGGAATATTTGGTTTTCCTATAGTGTTGCTTTTCATCTTATGGTCACTGAGTTAAGTGTAACATTGAATTTTACACATGGCTGAATAAACTTCTACCTGCAACTCAAACTTAGCAAGCCATTACAGGAGAATTGGCTTACATCCTTTGAGCACCAATTGCTAAACTTAAAATACAGTAGTTTTTCATGTGTACTTATGCATTGTGTGAGGTGTGACAAGTGACTAGGTAGTGTCACTGGATGCATTTCCTGGAGATGCCACAGTGACCCTGTACTGTTATCTCTTGCCTTACCTGATATTACAACCACGAGCATTCACTGAGTAGAGAGCACAGCTCACTTTCACGGACCTCTTGTGCTATTTTCTAAGTTTAGAACATTGGGGAATACTAATGGAAATGCAATTTTGTGTCGCTCCTTGGTGGGTCACCCATATTTAGTGAGTGCATACTTACAGTTTTCCCCTCATACCTTTCTGTTCTAAGTATGCTTAGATCTTTAAAGGAAGGCCACAAGGGGAAAACTTGGGGGTGGGGGAGGAAGTGAAGTATAGCTTACCTTCTAAAAGAGGAAAGATTGAAGAAAAATTGGGAAGTAGATGGATGTAGAGGGAAGAAAATGAGATGCTTCTGAATTCATCACTGTGATCGTCACCTAGGTCCACTTACATTTATGAATTGGTGTTCTCAGTTACGGTGCATCATCACTGCCTCAGGAGGTACAATGCACACACATGCCTGGTGTGCTTGCACAGTTTCCCAACCTTGTTGCCAGGTTTGTGCTTCCCAGTCACTGTTCTGGATGCACGAAACCTGCTTATCAAGCTTTTGTTTGACTTGCCTTTAAGCCTGCTAATTATAATTTTCAGAATCCTTAACTAACTAGGTACCATTCTAAAGTTTGCTTGCTGTGCATATCAGTCCCCAGGAGTGCTTTGCTGTGACAGCTGACTGTCAGTGCTCAATGGCACTATTTAAGAATTATCTGCTGACATATTTACTATAATATCACTTAGCACAGGTGACAAGTGTACAGGTTTCAGGCTCCCTTATTTTATTCCTTGGACAAAACATTTGGACTAAATATCAGTCATACTTGTAGCTATAAAAACATTGAAGTTCTGTTCACTTTTATGTAGCAGATCAGTATATTTAAAAAAAATCATTTTTTAGATTTGAAGAGACAACAGGTACAATTAAGAAGACTCTGTAAAAGTAGAAGACACACACACACACAGGACCCAGGGACTGACAGACAGGATGTGTGGAGGAACAGACAGGAACTATAGGTTCCCATGGAAGCCAGACAAAGATGTTAGATCCCCTTAGAGCTGGACTTACAAGTGGTTTTGAGCTGCTGGACATGGTTATTAGGAATCAAACTTGAGTCCCTCTGCAAAAGCAGCAAGGGTCCTTAATCCATCGACCCATCTCTTTGGTCTCAGCTCTTGAAATTCCTAAAAGAGATTTCGTACTGTAAAGTTGCCTTCAGTTGAAATGCCATCTCAAAGTGTTTGCTTTATATAAGGTATACTTTCTTTCCTTTTCAGACCCTCCTCATCTTTTCCCTGCCTTCCATCCTCCTGTACCAATTGATGCCAGACATCATGAGGGCCGTTACCATTATGATCCATCTCCTATTCCTCCATTACATGTGTAAGTATTAAAATGTTACCCATTAATGAAATGGACCTAAGCTCTGGCTTTTAGGCTTCAGGACTTTTTGTTAATGCATGTCTTCTGGGCTTTGGAGGTGTGATAACAGTGTAAGATTTACTCTTAAGATACAGCAAAGATCTATCTGCTCCTGGAGTCACTGAATCAGACCCTGTGCTTTCTGAGGATGCCTGTCATATGGTTTAGCTGGCCACTGGTTTCTCAATATTTTGCTGATGAGAGAGAGAGAGAGAGAGACAAACAGTTGTGAGTTATAAACTTAAAATTAAAGCATTAAAGTTAAACTTTAATTGAAGCTTACCATGTACAATATGTGCTTGGTTGTGATTTTGGTTTGAAGTTCTACATTTTGTTACATGAAAAGTTCTGACCAAGGATTACAGTGGATGGAAATGAAATGTTTATGGAAGATTTTCAGAATCCCCATGGTCCATATACCAACAGTCACTTGATTGATGGGAATGTCACCCAAATAAGATGGCAAATGTGATTGAACACATGGTTTCACAGAAGATAAAAGAAAAGAATTGATGATAAAATGTATTTGGTATAAAAGGAAAAAGAAAGCCTCATTGAAATAAATATTATCTCAGTTTGTTTTGGAGGGAAAGAAAAAGAATCATTGATTTATACACTAACAGAATATTCTTCTGGTGTAAACTTGAGAAAACTGTCCTGTAAGAGTGGGATGCACTCCCTGGAAGGGACTGTTCCCTGCTAATGGCCTTGGTACACATGCAGTCATATGTAATAATCACCTTCCTTTTGAGACGGGGAAGTTAGAAAAACACGTATAATACTTTGAAGAATAATGCTGGTTATATAGATGCTAGATTGCATCTCTCTGACTATTAGTTACAGATGTGTAATTATATGGTATGCCGAAGAAAAATGAAGTTGTTTTAAAACAAGTCCTCCTCTGTGAACAGAATTAATTGATATTAACAGTCCTAACTGTATGCCCAAGTACACATATAATATTTTACCAACCAGTCTTTAGATCCATCTCCCATTACTGAATTGTAATTTCAGTTCAGATTTGCCTGGAGGTGAGTAATAAATCTGCATTGAGAACTTCTGTAAGCACTGGAGGAGAAGTGGGTATTTACAGAGGGAGAATGCAGAATGTTGTGACTTATTCCTCCTGTGACTGCTACTAGAGTACAAGCAAGTATTTACAGGATTCTGAAGCCTGATAAAACTACACTCATGTAACGCCAAAGGACCTAAGGAGTTCTACTACACAGAGCGAAGTGCGTTCCTAATTGAGTTTGCAAGATGACCTGTGACTCACCTGGTCTTAGAGAGCCTTTATGGCCTGGATAGGACCTCAGAGATCTTGGTGTTCTGTCCTGTATCTAGATCACACAAGACCTTAGAGACAAAGATAGCTAATTCCTCTCAGTCTTTCTCAGAAAGTAATTTTAACCAGATGTTCTATGGAATTGGAAAGTTTTTCACTTTTTCAAAAAGCATGTTCTAGAGAATTTTCTTAAACTGAGCTCAAATAATATGCTGAACTCTTTCCTCTGGGCTTCTTATAGTTCATGTTTTAAGTAAATTCAAATAGGAAGTTACCAATTAAAAACTGCACCTATTGGTCCTCTGGCAGGACCAATCAATAGGAACATCAAAGCCTCCCATAATCCTGTTGTGTGTTCTAGGCTCTGTTAGGTTCATAGCAAAAGCAGTGTCAAAGATAAGCTAAGTCAAGTGTGGAGGAGCAGAGTCGGCCGTGGGTTTTGGCTTTAGCTGTGACATTGAGCTGGGGTTTCTAAGCTTCCCAGTGCTTCCTACCTTTTCAGTCAAGTTTTAAGATATTTAAGCAGTGATTGACTAAATTGTTCTTGTGCAGCCTACATGTGTAATTATCAAAGAGTTATGATGTAAGGCAGGATGACAATTCTGAGTTTCAAGAGAATAAGTCCTTGAAGGCTCTGAGAGAATGTTGTGTCTGTGGGTGTGAAACACGGCACCGCATGTCTGTAGTTTCCTGGGACTGTTCACATCATCTTAACCGAGTAGATTCCTGGGTGGCTCTGACTGAGATCATGACATGGGCTCTAGGAAGTTAGAGCAGTCACATCTCCATGCCTTTGTAGCGTTGTGCTTTCTTCACATTGTTTTCTTCTTGCTTGGTAATTTCTTAGGAGCTGTATTTGGGGAAAGTGCTCAGCATATGAGCAGATAGACGTGTAGATGCTGCTCAGTGGATAGCTAGGCTGGTCCAGCCTTTGAAGTAGTGCCTGAGTTATCAGGATGCCTTAGGCTTGCCACACACTTATACTGTAGGCCCTGGCAAATGCCCCCTGATGTGGGCCCTTCACTTCACTAAAATGAAGCTATTTGCTTTAGGAAGAGCTCAATAAAATAACCTCATGTATGTACTATACTGTATTTATTTGGGTCTCTAAATAAATGCTTACAGTTAGTGTATAATGGCACCAAATTTTTTCTAGTCTTGCTGCATGATGACGCAGCTGTCTGTACCCATTCTGTCAGGTGTGGACACACCTGTGATTGTTAAAGCTGAGGGTATTGATAGTAAATGTGTCCCCTTTACCCAAACCTTCCCAGAATTAACTGTAAAATATAAAAGTATCCTATCCAGAATTTGAATTCCAAGATGTTTGCTGTATAATTGTCTCCTAGAAAATGAAATCGAGTGAGCTTACTAAGCTTTTAGAGTGAATATTTTAATTACAGGAAGATAAAACTTGGAGATATTCTCATTATTTTGTAAACACAATTGTTCTTCTGGTGCCAACTTTAGAAACTAAATTATAAGTCTCTGAAAAACAAGGGCCTGTATTGATGGAAATGCTGACAGACCAGTGTTCAGAAGGATGGCAGGCACTGCGGTAATTATGCTATCATATTCCATCATTAGAGATTCTATTGAAAAGGTTTATAAATTGCTCCTCTTTTTAGATAAACCACCCTATATTAAGGCATCAATGATACGGTGCAGAATTAAATTAAAATCTCATAAAATGAAATATGTTCTGTATTAGCTGTTTGACACTTAATTTGCCTCTGAATGAGTAGAGGAAATCACAAATTAACCTGCTTTTGTTTTTCCAACCGTGGCTTATTAGGTGTTAGAACAACTGCAATTATAGCCCAATAATAACCCAGGAGCCTTATAAATATGTACGGAAATATGTAAGCCTGTGTTTAAAAACTAGGTTTGTTACATGAAATGCCTTTAGTTACACTCCTTGCTTGCACACTGTTGTCCACAGTTTATGGTTGAGCAGAGCAGCTCGAGGATAGAAATTTAAATGGACTGCAATACAGTACTAGAAATAATCCTAGGATTTATTGAAATTTCTTTTAGCCCAAAATCATGAAATTAATTTTAAAAGGTCATAAGTGGGTCATGCCATAGGTGCCATGTCTCTAGGTTGTCACATCAAACTGCTCTCTGAAATGGACAATGACTACATCATGTTTATGTCATTCAAATAGTTTCTTGAACATTGAATATGAGAATTCTTTCCTCATCTTATGAGTTGTTCAGAATGCATGTGTCCAACTGATACCTGGAATGTCTCTTTTTCAAGTTGTAGTAATCCCCAATTCTATGTAAAGTTAAACACAAGTGTTTTAGAAAAATCACCAAAGTCCACTTAGCATATTACTGAGCCCATCTGGTGCCTCTGTGATATCCCTGAGCCCGGACACACACTGCAGAAGAGAACAGAAACTTGTCCAGTCCTCTCTTTGTTTCCTGGCTTGAGTTGTTTACACTACAGCTGTATAACCCTGTGGGCACACTGTTCTATTCTGTGGGCCTTAATAAAGCCCTCTAGACTACATGTTACTACTGGGTTTTTAAACTTCTTTAAAAATGGAGACAGTTGTTCAATTATATCTTACACTTCCAGAATATACTTAGATTTTCAAGTGATTTTTTTTTTACAGCCACAAAGAATGTGCTACTGCATTTTGAGTTTGTGAACATTTTGAGTTTGTGTGTACATTTGAGTGTGTACATTTGAGTGTTTGTGAGTTTTAAGTGTGCATATGTTTTAAGTGCTGGATCTTACTTGATCATGTTTCATTTCAAAAGTAGGCATGATGTATTTTTAGACACTCAAATTATAAAGTGCTTTGAATTCTAGTATGATTTCATTCACATTCATGTGGGGTTTCCAGGGGGTGTTGATGTCTATTTTGTATGTAAAAACTCTTTGAGCCAAGTTTTTCTCATTCATGAACCAGTATGAATTAGATTTTGGACTCTCCTGTAGCTTTCTACTGAGATCTACAAATTCATTTTCCAAAGCTGAGTCCTTAGTTACTAATCCATTGCAATAATTCAGGCCCCAGTGATCTGATCTTCTTGCTGTGAAACTGAGAGCAGTGTTGGCATTGTGCAGTGGTTGAGAATGGCGCGTCACTAAGCTGCATCTTTAGACAGTATGCAGAAACTGCTGTGCATCCTCTCCACTTTACTAATGCCTTTTAGAAAAACTGCCTTATCTTTACGGTCCAATGAGAAGTGAGCACTCTCCTCCTTCTTTCCCTTGAGTCAAGGTGGCTTACAGGGAAGCTGCCCGATTCACTGCAGTCACTCTAAGGAAGGGGAACCTGCCTTTCACAAAAAGTAGCCTGCCTCCAGCTGCTCAGAGAGGAGTCCGGGAACGAGCCTTACCATCAGATTACACTGGGACAAGGAAGTTTTGCCCTTGTGATTACATAGCCTTTTAGGCTTGAGAGCAGAAGGCGAGCAGAAAGTGTGGAAAATGCTTGCATTCATTACTTCCCAGAGAGAGACAGAGTGTGAGAGAAGATGCTACTCCATCATGGTAAATATCTAGGGAAAGCAACAGTAGGTAAATGATCCAGGACTGCTTCTCAGTCTCCCTGCGCCACTGAACTCAGTGTCTTTTTAGTGCTAACCGTGTTTATTGTACATGCTCGTAATGTTTATTCACAAGAAGTTTTCAGCCTGGACTCTTAAAATGGGTGCATATGCAAACTAGTGGTTTCATTTTCTTTATTCTGAGGGACTCCTTGACTAAGATATGGAGAATTAGCAAAATCTTATATTTGGGGCATAACTGATTTAGAATATTTTAATCGCATAATTTAAAATGAAGAAAGAACAGCAATTTTTTTTATATATCATTCAGTATTTGGATCTACTATGGATGACTCTGAGACTGGTACAGTGTACTAAGATCAGATTACATCGAGTACCGTAGCAACACCAATACCACGATCTTCATATAGAGAAAACAAACTAGATTGTAATTGCATCTCTCAAGGCAACTGCTGTGTTTCTTTGCTTATGTGAGACTGAGTCTATGCTGCGAACCCTGTAGCTCCTAAGTAATTAAGTAATTAAGTTATTAAGTGATGAGATTGACCGCTGTTGCTGAGGCTGCTGCCATCACTTTTTCTTGTTTCTTTTCCTTTTCCTTTGCTTCATTTTGTTAGAATATGTTTCCTCATGCTAACAAAGCTTGCACACTCAGGAGTGAAAGATCCAAAATGCTTGATTGCTAAGTTTCTATTAAGAGTTCCTATTACAGTTACATAGACAAAGTTTGGAGCTGTGATGAAAGGATGGACCATCTAGAGACTGCCATATCCAGGGATCCATCCCATAATCAGCTTCCAAACGCTGACACCATTGCATACACTAGCAAGATTTTGCTGAAAGAACCCAGATATAGCTGTCTCTTGTGAGACTCTGCCGGGGCCTAGCAAACACAGAAGTGGATGCTCACAGTCAGCTATTGGATGGATCACAGGGCTCCCAATGGAGAAGCTAGAGAAAGTACCCAAGGAGTTAAAGGGATCTGCAACCCTATAGGTGGAACAACAAGATGAACTAACCAGTACCCCGGAGCTCTTGTCTCTAGCTGCATATGTATCGAAAGATGGCCTAGTCGGCCATCACTGGAAAGAGAGGCCCATTAGACTTGCAAACTTTATATGCCCCAGTACAGGGGAATGCCAGGGCCAAAAGAATGGGAATGAGTGGGTAGGGAAGTGGGGGGGGTGTATGGGGGACTTTTGGGATAGCATTGGAAATGTAATTGAGGAAAATACGTAATAAAAAATATTAAAAATTAAAAAAAAAGAGTTCCTATTACAATGGTGAATGCTTCCCATAGCCAACTTGATTCCTTGAGAGAAAAACAGCTACTATAGTCTTCTTGCAATTGGGATACACACACACACACACACACACACACATACACACACACACACACACAGCTACTATAGTCTTCTTGCAATTGGGATACACACACACACACACAAACACACACACACACATTACTAATTTATGTATAACTAGTATATATTAAATATGCACACATATTGCTTCTGTCCATCTATCTATATACATTCTACAGCAGTGTACACTGATGCCCAAGTTTTCTAGCTATAAAAGAACCTTTTAACTCAAAAACCTGAACATGTATGTGAATTTTATAGTAATTCTCCAGATCATCATGTGTTCATCTTAGCATCTTCCAGAAGTATCAGCACCTATTCCTTCTCATGCGTGGTGATATATCTGTACTTGCATATATATTGCAATTGGGTACAAATAGTACAAATACCAGAATTTCATGGATAAGATACAAAAGAAACATTGATGTTGGAAACGATACATAATAATGACCGAAACTAATGCTGATGACTTACTGTAGGTTAATCACATTTTAAGACTCCATAATTATCTACTGTGATATTTTCCCAAGCCTATGATGGAGATTTTATCATTAGCTCCATTGTAAGCTTATAGACATTTAAACATAAGAACACATACAGCTTTTGGAGTGAGTCGCACCTGTATTTTAGTTTAGGGATTGGGGTCCACATTCTTGCCTATGTTGCTTTGCTCTATTAGTAAAGATGAATACCACACACTTTGCAGGCCTGGGTTTTACTTAGCTAATTCTATCAACACCTGGCTCCTGCAACATGCTAAGATGAATACATGACACTCTGGAGAGGTGTTATAGAGGTCATATACATATCCAGGCTTTTGAGTTAAAATCTAGACCTCAGTGTGCACTGCCATAGAATGTGTGAAGCTTCTGGGACAGTTTGCCTATCCAGCCACAGGTATGGCACAACTAGTTGCATTTGATAAGACTGCATTGAAACATGCATAAATAGCCAGCACTTATTCTGAATGTCCAATAGAATTCAAGCCCCGTTAACTCCTTTCCAGTGTTTATTTTCCTGGAGACTTTTTCTTTAGATATTCATGCTTGCTTCCTCGCTTAATGTCTTCCCATTTGGGTGTCTTCTTACTGGACTTCTGCTAGGAACAGCCACCTAAGTTAGTGTGTGGCACCTGAGCCAAGCCTGGTCCACCAGTTGTGCTTCTAAGTGCACTTTTATTGGAGTACAGTGACATTCGCCGCTGTTGCTATAGCAACTTTTAACAGTAAGGGCACAGGGGAGTAACATCAACATTGACCCCAGGGCTACCAGTGCCAGCCTCGGAGAGATCACAGCCCTCTCTAGCGTCACTGGTCTCTGCTGTGATGCGCGTTACACATTGTAGTCTATAGGATCTTTCAGCTATTTTCACACTGTTACCGAGAGGTTTCCTTGTATGTATCGTCTCAGTTCAACAAAAGGTCTAAACGTTTGGTCGTAGTTTTTCACAATAAGCAGAAAAGATTAACCCCGTCAGGATTTGTTTATCACTGACTTTCGTTGTCAGCTCCCACCATTGGCTTGCACATATGATTGAGGTCATCTCCTAAACTTTTAAAATTGTAATGGGTAGGCAGCCTACATTCTGATCAGCCAGCACACATTTCTCTTTACATTAAGGAAAGAACACAGAACAGGTTGTTTTCAGGAGGTGTGATACTTCTCAGCTTTGTAGTATTTCTAATGACTGAGATATTGAATCTGTTCTTCGGTTGCAGAGAAAGCAGGCCCTAATTACAGCGTACATTCACGGAGCCCAAGCGGCAGCTTCTTGGAAAAGAATTCCTGTGTTTTTTGTGCTGTGCTCAGCAACACACTCCGGAGCAGATATTGACTGCAGCATTCACAGTCACTGAACTGGAAGCTGCCGACTCTATAGAGGCTGCTGTCAAGCCTGTTGTGGGGCCTGGGAGGTAGTGGACTGTAACCGACTTTTTTCCCTGAGTACAATGCTTTCCACTCATGCTAAGCCTGGCTTCAAAGAAAACAGAAATTTACTTCATTCATTTTATTTATTTTTCAAAATACGAGTTTAAAAAAATTGAACTCTAACAAAATTTATCCCCACAGGAAGCTGCTTGGGAGTTTTACATCACAAATATTGCCCTACCTAGACCCAAGGGCAGCACTTCCTATGTGGCCATCCTTCTCTTAGGTCTAAGAGCTCACTTAGCAATAACCTAAAACAGGTGCTTTCTTCTCGCCACCCAGCAAGCTCATGTAAGTTCTTTCCCCAGCAAGACAAGGCCCAGAACACACAGCTGCCTGCCATTCCTTCTTGTCGCTGCTCTAGCCCTATACCTGCCCTCATGGAAATCCATTTACCAGGAAAATTAAATGTTAGCAGATATGTTTCTAGGAATGGCTTGTGAACTCTTTGAATACAAAATGCCAAATTAGTTGGATCTTTGCCTCTTGGATGATCTGTACCACTGCCAAGAATGAGCAGGAGAAAATGTTAGTGAGATACCGTCTTTTCACACACTTTTACAGCCAGGTAACCATGCTGGGAAATTTTTGAAATGTAATCTTTGCCATTTTTGTTCTGATGTGATATGTTCCAAAGGCATCTCAGAACAGGCACAGGCTCTTACATTGTGCTTTGGTTGCTTTGACTAAGCTGGAATAGAAATACTGAATCAACTTTGAAAAGTCTGAAGCTGGAGCCACACAGACAAGCAACAACAAACTCTGAAGTGGGAAAAACTTCACTTTGTACTTTTTTAAAAGGACTTTTTTTTGTACAGTGCGTTTGGATCATATTATCTTTGCTTGTCTAACTCTTCCTAGATTCACCCCCATTCAGCTTTGTTTCCCCTCCTCCCCAAGACTAGTTTGTGCTGCTTGGGATGTTTGGTTGATTTACCAGGAGCCCCAAGACTAGTTTGTGCTGCTTGGGATGTTTGGTTGATTTACCAGGAGCCCCAAGACTAGTTTATGCTGCTTGGGATGTTTGGTTGATTTACCAGGAGCCCCAAGACTAGTTTGTGCTGCTTGGGATGTTTGGTTGATTTACCAGGAGCCCCAAGACTAGTTTGTGCTGCTTGGGATGTTTGGTTGATTTACCAGGAGCCCCAAGACTAGTTTGTGCTGCTTGGGATGTTTGGTTGATTTACCAGGAGCCCCAAGACTAGTTTGTGCTGCTTGGGATGTTTGGTTGATTTACCAGGAGCTACACTCTTAAAGAAAACTGCATCCTTGTCTTCCCACAGCTAAGAGTTACTGGCAGCTCCACATTGAGAGGTGGGATTATGTGCCCAACTCTTCCCTCCATGCTGGGATTTAGTCTGCTTTGGGCTTGCACAAGGTTTAGTCTGCTGTTGCAAATGCTCTGACTTCATGAGTGTGGCTGCCCTGCTATGTCCAGGAGAAGCTGTTACCTGTAGTCATCCACTGCCTCTGCTTATACTCTTTCCATCCTTGTTTCTACAGTGACCCTGGAATCTTGGAGGGAGCAGTGGATCAGGGGAGGGCAGATATATTTTCTTTAGTGCTGAGCCTTCTGAAGTCTTACTCTCTACCAAATGGCCAGCTGTGGGTTGCTATGTAAATAACCATTTACTGCAAAACGAAGCCTCTCAGATGAGGGTTGTGTCTGTTTAGCAGAATAATAGTAGTTAGGCTTTCCCTGAAGGCCTGTGACTTGTCTGGCCATAGGTTCTCAGCTTGCTTATGGGACCTGGGATGAGTTTCATCTTATGGAGTGGAATTTAAATCTAATCAGAAACTTCCATGATGTATGTGTCAGTCAGTGTTGTACCAGAGAGTATGGTTTCTCAGGCCAGTCTTTTCTCCTCCAGTCATTTGTATTTTACCTGCAGCACTATGAAAGCTAACCAGTGTCTGTGCCATCTCTGTGGCCTGAGTCCTCTGTCATTTTTGTTTCTATAACATGAAGTTCCCACTTGGGACTGTTATGGGGACGCAAACTTCAGTCTAAAGAGCTGAGCAAACACTGGAATTACTGCACTTCTCTAGGAAAAAAGGAAAGGAAAGGAAAGGAAAGGAAAGGAAAGGAAAGGAAAGGAAAGGGGGACAAAAAGAAACAAAGACTGAAAGAAAAACACCTAGCTATAACAAAATAAACAAACAAAAACATATTAAAAAAAAAAAAAACCAAAAGCCTGAAGAGTATTTTGTGTTGGTCAACTACTCCTGAGCATGAGGCCAACTAAAGCCAGTCTCACTCCACTGGACAAAACTGCTGTTCCTTCTCCCAGTAGGTGTATCAATTGCCAATGGCTACTTAGGGGTGGGACTTTGTGCCCACTTCTCCCTGCTGGGGTTTTGTCTGGCTAAGCTTCTTGCTATTGGTGGGTATTAACATGGAGACCTCTAGCTGGACAATGCGGAGGCTTTGGAGCATTGAGTCCTAAATGGAATGTCTTTATCACTCCCTTCCCCCCAGTACTTATAGCTCAGAGATGTATGTGGAAGAAGAGACAAAAGATAGCAAGAGCCAGAGGTGTGGATAATTCCAAAGAAGCAGTGTTTTCCAGATACAGCAGGAGAGATGCACATACAGACTCCCAGCAAGTGTGAGAACATGCCTTTTCACAGGCCCTCTGACTAACATCTGCAAATTCTTTCTGAGGTGCCTGGGGACCTGGTTTGAGCCACTTCAGGTAGCCAGGGCTTAGCTTACAGGCGTTATGTCATGTGGGTCCATGCATGTTTTTCTTCCTGGGAATAAGTTAGACGCTAAAGAAGAGTTACATATTTATTGAAATGCATTCTGATATTATCTAAATCCTGCCAAATGCATACGATATGCATGAATGTCCTATCATATGGGCCAGGGTGGAGGGACATGATTCCTCTCCACTTATAAGAGAAATCATGGAGACTTGTTACTCCAGTTTACCTTATACATGTGGAAAGCCCTGCAAGTTTGTGGTAAACTATGTTTTCCTGATAATCTAAACTACAGAGTCTCAAAAAACAAACAAAGAAAAAACCCCCCATAGTCCTGACCTGAACTGTTTTCAGCAAGCATTGTAGACATCTGGTTACTCTGATGCTTCACCTCTTATCTGCTGGGGCAACAGTGAGTAATTTAAACTTACTTTGGATTATACTAGTGCTGTTTGACCTACCATGTTAGGTGTGATTATTGCTGTCTTAAAGGTTTTTATTATATAACTACACATACACACACACACAGTATGGCCATTCCTGTTCCCTTTTTTATAATAATAATTAATTAAGTCTTGTCAGTAAAAGCCTGCATAACCATCTACTTTAATGAAGGTAGTCAGGACAAGGAAAGCCAGCTTGTTTAAATGGCCAAACTCTGGGCTCCTCTGATTCTGGGCTTTAGATGTGCAGCAACTCATGCAACCGTTGCACACAGGGAAGGTTCCCCATTCAAGATTCCCTGGGAGTAGATGGAATTTGCTACTAAAGCAGGGACAACCTGCTGCACGAAGCTTCTCTGTGCCTTGGTGTATGACATTCACCCATGCAAATGTGGCACAGTTGTGAATTTTGTCCGCTATTTGTAAGAGTCTTTGAGCATTTCAGGAGTAGCTCCTCATTCATAAAAGGTAGGCATCGGGCTGTAGGGATTTCACCTGCCTGGGTCCTTCCAGTGCTACCGGTTGTGACTCATTTTTGTGATGTGAAGCAAATGCACATTACATCACAATGAACTTGGGCTGAATTCTCCACCTTTCCAACTTTTAGCCTGGGGATAGACTTGGGTTGTGCCAGTCACTGTTTGCTGCTTCTGTTTGTGGGGAGGAGAGATTTACCTTGGAAGACATGGGATGTGAATGGGAAGGAAAAGCAGAGTGCAATCCCTCCCCCAGGGTGGAGAGGGAGGGAGGAAAGCCTCCTTCTTTGGTCTATTTGCTTTGCAGTGGTTTTGCTTAGCAATGGTCTTCTTTGATGCAGTCTTTTCGTGGGCACCCACTGAAGTCTCAGTGTACTCAAGTTTTAGAAAAGGCGGTTGGCCAGTCTTTGTTTTCTTTGTTGAACTGTTTATTTTGCTTTCTTCCTACAAGGTTCCCTGGCCCTGCTCTGACAGTGCTTTTCTGCATGAATTACATTCCTCAGAGCCACAAGTCTCCTAGTTCTTCCAGGCAATTTGACTCTGGCCTGTGTGTTCAGTCTATAGCTTCCATCTGCCTGAAGTCTTTGCCAAGAATACTTGCTGAATGACTAACGTGGGGACCTAAAGACATGTTTTAAATGTCATTAGCGAGAAGAGCCGAGGTTCATTCAAGTTTGTAACTTGGCTATTCTGTAGTCATTATTAGCTTTAAGATCAGTGAAGGAAGAGCTGCTAAGCCCTTTGCTCTCCTTTGAATGTGGAGAGGGCAACTGAAGGCTGATAGTGCAGGTTTGCACTCCTCGGGTCTAGTTAGTGTCAGCTGTCCTGTGGGGTGCTGGGGGTGGGGGAGGGATGTGCACTCCATGTAAGTGAAAGCCACATTTCTGAGCTATCTCATAATTTTTATATTTGAATTTTAGATATTTATACTTGTAAATCTTGCCATTGTGGGCAAAAGTGCATTGTCTTCTCTGTGGAAATAATAAACATAGGAAGTATGTAGACGCTGTTTCCTTCTCTTCTGTGTATCATTTTTCCTAAAGCATAGCTTATAGCTGGAACAGAGAAGAATAACTCCTGAATTCAAAATTATGTTTTAAACTTCCATTACTAATAGCAGATAATTGATCTTATAATGTGTTGAACTTCACTGCAGGTGCTAATGGGACAGTTATACAGTTCTCAAAATTCAGCTACCTTGAGAACACATTTCTGGGAGTGAAGAATGGGGATAGATATACATTATATGTATTAATATATGTATGTTATATATGGGATTAATATATACATGTGATTAAGGTACATTATATAGATCTAAGAGTTTCAAAGGATAAAATAATTTTAAAATTTCAGCAAGGAATTAGGGAGGGAAAAATGTATACCAAGTGATGATGAATGAATATTCATCCAGAGTGGAAGAGTGTTTTCTGCATCTGTGCGGTGAAGTATGATGGATTGCTTGATTAAAATTTTTATTGGCAAAATAAAAAAAAAGCAAAATTCCAGACAATTCTGCTTTAAAATTACACTTGTCTGTCTGTCTGTCTGTTCTGGGTGTATACATGTAGACCATTTTATACATGTGTACATCAAAAGACAACATGGAATAGGGACTCATGTTACTCAGGTTGTCAGGCTTGGCAGTAGGTACCTTCACTACCTAAGCCTCCTCAGTGCTCTCACCTGCTTGTTTGCTTGTTTGTTTGTTTGTTTGTTTTAGCCTGTGTTTTTTGTTTGCTTAGTTATGTCAGTTATGTTAGTCAGTTATTGTTACTTATGTGCACATGACAATCTTGATTTTACTCAGGCACATGAATTTTATAGTGCCAAACCAGAACTCTGTATTTATCAGTAATAGACCTAGAGATCCTTTTCTGTTGGAATTTCCAAGAAGGTAGACCCAGATTTTGTCAAGAAAGGCAGCACATGGGTGGAAACTGTACAAATCTATTCATCCCCAGAGCTTTCTGGAAAAGTCTTGAGTGATGTCCTCTCCCTCTCCCTCTCCCTCGCCCTCTAACCCTCGCCCTCCCCCTCCCTCTCCCTCTCCCTCTCCCTCTCCCTCTCCCTCTCCCTCTCCCTCCCCCTCTCCCTCTAACCCTCGCCCTCCCCCTCCCCCTCCCTCCCCCCTCCCCCTCCTAAGCCTGATTCGAACTAGGCTTCTTCTATCTGAGCATTAGTTTCCACAATAGTTGAGTGTTCTCGGGGCACAGACTTCTGTCTGCCTCCCCATCACCATTCCGTTTGACAGTAAAAGACCCATGGATTTGTTCAGTAGTTTTGGCCAACAGAGGTACTTCCTGCTTCTTGTGACCTCTGATATTAGTAGTTTGGTAATTCTGCCTGTGTGTCTTGGGATCTTGGGCTTGGGCCTCCGTGGTGAAGAATTCATTGCCTCTCAGAACGGGCTCTCTTTTCCTAACATTTTGTTTGCTACATGCTCTATGGTAATGTTTCGTTCCTGGGTTTCAGCATATAACCCCAGAAAGTTCAAACATCAGCTCATAGATTCTGATTATCTTCATTTATCATGGTCTCACTGGGTATCCCTGGCTGATCTGGAACTCAACTGTGAGGACCAGTCTGCTCTCTGAGTACTGGAATTAAAGGTGTTTGCCACCATGCCAGGCCTGACAATATTTTCACGGTCCCTGGGCCTGAGCTGGGTTCCATTCTCAGCTCTGCCCCGTGTTAAGTGGCTCCTTAAGCATTTCCCCCACCTTTGTTTCCAGATGCAAATTGGAATGGAGAATGGGCTGTTAGGGGAAGGTCTATGTTTGTTCACTGACTTTTGTTGTTTGTTTGTTTTGTTTTTTCCTTTTATACAGACACACTTAAAGTGATTCGGAAGAGATTCTCTACCCCATGCATGCTCACGTGACCTTTTGTTATATCCCATAAGCCATAGGTTTCCTTCACATTAGTTAATCTCCCCACTCTGCTCTCACCATTTCATCCTTTTTTTTTTTTTTTTTTAAATCTAAGATCCAATGATGGGCACACAGAGAGCACCTAATGTCTCACAAACCACAGAGATTTGGCAAGTGGTAGACTGCCCGATCCATGTCTAATCATGAACTTAACTCATGTTTGCAGTTCTGCATCTTTCTCCTGACCTTTGAACTTTGGAATTGGGGCATATTTTATAATCTGTAGTGGTTTCTGTTTTTATTGGTTAAGTGGCACGCAGGAGGAAGTTTCACGTGTCTCTTAGTATGACTGTTTCTTTTTCATTTCCTTTTTTGTTCATGGACTACAGTGACCAAAAGCTTTTAAAAGAAAGACTATATTTGAGAAAGGCTTTTAGAGTTCTTTTAAAACTAAAGCAAAACCTGAAAGTGAGACAAAAATATTTCTCAAAGTCCTGAATCTTTAAAGTAATGTCATTTTAGAGTTGAAAACTCATCCTTGTTTGTTTTTAGGAAAAAATAATAATAAATTTTTTTCCCCACTAAGATCTCAGCTACTGTTTCCTAAATTACACAATAATGAGCCTACTTGGAAAATTGCAAAGTTAAAGTATAGAGAGAATGTTTCAGAATGATTCTGCTGCCTACATCTTAGAAAATGAAAAACGAGGGGTCCCTCAACCTGGCAGGGGATAAAGAGGAAGGCATGTACAGCGAGCTGACTGTGCGGTGTGTTTGTGAAGATGCATAGCACAAGCTCTGAGAGGGTAAGGCTTCATGATTAATGGTGTTTATTCTTGACAGAAGCCTCCTTTATTTATCTGCAATACAGTTTAGCGATTTTATCAGGCACCTGAATGAAAAATATTCAGTCATACCAATATTGCAGTGTAAATTGAGTAGAGTCACTTTTTATTATATCTTTTTGCCTTATCATCCACACAGTAATTTTCTAGCAGAGGTATGATATGGAAAGGCTGGATTTAGTCGTACTTGACACAAAGCCTCTTCAATTTCCCCTAAAAGTTCAGGCTTAGAAGTGTGTGTGTGTGTGTGTGTGTGTGTGTGTGTGTGTGTGTGTGTGTATCTTATATATAAACCCTTCTCTCTTATTGAAGCAGTTTCAGGATTTGAAAGAATAAAGATAAACTGTACAAACCTGGGTAGGGAAAACTGTTAATATAAAAATATGTAATAGCTGTAAACTCGCTGATGTGCCGCTGCTGGGTGAGCTCCTGGACTCCACACTGAAGCTTTGTTTGGCTCCTGGTCCCACTCTTCTAATCAGCCACCATCAGGCCTCATCAGCATAAGGCTTTACTCTATCATCTCTTTGGGAAATGACATCAAAGCAGAGTATGCTGGTGCCCTAGAGAGGACATCAGTAGCTGCAAAGATGGCAGTGCTGTCACAGGGATGAAGAAAGGAAATGGAGAACCCATTTTCTGATTAACGATGGAGCCTTGTTTTTCTGGCTCAGAAGTCCACATAAACCTGACTTCAGTGTGAACATATGAAAGTAGACTCAACATGAGGTCAGGATTAACTTCTTGGACTCTAGAATTGTGCTTTTAATTATTGATCTGTACCCAAAGTGACTTCTCACACAAAACAAATCCAAGGCTATTGCTTCTCGGATTTTTAAAAATATCTATTTGTCTAAAATTGTTTAATCATCCAGATAAATGTACAACCATGGAATGAGTTATTTTTTAATGCCTTTTAAAAAATTCTTTGTATATTTTTTATTATTTTCTTTTATATCCCTCAAGTCCTCCTAGATCTGCCCCCCTTCTTACCCACACAACTCTATTCCCTTTCTTAAAACAGACAAACAAAAAACAAAAGAAAAAGCCAGAAAAAAGCACCCAGTTCAAGTTCTGTTTCTGCTGGCCAACTGCTTCTGAGTATGGTGGAGTGTGGTTGATAATGCCCAGTGTTACTCCATTGAAGAAAACCAATTTCCCCTGCCTCGCCCTTTCCCAGCCTTGCTTCCTAACAGCTATTTGTAAATGTTTTCTTAGCTAGGGGTGGGAGTTTGAATCCAGTCCCTTTCGTTTATGCCGAGATTTCTGTCTGGTTTGAGCTTTTGCATGTTTATGCTGCCATGGTCTCTGTTGGTCCATATGTGCTCCAGTGTTCTTCTACCCAGAAAAATAAATGTGAACTTGGAGTCATTCCTCTTATAGTTAGTAGATAGCATGACTCAAACTCAGACTTTCTACAAAATATGAAGGTAGGCTTCTTTATTGTTATGAGGATATGGCACCTAAACAAGTACCAGAAATTTCACAGTTATAGTTAGCGCTTAGATGGTACTTAGCAATTTGCTGGGTGACTACATGTTTCAAAATCAAAATATTTTTATTTTTGATGTATATTTTCTTTTGGACCCAGGATATTATTTGCCGTTTTTGTATTTTAAATAAAATTGCCTATTAAATATATTTGTATTGAATATATTTTGACCATATTATCATCTCCTTGTGTATCCACTTCTCTGTTCTCACACTGCTGCTCCATGCCCGCCTACTTTGTTCCTCTAAACCAGTGGTTCTCAACCTTCCTACTGTTGTGGCCCTATAATTTCATCGCTACTTCATAACTGTAATTTTGCATTGTCATGAATTGTAATGTAAATATCTGAGTTTTTTGATGGTCTTAAGCAACCCCTGTGAATGGGTCATTTGACCTTTAAAGGGATCAAGACCCACTGGTGGAGAACAGCTACTTTAAACAATCTCTCTCTCTCTCTCTCTCTCTCTCTCTCTCTCTCTCTCTCTCTCTCTGTGGGTGTGTGTGTGGGGGTGGTGAGCGTGTGATACTGTTACTATTAGAGGAAACAAGCAGGAGAAGCAGTCTAAGAAGTACCCATAGACAGGATGTTCTGAACGGAACCTTTGTTCCCCAAGACATTTTTCTATTTTCTTGGCAATGTCTTAAGTCTTTACAATAAAATACCTCTTGTTTTTTATGCCCCTGATTCTAGATTGAGATGTTTTTTTTTCATGATGTTCTATTCATCTTGAAGTTAGTACTCATATTTGCTTACTAATTTATTAATTTATCTTTTCTTTGTTTGAGTGTTACAGTTTTCTAACTTGTTTTTTGTCTTCAGTATTCTGTCCTTTCTTCAGTCCATTCCTTGGTCAAGGCTTTTATATTTTAGGTAATGTGTTTTTCATTTAAAATTTTCAAATTATTTTCTTTTCAGTATTTATACCTCTTTAGAGTTCATCTTTTTATATCTTATATGTCTTTCTTACTTTCCCAGCTGTTTGTGGTCTATTGGGATTCACTCAAAAATTTGTATTTTCTTTGATTTCTCTGAACACTCCTGTAATGACCCTTCTGAGCTCTCCAGGACAGAATGTAGTTCACCTGTAGTTCATGCTTGGGGATAAGTAGTTTTGAGGAGCAGGGCTGCTCAGTTTCTTGTTTACCTATGTATTTGCATTAAAGGTTGTACATAATGAAGTTAGATAATGAGTTGGATGTATTCATTCTTTCAAAAATGTATTCATATGCTTATTTATTTTAAATCACCCTGATTGTTTCCAAGGGGATGCTTGCTCTCTCTGTTCAGTAGGGACCACAGGGTTGTAGAGTTGGGGTGCAAATTAGAATATTGTTTGCAAAGACAATCACTATCAACATCAAGCGAGCAATGATGGAACAATAAGATTTGAATGAAAAATTAATCCTACCAGAACCAATAATTTAGGGGCAAAGGATAACTAAAAGTACTGAATGCATTAATACATTATTTATTGTGCATATGTATGGAAATGAAAGGGTGATCAGTCCCAACACAACAAAGAAACCTAGGGTTAGACTGAGATAGTACTTGTCTAAAGCAAAGAGTAGAGTAGAAAATACCTGGAAGAGGAAACAGTTGGCGGGAAGTAGAGGGTGTAAGGAAACCTTAGCTGGAGAATGACTGAGAAGAGAGAAATAAAGACGGAGAACTAAATGAAGAATGCCCTCCCCAGTTCTTAAGGAGGCTACACATTCCTCACTAACTAACCTGCCCTTTCCAGTGTTGAGATAATGGAATAGGGAAGAGCAGGGACACGTGGTAGAGTAAGGTGTTGCTTGAGTATGAGTGACTGGCTTCCTGTGTTGCCTGACTCCTGCTCTGTAGTTCTGCTCTGGCATCTGTACCTTTCTTTGGGACATCCGGTGGCAGCTGATATTCTAAACACCTTGTAGTATAACAGAAGTCACATGAGCACAGGACCAGCACTAACAACTGGAGGCCAATGGTGTGACTGGCAACCTAAACCCCACCTGTGAAGTACTGTCTACTGAGCTGGCTGGGGTCTTTTTGAAACAGTGTCCTTCCGTTGTTCCAAGCTGAGTCTGCTTCTTCTAATGACCATATGGTCGTCCCTGTTTCAAGCCACTCAGTCTACTGTGCCACGACTGCCTTAGTGCAGGACGTGATCTACTCTATGCCCCGTGCTTCATGACACAGGGGCCAGGTGACTGTGCTGCTCACTCAGCAGGGGTCCTTTCCAAATGAGACCCACAGCTGTTTTGTGAATGAAAGCACAGCATATCCACCCCTTGCTGAATTTTCCCTTTTCTCTACTCTTTATGATACCACATCTATGGCTACTATACAGATGTCTTTAGTCTGCCAGTCATGAGCTTTGTCTCCTAGAGTTGGCTGGGTGGAGGTCCTTTCTCTTTGTCCCCTCTAAGCTGGCTCTAGACTTTCTCTCCTGCTATGGAAGTTCTGTTTTTTATTCCTCTTAAGCATAAACATTCATATGCCATCCAACTTCTTTCACCATTATCGTCTACATTATTTTTGGAGAATCTGGAAGACTATACTTAGGGGTTGTTAACTGTCTTCCTCTCTTATTTTGCCCATTTGAGTATTATTTTCAATATGGATTTGGAAATTCATCAAATTCCAGAAAATAGGTTCTGTAGAATGAGTGGGTAAGTTGTTAGGAAAATTACTTAAACTTCTTGCTTGTTTGAAAAAAAAAAAAACAATTCTAGGACTGGAGTGATGATTCAGTGGCTAAGAACACTGTCTGATCTTCTAGAGAACTCTAGTTCAATTCCAAACATACACCTGTAACTCCACCCTCAGGAAATCTGACTCCTGATACTGGGCACTGAATGTAATAGGCACAGGCTTGGTGCACAGACATCCATGTTGACAAAACACCTATACACATAAAATAGAATAAAATAATAAAATATTTCTTAAAATGCCTTCCTTTAAAAATGAAAAGGAAGCTATTGGATTGAAATGAGAAGATAACTGACTACTTGAAGAATGAACATTCACTTTTACTAAGCTCGGATCTACCTGCTAAGAGGTACCAGTGGGTGCTCCTAGAGGATGTCTAGGGTGTCCAGTAACTGGGCTTACTGGCTTTAGAAGAGCTGATATCCCATGAGGCCAAGAAGAAAACTATTATAAGCAGACTGTGGCAGTGAGGAGACTGCCTTTCCCCAGGTAGCCCCTCAGTAGTAATAGCAGCAGCAGGCATGAGGTTGTAGGGACCGATATTTACAAAGTGCCTACCATTCAACAGGTACCAGGCTAATTGCTTTCTGTTTTTACTAGCTCTCTCTACATCTGTGCCTTCTGTTTCTGAGATTCAAAGATATTAAGTAGATATATTCTGATGTAACCAGAAAATATGTCTTAAGTAACATCCAAGTATATCCTTAAAATTGTTGTTGTAATCTCTTACTATGCATGCCACAGTCTCTTGGTTTCAGGCTTCCATTGGGGGTCTCGGAAAGAAACGTCTTTATTTATATAAAAGGCATAATGTATTAAAATATCTTTGGAGTTTTTTCTTTTGTTTGTTTGTTATGTTTTGAGGCAGGGTCTCGCTACATAGCCCTGGCTGTCCTGGAACTTACCACTTTTAATATGTTTTAGTGTCTGTTTTTGTTGCTGTGATGATATATCCTGAAACAGTTGTTTTGACTCACAATTCAAGAGTACTCATGGGAGGGTACTCAGTTAAGCACTTGGCTGTTTAGCATCTCGGGGTAGGGAGTATCTCTATATTTTCTTCTTTCTTTATTATTTTTTTATGTGCACCTTTGGAGGTGAGAGAACAAATGATATCATTCAAAGTCGATGGGCCTTCCCTCCTCACAATTAAGACAGTTCCTTACAGGTTTGCTCCTAGGTGATTTTATATCCTGTCTGCCTAGTTGACAGCACTAACCATCAAGTTACTGCTAGTTACACAGTACTTTCTTAAGAGAAAAAAAGAAAAGATGTCTTTTTATTGCACATTACAAAATGGAATGTTTGTAAAGGTATTACATTTATTTGTTTGACGACAGCTAGACTTTCTAAAGTTATAATTTTGAGTATAATATGCATCCATGTTAAAATCAAAACTCTTTATTTAGATGCCATTTTGTCATGCAAATGAGGTCTTCTGGCTCACCCACTAGCTTCTCCCCTTTCCTACCCTTGTTTCTAAAGTGTTAGAGGGCAGGCAAGACAGCTAAGGCAGTAAAGGTGCATGCCACCAAGCCTGATAGCCTCAGTTCAGTTCCCTTCCTTGGAACCTGTGTGTTGGGAGGAGAGAACCCACTCCTCTAAGTTGTCCTCTGACTTCCAAGTGTGTGTCATGATGTATGTTTGCATGGACATATGTGTGCTCACACAAAGTGATTAAAATACATAATTAAACATGAAATTAAATTAGTGTCAGATTCATGTAGCTATTTTTCTTCTCTTTTGTAAAATTTATTAAATGGGCAAGAAGAACCATGAAAACATCATTTCACAGATATGAGACCATTATCTCCCAAAGACTTACTTGAATGAGTAGTGTGTTCATTAAAAGCCTTTAAAAAACAAAACCAAACACTGTACATTGTAATCAATTGGACAGAATTTTATTTAATTTTTCATCCTTGGGAGTTTAATCTCTTAATAGAAATAATTGTAGTAACATTTTATCAAATTTATCTTAGTTTTCATCTCTGGGCAGAATAAAATCCGTTTTAGCTGCAACCAGTCCTACTGGTTCTAGAATGTGGTACATAGGTAGAAGGAATTGTATCCATGAATGTGATGTTTCTTTTCTTCTCCATTGACAAGAAACTTCTGGTTTGCTTTAGCAAAAGCTTTCTTTACTCCCAAAACTCATATGCACAGTCTGTCTTCTGTTGTCTACTTGGCACTTACACCACTGACTTAACAAGTCTAATTTTGTCCAATAATAGCAAATGTTATATTATTTGTACTACTTTTAAGGTCACCAAACTTTTTATAAATTTTAAAAAGTATTATATATCTGTAGTTTGTTCTAAATTTAATTGATAGCAACTCCTATGAGAAACTTCAGCATGTGTAGCACTAAGAAAACAGTGTCCCTTCTGAAGAAGTGATATGAACAGTATTGCAGAAGAGTGCACATAGTGTATGCATACAGCTCAGTGAACGGTAGTGAGTCTCCATAAATAAAGGCATCTGCCAGCTGAGCAAGACTAGAAATAGAACATTGTAGAACACCTGTTGCCTATGCTATACATCACCATGAACCAGGAATGAATATTCTGATATCCTTATGTTTATAACATTGGGTTTAAGTGTTACTAGACTTGGTATAAGTTACTATACTACCTACAGTAATCTTTTAGCTGGATATTCTGTCCAGTATCCCTCATTGTAGCTCATTCCTTTTCATAACTTTGCTATTGTATGAATTATTTTTGTTCACTATCCTATCATTGGGTAGTTGTTTCTAATTTTATAGAGGGTAAAGAATGCGTCTGTGATCTTCTAGTCCAGATGTCACATGTGCATTCAATAATGTATGTCACTGGATGGTAAAATATGAATCTATTCAAATAGCCAATCCATAGCTGTGCTTTCACAAGGAGGGTCCAGCCTGTGCTAATGGTGGCTCAGCAGTCTCATTGCTACACATCTTTGCCTTAACCATTGCTTATCGTTTTTTTCATGGGTGGCATGAGTAATTGCAACCCCATAAAATGGATGAACCTATAATACCCAGTTTGGTTAGAGAAGTATATCTAATTCTAACTAAGAAGTCCAGTTATTCTTGCAATGAGTTTTTGTTGGTTTTGTTCCTTAATGGTAGCATATCATACCATACTATTAAAATGCTATAATAATTGTCTATTCTCTTTTTGTAATTTAGTTTCTTGACCTTATAAAATTAGTCTTAAATTATAGTCACAAACAAAAACAATTTTATGTTGTTTGATTGCCTTTGGGGAGATCATTAAGATAGTCTTTACTTGTCTAAGACTGTGCTTGCTGCACATTTCTCAGATTCCCATGGGCATCTAGAAACAAAGCAGCATCAACTCTTTATACCTGAACAGACAACTGTAAAATCTTCAGAGGAGGCTTTCCCTACATGGGTACTAATTGGGGATGCTGGGGATCTGAATTCACCCAAGATGCAGAGAAATAGCCCATCCTTTCATGCCAGCGGGAAGCTCTGTCAGCATTTACCTACAGTTTTATTGATAGGGCCATTGCCATATTACTGTAATTCTGTGTTACAGCATATGTGGCATGGTTTATGTCTGGTTTTAGGCCAGTTTGAAATATCATTGTTTATTCTGCATATGTGTTGCTAGTTCTTTCTAATATCAGCAATTGCGAACACACAGTTCCAGAATATGAAGGCAGAGAAGAATTAGTAAACTTCACTTCCGTTCGTACGTGGATCTACTGAAAGAATAAACCAACAGAAGACAAATCTTTTTTCTTTTGTTCTTATTGCTACTTCAGTCATCAATTGAATACTTTTTAAAACAAGTTTAACAGATATTTACCAAGTCAAGTTCATGAAATACATCCATTTATATGTGTTTTGTGACTGTCTCTATATTTCCTTATATACAACTCATCCCTCCTCTCGTCACTATTTTGATTAGTCCCTTTAAACAGCAATGTCTGCTAAGTCTTTCACATATGGTGTTCCATTACAAATGTAATGATGGACGAATGAACTAGCTACCAAGGCTTTGGAAACAGTAGTGTTAGGCGAAGTCAGAAGTGGCCTTACTGAAAGACTGATTCATGTACAGTTAGCTGGCTGTTTGAGCCATTTTCATGCAAGTTTCTGCTTTTGTCAACACTATGGAAGTGTCATCTAATCTAGCTTACTAGGGTGTCTTAGTCAGTGTCCAGTTACTGTAAAGAGACACCACGACCACAGCAACCTCTAAAAGGCAGCATTTAACTGAAGCTGGCTTATAGTTTCAGAGGTTTAGTCCATTACCATGGCAGGAAGCATAGTGATAGACAGGCAGGCATGATGCTAGAGATGTACCAAAGTCTTCTCTATCTGGATCCACAGTCAGCAGGAAGAGATACTTGGGCAGGCTTGGGCCCTTACGACCTCAAAGCCTACCTCCAATGACACACTTCCTCCAACTAGGCCACATCCACTCCAACAAGGCCACATCTCCCAGCCCTTCCCAGTAACTGCTGTTCCTTGATGACCAAGCATTTAAATATATGAGCCTATGGGGGTGGGCCTCACATATCCTTATTCAAACTACTACATGGGGTCTGATGCAGAAGCCCAGCTTAAATAGAGTACACAGGCTGATGGAGCAGTATGGAAAGGGGACTTGCAGCCACTGCTGTACTTGGAAGCTAACTTGTCATTTGGACATTATTGGATGGAGAGAAAAGGTTTTGTCGGCCAATTTCAAAATTTCCTGATATTGGGTTTGCATGTGTGCCTTCTGATGCTCACAGCAGCAGGGAGGGAACTGCTGGTGTCACGATGCACCTACCTCATGGGTCAGGAGACTGATGTATGAGTAGGAGTGAGTTGTAATCCACATCCGGGCCCTGCATTTCATGAGTGAGCTCATACTCTTAGCCCCCCTGTGTGGTCCTCTGACTTGACTTTAAAGGGGTTCTAAAAATATCCAAGGAGGTTCTTCAGAGGAGAGGACAAAACGGACTCATATTCCAGTTGGTACTAGGAAGACTATAACTAGATACTTACAGCAGCTATAATTATAATTGCCAAAGTTTGCAGTTACCAAGATACCTTCAGCAGTGGTATGGATTCGTAAACTGGCTCATCTTATTAATGGGGTATTACATGATGCTGAAAAGAAATGAGTTTTTAAAGACAAACAGGACTTTGCCATTTCCAAGAAGACAGATGGAATGTAAAATTGTACTCAAGATTCAGAAAGGCAAACATTATATATTTTTCTATCATATGTAATCTAGATTTTTTTAAACTATGAAAAGGCAACTATTTGTGATGATGTACCTGAGGAGGAGGGATAAAAGAGGATAATGGCAAATGGGTATTACCAAAGTTCATTTACTTACATGTGTAAAAACGTCACAATGAAATCCGTTACTGCAGTGAACATACACTGTAGGGAAGGAGGAGGGTTTTCATCAATGAGCAGACATTTAAGGAAACAGCTAAGCGAAAGGCTGTGCCCTTAGAGAATATTGAAAATGGCAAGAGTCTGCCTATGTGCAGTTCAGCAATATCAGAAATCTATACTGCAGCTTAATTTTGAAAGCTAGTCTCCCTTCCCCTCTCCCTCACCCTCTCAAACCCAGAGGTCAGCCTGACTCTGCTTCAGGAATGCTTTCATTAAATAATTACAGGTGTGCATCACTATACCTGTCAAAACAAAAGCTCCAGGCATTTCAAGATTTGAAATTATATAGCATTTTATATTTGTCAATCCTGATGTATGGGCCTGTTTATGTAATATGATATGATTTTATACGTGGAAATGCATACATTCCCTTGTGTATTTTGAGTGCGCCTTTGTATGGCACAATCATGGGACTTCTGTTCACCACCACCCCTCATTCCCACAGACAGCAAAGCACAAAGAGGGTGCAGAAGGTACCCAGGTTACACGGCTGCCAGCTACTGAGCTGCTGGCCTCAGACCGTCCCTTACTGACTGTCTGGTGCCTGTCTCCAGGATTCCTGATGAGCCATCACTGTGTCACCATTGTGACACTTTCTTGCAGAAATGGGTGGCTTGCATTTACCAGATGGCCTGTTTCCTGAGGGCAGTTAATGAGCTGGGTGCCTGTTGTGCACACTCTCTGAAGCTTCTCCCAGTCACCTCGTTTGTAAACACTGATCCCCTATCTCTGAGTGCATCTGTCTGAAAGGTTAAAGTGCAGCAGCTTTAGCTCTAAGTCTTGCATTACTCTCCTTTCTGCTGATACTTCTCACTAGTGTGTAAACAGCCTTGAGTCTAGCACTCTCGTCAGAAATGGAGTGGTGAGGTCTAGAATCCTTCTGAGAGGCTTCCCTAGTTGTTCGCTGGGTCTTCTGAGGTGAAAGCTCAGAAGGAAGCTCCGGAGCACCTGTCACATCCTCAAGGTGCAGTGAAGAGACCAACCTTGGAGATCCCACCTCATTGCCTTACTCTGGGATTAGTGGCCACCCCAGCCATTTCTCCATGGTCCCCATGTATTTATGAATGTAGGTTTGTCTTCATGGGCATGACTCTTCTAGGTGGAATTTGGGCTGATGAGGACAGAATATAAGAACCAGAATAAGTTTTCATCTTTATCAAAATTACAAACAGAGCAACCTACCAAGAAGGGTGAAATTCTCCAATAGTGTATAGTTCATATCGTTTAGCAGTGTGTAGTCTGCTGGGACCACCATGGTGTATCCCAGAGGTGTCTTGTCAAGGACTCAGTGAAGTGATTACTGTGTGTGTGTTTGCTTGTATCTCAGCATAAGGTTTATGTTTTATAGATTACTTTTTAATCAAACTGGAAGGATTGACCATTCTGTCTGGTAGAAATGAATGTGAGCTTCCCCTGTACTCTGTAAGTGACCTAACATGTCTGAATGGAGTTTGATTTAACAAGCTCAGAAGGGTACTTGGAGGGTAGGGGGTGGTTTCCCAGAGACATGAAGTGAACTCCTGTGGTACAGCTTCTGCCAGTTTCTGTTTACTTTGTTAGATGGAATAAAGGCCTTTTAACTTTTCAAAATGACACATAGTGTGCATAGCATCCAGTAACTGTTCATGTGTTACATTCACGTATTATATAAGTGCCTTGCTGCACTTTTCTAGATGCTAAGAACTGTGCGATAGACACTTCTTACTATTTATGTATAAATTTAGGAAATTGAAATTTTAGTGTATTTCTCCAGAAGGAGCTCCAAGTATCAAAATTACATGAGAAAATCCTCACACAGCCAGCACCTTGTTTCAGCTTATTTTCTAGGAGGGGAACACTGGGTCTTTTCTTCATATGCCCTGCCCAGTCTACTTGCTGGAGCCATTTCCATTATGATCCTTCTCTGACAGGATGACAGAGCCAGGGGCCCAGTGGCCGTGTCTTTGCTTCCCTGGGAAGAGGGAAATGGTGTGTTTCACTCTTTGGTTTCCCTCCTAACCATGTGCTCTCAGTGGCTCTACCTCTCTCACAGTCTGTTCTCCACATGCCTGTTCACTATCACAGGCAGTGAGTACAGAGTTTAACCTATCTTAGCCAGTTCCCTGGATCATGCCCTGGAGGAATCTATTAGGGAAGGAGCACACTGGTGCAAGGCTTTGCAGATCTGTGTTCTAGACATGACTGTCCCTGGGTTGCCAATGGTTGGCTGAATGTGTGGTGAGGTTGAAGTTTTAGACATGTCTCTCTGAGATCAGATACATCAGAGAGCTCTGTAGAGTTTGCACTTCAGGAAAGCAAGCCTCTTCCATTATCACCAGGGCCTGGTCTTGATGAAAACCTGGTTCTTTACCAGATCTCTAAGCCCAGGTTTTCTCAGTTGTTGGCTCCTTACTAAACATAATTAATAAGTATCCACATGAAAAATGAGTTCTAGCAGAAACCCAGTTCTGAATATTGCCTCATGAAAAAGAGAAGTTGCTTTTATTTTTTATTTATCTATTTATTTTTTTGTATAGAAAGATAATTGTATTGAAAGGTTTTCTTTATTACATATTTTCCTCAATTACATTTCCAATGCTATCCCAAAAGTCCCCCATACCCTCCCCCACCACTTCCCTACCCACCCATTTCCATTTTTTTTTTTTTTTGGCCCTGGCATTCCCCTGTATTGGGGCATATAAAGTTTGCAAGTCCAATGGGCCTCTCTTTCCAGTGATGGCCGACTAGGCCATCTTTTGATACAAATGCAGCTAGAGTCAAGAGCTCCGGGGTACTGGTTAGTTCATAATGTTGTTCCACCTATAGGGTTGCAGATCCCTTTAGCTCCTTGGGTACTTTCTCTAGCTCCTCCCTTGGGGGCCCTGTGATCCATCCAATAGCTGACTGTAGGCATCCAGAGAAGTTGCTTTTAAACACTGGAAATTGGTTATCCTTACCTGCAAGCCCACTGGAAGCAGGTACACAGGTATAGAGACAGACTTCACATTGCTTACAGGCTTGCCTTTGGTCTTCACTCTTATGGGCAGCTTTGCCATCTAGAGGCTCAAGCTAGACACACTCTGTTTTGTTTAATAATGAAGCACTACAAAGTAAGAAGTCAGTCTTAAATGCTCCCATTAATATTTGGTTCAGTTGTTCAGTTAGCTGATAAGATTTTCTGCAAGCTAATGGCTGACTTAGTATGTGTGTGTTACATTAGGGATCAAACCCAGGGCCCTGTGCATGGTGAGCAGATGTTCGATCACTAAGCTAAAACCTCATCCATTTTTGAGACAATCTCTTAGGCTGGCCTTGAATTAATAACTATGCCATAGGTCTCAAAGTCATGACCCTTATGCCTTAGACTCCTGATTTCTGGTATTACAGTTACCTACTACCATACCTGACCAAGGCTGGCTTTTTGTCTGTTTGTTTGTTTGTTTAACCTATCTTCAGAGTACTGTGAAGTAGCTTAGAACTCTGTTTTCTTTGCTCAGCTAATTTGATAGTATTCTATCTGGATTACGCCATCCTTATATATTAAGGTAAGAATGCTAAAAAATTGGTTTTAAAAAGGTAAGAATGCTTAAAAAACGTTCTCCCAAGGCTCTTTGAGTTCATTTAAAATCTCATGCTTCTTCACAGCTTATGAAGAACATGTGTATGTTTCTTTACATATGAGTGCTTGTCTCATGCGTATCTCTTGTGTTTCTTTTTCTGTTTCCAGGCCTTCTGCCTTATCTAGTAGCCCAACGTATCCAGACTTGCCCTTCATTAGGATCTCCCCACACCGTAATCCCACCGCAGCCTCAGAGTCCCCCTTCAGCCCCCCACACCCCTACATCAACCCATATATGGACTACATCCGCTCATTGCACAGCAGCCCATCCCTCTCCATGATCTCAGCTGCCCGAGGGCTGAGCCCTACAGATGGTAAGTCTCAGACAAGTTTGTATTTCCCTTGCAACACTGTATAAAGCAGATCTAGCTTATGGTAAGATTTTTCCCACATGACAGACACTGAGGAAAGAAAGTGCTTTAAGTTCAAAATTTAATTTCAGCTTATAGCACTGATTTGTGGGTGGTGGTGTCCATAGTTTTGTAAGAATAGCAATGTAGAGAGGAATTAAATTTTAGAGAGTAATCAAATTGGGATTCAAAGCAAGATCTGATGGACTCACCTCCCTGCCATAAATGCCCTCCTCTTCTGTACTCCACACATGATTAGACAAGCCCTTCAGGTATTCCCATGACAGTATGAATTCCCTGAGTGCCTTGCCCATTTTCTAATGGATGCTCTTATGTTCTGTATATCAGAAAGACACATTTTTACAGCTATGTCTCTGAGAACAGAGCTGTGTATGGGGATCCTGATAAAACTGATAGTTCTTGGGACAGACCTGTGTGGAGTGGGGGACCTGAGTCTTTAATCTGATAGAAGCTTCCAGGTGATGCTAATGCTGTTGGCCTATGGTGGGCCATAATATAAGTAGCAAGAGCTTAGGGGAGGAAAAAGACCCATTATTAAGTGTACCTTCAGCCTCTGAGCATGCCAAGTAAAACTAGAACATTGAGAACTAAGAACGAGCTAGACTTTATTCCTGTAATTCCTGATGCTCATTTTAGACTTCAAATGCAGGCTTCATTTGGAGCTGGCTATTCACAACATCCTATCAGCCTATTCCTTAAAGTCTTGTTGAAATATTGACTGTGTCTTCTATGTATATATAAATGTTTGCCTACACAGGCTCAACTTTTCATTAAGATACAAAACTGCACAAGCTTTAGTAATTGCTGATGGGAGCTGTGTTTGCATGCTTTATTATAGAATATAAGTCACTGCTGGTGTTACATAGTAAAGAGATACTGTGAAGTTCATTTCACTAAACTGTCGGCTACAACTTCCATACCTCTAATTCTAACATTGGAACTATAGTCTGAGTCTGTACACAGTGTCAGCTGTATGAAGTTTCTGAGGACTCATTCATTCTCATGTATTTCCAGGAATATCCATCTTCTACAAATAATTACTCTCTCATGTATTTTCTTTTTGAAAATTCCATATAGGGAATATTTTCGTAATGTAGCCAAGAGATACTTTTTTATCATTTGGGCAATATTGACATTTTAAAAACCTATAAAAAGTAAAAACATAATTAAAATTTTCTGCTTGGAATTTGATTTTGTGATAAAGGATGTTATGTAGTAAATAGAACCAAACATAGGAAAATGGATAAAGAGATAAGAAATAAGCTCGGGCTGGTGAGATGGCTCAGTGGGTAAGAGCACCAGGCTGCTCTTCCGAAGGTTCAGAGTTCAAATCCCAGCAACCACATGGTGGCTCACAACCATCTGTAATGAGATCTGACTCCCTCTTCTGGAGTGTCTGAAGACAGCTACAGTGTACTTACATATAATAAATAAATAAATCTTTAAAAAAAAAAAAAAGAAAGAAAGAAGCTCAAGGTGCAATTGGAGTTGCTGTACCTGACTTGCAGAAATTTGACTGGCTGAGGACTTGGTAGTTGTAGTTACTGAATGGAAATCATGCCTGTTGTCTGCATTTAATAATCGTGAATTAAATATCCATTGATTGATTGGTGGTTCTGCCTTCCCTTTCCTGCCTCATGAGACTCCAATTAATAAGAGTCTAAGTTACTTTTCTACTGCTATGAGGAGGTACCATGAGCAAAGTAACTAATAGAAGAATTTATATGGGCTTCCAGTTGCAGAGGGATAGACTCGGACTATCCTGACAGGAGGCGGGCAGACATAGCAATGGTGCCGTCACTGAGAACTTCCCAAGACCAGAAGTACGAGGGAGGGAGAGAGAGAATTAGCAATGGTGTGAGCTTCTGAAATTTCAAATCTTATCTGCAATGAAAAATTTCCTCCAATAAGGCCACCCTTCCTAGTCCTCCCCAAACAGTTCCACTAACTGGTGAGAGAACATTCAAGCTTATTCACTTTTGGAGTCCATTCTAACTCAAAGCACCATACTACCCAGTCAGATAATTTCAGTAATATAATTAATATAATATAATTCCTCTTGTAGTCTAATACTTTAAAGATACTCATTTGTGCTATGTATCATGCATAAAAAGTATTCCATGTGGACACCAATTGAAACCATCTGTTGCTAGGACTTTTTGCTGTAGCTAGTAAAGTGTCTCTGCTCAAATGCTGTCCCTAAGCACTTTACAAATGTGACTTGACTTCTGGCTCCTAGCTGCTTCATGGAACTTTCTGAATCCAGATTTTTGAAAATCTAGAGGCCGCCCTCAGAAGTGCTGCTTTTGCACGTAAATTGGCAGGTGGAAACTAATTATTATCCCACTCATTTAAGGCTGACTCTTGCCAGGATATTGTTCCAGAGTGATAGGTACATTTTCTTTTTGATTTTGTAGTGGTGGGAGAAAAGGGAAAAGGAGAGCTTGTAAATTCTGGAACATGAAATTGCGGCTTATCATGCAGTTGTGTGTCAGTAATGGGTGCTGCTCTTTTCTTCTTTCCTGTAAACTCTGACTTCTTATGTTAGTGAGTGTTAACTCAGACACTCCTGTCAGGAGCCTGGGGAAGTATTTTAAGTATGTCTGGAAAGATAGCTCAGTTGTCTGCATTGTCTACTATTATAACAAGTATGAACACACAGTAATTATCTTTAGGAAACTATTTCCTTTGCAGGGGGAGGGAGTCAATCGTGACCATGTACATTCAGCTTAATTTGGTACCAACACTGGGACAAAGTTATGTATATTGGACTCCCCATATATTACACTGTCTAGTTAACATCTTTGCTTTCTTAGTATATACATGTCTCCTCTGTGATCCCAAAATGACAAAATTGCCTGAATTACATGTCTCTTACAATGTGTCCCATCTTAAGAGATACATGACTATATAAAAATTCGAATTCATGATAATTTAACAAAAACCAAAACTTTTATACTATATTTTACTATTTTTATTCCTCCAGTTTTTCCTTCCAGATTAAGAAATGATGCCAATAAATGCATACGTAGAACAGCTTTATTGCACAAGCCATAAAAGAATTGTGTTTGAAGGTTAAATGGCGAGTAGGCTTAGAATACTTCCAAAGCAGTGTCTCCTTGTCTGTCTTGCAACTGTCACTGTCTTGTTTCTTCTTGTAGCTCCCCATGCTGGAGTTAGCCCTGCGGAATACTATCACCAGATGGCTCTGCTGACAGGCCAGCGCAGCCCTTATGCAGACATCCTTCCCTCAGCTGCCACTGCTGGTGCAGGGGCCATCCATATGGAGTACCTTCATGCCATGGACAGTAAGTGGCAGGGCTGTTTGCTGGAGAGCCGGGAGAGGAGCAGAAGCTAAATAGGAAAATGGAGAGCAAGCTGCAAAGGTTAAGCGATGGGCTAAATTTCCAATCTAAAGTAAGCAGGAACCAGAAAGAAGGAACCACCTTCAGGTGACCTTAGCCTCCTGGTGAACTGAAATGTACAGCGAATTGTAGCCTGGTAGCAATACTAGAAATGTAGCTGGTCAACAAATTACTCTGTTCTGCTTCTTGTAATAAGAAAAGAAAGGAACAGATTCCTCTTGGATTTTGTGTGGCCGCTTCATGGATTTTTATCCTTTAGATAGTAGGTGTTAATTTATTTCAATTTATGCACTCTTATATTAAAATACTGTGTTTCATGAAAACCCTTTGCAGGTGCTAAGAACATGGAAGGTTCATAATAGTTATACTTAGTGGGGGGAAATCCAGAAACATCTCCAGATTTTAGTTCTAGGCAGTGAAGGAAAGAAGATCATGTAAGTTGCATGTCACTTGGGGCATGGACGTGTCTAGTGGTATTAGGATTCCTTTGTGTAACAGTGGGCCTATGATAAGGCCTTTTTTTTTCCTTCTTGCTCCAGCCCAAAAAATTATTTATTTATTATACGTAAATTTGATGTGTCTGTCTTCAGACACACCAGATGAGAGTGTCAGATTTCCTTTATGGATGGTTGTGAGCCACCATGTGGTTGCTGGGATTTGAACTCAGGACCTCAGGAAGAGCAGTCAGCGCTCTTAACCCCCGAGCCATGTCTCCAGCAGATAATATGGCTTTTTAGAGCATTTCAAAGCTTTCATCTCTGAAAGGACCTGTTCAGTAAATATCCTTTGGCATGATCTTGAGGAGTGATGCTAAAGTCCAGCTATTATATCAAGTGGTCAACATATGTTTTTGGTTTTTGGTTTTGTTTGTTTGATTGTTTGTTTGCTTGTTAGCTGTGGTGTTTAACCCTTGTCCAGCTAGGCTTTGTTTGGAGTCATTCTTGTCAGAGAAGTGCTTCTGTTAATCTAGGCCTCAAATTTGAGGAATAGGGAAGGATGATGGATGGTCCACATAGGAATAAAATTGCCAGTCTGAGTCTACTAATCACCCAGGACCACCTTGGTATACTCTGAAGGAGTGTGGCCTGGTGCTGGCCTCTGTTGGGCAGCTTGTTACCACACACAAAGCAAAAGAACTATGTTGCGCCCTTTGTGAGGGTTTTGTTGTTAGCATCAGTAGCATAAAGAGCTTAAGTTTCAGATTCATCATAACCACATTTCAATTAGCAATTGTTTGGGGGGAACAGTTCACCGTTATTATGCAAATTAGTTATTTAAAAATCTGCAAATAAAGAATTAAAATAAGAGAGACTCCTTGGAAGGTCAGCCTGCATTACTCTCTCTATTTGATAAGAATGTGTTTAGTCAGGCGGTGCCTTTTTTTTTTTTTTTTATCTAAATAAAGGATGAAGCTACCCTTTTACTTTGTAAAACCTAATTAAAGGAATTTTAATTTGCCAGAGTATATGGTAAATTGACTGTCATTAAGTAGGAATTTAGATATCCTATCATTCATCACATGAAAAGAAAGCTCTTCTTTCTTTGTCAGAAATTTTTATTAAAACAGAGAAACAAAAACAATTAACAGAAACTAGGTTGGAACTCCTCGTGCTGGAGCAGTAAAAAGGCCCTGTGGCTAGGCTTGTCGTGGCTCAGAGATAGAGTGCTCGCCTAGGCTTTAAGTAGTTTTTACCTCTGCACACTTGGTGGAAGCACATTGTGTGACCCAGGATGGACCTTGACATGGAGGCTAGAGTACATGGTGTGACATAATAGACTAAGCTGGTATATTCATAGCTCTGACAGTCCCTGAGATTGAGGGACCATGAGCCTGTAATTCCTTTAAGGAACATCCTAGGGACTGAGAAAGAGCAAGGAAATATGGAGTTTATGCTATACATATGGCCAGAGACTGACTTAAATTAAACTAGTGCTGTTCTCAGAGAGAAGCAATGAGGACATTTTCCAGCCAGTCTTCTGTGACCTGAAGAATTTGATGAGAAGGGTTTGTCAGGCCTCGGGCCCCTGACTTTGAGTGGTCTATTTAAGGCTCCCTATGTCTCACGGTATTACATCACCTCCCACATCACTGATAGTTAGTGAGTGCTAGCATTTAGAAGGCTAGGGTCAATCCTGATCATCCTTCCAAAATCTGGCGTGGCGGGAATAATGAGGGTCTAGGTTATCTTGCTGCTTTTGAGTCCTGCGAGAAATGGTTAGTGTTAAGGGTTGTGTGAAAACTAAAAGTAAGTCTGGTCTGTCACTCTAATTGTCTAAAAATGACAGACATTTCTTCATTAAAATCTCTTATGATGCAATTAACTTACTGCAGTGAGTAGACATAAAATAGTTACATTCAAGGTCAGGGTATAATAAAACTGAGATGCCCCCTTGAATACTGGGAGTGTATGGAGGGCCAGGACTACTGTTCTGTACTTACGTGCCCTGAGTCTGTGGTGCTGAAGCTGTTCTAAATGCGTGAACCCATTTTAAACGTGACTGAAAGAAAACATTGAGAAGACACCGGGCTTCTCATTCAGTGTGGTGGAATGGTGGTACACATGGATGTTGCTAACAGTACCATTGTGGTACTGTTTATGGTTGTGAGATTAACTGTACAGCCTTTCATACTCACTACTTCTGTTTCGTTAAATTATCTCAGCAAGGAGGGTTGTTATCTTGCTTGAGGTCAGTTGTGGTAACACAAACTTTTAATTCCTGTAATTGGGAGGCAGAGTCAGGGGGAATTGTCAGTTTAAGGCCAATGGCATATCACCCACCCACCCCCAACACACAATACACATGTAATTTTCTGAATGAGGCAAAAATTGTCACATCTCTGTAAGCATCCTATGGAACATAAAATCTTCTGTTTGTACTTAAAATTATTTACAGTTGATTTGCTTCTTATGTGGCAGGATGACCTTCTGATTCCTTAAGCTTTAGTTTTATGACTGACTTGTAAATTGATCTTCGGAAGGCAGGCATAGCAGTTAGCATTCGCTCCTGTGACCTAAGACTTGATGTGTAACAAATTTGAATGTGAATAATATTTAACCCTTCAGTTAGAAACCACCATATCAAGTGGACATATGCTTAAATTGAGATACTAGCCTCCAGTTTAAGAAGCTTAAAGACTGAAGTTTAAAGACTTAGTTCTTTAATGGGGAAGATGGGTCCATCTCAATATCTTTAGGCATATCAGGTCTTATTCACATCCTTGGCAGGGTTTATACCTCCCAACTTAGAAAGTTTATAAGCTACCGCCATCAACAAATTGGAATCTATAGGCTTAGATGAGGAGGCTTGTAGGACAGGAACCCTTCTTGACACCACCGAGCCCAAGGCTGTATAAGGCAGGACTACTCTTTGCAGTGGAGGGGTTTGACAGTGTCTGGCCTTTTCCCACTAGATACCCATAGTATACCCTGATGTCAGACACCTCCTGGGGTACAGAATCACCCTAAATTGAGTATGACTGACTTGGGGTAATGCATTTATAAGTTGCTTTAGTGATGGTGTAGGTTTACCAGGGAGCATTTAACTGCAGGGTTCATGAGAAAGGCAGGCATAACTACACCCAGTTCTTTATTTTAGCATGCTTTAGTTCTTTTTTTTTTTCTTTCTTTTTTTTGTCATTCAATTCACTGCCTTAAGATGGTGTGTGTTAGAGTGGAGAGGGCATTGTGTTGCAACTGTGGGAACCTCTGTCTTTGTTGCTTGTGGTGAATTAATGATGGGAATATCTAAGCAGCTGTCAGATTCATAAATCATTAGAAATAAGAAGGATAACATATAAAAGTCTCTCCCTTTTGTTGGGCAATTTATCATGTTGCCTGTATATTAATAAACAGTGCTCCACTGAGGTAAACCCTTGGAAGATAAATATTTTGCCCTAATTTCTTCAATTGTAGCCAGTAGATCACAAGAGAGAGGAGAGATGCTTGTCACCACAAGTTGCCAACTTCTTGTCCCTCTCCTTTCTCACCAAGAACTGACAGTCAATAGCATATAGATTCTGGCTGTAGGTAATCAAGTTCTGCTTTGTTTCTGTAACAGGCACCAGATTTCCCAGCCCTAGGCTGTCAGCTAGGCCCAGCCGAAAGCGTACACTGTCAATATCGCCACTGTCAGATCATAGCTTCGACCTTCAGACCATGATAAGAACATCCCCTAACTCCTTGGTTACAATCCTCAATAATTCCCGTAGCAGCTCTTCAGCAAGTGGTTCCTATGGGCACTTATCGGCAAGTGCAATCAGGTACGTATTTTCCTGAATCCGTTATGTGTCTTTATAATAAAATGTCAGTGCTCATAAGAACCAGTAATCCATCTGTAGTGCCAGTGGTCTGAAGAATTAGCAGGCTGCTGTATACATACTAGGATTCCGGTTAAATACCACAACAATGAGCCAAAGTTAATTTGTTTGTGTCCATTATTCAATAGTTGTTGTATGGCAGTTATTCAGTTTCAATGAGATCTCTTCTTAGAGTTAGAGAACTTTAAATCTCTTATCCAGTTCTTCTGTTGCAAATATTTCTGTAGAATAAAAACTAACTCTGCCTGGCTGCCCAGTATGTAAAAGAGTTGGAGGTACCTACCTAGCCAATCACTGGTGAGTTAGCAGGAAATCTATTGAAAACATATTTCTTATTTTTTTTAATTATACTTTTCCAGCTTACCTTTAAAGATAAAACTTTGGTTATCTTTTCTGTGTACTGAGGTAATTTTTACACACCCTTACATGAGTGTAAAGAATGTAAGATGCTATTGGTAATGATCAGATTTGGGCTTTCATCCCTGCATATGAAAGGAATATGAAAGAAGCCATGCTAAGGTGTTGCTTTTGTCAGTTGATCACTTTCCTCTAAACTGTGCTCGTTACAGAATTAACAGTGTCCTAGCAAATAGTTAATTAAGACAATCCTGCTTATAATCTTTAGCTCTCATTTTCACTCCAGTTTTCACCATGGTCCCAAAATTCCCTTACCAGTAATCTTCGCATTGTAGTTCGGCACACTGTGGGTGCTCCCTCATCTTGGAGTCATCCTAGTGAACCTGGCATGAAGCCAGGGCATTGGGAAGGGAAGACGGATGGGCATTGGGAATTCAAGGCCAGCTTGGGCTGCTTGACATTCTGTCAAAAAACAAGCAAAATGAAACCCCAGGAAAACACAATACATAGATGGAACATAGGATCTAATCACTATTTTCACTAACCTTGCTTTTAATAAGTAAGAATGTATTTTATTATTATTTTTTAACAAATGGGCAGGAGCTCTAGTTATTAATTGATGAGCCTTTCATGGTGACTTTACATGTTTGGGAAACTTCAACAGTTCAGAAAAATGCAATAAGTAATACTACTCTCTCCATGTTTATTAAGAATAACTAATACCATTGTTCCACTAAAACATTTTTCAGTGCAGTTTTGATGTTTTGTTTTGTTTTTTAGTTAAATTGTCAGCATTTCTTATTGGCAGACAGGTTAGTAGTGTTACGATAAATCATGATTCTCATTTTCTGATATTCTTTCATATGGCCAATAAGAAGTGGAGCTATGGAATGAAGCAAACACCTGCTTATGTGACTATATAGTCCACACATAATGTAGGGTTTGGAGTATCTCAAGGTTAACCGATGGAATCAATACATAGACAGGGGTCTAAGGTGTCTCAATATCTGCTACTATAGTCACAAATGTACACTTCAGGTGTCTGCCTGTGGTCAGATCCCAAGTGTGGCCCTAATTTGCATATCTAACAGCTGCAGGTAAGATATCCAGTGTGTTGCAAAGGGCCATGTTTTATTAAGGTGATATGGATCCAGAGTGGGACAAAATTTCTTCCTTATTGGGTAAAGTTGGAAGAGAAATGGTAACTCAAAGAGACAATAGCACTGGCTGTGCTACATCAGTGATGTTTCAGCCTGTTGTTCTCCAACCCAGCAGCTTGTTCCTGTTCTCGTGGCAAGGGTTCTTAGGTCATCTGTTACCATAAACTATATTTTAATTTACTGAGATTTCACAATTTTGTAACTTGACTAAAACATCCATGTAGAAATACTGTGCTATTTACACAAATGATAGTTACACGTATCACTTTGTGGCGTTTGTGGCAAGGAGGTAGCACTAGAGATTGAAATCAGGACTTAGCTAAGCAAGGCAGATGCTCTACTACTAAGCTATACCTTTAGCTACAGAATTACTTTGTGAACAGTTCTTCTTTCTCTCTTGTTTATCCCTATTTGTTTGCTTTACTCTTTACAATTTCTAAGAATTCAGGTTAGAATATGCTGCATAAATGTTCAGGTAGTATCATTTATTCTTATCTAGCATCTTTGTGATATCCTACCTTTGCTCTGAGAAGGAGCTACCACACTTCAGAGACTCTTGATGTCCTGACTTAAAGTTATCATTTCGTTAAAAGTGGAAGAAGAGATTCACTTTAAAGACCAGTATGGTCTCAAAAGATCCAGTGACAGTCAGGTGACCTAGGACTATCTCATACTCATTTTCTTTCTTTCCTTGAGTATTTTCATGCATATCCTCTCTGTCAGTGGGTCATAGTAGTCTTTGATATGCATTCATAGTATGCTAAGAACATTTCTCAATTTTTTTTCCACATAGAAGGTAATCCAGTATATGATGAGCTGCCATGTACCATTATAATACAGTAAATATAGTAATGGTCATGTCATCTCCACGTGCCAAGGAAACTTTGGTATATTGTTGTCCCTCGACCTAAATAAATCAGCTCAGCAATCATCAATTATGGACCAGGAAATGGCAGGGAAAAGAATGATTCTTATGGATACCCTGAGGGCAGATGCTAATCTGAGAAAAAATGAGCAGTGGAAAAAAAAACTGAGTAGGAAGTACATTTGATGTCTGAGTTGAACTGGGTAAGCACATGGACAGGCACAAGGAAGGAGGACGCTGGCCAATTTACTGAGCTGGGTGAATATTGGTACCACCGCTTTGCAGTCTCCTGCCCATTACTTTACCCCAAAACACACCTGACTTCTACACTCAACATTTTGCAATGTCTACCTCACTGTTAATGTTGGCAGTGCATAGGGAATTATACACATTTAAGTTTGTAAGGATTCTGTTATATAAGAACACAGTTATTGAGATTTCTGTTGCCATCCATTTTCCTGAAGTAGAGCAGAGCACCAGACCTCTCTTGTTTCTCTGTATCACCTTTGTCTTCTGCCATGAATACGGCACTACAAATATTTACTGAATAATAAATTAATGTTTTTCCTCCCATTGAACAATGAGAATATCCTTCATCTTTTTTCACTAAGTGATTCTGGTTTTCCAGATGCCAAGATCAGATGTTATTCTACATTTCCACAGATCAATACTTTACATATAGAAGCAGAGGGAAGCTGATACAAAATAAAAGGGTTAAAACAGCAAATGTCTGTTTTAGTATATTATTTTATATCTTTAAAATATTTACTTGTAATTCAGAATCCTTTAATATATCATGAAATAACTACTTTGAAGAGCATATTATCCATAGTACTTGGGTGTGTCAGACATGACTTAGGTATGTATCCTAAGTCCTCTTTTTATTCCAGAGCTGCTGTAACTCAAAATCCCACACACATATTATAAAATATTGCATTTAAAGAAACTATAAGTTCTCCATCACTTGAAAGGTTTCCATTGAAGACGAGAGTATCAAACGGCCTGTGGTCCTCAATCTACAGTTAACCCTAACATTGTAAATAGCCATAACTCATAACAGTAGGTTGTTCTGCTATTATCTTCCCCAGATATTACACCATCATAGCAAAAGAAGGCATTTCAAAAGATCCTTATGGGTGTTCAAATGTAAATGGGATGGAGAAATGATTAGTAAACGGATTCTCTGTAGATCAAGTATAGCTTTTTCATTATCAACTTAGTGGTAAAATGACAAGGGTTTCCTCGTTGGCTGTTTAAGATCTGGCATGGTTAGGAAAATCATCTGGTGAAAATTGTATTTCTTGTTCTATCTCCCAAATTTCCCAGTGAGTTGTCTAACTCTCCAGCTTCACAGGCATTGGAGTTTTCCTGTTGTCTGTCAGACAAATATGGCCTGGTGGTTGTTGTGTCCTCTCTCCTCCCTTTTTTTATGCCATCATCCTCTCTGTGGAAGAAGTAAGTCTTTTCCATGTCCATGCATGCTGCCTGGTGGAAAGGAGGAAGCAGTGTGTTCCACAGCTCTCTCGCTCTGTGCTGGTAATGGAAGCGAATGTCTAGCTTCTACTAGAGAAGCAGCATATACACACAGATGAATTAAATGGACTGGGAGCAGAGAACCACAATGCCAGATTACCATTATATTAAAAAATCTCTGATCCCATCTTGTAAAAATTCTGTGGTGTCCTTTTTACCTCCTTAATATTAGTAAAGTAGTTGTACTGGGTAGTTCTGTGACAACTTGACACAAGCTGGAGTTATCACAGAGAAAGGAGCTTCAGTTGGGGAAGTGCCTCCATGAGATCTAGCTGTGGGGCATTTTCTCAATTAGTGATCAAGGGGGAAAGGCCCCTTGTGGGTGGGACCATCTCTGGGCTGGTAGTCTTGGGTTCTATAAGAGAGCAGGCTGAGCAAGCCAATAAAGAACATCCCTCCATGGCCTCTGCATCAGCTCCTGCTTCCTGACCTGCTTGAGTTCCAGTCCTGACTTCCTTTAGTGCTGAACAGCAGTATGGATATGGAAGTGTAAGCTGAATAAACCCTTTCCTCCCCAACTTGCTTCTTGGTCATGATGTTTGTGCAGGAATAGAAACCCTGACTAAGACAGTAGTTAATAGTATCTTTTTTTTAAAGATAGTTTTCTTCAGATTATTTATTCCTTAAACATTAGAATGAGTTTAACTACAAGCTAGGTGTGAAGGCTAGACAAAGAGTAAATGAGCCTTTCACCTTCAAGGAACTTTCAGGAAGAAATGCCTCAAAGCAGACCTGAGTAACGGAGCAGCTTGGGGAAGAAGCTTATTGATTGCTGGTCATTGCTGCAGAAAAAAAAAAAAAAAATGACCCGGGTCGCAGGAAGCTGAGACCTGTAAGATAACAGGAAGCACCATAGGCAATGCTTTCTGTGACCACCTAAGAACAGTGATAAGCAGATAGCTCGAATGAAGGGAAGAGCAGGGCATTTGAACAAACAGCACTGGACCAGAAGACTAGAAGACAGTAAGCTACCAGCAAGTCAGCTAGGGTGCAAGTTTGGGGACATTGACAGAGCTCGCTTTTGCAATGTCTGTGACTGATGCCATAAGACCAACGGAAAGCTTTGAGGAGGCTGTTTAATACTAAGGCTGCGAAGATGTGCTCAGAGGTGGGCTGTCACAGGCATGTAACCACCAGAGTGTCAGTCTGGTGGGTCCTCTGATCTTCCTTCTGTTCACCAGGTCCTGTTCATGAGGATGAACTTCCTCTGAAACCCTTGAGTGGCTGAAACACAGCTAAAACAGTCCTGGGAAATACCACTCCCATGAGAGAAGTAATAGTGGCTGATGCGGCTCATATGAACAGGACTTTCCTAACTGTGTGTCCATGCTCAGCCCATTCACTGCCTTGAAGCTTGTGAGTGACTCTTACCATACAGTAGGCCATTGCTATTTCTATTCATGGCTGCTTGGTGGCAAGTACCTTCTTAGTTTTCTACATCATATTCACAATAGAAAGCCTAGTACACGTTCTCTAGGGCTACTCCGAGTATGCATACCAGAATATAAAGGTTAGGACACATTCATTTTGAGTGTGTGCATTTGTACCTCTTTCTTCTTTCCTTCTGAGGCTTAACTGCCTTTTCTATTAAATGTGCCGTAGGAATTTTTATGGATGGAAGTAGAAATTTTTATTTTGTTTGTTCTCAAGTATAACCACATGGGTGCATATGTATGTCTATATATATTCATATGAATTTAATAGAAGCTGTGAGGCCATTCCCTGCAAAACTGGAAAGATTGTTCTTTGAAAGGCAGCTGTTGTCTAGTAAATGACCTTATTAGTCCAGAGCCCAAAGCGTGACTCGGAAATCTGGGGTGATTAGAAGGCAGTTCCTCTAAGGTCAGTTTTCAAGTTGTGCTGCCTGCTATCCCCATGCTGCTTCATTTTACATCCAAGACGTATCTGGTTCATGCGCAAAAGATTTAGGAGGGCAGAAGCCAGAAAGCAAGTGCAGCCCTTACGTTCTTCTGCCTTTAGAGATCTGGGCTTATCCGTGTCCCAGTTTATAGTAGGACTCTGTTCCTGTTCAGAATGTTTTGACCTGAACCAAGTGCCCACATTTTTAATCCTCAGACTCTGGGGTGGATCTCTGTGAGATCAGTCCAACCTGATCTACATAAAGAACTTTGAGACCCTGTCTCAAAAAATACACCCACTTCACTTCTAAGAATTAACTGGCATGGCAAATTAGGAAATATGTATTTATTGATAGTCATTAAGGAAAGTAGAGTTTACATCTAAAGCAAGGCATTCCCTTAGACTCCAGCTATTGTTGACACAATCCACTGGATTTAGGAACGGTGCCTCTGAGACTTGCTGTGTCTTTTTACCTTCCACTTCGGGGCTCTCATGTGTAACCTCGTTCTCTCATTAGCCACCTTCCTAACCAACTCTGTTCAACTCACTCTCAATCACTGAGAGATTTCAGAGATGAACTCAGAAACTTAGGAGGCTTTCTGCTGCATCCTCATAGATCAAAGGTGTGGCATACTTAACTGCCTGGCTGCCCGTAACCCCAGGTTTGTGGTGGTTTGACACAAGAAAGAAAGAAGAACACCTCTGGCCACCATTTTATATACATAGGGATGGGCAATTATGTGGTTACTATAAGGAAAAACTGTTTTTTCAGGGAAAACACTGCTTTTTTTATTAGTTAACACGCAAATGAGTTTTCAGTATATTATTTCACATGACTGTACTATACTCCAACTTTTACCAGTTCCCATCCAGTGGCTGAGTTCTGTAGCTTCCTCCTTGCTTTCATTTTCATGTAAAAATCAATCATTTCTTCCAGTAGAAAGGCCTGCATCAGTCCAAAGCCTGTGGCCTTATTGATAGCACAATTATTAAGAAATTTAGCATCACTTTTCCTACCGCCCGCTGGCGCACGCCTTTAATCCCAGCACTCGGGAGGCAGAGGCAGGCGGATTTCTGAGTTCGAGGCCAGCCTGGTCTACAAAGTGAGTTCCAGGACAGCCAGGGCTACACAGAGAAACCCTGTCTCGAAAAACCAAAAAAATAAAAATAAATAAATAAATAAAAATACATTTTCGGGTCTTCATGTAGGCTATTTTCATGGGAGTTTTCCATGTGATTTGAATATGATGATTTTGAAATGTTAATAGTTAAAGTAAATACTGTTAATAGTAAAGTTGAATAAATGTTTAATAATTTATTTCTACAGTATGAACTTTCAGTGTCCCACTTATATATTAATCTGTTGTTGTAAGAAATAAACAGAAATGTGATTTACTGACTGCTCAAAGGGAGTATGTGTGTGTCTGTTGTCTGTTTGGGTGTGTGTATGTGTGTGGACTCATAACTTATTGATGTGACAAATAATGTGTGTAATAACATGACTACATTTTAAGTTTTACCAAATTGATTATAATTAATAAGTAGCCTCCTAGCTACAAATAGCGAGACATGTAGATAGAAAATACTCAGTTCAAATTTCTGGAATTAACGAATGAGATGCATTGTATATAACTAATGACAGTTAATTAACTGTCATTTAATTGTTTTATGTATCTTCTTTTGGCTAACATCTCCAATTTTACCCAGTTGGGGACAGTTGGTGAGATTCTAACAGACTTCCATACAGGAAACTGCTGTATTATTTACCACAATATGAAGAAACAGCCCCAATTTTTGGGGGGCGGGGAGAATGCAAATTGAACCTAAGGCTTCCCAACGTGCTAAGCATGCACTCTATCACTGAACTGAACATTGTAAAAAAATCTTGATTTAAAAATTTTGTTGATAAAATATACATACATGCTAGAAATTTGTCTCAGATTTTGAAAATCTTATTTAGTTTTTTTAAATTGTATATATGAGTGTTTGCCTGCATACATGTATGTGCATCACATGTGTGCTTGGTGCCCACTGAGGCCAAAAGAGGATAGCAGATTCCCTGGAATTAAAATGATAGTTTTGAGCTACCATGTGAGGCTAAGTACTTAGTCCCAGTCCTCTGTAAGAGCAGTGAGTGCTCTTAACTACTGAACCATCTTTCTGCCTTGAAAGTCTTGTTTTTAAGTCTTTGGGAAAATGAGCTGCTGTTCACATAGAAGTGTGAGAGAGGGGGACCTGACTGAGTGAGCAGTTCTGACCCAGCTGTGCTCAGGATTCTGCATGGTAGCCATGGGTCCAAGGCCCTGTTAAACAAACACTCCAGTAACCATACATTGGTGCTGATTAGTCAACATCTAAAAGCCACATTTTCTACCCTTTTACTCTTGGAAAAGTAAAGACCAGCTGGTGCTTCTGTTAGTTATGCTGGTGATCCAGCCAGTGTCAAGGAATTCTAGTGCCTAGCTTTTACAAGTGTTTGTGTTGGAGATTTTGTGCCACTGTGAGTTAACCTGGAAAGAAGGAATCTCTGTTGAGGAATTGCCTCCATGAGGTTGGCTATTTTTTTTTAAAATCAATGATGATCTGGGTGGGCCCAGCCCACTATGGATGGCAACAGTCCTGGGCAGGTGGTCCTGGGTTCTATAAGAAATTTCAGTAATATTGATACTTTGTAAAGAATTATAGAATGAATATATGCAGTATTTTGCAAGGGCTTCTTTAAGCGTAATTAACCTCTTCTTTCTAATTTTGTCCTTTGTAATCAACAAAGCCTCTGTTGTGCTACCATATTGTGAGAAGCGAAGTTAAATGTTAGCTTTGATGCCTTAATACTGTTTGGTACATATGCTGTCTGTAGTTTTCAGAGCAATACTTTTTCTCAATACAGCTTTTGTCTTTGGGTTTCCCTCCCTCCCTCCCTTCCTCCCTCCCTCCCTCCCTCCCTTCTTTTTGATGGCATCCTAGGTATGATGGGCAGAATAATAGCCCCCAAAGATGCCCATGTTCGAAACCCTTGAACCTATGAACAAGTTACCTTATATGCAGGTGTGGTTAAGCTGAAGATCTTGATTTTAGTTTGAGTTATCTGTGCTACTAAATTAATGACCAGAGTCCTGTGAGAGAATGCCAGAAAATCAGTCAAAAGGGAGATCCAGAGTGAGATGGCAACTGGAGCCAGGGAATGTGAGCAGCCTCTAAAAGCATGGAAGAGCCAGGAAAGGCAGGAGCTCACAGCTTCATGCTTAATTCTAGAGGCAAAGGGATCTGAGTAGGGAACACAGGAAGTTCTGCTCTACTTTGTGAAGTACTGCTCGTTAGTAGTCATGATTCGCAAACATCTACTCTTATTTTTAAGGCCCCAAATCTGATGTCACTTGCAGTTTAAAGTATCAGTGGCCTCTTCCTAAGTTTCCTTCCTTCAGCCTGCTGAATAGTTCAGGCCCGTGAGAAACTGAAAATTGTATAGAGGTTAATGCAGGGTCTGTTGACGATCTAATTATTCCTGAAGTGGGGTCTTCGGGTTTTATTTCTTTAATGAGTAGAATAAGGTACTTACACTTGGTAATACCCATTCACCCAAAGGAGGTGGAGGTGTTAAATCAGTGTGGGTTTTGATGAATGGCTTGTACACTGAAAAATAAATTGGACAAACTGGCACAGAGCTCAGTGAACATGAAATCAGCTATTAGAAGAAAGCTTGTGAACAAATTCTGAGGTAGATATGCATCTTTTGATTAATGCCCTATCAATCATCCACACAGCTACCTTAGGTGAGTGTTGCTGTAATCCTTCATGGTTGCTTACAGAAATACAGGCAGAAAGTATAGCACTGTAGAATAGATATCACTACTTATTCTAACTTACTGTGAACAGGCACAGTTTTTACCATGTTTCTGCTTTCCTTTATTAAGGAAATACAATGTAAAATGAAAGGCAAGACCCTCAAAGCCTGCTGGATTTCTCTTAGGGTGTTCTTAATGGTATTCACTTTTAAATGGGCAAGCTATTGTAACAGGAAACTCTCTATAGGAATAATAGTAATGAATTCTTATTGAAGCCGCCCTTTTATGGGTTATAGTCAAATAGACAAAAATGTAAAGTGTGTTAATGAAAGGAGTATATCTCTGGAATTATTACTGAAAGTTGTTGAAATGGTTTGAATTTTGTTATTGTAATTATTTTATTCTCAGTTAATGTGCTTAGCAGCAATAGTAATTAACCCACCAGATTGGAAATTTGCATATGTTCTACCTTTAATATGAGAAACACTGGTTCTTTCTGGCTAACATTATAGTTTTGTGTGTGTGTATGCAGTACATTTATTATCAATAATTTTTTATAGAATAGAATTTTCCATGGATAGTTATTAGTTCTCCATGTATTTGTATGCCACTGGAAAGTCCTCCACAGTCTGTCATTGCTTTTAGAGGATTTGATTCCTAAACTGTGCTCACAGAAAACATTTGGACATTGGCCACTGGCCTGAGTATCTTGAGATAAAGGTAGCACTTCCTGGGAACAGACTGTGACCTGGAAACGATGTAGCAAAATAAAGTGGTGACAGGCATTAACATGCATAATGGGTTGTAATGGACACTTAATGCTGGTGTGCTGGAGGAAGGAGCTGAGCTCTCCCACTGGAATATTCCTCCATCAAAGCCCATTGATCACTGATTTCAGTGGGGAGAGCTTAATCCATCAGCGTCTGTAACCAGACGGCACTGATGGAAATTCTTTAGGTGGTATTCTGGATGAACCAAGCTTTCCATCTTTACAAACAAATGAGTGATATGACAAGCATGGTGTTCAAAACACATTTAACCAATTGATTTTCTTTCCTCTTGTAATAAGATCTGGAGACATATGAAAGCGATCGGTGTGAGCTAAGATTAAAGAAATTGCTCCATGCACAGGAACAAGTGGAGCCCAGAGCACTGAGAAGTATAAAGCATGTAGTCACACATTCTCTTTTTTCTATAAAGTTTGTTATTGCAATAAATAGTTATTATTGAGTCGATGCCCCTTATTTCCACTTTCTAGAATCTTCCATCAGGATTGTGATCTGGGCAGATGTGCACATATGTCTGATCTTCATGCTCTGTTTTTTCTTGGAAGTATTCAAAACTCTTGGCAGTGATTGTTCCTAACTTTCTCTCATCAGAACAGACAGACCTGGTGTGATTTGGGTGGCTTCAGATAAAGCTATAAATATTCTTAGTTTGTGATAGTGTCTGGTGTCAGCAGAAGTGATCATTTTCTTTCTCATCTTCCTCTATAGCCCTGCGTTGAGCTTCACCTACCCTTCCGCTCCTGTGTCTCTTCACATGCATCAACAGATCCTAAGCCGACAGCAAAGCTTAGGCTCTGCATTTGGACATAGCCCTCCTCTCATCCACCCTGCTCCAACATTTCCAACACAGAGACCTATCCCTGGGATTCCGACAGTTCTGAACCCCGTCCAGGTCAGCTCTGGCCCTTCTGAGTCCTCACAGGTGAGAGGTGCAGCCTTGCTTCAGCTTGGTCCACAGAGGCCTTATCGTCATGCTGGTTGTTAGGGTCACAGGGTCCATCATTGTTAAGGCTTCATATGGCATCTTGAATTTTCTCTAAGGGTGTATTCAATTTAGATGAATGTGATCCAGGGCATCTTCTATCAGAGCCGTTAGCTTATGATTAAAAGTAGGCTAGCTGATAAAGCCCTACTCTAGTGATCTATAAACTTCATCTTCTATTGATGGTCTATGTGTGTGGACTCTCAGCCACTGTCCACTCCCTTTCCTGTAACCAGGCTACTACTGGGCACAATATGACCCTCTATAGCAAACATAAAATACCAGTCTCTCTACTCTTTTGCCAGCCTAGTATTATTTAAGGAAAAAAATCTAGATGCTATAATTGAGGAACTTCACTCATAGTTTCTTCTGATCTCCCACCCGAACTCAACATTTTCGGGAATAAGTTTAGCTTGTTGAAGTCTAGGGCACTTCCTCTCTTCTTCAAGCTTTCACAAGCCACAAGTGACTCGTGAGTCAGAAGTGAAGAATGTCTCATCTGGACTCTCCCATGGGTGACTGGTGTCAACAGAATCCTTGTTAGAGTATCAAACAAGCTTGTTTGTTTTCAGACATTTTTTTTTACTTGAGTCCCATTTATTAACCCAAGCCTGATTTTTTTCTACAAATATGACCAGCAGAGCAAGCCCACAAGCGAGTCTGCAGTGAGCAGCACTGGTGACCCTATGCATAATAAGCGGTCCAAGATCAAGCCTGATGAAGACCTCCCCAGCCCAGGATCACGGGGCCAGCAGGTATGACAACCAGGCTTTACAGAAGAGCCTTTTCTTCTCTCATAGTGATTTTGGATCAGTTCCTTGTCCTCTCGATTTATACACAACATTTTCCTACCTACTGTATTCTTGACATTGGCCATGTGTTTGAAAATGACCCCATTAGGGATCAACTAAATTCATTTCTCTAATTCAAAACCAAATACTTGCAGTGAATGATGTTATGTGGGGATATGTGTTCTTCATAGGTGAGATGGCTTAGAAGTTTGAGCCAGCATAGTCCAGAGAGTGTTTGGTTAGACTCCTCTGTTTCTGTTCATAGGTATGATGAGGCTTCTCATCACTGACCTTGACCCTAAATTCCTGAGTTTCTGGCCTCATGCTTAAGCTCAGCAGAGTTTATGATGTCCCCTTCATTGATTATGTTCTCCATTTTTCTTATTTTGCTACTTTGTACTTGGTCAAAAAGCTCAGAGAATCAGAAGAGACTCAAGTCCCCCCGAATAGATTCAGGACGGTATTGCTGATCACTTATTTCTGCCTCTGCTAAAGAACATGTAGGGTATATCCAGATTGCCATTTCTTATGTTCTTGAGCCTGACTTGACAGGTTTAATCAGTGCTGTTTCCCTCAAGTCAGAGCTTAGTGAGAGTCTAAAGGTCCATGCAATCATAACTTTGCTATCATCAGTATGGCTCAACCCAGTCCTTACTGAAGTAAGGCAATGGGTCCCTCCATGAGAATTTTGAAGACCGAATGAGGTTATGATAAGGAGCGAGTTCTGAAACAATCCTCGTCATAGTTTGCTGGAGAACAGACAGTGTTGCTGCTTACACCATGGTGTAACAGTTTATCATGTTAGCCTGCATCAGTGCTCAGATCTGTCTGTGTAGCTAGTGCCTAGAATCCTGGTAGAATCCTGGAGATTGCTTGCATTGCATTTACTAAGAAGCTGTTGGTGAGGACTAGGAAAGCCTGTCCAGAGCATCCGATGTTCTTTCCATGGCCTCAACCATGAATCAGACAAACATTTCCCTGAAGACCTGATATTAAACCAAGAAGGCTTGATCCCTAACAGAAAAGCCTACAAAGTACCTCTCACATCAGGGGAAATAACTAAAAGTATGTCAGTGCCATTCGCCTGCATTATAAGATATAACAATAAATAAAGCGATCGAAGACAATCAAAACAACCAAACAAAATAGGGACAGTTTGGAATAGTAAGTAAAATTTGCTACTTTTATGGGGTTTGTTGTTATTTAATTTTTGCCTTGGATTTTTTATTTGTTTATTTTGTTGTTTGTTTGTTTTAAGATGTCAGTTTTGTTCCTAGTCTCTGGAGCAGGGCCTGGTTTCAGCTTTTTTCTTTCTTTTCCACCCTGCCTGATTTTCTCTCTGTTTCTTGCCTTCACCCTCCCAGGAACAGCCGGAAGGAACAACCCTAGTCAAGGAGGAAGCGGACAAAGATGAAAGCAAGCAGGAGCCTGAAGTCATCTACGAGACAAACTGCCACTGGGAAGGCTGCACCAGAGAGTTCGACACCCAAGATCAGCTTGTGCATGTAAGTGGCTGCTGTGCAGGGACGGACGCAGCTTCCCAAATCAGCGACCTTTGCATGAGGGCAGCGGCTCTGACCCTGCGCGGAGTCAAGTTTCTTAGCTGGCAGCACTGAGAACTGGAGGGGGCTTTATGATTTTCTGAGAATAAAGGAAACCCTGAGCCATGGTGCTTGACCTGTTCAGTCAGCTAAAGCTTAGTGTAAAATTCAATAAAGTCTTCAATAGAGAGCGTAATGACTCTGATCCTGTAAGCCAGAAAACACTATTTTGAGTTAGAGGCTTTGATGGTTATTGAGTAATAGTAAGCTGGACATGAATTATTATTAACCTTTTAACTAAGTTTGATTCCCCTTCCAGGACTCAGTAACAATATAAAAATATTACAAAAACAGATGGGTCCTTTTACAGACCTCAACGTTTAAGGAGCCTCCTATTATTGTATGTAGCAATGTAGCACTTTATTTTTGACCTGAAGGCAACATTGTGGATTAAAGCTTGCATGGAAACAATTGTGTTTAATGATGGAAACCCCACAGTAGTCACGTTATGACACCATTCCTTCTCTTACCAAACCAAGGCCAGATATCTTTTCCTCACTCTCGAGTGTTATTTCTGATGAATACCCATAGCTCCTTTGCTGTGTCTTAGTCATGCTTGGCACAAACTCAGATGCCAGTGGAGCATTCTAGCCATATAAGACCAGGATCAACTGACATGGCATTTAGAGTGTCTGGAATAAGAAGATATAGGCTGAGATGACATCTCTACAGAAGCGCAGTGCCCTGTTACGGCCCTAAGGATGATTGTACCAAATAGGACAGTTTCTTATGATTGAGCATCTCTATAGTGCAGTGGTTCTCAATCTTCCTAATGCTGTGAACGCTTTCTTCATGTTGCCATAATCTCCCCAACCACAAAATCATTTTGTTGCTGTCTCATAACTGTAATTTTTCTATTGTTATGAATTGTAATGTAAATATCTGACGTGCAACCCCACAAAGGGCTTGTGCCCTACAAGTTGAGAACTGCTACTGTAGTGATTGTGTCAAGTCTAGCACACCAGATTACGAAAAACTTGATATACAGAATGTTAGATTTCACCTCTTACCAGCAGGACCTCACTTCTCTTTAAATCATGCCTCTTTGTATATGTGTAAATAGAAATATAGATTTCTCAAGTACAGCCAAAAAAGTAAGTCAAATGTTTTTAATTAATGTGTATTTTCAGGTTTTTCCACACATGAAATTTGATGGTTTTTTTTTTCTTTTCCTTCCTCTTTGGTTTTATTCGAGGACTAATTTTAGGCTAAGTCTGGCTTAATGACTCTTTATTTGTGCTGACTGCTTTAATGGAAAGCACAAAGGCCTTGTAATACTAAGAGGAGAAGTTAGATCGCCTTTCCCATGAGGAAGTATTCTCAAAGAGTACCATATGCCAGGAACATTACCAGTGAGGATGAGGGCTAGGGTAGCACCTGAACCTTATCACTACCTAACTGATACCAAGACCTGTTGGGTTTAGGGGTTTTTCCCCTTTTTTATGTTGTAAAAGCATTGTAAAGGCAGTGGCTATTGTAGTTATTTTATATAATCTCAATGCCAAGATTCCTGTAATGTCTCAGTAGATTTGAATCATTTCTGTGAGAAGGGTGCTGATGCTACCAGTTGAATGACCATGGTGTTGACAGTTAAGTGGAGCCCATCTTCACTCATGACAGCACACATACAGCAGTTTGTTAAGATTCTAAATCACAGAGAGGAGATTGATGTCTCTGGGTTTAGTCACGACCCAGTGTGGTACCTTTATGACCTTAATTTTAGTCTAAACTGAATTACAAGAGTAAGCCAACTGAATTAAGTGAGTTAAACATTATAGCTTGCAAAACCTGTGGTTCCCATCTGAAGGGTAGAAATTCCACACGTGTGCAATTCAGTTGCTTGTACACTGCCCATGCTATGTGCTATGCTGTCCTGCCCTGGGTGCTGCTGGATGCAATAGTGGTGATCCTGGGTAAAATAGGTGCTTTGTTTTTTTTTTTGTTTGGTTGGTTTTTTTGTTTTGTTTTTTTTTTTTTTTATTAAAGTAACAGGTATTTCAAGTCTACCTAATTACTTTGGTGAGAGATGGAATATATACCAGTTTTTAAGGAAAGATGGAAGCCTTAACTGTTTTGGTTTTTGCCACCTTCCTTAGAGTGCAGACATTTTCTTATTAGTTGGATTTTCATGCCACATACAACCAAGCGGCAAGGTGTTAAACCATTCTGCTGCTCTGCCTTATTTATAGCCATGACCCATTCTTTCCCCCCTCTTACAGTTAATAGAAAGATTCATGATTCTTCATGGTTGTCTATCTAGTGTCTGACAGTCCCGACTGCCTGCTAAAGCAAGTCACTATCTATAATTGATATCCTGCCGTGGAATAGGGTGCTGGCTGCAATTGAAGGGCTTTGCTGAAAGCCCTTAAATCCTGACAAGTTCTCCCCTTGTTCTGCTTCAGTCGCTGAGCTGCAAGGTTGGAATTCCAGAGCTATTTGAAGTTGGTGCAAAAGAGAGACATGTGTTTCACATTAGCAAATCGCAAAGTTGAAGAAGGGAATTAGGAACTGGCTGACTTTCCCTGCCAGTACTCTCCCTTCTAGTGCAGTGCGTGCCGTGTTCTAGGGGAAAGATTACCTCCTCTATTACATCTGAACAGATACACAGAATATGGCCTTTCCTCCTCTTCCTTTTTATTTAAAGCACCTTTCCTTTCCCAAATGGATGTTATTCTAGATGTGCTGCAGCCAGGATCTGTTATCACAGTGATTCATAATTAACTTTATCTCACAGCAAGATAATTGTAGCTGGTCCTAGTTGCTCTTAAGTTAGTATTAAATTTTCAACAAATTTACTTTTATTACCAGAAACTAGGAAAATGTACATGTATTTCTGTTCACCAGGATTTTGTTATATTTTGACTCTTTCTTGGTACCGGTTAAAATAGAAAGCAACAAAAGCACAAGAAGAATATGTAGTAAAAAGTTAATTACAAGTACTTTTGATTGATTGATTGTATTTCTGATAAATTTGTCAAGATCCAAACCTGATTTCTGAAAGACACATATTGTGATGTTTCAGGGTAAGCTGAAATCCCACATTTCTGTTCAGGTTTGAATTTGCCAGATTCTACTGTTGTGCATTATGTTACAGAGGACCTGTGTGTAAATGTGCTTCTGAAGTTGGGCTGTGTCAGTTCCCGGAGTATTTGCCCCAGCCTTTACTGTTTCTTACTTAACTCAGCCTGTGTCATGGAAAGAGGCTCCACCTACCTTCTAGACTTTGCTCAGCTCAGCTTCTTTCTTCGAATTTTGTCCTAAAAGTGACTCTACCCTTGACTTTTGGTGGTGGAGACAATCGAAATCCTCATAGCGTGAAGCTCAAGGTTGTCTTGCATTCTCTGAAACCTGAAGGATTCAGTGGTCAGTGACACTGAGTTTATGTCAAAGTGTACATTTTAGAGTGGCCTTAGCACTGCTCCCTTGGCTCCCTGTGCTTGTAAGCATCATTGTTGAAATCCGAAAGAAGAAAATCAGAGCAGTCACTGTTCACCTTGTCCAGCTTCAACTATGACACTGTCACTCTTCAACAGATCCACAAACACTTAAAACACTGCCTTTAAACAAATCTCCTGTAGTCTTGTTTAGTGATTAATACATACAAGGTCTTTCCCAACAGTCTACAGAAAGTAAAAATAGTTCTTAGCAGTTTTGTTCTCCAACGTAATTTCTAGGAACATGCCCCAGGATGGCGGTGCCTTGGCAACGATGGATGGTCACGGTATCTTAAAACTGAACTTCAGACAGGAAATGGATTTATAATAACATATGACTTCAGCTGGGTGGCATTTCAGTAAATGTGATCCTCCTTCTGCATCTTTAAAGCATGGTGTCACTTTTTTTTTCTTTTTGTAGAATGATTAACCACCTACCTGGATTACAAATGCTTTTATATGCTGCAAATTTTGATCTTCAAAAGCATGCTAAAGTTCTCTCCTAATCACTTTTGCTGCTGATTAGAAACAAATTCTGTCCATTTGCAGCATAAAAATCAAGAGCTTTCATTTTAATATCAGAGGTTCAGGTGTATAATTGTATCTATAAACACACAGGAATGTTTGATGTGAATATATTGTTTTCATAGTAAATCCCTAATCCTAAATTTGCATTTCATGTCCCTTGTCTAACTTTTATCACTGTACTAAGTTGCATTGAACATCTTTACCTAATAGAAAATTGGGTTTAAGATGTGAGAATGGTCTCAGATGTGAGGTAGGGATGGATTGGTTTCATGTCTAAAATTTAAAACGAGCAAGTAGAGATTTTGATCTTATTTCCTTCTACCTGTAGTTGCTAGTTCGTTTTCCTATTCTAATTATTTGGAAATGAGGCATGTAAACTATAGAATAAAAACGACAAACATCAAAGTCACTCTGCAATGATTTTTGCCTTAAGGGTCGTGTTTTTTGTGAAGCTCTTGTCTAAATTTCACCTGCAGAAAGCATTTACATCTAAATATATCTAAGAGATTGTGTTGAAGGAGCAGGGAATGAGGGCTGTGTGTGTTAAAGCAACCCCAAGCCCCAACTAGATTCTCAGTAGCAGCCTCACCCCAGCCCTGATTCAGAATGCTGTCCCAGACACCACTTGACCCTTTCAGACATTATTTTCTCACTTATCAGAGTGTGAAAGAGTCGTGAAAATAAATACTGTCCCAGATGTCCAAGGCCAAGCAGAGATCACATTCAGTGGACCCTGTGAGAAACAGACATCGAGTCTAAATGAGGCAATTCCACCTCTTGTGTGTTTTTTGAAGGCTGAGTTGGGGAGGACAGAGCGATGAATCTGTTGGTCTTGGGGTTCCTGTGTGCATTCTAAGGCTCTTCTTATATTAATTGTTGCTAGACTTGGACTATATGAGCGAGGGAGTGCCACATCCTACTCGGTCCCAGCACTGGCATGGGCTCATTAAACAGGCTGCTTGGACTCTTAAAAACTGATCCACCCTGTTGGGAAATATAGCTTCAACAACATAAAACTGTTAGTTTCACGTATCATAAAAATTGCTTTCAATATAATGTTAGTGATTCTTCTTATAAAAGAGAAAAATATAGTGCTATTTCAAAGTTGTTATAGCAGTGAAGAAGCCTGCTTTAGATGGCTCTTAGGTGGTCTCCAGGTAGGGATACCAGCATGAAATTAGGATCTAAAAGTTGTGGAACCAACCCCCAGTTCCCAAAGCCTCCTCAGAGAAGCTGAATGGGCTTTAGGCCCCTACCTCTTAGTACCTGTGTGCTGCTAACCTTTAGAGGCTCTCTGTGGGTTCCAGGGTTCTGGAATGCTCTTCAAGGCTCTCCTTAAGGTACAGCAATCATTGTCTGCTGCAGACACTATCCTACCTGCTGTAAGATGTTGAAAAGCATTCTTCCCACTGAATGCCTGTAACACCTCATCCCCCAACTGGGATAACCAGAATTTTCTCTATATATTATCAGCTGTACCCTGAAACACAAAGTGGCCGCTATTTGTACCCTTCCACTTACAGTGTTGATAAAAGTTATTCCTACTTTGGAATGTTAGGATTAAGCAGGAAGGATGGCTGACCTGTTGTTTGTTTTTGTTTTTTAATCTCTGGCAAAAAAAAAAAGAAGAAGAAGAACCAAAGATAACAAAATCTACATGTGGGCTGCTGAGGGGTGAGGTGTAGTATCTGTGTATACACTGGCAGAGCTTCTTGGAAATTACACTTTTAGCAAGGTTGATCACTCACTAGTCTTCAGCATGACCCATTGCCAGCCGAGCCTTTCTTCTCTGTGAAAAATGCCCAACTCATTTTTTTCCTGCAGACCCAAGGAAGTTGCTTAGACTCCAGCCTCTGAAATCTCTGCAAGTGAGGTTGGAGATCATGTGCCTGCTTTGACATAAGCCAGTTCTAGGAACAGGAAGCCATTTCTATTGTAAAGACTTTGAAGATTCAGGGACATTTATGTTTTTCTGAGGTTAGCCAAATACTGCCATCAATGAGTTATTCTTTTCTACAACAATTAATGTCAGCAAGAAAATGTAAGAGCCTTATCCTCAAAAGACTATATATAGGACAAGGCCTTAACCTTCAACCAGTCTGCTCCTCCCCTACCTTTCCAGGTCACAGGAGGCAATTCTAAGAACTGCAGATAGATGGTAGAGATGGTAGAGATGTTGTTCCTAAATCTGCCCCAACTTGATTTCTTCCATTACCTACAGCTTAATTCCCATTTCTCATCTTTAAAGCTGTCGTAGTATTTAACTTATTTTGTTCATTTTCTAGTTTGACTTTGTTTGGGAGTTTTGGATAAGGTGGACTAGTTCAAGTACTTTGGGTAGTAGTGTTTATTCAGACAAGGAAATTGAATCTATTGGAGTTAGAGTTAATAAACTCAAGTAAACTGAATGGCGAGGCCAAGGAAATCTTTCATTTGTGTTTCATTAAATAGAAATAATAAGTAGTCCACTAATTCAGTATCACATGCTCCCGGTATAGGATCCTTCCCACAAACATATTCTACCCCCTGGTGACCACTGCAAATTGTAAGTAGTCTCTAGAAGGAAAAGGCTACATGAGTGTCAGACCTGGAGAGCTGAGACTGACATACTCACCTTAGTTTCTGAGTTTTCGGGTAAGACCACAGGGCAGATTATTTTGAAGTACTATGCACATAAGCTCAGGAAGTTAGGGAAAGAAAGCAGAGGTGCTAAGGAATAAATGAAAGGTCTTGTAGAGATACGATATAAACATTGTCTTGAACAAACAACAAGTCAACTCAAACAGGGAAAGACTGAAGTAGTAAGGTGGTTAGTGTTCTATGTTAGAATAGCAGGAAGGAGTTCACAGTGGAGTGTTACCCATTTTACCCATACATATTCCTAATGCACTAAGAGGCTGGGTTCCTTGGTTTAGGAATACAATGCCAGAATGGTTTATTATATGCATCTTGGGCAAAGAGTGGCAAGCATCATTCTTCATAAGGAGTGGGAGAGTAGGAGCGGGAGTTGAGACCAAGGAACAAGGGGAAGGGGTTGTTGGAGGAAGAAAGTCTTGAGTTGAAATGAGCTTTGCAAAGCCTTGGTAGCTGTCCCTGCACTGAAGCAGCCAAGGTTGTGGAGTCAGAAGTAGTGCCTACAGAAGGGACTATTTAAAATTCCTTGTAAAATCTTAGTTTAGAGATATTTCACAATTCCAGGCAGCTAATATGGTTGTTACAAGTGGCAGTCAAAAAAAGTCACCAGAAAGCTGGTTTTACACACGAACTAAGTCCTCATCTTTGGTTTGTGCTTATTACTTAGGGATCTTGAGATTCTGTTTTGGTTTGGTTTGAGATTGGTTTATCAGGGATTGGAAGAGAGAATGACATTTGTTGAACTTCCAGAAGCTACCTCCTATCTCGAGTCACGTCTTCAGTGTCAGTAGGGGTTTATGAGGATTATTTATTTATTTCATTGTTCAATGTTTCTCTTCGTGGTGCACTTTATTTTCCAGTTTGCACTTAGAGCCTTGAGTTCTCCAAAAGTCTTATGTTACTGCACAGGACTTTGTTTATGTCTCTTAATGACACATCATCTCCCTATATGCCACCTTGCTTTTTGTTTGATACAAAGTGGTGCTCCCATATTCTAGAGAGCAGGACATGACACACAGCAAAGTGGCCCTGGCTTATGAGAAACGGGTCTTCCTTGTGGCTCTCACACCGTGCTCAGCACAGCTTCCATAGCAAGGTAAAGTAGTCAAGGCACAAAGGAAACACAGCCTAATGGTACTCCTCCTTGTGTTTAGCAGAGATAAACTTCAGCGGAGTCTCAGTGCTGAGCCATTTGGCTTCTGGCAGCAGCTTTAATTGGTAAAATGCAGATTTGATTTTATTTTTCTTGATCAGGAGGGGATTATTCTGTTATCAGTGCAGAGCATCTTATTTCAAGATGAAAAGCCTTTACGGAATTACAGATGCCAGTGCTTGTACAAAGGTTTTGTTGGCGATTGACAACTCAAAGAGAAAGTATGATTTATTAGCCTATAATGGCTAACCCTAAGCAATGGTCTAGGTCTACAGATTGTGAAATTGCTTATGTGAACTGCCTTTTTATGCCACTCATGCCCGGGGTTACGCAAATAAATGTAGAGTCTGCACTACACAGAATGTCCTAAGAGAGGAAGAAAGAAATGAAAGTGGGGGTGGGGAAAAAGGTGGTTTCTAATATCCATCTTGGTGGTGCCTTTTACAGTAGTTTGGCTGATAAGCCTGCAGAGGAAAGATTAATAACGAGGCTTGTCGCTATCAGTACCTGTTTGTCGATTCTCTGTAACAGGGCTGTCTGTCCAGCATGGAAATTATTGATTAAATAAAAATTGCTATTAGATTGTGATGTGATCCATAATCACAAACAATGGTGGACATTCCTCTTTCAGATCTTCAGCCATGCATCAAGTTGTTGCCTTTCCCCCTTTGCCGTAATTTATATTGTGCTGACATTTGGACTCATTAGGTTTATCCTTTCTGCTTGAAGCACAAGCAGGGTGACTGCTGGAAGAGGGGGAGGAGGAGCCAGACGAGGACCGGCCGGGGCAGAAACCTGGCTGCTGTGTTCTCAGGGGTAGCATGGGAGCTACTTAAACTTGCTTTTTCTACCCCCTTCGACCAGGAAAAAAAATTCATATAGGTATATAGGTATGTAAACTAAGTATAGAAATCAATACGTACTCACAGGAAATCATAAATTTATATTAAGACAATCCCTTGATACACATATAATTTTATCATTTACTAAACAAGGAAGCAAATTTGCATGCTGATGAGATAGATATTTATTTGCATGATAAATTCAGTTTGCTGAATATTTGAAACTTAAAGGATGTAGAATGTCTTCAACATTTGATATTTTGAATCTTTAATCATCATTCATGAGAATTCTACTTTGCATAACCCTATAGAACAGAATGACTTAAGTTTTGTTCAGGGGCGACTTAGACATTGTTGGAAATTCTGCCTAATCCAAAGCCAAATTTACTTAGTGATATTTGTATGCAATTTGAGTTAGCAATTTAAACAGGATTTTAAAAAATCAAATATTCTAGCATAATAAATATTACAAAGCTAATAGAAATTTACTGAGAATGATAGTAGAAAAATATTCTGAAAGTTTTTGCTATTTAGAAATAAACCATTCTATTTGTATAGGAAGAAACTTTTGCATGTATCTAATTTGTAATGTTCTATACTCACCATATGAGAAAAGGTGGTATGTACACTGTGTGGGGTGGTATGGCCATGTGCTGTGCTCAGAACCAAGGCTGCAGTAAAATCTCATGACGGGATTTGGATGACCACTGTCAGAAACACTTGAGATTCATTATGTTTTACCTTGAATTAATTTTTGATAATTTCAGGTTACAAAACATTTTGCTATTGCTGATATTTTATGACTCTCTCATTTAACTTAGACGTTCAGCTGGGAATGTGTGAAGACTGGAGTAAGAGAGAACAGTGCCCACTGCCTTGCCCACTGCTGGGCTCAGTTCAGACCTTACATATATTCAAATATTAGGCACCCATCACAACTATTGATGTCCACCATGTTATCAGCACACCCCCAAGATGGGTGTATCTACCAGGGACCTCTTGTCCCACTCTCCTTAGCCCCTAAAAACACAGAATATACTTTCTATTTCTATGAATATTTATTCTGGGTATTTTATTTAAATTGATTTATGTAATATGTGGTTGCTGTGTCTGTTTTGTTTGTTTGTTTGGGGTTTGGTTTTGATTGTTTTAATGTAGAATAAAGTTTGCAAGGCTTATATGTGCCATGGCCTATATCAGTGCTTCATTCCTCCAATCGACCCATTAATATTTCTTCATATCGCTCCAAACAGTTTATCTTGATGTAATTGGTCGAGATAAACATAAGTGTTTCAAATGTTTGACTAATGTGAAGTTATGAATATATTGAAGCAAGTTTTTTATTTTCAATTATTTTTGGCAATAGCCCTCACAGTGGGAATTACCTCTAAGAACTGCCAAATAAATGGCAATTTTTAATCACCCTGTGTTGGCTCCTGCTTTTTGGGTGGCGATACTTCCAGGGTCATTAGCCTCTGAGATGTATTTTCCAGTTTACCTCCCTGGGCCACACAGTCTGGGCAGTGGGCCAGGTTAATTGTAAGGCACCTGTATCGATGCTGCCATCTATGAGTTTCCAGACATCATTCAGCATAAATCTCAATACATCCACCATGGCCACTTCTCCAAAAACAGTGTTGAGCTACATCAAAGAAATGCAAATATAGTATTCAAAGTATTAGATATAGTGGGAGGAGACAAATAGAACAGTAGAATGACAATTTTTTTTTCTAAATGGTAATTTGTGTGAGGGGCCAGGGGTGGCAGAGTTCAGGCTCTGGTCAGTAGAAATGACTATAGCTTGCAGAAGCTAGACTTATGTGTGTCCCTCAATGAACTCTAATTTTTAGTCCTCCCAAGAACAATGAAGTCTAGAAGTCCCCTTACTTGATCATGGGTGGTTTAATGCTGATGAATTCTCCATTCATACACAAACCATCTTTTATTAATATTTATTTTTTTAGTAATCATTTTATTCATAAATGATATCCCATTTCCTGGTTACCCTTCCACACACACCCCATCCTATGTCCCCTGTCCCTGCTCCCCTTTGCCTCTATGAAGGTGCTCCTCCACCCACTTACCTACTCCCACCTCACCCCTCTAGCATCCCCCTATGCTGGGGCATCAAACCTCTGTCCCCTCCCATTGATGCCAGATAGGGCTATCCTCTGCTACATATGTATCTGGAGTCCTGGCTCCTTCCATGTATACTCTTTGGTTGGTAGTTTAGTCCCTGGGAGCTCTGTGTGGTCCTCTAAGTTGATATTGTTCTTCATAAGGGGTTGCAATCACCTTCAGTGTCTTCAGTCCTTCCCTTAGCTATTGGGGTCCTCAGGCTCCATCCAATGGTTGGCTGTGAGTATTTGCATCTGTATTGGTCAGGTGCTGGTAGAACTGCTCAGGGGACAGCCACATCAGGCTCCTGTCAGCAAGTGCTTCTTGGCATTAGCAATAATGTCAGGGTTTAGTGTCTGAAGATGGAATGGATCCGAAGGTGGGGTGGTCTCTGGGTGGCCTTTTCTTCCATCTTTGTTTCATGTTTTGTCTCTGTTTTTTCCTTTGGACAGGAAAATTTCTGGGTTAAAAATTTTGAGATGCCTGCATGGCCCCATCCCTCAACTGGGGGCCGTGCCTATTTATTGGAGGTGGTCTCTGCAGGTTCTGCCTCCCCTTTGTTGGGTATTTAGGCTAGAGTCATAGCCATTGGGTCCTGGGAGCCTCTTGCTTCCCTGGAGTCTGGGGCTTTCTAGTGGCTACCCCAGCTCCCCATCCCCCACTGTTACAAGTTTCAATTCAATTTCCTGACCCTCTGTACTTCTGTCCCTTCCAATACCTGTTTCTGCCCACCGCCTTTTTTTTTTCTTCTCCCCTCCTTTCTCCTTCCCAGGTCCCTCCATCCCTATACCTCCTGTGATTATTTTGTTTCCCATTCTATGTACAATTAATGCATCTGCGCCTCAGTCTTCCATCTTAAACTCCATGTGGTCTGTGGGTTGTATCTTGGGTATCCGAGCTTTTTTTTTTTTTTTTTGGGCTAATACCCACATATCAGAGAGTACACACCATGTGTGTTCTTTTATGTCTGGGTTACCTCACTCAGGATGTTACTTTTTAGTTCTATCCACTTGCCTGCAAATTTCATGAAGTCATTGGTTTTTATAGTTGATAGTACTCCATTGTGTAAATGTACCACATTTTATATCAGCTTGTTGACCTTTTTGAGTTCTGTGGACTGTATCTTGGTTATTCTGTACTTGTTTGTTTGTTTGTTTGTTTGATTGGCTAACAACTGTTTTTTTAACTTGACCCTCTGCCCTATATTACTAGGCAATGAGATACCCACCTAAACTAGCTAGTGTGATTCTCAATCATGGAAACAGAAGTATACCATCTGAATCATATTCAGATAATTTCTAGAAAACTGCACACAGTCTAGCAGCTCACGTTAAGCTTATGTTGGCTTACAGTTATTGGGTGTGTTAAAGAAAGCCAAAGCCCTGAAAAAAAGTCTCTTGTAAGCTGTTTACATGCCTGTGTTCCAATGAGGAAGAGACAAGCATTTGTTTCGTTTTATTATATCCCCAGTAGCTTCTGATCTCAAGATTCTCCATTCCTATTCGCCTCTGTGTTATTATGAGTAATTCCTAGTAAGTTAAGCAGAGGAGGTTGTGCTGTTCATACAGGAGGGCCCTCGAGTGCCTGGGAAAGAACTTCAGTGCTCTGAGATGTTTGCTGCTCCTCCTGTCTCGTAGCCACCTCCACTCCACTTTTTTCCTTTACTTTTTAATGTTGATTTACCCTACTCTAGACTTTACAGATGGAAACTTCTGTTGGAAATGTTTTTAGAAATCAGACTTATACCCCAAGGATTTAACTTGAATAACTTAAATGTTGTGTCCTGTGAGCCTTTCAAAAATTAATACATTTAGAATACTCAAAAAAGAGGTTACAGTGTGGGTAAGAGTCTCAAATTATGGGACTTCCATATAATATATTTAGTCTTACACAATTCTTTCTATCACTTTTCCTTTTCAAAGTACAATTCTTATTGGAGTGTGCCTCAGCCTTGCTTTTGTATTTATTCAAACACAGTCAGAATTAGACTTTAGCGCTGCTGAATTTGTTCTCATCTGTTCTATGTATAATAATGTTGGGTTTTTCGCAAGTGCCATGACATGGCAAACCAGAGTTAACCCCTGATAGAGTACTGATAACAGACCAAAGACAATTAATCAGCAGAGTCTATCTTATAACCAGGTGAGGTTCTCGGGGCCACTCACTGACAGGGGTCTAGGTGAAAAGGTAATTGCAGGAGCATGGTTGACTAAAGAGATTGGCATCACTAAAAACATGGGGTGGCAACTCAGATTGCATCCTTGGATCTGAGTACAAAGCTCAGCCAGACAGTCTCTTCCTAGCAGCTTTGGAAGGGGCCATGTTCATACCACACCTTTCACTGGCTCTTTGAGTCTTTCTAAGTTTCACTTAGTTCTTGAGTATGCACCTTCCTCTTTGTTCCAGGGAGGAATGTTTCAGTTCTGAGCACATAGACATCCAACAAGCATATGCATGCACTTTGGTGCCCTCTCTCTCCGTTTATTTCTGTTCTTTCCCTTTGTGTGTTCATATGATGCATGCCCATGTGTGCATGTGTGTGGAGGCCTGACATCAAAGTCAAACTTGGATATCATCCACCAGCTAGGCTAGGCTGGCTGACCTGTAAGATCCCAAAAGATCCCAAAGTTCCACCAATCACTTCCCCTTAGTGTTGAAATTGCAAGCAAGTATCACTTCACTGAGTTTTTTACATGGGTTCTGGAGACTGAACTCTTCGGCTTCTCGTTTGCATGGTAATGACTCACTGGAGCTGTTTCTGAACCCTTCCCTACCTCCCCTTTTGTACCTCCCTTTCTTCCTCCTAAATTTCTTCCTATCCTCATTTTCTTAATAATTTCCTTCTGTCATTTTCTGTCCTCTGGACAGAGCTAGGCTTTCTCTGGTCCTATTAGTGTACCTGTAATGGCTAAATGCCCTTCATTTTCCTCCTTTCTTTTCTGGATCATAGGATAAAAATGAATGTATAAAAGTTTTGTTTTGAGGTAGATTAGAGATAAGAACTTTTTGTAGACTGCCTTCGAAACCCCTGTGACACTTCTGAGCATCATAAAAGAACTGATGTCACCATCACTTGTACATTCAATGTGCTCATATCATCAGGAATCTCTGAAAAAAATCAGAATCTTAGAAATTGAGAAATGAAAGATTTAAATAACTTTTTTTTTTCCAGGCAGAGTCTCACCATGTAGCCAAGGCTGGTCCCAAACTCAGACCTCTATCTGCCTTTGCCTCCTGAATACTAGGATTAAGGATCCAGGTACCTCTAGATGCTGAGAAAGTCTGACCAGCACTAGGTAGTTGTTTACTTGGCAGCCCACTTCTGGGGTCCTACAAGTGTTAGAGATGTGTTCCCTAACACATGGTGAGCCATGTTTCTTTGGATTAACATTTCCTGGTTTGGACCCTAACCTGGACAGTAAGCAGTTTTAGTCCCTTTTGGATTTTCTCATGACCAATCCTGAAAATTTATGTAAGAATACAGATGAATGCTCACATATAGCATATGTAAAGGAATAATGAAGCTAACAAGTTTTTAAATTAAACGATTTATACTTTGAATTTGTCTGTTAAGCTGCCATGACTATGGAGGCCAGAACTGATAGAACATTTGTCTTCTTCCCAAAGTTCTATACAAAAGACTAGGAGTCACCTCTCCTTCTAAACCATATTGCACTCTGAAAAGTTTTCTAGATTCTGGCTTCTTTACACCCTTCACTGTCTTCCAGTCATCAGTCCTTGGTCTTTGGGCACACCTGATGCAGACCATGGCAGTTGGCTTTCTGTTCTGCTTAATGAGGAGCTCCCAGTCTCAGGTGTCTGAGGGTGTATCTCTGCTCCTGCCCTTTCTGTCTGCTTGGTTTTAGTGAGGTTCATGGCTAGCCTATGTGCAATCTGCATTGCAGCTGACAACTCATGCTTGGCTGCTGTGCTGTCGTGAGGAAGGAGGCAGGTTGTGCCAGATGGTAATTAGTATTGGCTTCTTCTCAATGCTGCATTAACTCTAATGAGCTGTCAGCTGACCTGCCCAGGGTGGTAAGTTTGTTTTCTACCCAACATACCTCCTCCCCCAGCAGGAGACTTAGATTAGTGCTCAAGCTTGGACAGGGGCATTTCTTGGCAGAGGCTAATGGTAGAAATGCTCTGTAGATTTTGAATACACAGTTTCCTCAGGTCCTATCTGAGACAGGATCCTTGAACTAGCCTGCACCTCCATGCATTGTCCTCCCTAGGGTCCTGGTCACAAATGATGCTCACTAGTACAGTGGTGATTAGATGCCTCTGAGTCCCACCCTAAACCAGTTCAGAGAGACTGGGACCCAGTACCTTGGACATTCCAGGGCATACAAATCTGGGAACACCTGCCCTTACTAGGTCTCTAAACTCAGGTAAGGATCAAGAACCACAGGCACTTACTATCAAGCCTCAAGGCTGCCTCTTGGAAAACTTGTGTTCTGAGAACTTATGGCAAAGATATTGTAGCAAAATCTGTCTGCTATATAATTCAGAGTCCCAACCACTTGACAAAGACCCTCTCCCTCTCCCTCTCCCTCTCCCTCTCCCTCTCCCTCTCCCTCTCCCTCTCCCTCTCCCTCTCCCTCTCCCTCCCAGTGTGTGTGTGTGTGTGTGTGTGTGTGTGTGTGTGTGTGTGTGTGTGTTGCAGGAATTGAACCTGGGACCTCCAGCATGACAGGCGGATGCAATGTACTTATTACAGAGTTTCATCTATGAGTAAAGGGTGGGACACTAAGTTCCTTGTGGCTAAAAGCAAACAAACAACAGCAACAATGACAAAACACACACAATTTAGTTCTTAGAGATGTAACCATTTCACTGGGATGACCATGTTGAACTTGGGATTATGACATGAGAATGACCTAAAGTATCCTCCCTCCTGTTCCAAACACTCCCTATTCTTCCACTTTCCTTCTTCAACTTTTCTTACAAAATGGGGTCCCCTTCCTGATTCTGGCTTTAGACTTTAAAACTAGAGATGATTAGGAAAGATAATTTGAAAAGAAATCTAGATCCATAGAAAATAAATATTAGTATTTGACTCTATCCTTTCTGCCCGACACAGTGGCTCTTGGAAGGTCACTGGACAGGAATAAATGGACAGAACAAGGCGTGTACTGACCCTGGCCTTTTTCTAACCATTGGACATTGACTGCTTCCCAATGCATGCCTAAAAGTAGCTCTTTTCTCTCTCCACACCCTCCAAGACCCTGAGGAGGCTAGTCCTAGAGGCTCTGATTGTAGCTTCCACTCTCAACAACCATTGGAAATCACCTATAGGGCATAGTTTAAGACTCCGGTATAAATATGAAATGCTTCTCCTGGGGGTGACTTCTTAGCTTTTTTGCACCATCTCCCTGTCTGTCCCAGAAAGAAGCCATGTAGTGGCCATTCTTGGGTCATTCCTGCTGTTTCTCTGGTGGAGGGCATGTTAATGTAGCAGATACTTAGAGATATGTTGGAGACCTTGGTGTTCAGGATCTGACTTGGGTTCAGAGCTCTGGATACCCCTGGAGTGCTCCATTCCATCACACTCGTGACTTTTTTCAGACTTGTAATTTGGCTATTGGGATCAAGTGGTTCGTTTGTACTTCTAAAATGCTTTAAAGCCACTGGCCTCTGTGGATGCATTTAAATACAGCCAGTTGGCTCCAATTTGCTGGAAATTTCTTTTCAAAATGTTTAATTGCGGTAGAGTGTAAAGTTTAAGAGGATTTAGGGGGAGTAATTAAACATATGCAATTAATGAACTGTATGATGACTTTTCCTATTAATTTTTACAACCCAAATATTTTTTCTTGCATATCCTTTTGGGCCAGTGGGTCTCTTCACTGTTAACTAAGGCATCAAGGCCATGCCCTATCTGGGAGCTGGGCACTTGCCCTTCCCGCTGTATTTGATCATCTCACAGTAAAGATCTTTACCGACCACCAGTGCTGATAACATATCCCAGGGTGTCCTGAGCAGCCTTGGAAAACATCCATCATGTCCTCTTCCAAATTAGAATAGCATGAAATTACAATTTTGATTTAGTGCTATATTTCCAGGGCTAGAACTAGTCTGGTGGACAGTGGGTATATACATGTTGGTAAGTGAATAAGTGTGTCTTAGGTAGGGTTGTCATTGCTATAATGAAACACCATGAATAGAAGCAAATTGGAGAGGAGAATGTTTGTTCTACTCAAATCTACAGGTAACAGCCCATCACTGAGGGAAGCCAGGGCAGAACTCAGACAGGACAGGAACACAAGCAACCCAGGAGCCTGGAGGCAGGAGGCTATGGAGGCTGCTTACTGGCTTGCTCACGCTGCTCGCCTGTAGAACTCAAGACCATCGACCCGGGCATGGCACCACACACAATGGTCTAGGTGCTCCCCCAGCAATCACCGACTAAGAAAATGCCCTACGTGCTTGCCTACAGCCCAGTCTCACGGAGGCATTAACTTAATTGAGGTTTGTCCTCTCAGATGACTTTAGCTTGTATCAAGCTGACATGAAACTCTCCAACACATAGTGGCTACTGATTTTTCTTAATGCTTTGGATAGGCAAGTATACTCATGTTTGAAATTAGGATAAAGAGTTATTTTTATCCATGTAGCATTTGGTCACCTAATAAGTCATCTGTCCATTGTTAAAATGGACTTTAAAACTCCATGTAAGGGGAACATGATACTGACATGCAGATTAGAGCCCTTAAAGCAGGAGTTCTCAACCTTCCTAACACTGTGACACTTTAATACAGTTTCTCATGTTGTGGTGACCCCCAACCATAAATGTATTTATTGATACTTTATAACTGTAATTTTGCTACTGTTACAATTCATAATTGAAATATCTGACCCTTGTGGGGGTCCTGACCCACAGGTTGATAATGGCCGCCTTAAAGAGACCACACTCACTCATGCATTAAATACAGGGCAAGTTAGGAGACTAAAACCATAGCAACTAAGAAACACTGAACCTTTTTGAGTTTTGTGTCATGTTTTGTAACTTCAATTCTAGCAGATCTAATGCCCTCTGTTGCCTCCATGAGCCTCAGGGAAACACATCAATGCAGCCCAGACATTCTAAGTTCGTCGTTTTACTTTTAAAAAATTTTTGAGATTATAATGTAATTATAGTGTTTCTCCCTTTCCTCCCTCCAAAGCCTCCTTATGCCTCTCCTTGCTCTCTGATAAATTCATGGTCTCTGTGGTCATTAATTGTTACTGCATGCATATAGGATAGGAAGCTCAAGAACCCCAAAGACAAACCTATGCTAGTTCATTTCTCACCACTGTCAATCAGGCTACATAAATCCTGAAATTAGAAGGCAAACTGTTCATTGCAATAGTGATAGTCATGAGTAAAGTAGCCTGCTGAGCTGGGCCAAGTGCCAATGTGGAAGGAGACAGTGGTGAACTGTAGAGACATGGGTTAACACTAGTACTTATTTCATGTTTACTTGATCTGTGAACTTCGTTGTTTTTGGAGACAGGGTTTCACTGTGTAGCCCTGGTACTCACTTTGTAGACCAGGTTGGTCTCGAACTCACAGAGGTATGCCTGACCCTGGCCCTGGCCCTGACCCTGACCCTGGCCCTGGCCCTGACCCTGACCCTGACCCTGCCCAAGTGCTGGGATTAACAGCATGAGGTGCTACCACCTGGCCTGATCTATAATTTTGAAACACTTGATTTAGCAGCCGAACTCCTTATCGCTAGTGTAGATTGACAGTGCCCTCATGCTTTGTTCAAAATGATTATCTTTTTGTTTGACCAACCGTATGGTATCTATGCACCATAACATGCTTTCAAGTAGGAGAAATAAAGTTTGATATTTATCTACACATCTATTTTCATGATCTGTTTTTGAGAATTGGGGCTATCCGATTGACATATACATTTATAATTAGTGTGATGGCTTCAGCCATAACTGCCCTATTTTAGAATGGATCTCTTACCACACACTGACTTGCTATGGAGCCAAGAATGACCTCCATCTCCTAGAATACTGAGATTTCACACACACACATCACATCTATGCTTGCTTTATGCAGCTTTAGGCATAGAATCCAGTGCTGTCTGTATGTTAGGTATGCACTCCACCAGCTGAGCTAAATCCCCAACCCCTGGCTATAATCACTTAATCCTTGTCATTTAGATTTTTTTTTCCTCAACATTTTTCACTATTAGAACTAATTAACATCTTTGTCTAAAATGTTTGTTCCTAATGTTTATTGTTCCCTTCTGCTATAATCTTTAAAGCAAAATAACTGTTAATTAGTGGTAGTGTTATTTTAACTAAGATTAAATGAATATTCCACTGGGATTTTGCCTGGAGTTTTATTCAAGTCTTAAATTAAAAGAGAATCAACACTCCTTCTTATCTTCCTTTCTGGCTGTTTCTGTTTCTGGTTGTTTAGATTCTTTAGAAAGAGTAACGCAAGGTGGCCTCACACTCAGTAAGGAGCTGTGGAGGACTTTGAACTCCTGATCCTTGTACATCTGCCTCTCAAGTGCTGGAATCATGAGAGAGAGAGCCATCACGCCTGCCTACTGCCTTTCCCTTAGAAGTAATTTATGTTTTTTTATTTGCCACTTTCTGGTCATGAAGAGGTTGGTTGGTTGGTTGGTTTTTGTTCTTGTTTTACTTTGTATATTTTTTATAGCTGGTGTTTTGTTTATTGTGTGTGTACAGTGATAATACTAAATTATCTTCTCTGGTTCTGTATTTTATTACCTTAAAATTTATAACATAAATATAAATCTATTATTTTTATGTGATGAGGCTTATCTTTTTTTGAATAAACACATACTTATTATGGTATAGAATAGGGTTCTTAGAATGTGTGTGTGTGTGTAGGGTAGGTTCCATTAATAGGATTCAACTATGTTTTTAATTTGGTTTTAATGGGAATACTTTGGACATTTAATTTTATATAATGTTTACTGTTCATTTAAGATAATACTGGCACATGTAAATGAAGCACTCTTGTATATATTGCTAAGAAAATTCTAAGTGTTTTATGCCAAATGATTGGTTTTCATATAAACTTGCCATCTAAGGAGATGGAGGTCAGAAGATAATAGGAGAAAGCCAATTTGTCCTACTTTGTAGGTCCCAGGAGGCAAATTCAGATGGGCAGTCTTGGTGGCAAAATCCTTTACCTGCTGAGCTATTTTTATGGCTTCTATATTTCTTTGTCTTCCTCTCCCACTCCCCTGTGCCCTATCTCCCTCCATATCATGCCCTTCCTCTCTTTAATGTTCTATATTATGTTTATAGTACTTTGTCTGGTGAGCTTTACATAGCAAAATAAAATTGTGTTTCATAAGTGTTTGAATAGCATTCCAATAAAACTATTTTGTTCAAGAGCTTTTGGGAAATACAAAATCTTCAATAACTTTCTTTTAAATTTGTTTTTAGAACTTTTGTTTTCCAATGTTGTAAAAGATCCCCGATGTTATTGAGATGTTCAGTTCAGTGTTATCAGGCTGTGGTTGTTTAGATTCATTAGATGCCTGCTGTCTTCTTAATTTTACTGTTTTGTTTTCTATTTTGCTTCATACTTTCTCTCATTTGTTTAAGTATATCAGAAGTCTTTTTATTGTCCCCAAAATGTTTTTAAATTAGCTATTAATTCTATTATATATAAGTTTTAATTGGTGTCATTAAAAAGTAGTTCTTTTTTAATGTATTTAATTTTTTATTCTTTAATCCTTTCTACTGTCCAATATTCATCCCCCTCTTGATCTCCCCCCATCCACGACCACTCCCTGTCCCATAAATCCTCTCCCCATCTCCAAGAAGAATGTTCCAACACCCCCACCTTCTCCCCACCAGACCTCCCCACTACCTGTGGCCTCAAGTCTCTCTCAAGGGTTAGGTGCATCTTCTCTCACTGAGGCCAGATCAGGCAGTCCTCTGCTGTATATGTGTCAGGGGTATGTATATGTTGCCTGGTTGGTGCCTCAGTGTCTGAGAGATCTAGGGGGGTCCAGGTCAGTTGAGACTGCTGATTGGGGCTACCCTCCTCCTCAGCTTCTTTCAGCTTTTTCCCAACTCAACCACAGGGGTCCCCAGCTTCTATCCATTTGTTGGGTGCTAGTATCAGTAACGTCTGACTTTTTCAGCTGCTTGTTGGGCCTCTCAGAGGGTCTGCAATCACACCACAGCATCAGTAATAGTGTCAGGACCCTGGACCTCCCCTTGAGCTGGATCCCAATTTGGGCCTGTCACTAGACCTCCTTTCTCTCATGCTCTTCTCCATTTTTGCCATTTTCTCGTGCATTTCTCCATTTCCTGACATTCCTTCAGACAAGAAAAATTCTGGGCCAGAGCTTTTGACTGTGCTATGTCAACCCCATCCCTCCACTTGATATCCTGTCCCTCCACTGAAGGTGGACTCTACAAGTTCCCTCTCCCCACTGTAAAGCACTTTGTCCAAGCTCCCTCCCTTTGAGTCCTGAGAGTCTCTCACCTCCCAAGTCTCCAGTGCATTCTAAAGGGTCCTCCCACTTCCTGCCTTGGGAGGTTGCCTGTTTCCATTCTTTCTGCTGGCCCTCAGGACTTCCGTCCTATTTCTGCTCCCCCAATACCTGATCATGTTCCCCCACTTCCCCTCCCTTTCCCCTCTCCCTCTCTCTGCCCCCTGTGACTGCTTTCTTCTCCCTCCCAAGTGGGACTGAGGCATCTTCACTTGGGTCCTTTGGCTTATTTACCTTCTTGAGTTCTGGGGATTGTATCCTGAGTATTCTGTACTTTTTTGGCTAACATCCACTTATTAGTGAGAACACACCATTTCATGTCCTTTTGGGTCTGAATTACCTCACTCAGGATGATATTTTCTAGTTCCATCCATTTGCCGGCAAAACTCAGGATGTCCTCATTCTTAATAGCTAAATAGTACTCCATTGTATAAATGAACCACATTTTCTGTATACATACTTCTGTTTTGGGACACCTAGGTTGTTTCCAGTTTCTGGCTATCACAAATAAGGCCACCACGAACATAGTGGAACATGTGCTCCTATGGCATGGTGGGGCATCTTTTGGGTATATGCCCAAGAGTGGTGTAGCTGGTCTTCAAGTAGATCTATTTCCAGATTTCCAAGGAACGTCCAGATTGATTTCCAGAGCAGTTTTACCAGTTTGCAATCCCACCAGCAAGGGAGTTTTCTTCCGCTGAACCTTTTCCTTCTTTACAGTATTATATTAACATTAGTTTTATATATATATATATATATATATATATATATATATATATATATATATGTATCCATGTATACACACATGTAGCCTGCTGAGTCCCTATAGTGTTGCTCATAGGTATGTTTTTGGGCTAACCACTTGATATGAGATTGCCAGTTAGAGAGCTTATTCATGGAGAAGAGAAACTCTCCCTCTCTCAGCAGTCAATAACTTCCTGTAGTTCTTCGTGTAGGGGTGGGGTCCATGAAGCTTCCCCATCCACATGTGCGTAACCACTGATACTGCCATCATTCTCTTCTTGTTTAGGCAGCTGTACTGCTGAGAGAGTTCATAGATACATCTTTCCTTGTACCATGAAAGACACAATCACATAGCAGAGATACTGGTCCATTATGTCCTCAATATCTTCAAAGAGTTAAACGTTTTATTGTATATCTTTTGTCTCCTTCCTTAAGTTTATTTCTAGTCATTTGTTTTTCTCTGACGATATTGTGAATAGGAGTGATCCCATGATATCTTTCTCATCATGCTTGTTGGTGATGCTTAGAAGGGCTACTGATTCTTGTTTAAGTTGAGTTTGTATTCTGATCTTTTGCTCAAATTGCTGATCATTTCTAGAAGTTCCCTGGCAGAATTTTTGGGATCTTTTATGCATAATATCATATGATTTGCAAATAAGAATGATGTGACTTCTTCTTTTCCTATTTTTATCCCTTTAATATCCTTTTCTTGTCTTAATTGCTAGAGGTGGTTGAAAAAGAATGAGGATAATGATTGGCCTGGTCTCAATCCTGATTTACTTCAGATTTTTCACCATTTAGGATGATGATGTGGGCTTGTCATATATACTCTGTTACTCTAGTCCTGCTTTCTCTTAAGACATCATCTTTGATTTTTGCTAAAATGTTTTCTACATCTGTTGAGGTGACTGTTTAATTTTTGCCTTTAAGTCCACCTATATGATTCATTACATTTATTGATTTATGTATGTTGTACCATCATCTATCCCTGTATCTACTGGATAAAGCCAACTTGACCATAGTGGATGGTCTTTTTAAAAATGGTATGCCTATATTCTCTTCAAGTATTATTTTTTTAGTTTTTTATTTTTTAAGATTTATTAATTTTATATATATCAGTGCATTGTCACTGTCTTCAGACATACCAGAAGAGAGCATCACATACCATTACAGGTGGTTGTGAGCAACCATGTGGTTTTTGGGAATTAAACTCAGGACCTCTGGAAGAGCAGTCAGTGCTTTTAACTGCTGAGCCATCTCTCCAGCTTCTGTGCAAGTATTATTAAATTTATCTTCATCAGTGATACTGGTCTGTGGTAGTTGGTTTGTTTGTTGTGATTTTTAAGACCAAGTCTCTCTAGATAGCCCTGGCTTTCCTGGAACTCACTATATAGACCAGGGTGTCCTGTAACTTACAGAGATCTTAGTATCTCTGCCTCCTCAGTGCTGGGATTAAAGACATGTGTTACCAGGTCCACATTGTGTTCCTTCTATTTCTTTCTTCTTAAAAAAATAATTTTAAAAGTATGGTTGTAAATCTTTTTTAAGTAGTAGAAGTTTGTTATGAATCTCTCTGAGATTTTTTTATTTGTTTTGTTTTTGTCTTAGAAGACAGTGTTTCAATTTCCTTATTTGTTATGGGTCTGTTTAGGTTGTTGATCTTTTCTGGGTTTAACTTTGAGGATTAGGATGCATCTAGAACCACACATTTCCTTTAGGTTGTTCTGACTGGAATGTAGGTGTTTCAAGGATCCCCTTATAATATTCTGTATTCCTTTAATTCCTGTTGTAGTGTTCCCCAATTCGTCTAATCCAGTTATTTGGGTCCTGCCTTTCTTTTAATTAATAGAGCCAAAGGTCTGTCCCAGAGCACAGGTTGTTAGGTCTGGAAATTGGATGGATGCAGATGAGCAAAGGTCTATACAGGTGTACTTAATACTTAGCTGGCGTGATTGGCACAGCTGCTTCTTCCTGGGGCCAAACCTGCCATTTGGGAAGTGTGCATGCAAGACTTATCAGACTGGGCTGGAACACAGGATGACCAGGCAGGAATGGCCTGGAAGTTGGATATAGTGTGGCCCAGATAAAGTCAGCCAGATGCCAGGGGCTGGGATGACATGAAGGATGTGGTCCAATTCCTTTTTAAATAATTAGGTGCACTTAAAGATACTCATATAAAACTTATTTCATTTCAGACTCATAGAGACATTTCTTTGATATTTCAAGATAGCCCAGAGTTGAAATTTATAGTTCTTAGGGTTTATTTAGTAGGGAAGCCTCCCCCCCCCCCATATAAGAATTTCTTTAACCTTGCTTTCACATAGGCCTTGTTCTAAGCTCTGGAGGTGCCACGCACACTCCGGTGAAGTCTGCTTGCAGGAGAGGCCTGGAAGTGCTCACCAGGCAAAGAGTTTCACGGAAGCTCACCTCCTTGAGTTCTGGCATTCCCATTAACCCATATACTCATACCCTATTCCCGAGTTAGTCTGGTGTATGGATCCACATGCTCTCTTTTAGTATTATCTTATTATAAGTGCCTTTTAAGATTGAATTCTGACATAGCTAAGCCTTCACCAGTGTTCCAACATCCTAGAAAGTCTTTGAGCTAACCATGGGCTTGGAATTCAGGAAGAATGTTGCCTGTTCAGTGACATTCAGAATTGCCTCTGGTATTACACTATCACTTAGAATAAAAACCAAGTCGCTCCCATATACAGGAATTTACAGTGGTTTAGGAAGTAGATTGGGCTGTGGTTTTAGGGTAATGCATTATTCATGAGATGGTTAGCTAGAATGGAACTCCCTAATTAGAACCATGACTTGGGTGTGAAAGCCCTTGCCCTAGGAGTGTAAAGACCTCACACCTGGCTTCTAAGACTATAGCTGACCTTAGATAGGGCTGACTTTGTCTCAGTTGTTTTATTGCCCAGTTCCTGCCAGTCTTTGTGTTTACATTCCTTTGTTTTGTGTAAGTCATTAAGCATCCGGTAACATCATTTGTACCTTGCCGATGTGTCACCTAACTTCCCTATTTTCTTCTGTATAAAATGTTTGATGCTCAATTTGACAAATTACATTCAGATTCTACACAACCTCTCCTATGTGCATCTGTCTGTAATTCAATTCCCTTCAACTCCTTGCCCATCTGTGACCATGGACCCGTTCCACGCAGACAAAGGGGCTCAGAGGGTCTGCAGCATGGAGGTATATCACTGAGCAAAGCAGCCAAGAGCCATGTCCTTGTAGAGGTGCTCTCCAGTAAAGGTGCAGTGTGTCATGCTAAGAGCATCCAGTTAACACAGGGTTTGGTACCATAAACTATATGCTCGATTCTGGCCTGTGGGCATGGATCCATTCAGCTAATCTACTCAGCTCTCACCTTGATCTAGTTGCATTGCCAATAAGTAAGGGAGCCAATTGGCTTCTCAATAACCATATCCACAAGGACACTTCCCTTGTTACAGCCCAAGACGTGGCAGTGTTGTAGTTAATGTTGCAAAGTTTGTGTCTGTTTTATGGCTTCATCTTTTCCATAGGGATTTAAATATTTTATTGAAGTTTTATGTTGTGATTGTGTGTTTGTGTGATGTATGTATTCACTTCTCTGAATCTTCTGTAGAAGAGGCAAAGTAGAGTACCAGCATAAAACATTGTGGTATGTATCCACTGGCCTTCTTATAACTAACTGTTCATGTTCCCTCTGTCCATGCTGACTCTTTCATCTGTGCCTTCTGTCATAAATTGATCCACATATGGTGAATCTCATGTACTTACGCTCCTTGTATTCATCCCTTTTTCAGTGGCTGTTAATGTATTTGGGTTTTCTTTGCCTTGTTAAATATTGCCTTGTTCAAACAGTCATATTTCTATCAAGAGGAAATAAGTATAATTTGTTCCTCCACTGGAGTCCTTTTATTCTAAATTGTAGTGTTTAGCACCTCCCATTTATTCTCATTAAAGTGCCAACCTGTTTGTTATTGTAACAGTCTCTCTCATTTTGTTTTCTACTGAAAACAAATTCCCAAGATTTAGAGTTGTGTTTGCTGTCAGGAAGGCTGGCCTGGCCTGACCAGGTTTGAGTCATTTTCTTATGAGTGAATTGTGTGTGTGTGTGTGTGTGTGTGTGTGTTATCAGTTTTTCTCATTTGTGCATGTTGGCTACTAAAAAATATAAAATAAAATAAAATGCAAAAACAGAGAAATAATCTTTTTATTCTTAACAAAATTTAGGAGTTTTACCCTAGAAATTCATTTGCTTCTTGTTTTGTGTTTTTGTAGGGTTTTTTTTTTTTTGGGGGGGGCAATTTTTAGTTCTGTCTATTTATTACTTTTGTTATGTAATCACTTCTCTGTATTTCTATCTTGTAGTCAATAGGAAAAACTACATTAAGAATAACCTGAGTCAATATTGTTGAGAAATGTTTATTTCTTTATGAAGTGACCTTTTTCCAAGTGTTTTCTTCTGGGCACAGTTCTGCACAGTTGCTGCTGGAGGCCAGCTGGGGAGGAACGCTAGCTAGGTTGAGGCAAGCACTTGCTGCTGGAGTGCATGCAGCACTCTCCTGGGCTGGGGCTCCTCTCAGTGAGTGTGGTGAGCCCTGCCCACAGAATCCTATTTTTATTATTATGTGGTAATATTATCTGAACTTGTTTGAAAGGAACCATTTTCTTTTTATTATTATTATTATGGTTCTATTCCCCCTCCCCCTGGAAATTGTTGGGTGTTTTGTTTTTCTTTTGTTTTCCTCCTCCTTTCATGATTCCTGTGCCAGTCTTTATCACTTTGACAGAATGCCTGAGGAAGAAGGATTTCTTTGGCTCCTTGATAAAAGGTTTCACTGCCGAGTCAGCTGGCTACATGACTGTGGGCCTAATTCAAGGCTGATAGATCACCACAGAAGGACACACTGTTTTCCTCCGGGCAGCAGAAAGTACAGGGTAGGGACTCTAGAATCACTGCCTCAGGGCATGCTGGACCTGACCTACTGTTTCCAAGGTCCACACTCAAGTTCCTATCACTGCCCAACATTCCCATGAGAATTTTGAAGTCATTATTAGATCAGTCCCGAGATTCAGTAAACAGCCTGCATGACCCCATCCATTTTCCAGAAACTCCACCCCTGGACATTGCAGAGGCAATAGAAGGCTTCACACATGGCTTTGGGGTAACATTGTCAATCCAAATTGAGGCTATGAAGTTCAAGTCTTGCTAATGTTACCTTGATTTGGTTTCCTTGATCCCAGCTGTTTCTGATGGTATGTGTTTATCCATAGCCTTCGTCCTCCTGCAGTCTGTTTCCTGCTACTTTCTACTTCAGTGTAGGATTGGTTTGGGTTTAGAGTTTTAAACAACTTTTATTAACTCGTTGAGAAATTTATTCAGTGTATTTTGAACATTTACACCCTTCCTCATTTCTACCATAACTACCCTCACATTCTTTTCTACCCAGCTTTGAGATTTCTTTTCTTTTCCCTCAAGTCCATATTGTGTTGCCCAACTATTCTTGGGACTGGAGCCCTCTCTCCTATATGATAGATGTACCAAAGGTCATATCATTAAATAAAACTGACTCACCCTCTCTAACAGCTTTCAAGAGTCAGCTGCTCTGCCAATAGTTGGCTATTTTTCCCCTTCTCATCCCCTCCATGTTGACAATTTGGCTGGATTTTCAAGGTTTTGCAAGAGCTCTCACAATCAATGTTCTTGAATCTATATAAAATTGACATTTATTGATTTGCATATGCATATCCACGTTACTAGGATAAAGCCAACTTTGTCATGGTTGGTGAATGTTCTTTTTCATGTGTTTTGTTAACTCAGTTTGCAAGTATTTTATGAGAAATTTTACATGTATATTCACCAGGGAAATTGGTCTGTAATTTTCTTCCTTTTAAAAAAAAGTCTCTTAATCTGACTTTGGTATCAGCATAATACTGGCTTCATAAAAAAACAGGAGCATTTTCTCTAAAGATCTGGTATAGCTCTGCATTAAATCCTAGTTTGGGGGGTTTTTAACATGGAAAAAAATACTAGTATTCATTCGCTCAGTCCTGTTGAGTTTGCATCGTTTGTCTCATCCTGGTTTAACTTTGGGAGGTCAGAAACATCCTGATTGATCTGTTGCTCTTAGACTTTCTAGTTTACTTAAATGTAAGTCTTCAAGGACTGTCTCCAGGAATTTCAGAATTTTATTGGTATCTATTGTTATGGCTCCTTTTTTTATCCCTAATTTTATTAATTAGGGTCTTTTAGGTTTAGTGAGTGTTGTCATTTTTATTTACCTTTTCAATGCCCTTGACTGTTTTACCCCATATGTTATGGTTTTCATTGTCCTTTAATTAATTGTAAGGATAGTGTTGGCTTCCTCTTAGTCTTTCACCCGTGACTCTTGTTGTTTAATCTCCATGAGTTTGTTTCCTTTCTGTAGTTTTTCTTGCTATTGATTCCATTGTGGTCAAGTAGAATAGTAAAAATTAAATTTCAATTTTCCAATGTTTGTTGATTTTTGCTTTATTTCCACATATGTGATCTATTTTAGAGAAAGTCCTGTGGGAAGCTAAGAAGAATGTATTTTGTCCTTTTGGATAGAATATACTGTAAATGTTTGTTAGTACCATATGATCTGTGATATATTTTAGTCAGAGTGGCCTATTTATTGGTGACAGTGATGGGATGTATTAGTCACCCAATATTAACTTATGTGGTTAATCTGTGACTTTATATCTAGCAATACTTATTTTATGAAACTGGGTATACCCCTGTTTGATGTTTGCATATATGTTTAGAATTGTACCAGCTTGAAGGCTTGCTCCCTAAATCAGAATGACTTGACTGTATCTCTTTGACTAGTTTTGATTTGAAGTTTATTTTGTCAGGTTTTGGGATCATGTCATTTGCTTGTTTCTTGGTTTGATTTGCTGGAAATGTCATTTTCTTTTCATCTTTGAGGATGAGTCTTGCTTGAAGCAACAAATAAATAGATTGTGCTTTGTAATCTCACCTTCTAAACTGTATATTTAATTTTATAAATTTTATTTCTATTTTTGTGTATGTACACATGCATGTACATGTATGTACATCTAAGGGCAGGGCAAACAAATTTGCCACAATGTACATGCAATGTCAGAGGACCTAGTGAGCCATCTCACCAGTTCAGTCTGTCTTTAGAGTTGGCAGTTTAGACCATTAATATTAATTGGTATTGAAAGGTGTGTATTGGTGTGTGTGTGTGTGTGTGTGTCTGTATATGGTTTGGTATTTCCCTCTTCTGTTTAAGTACTTACTATTCTGTGGTATTTTATTCTTCTATGGTCTATTAAATGAGCTTATATTTATCATTAAAAGTATTCCTTTCAGACTCCTCTAGAGCTGCCATAGTGGTAATGAAATTTCTTTAGCCATCTTTTATCATGCAAAGTTTTTCTTTGTCCTCAACTATGATGGATATAGGGTAGGTGCCTCTGTTCTTTCAGAACTTGAAATACAAGTTCTGAGCCTTTCTTGGTGTTAATTTTTCTTTTGAGAAATCAGTTATTTTTTTCTGAGAAGCCAGCTTTTTACACATTACTTACTGTTCTTCTCTTGCTGCAGCTTTCAATGCACTCTCTATGTGCCCTGTAGTTAGCATTTTAACTGTAATATATGGAGAGGTTTTTTTCTAGTCCTACGAATTTAGTGTGTGTTGATATATATCTCTTCACCCATATATGAGACTTTTTTCCCATTTATGAAAATGTCTTCTGTACCATTGGCATGAAATCATTCTCTTTGTGGTTTCATAATTTGTAAATTTGACTTTTTTCATAGTGTTCAAAAATCTGTGTGTTCTGTTTGCACATGTATTTATCTTTGTTCTTGAGTGAATATTCCCTTTTCTCTTCCATGACTTGTGAAGCCCTGTCTTCCTTATAACCCATTCTGTTGGCAAGGCTTTCTACTAAGGTGTTAAAGTGGCTTTTAAATTTTTCATTCAGTTTCAGTTTTGTTTGTGTCCGGTATCTTTGCCTCTATTTAAATCCATTCTCATACCTCCCATCACTGCATCACTGCCTTAGGTCACTCAACTCTTTGTTTTTCTTGGGAGTCTTTCAGGAGTTATTCTGTTTTGTGTAGTTTCTTTGCACGTATTAACAATCATTCTTTTCTATTCTTTGTAAGGAATTTAATCTGAGTCACTCTCCCTGGGAGCCATAACTGTGGGATTGGAATTTGGAGGTGTCTTACTTTGCTTTTTTGTGGTACTTATGTCTCCACATCCGGATTTGCATGCCTCACATTAGGTCACTGATTGAATTTACTTTTTAAGTGGACTTTTCTCTTTCATCAGAAATGTTTGCAATGCTCTGGAGTAGGTAGGCTGCACAGTAAGTTGTGGTGTTTTTACCTCATTCCGAAAAAATAAAACATTCTACCACTGTTACTATATAGTTCTCACTCCATTACAAAATAAAGCAATAATCAACTGAAAACCAGTCAAACCCATGATGTACATTTTGTTGGCAAATTGCCAAGGGCTATGTGAGTTCTTTTGACAGCAGAATCAGGGAGCTAGGATGCTCTCCTTTATCTCAGACTCAAAGCATGATTATGTCAAGGGATCTCAGACCCTTGTCTTGGCTCAGCCTGGCCCCCTGGATCTGTAACAGGAAGAAGGAAAAACAACATCAGCTGTAGTGAAAACCGTGTCCTTGAGAACAACCAGGAAGTAAATCATTTCCAGCAGAGGTTTCTGTGGTTTATCTCATGGTATAAAAATGTGTACAGTGGGAACAAGAAGCTGGGAGCTCATCTATTGTGTGGCCCTCCATTCGGCCCTGGTCTTTCAGTCAGCAGCTCTAGCATAACTGTTTGATTCCCTAATTGGTTTCTGCTGGCTATTTTATAAACCTCTAATTTGATGATGTTTTGTTATCTTGTCTGGTGCTACTGTCTGCTACTGACACTTGTTCTTTTACCTTTGCTTGCTAGGTATCTGATACTCATGTATTCAAAACGAAAGGCATGGCTCCTGTAAATCATTCTTTTGACCATTCAGAACAATACTATAGGTACCAGTCAGTTTAGAAAGTGAAGGGACATTGATGGTACTAGATGTATTGATATATTAGATAACTGTGGGTCTTCATAAACAATGAAAGGGGGCTGGGAGCAGAGTACTGACTGGTGATTAATATTGGGTTAGTAGAAAGTATGTGGGAAAATGTAAATAGAAGGGAAACAGTGGGAGCCAGAAGGAAGGGCCAGAGAAAAGTACGTATTGTGTGTGATGATTAGTTTTCTCAACTGCCCACAATCTAGAATCACTTGAGAAGAGAGTCTCAGTGCAGCTTTGTAGACCAGCATCAACTTTGGCTATGTCCAGGGGATTGCCTTGACTATGTTAATTGATGTGGGAAGACCCAGCCTGAGAGTTAGCTGCACCATTGCCTCGGTTTGGGTTTTGAATGGTGTAGTAGTAAAGCCGGTGATGATGTGTGCCTGCATCCTTTCTCTCAGCTCTTGACTTGGATGCAGTGTAGCCTTGGATGCAAGTGTAACTCGAAAGTCAAGTTTCTGCCTTGACTTTATGAGCCGAAAATACTCACCCTTAAAGCTACTTTTTCTTTACTATTTTATCATAGCAACAGTGAGGAAACTAGAACACCATTACATAAACACCATAGGACAGGCCCATCTCTCAGGGATGAGGCACGGAGAACCTTGAAACTCATCTAGCCTGTGTTCTTTGGAAGAAAAAACCAAGAAAGTGAGAGAAGAAACATTAGAGAGGAAGAAAGATTATTTGGTCTGAACAGAGCAAGATGGAACCAGCCAGCTAAGGTGATATTGGTTACTAAACAAAGGACGAAAGAGGTGCAGTGGAAAGAGCAAAATGGGAGGAAAAGTATTGTATAGAAACTGGCCAGCCTGATTGCTGGACTCAGCCTCAGGGATCTTTGGAATACACTCCTAGTTTCTAGAAGCCTGTTTTATTCTGCAGTAGCCAGTGCTCCCCTCCTAAAATAAGCCTACTTGTGTATAAGTGGGTTACAGATCCTGGACCAGTTTGTGGCTGAGTCCCCAGAGATAGCATCACCCATGCTGCTCGCACTCCATTCCTTTAAGGTTCTAGTTGTGGAGGTTGGTCCTGTCCCTGTTCAGATCTTTCCTTCTTTCCCGTATCCCAGGTGCCAATTCAAACCTGCATGAAAGTTAGGTTTTCTGTTTGATAAACCCTTTGCAGATCTATTTCAATGTTTCATTTTCTTGCTGTAGCAGTATTCTGTTGACCTTGTGTCCAGTAATAGTTCTCTGCCAGTTGCTTCAGGCTTGCTGAGAGTGGGTCTCAGGTCTAGGACTGCAGACCTCAGATTGAGCAGGGGAGCTCCTGACAGTAGAGACTTACTTCTGCCCTGTGGCTTGCCAGGTGGAAAGAGCTTTAGCCAGTGTCTCCTGCTAGCACTGTAGCTGACCCAAATATGGGCTTTCCCACAGGTGTTTAGAGTGTCTCTTGATATTCTAATACTGTCTTCAACTGTGCCAGGATTATTACCTGGAACCTCTGGATGACTGTGCCTGCATGTCATCCTTTCTTTTCTTTATACTTTTACTGTGTATAGTTCCACATCAATTGATAATAATGTCCTCATGAAATCACATGTAATCCAAAGTGAAGAATGTACTTGTCTGTTTTCTTCAACAAGAAGCACCACCTGCATAAATAGTATCTTTCATGATTATCTAAGTATAAATGTAGAAAACGTAGCAAAATACACATATTCACCTTATTCCATAGAGACTAGGAAGTTATATGGGAAAATGTATCTAAATCGATAGTGACAAGGTTGGCATGAAAAAAATAAGCAAAGAGAAACAAAATAATTGAAGGTCTTGGCTCTTTTGTTTACTTCTTTTATGTGTCAGAGAAGTGCTTTGACTGTTGATATCCAACACTGATGAATAATTTGTTGAGTAATGTATTCATTGAAGTAAAAGTATTCACTGCCAAAGCATTAAACTAACTGTATAAGTTTAATCTCTTCTATGCCAGTATTACGTTACGGCTATCCAAAATCCGAGCCAATGAAGTTAAATTGTCCTTTGAAATACCATGACACATTTTATAGTTTATGGCCCGATGAGAGGCATTAGAGATCAAAATGAAATTTATTTTTGAGACACTAAAGAAGGTAAAATTATTAAAACGTGGCTGTGGAATCGGACCTAATAATGTTTCATTAGCAATTTCTTTTGACAGAACTTATACCCTGCCATATTGAGAAGCAGGTGTTTACAGCACATCTTAAGCATCTTTTCAGTGAATTTTACAAATCTTTCTAGGTAAGAAACATAAGCGCTTTTTTGACAAATATGTTTAAAGGACACACTTGAGGGATTTTCACCTCTGCTGTGAATACCTCAGAAGAAATGCAGTGGAGGAGATCCTCTAGGAGCACTGACTGGTAGTCAGCCTTGCTCTAGCAAAGAAATGTAGAGTATGTTACTAAGTCACACTTTCCATCCCTGCTGTTTTAGGGAACACAACTTCATAGGCGCCTACTGTATAGGTATAAAGGCTGGGAGTACCAGGGTAATGAGATGCAGATCCTAGAACCAGGAATCCCTCCCTGGAAAAGAGGTCAAGTCTATGCACATGCAAAACGCTTGCAGAATATGGAGCAGGGCATTGCTGGGGAAATTGTGACACTCAAAGTAAGGACGTGGTGTTGAGCTGGATTGCTCCTAGTCACTCATTCTTGCTGAGTTTCTGCTTCGCTGTGTCTTTCAACTTTGCAAAGAGCAGTGGTGACCTGATCTTTTGTGTACTAAAATAATCCTTGGCTTCTCTCAGCGTTACCAATGGTATTCACTTTAATAAAAGTGGACTCTGACAAATCCCCATGTTACAGGCAAACCAAGTGTAAAAGTGTCCGTCTATAAAGTTGGTACAGCTCCTACATTTAAGAATATGTCAGAAATTTACAGTTAAGAAATTGTCAATTTCTCTCCATATCTAATATTAAAGAAGGAAAATGCAGCTGAACTATCCAGATGTCAGGTGATGTCAGGTGTCTTCATCGCTTTCTAGCCCTATAGCCATGATGCTTTTTTTTTTTTTTTTTTTTTTGAGAGAGTGAGAGAGACCTTTATTAGAAAATATTTTTGTGTAGACAGAAAAGGAAATTGGTGAATCCAGCCCTGCTTACAGCTAAGAATACAACAGCATCTCTCCCAGCTGTTCTCTTCATTCTTGTTTGAAGAAAGGACTTTCACTACATGGCTTCATGGACTTGCACTGGAACTCGAAGAAGAGCCATGAAACACTCTTCAGAAGGCTCTGTTCCCTTGCCACACTTGCCACATATGGATGCATCAAATCACACCAGAACAAGATGTGGTCTTACTAAGAAATTAAGCTAATAATATCACATTACCTCCCTCTCAGCATTCCCCAAGCATCATAAATGCAGAAGGCCTACAGTAGAATATTACAGGAGAGCCTCTCCAAGGCCCCAGAGCCAGTTGCCTTACCTTTCTTGTACCATATTATATATACATCTTACAGTCATGCCAGCGATTAAAGCATTGTCATGCTGCATTATAAAGTGTTTTTTATGTTTAGGATTAGGAAACTGTCTTTCACTCTCCCTTTGGCTCCTTTTATGTCCTACAGGCAAATCCTTTCTCGTAGGTCAGGAATGTAATAAGGTAGGTTTTCCTCTCTGGGGTATTGTGTCTGTCTTACTGTGTTTAAATTGATGCACAAAGCTCTTTGGAGCATAGACAGTATTTTCTTTGTATAGAAGCCAGTGGTTCACTAGCCTATGGGGATCCTCCGTGTTGAGGATTTTAAAGATACAGTTTACACTGGGTGGAGATACTGGTGCTCTGCAAGGTCTCCAGGGAGGAGAGTTGGTCCTAGCCCTGGGAATGGAAGTCTTTTCTCTGTGCTGTCTTGAAGAGAAAGCAAATAACCGACAACTTTAAAGAAAGAGGAAAACATTCACAGATGTTACCAAGCTCTTTTTAAGAGTGATGGTTCAGAAACAGTAAAGAGAAATTACAATTAATATAAATCATATATATATATGTATGTATGTGTGTGTGTATATATATATATATATATATATATATATATATATATATATAGTGTGTGTATGTACACATACACACCCTCTAGAACACAGTCATGGGACCTCCAACCTAATCACCTAACATGATTGATTTCCCAAGCCCACTTCTCTCAACTTGATAATCACACTTAATATTTCACTTCCCTTAATATCAATGAAATATGACCTGGAGGATTAAACTCCTACAAGAGGAGGAGGAGTCTGTAAATCATACTTTTATTAAAAAAAAAAATCAAGGTCCTCTCATGGGGTTGACTACCATTAATAAAAGAATGTAAGAATGAGTTAAAAAAGAGGCTTGAGTAAATTTTCTAAAAGAACAGCCCCAAAATAGACAAGCTGAAAATTTTGGCTGCTACATGGTGGATGAGAGGAGGAAGGAAACTGATAGAGTTTGAGTTAAGCTAGCATGAAACTCAGCCGAATGGTGAGGAGAAGAGAGTTAGAGATGTGGTAAGGAAGCACAGACTACCAGGCAAAGCTGCTACCTGGGCTCTGGCCAACATCGAAAAGAAAAATACAGAAGACACAAAAAGGACAAGGTTACAACTGAGTCGGCCGCAGCAAGTTTGAGAGGAAAAGTGTACTATCTCGTTAAAGAGCTGATGGTCCCTTCTCTGTCTTTTGCATGTATAAATCAAACTCACCTTTCATTTTTTATTAAGTAATTAATTTGTATATTTAAATCCCAGATGCTGCCCCCTTCCAATCCCTCTCCTTGTTCCCCCTCCCCTTCAATGTCCCCCCACCCTGTCCCATCAATCTCTGCAGGATTAGGCTTTCCTGCTGAGGCTGGACAAGGCAGCCATCTGCTACATGCATACCAGGGACCATGGTCCAGCCTCTGTATGCTCCTTGATTGGCTCAGTCCCTGAGAGCTCTCAGGAGTTAGGTTAGTTGACACTGTTAGTCTTCCTGTGAGGTACAGACCCACCTTTATAAGAGATGTTTGTTGTTGTTTATTTGATTGGTTGGTTGGATGGTTGTTTGGTTAGTTTTTGGCTAAGTGATTGACCAGATCAACTAGATTAACTCTTATGGGAGGAGGGGAAACCTGCATGTCTCCCCAGAGGTAGATTCTGTTCTTTTGGCTAGGAAGCAATGGCTTCGTCTTAATGGACTTCCTTTGTTACTGTAAAATAATGAAATTGTAGCAAGCACCTTTCTCTTTCCCTTGCTCCTTTTCATCCTTCATAGTTACATGTTGCCTTCTTTTTGCCCCTAATATATATATATATTATATATATATATATATATATATATATTTATATATATATATTTAAATATATATATATATTCCCCCCATAGGTCAGTGAAAGAAACAAGGGTAGTTTCAAATTCTAGAGAACCCTTTGGCTCAAGTGAGAAGACGCTACACTTTCCCCTCACTCTCATGTCTGTGGGGAGAGAGAGAGAGTTTAGGACTGGGCTCCATGCCAGAAGCTCACCCTGTACACTACCAGTAACTTTCTCAACTTGTCTCCTGTGGGAGGTAAGAAATGAGGAGGAAGCAACCAGGGGAAGACTGTCAGTGTAACCTACATGCCAGCTCCCTGGAAACTGAGAAGAGAAAGCAATGTGAAGAATGACTACGAACGGCTGCCATACTCCCATGGCCTGTACAACTACCAGAGGGCCGGCAGCCAGATTCCTGCCTTTCTATGGCAGAATATTTTCGTAATGACTGTATTATGTTTGTGCTATGTGATAAATGAAATAATGGAGAGGACATTTTGTAATCTAAATTAAGATAAAAAACAATGATAAAAAATTATGTCCTATAAGATTCAAGCAACCAAGTTCAGTTGTCTCTTATCTGGTTTATTTTGTAAATGCACTTACTAGAGAACATTGTAACTCACCAATATCAAACTACATCTTATTAATTTTCTGTTTGCGTGCAATGTGGAGACCATTATGGAAGCCGTCTATATTTTGAATGTATGTGCTTGAAGGGTCAAAGAAAAGACTCCAGTGAAAGTTTTAGAACGTCGAATGCTTTACTAGCCAAATATTCCTATGAAAATATGCTTGTAAAAGTAAGTTTTATGGGAACATTCTCCAAACTAAAAACATATTTCTAGGAATAAATGGGGATGGACTTCTTACTTTGTTGAGGAGGTGATGGCAAAATAAAATGAAACCAAAAAACAGGAATGGCTGCAAATGAAGAAGTCAGCTAACCTTGGGAATGCCCCTGCTACATGAGGGTTGAAATGCCCAGCTCCAGGCGGCCGCCTTGCCAGTTCTCCGGGGTGAACCACCACTCTGCACAGCCCACAGCCCTCACTACTTTTTTTTTTTTTCTTTTTTCCGATTTCCAAGTTTCAGCCTTGGCCATTTGCAGCTACAGCGTTCCTATGTAAAGCACTTTACTCTTCTATTTCTCCAATGGAAATTTATGTGACCAACCTTACTTCCTGATTTCTCTTTCTTCAAACACTTCAGTTATGGTGAGGCAAAATTTCCATGACATTAATGAGATTTCCACAAGCAAATTAAAGAGAAAAATATGCCCTTTGGTCTTTTGTATTTAACAGCACTGCATGGAGAAGAAATCTTGGAGTAAAGCGTGAGCCAGAGCAATAGCCAGGGGACAATGCCAGGGTAGCTTCATGCAAGGAACTAGGCTTTTTTCTCTCCTCCATCTAAAGCTTTTAAATTATTTCAAGACAAACTTACTATAAAACATCAGATAATTTGCTCTCTGCTGCCAGCTGAGCATAATTCTAACAGTACAGATTACCACTTCATTTCAAAGTCCTTAACTTCAAATCATGTTAACATTACTTTACTGGGCAAAAAATAAATTTTAGCATTCTTTTCATTGGGAACAAATGGGAACTAAGTAAGGCTCGCAAATTGTGTCTTTCTGAATCAAAGATTTTATTCTACACTTGCAATAGTAAAGGTGGCTTTTATGGGAAGGGCCTAAGGGTGTCTCTGATGGAAGCCTTCAGATTGTTGAAAGTAGGACAATCACAAGAGATTGTTTTCCTTTCTCTGGCTTCTGGATCTACGAACATACAACTCTAAGGCAAAACAGACTGTAGTGTTAAGGCTGGGACCACGTTTGTTCCAACAGCACATTCTTGAAGCAAATAGCGATCTGGTTTTTACTGTGTGCTAGATAATGTTCCAGCACCCTTGTTCTTCATTTTGGTTATCAGGTTATAGAAACACTGTACCCCAATAAATTAGAATGTCCTCAGGAATCTCACAGGGAGAGGAGAAAAAGCATAAAGTCTGGGCCAACCAGAAAACAAAGAGTATTCCAAGTTGTCAGACAAGTATGCTGGAGGGTAAAACAGAAACCTCACATATGGATCAGTGGTGGATAGGACCGTATTCACTAGAACCTGTTTCGTTGATCAGTCTAACTGTGGCCTTAACCATAAATGTTCATCTCAAGTCAAGGCCTGAAGGTAGACTCGGCTCATGGATCACAGTACTTTTCCCTCTTCCCAGAGTGGCCATATGACATAAGTCTTCATTTTCTGCCTTTCCTACTTAATTTGGCTCTTGAAATTGGCTTGCTGAGAGCAGGTGCCGGAACCTGGCTTGTTGGTATATAAGTTATGGCCCTGAATTTCGTAGCAGTTGGAATACATCATTTAAACAAAACAGCTAGATTTTTTTTTTTTTTTTTTTTTTTTTACAAAATTCACATTCTGGTAAGTGTCAGCAGTGTAATAAGTATTAAGTTCATTGAGTAAATCAAGCTGTAACGCGTTACAAGTTATAGAGACCGTTGGTAAATAGAGAGCAGAGTAGGAATGGACTGCAGTGGAGTAATCAGAACCAGAGTCAAGTATGAGAAGTCTGCTAAGAGTATTTGTTTACCTGGGACCTGAGTGTCCTAGAGTACCCGTCACTGCTACAGCTTCCCCTATGCTACCTCAGTAGCAAATACATGCACACTCAGATGCACACTCACAGGCTCACACTCACAGTCACTACTCTTGACATCACTTTTCACTATACTCTTGGTGACCTTGAGCCTATATCTCTAATCCTTTCTTCTATAAAGGTGTTTTGCAACCTGTGAGTCTTTATCCCTTTGAGGGTCACATACCAGGTTTCCTGAACATCAGATATTTACATTATGATTCACAACAGTAGGAAAATTATAGTTATGAAGTAGCAACAAAATGATTTCATGGTTGGGGTCCCCAGAACATCAGGAACTGCATTAAAGGCTCAAAGCATTAGGAAAGCTGAGAACCACTGTTCTGTGATGTTCTTCTCTGTTTGCTCTGGATTCATCTCAGTTGTGTAACCTTCCTTTCTTCCTTCTTGGTTTATTTGTTTGTTTGTCTGTTGTTTTTAGCACATTTCCCATTTTATTTTATTTGTTCCTACATGTTTCAAGTATTACCTTCTCAGACAAAAAAATGCTTTACTCACTGTTATCATCCACAGGACACAGTTTGTATATATAGACTGTATTAGTTAGGATTCTCTAGAGTCACAGAACTTATGGATAGTCTCTATATAGTAAAGGAATTTATTGATGACTTACAGTCTGCAGTCCAATTCCCAACAATGGTTCAGTAGTAGCTGTGAATGGAAGTCCAAGGATCTAGCAGTTACTCAGTCCCACATAGCAAGCAGGCAAGGGAGCAAGAGCGAGCTCCCTTCTTCCAATGTCCTTATATAGTCTCCAGCAGAAGGTATAACCCAGATTAAAGGTGTGTTGCACCACACCTTTAATCCCAGATGACCTTGAACTCGGAGATTTAATCTTCTGGAATCCATAGCCACTATGCCTCAAGATCTCCATACCAAGATCCAGGTCAGAAACTTCTATCTCCAAGCCTCCAGATAAGGGTCACTGGTGAGCCTTCCAATTCTGGATTGTAGTTCATTCCAGATATAGTCAAGTTGACAACCAGGAATAGCCACTACATAGACTAATGGCTAAACTTGCATTCTTCCTGTAAACTTCTATGAAGGTGAAGAAGATGACTGAGAAAATGCCTAGATTATTATCTCTCCGTGGTGGAAAGCGTGGCACCGTGTCCCATGGGCTCCCCAACCTCTTGATTTAATGATAGGAACCTGAGTAGCCCCGCTCAGTGAGCATACTCATTTCTCATGGGAGGAGGATAGGGAAGAGGGAAGAAGCCCTCCGGGCAAAGGCTGATTTTTAGACAGTATCCCTGCCTGTGTCTCAGTGGCCAGTTTCTGAGATGCATTGAACATGTCTTATTTTATCATGCCACTTCAGTACTTAGCATATAACTGTCGTGCCTCAAATAAACCTGGAGTGAGTAGTAAAAACTGAGTCAACACAGTGGGAAAGATGGGCAGGTTTCAAATGGATTTTCCTGATTTTGTGTCTCCTTTCCTTCCTACCTTTTATGAGACTGTCAGCAGTCACTTTCAGCCTCCTGTACACACACACATACACACACTTATTTAATCTCTTATTAACTGATGAATGTTGTCCCAGTAATTTGTCATGTAAGACTCTGTTTTAGCAATGCAATTGGCAGAATACCATCCATGGGTAGAGCTCAGTGTCCAAGAGTACTTGCTGAGTTTAAATTCACAGTACCCATTTGAAAAGCCAGTTATTGCTGCATGTGCCCATAACTGCAGAATTGGTATGGAGGGGTGGATACCAGGTGCTGGCTGGCCAGCCGGCCCTACCCAAAGAAGACCCTTTCAGAGCAATAGAGATTAAAACCAGTGTCCGTTGGTTTCTAGATCCCTGCAGAGGCACTCACTTGCCCCCTCTCCCCTCTCCCCTCTCACTCTTTCACCTCTCACATGCATGTACACCACTGCCAAAAAGGGAAACATCCTTGACTTTTCCTAAACTATTAGGTGAAAATTATCCAAATCTTTTTGAAACCTAAAATGTTTTTAGACCTAGTGCAATTTGAGCAAATGTTTTCATGGCCAGACTCTGACATCAAACATTTGATTTGGAATGACAGCTCAAGGGCTGGTGGCTATGACATTCAGAATCGGAACTCAGTACTGAGGAGGCCTGACTTTATGATACAGTGGAGAAAAGCACCCGCCTGTTAGAATATGGATCTCAATTTCTCCCATTCATGTTAAGTTATTTTTCTTGTAATCATACTCTGTGTTATCCCTCTTACAAGGGGCAATGCCTAGCTCCATTTAGATTCCTGGGATCACAAAGTAATTAAAGGTTAAGATTTTGTTATGGTTAGACAATGAGAATCCTAGATCTTGCATTTCAAAAAGAAATAGTTCGTATTCATTTTGTTAATCAAGAGGGAGGCATAATATATGAATTTTCTCCACCCTTAGAGCTAGTGAGGGAGAGTCAAACACTTTAAAATTACAAATCCAAGAAGTGATACCATAAATATTTAATAACTTTTCCACTTTCCAAATTGTAAAATGAAGTAAGAACTATTTCAGTAGATGGATCTGTACAGAAGCCATATATAAAGAAAATCCAGGCACCATACCTGTTGCTAAACAAAAGCACATAGAATGGGATGATTTTGGTGCCCCGGGAAACTGTCATGCTTCTGAAAATGCAATCTAGGTGTACCCACAGTGTCCGGTTTTGGTAATGTTTTCTAGACATGCTGGATTTCTGGGCACGTCTGGGCCTTCAAAAGTACATGATGAATTATTTCAGTCTCTGGGAGAGGCCGGATTCTATGGCTGTTTGGCTGGCCACTTTCAATATCATGAAGCTGAGCTGAGAAGGCTCTGGGATGCAGACAGACAGCCTTTTCTGCACCTGTAATACAGCTGTAGAACAGGGTGGAAACCCTGCACCTGCTGGGTTTGTTCACTGCAGACACACGAAATAGGTGAGCCCTTTAGAAAATAAATGTTCTAAATTATTTATCATTTCCATGATGACACAATTAATGCTATCTTCTTCCTCTGGGTATAGTGTCCTTTCCCATCTTATTGGTAGAATTCAAGAACCTAATCAGTCTTTTCTATCTAAGCCCTGTCTGTCTGTCTGTCTTTGGGGTAGTTAGGTCCATACCACTTTTGCTTTTAGAGTTAGAGGTCTTGTCATCTCTGCGACAACAAAGAGACTAGGGTGTTACGTAAGTCCATGAACCCAGGACCTCACAGAAATTAGATCAAATGTCTAGATAATACCTGCTGGCATCTGAATAGTGGTACTTCCAGAATAGAAACTGAAAGTTTCTTGTTTTCTCTTTTGAAAGTATTGTTGTTTTGCGATACATTCTCACTGTGTAACTCAAGATGACCCCAGACTTCCAGTCCTCCTGTCTCAGCCTTCTAGGAGCTGGAATTACAGTTTCTCTCCACCATGCCTGGATAAGAAATTGAAATTTTTTTTTGTAAAATAGCCTCCATATTAAACTGTAAGCAAACACTTGCTAGGCAAACGAGCGGTTTTTAAGTGTATTTCAGAAACTCAGCAGGGGATTCACTACCTTAGCGACTGTCAGGAGACAGATGTACTCTTTGCCAACTTTTATTAAACAGTGTTCGCAGTGAGGCTTTTGTTGTTTTGTTTTATGAGTGTTTTTGTTTGTTTTGCTTCGTGCAAGTTTGTTTTTTCTGCTTCTCCTTAAAACTACCATTTGTGTGCAACCTGGTGGTACAGTTCCTGCTAATTAAAAGGCTGGTGCGGAAAAAAAAAATCACAAATCCAGTACCAGGCCTGGCAACTCAGCAGGAAGCAGAAAGGCTTGTTGTTGGGTTTGGGCTTGGTTTTGGTTTAGGCTTCAGAGAGGAGGCGGAACATGATGAGCGAGCGCTGGTGCAGCCTATGTGAGGCCTCCCTACAGTCCATCGCCACTAAAATTAGGTTACCCTTATGGAACTAACTATTATTCTACTTGAATCTCAGTCTTATTAGCTTGTGAGTAGGATAAAGTAGAAAACTTCCATTACATCCCGAGTTGATCCTATCTTGGACAGTTCATAAGGCATAACAGCAAGCAACGATTCGGGCATCTAAACCCCCAGCGCTGCCATGCTGTTTGGCACAGAGGGAATAGGATTTTCGTGATCATGTGTTATTTCCCATTCCCTTCCTGGCCTGGAGCAAAAGTTAATTTGTGATGTTTCTGATTTGGTTTTGTTAACAAGTCAAGTTTTAAATTTTTCCTCTGTTTTTTTTTTTCCACTCACTTTTTACCACCAGAAAAACAAGACATGAAATAAGAATAAATAAGTAATAAAATCAATCACTACAGTAGTATGATTCCCATGCAGTTCCCAGATTGTTCACTTTCAGTACTTTGTGAAATTAACCAGAAAGTACTATCTTCAAAATGTTCTCTTTCAGCTCAGCCTACTGGAGAGAGGGAGATGGGGCGGGATAAGGGTGTGTACATGGAGCCTTGAGCGTATGTTGAGGATTGCTTGTAAAATCCCGTCTCTGTCTCTACAGAAGAGAAGCCCCCGGGAGGATACCTACCATCTACCTACTCCTTCTCCTTCTTCTTTTACTTTTTCTGTTTCCCCACATCGTCCTCAGATTCCATTACAGAGCAGGTTTTCCTGATATTTTTTCCCTTTGTGTATAATTTCACATACTGTATAATTTAAAGTATATAGCAATTTAGTATATTGAATACATTTTATCATACCATAGCCCTCAGTTATCATTCTCCTTTCTCTCCATGTATCCTATCCACAGGTAACCACCTACTTTCTCTCTGTATAGATTTACCTAGCCTGGAGGTTATGGAATTACACACACAGTTTGTACTTTGCTCCATGGCTCCATTCACACAGGAGGATTCCAGTGTTCATCCACATAGTAACAGGTCCCAGAGTCTTGCTCTTTTTTGTCTCATTTATTTTCACCTGTGAATGATAATGTTTTTGTTTTGTTTTGTTTTGTTTTGTTTTGCTTTACTTCCATGAACCTGTGCCCAGCTTACCTCAGTGTTAGTTTGCAGGGAGTGGGGTGGGATTTGTATTTTAATCCCATTCATTTCTTTCTTAATGCAGAAGCCCTCACTCATAGATAATGTTTGCCTTGTTAACAAAATTTACTTTTTCACCCATAACAGAAACAGTTGTGTTGCTTAATTGTGTCAGATGCCTGTCAATGGGGATTTGTTTATTCATTTCTAACCAACAAGTACGGGCTTCTCAGGCTCCCCGTAATGCTTCATGTCCACAGAGCAGGAATCAGACATTTGTTTCTACTTTTAGAAGTGCTGTTTCTAAGTTCTTACTGTTTTCCTGTTTTATAGTGTGTCAGACAGCTACAGATGAGTCAGGAATGTCCTTAACCAGCTAGAACTGCAGCGGTCTGTCTGTGAAGTCTCTGGAGAAGGCCCCTCCCACAGCAAGCCATAGCTTTTAAATAATCTGTTTGAAAGATTGGCACATGCCACAAAAACAATTTAAATTATTTTGTTTATCTGAAATTAAAGTGCATATTGATATATAAGGCCTATTTCAGCCCTGATAGTTGGTGATTTGCACCGTTTTTCTATTTCTGCTCCCTAATGCTTTAAGGAATCCAATCACAATGTGTCCCTAGCATAATCTATGCCATGACAGTCATGGAACTTTTCAGAAATACTGCTTATCAAGCAATACACACAAGAAGATGTCAGCCCAGCTCAAATGTAAAGTGGGAGGAATTCTGGGGGAATTTGGTTTTCTTTTAGATAAATCATTTCTCTCCCTCTCCCAAATGTGTTTTATTATGAATTAAACTTTAATGAAGTCTAAATCACTTTCTCACATCCCTCCTTTTTACAAATGTCTCTGGGAACCCAAATCAAGGTAGCCAAAGTGTGTACAGTAGATAAAACTGGGGAGGGGGAACAAGTCCCAGCCAGAGCAAGAGAATGGAGTCTGAGAGCGATATGCCCATGGCTCACCACCACTTTCTTAGGTATTTATACGTGAAACACTACTGTGTTCCCTTCTCTAGCACATCTATAATACAGTGTGTGTGTGTGTGTGTGTGTGTGTGTGTGTGTGTGTGTGTGTGTGTGTGTGAGAGAGAGAGAGAGAGAGAGAGAGAGAGAGAGAATATCACATTCACTTGGCAGTATTCTAAGGACCATATTTTCTTGCTTTCGGGTATACCTTGTAATGTGTAAGAGCTGACAACACATATGAGAATCTTTGAAATTGCTGGGAATGCTGTGTTATTTTGGAAACAGGTGGAGACAGGTAAACTAGCACAGTAAATAAATGAAAAGGCAGAGTGGTACTGGCCAATGTTTGAAGGGTTCAAGGTCTGCATGTCCCACTGTGGCTGCTTTTGGATATGCTTAATAGAGACTTTTCATGACAACCTTGGGAGGAATCGCTCTCCACTGTCAGGATCCTGCTGACTAGAGAAAACAGGCTTGGGAAGCAGCCAGTGTTTGTCTACTGATATGCGAGTCACCTTGGGCGGTAGGTGGCAGGAGTGAATTTCTGCCCAGTCCTGAAGAGTGCTGTAACTTCTCCTCTCAGGGAGTTCCTAAGAACTGAGCCTACTTATCTAGAGAGCTGTGCTTTCCAAGTGGAAATTGAATCTGACCAAAGGAAGGGGGGGAGGGTGCAGAACAAAAGCAAGAGGTACCTCCAGGCTTCCCCAACTGATTGAATAGCAGCTCTATGTAAGGCTGTGTGAGTGCCCACTGTGGCTAAGCCACATGTTTGTTACAGATGAAGGTTAGGAAAACTGCCTGCTCTGAACTTACTCACATAATGAAGCCCGAAGAAAGGACGGTGATTAGCTCAGTGAAGTCCATTGTAGGCTTCCATTCTACTGCTGCTAGTGAAAAGAAAAGCTTCCCTTTCCTTCCCCTTCAGGTCTCTCTTCTGCCCTTCTCCAAGTCTCCTTGGTTCACAATTGGGCCAGAGCTGCCCAAAGAGAATTCCTTGAAATAAAGAGGTGCCTTCCACTTTCCCCAATGGCAAGTAAGCTATTGAATTCTCCTGCCTTTCTCTAGGCTCTCACAGACCAGGGTGAGTGGCAAAGATGGAATTATGGCCCTTGGCTCATTCTGCGAAAGGCTTGATCATAGTTGGTGAATATCCAACCTTAGCTTGATCATTATGCCGGTTATGGTAATATCATCAATTCTCATATCCTAAGCCAGATAAAATTCCAACTGGAAGTCTAGTCCTTGGACTTAGCCTTTGTTGGAAATGTGCTGGTCCCAGTGTCCCCTGTTTATTCAAACAGGGAGCATTTAGAGTGTCTCACACATACACAGCATTGTAATTTATACCATCTATCTCTTTCTGGTTCTTGGGCCTCTGGCAAATTACATGTCGTAGTGTTGGATTAGTTTAGAATTTAATCATGCATTATTTTCCCTTCAATTAAATTATTTATATATTTGATTAACATTGTCACTGTTAGGAAGTCAAATTTTCAGTGAAAACCACAAATAAACTCACAGCCATTGAATTTCAAGCCAGCTTCACTTAGAAATCAGTCTGTCTGTTCAGTATCAATTGTCTATTATTGTATGTTGTCTCAGTGAGCTTGGATTTTAGTAAGAGAAATGAGTGCACTTTTTGACCTTCAGGTAAAGCAATACATATAGCAAAGTGTGGCTGAACTCCCTCGTTTTCTTGGAGACTTTTTGCCCTAGCAACCTGGTTTTTATTCCTTTCTAGATTCTTTTCTTTAGCATGAAAACCTACCTCCATCTACTTGTACTATTTTATGTTTGAGAAACAGACTGACAGGTAATAGTACAAGAAGGAAGCCCTGTAATCATTTCAGCTGGGGGCAAAACAATGATGGGCCTATAGGTCAGATCCAAACTACTGCCTGGTTTGGGGGGTATTGGGGTGTGTGTGTGTGTGTGTGTGTGTGTGTGTGTGTGTAGCCCTTGAGCTGAGTCCGTCAATTAAGTATCATTTTTATGCTTTTAAATAACTGAAAATAAAATGCTAAGAAATTTTTTTTTGGCCTGTGAGAATTTCTGACATCCATAATTAAATAGCTCATTTTCTCATTGACACTGGACACTGAGTCTACAGCAGGGTACAGGGATGCTTTGACAGCAGAATCTGGTTTTATAAATAGAAGCTTGCTAACCCTGTGTGTGTGTCTGTGTGTGTGTGTGTCTGTGTGTGTCTGTGTGTGTAATATGTTTGTCGTTATGATTTTGCAAATGAGATAACTAAGGCCCAAGTTCCCAAATGGGCCTACCCAAGGTATGAGGTCCTTAGTTTACTGCAGAGGCAATCAGTGCCATTTTATCCTTCGGAGTGTTCAACTAACCTATAGGCACAACAACCAAACAGTTATTTTAAAGGCAAGTAACTATTTAAAACTTACAACGCCATGAGGCTTATGATTTCTTAGAATCTTAATTTATAAGTAATTCCTGGATTTTAAAAACGTTCCTTTTCATGTTAAACACACTTGAATGTCCTACAGAGTCCAATAGGTACCTCTATTTCCTTATGGTAACAGACTACAGCATCTGAGAAACACTGTTCACTTCTGTTTTAGAGCATCGAAGTTCCCTCACAGAAAGATAATCTTGCATGCATGCCCGCATGTACGTGCTCACAAATGTGAGCGTAATCACTGTTTGAATTTAAGAGAAGTTTCAGGAAAATTCTAAAACATATTAAGACTGCAGTCTTGTAGAATATGGAGTTTTAGTTATCCCGCACTGGCCCTTCTTGCTCTTCCTTGTGTGGAGATGACAGCACTGGGGCTGCCTGCTGCTCAGTTTACCATGCCCTCTGATGAGATGTGAGCAGAGTTGATGCTCCCTGCTACTGTACTCCTGGACTTGCTGCTGGTTCTCCCAGCTTAGAGGTGACACTGTTATATACAAATTCTTCCTGGCCACTTTCAGTACCTGGAGTGTTCAGCTTAGACACAGTCTAGAGCTTTCTCCACCCTGCCACAGGAAAGGACTGTCAGAGGACCTGGACAGTTGTTATCATTCCTCTTTCTTTTAGTTCATATGAAAGTACTAGGACCCAGGGTGCCTCTGGAGACCTCTCAAGTTCAGCTCTTCAGATGTGTCAGCAGGACACAGGAAAACTAGTAGTTTATTGTATTTCAGCCACTGTTGACCCCTCCTTCTGCTTCTCCGGTGGCTCCCTGTGTAGCTCTAGTTACTTTATCCCAATGTTCATGATGGGGTAGATGCTCAGGTCCTGTGTTGTTTTGGTTTAGCCCCACGGTGTTATTGCTGGAGATCTGAAATGTGCTGTTTTTTGTGAGCCTTGGTCCCATAGCCTGTGCTTGACCATCTGAACAGTGTACCTTTAACCCTCAGAGAACTTGTGCCTGCTCACCATGCCAAACAACAACACTGCCTGTAGCCTGCCAGGTCTGCCTGGCGAATTCTTTCTTGCTGTCTGTGGGTGTCACCACTATCCTCAAAGGCACCAAGATCTGACTTTCAGTGAGTGCTTCTCTATCTTGTGTCTGCCATAGTCTCCCCTTTTCTCCACTCTCAGCCTGACCTCACACCTGCTGGGGCTTCGGTCAGCTTTCAGGTTCTGCTTTCAATGTAGTTTCATTTGTACCGACCCCTGATTCCTGATGTACCACACTGATCTTGGGCCCCTGTTACATGCTTTTATGAAACCCATTATTTCCCTTCATAATGCTTATCACAACTGTAATTATGCAGCAATTTAAGTTATTACCCGTTTTCTCCAGGAGACTGTAATTTCCTTAGGGCAGAAATTATGTCTGCCTCACTCCCTCTTGTTGCTGGGCCTAGTGCAAAAGGCTCACCACACACCATCCTGAAGGTATGAAGAAGAGAGAACTATTACCATCTTTGTATCCCTTTGCTCCCCCAGGGAAAGAGTGGGCCATGCCTAGATATCTCTAAAAGCTTTTGTTAATTCTTGAGAGTAATTTTATAGTAATGAAATGCTGTACATTAAATACCAGGTAAAGCAAAGTTGTATTAAGTTAAACAAGTGTTCAGGGTGTCTTTTGCTGGCACTATTTGCATAGCATGGTAGATCAGATGGACCCAACAGATACTATGTAACTGCTAGGCATTGGGATACAATCTGTGGATGACTATGTGAAACTTTGGAGACTATTCAGCACAAATAGAATTGTGATTTCCAATTATAATCTCTGCTTCTTCCTTTCTCTGTATTTCATCCTCTTTCCTCCATTTTTCCTCCTTCCTCCCTTGTTCCCCATCTTCTTTCCAAGTGTTTTAGGACAAGGACCAATTTGTTAATTTCCAATCATAGAAAAACTGAAACAATAGCAACTTTATGGGATGGTCCAATGTTCTCATCTATTTTTCTGTCAGAGAAAGTTGTATCTACAGACTCTCTTTGGGACCATCCAGGGCAGTGTGCAGGCATGGTGGTTGACTAAGACTATACATTGCAGCACTAAATTCCCTGTGGTGCACATCTGTTTGTGGATTATGTGCACTATTGTAATATCTAAGATACTGCTTCCTCTGACAGCTGACTTATGATAGGAAGTTTAGGAGGAGACCAGTTCTGCTGTCACTGTGTTCTGTTGCCTGCAGTCCCACTTGATAAGATTGTCTCTGTGTGTGCTGTTACATGCTGCTCAATTTGCAGTTCATCAGACATTCTGATTGCCGTTCAAAGAGCGGAGAGGAATGACTTTTTTTCTCTGCCTTAATCCAGCTTTTACTTCTAGAAACAATAAAGAAAACTATTTTTTCATGCAAAAATTTTTATCCTCAGGCAATCAGCCACCTAGAAGAATAATCAAGAAAGCCTGTTCTGGTAGCAGAAAATTCCCACTAGGTCTCTAAGCTAGAATGTTCACAGGCACATATCAAATGCTGTGTCATTACTGCAACAGAACTCAAGAAAACTTTAATTACTGGATGACTTTTAAAAGATACATAACTATATATTTGAAAAAGTATAGCTGGTAGCCTTAAAATAAGGAAAATAAAGCATAACTTGGCCAGAGAATTTAAAAAAAAAAAAAAAAAAAAGGACAAAATTTTCCCTTGTAGTCTAGAATTGGACATTTAAGTAGTGTATTAATCTTACCGGAGATGGACCCAGTTGGATTTGGTATTTGAGAAAGGGGCTCAGTGTGAAGTCTGATCTAGTTTTCAGTTGGCAGCGTTCCTCAGTCAGGCTCTCAATACTGCACTGCAGACTTGTATCACTGGCAAGAAAGGCACGTCCGTCCACTGGAGTTTTATCTGGGGAGCTCCCTTGCTCTTCCTCAGGTATTGCTGTAGGTTTTTCATGCATCCTCTTGGAAGGCACTTCACATGTCCTTCCAAAGATGTAGATTTAACTAACCCTAAAGCCTTGAATTGATGAGGAATTTGAAGAAATTTACCTTCATTTTTAAATTTATTTATTTATTTATTTATTTATTTATTTATTTAAAATTGCCTGGGTGTGAAGAGATGGCTTAATGCAGTGTTTCACAACCTGTAGGTCATGACCTCTTTCGGGCTGAGCGACCCTTTCACAGGTGTTGTCTGAGTCTAAAGGAAAATACAGATATTTACATTGTCGTTCATAACAGTATCAATATTACACTTAAGTAACAACAAAAATAATTGTATGGTTGGAGTCACTACAACATGAAGAACTGTATTAAAGGGTCACAGCATCAGTAAGATTAAGAACCTCTGGATTAGTGGTTAAGAGACTTGTTGCATAGCAGAGGATCCAGATTCTTTGGTTCCAGGCAACCATGGCAGCTCACAACAGTCCATAACAGGTCCTAGGGGCCTGATTTTCCATTCTGACCGTCACAGACACCAGGCACCATGTGCAAGCAAAGCAGTAATACACATAAAATAATCAGAGAATAAAATTTTACCTACTAATAGAATTCGAAATCTTCATGGAAATGATGGCAGATTCTCTTTCTTAACACATAGTTCTCTGGGGTTATTATTCAAGAAGATACTGTCCCAAATCTAAACCAAAGTTGCATTTTCTTGAGTTTTGTTATAAAGTCATGGGTACATGTGTGTTCTTTCTAACCCTCCCCCACCCCCATATCCCACCTCCATATCTGTGCTCTTCAGATTTCAGGATCAAGTATTCTTTTCTGGATGCCAAGCCTGTTCCCAATCATGTTTCCCCTGCTGGCTTCAGGCAGTTAGCAACAGTAAACGTACTTAGAAATGTATATACTCGAATGTTTAAATAACCTGTGATGTAGTAAAGTTATTTATATAATCTTCAAGGCTCAAATTTGAGCATTTTTCACTTCCTTTTGTTTCTCTGAGATATGGCTAACACATTTTAATTTTATTTCTCTTTTCCTCAACCCCAGCATATCAATAATGACCACATTCATGGAGAAAAGAAGGAGTTCGTGTGCCGCTGGCTTGATTGTTCACGAGAGCAGAAACCGTTCAAAGCCCAGTACATGTTGGTAGTGCATATGAGAAGACACACTGGGGAGAAGCCTCACAAATGTACAGTAAGTGCATACCTGACAGCCTCAGTGTCCCCTCACACGGGCGAGTGTGACACTTTGCTCTCTAGGCCTTTCCTGTTCTCAAGGGGTTTGCATGCTCTTGACCCCAGGATCTGAAAGGGTAGTGAGAAGAGAGGCAGAGCACTGTTTGTAGAGAGTGCCTTAGTGCCGAGCTTTAAACAGGTCATCTCTGCAGAGTGACAGGCAGGCATAGGTGACTGGCTCCATGAGCCCATGCCTTCTGTGCCTGCCATATTCCCACAGGTCAGCACACTGCAGGACAAACCACAGAGTTGATTTATTTTTCAGTTTAATTTTTTTATTTGTGCGTGCAGTGGTCAGAGGATAATTTTATGGAGTTGATTCTCTGTTGCCCCTTTAGGTGTGTTACAGGTATCAAACTCTAGTGGTCAAGTTTATACAGCTTGTACACTGACCCATCTTACAGGCCCTAAGTTGAGCTTCTTTATGAAAAACAAAATTCAACATACTGGGCTTCAGATGTAGTTCATATCAGAGCATTTAACTGCCATGCACAAGGCTCTGGGTGCTAACATAATGTACCAGTCAGACAGCCTTGTTCATAGCCTTTGCAACCACTTGTGCTCACAGCACACGTGCACTGAAACTGCTGTATAACATTACTATTAGTGTGCATATGGTATGAAGCATAAATGAACTTGTGTCTTCATTATGTCTCAAATATTACTTGTGTATATTCTGAAACCTAAAACGAGCCCAAGCCGCCTCTCACCCCAAGCCTTTTGGCAAGGCATATTCATCTGCCCGTTGTTATCATGTCTCCTTGATCCTTGCTCAGTCGCCACAGTGCGGAGAAGCCCCTGGAGTAGGCTGGGGCTGCAGTGAGACTAAGTTCTCTCTAGAGTTGCTCTGAGAGCTGCACAGCCCCCGGTACTTTACATCTTAAAGGGCCTTTATAAACATGATCAAATTCCATGCCTTTGTATGGACACAAAGCCATATTAATGAACTTTGTGCTGAATCTGAAATCAGTGGGAATTGGAGGAGATCAATGAACAGATAATGAAATTCATTGTCCACATTGAGCTGTCTATTAAAAAAAAATAGGAGGGGAAAAAAAGCCTTCAGGAGTTTTACAGGCACTGACGATGCTTTGTGTTCAACTGCCCCAAGCCACATCTGAATCCCAATAAATGCAGAGTTTAGTGGGGTTTTTGTTCCATGGTTTTGAAAAGCTGCTGACCCTTGAAAGGTCAAGTTTTTATCCACTTGGAGAGGGGGCTGAACACAAGCTGCAGCTGCTATTGTGTAGAGTGGTCCAGATTTACCTGTTGTCCTCAGTTTGAAGGTTGCACAAAAGCCTACTCAAGACTCGAAAACCTGAAAACCCACTTGAGATCTCACACTGGAGAGAAGCCATACGTCTGTGAGCATGAGGGCTGCAACAAGGCTTTCTCTAATGCTTCAGATCGGGCCAAGCACCAAAACAGAACACATTCCAATGAGGTAAGCCTCCTCTGCTTCCCAAAGCTACCAGCAAAAACAATGAGCTTCCATGTGGCATATATCTGGTACAGTAGATGTGTTCTGTTTTATTTTCTCTGGGCTGTTCAACTGTGAGTGGGCTCTGAGACCCTGTGCGTCTGCAGATGAAGGTTTGAGGCCTCAAGGATGAACCCTGTTTAGAGAGTAATGCAGATGAAGAAGAAATTCTATAAAAACCCTTGCTGAACTTAGTTTCCTGTTGCTCGGACCTGCCATCTACTGGCTAGACAGTAGTAGCATTTAATTTAGAGTTCAGGCTGCCTGCTCTAATAGCATGGTCCCACACAAAGTAAGACTTGGTACTGTCTAAAGACATTCAGAATCATCACAGTGGCAGGTGACAGACAGCTCACTCCCAAAAGCATCCAATTTTATTTGTTTTTGAGGAGAGAGCAGTTTCATCACATGCATGATATCTAAAATTATTTTCATCAAGCAAACAGCTTAAAAACAGTTTATAGACATCTAAATTCTAAATTCCAGAGGACCTTGGAAGATATTCTTAGAAGCCCAGTTAATATTTAAGTCTGTTATCATAGTGGTTTGTGTTGTATTGCCATTATTTTTAAGATAATTGTCCCCAGACTACTGGTAAGTGTAAAAATGGTTACAGATTTGCTTTAGCTAGGCTTTGGTGCATATCTGACTAAAAGCGTATAGCTTCTTCTTGGGAGGTGTAGATAAATATTGGCTCCTCTGTAAACTCCCTTGAATATACCAAGTCTAATAAAGCTTCCCTCATTTTGGATAGAAATGAGATTATAGTTCAGGCCTGCAACATGTGTCTTTGGTTGATTTGAAACATTGTTGCAAATGGAGAAATTTGCATGTGTGCAACTTCAGAGTGGCCATTATGACATCATCAGTTGTGGGCTACTCTTACAGCCTTGCAATATCTAAACCAAGTGAGCCACTTTGCTCCAGAGCCATTTGGCTTTGAGCAGAGGTAGGGGGAATAGTCTGGTGATAGAGTAAAACAGATTAAAATGACCTTTAATGAGATCATCTACACTGTGTAAAATACTAGAAACTCAACAGTTGCAGGTCCACAGACCCCAGCTCTTTCAAAAGGTCCTGGTGTGATAAGGAAGGACAGGTCATTTTGAATCTCCTGTTAATGACCTAGGAAGACAAATTTCATTTTTTGTTATAATGTTAAATGCTTTTTCTGTATATAATAGCCACCGTGTCATCTGAGGCAGTTCTTCTGAACATTTTAGGGAGTCTAGAATGGGCAAATCCATGGAGACAAAATAGACTAGTATTTGTTAACACTTAAGGCCAAGGAAATAGCAGGCTGCTGATTTTGGAGTGCTAGAATATTCTAGAATTATACAACATGAAGAATGTTCTCAGTTTTTTTTTTTTTTTCAATCTCAGTTTCAATTCATAGAGTTTGAAAACCTCTGCTTGGAATTTCAATTAACATAGTAATTAAATTTAGCTATCTTTCATATACTTAAGTAAAAGAAGGCATTCATTCCTTTTGTAGAGTTTAAGCCAACCTCTCCTGCTGTAGAGAAATTTGGTCAGTGAATATATTGAGACAGGGATGCACAAATACATAGATTTTCATTTTTTATGAATTTAAAACATGTACAGACATCTGCTTATTTAAGGTATGGTCTAGTTATTTATTTTTTTCTTTGATGGGATTAAGAAATACAGGATTAAGCCTGGCACACACCTTTAATCCCAGCACTCGGGAGGCAGAGGCAGGCGGATTTCTGAGTTCGAGGCCAGCCTGGTCTACAAAGTGAGTTCCAGGACAGCCAGGACTATACAGAGAAACCCTGTCTTGAAAAAACCAAAAAAAAGAAAAGAAAATACAGGATTATATGAGAATTGAACATCTCAGGAGACTGGAAGATGACTTGGGCAATAATGTTATTACCAGGAATGAGGAACTTATTTAAATGGGTTACCTTGATAATAGCACTTATTAAGATTCACTCACATTCAAGTCATTTTTCTCTATAACATGTATGAAACTCTTAGGTTTTGAGTATGGAAGCTGGCACAGTTTCACATATACAGAAGATAGGCCTGTCCTGGGAATCCAGGTTCTTGTAGTCAAGTTAGTCCATCTTAAATAAATCCTGATACGCAGTTGCGTTTATTTATTGTCTTATTTATGACTTCACCTCTTTGCTAAGCAAAGAAGTTATGTGTGAAGACTTTTTGCTATGTTAGGTAGAGCTAAGAATTCAGCAGGGTAGATCCAGACAGCAAGTCTCTTATATAACAGAAAAGCTGTCATGGCATTTCTCTGTCTATGACTTTGTTCATGATCTTTCAGGGCCCTTGGGCTGTATAGCAGTGACCTCTGAAAGGACTCCCCATTCTAGATCATACAGTTTGTATTCCTCCTGGAGCCACATTTATGCCCATGCTCCGGACCACTCATGAGCAGGATCTTTCCTAGGGACCCTTCATTTTTGGCATCATCTTGTCATTGCTTTTATTCCACAGAATCTCATTCTTTGTTTTCGCTACCTAGCTGAAGTCCTTCCTCATAAGAAATGCTCCATTGAGCAAGTGTTTACCATATGGGTCATATGTAGTTATAAGCATCTTATGTACACGTGAGATGGAAGTTAAGTGCAGATTTTATTAACTGACACACCTCCCAGGATTATCCCAACCAAAACAGGAGTCCTCAATTGTCTACATCTTTAGGATTCATACTTTATACTATAAATGATTACATGGTCTCATTTTTCCTACCAGAAAAGATTCTGCATACAAAAGATAAGGGATTACATAAAGGATCGTATATTTCTTGAGGTTACAAATCTTTGTGTTCAGGAGTCTTGCATATAGTAGCACTCATTTGATGTTCAATGAAAAATAAAATTTATCTAGGAATAGTAGCTCAGTGCTGTAATCCCAGCACCTGGGTTGCTGATGTGAGAGAATTCACAGCTAGTGTAGGCTGTGGAAAAAGAACTTATTCCTCTGATTAATTATATAGTCAGGAGAAAATGCATCAGTTGCTTTACAAAGGTACCTGAGTATTCAAGTCACAATGGTAACCATCATGCCTGAGGTTGAATGGCCAGGACATGAAAAAGCTGGCCCCTTAGTGTGTCCGCTATCATCCTGGCATTTTATTGCTATCACAAGCTCCATAGTTGTGTTTATGTGTTTTGTTTTAAAGCATAAACTTCAAGAACCTGTGTTCTTATGGGGTTTTGTAGGTGACATTTAATGTGCATGTTCATATACAAGGGTACATGGTCACAGGTGTGCTGATGTGGTCTTGAAAATGCTAGTTCTGATGAACTTCTCTGTGCTCATTGCCCATCAGCCGTGAACTCATTTCCAGGCTAATCTTAATATGCACATGAATGTGTTTATAGGAAGAGCAGCTCTTCCTGTCCCTGTCCTGTGTCCTGTCATTGTCCTCTCTCCCCTTGCCCACACACCTGCATCAGGCACTCTGCTGATGGAGCAGCCAGTCCCATCAGTGCCCTGAGCAAGCACAGGGTTGATATACAAACACCCAAAGGTAATGGCACTAACTGTCAGAGCCATTCTTCTGTCCCTAATGCATGAAATCCTGCACTCTCATTTCGTCATGTATATGCGGCAAATCACGGAGCCCCTGAGTAGACATAATTTGTAGTTAATGGGAATCAATTCTATCCAACTGAATCTTACATTTGAAGGTAAAGTCTCTCAGGATAATGTTCGAAATCTTCACTTCTCTACGTTACAGAATTTCACCATTTTAGGTTGCTCTCATTCTGGCCTTAGGCTTTTAGTGAAAAAGCATCTTTTAGACATGCATTCTGCAAGACAGAGTGTTCAGCAAGGATAAGAGATATATTATTTTAATCATACTTTTCATGATGATTTCTTATATACTAGCTCACCTTCTGGTACACAGAGATGGAAGTACATAATCCTCTCATGGCTTTCAGCCAGGGAGCATGTCCGGAACCCCTACCCACACCAGAATCTGAGAATACATAAGTCTCTTCAATAAAGTGCTGTGATAGATAGATAGATAGATAGATAGATAGATAGATAGATAGATAGATATTCTCTCATACTTCTGATTACATCTAATACATGCTGCAGTGTAAATGCCATGCAAATAGCTGTGATATTGTTTAGGGAATAGCAACAAAAACTATCTACTCATGGTTGCTACATGTATAAGGTTTTCACACTACAGGTGTGAAGTTTTAGTGTTTCAATCTGAAGTCAGGTGAGTTTGTGGATGTCGAGCCCTTGGCATCCCATAACGCTACTATTTTGGCAGACAAGAAAACAAAATCACCATTCTGACATTGTTAATTAACAAAGGGATCAGTTCTGTAATCTATATGAATATTTTGTTATAAATGTCCCTACTGTATCAGGAGGCATGATAGACAACTCAGGGAGAAAATAAAATTAGCAAGAAGGAAGTAGTTCTGCCTTGTGTAGACCTGGAAAGTCAGAGGAAAGCAAATTGAGAAACCTGGTTTTCCATAAATCCCTCAAAGTACTTGAGTACTATATGAAATGGCTATATGGAGAGTCTGTAATGAGGCTACAACTTTAGAGATCAGAGACCTTCTAAGGACTTTTACATCTGAACCCCAAACAATTGTAAGGCTACCCAGCTACCCAAATGAGCACTTTTCATTAAACAACATGAGAACAGCTCTGGGCAGCTTAGTTTTATTTCTTCTTATTATAATACCTGTGTACAGGTATTATAAGCACATTTTCAAAGCAAAGCATTATTATATCACAGAACCAAGATAATAAATTTCTTCACACAGACATCTCCTGTAAGATGTATAAAATTGTCCTGATATCTTCTTGTAAGCCTCTCTCCATTATCATCATCAGTAGATGGAGAGCCATGATACTTCCACTCACAGCATAAATGCTTCCAACAATGTAAAGGCAATTTATGCACTATTACCACTTGCAGAGCTCTCTAAATAATACCTATTAAGCTAGATTCTATGGACACTGAGCAATATCAAATAGGCTTTCTAAGTCATTAGAACTGAGAGGTGCCTAAATGCTCTGGAAGTACTTTTGAAGGAATTAGAATTGTACTGAGCAACTGCTAAGTCATAATCACTTTTATTGCCATTCATCAACAATTTCTTTTTGTGGAATTTGCTAGAAACCATATGTATGCAAGATCCCTGGCTGCACCAAGCGTTACACAGACCCCAGCTCTCTCCGGAAACACGTGAAGACTGTGCATGGCCCTGAGGCTCATGTTACCAAGAAGCAGCGTGGGGACATGCACCCTCGGCCTCCACCCCCGAGAGATTCCGGCAGCCATTCACAGTCCAGGTCCCCTGGCCGGCCAACTCAGGGAGCATTTGGTGAGCAGAAGGAGCTGAGCAACACTACCTCAAAGCGGGAAGAATGCCTCCAGGTGAAGACTGTCAAGGCTGAGAAGCCCATGGTATGTCATTCACTCTCCTGTTCTCCCAGAGCCAAGCACTCATTAAGAAAAACCCAGATGAACATGTCAAGGGATGACACTATCCCCCTCCATTGTATCTGGCCACTCTGACTTGAGAGTCGTGAGCCCAGTGATTGAGACTGCTCACTCAAAGTTAATCTGCTTCGTCAATAACTTTGCTCAAAGGGAGTTGCTGAGATTCTTACCTGACTTTTAAAACTGATCCATAGCTGTACCACTTGTGGCAGAAAGACATGGCTGTCAGTGTCTTCAATGCAGCTACTCTGTAGAAAATCGTTCCTTGAGCCTTTCTGCAAATATGCTTTCTGTCTTCGTTGCCCTGTTGACCCCAAGATGAATAAGCCGAAGTCCTTATTCTTTGGGGTTTTACAGTTCAGTGGGATGTACCGATTGAAAAACAAATATAATTCAGATGATGGGGCTTAACCACAAGTCTGTGAAAAGCCTTCTAGGAAAGGAGAATTGGCAGTGTGCTCCAAGGGCAGAAGCCCCGAGGACAGTTCAGCACTCACACAGGGAGAGCCAGTGGCTCCTGGGGAATGGGAGGGAGACTAGAGGTACCAGTTGTGGGATTTGCCAGAGCGGAAGGGGGAGAGGGAGTAGGGCAAGGGCAAGATTAGGGTGTGATCATGGGCTTACCATCTCTAGTCTTAAGGATTGCAGTACAGGTCAGGGAGAGTGGAGACAGGTACAGGATCCGCATGTCACCACAACCCAAGATACCTTCTATTGCATAAAAAAAGAGGATTGTCAGAATTACTCACAGCAGTTTATCTTAAAAATGACTTGGTATGTGAATATTTATAGGCAGATTATATTATAAAGATAGAACTCAAACAGCTGCAGACCGAACCCTATATTTCCAGGTGAGAAAATTGAAGTTTCTTGAAGTGAATCACAGGTCCTGTTTCCTCAACAGATGCTGTGTGCTCGTGGGCATTAAATACCAGATACCTTCACAGACATGTATTAATGAACATTACATTTCTAATATAATTTCTTTTAAAACTTGTCTTTAATTTGGTCATCATGCTATAAATTAAATTCTCTCTTCCTTTTTCTTATTAATGCAACACCTCTTCTGTCTATTGCTCCCAAATGTCTTGTTCTCACTTCCTAAGGACAGTGGGTAATAAGGTGAGGGAATTTTGACTTCTCTATTTTTTTTGTTTTGTTTTGTTTTCATTTTAACATGCAAGCCTTCTTCCCATTTTATCTTCCTTTGGTTTCTATGGCATTGTGACATCCTTGGTGAGCATTGCTCAGCTCTGTGCCTTGAACATAGCATGTGAAAGTGGGGAAGTTAGATGATCGTTGTTACTTTTGCCTGGGACTTCATAATCAATCACACTGGGCCAACCAAGCAGTTGTTCTCAAATTCTAGTTAATTACTATCTTGACTAGCATAGATTCAAGTGTGGGACTGGATATGTACTGTGTTCTTTGAGGAAAACCTGGATAAATTTGTTAGCAATTTAACCTCCATTCAGTTGAGTGCATATAAGTAGTTTCCTGATTGTAAGTACCTGTGCCTTCTTACCTGTTCTGTGGCATGTGTGTGAGCATAGTCCTATACACATATTTGTGTACATACATATTTTTATTATTATGTTGAAGAATGAAACTTACCCAAAGCTTTAAAAAACTCCTAGTACTTCTGGAAGAGTTGATACCTCAATATTTTGCAGAGGCAAAATAATTAAGAATTTTCATACTCATGATCAGATTGACAAATCTTCCTTAGCTCTGCTTGGTTGCCCAAGGTTGAAGTTAATGTTCCATGTGGCACTTGCTGAGAAAATATGCATTTGCTTGAATTCATATGTTGTGAAAGTAATAAAGCTAGAAGACTCCCCAAGAGAGTTACCTCTACAAACACGTTCTCAGCAGCATTGCTCATCCCACCTGAGAATCACTGAATGAATCTTTTACCTGCTGTTAGTGACTCTAGTGTTTTATAGGAACACGGGAGCTGGTACTGCAGAGGCTCAGATTAGCCATCTTAGGGGTCTAAATATTGTGACTTTCAGTGGCCAGTGAACTTTTCTAAACAAAACTTTTGTTCTTACAAAGATGTGACTTCATGTAAACCCTTACAGTTTTAGATAGACCAACTAGTTGTGCAGTGTGAGAACTATCCTGTGTACTATAGGACCGTTCACATGGTCATTCCCAGACCCTGAGCCGGTTACGGTTCCATACGCCCTGGCTCTCTGATTGAGACTTGTCAGTAGGATTAAGTTTTCATGAGTTACATAATTCTCTTCCAGCATCTATTTGGTTAAGATTAGATCATACTGAGGGAGACACACACCAAAAGGAACCATGAAATCATTCTACAAGCTCAGGGCTACCATCCATTGCAGCCTGTCTTCCCTCCTGAGTGTGACAGAAGCAAGACGATTTATGTTTTACCGGTTGCAGCCACCTTGATTCAGACCTTGGTTGAGGGTCTATAACACTAGCAAAATGAGGCAGGGAGGAAAACATAGAAAACATAACTTGAGAACCAGGTCTGAATAGCTAGAGGGGTCTTTGTTGGAAGGAGATGAAGTGTTTTATGAAGCATGTGAATGCTGTAGTTCAGCAGACTGAAACTCAGTTGTAACTATAAGAATTACCAAAGCTTGTGACCTCATCTTTAGCTTTGCCAGGTCTTTATGCTTAGGTACTCACTGGGATTTATATTAATTTCCAGTAACAATTGATACATCAGGAACTGATCCCATTATATACACAGATTCTGTTGTAGTGAATGGTTAAGAAATTTGACCAAAAATATTGTCCTGGAGATAGAATTGAAAATGAGGAAGTATTTCTCCATAGTTGGCATTTGAAACAACAGGGTCTCATGGCTGATAGTTCTGATCCCAGCACATCTAGCATCGTCTACCATCCATCACCTCCCCTTGTGTATCAGCCTGATTGGTGGGCCATTCTCATTTTGGCCCAAACATCTACCAACACATAGTTTTTCTTCTCATATAACCTGCTGATACCCTGAAGGTTTTGGCTTGCATGAACTGTCATTTTGGCTCCCTCTCCTTTACCCTTCCTGATGTCATTTGGTTCCTTTCTCCTTGACCCCAATAGACATCTCAGCCAAGCCCTGGTGGTCAGTCTTCATGCAGCAGCCAACAGTCCCCCATCAGCAACTATTCCAACAGTGGGCTCGAGCTTCCTCTGACTGATGGAGGTAGTGTAGCAGACCTCAGTGCAATCGATGAAACCCCAATCATGGACTCGACCATTTCCACGGCAACCACAGCCCTTGCTTTGCAAGCCAGGAGAAACCCAGCAGGGACCAAATGGATGGAGCACATCAAACTTGAAAGGCTAAAACAAGTGAATGGAATGTTTCCAAGACTGAACCCTATTCTACCCTCCAAAGCCCCTGCGGTATCTCCTCTCATAGGAAATGGTAAGTCCCACCCTAGACCATGTGTTGTCTGCTCAGGCTTTCAGTGTGGCCAGAACACACCAAGCAGATCTGGAACCTTTGGTTTTATATTTGTTAGTTTCTTCATAGATCCTAAATGTGTTGATGTTGAACCATTCACACTGCTTTTCTAGATGGTCTATATTTTGAAAATAATAGCAGAATAATACTGGAACAAAAACTTAAAATGAGAAGAACTCAGATTTTGATGAAGAAATTGTAATTGCTTGAGTTTGAGTGGGGCAAGAAAAACCTTCACTAGAGGCCCTTGGTCCTGTGAAGGCTCTGTGCCCCAGGATAGGGGAATGCCAGGCCAGGAAGCCAGAGTGGGTGGGTTGGTGAGCAGGGGGATGGTGGGGAGGGCATAAGGGGTTTTCAAGAGAGGAAACCAGGCAAGGGGATAACATTTGAAATATAAATAAAGAAAATATTTAATAAAAAAATCCTGGGGGGGGGGAGAAAAGAAAAACCTCCACAGTAGGTATATTTATAGTTAGTGCCACAAATCTAGTCTCTAAAAGACATAAAACCAAGAAAATGTTAACTCTTTGCCTAGTTCAAGGAACTAATGCTTCTCAGAACCTGTCTTAAGATATGTTTCACTTTATATCTCTCTTCCCTCCCTCTGTGCCTTCCCTCCAGGCACACAATCCAGTAACAACTATAGTTCGGGTGGGCCCGGGACCCTCCTCCCGAGCAGAAGTGACCTGTCAGGTGTAGACTTCACAGTGCTGAACACACTCAACAGGAGAGACAGCAATACCAGCACTATCAGCTCTGCCTACCTGAGCAGCCGCAGATCCTCGGGCATCTCCCCCTGCTTTTCCAGCCGCAGGTCCAGCGAGGCGTCCCAGGCTGAAGGGCGACCCCAGAATGTGAGTGTGGCTGACTCCTACGATCCCATCTCCACAGATGCTTCAAGGAGATCCAGCGAGGCCAGCCAGGGTGAGGGGCTGCCCAGTCTGCTCAGCCTCACACCCGTGCAGCAGTACCGCCTTAAGGCCAAGTATGCAGCTGCCACTGGTGGCCCACCACCCACACCTCTGCCCCACATGGAAAAGCTGAGCCTGAAGACCAAGATGGCCTTGCTAGGGGAAGGGAGGGACTCCGGGGTGACCCTGCCTCCAGTCCATCCTCCTCGAAGATGCAGTGATGGGGGAGGCCACACATACAGAGGCCGTCACCTGATGCCTCATGATGCACTAGCGAACAGTGTGAGGAGAGCCAGCGACCCTGTGAGGACAGTCTCGGAGAACATGTCACTTGCCAGGGTTCAACGCTTCAGTAGCCTCAATAGCTTTAATCCTCCAAATTTGCCTCCATCGGTGGAAAAGCGTAGCTTAGTGCTGCAAAATTATACCCGGCAGGAGAACGGCCAACCCCGGTACTTCCAGGCCTCCCCTTGCCCTCCCAGCATCACAGAGAATGTTGCCCTGGAGGCTCTGACCATGGATGCTGATGCTAACTTGAATGATGAAGACCTCCTGCCAGATGATGTGGTACAGTATTTAAATTCCCAGAACCAAGCAGGGTATGGGCAGCAGTTGCAGAGTGGCATCTCTGAAGACAGCAAAGTAGCCCATGAACCAGAGGACTTGGACTTACCAGGGCTGCCAGACAGTCATGTTGGCCAGCAGTACGCAGCTCTGGAGCAGCCCTGCTCTGAGGGCAGTAAAACTGATTTGCCCATCCAGTGGAACGAGGTCAGTTCTGGAAGTTCTGATCTGTCATCCTCCAAGCTGAAATGTGGTCAGCAGCGCCCTAGCATACAGCAGCCTCGGGGGTTTGGGCTATACAACAATATGGTGGTACACCCACATAATCTGTGGAAGGTTGGCACTGGTCCAGCTGGGGGATATCAGACCCTCGGGGAGAATAGCAGCACCTACAATGGCCCAGAGCACTTTGCAATCCACAGTGGGGACGGACTTGGCACCAATGGAAATACTTTCCATGAACAGCCCTATAAGACCCAGCAGTATGGGAGCCAGCTAAACAGGCAGCCACTGACTTCCAGTGCTCTAGACCATGCCTGTGGTGCAGGGATTCAAGGGCCCAAGCTAAAAGGCAACAGCTTGCAAGAGAATGGGGGTTTGCTAGATTTCAGCCTGTCCGTGGCACCAAATGAGTTAGCTGGCAACACAGTGAATGGCATACAAACCCAAGATCAAATGGGACAGGGATACATTGCCCATCAGCTACTCAGTGGCAGTCTGCAACACCAGGGGCCCAGCCGCCCTGGTCAACAGGTACTAGGGCAGGTTGGTGCTACCTCACATATCAACATCTATCAAGGGACAGAGAGCTGCCTACCAGGGACTCAGGACAACAGCAGCCAGCCAGCAAGCATGGCAGCAATCAGGGGCTACCAGCCCTGTGCCAGCTATGGGGGTAACAGGCGTCAGGCAATGCCAAGGGGCAACCTCACTCTGCAACAAGGACAGCTCAGTGACATGAGTCAGAGCAGCAGGGTGAACAGCATCAAAATGGAGGCACAAGGTCAGTCCCAGCAGCTCTGCTCTAACGTGCAGAATTATTCCGGTCAGTTCTATGACCAAACCATGGGCTTCAGTCAGCAAGACAGGAAAGCTGGCTCGTTCTCCCTCTCAGATGCCAACTGCCTGCTCCAAGGGAATGGCACTGAAAACTCTGAGTTACTATCCCCAGGTGCTAACCAGGTAACAAGCACAGTTGACAGCTTTGAGAGTCATGACCTAGAAGGTGTGCAGATTGATTTTGATGCCATCATAGATGATGGGGACCATACCAGCCTAATGTCAGGGGCCTTGAGCCCAAGTATCATTCAGAACCTTTCCCACAGCTCCTCCCGTCTCACCACTCCACGGGCATCCCTCCCATTCCCATCCCTGTCCATGGGCACCACCAACATGGCTATTGGGGATATGAGTTCTTTGCTGACCTCCCTTGCAGAAGAAAGCAAGTTCCTTGCAGTTATGCAGTAGGCGGTAGGCAAGGAGGACCACAAATAGAAAGACTGAAATGACTTGGGATTTTTTCTTTTCTTTTTAAAGTTCTGTGTGTATTTTAGCAATCTCATCTCACCTGATTGGGATGTGTCTCAAGTATATTCCTTTTATGGAAAAGGACTCTGAAAAACCCTAAGGTATTCTAGGGGAGAAACTGTCTTCCATTTCAGTTTGAATCAGTATTGTGACATTCAAATCACCCTTGGTTTTTTTGTTTTTTGTTTTTTGTATTTTTTAAACCTGTAAGCCTGCCCTCTTTTGAGTGAACCAATGTAAATGTATACTGCGCATGTTCTTTCTTTTAGAAGAGAAGTCATAGAATTAAAAGATTTGGCCTGCTTCTCTGCTATCCCAGGAACTAGAAATTGGTGTGCTTGTGACCAAGGGGTAACAGGTTCACCTTTTTAAAGTTTTTCTTTACAGTACTCAGTGACTTGCTTTTATGTGTGTATGTGTATTTTTTATTCCCACATTGAGTACAAGAATTGAATGAATAGTGAGCTTGAAGATTATTTGTGGGTGCACTATAGTTAGTATAAATAGCAGGTTTTCATGTGTCCTCCACCTTGATTCAATTCAGGGCATACTTTTAACAGCTGCACAAAAGTGGAAATGTGGGGATCCTGGAAATGAAATAGTTTGATGAGGGTTTTTATAGGGGGTAATTCTTATGTAAGTATGCATCCCGTGGGTATGTCTATATGGTCAGTTCTCCGTTATCTCCTGTACATGCCCTTCACCTTTATGAACATTCAGTGTTATTTAGCACTGCAGTGAGAGTGGACAGGCAGTTGGTGTTCAGATGTGTCACACTTTTAGCTTTTTGGTACGAAGTTAGACCAATTATAGGTTGAAATAATTGTGTAGAATTACTTTGAGGACTGTTTTTTGGACTAGCTATAATTATTCATTGGTCCCACCTCTTTTCCCATTGTCATAGGTAACTGAGAATTGAATTGACTATACATAGCTCTAAGTAGGTATTTAAGCAACCCACAACTGGATACATCACTACCATTTATTAAATTCACTACAGCAAGAGAATATGTCCTTTTTAAATGCCCTATTATAAAGGAAAAAAATGTGTAAAATTTAGTTATAAAAGGCAAAACTCACATACATTGACATCAGAAATAAATTGCTTTAACCAGTTTTAGCACTGGAGAGCATGACAGTTGATGTTTACTAGCCACGGGAATTTCAGATACCATTAGTCCTTACCACTGGACTAGGACTTTTGTTTTGTATTCAGATTTTGAAGATTTACACAGTGCAGCTGTTCTTCACATGCAGATCAGACATGAGAGTCACACTGTGTGTACACAGAGTTCATGGACTATCTAGCATAGTACTTTAAAGCCGTAAACAATTAGTAAAGGTTCACCCATCAGCCCCAACATTGGATTTCCCCAAGGCTGTGATTGACAGGGTTGTATGACTTCTCCTCTTAAATCCTGCCTGTAAAATTAGAAGTAGGAAGGCATTAGGTAATAGGAATAGTTCAGACTGTTGTCTCTCTTTTGGAGCCCAAATTTCACCAGGGAAGAAACTTTGCCATGTAGGATGACTTTGTGGCTAAGCTAGCTTTCTGATAGATGTCCCCAGGACCAGTCAAACCATCTGTAAGTTCACCATGCCCTGCAACCTTCTCCCAGAGGTTCCTTATAAATCAAAGGACAGCCCACAAGCAAAAGGGAATTACTGGTCAGAGTTCAGGAGAGTAAATAAAGCAGGGCTTCTTTTTGCCTCAAACAGGTCACAGTGTCATCACAAAATGGGTGATGGAATCCCTGAATTTCATTTATCAAAAGTCTTTTTTTGTTTTTAAGTCTCTGGTTTGGGTCTGACCTGGCATGCCTTATTATTTGGCCAGATCTCTTTATTACTTTTGATTTCAAAGAAGGGGTTCAGGATATTCTTCCTTCCTCAGCAAGAAGAGTGAACTTGGTTTCTGGTCACACCCATTGCCTCCTGCAGCAGAGACCTTTCTAGGTGGAGGCCTTGCATGTGACCTTGATGTTCTTACGTGCAGTGATTTCCCATGTTAGCGGTCCCTCCTAGGAGATGGGCAGTGCACAGAGCCAAGCACCCCTGCCTTCTTACCTTCTGCTTTTGACTTTCTCAATGGTTTCTTTATTTTTCAAGCTATTGCCTTTAGATTTTTGGAGTTGATGTTTCCACTCAGTATCTGACCTTTCTTAATATGAAAATTTCAGGATACAGATTAAAAAAAAAAAAAAGGAGAGTGAAAAGTGTTCTATCCCAAGATTTCACCAATCTGTCCTGATTAGTCCAGTTCAAGAAAGATCATTTGGTCACTAAAGCTAACCCAGGGGACATGAGATCTCTTTGGGCTTGGTCTTTCCTGTCAAAATCCCACTCATGGTCAGCAGCCCCTTTCCAATCCTTGGCTCTTGTATTTAGGAGAAACAGCTTTGACTCTCTCATGTCACACACAGCTGCTTTTTAATGAAAGTACAGGCTCATACATGGTACTCTTGTTTAATGTCTGTGTTAAATGGTGGGGTTTTTTTTTCCATAATTTTTCTAAAGAATTAAGGAACTCACTTCCCTGCTCCTCGCGTGTTGGCTTGTCCTGAGCCACGGGTTTTGATTCTTGCAGTGTATGTGCCTTATTTTATGTTTCTCTTGTCGATGAGAAGGACCAGTTGTTGTTGTCCAGTTAGCACTCAGAGGCTGCATGCCCAGACAGTGTCACCAGGAAGCGAACACAGGACTGTGGCAGTCTGTGGTGTTGGGTGACCTGATTTCCTGTGTTGTTTGAAGCTAATGAGAGGATGTTCTCCTCTGACAAGTTACGCTTGTATATCCTGCAGATGTGTAAGATAAACTGTGTTCCTTTTCACCACCATTTTTTAGATTTTTTTAAAGAAGAAAATGTGTAATCCTTTTTAAAGAACAACACAATGTAAATACATTCAAGTATTGTAGACATAGAGTCGGGATGTGATGGCCTCAGGCCTTCCTGGGAAAAGCCTGTGGCTGCTCAGTGCTCCTAAGCCATGGGAATGGCAGCCCAGAAACATGAACTCTGCCTTGGCTTTCAGAACCACTTAGTCCTTTTGTAACAAAGAAAAAAATAAATAAATAATAAAAATGTTTCTTACAGTGTCAATAAAAAAACTTTGTACTGAAATATTCTACTGGATTTCTTTTATTTAATTCCTGTTTTTAAGAAAAGGACACGTTCTCAAGAAAACTCCCCAGGCTATAGTTGACTCCCCAGTGAGTCCTTGGGAAGGAGACCTCTGATGGTAATGTGGAGGACACTATTGCAAACCAGTGTGAACAGCAAAGGATACAACATTTCTGAATGGAGCTAGTCACTGGAAGCTGTGTTAAAATAAGCCTCCATGGGGCTGGAGAGATGGCTCATTGGTTAATGGCACTGGCTGTTCCAGAGGGTTGTGGTTTGATTCTCAGCACCCACATGGTAGCACGTAAAGGCATGCAACTCTAGCTCCAGGGTTATATTAGACATATGTTAGAGGTCTCTAGAGAGACAGAGGTCATACAGATCGTGTGTGTGTGTGTGTGTGTGTGTGTGTGTGTATGATTTATTAGACTGGCTTACAAGCTGTGGTCCAGCTAATCCAACGATGGCTACATATTAACAGAAGGTCCAAGAATCCAGTAGTTGTTTAATCCATGGTCTTCAGTGTTCTCTGAAATCCCAAAGAAGTAGGCTTTACTGCCAGTGAAGAAATATACTTGGTAACAAGAGCAAACAAGGAAAGAGATTATTTCCTTCTTCCACAGAAGTGTAGTCCAAGTTAAAGATGGATCTTCCCACCTCAAAAATCTGGATTAGAGGTTTACCATCCTGCCTCAAAAACATGGGTTAGAAGTGGGTCTTTCCAGATGATTTAATTAAGGAGAAAAAAAAAATCCCTCACAGGTATGCCCAATCATTTGGGCTTTTGTTAATTCCAGATGTAGTAAAAGTGACAACTAAGAATAGTAGCCATCCCACCAGTTGAATTTACTGTATTCACTAGAAGGAGATGAAAATGCTGGCAAATTAATTGATGGTATAAGACATGCACCTCACATACACAAGGCTGTACAGAGCATGTTAATAGTCCAATGTTTCTTATTTTTACTGATTTGTCCAATTCTGTGGAAGGGTGATAAGAGGGTTAAAAATCTGACAACTTGTCTCCTTTTTATATTCTATCCTTTTATCTAGAGATGCAGGAACACACAAATGAAAATCTGGCAATATAGAGACTTTTCCAGCACACTTCTTTTAAATTTTCTATTTTATTCTATGTGTATGAGTGTTTTGTCTGTATATATGCCTATAGACCATGTGCACATCTGGTACCCACAGAGCCAGAAAAGTGCATCAGATCCTCTGAAACTAGAGTTGCATGTAGTCTTGAGTCACCATGTGGGTGCTGAGAATCAAACTCTGGAAGAATAGCCCATGCCATTAACCACTAAGCCATCTCTCCAGCACAATGGAGGCTTACTTTAACATGGCTTTCAATGACTAACTCCATTTAGAAATATCTTTGTCTTTGCATTTTCACACTGGTTTGCAGTAGTGCTCTCCACATTACCATCTAAGGTCTCCTTTGGACTTTGTCAGTAGTAGTGCATGTTGTATGCCATCAATTTAGCACCGTTGCTGGAAAACGGGTGCTGACTGGGTATCCCAAGCAACACTATCAGAGCATCCTCTGTAAACACGGGCACACATGAACTTGAACATGCCCTATTCATTCCCAAGGGGAAATTCCATTGCCCCCAAATGCTTTGATCTCTCACAAAATGTATCCAAATAAATTTGGGGAAAAATAAGCTTGTATTTGGAAGGGTGAATGAGAGGACTGCAGAAGCAACACAGCTTCTGGGACAGACCCCATTTCGGGCTCCAGACATCCAGGCACCTTCCCCGCCAGAGAAGAGGTGTCTGCCTGGGAGGGCTCGGCCTGAGCAGGTAAGGGAGCCATCTTAGGTCCCGGATACCTCAGAGACTAGTCTGCACAGGTGAGAGTGAAGACTACAGAAGCAACACAGCTTCTGAGACAGACCCTGTTTCCGGCTCCAGACATTCTAGGCAGAAGAGAGGTGTCTGCCTGGAAAGGCTCTGACCACCAGAGCAAATGAGAGAACCATCTTATATCCCATGTCCCTTGGAGACCAGTCTGTGCAGGTGATCCTATAGACTGCAGAGGCAACACATCTGGGACAGGCCCTGTTTTGGGCCTTCATCTTCAGACAGGACGTAGGTCTGAACGCCAGATATCTGTGCACCTTCCCTGCAATAGGAGAGCTTGCCTGCAGAGAGTACTCTGACCACTGAGACTCAGGATAGAGTTAGTCTCCCAGGTCAGCTGACAGAGGCTAACAGAATCACAGGAGGAACAAGCTCCAAACAGAGACAACTATAACAACTAACTCCAGAGATTACCAGATGGTGAAAGGCAAATATAAGAATCTCACTAACAGAAACCAAGACCACTCACCATCATCAGAACACAGCACTCCCACCTCAGCCAGTCCTGGATACCCCAACACACACGAAAAGTAAGACTTGGTTCTAAAATCATATCTCATACAATTTGCAAAACACATGAAACTGAAGAAGAATGAAGACCAAAGCGTGGACACTTTGCCCCTTCTTAGAATTGGAAACAATCACAGAGACAAAGTTTGGAGCTCAGACAAAAGGATGGACCATCTAGAGACTGCCATATCCAGAGATCCATCCCATAATTAGCCTCCAAACGATGACACCATTTCATACACTAGCAAGCATTTGCTGCAAGGACCCTGATATAGCTGTCTCTTGTGAGACTAGGCCGGGACCTAGTAAACACATAAGTGGATGCTCACAGTCAGCTATTGGATGGATCACAGGGCCCCCAATGGAGGAGCTAGAGAAAGTATCCAAGGAGCTAAAGAGATCTGCAACCCTGTAGGTGCAACATTATGAACTAACCAGTACCCCGGAGCTCTTGACTCTAGCTGAATATGTATCAAAAGATGGCCTAGTCGGCCATCACTAGAAAGAAAGGCCCATTGGACACGCAAACTTTATATGCCCCAGTACAGGGGAACGCCAGGGCCCAAAAAAATGGGAATGGGTGGGTAGGGAAGTGGGGGGGGGGGAGGCTTTTGGGATAGCATTGGAAATGTAATTGAGGAAAATACGTAATAAAAAATATTAAAAAAAATAAAATCATATCTCAAGATGCTGGTAAAGGACTTCAAGAAGGGCTTTAATAACTCAGTTAAAGAAATACAGGAGAACACTGTTAAAGAGGTAGAAGTCCTTAAAGAAATATAGGAAAACACAACCAAACAGGTGATGGAATTGAACAAAACCATCCAAGACTTAGACAGGGAAGTAGAAACAATAAAGAAAACCCAAAATGAGACAAAGCTGGAGATAGAAACCCTAGGAAATCAATCTAGAACCATGGATTCAAGCATCAGCAACAGAATACAAGAGATTGAAGAGAGAATCTCAGGTGCTGAAGATTCCATAGAGGGGCACAACAATCAAAGAAAATGCAAAATGCAAAAAGATCCTAACTCAAAACATCCAGGAAATCCAGGACAAAATGAGAAGACCAAACCTACAAATAATAGGAGTAGATGAGAATGAAGATTTTCAACTTAAAGGGCCAGCAAATATCTTCAACAAAATTATAGAAGAAAACTTCCCAAACCTAAAGAAAGAGATGCCCGTGAACATACAAGAAGCCTACAGAACTCCAAATAGACTGGACCAGAAAAAAAATTCCTCCCGACACACAATAATCAGAACAACAAATGCACTAAATAAAGATAGAATATTAAAAGCAGTAATGGGAAAAGGTCAAGTAACATATAAAGGCAGGCCTATTACACCAGACTTCTCACCAGAGACTATGAAAGCCAGAAGATCCTGGACAGATGTTATACAGATCCTAAGAGAACCCAAATGACAGCCCAAGCTACTATACCCAGCAAAACTCTCAATTACCATAGATGGAGAAACCAAAGTATTCCATGATAAAACCAACTTCACATAATATCTTTACACAAATCCAGCCCTTCAAAGGATAATAAAGGGAAAACACCAACACAAGGACAGAAACTACACCCAAGAAAAAGCAAGAAAGTAATCCTTCAACAAACCTAAAAGAAGACAGCCCCAAGAACAGAATCCCAAATTTTACAACAAAAGTAACAGGAAGCAACAATTATCAATGGACTTAATTCCCCAATAAAAGGACATAGACTAATAGACTGGCTACACAAACAGAACCCAGCATTTTGTTGCTTACAGGAAACCCACCTCAGGGAAAAGGACAGATACTACCTCAGAGTTTAAGGCTGGAAAACAATTTTCCAAGCAAATAGTCCTAAGAAACAACTGGAGTAGCCATTCTAATATCGAATAAAATTGACTTCCAACCCAAAGTTATAAAAAAAGAAAAGGAGGGGCACTTCATACTCATCAAAGATAAAATCTACCAAGATGAACTCTCAATTCTGAAAATCTACGCTCCAAATACAAGGGCAGCCACATTCATCAAAGAAACTTTAGTAAAGCTCAAAGCACACATTGAACCTCACACAATAATAGTGGAAGACTTCAACACCCCACTCTCACCAATGAACAGATCCTGGAATCAGAAACTAAACAGCGACACATGAACACTAACTGAAGTTATGAAACAAATGGATTTAATAGATATCTACAGAACATTTTATCCTAAAACAAAAGGATATAACTTCTTCTCAGTGCCACATGGTACCTCCGTCAAAATTGACCATATAATTGGTCACAAAACAGGCCTCCACAGATACAAAAATATTGAAATTATCCCATGCATCCTATCTGATCACCATGGACTAAGGCTGATCTTTCAATAACAACATAAATAATAGAAAGCCAACATTCACGTAGAAACTGAACAACACTCTACTCAACGATTCCTTGGTCAAGGATGAAAGGAAGAAAGAAATTAAGGACTTTTTAGAGTTTAATGAATGAAGCCACAACACACCCAAACTTATGGGACACAATGAAGTCAGTCCTAAGAGGAAAACCCTGAGTGCCTCGAAAAAGAAACTAGAGAGAGCATACACTAGCACCCTGACAGCACACCAAGAAGCTCTAGAACTAAAGGAAGCAAATTCACCCAAGAGGAGTAGATGAAAGGAAATAATCAAACTCAGGGCTGAAATCAATCAAGTGGAAACAAAAAGAACTATTTAAAGAATCAACCAAACCAGGAGCTGGATCTATGAGAAAATCAACAAGATAGATAAACCCTTAGCCAGATTAACTAGAGGGCACAGGGACAGTATCCTAATTAACAAAGTCAAAAATGAAAAAGGAGACATAACAACAGAACCTGAGGAAATCCAAAACATCATCAGATTCTACTACAAAAGGCTATACTCAACAAAACTAGAAAACCTGGATGAAATGGACAACTTCCTAGACAGATACCAGGTACCAAAGTTAAATCAGGATCATATTAACGATCTAAACAGTCCCATTTCCCCTAAAGGAATAGAAGCAATCATCAATAGTCTCCCCCCAAAAAAAGCCCAGGACCAGATGAGTTTAGTGCAGACCTTCAAAGAAGACCTAATTCCAACTCTTCTCAAACTATTCCACAAAATAGAAACAGAAGGTACTCTACCCAATTCATTCTATGAAGCCACAATTACTCTGATACCTAAACCACACAAAGATCCAACAAAGAAAGAGAACTTCAGACCAATTTCCCTTATGAATATCGATGCAAAAATACTCAATAAAATCTTCACAAAGCGAATCCAAGAACATAACAAAACGATCATCCATCATGACCATGTAGGCTTCATCCCAGGGATGCAGGGGTGGTTTAATATATGGAAATTCATCAATGTAATCCACGACATAAACAAACTCAAAGACAAAAAACACATAATCATCTCATTAGATGCTGAGAAAGCATTTCACAAACTCCAACACCCCTTCATGATAAAAGTCTTGGAAAGATCAGAAATTCAAGGCCCATACCTAAAGATAATAAAAGCAATATACAGCAAACCAGTAGCCAACATCAAACTAAATGGAGAGAAACTCAAAGCAATCCCACTAAAATCATGGACTAAACAAGGCTGCCCACTTTCTCCCTACCTATTCAAGATAGTACTTCAAGTCCTAGCCAGAGAAATTCCACAACAAAAGGAGACCAAGGGGATACAAATTGGAAAGGAAGAAGTCAAAATATCACTATTTGCAGATGATATGATAGTATATATAAGTGACCCCAAAAATTCCACCACAGAACTCCTAAACCTGATAAACAGCTTCAGTGCAGTAGCTGGATATAAAATTAACTCAAACAAATGGCCTTTCTTTACACAAAGGATAAACGGACTGAGAAAGAAATTAGGGAAACAACACCCTTCACAATAGTCAAAAATAATATAAAATACCTTGGTGTGAATCCAACTAAGGAAGTGAAAGATCTGTATGATAAGCACTTCAAGTCTCTGAAGAAAGAAATTGAAGAAGGTCTCAGAAGATGGAAAGATCTCCCATGCTCATGGATTGGTAGAATTAATATAGTAGAAATGGCTAACCTACTGAAAGCAATCTACAGATTCAATGCAATTTCCATCAAAATTCCAACTGAATTCTTCACCGAGATAGAAAGGGCAATTTGCAAACTCATCTGGTATAACAAAAAACCTAGGATAGCAAAAACTCTTCTCAACAATAAAAGAACCTCTGGTGAAATCACGATGCCTGACCTCAAGCTGTACTGCAAAGCAATTGTGGTAAAAAGTGCATGGTACTGGTAGAGCGACAGACAGGTACATCAATGGAATAGAATTGAAGACCCAGAAATGAACCCACACACCCAAGTTCACTTGATCTTTGACAATGGAGCTAAAACCATCCAGTGGAAGAAAAGACAGCATTTTCAACAAATGGTGCTGGCACACCTGGCGGTTATCATGTACAAGAATGCGAATTGATCCATTCTTACCTCTTGTACAAAGCTCAAGTCTAAGTGGATCGACAACCTCCACATAAAACCAGAGACACTGAAATTAATAGAGGAGAAAGTGGGGAAAGGCCTCGAAGATATGGACACAGGGGAAAAATTCCTAAACAGAAAAGCAATGGCTTATGCTGTAAGATCAAGAATTGACAAATGGGCCCTCATAAAATCCCAAAGCTTCTGTAAGGCAAAAGACACTGTCAGTAAGACAAAAAGGCCATGAACAGATTGGGAAAGGATTTTTACCAATCGTAAATCAGATAGGGGACTAATATCCAATATATACAAAGAGCTCAAGAAGCTGGACTCCAGAAATTCAAATAACCCCATTAAAAATGGGGTACAGAGCTAAACAAAGAATTCTCAACTGAGGAATACCGAATGGCTGAGAAGTACCTGAAAGAATGTTCAGTATCCTTAATCATCAGGGAAATGCAAATCAAAACAACCTTGAGATTCTACCTCACACCAGTCAGAATGGCTAAGATCAAAAATTCAGGTGACAGTAGATGCTGGCGAGGATGTGGAGAAAGAGGAACACTCCTCCATTGCTGGTGGGATTGCAAGCTTGTACAACCACTCTGGAAGTCAGTGTGGAAGTTCCTCAGAAAATTGGACATAATACTACCGGAAGATCCAGCAATACCTCTCCTGAGCATATATCCAGAAGATGTTCCAACTGGTAATAGGAACACATGCTTCACTATGTTCATAGCAGCCTTATCTATAATAGGCAGAAGCTGGAAAGAACCCAGATGTCCCTCAACAGAGGAATGGATACAAAAAATGTGATACATTTACGCAATGGAATACTACTCAGCTATTAAAAACAATGAATTTATGAAATTCTTGGACAAATGGATGTATCTGGAGGATATCATCCTTAGTGAGGTAACCCAATCACAAAAGAAGTCATTAGATATGCACTCCCTGATAAATGGATTTAGCCCAGAAACATAGAACACCCAAGATAAAATTTGCAAAACACAAGAAAATCAAGAAGAAGGAAGACCAATGGATGGATACTTCATTCCTTCTTAGAATAGGGAACAAAATACCCATGAAAGGAGTTACAGAGACAAAGTTTGGAGCTAAGACAAAAGGATGGATTATCCAGAGACTACCCCACCCAGGGATCCATCCCATAATCAGCCACCAAACCCAGACACTATTCCATATGCCAGCAAGATTTTATGAAGGGATGCTGGTATAGCTGTTTTGTATGAGGCTATGCAAGTGCCTGACAAATACAGAAGTGGATGCTCTCAGTCATCTATAAGATGGAACACAGGGCCCCCAATGGAGAAGCTAGAAAAAGCACACAAAGAGCTGAAGGGGTCTGCAACCCTATAGGTGGAACAACAATATGAACTAACCAGTACCCCCAGAGCTCGTGTCTCCAGCTGCATATGTAGCAGAAGATGGCCTAGTCAGCCATCACTGGGAAGAGAGGCCCCTTGGTATTTCAATCTTTATATGCCCCAGTACAGGGTAATGCCAGGGCCAAGAAGCAGGAGTAGGTAGGTAGGGGAGCAGGGCAGGGGTAGGGTATAGGGAACTTTCGGGATAGCATTTGAAATTTGAAATGTATATAAAGAAAATATCTAATTAAAAAATGCCCACAAAAAAAGAAAGAATGAAAGAACGAAAGAACGAAAGAAAGGAAGGAAGGAAGGAAGGAAGGAAGGAAGGAAGGAAGGAAGGAAGGAAGAAAGAAAGAAAGAAAGAAAGAAAGAAAGAAAGAAAGAAAGAAAGAAAGAAAGAAAGAAAGAAAGAAAGCTTGAATTTATACTCTGTCCAGGTGTAAATTAATCAGCTCACAAAAATGTGTATCATTCAGCAAGCCAAAAATAAAAAAGGAAATTGCTACTAATGAAAAGATGGAAAGGCGGGATTGTGCCCTATGTTAGAACAACAGGACTGATGTGTGTGTGTGTGTGTGTGTGTGTCTGTCTGTCTGTCTGTCTGTCTGTAAAGAGGTTTTTAGAAAGTTGCTCAGTTTGTGGTTTAGCCATTCCCTAGACAGCAATGGCTGTCTCTCAAAGAAAAGTGAAGAATTCAGGAGTTTTTCTATCCAGAAGCCTGTATGTATCAGCTGGTCTCTGGCCTGCATTGGACTCTCAAAGAAGTTCTAATCTCAGTGAAGGACTGATTGAGCAACAGGATGAATGAATTTTTTAGCAAGAGAGAAGGCAAGCAGGCAAAAAAGCAAAAGCTTCCTTATGGCATGTCAGTTTGTGGTGTAACAGATATTCTACCTAAAGGTATCCAATCAAGAAAATCCCTTGGGTTTTAGTTGACTCAAATTGTAGTCAAGCTGACAGGCGAGATTAGCTATCATGTTTCTCAAATGCCTTTTTAATTCCAGAGGGCAGCAGTGGAGATGACACAGGTTTCCTTTGAAAATAACTCCTGTGACATAATTGCATAAGTAATAAGATTCTGAATAATTTATGTGTGAGATATAAAGGGTTAAGAAACAGCTGTGTATGAGGTAAATTAGACACAACCCATTGGTTTATTTTTAATTTTATTCTTTCATTGAAAATAATTTTTCTCAATAAATTCTGATCATAATTTTTTCTCCCTTGTTTCCTTTCCAATTCTCCTCACCTCCCACTCATCCAAAATTATGTCCATTCTAGAAAACAAACAAGCAAAAGGATTAATAATGCCCTTACAACCAAAAAAACACAAAACAGCCAGATGTGGTGGCACACTCCTTTAACCCCAGCATTTGGGAAGCAGAGGCAAGCCGAACTCTTAAGTTCAAAGGGAGCTTCATCTACAGAGTGAGTTTCAGGACAGCCAGGCCTATACAGTAAAACCCAACTGCAAAACACCAAAAACAAACAAACACATAAGAACAAAACTGGAAATCATACCAACAAAAGGCCAGTAAATATTTGGTTTCCCTCTAGACCCATGACCTATCTAGTATATTCTTGGCCATCCAATCAATGTTAGGAATAGGTTCCACCTTGGACAGTGAACATTATGTCCAATCAGAAAGTGGATGGTCACTCCCACAATATCTGTGCCATTATTGCACCATCGTATGCTGGCAGATTACTATTATAGATGATAGGTGAGTTGGTGGTTCTGTTTGCTCCAACTCATAACCCACCCACAGCTCTTTTATACCTGCCTCCTGATTATTATTTGTCTTTAACCTACTTTCAGGAGCCTTGCTTCTCATCACACCTCCATCTCCCTGCAAATTTTGCCTCTTGGTGTGGACAGCATCACCTCAACTCTTTCTCACAGTCTGTCTTAGCCTCTTCTATTCCATCTGTGTTATATGCCAACTACCAAACTACAGAAGCACTATCTATAAGGAAATCCATAGCCACCATACTCCTAAAATTGAAGGAAGAGAACACCCAACAAAGATAAGACTAGATATCAACACATTAAAAAGCATATCAATCATAACTCTAGATGCCTAGACACCAGTGCAAAAAACGCAAACATTAACAGACAAGACAATATATTTCCACCGGAAACAGTAACCCTTGGTCCCAAGAAACCTGCAAAACACAGTGAGGAGACTGGGCTGATGAAAAGAGAGATTAAAAAAATGAAGAGGGAACGTAAAGAGGTCAATGTGGTTAGAGACAACATCTGAGTCAAGGAATTTATTGACCAAGTCACTGGGCACTATGGGAGATGTCTTACTTTCAGTGTGATGGCTAAAAAGAGGAATCAGACCAGAAAATTGAGTGACAAATGATTCAAAGATGAATTTAGTGACTTTTTCCAAAGATGCCACATTTCTTTCCACATAAGATGCTACCCAATGACCAGATGTTACTCTGTCTTCCCAATATGAAGAGAAGGTACTGCCAAGTTCATTGTCAGGAGATGAAAGCACAAATCTCCAAAACAAGCAAACAAATGAAAAGACAACAACCAAAACATGTTATACTCTGAATGGTTACCAAAGGGAAGGACTGCGTGCCCTGCAGCTATGACATGGATTATGTTCTAAGGAGGAGAAAGAAAGGTGGGGTTTCTTATGCTTTTTTTCTGTTTCTTTCCCCAGTTCCTTAACTCATTGATTCTTCCCTTCCTCTTCTCTCCTACAAGAGACTTAACTTTGTTAATTAGTCACTATAAAAAGAGCAGAAGAAGGCCGGGCATGGTGGTACAAGCCTTTAATCCCAGCTCTTGGGAGGCAGAGGCAGGTGAATTTCTGAGTTTGAGGCCAGCCTGGTCTACAGAGTGAGTTCCAGGACATCCAGGACTATACAGAGAAACCCTGTCTCAAAAACAAAAAAACAAAACAAAACAAAAAAAGAGCAGAAGAAAGGCAAAAGTTGGTGTGAAAGCAAGCAACATCAGACCTACGTGCATCCCTGAGATAGATGTGCCCGGTAAATGTAGTTGAGTCACGGGTGCACAGACAGCTTTGTCTTGTGAAGACAGAAAGCATGCAATGTATCAGGAAGACCACTGAACTTGAACTGTGACTTTGGAATAAACGAAAAGTGAGGGTAAGACTGAAATAGGAGAAACACAAGAAACAGAGAGGCTCATTAACACGATTTGTCTTGGTTTTGTTATCCCTTTGGGAGAAATGTTTACAATCACTGGTAGTGATGGTAGATGGCCAGTAATGGGGCACTGGAGAGGAACTGATGGGCATCAGAGAGAAGAGGGTGCACTTGACTCCTTCAAGCTGAGTTCTTCTCTGTAGAAGGAAACAGGATAGCAGGTAGGAAGGGCACCCAGATATACAGCCTCCCTTCCACTGCCTCCAGCGTTGGTACCTGGAAAGCAGAAACATGATAACACAAGGAAAAACCAGGATCACAGACAGGACTTTTCTCCACTATTGTTGTCTGCAAGAAACTTCTGGATGTAATTCTTTTAGTGCCTGTAAGTTGTTTCTCTCTCATTGCAATGATACAGTCTCCTCATTGCTTGTTCTGTTTCCCATCCTGCCACAGTTCTGTGCAGCTCAGCTTACCCTTCTTTCTGTGTCTTTTTTTCACTTACTGAGAAGGCTGTGTGAGTATCTGAAGCGAGAGGTGGTCTGGCCAGTGAGCCAACCACGTAGGCAAAGAGAAGCACAGAGCCAGCCTCACTTATTGGCCTTGCATGGGGGCATGAGGCTGGCTTCTGTTTTTTTTTAAGTGCTGACCAAGGTGACATTTTAGGCCTGGGAGGATAATTCTCATACTGCTTAGATCTAATGAGACCTCCTTCTCAACCTCCAGCTAAAGAAAGATTCACAACTAAAAGCTAAAATTTCATTGAATCTCTGCTTTGAAAAAGGGCCCAGGCTTACAATGTGTACTTCTAATCCTGGAGTAAAAGCTTTATCTCAGTAGTGGTGGCCCTCTCGGTCATCAGTTTCCAGGCAAGGCAATTAAAATAAAAGCCCTATATAAGCATTTAGCTGTACATTTAGCCCACCGCATCACTCCTGTTTGTGCTAAGACCACGCTAATTGAAGAGCTAACAAACCGGACCTTTTCCATGGTCATTAATGAGGAGAGGTGGGAACCTTGTCTGTGCTCTTTTCTTGTCTACATCTGGGAGCCTTTGCCTGTAGGAGGGGCAGGGAGAACACTTTCCCCAGGAGCAGCAGCATGGTCCAGCTTGAAAACTCCCTGCTTCTGGATTAGCACTCTTCCCCTGCAGCTGGGAAACCTCCTGTACTCAGAAATTCCAGGGGCCCCAACATGATCCAGGCTCAGAAATTGGGCCTCAGCCCCTTACTGTTGGCAGGCACAAGGCTCCAACCCTCCGGGGCTTGTAGGAGCCAAATGCACTGTGGAGGTGTGATTCACTGAGTTCCCAGAGGAATGGTACACAGCCAGCTGGCAGGGAATTACTGAATGTCCAGGCCAAGGAATTCCATTGCTGTTAGCTGGAAACAAGCAGCAAGCTACCTCCCTTCTCTTGCTTGCTGGCTGAAGCATGGAGCTGGAGATAAGCCAGGGATCTTGGGAGAAGGGAAAAAAAGGGGGGGGTGTCTAAGCTGCTTGTGGCCAAGATAAGTCTGTGGCTGGGGTCCTCAGCTGAGTTAAGTCAAGAAATATTTTTATTTTCATTTGAACATGATTCTTATACTCACAAATATTTACCCAAATCATACTTGGATATACTGCCCAAAAGTGATTTTTTTTAATAAGCAGCAAATGGGAGACAAGAAAAATACTATCTATGCCATAACTCAGGGAGAGTCTATATTCTGAATAAGAGATTTCCTCCCCTGTACCTTGGATGCTCTGGGGTCTCTAGGAGTGATGCTACTGGTCTATTGCCATTCTTTATCCCTTTACCCTTAACAGACTATGGTGTCCAGGAAGCCAGGTCCCCTGACACTTTCCATTTGACCCTCATCCTTCTAAAAATGAGATCATGGAACATCGTGATAAACTTTTCACTTCAAGTTTATACAAAGAATGAAAACCAAAAACCCTACTCAAGCAACTTCTCCTTCAAGTTTAAATCACTTGAATTGAGGAAATAGTTAAGATCTTTTTCACCTGCCCTTTGCCCCATCTGTGTGTCAGTAACAAACACCTTCTACAACACATCCTCATAGCACAGGACAAGGACGACTACAGTGGTCCACAGCACTGAAGGTAAGTAGCAACCTTCCCGTTCTGTTGCCTTGATCCAGGCTTTCTTCCCTTACTGTGAAGTTTTGAGCAATTTAATATCTCTTTGCCCAATTCTACCAGAGCATCTGACAGCCTCCAGCATGCTGATGACACCAACGAGTTGGAAATGCATTTCTGAGGCTGTTCTAAATCAAGTAGGTTTAACACACAGCCAAAGCTAAGGTTTTAAAAACAAGCTGACTCTAATGTAGCCTTGCCAAGCACGTGCACTAAAATCCTAGCTTCATTTAGTCAGAGTTTTTCGTATAAGAAAGAATGCAAAACAGATTAAAGGGAGGTTTGGTCTGTTATTGCATCTCGGATGTCAGCCCCAACTGATCTTACACAACTCACTTCCAGTACTAATCATCCTGGGAATTGCACGAGTGGGATCCCAGAAACGAAGAGCTCAGTTCTCCACAAGACTGCCGAAAATTCAGATGGAAGCCACAACGTTAGACCATTGATGGTTCTGAAAAGCTGAAAAGTCAGGAGTTTCGATGACCTTGTAGGGTTAATAGAACTTAGAACAGCACCATCCTTATGTTTAATTTTATTATAAAGACTACATCCAAGGATCAGAGTGGGGTGACACATAGGCCAAGGTATGCAAAAGCCCTCTCCCCGTAAAATCAAATGTGTACCTGAGGGCACATTAGTGTGTGCACCAACTAACGAACTTCACTGAGTTTTCTTCTACAGATGTTTAATTCAGGGTTTTTTTTTTTTAAGCAAAACTTATTAAATCATTGGCCACCTGATCTAATGAAATTGACCGTTCCTACCTTCCTGCAGTAATAAAGCCAACTCACTGTTTTAACCCTCAAAGCACAAGCATGTTTTTTTGGTAGCCAACCCCTATTATGACACTTTTTTTTTCATGAAATAATATCATTGGTATGAACTCATATGTGATTCTATGGTCTTTAAATAGTAAATGTAGTCCTGTTGCTGGGATAGTAGTACAGACAATGGCTTCATTCTACAGGTGGGAATTTCTTTTTTCTTGGAAACCAAGAGGTTCAGAACAAAGACCAAGATGTGCCTGGAGCTCTGAGATCCCAGGTCTCTGGTAAAGCCTTGATGGAGGCTGACATTTGGACACAGTATCAACACCACCAATAGCTAAATATAAGACATACACATGCTGAAGCATCAAAGTTTTTTCGAGGACTCATAATTGTAGATACAAAATGCTTGTCCCTGAAATGAGTAAGAAGTGCACAATGGAAATTAGGATCCCCCCCCACCTCCGTCAATATTGATTTAATTACAGATGGTTTTGTTTCAAGGCCTCTTAGATCTTCTTATTATTTCCTACTTCCCTCTTGAAATTTAAATGGAAACCCCACCTCTTCAAATCTCACTGATGGTTTAACACTGTGAAGTTACCTGCATTCTCTTTCTTTTTGTTGATACTGATGAATTAAGGGTAATTTAGAATTTTAATGGATCCTTTATTCAATTTAACTTTCCCAAGTAGCTTTTCTAAGACATTTCCCCTCCTATTCCAAACTGTAGCTCTATGCAGTCAGTACAAAGTTAAGACATCCCCCTTTCCCTCCTTCATAGTTCTTGAGACTCTAAAGGCAAGCATGTGACCCTTAAAAGGCTAATTTGAATCAAATTAGAGCCACTGGGACTATTTATTTGATGCATCTTCATTTCCTCTTCTAAAACTTAGTTCAGATCCCTAATAAAATGTATGCCAAGGCAGAGGGAGAAAATATGTAGATATGGGTGGAAAGTTTTAATTCTCATATTTAGCAGGTAACCTTAACTTATTCCAGCCACTGGAATGCAAAAATTCATATAAAATTATAAAGTGCAACAAAGACAAGGATCTACTATTATAACAACTACTGAGTTTTACATCTTTCTCTTAATGTGGGATTTGGGGCTAGATTTTTATTTTATTTTATTTTATTTTATTTTTATTAGATATTTTCTTTATTTACATTTCAAATGTTATCCCCTTTCCTAGTTTCCCCTCCCAAAATCCCCTATCCTCTCCCCCCTTCCCCTGTTTCCCAACCCTCCCACTCTTGCTTTCTGACTCAGGCATTCCCCTATACTGGGGCATAGAACCTTCACAGGACCAAGGGCCTCTCCTCTCATTGATGACCAACTAGGACATCCTCTGCTACATATACAGCTAGAGCCACACGTCCCTCTGTGTGTTTTCTTTGATTGGTGGTTTAGTCCTGGGAAGATCTGGGGTTACTGGTTAATTCATATTGTTGTTCCTCCCAGGGAGCTGCAAACCCCTTCAGCTCCTTGGGTACTTTCTCTAGCTCCTTCATTGGGGACCCTGTGCTCCGTCTAATGGATGGCTGTGAGCACTCACTTCTGTATTAGTCAGGCACTAACAGAGCCTCTCAGGAGACAGCTATATCAGGCTCATGTCAGCAAGCTCTTGTTGGCATCTGCAGTAGTATCTGGTTTTGGTGGTTGTTTATGGGATGGATCCCTAGGTGGGGCAGTTTCTCTGCTCTAAACTTTGCCTCTGTAACTCCTTCCATGGGTATATTGTTCCTCCTTCTAAGAAGGATCGAAGTGTCCACACTTTGGTCTTCCTTCTTCTTGAGTTTCATGTGGTCTGTGAGTTGTATCTTGGGTATTCTGAGCTTCTGAGCTAATATCCACTTATCAGTGAGTGCATGCAATGTGGTTTTTTTGTTATAGGGTTAACTCACTCAGGATGATATTTTTAATTCCATCCATTTGCCTATGAATTTCATGAGTTCATTGTTTTTAATAGCTGAGTAGTACTCCATTGTGTAAATGTACCACATTTTCTGTATCCATTCCTCTGTTGAAGGACATCTAGTTTCTTTCTAGTTTCTGGCTACTATAAATATGGCTGCTATGAACATAGTGGAGCATCTATCCTTATTACATGTTGGAGCATCTTCTGGGTGTATGTCCAGTAGTATAGCTGGGTTCTTTTTGGTTTGTTTGTTTGTTTGTTTGTTTGTTTTTCAAGACAGGGTTTCTCTGTATAGCCCTGGCTGTCCTGGAACTCACTTTGTAGACCAGGCTGTCCTTGAACTCAGAAAACCCCCTGCCTCTGCCTCCAGAGTGCTGGGATTAAAGGCTTTTTAAAAAAGATTTATTTATTAATTATATGTAAGTACACTGTAGCTGTCTTCATACACCCCGGAAAAGGGCATCAGATCTCATTATGGATGGTTGTGAGCCACCATATGGTTGCTGGGATTTGAACTCAGGACCTTCAGAAGAGCAGTCAGTGCTCTTAACTGCTCTCTCCAGCTCCTGTATAGCTGGGTTCTTAAGTAGTACTATGCCCAATTTTCTGAAGAACTGCCAGACTGATTTCCAGAGTGCTTGTAACAGTTTGCAATCCCACCAGCAATTGAGAAGTGTTTCTCTTTCTCCACATCCTTGCCAGCATCTGCTGTCACCTGAATTTTTTATTTTAGCCATTTTGACTGGTGTGTGGTGGAATCTCAGGGCTGTTTTGATTTGCATTTCCCTAATGATTAAGAATGTTGAACACTTTTTTAGGTGCTTCTCAGCCATTCGATATTCCTCAGTTGAGAATTCTTTGTTTAGCTCTGTACCCCATTTCTTAGTAGGGTTATTTGGTTTTCTGGAGTCCAACTTCCTGAGTTCTTTATATATATTGGATACTGGGGCTAGATTTTTTATAAAGAAAATCATAAAATTGTATCTATGCTTAGCTACATGTTTATAAAAATATTTACTTTATGGACCTGTGATATTGTCCTGTTTTTTGGTGGTGCTACCCATTTAGCTAGTAAAATTTCTTAAGGGATTCTATTTTATAAACTTAGAAAGAAATAAGCACTTGTATAACTATTCCTACATGAATATAAAGGAACTGTGCTGGCTAGTTTTATGTCAACTTGACAGAGACTAGATTCATCTGAGAGGGTAAAACCTTAATCAAGAAAATCCTTCCATAAGATCAGGCTGTGTCTTAGTCAGGGTTTCTATTCCTGTACAAACATCATGACCATGAAGCAAATTGGGGAGGAAAGGGTTTATTCAGTTTACATTTCCACATTGCTGTTCATCACTAAAGGAAGTTGGGACTGGAACTCAAGCAGGGCAGAAAGCAGGAGCTGATGCAGAGGCCATGGAGGGATGTTCTTTACTGGCTTGCTTCCCCTGGCTTGCTCAGTCTGCTCTTTTATAGAACTAAGACTACCAGCCCAGAGATAGCACAACCCACAAAGGGACCTCCCCCTCTTGATCACTAATTGAGAAAATGCCTTACAGCTGGATCTCCTGGAGGCATTTCCCCAACTGAAGCTCCTTTGTGGTAACTCCTGCTTGTATCAAGTTCACACAAAACTAGCCAGTACAGGCTGTAAGCAAATATGTTGAACATTTTCTTAGTGATTGGTGGGAGAAGGCCCAACCCATTGTGTGTATGATGCCACCCATGGACTGGTACTGGGTGCTATAAGAAAGTAAGCTGAGCAAGCCATGGAGAGTAAGCCCGTAAGCAGCATGCCTCCGTGGCATCTGCATACATCACTTCCTTCCTCCAGGTTCCTGCTCCCTTTAAGTTCCTGTCCTGACTTCTTTCAAGATGAAAAGTGATGAGGAAATATGAATCAAATAAACCCTCCATGACTTGCTTTGGTCATGGTATTTCATCGCAGCAATAGTAACCTTAACTAAGACAGACTTTGGACCAGGATTAAAGGGTATTGCAGGGACAGACCTGACCATGTGTTTTTTGATTGTAGAAGAACTTTAGAACACAGGGCAAGAAAAGCCATTGACTATTCCAATTTTGTTCTCTAGGTTTTTAGAAGATAAATATTGAAAGCAGTACAGACAGTGAGTGTCTGGTCCATGAAGATTCACAGGGAAGTTTAAGTGTTCCTTCATGTTCTATCAGGGCCATTTGCTTTTTTTTGAGTTAAGAATCTGTGGTTCTGGTTAGCTTAAGTGGAAGAATCAGCGATGATTAACAACTTACCAGAACCACTAAAGTAAAACTTTTGTTTTACTGGGAGAATTGATACTGGTCAGCTGGGGCTAAAAAACTAGCTGTGATTAACGAGAGACTAGCATTGTCTTGGTGAAGTCTGGGAAGTGTTTCCTCAGGACCATCTGTGTCCCAGAAGCTGCCAACGTTGTACCTCATATTGTGCCCAGGTGATGCTGGTTTTGAAGGTATGAAGGGGTCATGGAGAGCAGATGAGGACTGGAACTTTGTGGCTAAAGAAATCCCAGAAGAGGCTATTGGTAAAAGTACAGCCCAATTGCAGCAAGAAATGCCAGCATTTTGAAGATGCCAGTACTATGCGATGATTGCCAAGGTCTGGAGAGGAGCTGGTCTGAGCCTAAGATAAAAGCTATATGTGCTGCTGCCGAGGGCAGAGCTGGAGAAGTAACCCTTTGGAGGAGCCCAAACGTTTGTGAGAGGATCCCGACATGGGGCACATGAGTTTTTACCTAGTCAGCGTTTGGTTTTGCTGAGTTCCGACTATGATTATTTCCTGGTTCTTCCCTCTTGAAGGAAGACAGTACCTTGTTTATTTTTGATTTTATAGAAACCCACAGTTGTGAGACTTTAAATTTTTAAAAAGAGATTTTGGACTCTTATAAAGACTGGATTTTAAAAGGAAATGGATTACTTTTTTAAAATTTTTATTTAACCTTTTTTTTTTCCTCCAGATTTTATTCCCCATCTTGGTCTACCCTCTGACTGTTCCATATCCCATAACTCTTCCCCACTTCCTTGTCTCCATGAGAATGTCCCCACACCCCCACTCCCCACCCCACCCCACCCCATCTTTAAACTCCCTGAAATCTCCAGTTTCTTGAGGGTTAGGTGCATCTTCTCTCACTGAACCCAGACCCTGCAGTCCTCTACTGTATATGTTTTGGGGGGCCTCATATCAGCTGGTGTATGCTGCCTGGTTGGTCTGCCAGTATCTGAGAGATCTCAGGGATCCAGGTTAATTGAGACTGCTGGTACTCCTACAGGGTTGACCTCCTCCTCAGCTTCTTTCAGCTTTTCCCTAATTCAACCACAGGAGTCAGCAGCTTCTGTCCACTGGTTAGGTGTAAATATCTGCATCTGACTCTTTCAGCTACTTGTTGGGTCTTTTGGAGGGCAGTCATGATAGGTTCCTTTTTGTGAGCACTCCATAGCCTCAGTAGTAGTGTTAGGCCTTGGGGCCTGTCCTTGAGCTGGATCCCACTTTGGTTCTGTCGATGGACCTCCTTTTCCTCAGGCTCTTCTCCATTTTTGTCCCTGCGGTTCTTTTAGATAGGAACAATTCTGGGTCAGAGTTTTGACTGTGGGATGGCAACCCCATCCCTCACTTGATCCCCTGTCTTTCTGCTGGTGGTGGGTTCCCCTCCCCACTGTAGGGCATTTCATCTAAGGTCCCTTGTTGAGTTCTGTGTATCTTGGGTATTCTGAATTTTTTTTCTGGCTAGTATCCACTTATTAGTGAGTACATACCATGCATGTCCTTTTGGGTCTGAGTTACCTCACTCAGGATATTTTTCTAGTTCCATCCATTTGCCTGCAAAATTCAGTATGTCCTCATTCTTAATAGCTGAGTAGTACTCTATTGTGTAAATGAACCACATTTTCTGTATCCATTTTTCTGTCTTGGGACATCTGGGCTGTTTCCAGCTTCTGGCTATCACAAACAAGGCCACTATGAGCATAGTGGAACATTTGCCCCTGTGGCCTTCTGGGGCATCTTTTGGGTATATTTGCAAGAATGGTATAGGTGGGTCTTCAGATACATCTATTTCCAATTTTCTGAGGAATCTTCAGATGGATTTCCAGAGTGGTTGTACCAGTTTGCAATCCCACCAGCAATGGAAGAGTGTTCCTCTTTCTTCACATCCTTGCCAACATGTGCTGTTACCTGGGATTTTGATCTTAGCCATTCTGATTGGTGTAAGGTGAAATCTCAGAGTTGTTTTGATTTGCATTTCTCTGATCACTAAGGACTGAACATTTATTTTAAAGAGACATTTAAAACATTTAAAAATGTTTGCATTTGTAAAGCTATGGAACTTTTAAAAATGTTTTATATTGTGATTTTTTAAAATTAATGTGTGATCTTGGAGATGACCAAGAAAGAGAAAGTTGTTGCATAACAGTGATGTGTTTGTGTGTCAAGCTGACAAGTTATCAGTTGTGTTGGTTAGTTTGATGTCAACTTAACACAAGCTAGAATCATCTGAGAAGAGGGAACATCAATTGAGAAAATGCCTCTGTAAGGCTGATCTGTAGGCAAACCTGTAGAACATTTTATTAATTAGTGATTGATGGGGGAGGGCCCAGCCCATTGTGGGTAGTGCTGTCCCTGAGCTGGGTGCAGGCTAAGCCAGTAAGCAGCACTCCACCCTGGCCTCTACAGCAGCTCCTGCCTCCAGGTTCCTTCCCCATTTGAGTTCCTGTCTTGATTTTCTTCAAGATGAACAGTGATGTGTAAGTGTAAGCCATCTCTTCCCCCAGGGTGCTTTAGTCACGGTGTTCCATCACAGTGATAGTAGTCCTCAGACAGAAACTAACTCACATGGTAGGGGAAGTGGAAGTTCTTGTGGGGAACCAAATATTGTTCATTAGGAATATCAACCACCAGAAAAATCTATTGTTAGACTCAAATATATTTAGTCTTTTTATAAAGGGAAAGAGAAAAAACAATGTAAATTTAAACTTACATTTATATTGAACAGATAACAATTTATGAGCAGTGCAAAAATTAATCAGAGCAAAGAAAAAGACTAAATTTTACATTAATTAACTAGTGAGTTTTTCATTTCTCTGTTAATGTGTGATTTGGGACTAAAGTTTTATAATGAAGACAGGTGTCTAAGCTATTTTTCTATTAGCATGATAAAATGTGACCAAGGCAACTTATAGAAGGAAACTTTTGTTTGGGGCCTGCAGTTCCAGAGGAGCAAGAGTCCACCATCATGGTGGGGATCATGGCAGCCAGCAAGCAGACATGGTGCTAAGACAGTTGAAAGCTTTCATCTCAACCCACAAATAGGAAGTGGAGAAAACAATGGCAATGGCATTGGCAACCTCACCTGCTTGTATTACAAAAAAGAGCAGGAACTAACATAGAATGATGGGAGTTGGGTTTTTAATATCTAATGAAATGTTTATAAATAACCCAACTATAATAGTTAAAAATATGAATTAAGTTGATATTAATGGACTCTTAAGTAATCACCACTTTATAGTTTGTGTGTCAAAACAATTCCCACAATATGTTAATGACTTCCAATTTTAAACTTATACCAAATAGCAGGTATTTACTAAATCATTTATACATTTTCAAGTAAGACACTGTTAAAATATTTATTACTAAACATAAATTTAAACTTTAATTCTTTTTACATCTTCCTTTTACAGAGAGACTAAATATATTTGGTTCTAGTTATAGATGTTTTTATAAGTTATATTGAAATGTATAAAGAAGGCTATAGACCTTGTGACACAGGATGCTTACAGAGAGTGCTGTATATGACAACATGCCACAATGTGACTGCTCATGCAAGTCAATATAACTGATGGTAGACATGAGTTACACTCAGAATGAGTATACCTAAAGGAAACCGGTAAGGATCAATGAAGATGATACTGCTATTTGAAAAGTCCAACTCTATGGTATGTGTGTTGAAGGACTTTAAGTCAGCACACCTCAGACTTCATCTACCACAGCACTATTTATAAACTAGCCAATATATGGTATCATCAGAGAAGCTTGCCAGCAGATGGATGGATCTTAAAATGTGCATATATGCATATAGCGAAGTTTTAAAGCTATAAAAAATTCTATCATTTGCAGGAAAATGGAGAGAGGTAGGAAGTGAGTGAAGGTCTGAGTGGATGTCTATTGTTGGCATTGACATGGTCATGTCCAGGACCTCAGTGCCTCAGACCCACGGGAACTTAGCAAAGCCTTCCTTGGACGAGGTCCAGAGGTATGGCCAAGCCTTCCTTTGGCCTGAGTGCAAATGTTGAAAGTGTGTACAGAAAATGTCTATCATATCTTTTTCTCTTAGAGCTTTTATACCCTGAATACTACTTTCCTATAAAAACTACTCCTACTGAGATTAGCTAATCTTGCTTCTTCATTCAGTTGTATATAATAACCTTGCCTCCTTATTTATCTATATGTAATAATCCTATATCCTTGTTCGGGTATATTGCAGTAACCCACTTCCCTGTTCAATTGTACATAATAAACATGTTGGACTGCTAGGATGCCATGGCTTCTCCATCAGAGCTCTTCTGAGTGTCTAGTTGTCTTTCCTTTATTGTCTCACAGCCATAGTCAAGCCAATCCTTGGATCTACATGTGCTGTGGCAGATAGAACTGGGGATCTTTATGTTAAGCAAAATAAGTCAGACTCAAAGATAAATACCATGTGTTTTTCAAATATGTGGAATCCAAATTTAAATACACAGACACACCATATGTGTACACATGAGATGAAAGCAGAGGGAGGCATATCTATTTGAAGAGAGAAGGAGACCAAAAAGAGAAAAAGGGGGAAACAGAAGAAGGTTGACAAAAAGGTTGAAATGAGCAAAGTATGATATATATGCATGAAATGTCATTGTTTTTGCCTGCTAACTAAAACCATTCATAAAAAGCCAGAACACATTAAAAAAGGGAGTATGTAAGCAATGTAGGGTATGCTTTTCTAAGGAGAGAGCTTTGTTCTAAAGTAATGAGTAGTATTTCTAAAATGATAAGGAAAGACACGTAGAATGAACCCTGAATAGATGTGGAAACCTAAAGGTTTCCAAAAGCAATTATATTTTGTGTAGTCCAAATTATCTAAGTCTGATTACATTACTTTTATGTATCCAAGTATACATTTACTTTTAAGATTTTTTTAAAAGTGATTTTTAATACCTATGGTGCTGGGGTATAAAGTGAAAGTGTCCTGCTTACTGTGTGTCCTACCCCATGTTTTACAAAGTTTTCCTGGGTAATTGGTGTGTTCATTTTTTTTTAATATTTTTTTATTACATATTTTCCTCAATTACATTTCCAATGCTATCCCAAAAGTCCCCCATACCCTCCCCCCTACTTCCCTACCCACCCATTCCCATTTTTTGGCCCTGGTGCTCCCCTGTACTGGGGCATATAAAGTTTGCGTGTCCAATGGGCCTCTCTTTCCAGTGATGGCTGACTAGGCCATCTTTTGATACATATGCAGCTAGAGTCAAGAGCTCCGGGGTACTGGTTAGTTCATAATGTTGTTTCACCTACAGGGTTGCAGATCTCTTTAGCTCCTTGGATACTTTCTCTAGCTCCTCCATTGGGGGCCCTGTGATTCATCCAATAGCTGACTGTGAGCATCCACTTCTGTGTTTGCTAGGCCCCGGCATAGACTCACAAGAGACAGCTATATCAGGGTCCTTTCAGCAAACGCTTGCTAGTGTATGCAATGGTATCATCGTTTGGAGGCTAATTATGGGATGGATCCCTGGATATGGCAGTCTCTAGATGGTTCATCCTTTTGTCTCAGCTCCAAACTTTGTCTCTGTAACTCTTTCCATGGGTGATTGTTTCCAATTCTAAGAAGGGGCAAAGTGTCCACACTTTGTTGGGTCCTGTTTGTGTAGCCAGTCTGTTAGTCTATGTCTTTTTATTGGGGAATTGAGTCCATTGATATTAAGAGATATTAAGGAAAAGTAATTGTTGCTTCCTTTTATTTTTGTTGTTAGAGTTGGCATTCTGTTCTTGTGGCTGTCTTCTTTTTGGTTTGTTGAGGGATTACTTTCTTGCTTTTTCTAGGGCGTGATTTCCGTCCTTGTATTGGTTTTTTTCTGTTATTATCCTTTGAAGGGCTGGATTCATGGAAAGATAATGTGTGAATTTGGTTTTGTCGTGGAATACTTTGGTTTCTCCATCTATGGTAATTGAGAGTTTGGCCAGGTATAGTAACCTGGGCTGGCATTTGTGTTCTCTTACTGTCTGTATAACATCTGTCCAGGTTCTTCTGGCTTTCATAGTCTCTGGTGAAAAGTCTGGTGTAATTCTGATAGGCCTGCCTTTATATGTTACTTGACCTTTCTCCCTTACTGCTTTTAATATTCTATCTTTATTTAGTGCATTTGTTGTTCTGATTATTATGTGTTGGGAGGAATTTCTTTTCTGGTCCAGTCTATTTGGAGTTCTTTAGGCTTCTTGTATGTTCATGGGCATGTTATTCTTTAGGTTTGGGAAGTTTTCTTCTATAATTTTGTTGAAGATATTTGCTGGCCCTTTAAGTTGAAAATCTTCATTCTCATCAACTCCTATTATCCGTAGGTTTGGTTTTCTCATTGTGTCCTGTATTTCCTGGATGTTTTGAGTTAGGATCCTTTTGCGCTTTGTATTTTCTTTGATTGTTGTGCTGATGTTCTCTAGGGAATCTTCTGCACCTGAGATTCTCTCTTCCATCTCTTGTATTCTGTTGCTGGTGCTTGCATCTATGGTTCCAGATTTCTTTCCTAGGGTTTCTATCTCCAGTGTTGCCTCACTTTGGGTTTTCTTTATTGTGTCTACTTCCCTTTTTAGGTCTTGGATGGTTTTATTCAATTCCATCACCTGTTTGGTCGTGTTTTTCTGCAATTCTTTAAGGGATTTTTGTGTTTCCTCTTTAAGGTCTTTTTCCTGTTTAGCTGTGTGTTCCTGCATTTCATTAAGTGAGTTATTAAAGTCCTTTTTGATGTCCTCTACCATCATCATGAGATATGCTTTTAAATATGGGTCTAGCTTTTCGGTTGTGTTGGGGTGCCCAGGACTAGGTGGGGTGGGAGTGCTGCGTTCTCATGATGGTGAGTGGTCTTGATTTCTGTTAGTGGGATTCTTACGTTTGCCTTTTGCCATCTGGTAATCTCTGGAGCTAGTTATTATAGTTGTCTCTGGTTAGAGCTTGTTCCTCAGGTGAATATGTTAGCCTCTATCAGCAGACCTGGGAGACTAGCTCTCTCCTTAGTTTCAGTGTTCAGAGTACTCTCTGCAGGCAAGCTCTATTCGTGCAGGGAAAGTGCCCAGATATCTGGTGTTTGAACCTGCCTCCTGGCAGAAGTTGTGTTCCACTCACCAGAGGTCTTAAGATCCCGTGGAGGGTCCTGAGAGGACCTTGGGGGTGTCCAGAAACTCCGTGCGCAAGGAACTCCAGTGCTGGAGTGGAGCGGAAGGGACTTGTGCCCCTGATCAGGCCGGGTTACCTGCTTCCCTAGTTAATGCAGTCTCAGGTCCCGCGCAATTGGATTGGAGCAGATGCTGTGTTCCACTCACCAGAGGTCTTAGGATCCTGTGGGGGATCCTGTGTGGGTCCTTGCGGGTGTCCGTAGACTCAGCGGGCAAGGAACCCCGGTGCTGGAGTCTCGGCATGTTCTTAATAAAGAATTTGTAAAAGGTTTGTTTGTTTGCTTTGTTAGTTTATTTGTTTATTAACGGTTTGAGTAATCTGTATGGGAAACACTGTTCTAGTTTCCTTTCTATTCTGTGATAAAAACACCACCACTAAAAACAGTTTGAGGAGGGAAAGTTTCATTTCAGCTTACAGATTACAGTCTATCTTCCAGGAAAGTCAGGACACAAAAATCAAGGCTGGAACCTGGAGGCAGAATCTGAAGCAGAGACCACAAATGAGCTTCCTCTCACCTGGTTTGCTCAGATTGCTTTCTTACACAACTTAGAACCACTTGTCCAGGGATGGTACCATACACAGTAGAACCCCCCTCCCCCATAATAACTACCAAGAATATGATCCACAAACTTGTCTACAGGCAAGTCTAATAGAGACATTTTAACAATTGAGGTTATCTCTTCCAAGATGATCCTAGCTTGTGTCCAATTGTCAAAACTCAGATTTTATTTGTTTGTATAATTTCCTACCTGTCATGATGACTTGATTATGTGCCTGAGAGAACTAAGTTGTCTCACTTTCTAAGGCAGATAAGTTTCTAATTTTTTAAAATATACATGTCACTTTAAACATACTTTTAAAATATTCTTGTCACTTTGGCTAAATAGATAAGTGTGAATGATTTCACAGTGCCCTATAAATCAAAATTCAAACTTGTAGATACTTGTTGACATTTTGCTGTTATAGAATACAAATATATTATATACATTTTGAATATAGATACATTGTGATCTGCTTTCTCCTAATATCAAGTTTTATTAGAACATTAGATTTCAGACTAACTTTAGTATTTCTCTAAGAATCTCTGAAAAGCCTTAAAATTCTTGGAGACAGAAGTGATATGATGTAATTACCAAGGTTAAACAGCATAGGAAACATTTCCCAATAAGAAGAGCTGCATAACCTTCCCTAGGTCAGTGTATACAGGCAAAATGTTAATAGTACATATGCTTTCAGAATTAAATTTCTCAAATTTAATGAACATTCTTTTAAAATTTTTCCTTAATATTTATTTTTAAAAAATTTTTATTAGATATTTTCTTCATTTACATTTCAAATGCTATCCCAAAAGTCCCCTATACCCTCCCCCCGCCCTGCTCCCCTCCCCACCCACTCCCGCTTCTTGGCCCTGGTGTTTTCCCTGTACTGGGGCATATAAAGTTTGCAAGACCAAGGAACCTCTCTTTCCACTGATGGCCAACTAGGCCATTTTCTGCTACATATCCAGCTAGAGACACGAGCTCTGAGGGTACTGGTTAGTTCATATTGTTGTTCCACCTATAGGATTGCAGACCCCTTCAGCTCCTTGAGTACTTTCTCTTGCTTCTCCATTGGGGGCCTTGTGTTCCATCCAATAGATGAAAATGAGCATCCACTTCTGTGTTTGCCAGGCACTGGCATAGCCTCACAAGAGACAGCTATATCAGGTCCTTTCAGTTAAATCTTGCTGGCATATGCAATAGTGTCTGGGTTTGGTGGCTGATTATGGGATGGATCCCTGGGTGGGGCAGTCTCTGGATGGTCCATCCTTTTGTCTTAGCTCCAAACTTTGTCTCTGTAACTCCTTCCATGGGTATTTTGTTCCCTGTTCTAGGGAGGAATGAAGTATCCACATGTTGGTCTTCCTTAGTCTTGATTTTTCTTGTGTTTTGCAAATTCTATCTTGAGTATTCTAGGTTTCTGGGCTAATATCCACTTATCAGTGAGTGCATATCAAGTGACTTCTTTTGTGATTGGGTTACCTCACTCAGGATGATATCCTCCAGATACATCCATTTGCCTAAGAATTTCATAAATTCATTGGTTTGGGGGTTTTTTGTTTTTTGCTTTTTGTTTTTGTTTTGTTTGTTTGTTTTTTTGAGACAGGGTTTCTCTGTGTAGGCCTGGCTATCCTGGATCTCACTCTGTAGACCAGGCTGGTCTCGGACTCAGAGATCTGCCTGCCTCTGCCTCCCAAGTGCTGGGATTAAAAGCATGTGCCACCAGGCCCGGCTAAATTCATTGTTTTTAATAGCTGAATAGTACTCCACTGTGTAAATGTACCACATTTTCTGTTTTTTTTTTTTTAAGATTTATTTATTTTATTTATGTGAGTACACTGTAGCTGTCTTCAGACACACCAGAAAAGGGCATCAGATCTTATTACAGATGGCTGTGAGCCACCTTGTGGTTGTTGGGAATTGAACTCAGAACCTCTGGAAGAGCTGTCAGTACTCTTAACCTCTGAGCCATCTCTCCAGCACCTAATACACATTCTTAACAATACATTCAGTACTCATGGGATGTTTCAGAATAATGCTATACTCACTCTAGTTGATGTTTAATAAGTTATAAGTACCAGAAACAACCAAATTTTCTTGTAAGCTGTGCTATATGTTGTGTTAAGAGTGTGTGTTTGTGTGCGTGTGTTCCTGTTCATGTCTAAGTGCACACATACATGTGGAGACCAGAGGTTGAGATTGAGTCTTTCTTGTTTGCTTTGCATCTTATTTTCTGAGACAGTCTCTCATTGAACCTGGTGCTTATCAATTCAGTTAGACTGGTTGGTGAAAGAGCTTCAAGAAGCTAATTGTTTCATGTCCCCTGTGGTTGGTGACAGCCAACAGCTTCCACACCTGAATTCATGTCTTCAGGCAGTCATCAACTCAGTCATCTTCTAGCTCTAACTTGTGCTGATTTAAAATCTTGTGAACTTTCACAGGAATTTTAGCCTTTTAAAATTTCTTCATTTGCATGCAGTTGAAAAGTATATAGATCTAGCCTGGTGCAATTCCAAAAGCCTCTGTAATCATCTATAATCCCAAAGGCTCTTTCTTCAGTAAAATATTCATCTCAGAAACTCATGGAAATAATTGTGGCAAGAACTATGATGCACAGATTTCTGAGGACACAACCTCAGCACATTGACACGGTGCCACCAGTCTGCATGAAGATTCCCCAAACTCAAGAGAAGTTAATGACTTCACAACATTCTACCAATACGAAGAATAGCAATGATTAGTAACATGAAATCATGTGGATGGATGAAGTATGTCTAAATCCTTATGGATTTGTGGACACATTGATGGCTCTTTAATGCATTCTGGAGGGATCTGAGGACTCTGGTTCTCTCTTATCTATAATTTATAATGATTTAGTAAACTAGGCTTTGTGAACAGAAACAAAATATTTACCTTCTTGCTCTTCCAGAACTGGGAATTCTTTTTGACCAGGTCTTTATTTACTACAACTTAGTTATTTGCATAGAACAATCTCTTTCCTTGTGATAGAAACAATGGTTAAGTAATAAAGTCATTGACTAAAATGCTACACTGAAGAGTAATGTGTATGAAATCAGACAGAACTTGACAGTTTTAAGTAACTAAGGTTGACTTTATGGGGCCAATGCTTACAAAACTGTTGGGTATTGGACTTCAGGGTTCCTTGTTCACAGGTGAGTCAGGAGGGCCAAGTACTAGCAGGTAAAGAATCTTTGTGTGTGGAGGAGAGTTTTAACAGCAGAGACTTTTGCTTAGAACTGTGGGTATCATAAGAAATTCAGAGCCATGTACATGGCTTGGTTTCTAGACTAGAGTCCCATTTAAAAGTCCCACTAAAGATTGCATAGACCAAGTTACCAAAGCAAACTGTGTGGTCACTCACCATCCTTAGTATTTTAATTGGACATCGTCTAATTGCTTATTATGTTCAGAATGATACTTTTGCTTTCATTAGTTTGATCAAGGAGAGAAAGAACTACAGAGAATATTACGTGTTTCAAAAGAAAATAAGACACCCCACGGAATGAGCAGAGCTCATTTCTTTTGTTATCTTTGAGATCCTACAGAGTTAGTAAGCAGGATTAGATCCTTCTGTCTTTGTCACTTTCTTCTACATTTTAAATACTTCTAGTTTCCTTCAATAGCTGGCAATAATGCTTTAATATTTCCTACTTGCCTCACTCCTCTCTGACTTCATGTCACTGAGACTAAAACCTTAGTTCATAGATTACCACATTGTCTTGTGTACAAGAAACTCACCAAGAACCTAAAGGATCTCTCTAGACTGCATCCGGGCAGCTTCAGAGCTTGTACAAGTGGCTTAGACCGAGACAGTCTCCATGCCTGTAGTCACACCCTAAAGGTATGTGCTCACAGAAGCCCACATCTCCCATATTCTGTGATATTGACTTTGATGCCTGTGATTGCTAAAGACTTTAAAAGTGAGATCTGGGAAAGCCAATCAGACTGACCCACTGACCTCACTTCACTATTTAGGACCAAGTTCAGCCCAGCTAGACCTTTCAACTGGCTGTCCTCGGACCCAGAGATGCTTGCCTGCACCTGCCTTTCATCTGTGACTTCAGTTTCACTCCACTCGGTGCTCATCTGTTCCTGTGCCGAGCGCTCAGCTCTAACCTGTGTCTTTTCTCTGCAACATTCAGCCCAGAATTTTGTCTGAAATTACTTGAAATGTAGGAAAGTTTGAAATGTAGGAAAAGTTGAGGTCTTCTTAAAGGGACAAACAAACAAAGGACAAAGCAAAACAAAACAAAACAAAACAAAAACCAACCAGCCAATCAACCAAAGAACCAGTGATGGGTGATAACAATAATAACAAAAATACCTCATCTCAAAGACTCTTTGTCTAAAGTAGAGTCAGTTCCTTCAACTTTCCTCCCACATAGTCGGAGGATTCTCTAGGCAGGGCAGCAACTGATCTCTGGTGTTGGAACACTGAAAAAAAAAATGCTAACAAACCTCATTCAGTTCTCATCTACCGAATTTTTGTCTTCAGTCCTTTTAAGTCAACGTGTTAACCTTTACTTGTGGTTATTCAGTGAACTGCTCATTCCCAAGTGCTTCCCCGTGTGTGTGAACAAACTGTCTTTCCTTCTGAGGATCTGCTCATTGTGAATCGGTGGCTTCCAACTTTTCAACTAGGAATGAAGCTGAAAAGTTTTGCTTCCAACATTGTTCGCATATCAGTAAAATCCTAACAATTTTCACACAGAGCATGAGATCCAGAAGTGCACAAAAGCAACTACTAACTGTGTGATGGCTATTTCTCAAATTGATGGTAGTGAAAAATGTGCAGTGATGTTGGAGGATATGCAGTGGAGATGCAGTCAAAAGAGTGCAGCCTTCAGAAAGAACTGAGTCCAGGTCAAACTCCGTAGGTGGCTACAGTTCAGTTCCTGAGCTCCGCAGGAGACAGACAGGGATGTGTTCAGATGATAAATGAACTCTCACTGAAGGCTTGTTGTGAGGACAAGATGAATGAGCCATGCAGAGCATACGTCTCAGATCCCACAGCATGCAAGGGCTTGGCTGTTAACGACTGTTATTGTGAACTTGCTCTGTAACCCTGAGCAAGCTATCTGATCTTTCTGAGGCGATTTAATGTAGCAGGGCACATATGGATATTTGTGGTAGCAAAATCTAAGTAAGGCACTGTGTTGTGTGTTACAGTTTCCACCAAAAATAGGTCCTCTCTGATTGGTGCTTTAAGCTCCACTGTAGACCATAAGAGCTAATGAGGTGAGTTTTATAAGAGATGGAATAGTCTCACAAAAACATTGGCACATGGCTCCTTTAGAATAGAGATGTTTGAGGTGACCTTAAAACCACAACTACTCTTTAATGTGATCTATTAATGGTTTTCTAAACCTGGTCCATACTCCATCTGTCAGCCCTCACCTCATGGTCCATTTCAGACACTCTGGACTGGTGAACTGATGGGTCATAGTTACCTAAGCTCTCCATTCAGGATTACCTAAAACACATGGTTCTTAGCCCTGCTCTACAACTGCTGGGGAGAGTCTTGATTAGGTTTAAGTTATTAACTTGGTATAGGTTATTAACATATAAGCCCAGGGTGTGGCACCAAATCATGAAAATGACGCTCTGGCAGAGCCAGCCCAATTGTGGGCTGAGCAGAGAGACATGAACACACATACTGAAACCAACCATGAGGTCCCACATTCTTGGAAAACTAGAGAAAGTTCCTTGGAGACCAACTTCTTCCATCTAGGTCTGTGGAGACAGGAATATACCAGGGCCAGGGTCATGGGACATGCCTTTATTGGGATGTTGTCAAAGAATGAGCTACTTTAAAGTTTCTTAGGTTTTAATCCTTCAATTATCCCTGTGTAGTTAATGTTCTCAGCCACATGGTTTTGAATTGTACTGTTTATTTAGTAACTCCACAGAACTGCTGGATTTTGGCTGCATCTCTTTTCAGTTACAGAATGAGTAATTCTGAATACCTGGTAACATAAGTCAGGGGACAATGATAGACAGCACCTCCTAAACAAACTCTACTGCAGATGCAGCACCGTATATGCTTTGTATCTAATCTTTAATTTCACAGAGTAATATTTTACTAACAATACTTTACAAGTGAGTGAAAGGGGGCTACAGAGATGGGTCAGCAGATAAGAGCACTTGTTATTCTTGCACAGGACATTAGTTTGATTCACAGAATCCACACTGGGCAACCTCACAACCAACTGTAACTCCAGCTCCAGGGGATATCATGGCCTTCTCTGGCCTTCCAGAACACTTAGACAGGTGGCATGTAGCAGAACACGAGAGGGAGAGAGAGAGGGAGAGTGAGTGAGAGAGAGAGAGAGAGAGAGAGAGAGAGAGAGAGAGAGAGAGAGAGAGAGAGAGGAGATGGAGTATGATTGTGATAGTCGGGATGGAGTGTTGGGGATATAGATCCACTTGTCCAGAACCTCTCAGAATATGCCAGAACATAGCTTCATCCTGCTTAGGAAATGAAGTCCTAGCCATAACTGGTCAGAAGAACCTGATGACAATGCTGCCCCTCTCTGAGGGCAAAGGCAAGTGCGTGAGTTATCTGGACATGGAGAGGGGGGCTCCTTTCTACTTACCACTTACTTTAGCTGTGGAGCCCCAATTGTCTCATCTGCCTAACAAGATAATCAGGACAGAATGAATTATATAGGATGCCAGTGGGCATTAGGACAAGACTGAACATTGTTGCCTTGCTTCCGAACATAGGGTTCAACGAATTCAATATGGATAGGCAACCCTTCTTCAAAAGATGAAATAAAGAGTATGCCAAAGGGAACCAGCTGACTAGAAAAGGCACTCTGTAGGTGGGGGTAGGAAGGGGCGGTGCATAGAGGCAATGCTGATGTATGGGCAAGACGATGGCTTGGACACACAGCCCACACTGATAAAGAAATCTTGGATTGGGGACCCCAGAACTGAATTTTAGAGAGTAGTTAACTGGGACATATACTTTTGGGAGAATATGGGAGAAAGTGGATGGGAGAAGCCGCAGCTTCCTTGAGCGATTAAGCCTCATACACAACGGTAACAGAGAATTTCAATCAAAGATCAGCTTCTGTTGCACCGTGCCAGAGGGAGAATCCTTCCAGTCCCTTTTCTGCTGCTTCTATTTCCGGTGTTAGCCAGAGAAAACAAAACAAAACGCATCTTTGGAACATACTACCATCATTCTCCATTCTCATGGGACGCCACAGTCCTTTTTCCTTCCCCTTCTTCCTTCTGGGCGACCCTTTGCACACGGGGACGACCCAGGTCCCAGGGCGCAGAATCACGGTTTAGTTATTTGCTTCCTCGCTGAACCCCTTTGCTGTGCTGCTTCCGCCACCGCGCGGCGACACGCGGAACGGCTGTCCGCAGGCCCGCGCTTTACTTTGCCAAAATCCCCAGGAGAGCATCGTTCCTCTTGGGTGTTAGTAAGCGAGAACCTACGTGAGGAGATAAAAAGCGTCTTGGTTTGACTATTCCAGGCATGTAGTGTTTAGAATCAATCGGAAGCTGCTCGAGAGGGGCGCCGCTTCGTGGAGTGGCTTTCCTGGATCTGGGCCAGTCTCTTCTTAGAACGAAATACAAATAAACAAGGATTCCTCGGAGGCGCAGGCTGTATTGGCGGATCTGCTGTGACAAGAGCGCTGCTGCTGACAGGGTGGGTCTAGGCCCGGTTTGGCATCTCTACTGTGAAGCAGCAGCCGGCAGCATCCCGCAGAGAGCCAATTCAGCATTCTTGGAGCTGTATTTCCTCTTCTCCCCCCCCTTCCTTACTCTTTCTGAACAAGCAAAATGACTTCCCTCAGGCCCTTTGGGAGACAGAGCATGAGGCCTGCCCCAGGGAGCCTTGTGCCTAAGTGGATAACAGTTCCGCCTTTGGCAAACCAGTTTTCTTAATTTCACAATGGGCCCAAATCACCGCGCAAAGACAGTGAAGATTGAATGAGGCTTCTTTGTCTCTGCCCACTTCTGCTCTGCACGGCCTAGCAAGGTGCTCCTTTTACATGTTCCCTTTATTTAAACTGTTTGCCTTATCTGTGACCAGGCAACCTTTCAAACACGAATGTAGAGGAGATCAGGACAGCCAGAGCTACTAAGCCATCCACATGTAGAGCGAGGGCAAATATGGATGACCACAAGTCCTGGGGGTGGGGTGAGGGTGGGGGTGAGGGGTGGGGGTGGTGGGGAGAAGAAGGAGGAAACAGATCTGAAAAGCAGAAGAGGAGAGAGGTGGAGTCAGCTGGCCAGTGCCACATGATTGGTCAGCGACAGAGCTGGCCCAGTGTCTACTACCCAGAGGAAAACAGGACAGCAAGAAAGGGGTCCTTCTCTACGGGGGCCTTGGATCCAGAATACTGTGTGAGAGAGGACAACAAAAGCCTGGAAAATGACAAAGTCTGGGGGAAGAAGCTTCCAGCCAGGGTGTCAGGAGGAGAGCCCATTAGGGGAGGGAAGGAACCAGGCACCAGGAGACCATCTCTTTGACTTCAGGTGCTCTGGGAATCATGCGCATGTGAGTGGGAATCTCAGAGTCAGGATTACTCTCCGAGAGCCTTGATTCAACTTAACAAATTATTCGAGAATTTCACACAGGAATACAGTGTACTTACACCAGTCGTTCTCCTTTCTCTGCACATTTCGGCTCCTTCTGTGTGTTCCAACACCCCCACCCTGAATTGGTCTCTCTCTCTCTCTCTCTCCTCTCACTTTTTGAGACAGGTTTTCTGTGTAGCCCCGGCTGTCCTGGAACTCACTCTGTAGACCAGGCTGGCCTTGAACTCAGAAATTCACCTGCCTCTCTCTGCCTCCCAAGTGCTGGGATTAAAGGTGTGCGCCACCATCAACCAGCGGCATCTCTTCTTATATAATTGTGTGTGTGTGTGTGTGTGTGTGTGTGTGTGTGTGTGTGTGTGTGACTTACTGAGTCCAATTAGTACTGGCCTTTTGTTCATCTGTTTACATCTGATCATTATGATAGGAGCTCCTTCCTGAACAAGAACAAAACAAACAAACAAACAAACAAACAAACAAGCAAGCAAGCAGGTTCTCCCTTACTCAACAGCCACTGAGTGCCTACAGCTTTCCATCTAGGTGTGGGGCCTTAGGAAAGTTTCCTTCTTTCATTCAGACATGTTATCTGGTGTGGTCTTTGCTTTCAAGCTTGTGGGTGAGATGTCATTGTCCTGCCCAGAAAACACAATTGTGTACCACTTGTACTGGCCTCAGCATCTCATCCTCTCTCCAACTTCCCTTTGGAGGGGTTCCCCAAGTCTTCGCTACAGAGTCATCCGCGTCCCACTTGGTACTGGGAACCTTTAGGCCACTTACAATCTATATCTTGATCAGTGTGGACCTCTCTACCAGTTTCCCTCTGCTACGAAAAGTGACTTTGC